>NC_138091.1:45128451-46372201 GCF_964212035.1 Myotis nattereri
CTGAAGAATGAGACAGTTATCAAGAACATAATGGGGCCCTAGCCGGTTTGGTTCAGTGGATAGAGCGTTGGCCTGCGGACTGAAGGGTCCCGGGTTTGATTCTGGCCAAGGGCACATGCCTGGGTTGCGGGCTCAATGCCCAGTAAGGGGCGTGCAGGAGGCAGCCAATCAATGATTCCCTCTAATCATGGATATTTCTATCTCTCTCTCCCTCTCCCTTCCTCTCTGAAATCAATAAAGAAATATATATATATTTTTAAAAAGAACATAATGGGATGGCGGTGAAAATCTTAATTTTGCATGTCAAGTGTATGGGTAAAATCATTCCATCCTTTTTCCTTGGAAACTGCCAGCACCTGTGTATCACTTGTAGACCTTGAGGGACCTCCGCAATCGTCTACGAACCACACTTTGGGAAACTTTTTATAGCCATTAAGTCTCCTCTCTGAGTCATGAGCTGGAGGGTGGGGATGTGTGTCTTGTTACTCTGATCTCTGGCCCCATCTAGCTGGAAGCACATGTTCTTGGCTGATATGTTAAGTGGAAGGAGCACTGATGGCCACATATGGGGACATTCAAGAGAGATCTAGGCCATGTAATCACCAGACACCCAGACAGTTCAGTTAGAAGGAGAGGAGACTCACAGAAACATGGTGGGTCTGTCAGAACCAGCTCATGGTAGGCAGCTGCAGCCACATGATCACCTGGTGTCCCTGGTTGCTAGGCACTCTACCTCTACCAAGGCCCTGCAGCACACAGGAAACTGTTTTTCAAACAATGTATAATCCTCCAATGCAGATGGCCTTTCTCCAAAACCCGAGGGAACTAGATTGGTTGGGTAGTGAATGAAGGACTGGGCAGAGGGAGGCTTTCAACTGCAGAGGCTTCATCTACCCCACTAGTAGCTCTGGAGCTGAGATGGCCCTTCAGAGTTTTTCCCCCTTGAGACAAGGGGTCAGGGCTTTAAAAAAAATATGTGTAGATAGATAGATAGATAGATAGATAGATAGATAGATAGATATAGATACCTATATATATAAAAGCCTAAGTGACTGAACAACTGAACAACCGTCAATCGGTCACTATGATGCACACTGACCACCAGGGGGCAGACACTCAATGCAGGAGCTGCCCCCTGGTAATCAGTGTGCTCCCATAGCCAACCTTTCATGGCCAACCAACCTCCTGTGGTCCCTCCCTGCTGGCCAGCTGGCCCAGATCATCCCTGATTGCCAGCCAGGCTGAGGAACCTCACCAGTGCACAATTCATGCACTGGGCCTCTAGTATAGATATAGAGATATAGAGATATAGAGATATATATTGTAGTTTTCAATATACAGGTCTTTTATTTATTAAATATATTTTTATTGATTTCAGAGAGGAAGGGGAGAGAGAGAGAGAGAGAGAGAGAGAGAGAGAGAGAGAGAGAAACATCAATGATGAGAGAGAATCATTGATCAGCTGCCTCCTGAATGCCCCACACATGAGGGGATCAAGCCCACAACCCAGGCATATACCCTGACCGGGAATCGAACCATGACCTCCTGGATCATAGGTCGATGCTCAACCACTGAGCCATGCCAGCCGGGCAAGGGGTCAGAGCTTTTGTACCCTCACATCAACCAGTCATAGGATGATTGCCTCTGAGGAGGAGCCTGACCTCTGGCAAAGTAGCTCCCTTTGGCTGACAGTGATACCTGGAGAGGGATAGGGAGCCCACGGGCTGCCACGTTTCTGTCAGCTGGGAAAGGGGGTGTCAGTCCCGTAGGGTGTCCCTGGGCAGCACACCCAGGTGAGCCTACAACAGAGGCTGGGGAGGGGCAGCTGTCAAAGCCTTTCCAGCATCAGAGCTTCCTCAGAAACGCTGATGGGCCTGTCACGGGGAATATGTGAGACTGGGTCTATCGCTACCTGTCCAGGGCGTTATAGGAAAAGAACCATGCACTGAGCAGAGCTGGGCCTCCGTCAGTGGTTTTCAAACTGGGTTCCATGACCCCCTAGGGGTTTCTTAGAGTTCTCGGGGTGGGGAGCAGGGAGATCCATATTCAGGCTCCCCCCACAGCCTTTCCCGTTGCTGCTGGGGCCCCGGAAACCCCACTTTGGTCTCTGCTCATATCCCAGGACTCAGCACAGGGTTTCATTTGAGGAAGGGCTTTTCCTGCTGAGAAATAACACAGGGAAATTCTACAGGATACGTAACCACGCGTCCTCAAAACTGTGAAGGTTGTGAAGAACAAGGAAACACTGAAAAACCATCACGAACAGAGGAGACCAACGAGACACGATGAGCAAAGGCAATGTGATATCCCAGATGGGGTCCTGGGACAGAGACGTCACATTAGTAGAACATCTGGTGAAGCCTGAATGAAGCCCGGAGTCAGTTCGTGCTAATGTACCGATGTTGCCTTCTTAGTTTTGGCAAATGTACCATGATGATGTCGGATGTTAACATTAGGGGAATTGGATGAGGGGCATGTAGGAACTTTCTAGACTCGCTTTGCAACTTTTTCTGTAACTCTCAAATCATTCCAAAGAAACGGTTTGTTTTTTCTAAATAGCATTCGGAGACCATCAGACCAATGAACTCTAAATACCTCCAGAAATGAGGAGAAAGACAGGTGAGGAGGCTGTGCTTGGGTTTGGGTAGGATTGGGATGCCAGAGGACTGGTGATTGGGCAGGATCCTCGCCCACAGGTTTTTCTACAGATTGTTGTACATTAATATCCCTGTCTTCCTGATCTCCAGCTGCCCCAGGGAAGGAAGGACCCATCTGGGAGGGGAGGAGACTGACGCTGGGCTCACAAGAGTGGGGTGGACATTAAAGTTTGAGTGGTCTTTGGAGGGAGATATGGAGGGTGGGGAGCGCTTTAGTCGCTTCATCCCTGCTAAATATTTCCCAAGGCAGAGCCTGAGCTACAGACCAGGAGACTCTGGAGGAAGGAGACACAGGCCCTGCCCCCAGTCTGATGGAGGAAACCCAGGTTCTACCTTTCAGGAACCCCAGTCTGGGGGGGAGGGGAGAGACACAGTCCCTGTCCTCGGGGAGCTCAGTCTGAATGAGGAGGCATAATCCTTATCCTTGGGAGCTCCCTGTCTGATGGGAGGGACACGGCTTCTTCCGCCAGTCTGAAGGGGGAGGCAGGACACATCTCAGACCTGCAGCCTAGGCTGACCCTCAGATATTACAATTCAGGGGCAGAAAGAGCCTGGGAGGAAGGTTTGCAGAGGAGAGAACTGTGATCCTTTGTAAAGAGGAGGCCGGTGCGAAGGATCCTGAGACAGAGCTGACGTCCACTCTGATGGTGGGTGACCAAGCCTCTGATCCATCATCCATCCCCACAGGGGATGATCGCCTCTGACATGCAGTGAAGGGACAGGGAAAGACAGGAGACAGATGGATACACAGAGAGACAGAAATGGAGAAAGAGAATCGGCCAGAGATGCCAGGAGAAGATCTGAGATGAAGAGAGACCGAATAGATGTGAGCCTAGGACCAGAATGGAGGCAGAAGTAGAGAGACGGCCCCACCCCAGCCCCTGCTCCAGCCCTGGCCCCCAGCTGTCCTGCCCTATTTGCATCTCCCTGTCTCTGTGTTCCCATTCAGGCTTTGGCACCACTTCAGTGTTTTCCCTCACTGGGTGTCGAATGCAAACCAGAGCCAAGATCCACATGTCCTCGCTGGCTGGAGAGGAGGCTCTATGGGAAGGCGGGAGAGGGAGTGTGGGCACAGCCCCATCTATTGTGTGGTGCTGGGTAGGGGCAGGTGGAGGAGGCAGGGAGGACCTGTGCCTTGTTCACCTCTGGGTGCTTAGGGACTGGCACAGTGCTGGGCACAGCAGGGTGTTCGGTAGTGGTTTCAGACTGAGTGGTACCCAGTCAGATTAGAGAAAGGGCTATAGCATAGTAGTGAGAGGCAGGGTTCAAATCTCAGCTCTGCTACTTCCTAGCTGTGTGACCTTGGGCAAGTTACTTAACCTCTCTGAGCCCCAGTTTCCTCACCTGTAAAATGAGGACAGGACGTTTACAGAACCTACATCATAGGATTGTTGTATCCGTTCAGGGCGCTAATGCATCTACGGCCCTTAGGTCAGAGCCTGGGACCCAGAAAACACCAAGAAACAGCCTGCATCGTGCAGGTGCATCCTGGGTGTCACTTTCCTGTATCTGTTACATTCCTGTGTGCTCAGTGGGGATGGGTCGTGTGCAAGGCTGCTTCTGGGCTGGATGATGAAGAGGATGGCAGGTAGTATCGTGCAATAAGAAGAATGATGGCTCGGTGGCCAGGCCAGGCAGGCCCGGGATCTAGTCACAGCTTCACCACTTCCTGGCTGGGGGGGTCCCCAGCACAGGGCTTCTCCTCACCTGCAGAATAAGACCTTCCTGGGGGGACTGCCAGTGAGGAGGAGCAGAGTGCCATTTGGTACAGAACTGAGGGCTGAATCTTCCCAGTTACACGTGGTCTGTTGTACGTGGCTATGTGTGGCTAGTGGTCGCGTGGATTTGTAATTAGGGAGCACACAGGGCAACGAGAAGAAGCCTGGGCTGGCTGTCAAGTTCTCTCGGCTCCAGGAAGGGGTTCTTAGACGATGCCTTGGCCCTTCTGAGTCTCAGGTTCCCCCCTGTAACATTGAGGGATGAAGACTGATCCCCCGGGGCTGTTGTGAGGATTAGAGGAGATGACGTGTGTGGTGCTGTCAGCTCACAAAAGTTCCTCTGCAGACGGGAGGGAGGCAGCACTTTCGAAGGGCCTCCCAGCTGCAGTGGCGACGCCTGTGGTCAGTTTCCTGCCACGTGACACTGCGCACCTTCCCATCTGTGCACACAGATGGAGTGGCATGTTTGTGTCACAGTTGCTTCTTCAGACTAGGCAGGAGGGCATCCCTTGGTATCCAACCTGGGTCTCCTGGACCTGTCGAGAGTAGCGGTTAAGCCTCTGGGCTCTGGAGCCAGGCTGCCTGGGTTTGAATCCCAGCTCAGCCACTACCTAGCTGTGTGACTTCAACCAACTGACCTAACCTCTCTGGGCCTCTCTTTCCTCTTCTGAAATCGGAGACAATCACAGCACGCACCTCAGAGGGCTCTGTGCTACAACACAGCCTGGTACAGATGTTTGTGGTTATTCCTGAGTCAGGCTGGGTCTGAGGGGTGAGCGCTGCTGCCCAGTTCCCACGCCTCTTCTGGCCAACAGATAGCTCATCCCCTGGAACAGTCCTTTCTGAGCTCTGACCAGATTCCCTTAGGTGGAAGTTCCTAGAAGGGTGCAGCCTGGGGCAACGCAGCCAGAGCAAGCTGCTAACATCATCATGCAGAACAGGAGGCCCCCGGATGCCCACGGCACAGAGGCTTTTGAAAGTGAATGTTCACGAAGTTCAGGAAAGAGAAGTGAGGGGGATCGCCTGCAGGTCCCCAGCTGGGTGGAGAAGAGCAAGCCTTTCTCTGCTCTCTTCCTTCTCCCCCTCTCACATCCCTCCCACCCAGAACCTCAACAAGAGCCAAGTGACCTGAGAGGGGGTGGGAGTGGTCCTTGCAGGGTCAGATGTCTGGCCTCACTGAAGCTCACCTCTCACACCCCACTCTTCTTGCCTTGGCCCTGCCGGTGACCTCAGGAGGAGGACATGATAAAGGAGAGGTGAAGGGGAGGAGGTGCAATAGGAATGAGAAAAGATATGGGGCGGCGGGGGGAGGGGCGCTGTCAGAAAAAGAGAAATAGAAAATGGGGCGGCGGCGGCTGCACCCAAAGCAAGCGAGGGGCCACGTGCACGCGCAAATGTATGTGAAAGCGTGTGCGCTCGCGCGGGTGAAGGGGTGTGTGTGAGACGGTATGTGAGTCGGTGGGTGTGAGTGTGTGTGTGTAAGTGCCTGCATGTCTGTCTGTCTGTCTGACTGGGAAGACACAGAAGTACAGACCAGCCCCATTGGGAGGGGCTTCTGCCCAGGCCCCATTTTGCAGGTGAGGAGACAGGATCTGTAATAGCATCTGAGATGGCCAACGTCGCCAGGCCAGTCGGGTACTAGATCCTTGGTTTCTAGACAACGAATCCAGGGCTGAGGAGCAGGAACTTGGGGAAGAAGGGGACAAGGGGGCATTGGGGAGGAGGGCATTGGGGACTTTCCCCAACTCCTGCCCTTCCCCTCAGCCTCCCCTCCATCCTCGGCTGTTTCTTCTGGCTGGAGGAGGGGGAGGAGGAGGAGGAGGAGGAGGAGGAGGAGGAGGAGGAGGAGGAGGAGGAGGAGGGAGAAAAGGAGGAGGAGGAACAGGGCTGCCCAGGAGGAGAGGCAGAGGGGAGGGGCGGATGGAGGCAGCCTCCCAGGGTGCAGGAGCCTGTGGGAAAGGTCCAGGCCCCGGCCTCCCCCTTTCCTGCAAACGTGGACTCCCCACCCAGTCAGGACGTGTCACCCTTGGAGTCTGCGGCGAGGCGGTAGCAGTGGCCTCTCTCCAGCTTTCCTGCCAGACCTGGCTTTGAGTGTAGGGAGGGCCCTTCAGAAAGAGGCTTGGGCCGGTTCCCAGCTTGGCCACGCTGAGCCCTAAAACAGAGGGAGGAGGAGCCTGAGTCCACCCAAGTTCTGGCTCCTCGGCCTCCCGCCCCCGCCCGCCCCTCCTCAGTTTCCCCATCTAGGACAGGAAAACGGGCCGGAAACTCTGTCTCTTGAGTCTGGGGGAGTTTTCTGAGTCCCCTCCTCACTGCCCTGGGGGAGCAGGGCCTCGCTGGTCTCACACGCGGCTTCCCTCCCCCTCCTCCAGGGCCCCTGCCTGGGAGGGGCACCCTTGCCCTTGGCTTGGAGGAGGAGGGGAGAGAGGGTCCACAGCCTCTGGAGGGAAGCAGCAGCCAGAGCAGAGTTCCAGATGACTCACAGGCCTGGAACGCCTGGAGAGCAGAGGCGCGGGGACAGCCCCCTGCTCAGCTGGGGCAGCTGGAGAGAGGACCCAGGGCCTGGGGGGCAGGGAGGCCAGGGGATGGCGGAAGGTCAAGAGGCAGAGCTGAGGAGAGGCTCTGGCCTGGGGGCAGGATGGAAGGGAGGGTCATAGAGATGCCCAGGGGAGGGGGATGATGTGCTTCCCCCTTTCCATCCCAAAGCAGCCAGTGAAGCCTCGCCTGCCCCCAACCCCCAACCCCCACCCTCACCCCCACACACACCTCCAGGGAGCTCCCTTCCCTGAGAACTGCTTGAGAAGAGGAAGATGCCCTGTCCCGACCCCTTCCGGGCCTGAGAATAACACTCTCCTACCCCGAAGAGGCAGGGGGGTGGCTGGCATGACCTCCCAAGAGCCCCCCTTGGTTTTGCCCATTCCAACTTGCTTCACGGCCATGTTCCTCCCATGACCCCACTCCATTCCCTTTATCGGGCTCATCATTAGAAGGGGAAACGGGCCTAGAGTGGGTTCAGGGAACACAGCTGCTCCCCCAAGTCTGTCTGATCTGGCAGGGCTCTGGGCTCAGGGCACCCATGTCCTGTCTACTCTTCCTTGCCAAGCAGTGGATGCAGCTAAAGCCCAGTCTACGTGGCAGGCAGAGGGGGGCCTGCAAGGGAGGGGAGCTGGGAATGAGGTCAGCGGGTTGGATGGGCCAGGCCATGGCTGTGAAGGCATCTGGACTGCAGCAGTCTAGAAGGTAGGGGCCTCTGGGTGGCCACTCCCAGCCCCAACCCGCCATCCACCCGCCCACCATGGCCTCTTTCCCGGCTCCTGCTCCTCCCTCCGTGCCGCCCACACTCCGCCCAGGCCAGATGGTTCACATCAAGCCTCTACCATGTGGCAGTTCTACTCTGCCCACCAGGCTCCCTTCCCCCTCTGGCCACATGGCTCAGCTGAGAGTTGAGAGCAGCTCTCACCACATCCCCACAGGCCTGGACTGGTATTCTCTGGGATCCCCGTGTCATGTCGAGCCCCCAACCCCAGTTGCTCTCCTAACCTCTCTAGCTCCTTAACCCCCACCCCTCAGGATCTTGAAATGAGGCAAAGATTTTACCTCTGACCCCTCAATCTCAAATGTGTAACTTTAAGTAGGATACTTCCCTTCTCCAAGCCTTCGTTTCTCCTCTGTGCAAGTTGGGGAGGGCAGGGAAGAATGAACTCAATGTTTCCTCCCAGAACATCTATTGTTCTATGATATTCCACCTTAAGACTGTAAGGCTCCAAAATCTAGTAGAAGTTGAAACCCAACTTTGGAGGGGTCATCTGGTCTACCTCTTTGCCTGCTCCCATGCCATGTTTTCTTGTTGATCTGAGATCCACAAATCCCACCCACTTTCCTTGCATCATCCTTTCCCCTTCAGGGCCACAGCCTTCTAACTTGAGTTCTGCTGTCACCAAGGTGTAGGTTCTCTGGGCAAGTCCTTGGCAAAAGGCTCACAGCCATACCCTGCTCAAAAGCAGTTATTGGCTCTCTATGGCCACGAAATTAAATATAAATTCCTCTCCTAGAATTCCAAGCCTCTAAGTTGTCCCCAGCCTACCTTCCATGTCCAGCCTTATCTTCCATGTTTCCTCTGCTCAAGGCCTTCTGTCTTTCCCTCCCCCTTCACCTCAAGAATGTGTGTGTGTGTGTGTGTGTGTGTGTGTGTGTGTCTTCCCAGGCTTAGCATGCCTTTCCTCCCACCTTCCCATTCCAACCCTACATTCAAACCCTGACACTGGCCCTCCTGGGCCCAACTCAAAAGCAACCTCCTCCATAAAACCTACCTCATCTCTCATTGCCATTCTCATCGCTCTTTGTACCTCCCCGAGGCTTCCATTTACTGAAAATGACACAGGCCAGTAAGTGGCCTTACTACTGCTACCCCATTTCACAGATTGGAAAAATGAGGTTCAGGGAGATGAAGCAACTTACCCAAAGTCACACAGCCAGTGCTGCCTCGAGTGAGAGACATGTTTGTGTTCCTTTTATTTCCCTTCCTGACTCTCCACTCTCTGAGGGCAGAGTACTCCTCAGCACAGGCTGACCCCAGGAAGTCTGTAGTAACCATCCACTCAATAGAGTTGACTAGAGTGTCTGCAATAGACACTGAACTTGGGTCTTCTTTCCCTAACAGGGTCCTTGCTGAGCCTCTTCTCTTCCAGAGTACCACACCTCCTGTCTCTCAGGTCAGAAGACCAGGAACCATCTGTGCTCCCCACCACCACACTCCAAGTCCAATCCAACCCCAGCGCCTGTCACTTCTGCCTCCCATAGAACCCATCCTCTTCTCTGTTTCCATTTCCTTCAACTGGTCCAGGCTCTCATCAGCTCTCCCCTGGGCACCGGCAGCAGCCACCTTCCTCCACAGCCTTCCTTCAGCATCTACTCCACCAAGTGACCGTTACGATCCTTTCAAAGCAGACGTGATTGAGACCCTCTCTGCTTCAGACACCTTATGGGGCCCAAAGCCCCCAGGACAAAGCCTAACACCCCTAGTGGGCTTCTGGGGCCTGCCTGGACTTTGCTTCCTGTGCTCCAGCCACACTGGCCTTCTCTGGGATTTGTAGGCATCTAGAACTTATCATGCTTCCTCCTGCCCCAGAGCCTTTGCATATGTGGTACCATCATGCCCACCTCAATCCCCTCCCCTGCCATCTACCCCTTACCTAAGTTATCTCTAGTCATGTCAACCTATTTGGGGTGCCTTACTGGGTCCCCAGGTTTAAAGTAGACTCCCTGGAATGCTTGCCACTCAGAGCTTTGCGTTCCTTTCCTGTATAAACTTTACAGTTGCAATTACAAATTCATAGATGTAATTTCATTCATGCCCGTCTCTACCAGACATAAGCTCCATGAAGGCAGACACTGAATGCAAAGTAATTGTTTCATGAATAATTCTGGATCCTTTCTGTATCCAGATCATACTATGTCCAAAGGGATGCTCGGCCCAGGGCTGGTGCAAAACAGCAGGGTGGGGTCCCCCGCTCCAGCCCAGAATTCCAGGTTTGCTGGAGGAAGGACTGGTAGCAGATGTAGACGTGGAAGACACCAGACATCTGTGGCTGAGGCTTATCTGTGGGGAAAATGGGAGTGGGAGTGAACGACTCTGCCTCATACAGGCTGCCCCATTCACTTATTTTTTTTTTTTTAATCTAAGCCTCAAAGGAACCTCTCCATCCATATCCTGAACACTTCAACCAGACATTTGGTTGTGAACCAAGCCTCTGACCCGCCCCTCCCAGCTGCGCTCCCTGCTCTCCGCTGTAGGTTGGGCATCAGGAGACAGGGCCCAGCGGAGCACCAGAGATGCCGGAAGAGTGTGTGTGTGTGGGGGGGGGGGGGGGGGAGGAGGGGGGAGAAGTGGGACAACCGGCCAGAGGCAGAGGAGAGAGGGAAAAGGAACGAAAAGAACAAGAAAAGGAAGAAAAAGACCTGTAGAGGGAAAAGGTTAAGGGTGGAGGAGATAAAAGAATAGAAAAAAGGAAAGAATTGGGGAATGGGATAGAACAAGCGCAGTTTTTATTGAACCAAACCAGAAAGGGATAAATAACACTTCAATGAACTCACCCTCTCTAACCTGTGCTGAGAACCTGCTCTGCCTCCAGACACGGCGAGGGCGAGAGATACGCAGGCCCCTGCCCTGTAGCTCACCTCCCAGCAGGGACGATGGGAGCTGGCCCCTCGCTTGTGATCAGCACGGAGTGGAAGAGAGGACTGCCCCCCCCCCCCAAGCCTGACAACGTCCCCACCCAGCCCGTTATTCTCAGCTGAGACCGGCCGGGACCGGGCGGGGTGGCCGGAGTTGGGCCTATGGAGCAGAATTAGGAGGAGGGTCCTAGACCTAGTGGCACCTATGGGCCATGCCCCAGCCCTTTCCTCCCAGCTCATCCCGCCACGTTTCCTGGCTCTCCTGCCCCCCAAACGTTCCCCTCTCGAGCTGGGGGAGACCATAATTGGGGCAGGATGTGCCACAACTAGAAAGGAAGCCTTCTCTCCAAGACCCTGGGCCGAGCGCTTGCTCTAGAAGAGAATGAGGTGGACCCTGGGCCTGGGTGCACGTATTTGAGACTCAGGTCACCTGGGAAGAAAAGAAAAGAGGGAGGAAGAGCCACAACAACAACAAAAAAGGCAACTGGAGCTCATAAAAATGCTCCAGAGAGTGGAAGGATTTAAAAGAAGCTGAGTCCCACTGAGAGAAAGTGGAGGGAGGCAGAGGACACAAAGGCATCAGGAGTGGGAGTGGGAGTGGGAGTGGGGAGAGTGAAAGAAAGAAAGAAAAAGGGAAGGCGGAAGGGACGGAGAATGAGGTATCTACTCTCCTCCCCTTCACAGCCACACTCCTCCTCCGAGCTGTCTGCACTCTGACCCCTTTTCTAGGTCTCCCACGGCTCCTCAGCCCACTCCTGTCTGGCTTCCTCGCCCGTCACTCCACCAAAACAGCTGCCATGTAGCTGCCATGTTGCTACCTCCAGTGAACATTTTCCTCATCATATGAATTCTCTCTGCAGCGTCTAACTCTCCCTCCTTCTAGAACAGTGGTTCTCAACCTTCCTCATGCCGCGACCCTTTAATACAGCTCCTCATGTTGTGGTGACCCCCAATTTCATTGTTACAAATTGAACATCATTAAAGCATAGTGATTCATCACAAAAACAATATGTAATCATATATGTGTTTTCCGATGGTCTTAGGCGACCCCTGTGAAAGGTCGTTCAACCCCCAAAGGGGTCGCGACCCACAGGTTGAGAACCGCTGTTCTAGCACAATCTTCCCTCTGCCTACATGACACTCACCACCCCTCTCCCCCTTGCTCTCCTACTTTTCCTATTGTCGTTCAGTTTCCTATGGGGGTTCCTCCTCCCCTTCCCAACCCTGACACAACACAGCCAGACTTGACTCATCACCTTCCCTCTTCACCTGGAAGGGGTGAAAGTCAGGGGGGACTCTCAGGAGGCCAAAGGACTTGGGTGGAGCGGAGGCATAGAGCGGCCGAGCTGTGCCTGGAAGCTGAGGAGCTCAGCTAAGGACCAAAGGGCCTGGATGGCGCCATGCTGAGGGAGGGAAGGAAGAGGGGAGCCCACACCCCTGGGGTCTGTCCCCAGACTGCCCTCAACAGGACAGGTGCAGGGCTCCATGATGAAGATGTGTAAAGACCAAGGTTTTCACTGGAGTCTCACTCTTAGACCCTCCCCTTCTCTCTCCCCATCCCCTCCCACTCCTAGGGAGCCTTTCTCTATCCCCAGTGAGGGGGAGGGGAGGAGCATTCTGGGGGGATGCTCCAACAGGGAGGAGGGGGGCAACAGAACCTCGGGAACCACAGCAGCTGGAAAAGGCTGGCCACCTGCTCACCAGGTGCACCAACACCTGGGCTGCCTCTTCTCCCTCGTCCCACACCTCGGAGTCCAAGCTGGGGGCTTGGGGGGCTCCAGAGGGATGGGGAGTTGGGGAGCACAGGCCTGCCCCCCACCTTGTGGAGAGAGGGCACTTGGGGAAATTTGGAGAGAGAGTGAACTCAGAGCTCAGCATTTTCCTCTTTCTGTTTTTCTGCTTGAGGAATTTTTCCCCCTAAGTGCTGATGACTTTACCATTTCTTGGACGTGGGGGAAGGAGACGTTGGCTTTCGCTCCCCGCCCCCCCCCCCCCCCAGCTCCAAATGCCGGACAAAGTCTTACATTCCACCAGAAGCCAGAGCTTCAGAGTTTCCTAAAGATGAGGTGGCGTCTCCTCCCCTCTCCAGCCCCAGTTCCCTCCCCCTTCCCTCTCCCCAGTCTCAAGCCCTCAGTCCTGGCCAAGGAGGCCCAGCCAGGCTGGGAGGAGACCCCAAGCACATTCTTCCTCTCGCTGTCATGCTGCAGAAATTAAAGACACATCTTCGGGCTGGGCACCCGCCAAGCGTTTCAAGTCAAAAAGTGGCAGAGAAGGCCCTGGGCCTCAGCTCTGTGCCACGTGTAAAGGATGCTCAGGAGCCCTCTGCCTGGAGCCCCTGGGGTGGGAGTCTGACATTGGCCAGTGGGGCAGTGGCTGGGTGGCTGTCACATGCACCCACACCCCCAGGGGTCCCTGGAAGCTCTTCAGAACTCCAGGCCCACAATGTAGCAACTTCCAAGCCACATCTCTGAGGCGTCATCTCTTTTTAAGGGGGGTGGAGGGGGTGGGACAGCCTGGACAGGGGAGCATGTGGGGAGGGGGCTGTAGGCACCAGGCCTTCTGGTGGAGAACACTCAGCAAGCAGGGAGGTGGCCAGGTAACACCAGTTGTCACCCCAAGCCTGTGACACCCTGCCCCAGATGACCAGTCTACAGGGTTGACCTTCCTGAGGAACGAGACCCTCACACTCTGCTGCGGGGCACCGCTTGCCCACACCCCACACTGGAGGTTAAAGGAACTGCCATCTCAGCACCTCAGCCCCCTGGTCCTGCCCTGCAGTCGCTGGCACTAGGCGGGGGCAGATCCTGGGCCACAGTTGGTGCCACATGGTGGGGATAATTGATGAAGGTCCCGCCCGCCATTGCCGTCTCCAGCCTGCCTCTCTGGAAACTCTATATTTTCCCTTTAATTATAGCCCCTGCCGTCCCCTCCACAGCCCCACCCGCACCGCTCATCCTGGCTGCCCACGGCCTACGTGGCTCCCTCCCCTTCTCTTCCCCTGGTCTTTTTTTTCCCTTTGCCTTCGTTGCACAAAACCAGCTGGGGGAGGGCGTGGAAAGGGGCGGGGGGGGGGGAGGCAAAGGAATCTTGGATGGTTTGGGGGAGGAGGGACTCCCCGCTTCCACGTTTGCAGCTCTGGAGTGATGGGGGCGGGGAGCTCTGGGAAAGGATAGGAATTGATGGACATTGCAATGGGACCCCCGTTGCCTTCTCCTGGGCCCACAGATTCTGGCAGGACCAGGACCTGGACAGGGTTGGGGTTGGGATGGAACACTGCTGGGAGGTGGGGACATGGAGAAGAAAGGACACTGTCTTCTAGAGGTACCGTCCCCAAATATAGCCTGTTGTTCTTGGGGTCCCCACATCCTCTCAGGGTGCCCAGGTGATCCTCTCCTGGTGCGAGAGGCAGAGAGCAATGCCCTAGGTTTTCAGGAAAGACGTTGGACGTGGGAAACAGCCTGTAAAATACGGTTACTCACCCCCCCCCTGCAATTTCACCCCAAACCCCCAAATACACATCTCCCCCAGACTCCCACATTTTCCGCTGTGCCCCAACCCTCAGGCCAGGTACAACCAGGGACAGGACTCTGTGCAGCTCCCACAGGAGCGCCCTGTCTCCAGGGAGGTGGCCTCCCCCTGTGTTCCCTCCTGCTTCCCTGTGCTGCCCCCCGGCCAGGGCCACAGCAGACCCTAGCCCAGGGCGCTTTCCTAAGCCACCAGTCGCCACAGCCTTTCCCAATGTAAACTCACCCCCCTGGGCTGGAAGGGTCCCGGCAATTGCCCACCCAAACCGTGTTGCCCCCTCACTCAGCACCAAAGCTTCTCTCTGAAGAGACCACCAAGTCCAATTTCTCACCCAGGGCCTCGGCCTCCCCACCCCATCTCTCTCACTGTGCCTGGGGTCTGGGAGCGCGTGCTTGAGTCTGGGAGCTGCGGGCATGGTAGAAGGACCAACATCCTCGAAAGACCCCTCTCGCCAGCATCCCTCCGAGTAGCTGATTCTTAATGTCTATAAAGGCGTCTCTAACGTGTTCCCCAAATATTCCTAAGCTCCATACCCAAGCCACACCAGAAGACACCCCTAAACAGGCACATCTTTTTAATTCTCGAGTTCTCTTGTTTTAGGGGGGTCCCAGCCGGCCTCTTCATACCCATCCCTTTGCTCTTGCCACGGCTGGGATGGGGGGTTCGTAAGGCATGGCCAGGAGGACCCTCTCCCAACCACCCCCAATCCTTCCACCTTTGGGAGGCTCTCCACCCTGCTCTCCAATTCCAGTTCTTCCAGATTGGGGGTCCCAGGAAGAAAGCGGAAGGGGCTCCCCTGCCCACTCTTTAGCCTACACTACATTGAGGACCTAGCCGCACCCCAGCAGTAGCATCTCTAGCCGGGGCTGGCTTGGGGGGCTGGGGAGGCAGAGCTGCGAAGGGGGGAGATGTGCGGTGGACTCCCCTTCTCTTCCCTCCTCCTCCTCCTCCTCCTCTCCGTTCCAACTCCCAAATTGGGGGCCGGGCCAGGCGGCTGTGATTGGCTGGGGGACGGGCGGCCGGCTCCCCCTCTCCTAGGGGCCGGGTTCCTCCCCACTCGCCGTCGGGATGGTATAAAAGGGGCCCGGGCCACCGGTCGGAGCAGACGGGAGTTTCTCCTCGGGGTCGGAGCAGGAGGCACGCGGACTGTGAGGCCACGCATGAGCGGACGCTAACCCCCACCCCAGCCGCAAAGAGTCTACATGTCTAGGGTCTAGACATGTTCAGCTTTGTGGACCTCCGGCTCCTGCTCCTCTTAGCGGCCACCGCCCTCCTGACGCACGGCCAAGAGGGGGGCCAAGAAGAAGACAGTAAGTCCCAAACCTTGCAGAGTCCGGGCTACTTGGTGTCGCAACCTGCGCCCGGCCCCGGGAGTCCGCCACTGAAACGGAGACTCGGGGTGCTCCGGGGACTCGGTGATGGAAGGGGGGTGCGGAGGGCGCTTCTCTGGCACCCTGGGTGGGGAGGGTGGGGATGAACGCCCCCGGGAGCGGGAGTGGAGGATGGAGCGCCACTTGCGTTAGCACAGGCGGGGGTCCTGAGCGCGCACGGTGGGGTACCGCCGGGGAAAAGGGGGACTGAGCGCGGGACGCGGGGAGAGTACGTCGAAGATGGGATGGGGGCGCCGAGCTAGGCATTTGGAGCCCAAGACGTAAAAACCATCAGGAAGGCTGTGGGATGATTCATAGGGAAAGATTGTTTGCCCTCTGCAGGCTAGACAGTGTTGCTGGGGCCGCGGGGGTGCTGGGCCGCGGGGGGAGGGGGCGCAGAGAGTGGGCGGGTTGGAGGATGAGAAACTTGGGAGAGGACTGGGCAGGGCGGGGGTCCTTGCGCCCTCTGCTGATCAAGATTGAGAACCGTTCCTCCCTGTCCCGCGCTTCCCCGCGCAGGAGCTGGAGCGGGGAGCGGGGGTTATTGCGGAGGGTGAACCCCACCTCTAGACCTAGAAAATAAAGCTGGCCGCGGGGTGGCCCCTGACTCTAAAGAAGCGTCCGATCCAGGGAAATTGTTTAGTGCTGCCGCCACCTAGTGGCCGTCTGGGTAGACGCTGGTGCGGTGGCCGGGTTAACTACATCACTCCTTGCGGACTTGTGGGTGCTTTGGCTGCGGGGTGACCCAGAAGCACTGGCTGGCTTTGGGAAACGGGGGTTGTCCCAGAGAGAAGGTTTTGGATACGTATGGGCGCTGGAGGTTTGGGCGTATCCAACTCTGGGGGTATATTTCAAGTCTCTGGGCGGGACCCCGCGCCAACCAGCCCCGCCCCATCCTCGTAGCCCCGCCCACGCCATCCCACCTGCCTGGGGAATCTGGAGGAATGGGGGCTGAACCTCCCATCTCTCCTCCCACCCCCACCCCCCTCTCCTCCGGGCGCCATCCAGACCCCTCCCCACCAGCCTGCCCTCGGGATGGGGCCCCTCCTATTCCCCCTCCCCTCCCCGCCCCCCAACCCAATGGCTTTTTATTTCCCTTGGCCTCAGCACCAATGGGCTGAGGTCGGAGTTGGACGCAACCCCCGCCTAAAGCTTTGTTTAAATTCCTGAGAACTGGAAAGAGTTATAGCGGCTCTGGCGAGGCGCCTCGGCGCTGTCACTGGCGCTGATGAGGAGCAGATGAGCTTATGAGCTTTTAAGGATTTGGGGAGAGGAGGGGGGGGGGGAGGAGGCGGGAAACGGAAAATCTAAATATGTCTCCAAGACGGAGGGGACGGCGGGGAGGGCTGGGATCCCTGGAGCTCGGCGGCGGGGGCTGACGGCCCCGCGCCCCCCGTCTCGCCGCAGTCCCACCAGTCACCTGCGTACAGAACGGCATCAGGTACCACGACCGAGAAGTATGGAAACCCGAGGTCTGTCAGATCTGCGTCTGCGACAATGGCAACGTGTTGTGCGATGACGTGATCTGCGAGGACACCAAGAACTGCCCCGGCGCCGTAGTCCCCCCGGGCGAGTGCTGCCCGGTCTGCCCCGACGGCGAGGGTAGGGCTCCTCTGCGCCTGGGGCTGGGGCTGGGGAGGGCGGGGGAGCGGCCCCGGCCCAAGCCTTGGAGGTCTTTGCGGCCGGTGCGCCCGAGCAAACCCTGCCTCTAACCCGCGCTTCTTCTCCCCCTAGTGTCGCCTACGGATCTAGAAACCGCAGGAGTCGAGGTAATTCTCTGCCCTCGACTTGCGCCACCCCTCCCCTGGCTCCCCATGGCCCTCCCTTCTCTAACCCAGTTTCTTCTCTCCCAACCCCAAAGGGACCCAAAGGAGACACCGGCCCCCGAGGCCCGAGGGTAAGAAGCGTGGCGCTTTGGGCAGTGGAGGGCTGGCGGTGGGCGTGGCTCCTGGCCTCTGCTCACCCGCCTGCCCTCTCCCGCTCCAGGGACCCGCAGGCCCCCCTGGCCGAGATGGCATCCCTGGACAGCCTGGCCTTCCCGGCCCCCCCGGGCCCCCCGGACCTCCTGGACCCCCTGGCCTCGGAGGAGTAAGTGGCGAGTGCCCCTCTCCTCCCTCCCCACCCCCGGTTTTTGGTTTTGTTTTGGCAGATGGCAGTCTTTATATTTTGAAATAACTTCAAACTTAAAAGAAAAGCTTCCAGAACAGTGCCAAGAACTCTCATATACCCTGCTCAGTGTGTCCCATTCGCTTTATTAGTCTCTGTCTATATACACATATAATTATGGTTCTTTTTCTTTCTGGAGCGTTTGGGAGTGAGTTGCTGGTAGTATGTCCCTTTGTTCCTAAATTCATTAGTGGTTATTTCTTGGGGGGGGGGGGGGGGAGAACATTTTCGTACAGGCCCATTGCACAATGATTACATTTTGGAAATTTAACAGTGATGCAATACTATACTTAATATACCGCCCCTATTCAAATGTCACCCGTGTCCTATTCTACAGCATTATTTTTTCCAATTCCAGGATCCAATCCAGGATCATGAATTGCATTTTATTGTTATGTCTCGTTAGTTTTCCTTTCATCGGGAACATTCCTCAGACGACTTCTTCTTCTTTTTTTTTTTTTTTTTTGTCTTTCATGACACTGAGCTTTTCTGAAGAGCCCATTTGTTTGGTAAACTGTCCCTTAGTTTGGGTTGGTCGGCTGCATCTTCATGACCAGATTCCACGATGGGTTTTTGGCAGGATGATCTCACACGTGATGTTGTCCTGCTCCGTGCATCCCATCGG
Source organism: Myotis nattereri (assembly GCF_964212035.1). Taxonomy (NCBI): domain Eukaryota; kingdom Metazoa; phylum Chordata; class Mammalia; order Chiroptera; family Vespertilionidae; genus Myotis; species Myotis nattereri. The sequence goes on from NC_138091.1 coordinate 45,146,684, forward strand.
CAGGCACATGATGTCTGTCCCATTATTGGTGCCGTCTCCTGCCTTTCAACTCACTGTCCCGACCCCACTTTCTCATACTCTCTCTCTGGTTTTTTCCCTTAGAACTTTGCTCCCCAGATGTCTTATGGCTATGACGAGAAATCCGCTGGAGTTTCCGTGCCCGGTCCCATGGTGAGCCACCAGGGGGAGTACAGATGACAGAAGAAGAGCCGATGGGCATCCACACAAGATGAGCCAGTGATGGCATAGGGGGTGGCAGAGATAACCTAGGAGGGTCAAGATGACCACTGGGACCTCAGAGCCCAGAGAGAATGCAAGGCAACTGGGTGGTCCCAAGAGGAACCCATGGGAGACAGCAAGACTACACCCTTGTTGCACCTTCCCACAGAGATGTCATCAGCGCCTCCTTTCCTTCTTCTGTAGGGTCCTTCTGGTCCTCGTGGTCTCCCTGGCCCCCCTGGCTCACCTGTGAGTATCCGGGGTATCTTCACACACCATCTTGAGCTTTGGGCTTTTAGCGGGAGGATTGGGATGAAGGATTGGGATCTCTTGGTGAGATGGGAAAAGGTTGGCCGGAACCTGCCCTTCTAACCCCACCCCTCTCTCCTTGTCCTCCAGGGTCCCCAAGGTTTCCAAGGCCCCCCTGGTGAGCCCGGCGAGCCTGGCGCTTCAGTAAGTGCCCCCTCCCCAACTTGTCCTCCGTGTACAAATACACCTCCCTCTGCAAATACATGGATTCTCCATTCCCATCTGGAGTCTTCCTTGCCTCCTTTCCCTCCCTTTTTCCTTATCCTGGTAATGGTAACCCCCTTTTTTCCTATCTCCTCTAGGGTCCCATGGGTCCCCGTGGTCCTCCTGGCCCCCCTGGCAAGAACGGAGATGATGTAAGTGGCCACCATGAGAAGACACCACCTGACCCTTACTGCCTCTCTGAGCTAAGGCCCTATACTCCCCAGCCAGTGCCCCACCGCCTTTGGGGGTAATACCCAGAGAAAAGGGGGACGTTCACCCTGATGCACAGGACTGCCCTTCAACAATGATCTTCACCCTTTGTGGGATGTTTCTCCTTTCTCTCCACTGTAAGCAAATCCCACCCCTGCCCCTCAGGGCAAGTGACTTCCTTAAGCTTCATTGCTTTGGGCACCTCAGGTCTGCTTTCCATCTGATGAGATTAAAATGCTGGTGACAGAAATAAACAAATTCCTTTGGAGGAAATTAAAATTCACCAAACAAGGGTTTCATGGTAGATTTAGATTGCAGTCTAAATTCAAAGATAAAGCGCTACGCCCCTAAGCCTGACCTTCAACAATCCCAAGAAGATTCAGACCCTCCACACGTTTCCAGCCCAGGGACATGGGCATGACGGCCTTTTCTCTCCCTCTCAGGGTGAAGCTGGAAAGCCTGGTCGTCCTGGCGAGCGTGGGCCTCCTGGACCTCAGGTGAGCAAGACAGTGTGGCCAGCCCCCAGCTCTCCTGTATTTGGGCTTCGATTGGGATCTGTGTCCGGAGTGGTGGTGTCTTCTAATGGCCCTGCCTTTCTTTTCTTTTCCTTCCAGGGTGCTCGGGGATTGCCCGGAACAGCTGGTCTCCCTGGAATGAAGGGACACAGAGTGAGTCCGCTATGAGTCGTCTAAGCTCCCAAAGTCCCAGCATCCCACCATTCCAACCCCCTCCCCAAAGGTCCCTGGTGTGTGTCATGGTGGGAGGCAGCCACAGAAGTCTCAAGGGACAGAGAGTAGACATCCAAAGGAACTTACATCCATTGGGAAAGAAATTCTGAGAAGGGGATTGGATGAGATCTTGGGCCAGTTGGGTTGAGTCTAGCTCAGAGACAGGGCAATGTCTGTGGTGAGCTCCCGAGGCTCCTTCTCAGGTCTGGGTGGGTGTCAAGGTGACCCTCCCCCTCCACAGAGTCTTACCTGCCCCCTCCTTTCTATCTTAGGGTTTCAGTGGTTTGGATGGTGCCAAGGGAGATGCTGGTCCCGCTGGTCCCAAGGTAAGAGGCTGTCTGAATGTCATGGTCCTTCACCTCCCGCCCAGTCCCACCCTGAACCAATGCCTAATTCTGTTCTCTGCTCTATAGGGTGAGCCTGGTAGCCCTGGTGAAAATGGAGTCCCTGGTCAGATGGTGAGTGTGTCCAGTTCTAGAAGGAAGAGAGGGAGCAGGGTGTACGGGTCACAATGGGAGCTTGAGGGAAATGGGTGTGCCCCCCATCTCACTTGGTTTTTCTTGGTTTTGTTGCCAGGGCCCCCGTGGTCTGCCTGGTGAGAGAGGTCGCCCTGGAGCCCCTGGCCCTGCTGTAAGTACTCCTGGTCCCTCGGGGGATCCCTGAGCTCTGGAAGGAGCCCCCCAGGAGCTACAAGGACTGGCCAATGCTCAGTGGATGTAACCGAGGCTTCCTCCCTCCCCTGTAGGGTGCTCGTGGAAACGATGGTGCTACTGGTGCTGCTGGACCCCCTGTAAGTGTGGCCCCTAGACCTCAGCGCCTGGGAGTGGGCAGGGTCTCAGTGTGAGCTCTTGGGGATAACACTGGAGATGGGCCATGTTGGTCTGAACCCCAAGACCTCTTCTGTCCCAGGGTGTGACTGGCAGCTGCCACTTTCCTTCTTGCTAACATCTCCTTTTCATTCACAGGGTCCCACTGGTCCTGCTGGCCCTCCTGGATTCCCTGGTGCTGTTGGTGCTAAGGTGAGACCCCTGCCCTCCTCTGAGCATGGCTCCCAGGGGCCAAGGTGTCTCCTTGCTCCCCAAACCAGAGGGACCCAGAGTGGCAAGAGAGAAGTCCACTCCCCAACACCTTTGTCCTGGGGTCCCTTTCTCTGATCTTGGAGTCCTGACTCTTGGTCTCCTGTCCCTACCCTTCACCCCCACCCCCCACGCCCCACCTTTCAAAGGTGAGATTGGGCTACCAGGGTGGCTCCTGACATGTCCTTTCTTCCCATCCAGGGTGAAGCTGGTCCCCAAGGATCCCGAGGCTCTGAAGGTCCCCAGGGTGTGCGTGGTGAACCCGGCCCCCCTGGCCCTGCTGGTGCTGCTGGCCCTGCTGTAAGTACTGCTTCCTCGGTGCCCCATGCCCCTCCCCAACTCAGAGTCCTTGACTGTCACTCACCCGCCTCTTTCTGTGCCACAGGGAAACCCTGGTGCTGATGGACAGCCTGGTGCTAAAGGTGCCAACGTAAGTGTCCTGCAGGTTTCAGAGCTGCCCCTGGTGCCCACCTCCCACCTGCCCTGTGCCCTTCACTCAACTTGACTCAACTTGTTCTGCCCCCTGCAGGGCGCTCCTGGTATTGCTGGTGCTCCTGGCTTCCCTGGTGCCCGAGGCCCCTCTGGACCCCAGGGCCCCAGCGGTGCCCCTGGCCCCAAGGGTAACAGCGTAAGTGCTACTCTCTTACTTCTGCCCCATTCCGCACTGGCTCCAGTGTGGCCCTTGTCTGGGGGTCAAGGCCAACTGAGCACCCCATCTTATGGCTCATCCTCTTCTCTTCCCACACACAGGGTGAACCTGGTGCCCCCGGAAACAAAGGAGACACTGGCGCCAAGGGAGAGCCCGTAAGTCCCCCTGCAGCTCAGCCCCGTCCGCCTGGGAGGAGATGCAGGGAGGCCCAGCCTCAGCCAGCGGGGAGCGGGCGCCCGGAGGCCCCTCACTACAGGCTGTCCTCTCCTCTCTGCTGTCTCCAGGGCCCCACTGGTATTCAAGGACCCCCTGGCCCTGCTGGAGAGGAAGGAAAGCGAGGAGCCCGAGGTGAACCCGGACCTGCCGGCCTGCCCGGACCCCCTGGCGAGCGTGTAAGAGCCCCCTCCTCTGTCCCCAGTGCCAGCCCAGCCGGCGCCCCAAGTCTGAGCTCACTGACCTCCTCTCCTCCTGCAGGGTGGACCCGGTAGCCGCGGTTTCCCTGGTGCAGATGGCGTTGCTGGCCCCAAGGTAACCTCTCTTCGTGGCTGGAGGCTGCCCCTGCTGCCCCCTGCCCTTTACTTCCCTTTTTCAGATGTAGTCACCCCCACCACACACGCACGCACGCGCACACGCACGCACACGCACACGCACACGCACATGCACACGCACTCACGCACGCTGCCCAGCCCTTGTGCCCCATGCTGTGGCTACAGGCTTCTCTCTCCACACTCGGCCTCACCTTGGCCTTCCCACCTCCAACAATGCCCCCCAAACCCCCCATCTCCCTGGGAGGAAGAAGATGCTGGCCCCTGGGAAAGAGGCCCAGGCCTGAGACCCTAATTGTTCCTGTGACCCCCCCAACCAGGGCCCCGCTGGCGAACGCGGTTCTCCTGGCCCCGCTGGCCCCAAAGGCTCTCCTGGTGAAGCTGGTCGCCCCGGTGAAGCTGGTCTGCCTGGTGCCAAGGTGAGACCCCAGCCCTCTGCCCAGCCTGGCCCGGCCCCTGCCTGTCCCGTGTTGGCTCGGGGATGAGGTGCTCTGGGGCAGGACCACGGACCTGCGATCTGGAGTGCCCCCGCCCCAGCTTCCACTGTCCTCCCCGCCCCTCCGCACCCTCTCCCTCACCACTCACACCTCTGCTCCCTTAGGGTCTGACTGGCAGCCCTGGCAGCCCCGGTCCTGATGGCAAAACTGGCCCCACTGTGAGTATCACTCCTCCCTGGGCCCCCTTCCCCTCTCCTGAGCCCCCCCCCCCACCCCCCGTTCTCACCTCGGCTTTTGTGACTTCCATTCCCAGGGTCCCGCTGGTCAAGATGGTCGCCCCGGACCTCCAGGCCCCCCTGGTGCCCGTGGTCAGGCTGGTGTGATGGGATTCCCTGGACCTAAAGGTGCTGCTGTGAGTATTCAGGGAGGAGCATCACAGAGCCGGGGACAGACACACGGGGAGGCGAGAGTCCTGGTTTCTGGGCCCAGCTCTGCTGCTGATTTGCTGTGTGGCCTCAGGCCACTCACGGCCCCTCTCTGGACCCCAGTCTCCCTATTCATAAAATGAAAGACCTCTCCTGACACCACTACCATGGCCCTATCCCTGGAAATAAATATTGGGATCTGCACCCTCTCCCCCATACACACACGGAGATGGGGTAGTCCCTTTATATAATAGTTACCCCCAAATCTTGGGGGTTCTTTGAGGTTTGAAAGGAGATATCAGAAGAGATGAAAGCCCTTTGCAGCTCAGGTCACCACAGGCATATGACGGGGAGAAGGAAGGGGAGAGGGAGGAGAGATGAGCCAGAAGGGGCATGTGTCCGAGGGAGAGGCTAAGGGACCACAAAGGCATTTCCCCAGGGCCCGGAGCTGGTGGATAGGAAAGTCCCTTTAAAAATTCCACTCCGAGTGGACAGGAGGGACCTGGGACGCCCTGCTCTCCCACTGCAGCCCCTCAGCCCTGACTTTCCCCCCAGGGAGAACCCGGCAAAGCTGGAGAGCGAGGTGTTCCCGGACCCCCTGGCGCTGTGGTAAGCATCTTACCCTTCCTCCTCGCTGCCCATCACTAGGGCCCCCGGGCCCCCAGCCCCAGGCCCGCCCACCTGCCCCTCTGCCTCCAGCCACCTCACCACCCTGAGTTCTTCTTTGCTCTCCCCCCACAGGGTCCCGCTGGCAAAGACGGAGAGGCTGGAGCCCAGGGAGCCCCTGGCCCTGCTGTAAGTGGCCCTGCAGGGAGGCCTGCGCGGGGCGGGGCGCAGGGGGGCAGCAGCGGGGCGACACCTGCGCCTCTCCTGGGCCTTTCTGACCGCATTCTCCCCTGACAGGGCCCCGCTGGTGAGAGAGGTGAACAAGGCCCTGCTGGCTCCCCCGGATTCCAGGTGAGGCCTCACAGCTGTCCGGGGGCTGGGAGCGGGTTGGGAGTTCCCCTTTGCTCTCTTCTGAATTCTAATCCCCTTCTCTCCCCTCCCCCATTTCCCACCTCCAGGGTCTCCCTGGCCCCGCTGGTCCTCCCGGTGAAGCAGGCAAACCCGGTGAACAGGTAAGAGGCAGGATGCAGGGAGTACAGAGGGAGGGGCCGGCCTCCGAGCTAACTAGACACGGCAGCTGGAGGGATAATGGTTAGACACCAGGCAGGACTTCCCACCATGAAGGGAGCAGCACAGAGGGAAGCAGGCAGCTGCGCCTGTGCAGGACACGCTCTAGAAGGAGCTGCTCGGCTGCTAGTCTGCATGACTTCTGCTTAGAGATGCTGGAACTTTCCTTCAACCCAAAGCTGGGGGCGCAGAGAGGAGAGGGGTGATCCTAGTTCAGTGCCACAAAGGCGCTGGTCTCTCATCGCAGAGCCTGGGCCACCCCCCGGCAGGAGGGCAGGTGCTTTCTAGGGCTGAGGCCCCGTGGCCTTTGCTCACTGTCTGTCCCTCCCTCCCCCTCAGGGTGCTCCTGGAGACCTCGGTGCCCCTGGCCCCTCTGGAGCAAGAGTAAGTAGAGCCTCTGCCGCTCCCATCCAGACGCCCCGGGCTGGCTGCCTCTGGAGCCACCATCATGAGTCCCTCCCTTCCTCTCCTCCCAGGGCGAGAGAGGTTTCCCTGGAGAGCGTGGTGTGCAAGGTCCCCCCGGCCCTGCTGGTCCCCGTGGATCCAATGGTGCCCCTGGCAATGATGGTGCTAAGGTAAGGACAGCACAGGGACGGGGTCTCACCCCTCCTGCGGCCGGGGACACCTGGCTGTGACCAAAGCCACCTAGATGTGAGGGAGGGGTGGGGGACCCTGCTGGGGTGGGGTCCAGGGTGCAGCCTGAAGTGCTGGCTGTGAGCCTTTACTCTCAGCGGATGCCTGTCCCAGGCCTCGAAACCAAGCCTGGGAGACATTAAGAGGGGCTCAAGGCTATGACGTCATCCTGGAAGCCCAGGCCTCACTCCAGTCCTCTTGGTTGCCATTTAGGGTGATGCTGGTGCCCCTGGAGCCCCCGGCAGCCAGGGTGCCCCTGGCCTTCAGGGAATGCCTGGTGAGCGAGGCGCAGCTGGTCTTCCAGGCCCGAAGGGTGACAGAGTAAGTCCAGCCCCGTGTGGCTCCCCTCCTCTGTCCACTCTGGGTCCCTCGGCCCCTCTCTCCCCTCCCTGCCATCGTCCCCTCCGGCCTTTCTGCTGATGAATCCTCTAGCTGTGGTCCAGGCCCTTCTCTCCCCATGAGTTACCTTGGCAACGAGAGGTGGGGCTTTCTCCTGGATGGGGGACTCCCTTGTTCATCCCTCTACACAAGGCAGGGCCTCTTACCCTCTGCAAGCACCTTTTCCTCGGAAACGTTTGTGGGGTCCTGGGCGCGGGGGCAGGGCAGAGCTGGGGCGGGGTCCCCGACACCAGCCAGACACGCTGGGCCGCCTCCCGGCTCCACGCTGCAGGTCTCAGGCTGTCCCGTGTTTCTAGGGCGATGCTGGTCCCAAAGGTGCTGACGGTGCCCCTGGCAAAGATGGCGTCCGAGGTCTGACTGGCCCCATCGGTCCTCCTGGCCCTGCTGGTGCCCCCGGTGACAAGGTGAGTGGCTGCCTCCTTACCGGCTTCCCTAACGCAGCTTTCCCAGCAAGCCTGGGCGTGGCTCGGGGCTGACAGCCTGAAGGCGGGGAATCTGGAGGGAGGGAGGGCGCAGGGAGGACCCTGACCCTGAGCCTCTTGCCCCCCCTTTCAGGGTGAAACAGGCCCTAGCGGTCCTGCTGGTCCCACTGGAGCTCGTGGTGCCCCCGTGAGTACAGAGTGCACGCCTCGCCCTTGGCCCTTCTCTCCTCCGCCGTCCCCCAGCCCTTCCTGCCCTCCTCCACCTCGGCTGTCATCCCTGGCCCCTGGAGAACCTCCTCAGGGCCCCTCCTCCTCGCCTGTCCCTCCAGCGCCCCTCCCGCCTCCCCCACGCCAGGGCCTCTCTCCAGTCGGCCTCCTTGTCTTCTAGGGAGACCGTGGTGAGCCTGGTCCCCCTGGCCCTGCTGGCTTCGCTGGCCCCCCTGTGAGTATCAAGACTCCCTTCATTTCTTCTCACCAACTGGGACCGGGGGCCTTGGGGGCCTGGATGAAGACAGAAGCAGCGTCCTGAGTCGGGAGGGGGAAGGGGCTGGGATGTCTCCCATTCAAGTATCTTCCTGCCCCGAGTCGCTGCCCCAGCCCAGCAGCTGACCTGTGACACTGCCATATCCCTCCCCTCTACTCACTAACTCCCTCCTCCTCCTCCTCCTCCTCCAGGGTGCTGATGGCCAGCCTGGTGCTAAAGGCGAACCCGGTGATGCTGGTGCTAAAGGCGATGCTGGTCCCGCTGGTCCCGCTGGCCCCGCCGGCCCCCCGGGCCCCATTGTGAGTATCCCGCCCTCGGCCCCGAGCTGCCACAGGCCTGGACCCCGGGCTGGCCCAGCCTTGACGCCTCTGTGCTCCCCTCCAGGGTAACGTTGGTGCTCCTGGACCCAAAGGTGCCCGCGGCAGCGCTGGTCCCCCTGTGAGTAGCTCACTCCGAGTGTCTGCTGGGCTCCCCGGCTGGTTTGGAGGAAGGGACGGCTGGGCCAGGTAAGGGCGCCCTTCTCCCCCTGACTTCTTCCTTGTCCTCTCGGCTAGGGTGCTACTGGTTTCCCTGGTGCTGCTGGCCGCGTGGGTCCCCCCGGCCCCTCTGTGAGTATCCCCGGTGGAGACTCCGCTGCTGGGAGGGGCGGGGCGGGGGGCACCGGCTGTCAGGAGCGCCCTGGGCCTGATGGAGGCCCCAGGGATGCTCTGGAATCCGGTGGAATCTGACAGCCCCTCTTCTCCTCATCCAGGGAAATGCTGGACCCCCTGGCCCTCCTGGCCCTGCTGGCAAAGAAGGCGGCAAAGGCCCCCGTGGTGAGACCGGCCCCGCTGGACGTCCCGGTGAAGTCGGTCCCCCTGGCCCCCCCGGCCCTGCTGGCGAGAAAGGATCCCCTGGCTCTGATGGACCTGCTGTAAGTGCGCGCTCCGGAGGGGCCTGGCTGGGGGAGAGTGGTCCCTGGCCACGGCAGGGCCCCTCACCGCTGTCTGCCTCCCACAGGGCTCCCCCGGAACCCCTGGACCTCAAGGCATTGCTGGACAGCGTGGTGTGGTCGGCCTGCCCGGTCAGCGAGGAGAGCGAGGCTTCCCCGGTCTTCCTGGCCCCTCTGTGAGTGCCCCCTCATCTTGGGGGACCCGAGAGGAACTGTCATAGGACTCGGAGGGTGCAGGATGGGGGGTGGAGCCAGCAAGACTAATGTGCTAGCTGACCAGGGGGCTCTCAGGACCCCCCCGCCCCGTCTCTGGCCTGACCCTTTCTTCTACCTAAGGGTGAACCTGGCAAACAAGGTCCTTCTGGCTCCAGTGGCGAACGTGGCCCCCCTGGTCCCATGGGACCCCCTGGATTGGCTGGACCCCCTGGCGAGTCTGGACGTGAGGTAAGCAGTTGCCAGCCCTGTGCGATGCCAGTGCCCACCGCAGGGCCATGGGGGCCTTGGCCTGAGCCTCCCTCCCCCTGGCTGATGCCGACCTCTCTCCCGCTCCCTGCAGGGATCACCTGGTGCTGAGGGCTCCCCCGGACGAGATGGATCTCCTGGCCCCAAGGTGAGACGGCTGCGCCCACCCGGGCCACAGCCGCGTCTGCTGCTCCCCCGGCCCCACCGGGCCCTTCATCTGGGGCTGACCCGGCCTCTGCTCCTCTCCCCTCCCAGGGTGACCGTGGTGAGACCGGCCCTGCTGGACCCCCAGGCGCTCCTGGCGCTCCTGGTGCCCCTGGCCCAGTCGGCCCTGCTGGCAAGAGTGGCGACCGTGGTGAGACTGTAAGTAGCTGGGCTCCCGCTGGCTGCTTTGGGTCAGGCCGGGACGCTCCAGGCCGCTAGGGTCCTGCAGGCGGACATCTGACCTCAGCCAGGCGGGGGGAGGACTGGAGGTCTTGCAAGGGGGCCAGGCCCTTGGCTCCCCAGAAAACAGCCACAGCTCAGCCTCGAGGCCCCTCCCCACAGTGCCCGTTGCCTCCGAGGATGGAGTTGTCCCCAGTTAACTGCCCAGCTTACACAAAGCCTGAATTCCATAGTTTCCTCTGGAGCTTGGGAGAGAGGGGCACAGTGGGAAGGATGGGAGGAAAGGGGGATCTGGCCAAGGAGTGGTTTCAACAGCAGCTCGTGCTGGGCCAGCCCTCAGCCGGGGCCTCCTGGGCCCGGATCTAATGCCCTCTCTGCTCTCCCCAGGGTCCTGCTGGTCCTGCCGGCCCCATCGGCCCCGCTGGCGCCCGTGGCCCCGCTGTAAGTCCTGCCCTGGCCCTCGTGTCCTCAGAACCCTGTCCAGGTGTGGACAGCACCCCACTCAGTGCTCACGGACCTTCCTCCTGACATCCTGTCTCCTCCACTCTTCTAGGGACCCCAAGGCCCCCGTGGTGACAAGGGTGAGACAGGCGAACAGGGTGACAGAGGCATCAAGGGTCACCGTGGTTTCTCCGGCCTCCAGGGTCCCCCTGGCCCTCCTGTGAGTACCTCCCCCAGCCCCAACTGCCCTTGAGTCTTCTCTTACCCTCTCCCCAGGACTTGCTGTGTGATGGGGGGCGGGGGGCACTTTGGCTCAATTTCCCCCTCTGGATAGTCATGCTCACTTCTCCCTAGTGAGGGCTGGGATCCAAACATTTGTGGGCATTTCCAAGGCGCTTCTGAGAGGGCGAAGGGTGTATGGAAGGCCTGTGGGGGGGTCTCAGCCTGCAGACTCCCTGACTGGTGGGGTGGGGCAGGCTGCTGGCCGCACTGACCCGAAACGGGCCTGCATCGCCTTTGTGTCTCCCTCAGGGCTCTCCTGGCGAGCAAGGTCCCTCCGGAGCTTCTGGTCCCGCTGGCCCCCGAGTAAGTCTCGCCTTCCACCTCCTCTTCTTGGGCCCCAAGTCCAGGTTCACGTCAGGGCCCTTGGCCTGGGACACAGGCGCTCCTCACCTCTCTGGAGAAGGGTCCAGAGACGGGGCTGGGGGAGGGGAAGCAGAGTCCTAAGCCATCTCCCCAGCCTTGGGCATCCCCCGCCCGCTCCTTCCTCCCCCTGGGCTCCTGGCCCAGCGGAGGGAATGAGCAATGATGAGCGCCAGGCGGGGAGGGTGGCGGGCTGCTCCCCAGCATGGGGCGGTGCTGTGCTTCCGGGCAGACTGTCTTTAACCATCATCCCCTCTGCAGGGTCCCCCCGGCTCTCCCGGTGCTGCTGGCAAAGACGGTCTCAACGGTCTCGCCGGCCCCATCGGACCCCCTGGTCCTCGTGGTCGCACTGGTGATGCTGGTCCTGTTGTACGTAGCTCCCCGTCCTGTCTGCTCGTGGCCCTCCAGCCCTGAGATGCTCAAACCCCAGAGAACCCCACTCTCTTCCCTTTCCTTGCAGGGTCCCCCCGGCCCTCCCGGCCCCCCTGGTCCCCCTGGTCCTCCCAGTGGCGGTTTCGACTTCAGCTTCATGCCCCAGCCGCCTCAAGAGAAGGCCCACGATGGTGGCCGCTACTACCGGGCCGATGATGCCAATGTGGTCCGTGACCGTGACCTCGAGGTGGACACCACCCTCAAGAGCCTGAGCCAGCAGATCGAGAACATCCGGAGCCCCGAAGGCAGCCGCAAGAACCCCGCCCGCACCTGCCGCGACCTCAAGATGTGCCACTCCGACTGGAAGAGCGGTGAGGACACGCCCGCCCACCCCGTGCCCATCCTCCCCCTCCTGCCCCGAGGGGTTCCATGCCCAGGCGCGCCCTGCCTCCCAGGCCTCCCCTGACTCCGCCTCGCCCTGCCCCATTGCAGGAGAATACTGGATTGACCCCAACCAAGGCTGCAACCTGGACGCCATCAAGGTCTTCTGCAACATGGAGACCGGCGAGACCTGCGTGTACCCCACTCAGCCCACCGTGGCCCAGAAGAACTGGTACATCAGCAAGAACCCCAAGGAGAAGAAGCACGTCTGGTTCGGCGAGAGCATGACCGGCGGATTCCAGGTGCGTGAGCTGAACCCCGGAGCCACTCTCACAAGATGGGGGGCGGGGGGCGCAGGAGGGGCGTGAGCGAAGGTCTGGGTGCTCTAGGTCTCTGCTGGGTGTGACGGACAGAGCCGGGGGGAAAAGCTGGGGTCCTGGGCCCCTAAGACCGGCTCAGACAGAGGGTGGGAGGTCACGATGCTGTCCGAGGACTCCAGGGGGACGGGGCCAGGACTAGAGGCTCCAGGACGGCCACTCACTCTCTCTTCGCTCTCCCGGCCTCTTGCAGTTCGAGTATGGCGGCCAGGACTCCGACCCCGCCGACGTGGCCATCCAGCTGACCTTCCTGCGCCTGATGTCCACCGAGGCCTCCCAGAACCTCACCTACCACTGCAAGAACAGCGTGGCCTACCTGGACCAGCAGACAGGCAACCTCAAGAAGTCCCTGCTCCTCCAGGGCTCCAACGAGATCGAGCTCCGGTCCGAGGGCAACAGCCGTTTCACCTACACTGTCACCTACGACGGCTGCACGGTGAGTCCCCGGGGAAGGGCCCCTCTCTGGGCCGTGGCTTTCCAGGCAGGCCCTCATGCTCCCTGCCCCCCACTCCCACCGGTGACGCCCCCTCTCCCATTGTCTCCCCTCCGCCCAGAGTCACACCGGAGCCTGGGGCAAGACAGTGATCGAATACAAAACCACCAAGACCTCCCGCCTGCCCATCATCGATGTGGCCCCCTTGGACATTGGCGCCCCAGACCAGGAATTCGGCATGAACGTTGGCCCTGTCTGCTTCCTGTAAACTCCCTCCACCCCCACCTGGCTCCCTCCCACCCAAACCCATGGCCCCTGACCTCGGAAACAGACAAACAACCCAAACTGAACCCCCCCCAAAAGTCAAAAATGGGAACCAATTTCACATGGACTTTGGAAAATTTTTTTTTCCTTTGCATTCATCTCTCAAACTTAGTTTTTATCTTTGACCAACTGAACATGACCAAAAACCAAAACCACATTCAACCTTACCAAAAAACCAAAAAAAAAAGAATAAATAAATAACTTTTTAAAAAAGGAAGCTTGGTCCACTTGCTTGAAGACCCATGTGGGGATAAGTCCTTTTCTGCCCGTTGGGCGTATGATACCCCAACGCTGCCCTTTCTGCTCCTTTCTCCATGCCTTCTTGGGGCCTCCCCTCCACTGTTCCCCAAAACTAAGTCTCCCCCAAAGACACAGGAAACCATGCATTGTCTGCCCAGCAACCAAAGGCAATGCTAAAACACCCGAGTGGCCCTCCCTCACCCCGCACCCCCAAGCCCCGGGGGAACCTGGGGTTCTCAGACTGCCAAAGAAGCTTCACCATCTGAGGTCCCCGGGCCTCGCCACATTCCCCTCTTCGTTTTTGAGGAGGGCGTGCTGGGGGGCCACAGGCCCTGCATCGCCTGTTTTGAAGGAGAGTCAGGAGGGGCCACGACAGTGGAAACGTGTCGGTCCCCGTGCGCCAGGGCTGATGGGAGAGACTGCTCCGTTCCTTGTGTAACTGTGTTGCTGAAAGACTACCTCTCTATGTGTCACCGGGGCAACGGCGTGGGGGCGGGACGGGGGCAGGATGGGAGGGGCGCCCCGTTTTATATCAAAGGTGCTACATCTCTGTGATGGGGTGGGGTGGCGAGAGGATCACTGGTGCTATAGAAGTGGAGATGCCCCACCCTGACCATCAGGCCAGCAAATGTTCCTTTTTGTTCCAAGTCTTCTGAATTCTTTGGTGTTTTTTTTTCTCTCATGGATGGAGACGCATGTGAATTTTCTCAAGGTGCTACTTACCACAGGGGAGAGCGTGTGCCACTCACTCCTCGCCCTCTCTCCCCACCCCCTCGCCTGCTCGGGCCTCTCTCTCCAGACCTCTCTTCTCTGAAACCCCCTCCTCCTCAGCTCCTCCCAGCCTCACTCCTCTCTCCTAGTCTGTCCTTCGTCCTCCTGGGTTTCAGAGCACAAATTCCCCAAAGCACAAAGCAGTTTTCCCCCTGGGGTGGGAGGAAGCAAAAGACTCTGTACCTATTTTGTATGTGTATAATAATTTGAGATGTTTTTAATTATTTTGATTGCTGGAATAAAGCATGTGGAAATGACCCAACATACGTGCAGTGGCCTCCTCATTTCCTTCCTTGGAGTCGGGGGTGGGGAGGGAGGTGGGGGGGGAGGGGGCTCTCCTTCCTTTTCTTGCCCATTTCATCCCCTCCCCGCATCTAGCACCCTCCTTGGTCCCTCTTCTTCCCTCTTACTGTTCGTATACCTTAACCTATTTTCTTCCCTTTCTCAGGCAAGCTTCCTTACAAGTCTCCCCAAAACCCTCTCCCCCCTTATAGTACATGTGCAGCAACACACACACACACACACACACACACACACACACACAACTCCCTCCAGAGCCTCATGCCCACTTTCCCATCAAAGCCATCCATTCTGCTGCCCTCTCCCCTGCTGTGGGCACCCTGCAGGGTTGGGGGGACATGAGAAGGCACTGCCCCTGGGGGACTAGGTGATGGAGGTGGGACCGGTGAGGGTACCTAGAAGCCCTCAGCAAGGCCTCTCCCTGGGCAAACACGGAGGGGAATGTGGCCCCCCCGCCCCGCCTCGCCCTTGCTGAGCTCCTCCGAAGGAGCAGCTGGCGGCACAGCACGTGAAGGGGGTGCCTGCGCCTGGCAGAGACCTGTGGGGAGACCTGGGGTCCTGCTCATCCTCCGGGACTCCAGGGGAAGGAGCGGGGAGGCTGCCCAGGGGCCTGGGAGACCTGCAGACAAGGCACGTGCAGGTGCCACCTGGAAGGCGACAGGCCCCAACCGCGCTGAGCATGGACTGGATCCCTCTTGGCCTTCTATGTCCCCAAGACATGAGGCCCCCCGGGGGTGGGGTGGCCTGGACAGGTCCTTTTGCCCAGCCCCTGCCCCCTGCCCATTCCTTATCCTTTTAAAATCCTTGCCTCTTACTCCTGCTTCTTCCTCTCTCCCTTTTCCCTTCCCCTCTGCTGCCCACACCCCTGCCTGCCTGAGTCCCTGAGGCCCCCAAGGGGGAAGGGAGACAGCGTGCAGTCAGTGGGAACACAGGATCCAGAGAGCCCGAAGTCCGGAGCAGACCAGGCACCCAGAGGCCTGGAGACGTTACAGTTGCCCCCACCTCCCACCCAAGGTCTTAGGCCTAAACTTCCGTGTTCCTCCCACCGGCCTCTGGAAAGATGGAAAAGCCTGCGATCCTCATTAAGCAGTCATGGCCATTCATTATGGCCTTGAATAATTCATCATCAGCACTTCTAACACAATCAGGACAGTGTAGACAGGGAATTAGTCTAGAGAGGGTAAGAAGCTGTGGCATGACAAGGAGGGCTTAGTCATATGCAAATTACCTGGGGCCGTGTTGATGGATTGATCCATCAGTGGCCTGCTGGCACCTGCCTAGGTAACCCCCATCTACCTGGACCTCCAGCCCCTGGGGCCCTGGGCAGTCTCACCCCTTCCCCACCTGCCCCCTGGGGGATCCAGAAGCTTCCTGAGCCTGGCATCCAAGGCTCTACCTGGCCGCTATGCACCTGGGCATTCTCCCTGTGCCCTCCCCTGCCCACACCTGCACACCAGCCAGAGAGGGTGATCGAAATTCCCGCACATGCACCCCACTTCCCACGGCCAGGCCTTTCTTTGTGCAACTTCCTTTATGTCTGCTTTTGCTCACACACCTCCCCCTCCCCTCCCAGCCATGCTCAAATGTCTCATGTCACCTCGTCCTCCTGCCGCCCCAGCCGAGTTTGCCCCCTCTGACTTTTCAGAGCCCTCCCTGTCCACAAACTCATCTTCGCCTCAGTACCAGGCAGTGCTGTCATTGTGCGCTGCCCTGTCGTCACCCTTCCTCCCTCCAGGCCAGGAGCAGCTGACGGAGGCAGGAGGCCGGAGGCCGGGCGCTCAGCTGCGGGGCTGGCACAGAGGCTGTGCGTGGATATGGAAAGACTAAAGAGAGAGGAGGAGAGGGACACGGGCCTTCTAGGTGAGAGTGTGGAGCTGTGTGCCTTCCGGAACTGAGAGAGCAAGTGTGAGAGCAGGAGCAAGCCAGCCAGCCCACGGGTGGGAGCAGGCAGCGGGGAAGGCGCAGGCCAGGGCTCTTGCAGCGCTGGGCGGCACCCCACCTGTGCTGTCCACGCTGCAGCCGTAGCCACGCGTGGCTTCGGAGCACCAGACATGTGGGTAGTGCAGCTGAGCAACTCAATTTTAAATTGTCATTAGTTTTAGTCATTAATTTTAGCAGCTACCTATGGCCATTAGGCAAGGAGTGAATACGCCTCTCACCACATGTATGCAAATCCACCCACAGGTGCATGAGTGTGTGTGCGTGTGCACATGTCCCAGCGAGGGCACCGGAGGGGACACGGGACATCAGGGCTGTGGGGGTGGCGGTGCCCAGCTGTGCAGCTCCGTGTCTGCATCACGTGGTGTGAGGCCAGAATGTGGTTTCAGTGCGTGTGCAGGAGAGGAGGGGGACAAAGGGGCCATTGTACCACATCCCCAACTCCAGCCCTCCTTCCCGCTGACATCACGGCTGCCCTAAATACAGCCGCGCGGACCGGCTCCCCCAGACCCTGCTGCCCCCCGCGTGGTGGCACCGGCCCTGTCCCCAGGGCTGCTCCGAGGGACTCGCCTTTTGCTTCTCTGTGAGGAGATGGGCCATGATCCTGCGGATGACCTCTCAGTCAGATCCAGATGGAAAATTCTAGAAAAGAAGGTGGCTTTGTTTGGATGTTTTATTTTTTTCCTGCTCTCAGAATCCTGGGTCCCCTTGGTGAGGTGAGCCCATCTGCCGGCAGGATTTTCTGTGACCAAAATGTGGGTTTCCCCTCCCTTTTCCCAAGCTCCTTAACCCTCAGCCTCCCAGGCGCCTCCCAGGCGCCTCCCAGGCCTTCCTGGACGGAGCTGGGTGAGGTTTAGAGTAGGGGAGCTGGGAGGGGTTCCTAGCTGGAGTGTGGGAGCCTCAGATGGGGGGCGTGTGGAGAGCGTGGGACGGGAGATCGTGGGGCTGCTCTCAAAGCTGAGACACACACACACACACACACCCCCCCCCCCCCGCCCAAGGAGGAGGCTGCGAGGCGGCCGTGAGTGTGGGAGGCGGTGGGAGTGAGAGGGGTCCAACCAGCCACACTGTGTGGGTGAGAATGTCTCCCTCTCTGGGTGCCCACCCACCGAGGAGCAAGTGTGTCTGTGTTCACAGGGGCCTTGCACGTGTGCGGGTGTGTTGGGAATGGGTGAGGGGTCTGTAAATGTGGGGACAGCTCCCCCCGCACACACGGTGGCAGGAGGCCCTGTATGAGCCGAGAAGGCTTGGGTCTAGCCTTGGGGACGTGTGTGCGTGGGCACGACAGGGCCTGGGAGGGCCCGCCTGTGTGATGAGGATGAACGGGGCGGGGCGGGCGGAGCAGGGAGGAGTGTGGGGGAAATTAGGAGGGGCTGGGCGGGGGGAAGACCGTCGTCCTGAAGTCCTGGGGCCAGTGGGTCGCTAGGGCCCGTGAGCGGCTGTGTCTCTGTGTCCCCTTCCTGGTGTGTGCCCGGAGGGAACGAAGGTAGGCTAGGCAATGCCCACGGAGCAGGAGGCAAGGCCCTGGGAGAAGGCGCCTCTGTCTCGGAGGGCAATCGGACCTTCACGCACACGGAGATCTCCGCGGCTGCGGGGACGCCCCTGGCCAGGCCGAGGGAGGTGAGTGCGGTGCATGCGGGTTGGAGAAGGTGGGGTTTTCTCAGCATAAGACAGAGGGCGGAAGAGAAAGATGGGATGGAGCGGCGAGCAAAGCACATTCCTTAGAATAAGGCGGCCACGTAATCAAGTTTTCGGTGACTTCACTGCCGTGGGGAGCCCTGCCCGCTCCCTGAGGCTTTGGAAAACTGATGCAGGCACAGAGGCCTGGTGTGAGTGGGCCTGGAGCAGGCGAGGGAAGGGGCTGAGTTCTGGGTTTGGGTCAATCTGGAGTGGAGATAAGGACGAGCCATGAAACCCACGCTGCCCGATCAAAATATAACGTGAGCCACGTAAGTAGTTTTAATGTCCCAGCGGCCATAATAAAACTATAAAAAGAAACAGGTGAGCCGAGGCCGGTTTGGCTCAGTGGATGGAGCGTCGGCCTGCGGACTGGAGGGTCCCGGGTTCAATTCCGGTCGGGGGCATGTGCCTGGGTTGCGGGCACATCCCCGGTGGGGGATGTGCGGGAGGCAGCTGGTCGATGTTTCTCTCTCATCGATGTTTCTGACTCTCTCTCTCCCTTCCTCTCTGTAAAAAATCCGTAAAATATATTTAAAAAAAGAAAGAAAGAAAGAAAAAAAAGAAACAGGTGACGTTCATTGTAAGCATAGACTTTACTGAACCAATATACCCCCCAGTGCTGCCATTTCCATTGCACGTGACGCCCATCTCAACTTGGACAGGACACATTTCAAATGCCCGGCGGCCTCGGGGGGCCAGCAGCTGCCCCACCAGACGGCGCAGCGCGGGCAGCCGACCAGGCCCCAGAGCCGCAGGGTTTCAGCCTCCGCCCCCCACTCACGGGGAGAGCGTGAACTCTTCACAGGGTGCAGAACAGAAACTGAGCCCACTTCACCTGGAGCTTAGGGGGCAGGGAGACCCCACGGACCTCTGGTTTTGGGGTGATTGCGTGAGCACTTGTATGTAATAAGGTCTCCATGCTTGGGAGCCGCCAGGTGCCGGGCACTCGTCGGCCCTCCCAAATCCTCACAAGGGCCCGAGGCAGCCACAATCAATGTCTGTGAGTAAACTAGGTGTTAGAGCTCCATCTGACCCTGAACCCCAACACGCAGGCCAAGGGGGCTCTGGTGAAATGAAGTGTGTGCGGGTGAGGGCTGGGCCCACCATGGGCGGTGCCCCTGTCCCGTGTCTGGCGGAGAGGCAGTGAGGAAACGTCTAGAGTCAGGCCACGTGTGGGGCTCTGTTAGGGTGAAGGTGGAGGCCACTCCCTGGGCCACGTGGGCAGTGCCAGCTGAGGGATGGCAGGAGCCGAGGGTGGAGCAAGGCGTGAGGTGGAGTCTCCTGGTGGAGATGGTGGGGACACTGGCTGTGTGTCCTCGGCTGTGGGGGGGGTGGGGAGGAGCAGGACTGACCGCCCAGTGGAATCCTACCCCCCAGTGAGTACAGGGGTGCCGAGTGTGCCGTGCCCTCCCGTGCCGCCAGGGAAGGCTGGGCATGCGCGTGAGTGTGACCAGGCACAGCTCGATGTCCTGTGCAGTCACGCCATCCTCCCAGCTACTTGTCTGGGCCACTTCCTCCCAGGCCGGCAGCCAGGCTCCCGTGTGCTCCTTGGAGCTGCGCAGGGAAGAAGGCGCTGCCAAGGTCCAAGGCAGAGCAGGAAGCAGAGGGCAGTGAGGGGCTGGCCTTGAGCTCCTCCGTCCCGTCCCGGCGGCGGGCACAGGAGGAGCCCGAGGCCCGAGGTGGGAGCACAGAGGGACCCCCTCCTCCAGGGGGAGGATTCAAGGACGAGCCGCCCCAGGCCAGCGGCTCCGATCTGAGCAGATTCCGTGCAGCTCCTGGTTTGGCCAAATGAGGGGCCCCGGGAAAAGGAGGAAATTGTGAATGAGAAATCAGAGGCACCTGCTCGCCAGAGAACCCACGTGCTGGGGGGTGAACCCCCAAAGACAGACGTCTATTGAGCACACACAGTGCCAACACTGAGCCCCTGCCGGCCCCCGCCGGTGCCTATGGGATTAACTAACTGGGGGTATAGGGTGCCCAGCAGGGAGGGGAGCAGAACACGATGATAGAAACGTTGGCGATGGCCTGGCGCACCCTCTTTGCCCAGCTCTGAGCAACCCAGACCTGCATTCATTCCTTCAGAGCATCTTTCCAGAGTGCCTATTGTGTGCAGGCTCTGTGCCCCCTAGGGGCACACAGCATCCTGCCCTCCTGGATCGAGGACCCCAGCAAGACACCACACAGAACAGTTCTTCCGGCCCCGAGGCTGGGCAGGAGGGGGCTCTCAGAGGAGGGGTGGGCCTCTCTGAGGATCTGACATTGCAATGAGGAGGTAGCTGTGTGCACTGGGTGGACTGGGTTCCTGGCAGAGGGAACCTCAGAGGCCGGGGCCTAAAATGAGTGTGTTAGGAGGCAGTGTGGCTGGGGCCGGTGAGTGAAGAGGGTGGGGTGCTGAGGTTTGAGAGGTGCACAGGTCAGAGGTGCGAGCACAGGGCAAGACCCCCTGATTTTTCCTGTTAAAGGATGGGCTTGGCTGCTGTTGGAGACGAGACAGGTGGGGCAGGGAGGGGGCAGGGAGGACGAGGGGAGGCTGTTTCAGGGTCAGGGAGAGAGACCCTGGTGCAGGACTGGCAAGTGGAGGCCGTGAGAAGGGGATGGATTCGGGGCATATTTTGAAGGTAGGGATTCTGGGGAGAGAGAGAAAGGAGTAGGACACTTTGGGGGCCCTTCCAGGGACAATGTGGGGGCCCTTGCCCATCTGTTTCTGAACACTGGAGCAGGTTCAGAGACTTGGCCCTCCTCAGGAATCCTCGACCAGGAGCCCCACCATCAGACAGGGGCAGCCCCACTTGGTCCTAAGCCATCGGCCCCAAGGCAACGAGGGGCACAGGGAGGCTGCTGAGAAGAAGGCACGGGCAGCAGTAGATGGGCAGAGCTGCAGGTATTTATTCTGGGTGTCCTGACCCCAGACATCCCTCACCTGCCCTCCCCTCCTCCCTCTGCTTGTTCCAAGCCTGGAGGCCATCGGACCGGGAGCCAGAATCAGGAGGAAGGATATGGCCCTGGGTGGCGGCTGCTCTGTGAGTCGGGGCCGAAGGGAGGACGAGGCCGAGGCTGGAGCTGGAACAGCAGAGCGGGGAGAGAGTGGGGGTTGTGAGGTCCAGGCCCTGGTTCTCCTGCCTTCCCCACCCTGACACTCTGACCACACACTGACCACGAGTGCTTGGAATTGGGGGGCCTGGACCCCGCACTGCTGAGCCACCCCTCACTGCTGCCTCAGTGGGTGGGCAGGTCTGTGTGTCCCTCCCTTGACCTCCTCCACCCCCCTCTACCCCCCTCCACCTGCCCCAACCTTGACACAAAGGCCATCTTGTTCCCAGAGAAATGAGGCTGGCACTGCCCTGCTGGACCCACCTGGGCGGGCCCTCAGCGCTGGTCCAGGATGAGGGGCACCTGGGCGCTGTCCACCTGGGGAGGCAGCTGCTGGCCTGGGCGCATGTTGAACATGGGCTCGTGCTGGCCGGTGCGCACCTTGAACATGGGCTGGGTGGAGAGGGGCCTGGGCACCTCTCGCCTCGCTGCCATCTGCCGCAGCTCTGCTGTGTTCTCACGGATGGTGAAGTGGTGGAACATCTGGAGGCTGGGGCACAGGACCGGCAGAGTCATCAGCCTGGGAGTCAGCCCCCCGACTTTGGGTCCAGCCTGACACTGCCTCTGAGCCCCCCTACAGCCTTCCCTACTGTTATGCGGGGGAGCCTCACACACGCGATGGGCGGAGGGAGGACAAACAAGACGTTCTATGGCGCCAGCTCCGTGGCCTGTGACCGAGGCAGGGGCTCTGGGTGTAGACAGCCTGGATTCAAAGCTGTATGTCCTCCACAAGTTGCTTCACCACTCTGTGTCTCAGTTCCCTCAACTGTAAAATGGGGCTAATAATAGAGCTACCGCCTAGGATTGCTGCGGGATTAAATGAGTGTTTAGAAAAGTGTCTGGCAGGTGGTAGGAGCTCTCAAGATGATAAGATATGAGTGGACACCACAGTGGATATATATTTCCAGAGGCCAGCATTTCCTGGGCTTTCTTTCCTGTTTTTATATTCTAACTAGAGGCCCCCTGGACGGATTCGTGCACTGGTGGGGTCCCTTGGCCTGGCCTGTGCCCTCTCGCAATCCAGGGGATGTCGGATTGACAGTTTCGGCCTGATCCCCAAGCGACCCACCAGTGCACGAATCCATGCAATGGGCCTCTAGTATGCATATAAAGTCTTTAGTTACTCTCTTCCCGCCCTTCCCTGTCCTCCCCCCTCTTCCCTCAAAGATTCATCAGTCTGTTCCATGTTCCCATGCCTGTGCGTTGAGCGTCTGCCCCCTGGTGGTCAGTGCACATCATAGGAAATGGTCGATGGAACAGTTGCTTAGGCTTTTATATATATAGATGGCCCTCTACCACTTGGCTCCCTCCACCACTCAGCTCCCTCCCCTAATACTCTCTCCCACCACTGAACATCCAATTCTCCTCCCCTTCCCAGCCCCACCCCAGGCTGGCAGACCTATACCCTCCCCTTTTTCCTACCCCCTGGCTTTCGTCCAAGCTGTTTCCCCAAGTCCTGCCAGGCCTCGCTGAGTCACCTTCTGGTTGCTCAGACCTGACCCCCTCACCCGCCCCCCGCCCCCCAGTCCCCTCCCCCCCCAGTCAGCCCCCAGGACTGTTGAGCTCCAGACTCTGAATCTGTCTCCCTATCTTTGCTTCAAGCCACGGCTCCTTGAGGCCTGCGCCAGGCCCCACCCTCCACAGGCCCGAGTGGACTGATGGCCACACCCTGGGGAAGTCCTTCCTGAGCCCTAGCTCCAGTTCCCCTCAGAAGTCTCAGCCTCATTCTCATTTGACGTTCCCATGGGCTTGCTTTCTGCCGTCGAGGGGCAAGCTTTAGTTCATTCTGAGAAGTGGGGCAGCACTTCTTTGCTTTGGGTTTGGGTTCCACTGCTTACTGGCTGCGTGGCCGTGTGCAAGTGACTTAACCTCTCTGTGCCGCCGTTTCCTCACGGCAAGGCGAACTGCTGTATGAATTAAATGAGTTAATACGGGAAAAACTGGGAATGCGTCCGGGCCGGCGTGGAGCCAGTGGCAGCTGCTGTTATGGGGAGCCTTCCGCTGCTGCTGTCCCTGGTGTTACTGTATCCGGTAAGCCCACTTGGCCTCCATGCAGGGAGGCCTGGTGAGCTTGGCCTTCAGCGAGGGATGGTTCCAATTCCCTCTACACAAACCCACCCACACTTGGGGGGCCCAGCCTGGAGACATTTTCCCAGGCTACCTGGTTGCCAGG
Source organism: Myotis nattereri (assembly GCF_964212035.1). Classification (NCBI taxonomy): domain Eukaryota; kingdom Metazoa; phylum Chordata; class Mammalia; order Chiroptera; family Vespertilionidae; genus Myotis; species Myotis nattereri. The sequence continues at coordinate 45,169,536 of NC_138091.1, forward strand.
TCAGACAGACAGCCCGGACTTTTCATTACCAACAATAAGAACTGGTTTCCTTAAAGGGGCGGGGTCCCACGTAAGGGGAAAGCAACCCTACCTGCCATTGGGTTACGGATCAACTGGGGGAGGACACGTGATCCCCATTCGTGTCCGAGCCTCGATTAGTGGACACAGACTCAGACTCCAGCTAGAGCCTGCAGATTAGACTCCAGGAAGGACGCCCAGCTTCCTGCTGAATGGGCCGCCCTCCTGGGGGCGGGGGGAGGGAGGAGTAGGACACAGTGCTGTCTGGCCGCAGGGAGGAGGTGGAGTCACCCTCGAAGGCGAGGGGAGGGTCACAATGAGCTCTTGAGTCTGGAATTTGGCAAGCGGAATTGTCCAAAACACAATTTTCCGTTCCCAGGCAAGGGGAGGCTGAGGGGGAAAGGGAGCAAGGAGGGTATGGATGCTGAGGGCGGGGGGCAGCGGCAGGCAGTGACCCCGTGGGGGAAAGGGCCTTCGGTCATGGGCCCCCTCCCCACTCCCAGCCCCACACCTGGGTCTCATTACTCTGGCAACACACACAGGTGGGAAAATGCTCTGGGGATGTTTTTCCAGAGCAGGAGCCAGAGCCAGAGCCAGAGCCGAGGTGCCTGTCCCCACAGCCCTTTCACATCAGCACGGGGGCAGGTGAAGGGACAAAGGGGGAGGCTTCACACACACACTCACACACACACACACACTCACACACACACACACTCACACACACACACACTCACTCACCCACTCACATACACTCACACACACTCACACACACCCACTCACACACACACACACTCACTCACCCACTCACACACACTCACACACACACACACACCCACTCACACACACACCCACTCACACACACACCCACTCACACACACCCACTCACACACATTCACACACACCCACTCACACTCATACACACACCCACTCACACACACTCACACACACACACTCACACACACATTCACACACACACACACACACACTCACACACACACACACACTCTCCACCACATGGATCACAGGAGAGGGTCGCCGAGACTGCAGGCCTTTCCAACCAGTGAATCTGACATAGTGAAAAGCGAGCAGCAGAATCACAATTTGAGGATAATCTGAAAAATGGTAGTGACCGAACAAGAGGGAAAAAAGGATTTTGTAGAAATAAATCAACAGAAAGTCCAAACCCACAAGGGCTAATATCGCACACGGTACAATCAGTTATTGATTCAAAACTGGTGGAGGCAGGTTGTCCTGACACCATCAGAGCTACAACCCTGGCCCGGCGAACGCAGGACGCGGTGGAAATAGCTGCTCAGAAGAGAATGTCTACAGTCACGATGGCAGAGGCCAAAGGAAACCGAGGAATAAAATCTCCCTTGTAAAATGGACATAGAAAATCACTGATCTCCATGGGGAAACTTCTATCAAATAAAAAGGAAAATAGGGAGAGAAAAAAAAGCCTGTTCATTGCTTTGTATAGGGAGTTGATCAATGGGCTGAGATGGTGGGGTCAAAATGGTGGGTTTAAAACTGGGGGCTCAGCCCTGGCCAGGTGCTCAGTTGGTTAGAGTATCATCCCAACATGCCAAGGTTGGGGGTTCGAACCCCAGTCAGGGCACATGCAAGAATCAACCATGAATGCACAAATAAGTTGAACAACAAATCAATGTTTCTCTCCCTTCCTCTCTCTCTCTCTTTCTCTCTCTCAAGATCAATAAAAAGATTTTTTTTAACTGGGGGCTCAGGATACCCTGAAATTTGCTGGCACTCACACATATACATGTATACACGCGTGGGTCCACAGCCCTTCTCCCCAGAGTACCTGGCAAGTCAGATGCCCCCACTGTCTGGCATCTCCTGTCTGCCCCTCCCAGGAGGGGACAATGGGGCCACTGTGACCCTCACAGGATTCTGGTGGCCTCACAATGTCCCTCTGAGGTCACTACAGAAATAACCTGACCAGCCCCTGCGCCAGAGGCACAAGTCTGCTGAGCCCAGCCGTGGTGACCATCCTTGGTCCTCCTCCTGGCCACCCAGGGAAGGCTTGGGCCAGAGCCCTCGGAGGACGCCTCTGACGGGAACAGAGCTGGGACACACCTCAGCCACCAAGGAGCCACCCAGTGGAATTTCTAGCCGCCATCCTGGAGGTCCTCGTGCCCAGTGCCCTTCACCCACCCCAGGAAGAGATGCAGAAAGACACTTCGACGCCACCCTCCACCACGCCGTTGGCCTCAAACAGCGGCCTGAGTGCGGGCCCGCAGGCCAGTGTGTCCGGAGTCCCTAGCAAGAGCGAGACGGGGCACCACGCCTGCCCCCAAGCCCACAAGAAGCCCAGCATCTCCAAGGTGATCCTGGAGGTCATGGCGGACAAGGGGCGCAGCCGCGTGTCCCTGGCCACCCTGAAGAAGGCGCTCATCACCACGGGCTACAACATGGCCCGCAACGACTGGCGATTCAAGAAAGTGCTCAAGGGGCTGGTCGACAAGGGCCTGCTCCGGCAGGTGACCAGCAAGGGGGCCTCGGGCTCCTTCCGCATGGGCAAGAAGCACACCTCCAGCTTCAAGCCCGACGCCAAGAGGCCGGGGCAGCAGAGGCAGCGCCGACAGCCGGGGAAGCCACGGGCCGGGCGCAGGTTTCTACTGAGTTCCAAGCAGGGACCCAAGCAGCTAATCAAGGGGGCTCGCAGGGTGGCCAAATGCCCCCGCACCTGAGGAGGCAGGCCCAGCAAGCCAACAGAGGGGCCAGGCCCGCAACGGCTCAGAGAGTGGGAATAAAAGGAGCCTTATTTAACACCTGCCTCCTGGAATCTTTGGGGTTCAAGGGAGTGGGCTGGGCCCTGGAGGAGGGGTTAAGGCCAAGGTTGGGGGAAACCTGGGCAAAATGGGGTGAGGTGGATTTGGGAAGGGCTGGGGGAATGGAAAGCATCCACGAACATTAGTCCAACCATAGCAGAGCAACCGAGGCCAGAACGCGTCACAGTAATTGTGTGGCAGAATCCGGCCTGAAGCCCAAGTGTCTGACTCAGAGCGAAGTGAGTGTGGGTGTGGGTGTGAGTGTGGGTGTGAGTGTGGGTGTGAGTGTGGGTGTGAGTGTGGGTGTGGGGGTATGGGTGTGAGTGTGGTATGAATGTGGGTGTGAGTGTGGTATGAATGTGGGTGTGAGTGTGGTATGAATGTGGGTGTGAGTGTGAGTGCGTGTGAGTGTGAGTGTGAGTGTAGGGGTATGCGTGTGAGTGTGAGTGTGGGTGTGAGTGTGCTGAAGGTGTCTCAGCTGCTTCTCCAGGTCCCCTCCCCGTCCAATCCCACATTAGACAGTTTCATGAGCCAAAACAATCAAAGGCGAGCCCAGGCCAGGTCAGGCCCAGCGTCCAGCCAGCCAGGGCTGGACTTCAGAGGCCAGGGTGGCCCCCTCCTCTCAGAATGATCTGGTTTGTCTATACTGCTCATGGAGGTGGAAGGGTCCAGCTTGACAGGGTAGGGGACTCCCACCCAGCCCCCCGCTTTCCCTTACTCACTCAGAGGTGGCCAGGTCTCTCTTCAGCCTGTGGAAAAGCAGGGGGAGGGGTTAACTGTTGTCCACAACCCCCTCCCGGTGCCAGGCAGGACCTAGAAAGGGGCCCCCTCTCCCTTCCTGTCTGAGTACCTCACTCCCTGAGGGTCTGGGTCCCCACAGAGTACAGGTGCCACAGGAGTCCCACAACCTGCCCCCTGCCCCCCACACTCACCGTCCCTCCCTCCGGCAGCACATGACGTAGGCCAGCAGCAGGGTGAGCAGCAGGGCCACCAGCAGGGGCACCAGGAGGGTGACCAGTGCGTCGGTCAGGAAGTCTCGGGCCACGGCCTCGGTGGGTGGGCAGAAGAAGGGGTCACGTTCCAGGATCCCATCGCCTGGGGTGGGCACCTCGTCTGCAGGCTCTGGCACTGACTTATCCACCTGTTCAGAGAGCCCAGCACTGACCCAGGAGCAGATGGGTGGACTCAGAGACTGCCCGGGGGAGCAGGGCAGTGATCCCGGGGCGCCACTATCTACTGCCCCATCCGACCACAGGAAGGGGCAGCTCTGGTGACCCAGCAGGACAGGCACTGAACTAGGAGCCAGGAGAGGGATCTCAGAGAGGCAGGGCCGCACAATGGTTAGAGTACACTCCAGGGTCCGACTGCCTGGGTTTGCATCCTGACCCAGACAAGTGCTTGGCTGAGATGACTTCCCTGTAGGGGCATCAGCTCCCCAACCTGTAAAGTCGGGTTGCTAGCAGCGGTGCCTGTCTCCTGGGGCGGCGGTAAGAATACAACTGGTTGAATGTAGTGTCCAGCACATAGCAAGGGCTCAGGAATGTTGCTGATCACCGTCCCTGGCTTTGCTGTTGGTCAATTCACAGGGACGGAGCAGGCCAGGGACCTGAGATACCTCAACACCCAGAGAGCAGTGGTGAGTGACAACTACCTGCCCCTCACCGCAGGCAGATTTACTCGGGGACACCTTAGAACAGCGGTTCTCAACCTGTGGGGTCGCGACCCCTATGGGGGTTGAACAACCCTTTCACAGGGGTCACCTAAGACCATCGGAAAACACATATATCATTACATATCGTTTTTGTGATTCATCACTATGCTTTAATTATGTTCAATTTGTAACAATGAAAATACATCCTGCATATCAGATATTTACATGACGATTCATCACAGTAGCAAAATGACAGTGATGAAGTAGCAACGAAAATAATTTTATGGTTGGGGGGTCACCATAACTTGAGGAACTGTATTAAAGGGTCGCGGCATCAGGAAGGTTGAGAACCACTGCCTTACAAGGAAGCAGACGGCGGTCACCCAGAGGCCCCTGGTGGGGAGCTGCATTGTGGGAGTTATTTGGGGACTTCAGGAGCCAGAGATTTCTGGGTTATGGACTCTGCCGCCCTCTTTTGGTAGAAAGTGGAAGTGTGTGTGTGTGTGTGTGTGTGTGTGTGTGTGTGTGTGTGTGTAAGAGGAAAGAGGGGGGCAGATAATCAGAGAAAAAAATGGAACAGAGAGACTGGGATGGGTAGGGGCATGGAGCAGACTGTCATGGGGGCCATGCCTCTTCCTCTTCCCCCCCTCCCCCCCATCCCCCAAGCCAGGGTCCCTCCTCACCAGGGACACGTTGCACCAGTCAACGCGGAAGTGAGGTGCCAAGGTGTCATAGCAGGACAGAAGCGGAGGCTGGCCCTGGGCACAGCGAGCATGGCTGTCGGGAGACGCCACCATCTTCAGGCAGGTGGAGAAGGGTGAGGTGGAGCCCACCTTGATGTACACCCTGGACGCAGACAGAAGCCACTGTCAGCCATTGGGAGGGTGTCACCCAGCACTGGGGATGCGGGGGTCACAAGGCCACCCTGAAAGCGGGTTATGGTGAGAGTACACAGAGCAGTCCAGGCTTCTGGGGGCCTTATCCCTCCACGAATGTCCTTTAAAAGGGTGGGCCTTTTACATCCTCATGGGCACAGGAAGCTGGAGTTCCAGATAACCAGGGTTTGGGTGCAGGAGGGGCAGGAGGGAGCAGAGGGTGTGGCCAGAGGGAAGGGGCCAGTGGAGTGGAGCTGGGAGGTGTGGATGGGCCTGGTGAGGCGTGTCCAAAGGTTCCTCGTAAACATCTTCGCCACGCGCCTGCTCTCTGCATAACTCATTGACAGTGAGGCCCTTGGACTGTTGGGCCGTCTGGTTTACTCCAGCGGACTTAATGTAGTTTGTCAGTTTGGTTTCCTTTCTCCATTGACAAAGTTCTCCCAGGACTCCCATTTTTATACAAATCTGAACCCTCACGTAGCCGTGTCGGTCTGAAAATCGTGGAGGACAGCAGCTACCAGTAGAGCCAGATTGCCAAGGTGTGTGTAAAGCCAGGCGCCGCGCTCCGCTAGACAATGATCACATCTCAGTTTGCAAATCCTTTGGTGAATATACTCCTCCTTCCCAGCCGTCAAAACCAACAGTTTACCAAGCTACACAAATAGAAGGGGCAGCCTCTAACTCACAAGTCCTCAAGAGCATTAATGATTGAGTCTCCAGTTGGAAACTGATACCTCTCCTAATTAAGGAAGAAACTTTAGTGAACAAAAAAATGTGATGCTGAGCAAGACTAGTCATCAAGCAAAAAAAATTCATAATCCTATGAACAAAGACTCCAAAAACAATGTTATTTTCATTTTTTGCAATGAAGTCTTTTATTTGTTATAAATGTTCATGTTTCTTTATTTCCTTTTTAATATCCCTCTTTTATTTTTCATTCTCTTATCTTTATGGTGAAATTGCCTCACGGATAGTTAGTTATGCAGGAAAACGTTTGCAGCAAAAATGCTTGTGGCCAGATGCGTCTGGCAAAGATGTTTATGGGGAAACTACGTAGAACCGTGCTGAGGGGGTGGGTGCAAAGGTGGGTAATGCCCCGCCTGGAAATTAGGGAGACCCATGTTCTATGCCTACCACCCAGATGGGAAGCAAAGTGCCTCCTCCTTCAGGAAGCCCTCCGGGGTCACATGCCTACCCTTCCTTGCGGCCCTCGATGGGAAGGGGGACACGGCCCCCACGGTCCAAGGCGGAGGTGACGTTGAGCAGCTGGAGCTCTGCTGGCTCCCAGAGGCCCCCCAAGGCTGTGAGGAAGCGGCTGGCAGGGGTTGAGGGCAGCACTTCCTCCACGTCATGGCTGCGCACCAGGAACTCAGCCTGGTATGGCAGCCGGGGGCCTGGAAGGGCCAGGTTGGCACCTCAGGCTGCACCCAGCCCTGCACAGATCCTTCCCAAGCCTCCCCACCCAAGCTCCTCCCTCGATCTCCTCAGACTCCTTCCTTTCTCCTTTGCACCCCATACATCACAGGCCCCAAACGCCCTTCCCCAACCCCACAGACTGGCGGCCAGCAGAGCAGCCAAGGATACAACCCCCGAGGCTTCCCAGGACGCCCTGCTCCCCACTTCTCTCCAAGTCTTTCCTTCCACACACCCTCTCCCAGGAGAGATCCCCCAAGACTGGTATTGGGGGGGTGGGGGGTGGGCAGGGTAGGTGGTACCTTCTGGGTCCCCGATCAAGAGCACTAGCCTCTGCTGGGTGGTGTCGAAGCTGTCCCGGTTGTAGGCTACGACCTGCAGGGGGTGGGGAAGCAGCCAGAGAGGTGGGGTGAGGGGAGAGAAGCCGTGCAGCTGGGGCCTGGCGGGGAAAGGACCGCGCTGTTACCCCGTCAGAGGTATATAAACGATGCATGTGGACGTGACACCCGCCCACGGGGCCCTGCCGGTACCTCGATGACCTGGCGTCCGCGGTCTTCTGGGGTGGGGCTCCCGTAGAGGAAGCCGGGGTGGCGGGGGCTGCGCTGGGTATAGCGGAGCCACCGAGGCAGGTCTGGGTGTCCCTGGAGGTGGGCGTGGTAGGTGACGGGGACAGCGGGTGGGACAGCTGGCGGGAGGGAAGGAAGGGATTGGGCCCGTGACAGGAGCCTTCACCAGCCCTGGGCCAGGCACCCCCACCCGCCCCCGGTGCGGGAGGCTCCTCTCACCCACGTGCTCAGGGAGGCGCAGGGCGGGTTCCCGGGCCAAGGTGTGCACGAAGAAGCGGCCCACGGCCGGCTGCAGGGTGGTCTGCTGGGCCTCGGGGCGCCCCAGCCCTGCCAGGAGACCTGCGGGGACCCACAGCCCCAAACTGGCCTGAGCCGGGGACACGGGATCTGCTCCCCTCCCCACCACGCCCCGAAGGGACAGGAGAGGCGTGTGAGAGGAGAGGGCTCCTCCACTGGCTCCCAGGAGAGGACGGGGCCCTGGTGGTGCGGAGACCAGGGCTGAGGCCGGTTTGAACTCAGGGAGCTCCCCGCTCCTCCCTGGAGGCCCTGGCGGGGGTCACAGTGGCAGAGGCTGTGTGGCTGGGAGGGGTGGGGCGTGAGTGTGGTAACAGCACTTAGAAGAGAACCCCATGCTGAATGTCCGGGGGCCTGGAGGGGTGGGAGCCTGTGCAGGAGGAGGGTGGGCATTCTGGGGCCCTCACCCACCTCCCCTAACATGCAGGGGATCAGGGCCCCCGCTAGCGGCTAATGGGAGCTGAGCAAAGGGGATCCAGCAGGCCCCACACCCTCCAGGGCCAAATTTAGCCCGAGCCTAGGGAGAAGCCGGCCCGTCAGCCATTAAAGGGCCCACGACTCTCGGGACCTGCACTCTCAGGGCCACCAGAGCCTGAGCCCTGGCCCAGCTCCTAGCCCCAGACCCCTGGATTCCCCCACCAGCAACAACATCGACACCCCACGTCCGCCTGACCCCGCCTCGCCCCGCGAGCCCTCCCCGAGGAACTGCCTCTGCATCCTCCCCTCATCCCGGCCTCTCCCTGAAGAAGGCCCCGACTTGCCAGCAAGGAGCGGAATCCAGACCAGCGCTGCTGCCATGGCTGCCCCGCCTGGCCGGCCTGTGAGTGACAGAGACAGGAGCGGGAGGCGGGTGGGGGAGGGACAGGGAGGTGTCCCAGAGCAGCTGGCGCCCTCCCCGTCCCCACGCGGAGCAGTGACTGACTCTAGGATGGACACTCTGGTCACATGACAAGGTTCCCTCAATCGCCCCCTCCCGGGGGCCAGAGCATGTTTTCTACCCCCAACCCGACAACCACAGTGCCCCCCAAAACCGTAATGCTCCCACTGCCCTGGGCTCCAGCTGCTGCTGGCCTTCGGCCTTTCCTGTACCCGACCATCCTGCCTAGAATCCCCCTCCTGCCTCTCACCACCCCCCCCCAAAACACACACACACACACACAGGACCCCGCTTCTGCCCAGCCTCACTCTGCTGCCTTCTAATCGGATACCCTCTTCCTCAGTCTGCACACCTTTGCCCAAGCTGTGCCCTCTGCCCACAGTTCCCTTCCTGCCCTCGGCCATCAGGCAAACTTCCACTCACCCCTCACGACTCAGCATGGACATCCCCTCCCCCCTGAACCTCTCTTCCTCCCCGAGGCCCAGCGGAGGGCCCTTCACCTTTGGGGTGAACTAGGATCTCACCTTCGGCCTGGTCCAGACCTGGCAACTAGTAGGTGCAAGAGACCAGGGGATAGCTTCCTCCACAGCACACGAGGGCGCCTGCTCCCCAGCTCTCATCCCCAGACCAAGCACCTCCAACGAGTACCCCAGGTCTGAAAAGAGGGAGAGGCCTGGACCAGGCCCAGCCAGGAAGAGACCGGGGCGGGGGACACAGGCGGAGAGGCCCGTAGGCCTGGACATGGGGCCACCTGGACGCCTTACTGCAGACGTGGCCCTGAAAGAGCCCCTTGCCCTCTCTGGGCTGCTTCCACCACTGGGGAGAATAGCACTCGCCTCTCGGTGTCCTTGTGAGGGACCCACGAAATCACGAACTCAGCACACGTTCAAGGAGCAGCTGCCAGGGAGCGGGCCCTGGGGATGCGGAGGTGAGCAGACTCCGGACCGCGTGGGGCTTGCCTGCCGGCGGGTAGTGACAGCTCACCCCTGCCAGTCACATGCTGAAGGGTCCACATAGATTTACGCAGAGCAGCTCATTCCATCGCACAGCAGCTCCCTGCGGTGTTCGTATTGTCCCCACTTACAGGTGAGCAAACTGAGGCACAGGGAGTGTGTAGCCTCCCCAAGGCCACACCACTGCCCACTGAGTACCTGGAAAGCACGCAGCCCAGTTCTGAATCAGTCCAGGGCACCCCTTCCTTCTGCACCTGCCCAAGGACCTAGTGCAGGGGTGTACCCTTCCTTCTGGGGGCTTCCCACTTGGAGGCGGGGCTCATGGGTGCCAGGGCTTCAAAATTCTTGGTGTCTGTGTAAACACGGCATTGAGAAAAAGAGCATTGCCACTTCACCCTGGCAAATGCCCCGGGCAAGGATATCTGGGACCTGCACTGCCGAGAGCCTGAGGGGGTAGGTGTTGGCCTGGTGAGCAGGTGACTTAGTCCTTGTCCCTTCCTCTCTCTCCCACCTGACTGTCCCACCCGTCCCTGGAGAGCCAGCAAATTCCGGAGTCAGCGTCCACTCAGGCTGGCAGGCAGGATGGTGTTTGTCCCAGAGACACATTGGCACCTCTCTGACTCCTCGGAGATGGAGGGCAAGAGGGAGGAAGATTCTGCTGGCAAAGCGAGAGGCGGAGGGCTCTGGGGGAGCAGGCAGAGGTGCCAGCGCTGGCCAGCTGCCCAGGCCTCAGCCCCTCAGCAGCACATGTGACTCCCTTCCTCTCCCTGCTGCCTCCCCTGCTATTTTTGGAGCCACCCACTCACACCCTCAGCTGCCTTAAGGTGGCAGTGCCCGAACCCAGTGCCACCAGGCCCAGAGGAGCCGGCCTCCCTTACTGATCCGCTTCCCCTCCCCCAAACCAGGGGCACCAGGGACTGTGCCCGGGACCAGCTCGAAGTCCCCTGAAAGTCCCCTCTGGCCCACCAGGGCAGCTCCCCCCGTCAGAGCTGTCTGGATTGCAACCTGCTGTTGTAACACTCAGCACCTTCTATTCCTTGGGGCCTGTAGGTTTACAGAGGATCACAGCCTCTGTAAACATATTCTAGAAATTTGTAAATAAAACAAATATACAGGCTAACAACATGAGCCCCCACATACCCATCACCCAGCTTCACCAATCATCAGCTCATGGCCAGTCTGGTTTCATCTATACCCCTCCCAATTTCCCCCTCCTATTTAATTGCCTCTGTTAGCATATCAGTATGTAACTTCGGAAGAGAATTTTTTTTTAACATAATCACATGATTAGACTTAAAGTTAAGAATTCCTAAAATCAGATCTGTAGAGTTCAAATTTACAATTTCTTATAAATGCCTTCTTCTTCTTTTGTTTTTGCAATGTATTGGTTTGAATCGGGTTTCAAATCAGGTGCACAGGCCTCTTTTAAATCTCTAGGTTCCTGTTCCAACTCTCTCTCTCTCTCTCTCTCTCTCTCTCTCTCTCTCTCTCTCTCTTCTTGAGGGGACCAGGTTATTTGCTATGTAAATTTCCACCATTTGCGTTTTGCAGATTGCATCTCTACAGTGTTCTGTCCCATGCTCCCCTGGCCTCTGAACTTCTTGTATATTGTATTTCCTGTGTGTTGTTATTTCTCATAAACTGTAATAGGTCAAGAGTGCCCATCAGCTGCAGGTTCCATTTTCTTTGGCAAGACTGCTTCATAGGTGGCAATGGTGCTTCTTCCACACAGCGGCACAGCAGCCATTGCTCTCAGACCTCATCTGCTCATTTGTTATTTGTTTATTATTATTATTATTTTACAAAATGGTGATATTCAAAATCACTCTTTCCTTTATTAGCTGGAATAATTCTAAACAGGAAAACTGCCCCTCCCTTACTGTTTGGTTGTTGAGTGATGTGCAGCTCTTACAGGAAAGACAGGCCAGATCCTTGACTCTCTTCCTATATTTGCCAATTTCCAAATAATGAGTTGGTTCTCTAGAGCTCTCTAATCTGTGACCCATTAGCTTTTTAAAATTAGTAGTATAATTATGAATGTATGGCTCTAAATGTATTCGATTGCTTCAATCGGTTGCGACTTGTGTCCCATCTTGAGCTCCTGATTTGGTCCGCACCGAACCAGTTGGAGCATCCATCTGGGGTACTGGAGGGCCAGGTCTCTGCCTCTTGGCCTCTCTCAGCCTTGTCCCCACAAGGCCAGCCCTGCCCTCAGCTAGCTGGGCCTCTGTCCCTGCTGCTTTGCCATCTGTACCTGTTTCCCAGCGTTCTGTCGGATCTTGGCCCTTCAGTGTCTCAGCTCAATCCCTGTGGTCCTTTGACCCTGTCTCCCCCCATCTCAGTGAATGTTTGCTGAATGAATGAAGTCTCCCCAACTCTGTCTCATCTCATTTCTGTCTCTGTGAACCTATCTCTTGATATCTGAGGGCCATATTTTCTTCGTCTGCATCTAAGACGGAGGATGAGTCTTCCTGGCCAGGCAACCAAGAGCAAAGGCGGTCAAGGAGGCAGAGGGTCCAGGTAGTGGGTTCTGGGACCCCAATCTCACCCAGCAGATCTCCTGGACCTGGGCTCCACGCCCTCCCACAGTTCCCAGACCAGGCAGGCTCCCTCCTGCCTCCCTGCCTCGCACATGCAGTTCCCTGCACCTCCAATGCCCTTCCTCATCCTTCAAATCCCAGCTCGGCTTTAACTCCACTGGAGGACCTTCCCTGAGTCACTTGGGGCTCCCCCTGCATCCTGCACCCAACCCAGTCACAGCTGTTTTCTGGATGATGCTCTCACAGGGCGGGGAGGTCTTGGGGATCTAGCTTTGCCGTTGTGCCCCAGCCCCTGGCACAGACAGGTGCTCAGTAATTCCAGAAGGAGGGGAAGGGAACAGAGAAACACTTCTCAGAGGACTGGAGAGGATCTGGACCGTGAGCACCTGGCCCGGAGCAAAGCCCCCTCACTCCCTTCCTGCCACCTCCACTTGAGCTTGGGCTCCAGCACCTTCTGCCTCACCTGGTTTGGAGCCGGCTCAGGGGTCATCTCCATACCTGCAGGCCTCTGTCTGTTGCCCATTTGGGTGCAAGGTACCCTCCTACTTCTGAGCGGAGCGCCTGACAGGTTGTCCCTGCAGCATGTAGAGGCTCGGATCCTAGAGGCTGTGTACAAGTCCTGGTCACCGCATCCCAGCTTGTGCCCTGAAGGGGTCTCTCTGGTAATACAGCGACATGGCCATAGTTACAAATGCACAGAGGGCCCTGGAGCCTCCTGGGTTCATGAAAATGGGGACCACACACATCAGCTGCAGAGACCGTCCTGATTCCCAGTCCAGCTCTGCTCCTTCCCGGCTGAGGGAAGCGCCGAGGCCTGGTTCTGACCTGTGAAATGGGAAGATGTGCTGGGCTGGCTCCCGGTGGACACTGCTGGGCAGCAGAGATGACTCTTACCTTTTGCAGTAACAGGAATGGGCCAGCAGATGGCGACAGCCTCTGCCGCCTCCCAAGGCAGGCCGCTGGGCAGAGCAGAACCCACACGTGGATCCCCTTCGGAAGGGGTAAGGGGGAGGCTGAAGGATGCCTTTGGGGCCAGGTGGGCATCCCGCTGCCCTGGGAGGGCTGCTCCACCTGCCACTCTGCAGATGGGTCCCCTCTGGTGGCCGCACTGCGCAGGCTGAGCCCTCCAGGAGCTGGACGTCAGCACAGACTCAGTGCTCACAAAGTTTCTGAGAGAGGTGGGGGACCAAGGGGGGGGGAGTGGGGGGGTGTCCACCTGGTGTCTGCACCCCTCTGTCTAAGGGGTCAACCCACTGGCCCCTCCCTGACAGGTTTGAGGACCCTGGGGCTGCAGGCAGGACCTGGGGGACCAGTGACAGGCTGAGGCCCTGGGCTCAGCAGGTCCCTGGAGCTGCAGGGGAGCCCTGAGGGTGCTGTGCTCGGAAAGGGGACTCCAGAGGGTGAGAGATGCTGCCACGGAAGTGGAGTGGCATCAGGGACTTGGCAGGCGGCACCGGGCCAGAGCGAAAGCAGGAAGTCAGCCGGTTTGCAGATGCCGGTTTCCAGACCCCGAATCAATTTCTTTTCGAGGTAAAACAAAATCAGCCAAGGGAGGCAGGGGTGGAAGCCAAAGACAGGAAAAATAATGATACATTGTATTCTAAGCCACAGACCCCTCTCCCCAAAGCAGTGGGACTCCACGGAGGTTCCCAGCTGGGAGGGGCGCTGGGACAAAGAGAGCAGCCACCCAGAGGCCCTGGGGCAATGATGGGACCCCTGTCCTCTGGGGCTGGAGGAGGTGTGGGGGTGGAAGGGGCAAGCCCATCAGAGCAAATGGCCACAAAGTGAAGGGCCGTCTACCCAGAGGTCACAGGTGAAGGAGGCACAGTCTGTGGGCAGCCCAGGGTTCTGTGTTTAGCTCTGCCCTTTAACTGCTCTGTGCCCTGGAGGAAGTCGCTCACCCTCTCTGTGCTTCAGGAGCCTCACCTGAATACAATGGGCCACAGCTGCACCTCCCAGGAGCCTGGGGTGATTGTGTGTGTGTGTGTGTGTGTGTGTGCCCTGAGGGCATTCCGCTTCCTCATCAACCCCCCTGCCTCCCCACCCTCCCCTCCCCCAGCCTTCCAGGGGCTGCACAGGCCCACCTGGACCTCTTGCGTGGACTCCGACAGAACTTTGCTGTCCTGTCTCCTTCTCAGTCCCAGCTGCCCCAGACCCAGCAGGAAAGAGAGGGCGCGCACACACCATTTTCTGGAAGGACTTTGGCAAAGGGACTATTGACAGGTGGGAGAGCAGGGCCAGACAGCCAACCAGGGAGGTGGCACCCCAGAAACAGACCAGCTGAGGTCTCAAGGGGTGGGGCCACGAGGTCAGGGGTAAGCGGGCATTGTACAAGGGGACAGGGCCACTCACTCAGCCAGCTGTGGGCATCTGATCAAGGGGGCAGGGCCACGGCCACGAGTTCCCCTGGAATTGGGCTTCTGATCAAGGGGGTGGGTCCATGTGATTGACCAGAAGTGTGCATGTGAACAGGGGCAGAGCCACGTGATCATGCGGGAGTAGTCACGTGAGGACAGAAGGCCCACATCAAGACTGAAGGGGTGTGGCCAGGAGCCCCCACAAGCTGAAGAGGCAGGAAGGACCCTCCCCTGGAGCCCTTCGAGGGACCACAGCCCCCCGACACCCTGATTGCAGATTCTGGGCCCAGAACGGGGAGAGCACATGTTCCTGTCTGTTTAGGCCAGTCTGTAGTCATGGGAGCAGCAGCCTCAGGAAATGCACCCCTCCTTGCCCCACCTTTTGGGGCTTTGAGTTCTGAGATCAGCTGAGCCCTGTGCCCCGGCACAGGAGACCCCCTAGACCTCTCACTGCGGAGGCTCACAGGGGATTCATCCCTGTGTCTGTGCCTCGGTCCGGTCTCTCACTGCCCCAGGGGCTCCTTGGCAGGGACAGTGCAGTGGGCACACCAGGGCAGGCGCTTGGTGGGAAGGGCAGGCTACGTGGCTCAGGGACTCCTCCCCTTGCCGAGCCAGCCCCCAGCTGCCGGATGATGCAGGGAACTCCCCAGCCCCGCCCTTACTTCCTGGGCCTTCCCCCTAATGAATCCAGCCTGGGGCTCCCTTCCTGGAGCACGTGGGTTGTAGTGCCCATATTCCAGATGCCAACACTGACGCTCAGGGAGGGGGAGCAGAGGTTCCTAGCCCCAGCCCACCTCCCCCTCAACTCAGCCCAGCTCACAGGGGGCTACCCCAGCTGCTGCCTGGTTGCCATGGTGTTAAAGGAGGAGATTTCTGAGAAACAATCCAAAACACACACCAGCTTCCTCACTCTCTCTCTCCAGCTTCAAAGCCTCCTTTTGTGCAGGTAAGTGGGGACCTCTTCCTGGCCAGGCAGCCGGGAGCAAAGGTCAAGGAGGCAGAGGGTCCAGGTAGTGGGTTCTGGGACCCCAACCTCACCCAGCATCTTTCCCGGACTTGGGCTCCACGCCCTCCCACAGTTCCCAGACCAGGCGGGCTCCTTCCTGCCCCCCTGCCTTGCACATGCAGTTCCCTCCACCTCCAATGCCCTTCCTCATCCTTCAAATCCTAGCTCGGCTTTAACTCCACTGGAGGACCTTCCCTGAGCCACTTGGGGCTCCCCCTGCATCCTGCACCCAACCCAGTCACAGCTGTTTTCTGGATGATGCCCTCACAGGGCGGGGAGGTCTTGGGGATCTAGCTTTGCCGTTGTGCCCCAGCCCCTGGCACAGACAGGTGCTCAGTAATTCCAGAAGGAGGGGAAGGGAGCAGAGAAACACCTCTCAGAGGACTGGAGAGGATCTGGACCGTGAGCACCTGGCCCAGGGCTGGGCCCGGAGCAAAGCCCCCTCACTCCCTTCCTGCCGCCTCCACTTGAGCTTGGGCTCCAGCACCTTCTGCCTCACCTGGTTTGGAGCCGGCTCAGGGGTCATCTCCATACCTGCAGGCCTCTGTCTGTTGCCCATTTGGGTGCAAGGTAGTCACACCAGGATGCAGCCGTGCACTTGACTTCATAGAAGGTAGTGTGTTTGGGAGAAAGGCCTCCATTCTGGAAATCCCAGACTGTGCAAACTTGCAAGGGCCCGAGGGCTGACCTTGAGCAGGGTTTTCAAAGGGTTTTCACAGGAATACTTTCTGCAAACAAAGCCTTACCTGAGGGCCAGTATATAAAACAGATGGAAACTAAGCTGCTTGGGGCGAAGTGGTTAAGTGGTGGGTGTTGAAGGCGCCTGGGAGGGGGGACCTGGGTCCTCTTTCCCCTGTAACTCTGGGTCCCGGGGAGATGGGGGTTGGGGTTAGTCCTGGCGGTGGGATGGGGTGGCCAGGGGAGAGGGAGAGCCCTGGGGAGAGTCCAGTGGCTGAAAGTTACTGGTACAGAAGGGCTTTAGTATTTTCAGAACTGCGTGTTCATGCCAGTGTGGCTGGGCCAAGGAACTCTTTCACAGCAAGAAGTCAGTCTATACAAACAAAAATGAAAATATGTCCTTGGAAAATAATCACAATGACTTCAACCTTTAATGTCCTCACAGTTTCTTTTTCTTTTCTTTTTTTTTTTTAATCTTGAAGGGGTATTTTAGGGGAGGTATCTTTTGTCTAGAGGAAATATTTGTATGAATTCAGCAATTCCATCAACCTCTTTTTCTTTTGCGGAATTCGAGTAAAATTAAATTTAAAATTGTGTCCTAAAAATAAAAATAAAACGGGGGGTGACATGTTGTCATTAGGGACAAAGGAAAGGGATTCTCATCCTTGTGATCTGCTTGTCGCATCTGCTTCGGAGACTCCACCCACATCTTTCTCTCCCAGCCTCCGCGCCGCCCCCCGCGCAACAACAAAGGGTGCGATCTGTCAGATCACCAGGAGAGGGCGCGCCTGCCGCTCCAGCCCGGCCCTGCGCCTGCGCAATGCTGGGACGGAGAGGGTGCGGGGTGGGGCTGGGAGTAAGGAAGCCGCCCCGCCCCAGGTCGGGGATGCGCGTCAGGGATGCGCGCTGAGCGAGGCGAGTGGAGGGAGCCGCGGAGGAGGGGACCCGCGCCTCCAGCTGTGTCTTGTCCTCCCCTTCCGGGTCCAGACCATGTTCTTCGCAACGGGAAGGAGACCCCGCATGGAGACCGAGTACTGGACACAATGCCCGCTTCCCCACCGTCTCCAGCTTCTGGACCAGCCCTCCCCCATCCGGCCATATGAGGAGGCACCCACCTGAGGACCTACGTGTACCCAGAATCCTCGCTTCTTACTGGGGGACTCAGTCCTCAAAGCGGTTCCTTGGCGCCGAGGCCACCCAAAAAGCCATCCGTCCTGAGTCTGAGAATGTCACAGGCCATCCCTGGACAAACCGCTGAGTTTACAGAGAAGGGGGGTGCGGGAGCGAATGTCCGAGGTCCCACAGCACAGTATTCTGTGCAGCTAGACCGACAGACCTTTCCACTGAGAGCTCCCTCTCTGTAAAGAGGCGGCAGGTAAACAGGGTCAATGAGATCATGGAAGCACAAGTGCTTTGTAAGCTGTAAGGCAGTGGTTCTCAACCTTCCTAAGGCCGCGACCCTTTAATACAGTTCCTCATGTTGTGGTGACCCCTAACCATAAAATTATTTTCGTTGCTACTTCATAACTGTAATTTTGCTACAGTGATGAATCGTCATGTAAATATCTGATATGCAGGATGTATTTTCATTGTTACAAGTTGAATATAATTAAAGCATAGTGATTAATCACAAAAACAATATGTAATTATATATGTGTTTTCTGGTGGGCTTAGGCGACCCCTGTGAAAGGGTCGTTCGACCCCCAAAGGGGTCGCGACCCACAGGTTGAGAACCGCTGCTCTAAGGGGTCTTTTATGTATTTGCTAGAGGACCGGTGCCCGAATTCATGCACAGGTGGGGTCTGGCCCACCCGCACCAATCCGGCAGGCTTGCCAGGGGTGGGGGTGGGAGGTCGGCCTGCCGGCCCCACCCTCTGGTCAAACTCCTGGTCCAGGGGATAATTTGCATATTAGCCTTTTATTATATAGGATAGCTGATGGTGCAAGGCAAGAGCTGCCCAGGGCCTGCCCACTGGCTCAGCTTGAGAGCTGGGAGAAGTCAGATTTAGAAGCCACCACTCAGTAATACAAGGGTTGGGAAAATAAAATCTCTGACATTTTTTTTGCAGATGGTATGATAATTTATATAGAAAATCCACGAGATAATACAGGAATGTTATTGAGGTATTAAGAGAAATCAGCAAGGTTGCTGGACAAAGAGTAATATCCCAATGCAAATAACATACAAATTCAACAGCAGTTCAATAATGAGCAATAATTTATTTGAAATTGTAATATCTTTTTAAAAAGAAATCATCCACAATAAAATTAAAATTGTACACAACCCAGGGAAAAAAACTTAGAAAAGACATTCAAAGATATTTGTGAAGAAAAACAATAGGCCACAAAAACTATAGGCTCTAAAAGGAATAAATTGAGAGATAGACGTCATGAAGACAATTTCCCCATATAAATCTATCGAGTTAATGCAACTCTACTAAATATTCCAAGAGGATTTTTCAGAGAGCAATGTAAACTGATTCTAAAATCCATATGGAAGAACAAAGGACCAGGAAGAGACTAGACAATTGTGAAAAAGAATAAGTCCCTAACAGATACCAAGACTCATTTGAAAGCGATCGTAATTAAAACAATGTGGTATTGGTGCAGGGCTAGACAAAGAGATCGATAGAATAGAGTGCCCAGAAACAGTTCCAAGTGTATGTGGGAATTTGATTTATGATGGCAGTGGCATTGCAATTCAGTGAAAGAGAATAAACTATTCAATTAAAAAGTGTTGTGACATTTGGCTTTTCATATGAAAAATCACACCATAAAGATTAATTCCAGATGGATTAAAGACCTAAAAGTGAAAAGTAAAACTTTAAAATAATTAGAAGAAAATGTAGGAGATCTCACAGTAAGAAAATATTTCTTAGACAAGAAACACAAAAGGCTGATCAATTTAACTACATTACCCAAAAAATGCTTTCTGCTATGAAAATGACATTATAAGCAAAGTTAAAAGACAGCGACAGCCTAGGTGGCAATGTTAGCAGCACATAACACAGGTAAAGGTTAGTCCCCAGGATAGAAAGACTTCCTACCCGTCAATAAAGGAAGCACAGACCTTTTGAGTGCCACCCAATGGCATTCCTTCCCCTCCTCCTAAGAAACCCTAGGGGATTCAGGAATCAGGGGTCTAGGCTTTGCGGGAGGCTGGACCTGCCCCAGCCCCATCAGGTGGAGAGTGATTGTTCTAAATAACATGATAAAAAAAAATAACCTGAGAGCCCGGCCAGCATGGCTCAGTGGTTGAGCATCTACTTAGGAACCAGGAGGTTGCTGGTTCAATTCCCGGTCAGGGCACATGCCCAGGTTTTGGGCTTGATCCCCCGTTGGGGGCGTGCAGGAGGCAGCTATCAATGATTCTCTCTCATCATTGATGTTTCTATCTCTCTCCCTCTCCCTTCATCTCTGAAATCTACAAAAATGTATATATGCATATATATTTAAATAACATGAGAATTCAGTTTCTCTGATCAATTGGTTTAGGTGTGGACACGTATGCAATTCTGTCCACCCAGACTGGAAGGGAATCTGGGACAGAGACACTGAGGAAGCATTCCCTTTCTCCTGCCTCTAGACATTGTTGTCCCTGTGACACCCTGAGAACTGAGGCTGCCATCTTGGGCCATGAAGGGGCCAATCTAAGAGGCACGCCCAGATGTGAGGCAGGTATGTTAGAAAGATGGAGCCAGCCTGGTTCTTGTGGTCACAACTGAGCCTCTGAATTAACCAACCCTAGGACTTCTTGTTATGTGAGATCGTAAAATTCCATTTTTGGTTTAAACCACATCTAGTTGGGCTTTCTGTCACTTGTAGCAAAAGCTGCAATTAGATAGCCAAAGAAATGGACATCAGCAGTTTGCCCAGAGGAAACCCAGATGGCCAAATGAGCATGATAAGATGTTTGACTTCACAGACAGGAAATGCAGATTCAAATGAGATACCACAAAAAAAAAAAAAAGAGATACCATTTACACCCATCAGATTGGCAGAAATAAAGTCTCACAAGCAGATGTTGGCAAGAACGTAATCAGACAAGACGTCTTGTGCAAATGCTGGTGGTGAGAGCATAAATCGGTTTGGTCGCTGTAGAGAGCAATTTGCAGTCAAGTTGAAAGTGTGCCTGCCCTATGACCCCGGCCTTCTGCTCCTAGGTATACACTTTAAATGTGGCTCAGACAAGTACAAGGGTGTTCACTACAGCCCTACTTATAATAGCAAAACATAGAAACACCCCAAATCCTCGTCAGCAGAAGAAGTGACAAATAAATGTGGCGTACTCACATGATGAAATAATAAACAGAAGTTGAAATGAAGGAACTAAACCCATATGTTGATACATGGCTCCATTGTGAAAAGCATGTCAAGTGGGGGCAGGGCGGGGGAAGACATGAGTAGGCAAGTAGACATGGTCTTTAAAGCCACATGAAGGGTTAACTGGTCCTTGAGGGTTGATTATCAGCAGAATTTAAATTTGGATTCTAGTCATTTGGACCATAAAGTAGCGATGAGAGTAAAGGAATACATCATTAGAGTGCTTTGGGATTGAAGCATTTTTAGTAGACAGAAAGTTTCATAAATATTAGCCACGCCTTAGATACCAGGTAAGAAATATTAAGTTTCCCCAACAATTCACAAATATAGCCCAGTCATTATTGACTTCCTAGGTCTGACAGAATAGCTGATAGGAAGTCACCAGACTCCCAAGAGTTCTACACTGTTACTATTGACAAATTCATTGTTTCACAGCCTACTGAAGTGTGGGTGTATGGGGAGGGGGAGGGAACTCATTCACAACGTAATCTAAAGGAGATGGCCACCTGTGGGGACAGGTATGCAGGGACGATTATATGCAGGAAAACAAAAGCCATTCTCACCCTTTATCCCAGTGACCTTCAGGTACTCATGACGCAGCACTGCCCTGAATTGCACTATGATCTCCTTGAGTGACAGGTGGCTCAGTTCCTCTCACATTTTGTTTCTGTTTAATATGCAAATGTAAGTGTGAGATCTTTTTATTATTATTATTATTGATTTCAGAGAGGAAGGGAGAGGGAGAGAGAGAAACATCAACACTGAGAGAGAATCATTGATTGGCTGCCTCCTGCACGCCCTGCCCTGGGGATCAAGCCGCAATCCTGGCATGTGCCCTGACCGGGAATCAAACCGTGAACTCCTGTTTCATAGGTCAATGTGCAACCACTGAGCCACGCCGGCCGGGCAAGTATGAGATCTTGAGCATGTTTGCATATGCTAACTTAAGTTAAAAAATGAATTTATAAGTACAGTTTTCGGAATTATTTCTATTGAAATAAATTACTTAAAAATGAAAAGGACATATGATACACACAGTATGATGTTTGTTATGTACATTTTAACAATACAGAAAATATTATGTTGCTTTATGGATTTTTAAATGTGTAGGGGAAACATAAAATTATGGCTAGACTTAAGAAGAAAGGAGATTCTGACACATGCTACAACATGGATGAAGCTTGAAGCCATTATGCTAAGTGAAATAAGCCAGATACAACAGTGCCGGGGTCCATCCCCGGGGGTCCAGGGGCTCCCAAAGGTGTGGACGGAGTCGGCGAAGAATGTTTTACACGGAGACAGCGTTCAGAACTCTCTAGCTCTCTTTAGTCTCCGCGGATCTTCCTGTGCCTGGCTGAGGCCACAGAGAAAGATGCCAAGGCAAGCTGAGCCTTTATTTTATAGTGAGAGGTAAACAAGGTGGTGGTTACCAAAGTTACACTGTTCTTGTGAGTTTCACTTGTTTACACTGTTCTTGTGAGTTTCACTTGTTTTTGTTCTTGTTGCACTTCCCTCAGCCCATTAGTGTCATAAGGGCAAGCCTAATTATGCTTAAGAGGACTGGGCCCTCAGCCTAGCCTGCACCCTCTCTAATCCAGGACGGGTCAGAGGATGTCCGACTGCCGGTGTAGGCCCAATCCTGGGGATCAGGCTTAAACCAGCAGTCGGACATCCCTCTCAAAATCCAGGACTGCTGGTTTCTAACTGCTCACCTGCCTGCCTGCCTGGTCGCCCCCAACTGCCCCCTGCTGACCTGGTCGCCCCACGCAGCCTCCTGTTCGGTTGTTACTGTTACTGTGATGGCATCCTGAACAATTTGCATATTCCTCTATTATTAGTATAGATATCTAGTCAAATTCATAGGGACAGGAAGTAGAATGGTGGTTGCCAGGGGCTGGGAGGTGGGGACATGGAAAGTCTGTGTTTAATGGGTACAGAGTTTCATTTAGGAAGATGAAAAATTTCTGGAGATGAATGGTGGTGGTAAGTACATATAAATGTACTTAATACCATTGAACTGTACACTTTAAATGGTGAAAATAGTAAATGCTATGTATATATATATATTTTTTTATTGATTTTTTACAGAGAGGAAGGGAGAGGGATAGAGAGTTAGAAACATCGATCAGCTGCCTCCTGCACACCTCCTACTGGGGATGTGCCCGCAACCAAGGTACATGCCCTTGAACGGAATCGAACCTGGGACCTTTCAGTCTGCAGGCCGACGCTCTATCCACTGAGCCAAACCAGTTAGGGTGCTATGTATATTTTATAATTAGTAATAATAATTTAGAAAATATGGCTCTAAAGGATGCATTCCCACTTTGTGAGAGTGGGTCGGGCAGGCAGTGGCACTAGGAAGAGAGGGAGGCTTTGGCTCAAACTCTCATGTTCTAGTTCTTTTCTATGATAGGATCTGAAGCAAAAATGACACAATGCTAGATTTGTAAATTCGGTTCATGATGTGATTCTCTGAACTTTTCTGATTTTTTTAAAAAAAAAAACTTTTCAAACTTAGAATAAAAAAAAGTATAAATAACTTTTTAAGAAAGAAGAATTCTGTGAAGAAAAGCTGCCTTGATGTGGCAGGATCTGTCCCCCAATCCATCACCCCCAAGACCACATGACGTGCAAGGGGGTGAGTGTGGGAGACCTGAGAGCTGGCGTGATGGAGGCTACACCTGTGCCAGGCACCACACCAGCCTGGCAGAGCCTGGCAGAGCTGGTCAGGAGAGGAGCTGGCAGGAGCAGCTCTTTCCCTTGACCCCAGGCAGGGGAGGTAAAGGCTGGTGGAGGAAGGTGACCAGAGAGCAGACAGAAAATAGAAACCCCCATCAAACCTCAGGAATGTGTATTATGAGCAGTTGGAGCAGACAGCAGAAGAATTCTTCGAATCTGCTGATGACAAAACAGATTGCCCAATCTTTCCGGTTCTCTTTTTCTTTGACCTCCCTGCCTTTCTCTGGAGCTTCCACAGCTATGGCTGTCTGGGTTGCAAAATACATATTTACAGGCCTCTACACCCAGCTAAATATAGGCTTTCTTTTAAAGCAACTGATGATTTGGAGAAATCTTTTCCTCTGTCCCACCCCTTCCCTGCCCCCCAACACACACACACACACACACACACACACACACACACACACATTCCTCCTTCTTGGTCTCCATCCTAGATCTCCAAGATGCATCTAAACTCTCCCAGTGGCACTAGAGTGAAGTGTGGAGGGTGAGTGAAAGAAGGGGGGCAGAAGAGAGGGGCACAGGCAGCAAGGCACAACTGTCTCCCAGCTGTGGGACAACCCCAAAGATCCCCTCTCCCTGCTGGGGCAATGGGGAGGGGGGGGGCGGGAACAAGGAACCAAGAAGCAGGAATGAGAAACCCTTTGGAAGGTAGAGAAGAGAGGTCACCTTTTCTCCAAAAGATGATTCCAAAGGATTGGGAGGCGCGGCAGGCAGGGGGTGCTGATTCTGCAGAATTTCCTATCAGAGAAGGAAACAAGAGGCCCATGTCTGCCCGTGAAGACACATGGAGAGAGGCAGACACTGGTCCATTTTCAGCCCTACTGCCCCATACATGAGCACATGTACCGACACACTCAACCATGTTCAGAGACACATGCCACCAATGACGGCCAACACCAAGCTCCTACTTCTAGCCCTGATCTATTTTAAATGCTGTATGCATTGCAAACCTGTTTAACCCCCATAATCCTAGGAGGTCAGTGTATTACCTCAATTTGATGGTGCGGAATTTGAAGTCCCTTCACTGGGAAGTGGCAGGTTGGGGGGTTCTAGTGAAGATCTGGCTTCAAAGCCCATGCTCCGCTCTGCTCCGCACTGAGTGGGGGAGATCCAGGATCCGGATCTCAGGAGACACACTCAGAGTGTGTCTAAATGAAACATTTGGAGACAATAGTGGCTTTGAGAGTAGAAAGGACTAGTTCAAGGTCACTGAGCAAATGGGTAGAGGAGCTAGGATTCAAGTCTGACTTCCGAACACTCTCCTGGACTCTTTCCTTCAAAACTGGCTCAGTCACTTTTCTCTCCACGTCTCAGCCTTCCTCATTCCCCTTGGGACAGGGTCAGC
The DNA here is from genome assembly GCF_964212035.1 of Myotis nattereri. Classification (NCBI taxonomy): domain Eukaryota; kingdom Metazoa; phylum Chordata; class Mammalia; order Chiroptera; family Vespertilionidae; genus Myotis; species Myotis nattereri. The sequence goes on from NC_138091.1 coordinate 45,193,966, forward strand.
CAAAGGCCATTAAAGGCCTTCCAACACTGACAGCCTGGATTGGAGTTCGGTATATCACGCACGTACACATATACATACACATAACATACACCGATACAGCCTTCTCATAGCAGCCCAAGTCCCTAGCAGAGGAGAACAGATAAGGAGAGTGATTGTGGCAGGAACCACCGGCTCAACATAAAAGGGCTGAAGGCCAGCCTCTGATCAGATGATCATGGCCAGGGAAACACTGCTTTCAGAGGCTGAGTCTCAAGGCCCCAGGGCTGGGAAGGGAAGCCAGCCTTGGCACCCAGCCAGGGCCTGAGCCCAGGGCCTAAGGGTTTGGTACTTATCACAAATCAGATCTCTCCCTGCATCATCACCAGTCTTTACAGTTACCCTTAGTGTTTAAAACTAGCAAGCCTCAAGGAACAGATCTGAGGATCCTTATCAGACTTGTCCGTAGGTGGGAGCTTCATCAAGAAGAGAATAGGGCCCTAACCGGTTTGGCTCAGTGGATAGAGTGTCAGCCTGTGGACTCAAGCTTCCAGGGTTCGATTCCGGTCATGTGCCTTGGTTGCGGGGATTTGCGGGCACATCCCCAGTGGGGAGTGTGCATCGATGTTTCTCTCTCATTGATGTTTCTAACTCTCTATCCCTCTCCCTTCCTCTCTGTAAAAAATCAATAAAATATATTTTTTAAAAAAGAGAAGAGAGTAGGGGGTGTATTATCTCTCCCTATAGAAGCCTCCAGCCTTTTCAGCAAGGACTGTGAAAGGCCTCACCTTCCTCATACACCCAATCTTCTGTGTTCCAGCCACTTTTCCCTCAGTTTATCCTCTCAGAGCACAGAGAGGCTAAGTGACTTGTCCCAGGTCACACAGCTAGTAGGTGGTGGAGCCAGGATTTGAACTCTTAACAGCTTAGCCCCTGGGTCAACTAGGGGAACCACTCGACCCTCTATTCCAAGGCAAAGGTAAGGAATGAACTTTTATTCAAAGCCCACCAGGCAACTTGGCCATCAAGGCCCCCTCCACAAAGGACAATGAAAAAAAGAAAGAATGGTTAGATTTCCCTGGGGTTCTGAACTGGAGGACACAGGTGAGGACCACAGCCCAAGGAATAAAAATTAGATTTAAACGCTCCAATTTGGATAGCAACCCTCCCTAAAGTAATAGTCCTCCTCGTCCTTTACAGTCCTTACACGTATAATGGGGAGATGTGGCCAGAAAAGTACTGCTGCAGGCAGGCGGGGAAGGGATGGAGACAAATCTCCCAGGCCAGCAGGCTTGGTGCCTGACTTCAGGGAAGGAAGGAGTGATGGGAAAGCTCTTATTGCTCAATAAAAGCTTCTTGGGGAATTCTGGCTGGGGGTGTCATTGAGCTAACCAGGAGCCCATGAAATAATAATCCCACTCATTAGCCTCTGTCATCCAAGCTCTGGGCTGGCTCCACCCTCCCGCATCCCTGAGCCCTTAAAGGGATTTCACTTTGGAAAGTCTCAAGACAAGAGACCCAAACATCCCAAGAATTCTAGTTCAATCCAAGGTGCTGCTGAAGATGTTGTTGGGGTCCTAGGGTGCCTGGGCCCGCACGCTGGCCCTTGGCTCCTCCTCCCACCCGAGGAGCCGTCTTTCCCACCTGGCCAGGAGCGTGGGCACAACCCCCTGGGGCTGGGACCAGTTAAGATGACTCACCAACGGGTGTGGGAGATTCTGGGCAGAACACCCTGGGACCTTCGACCTCCTCCAATTCACACAGAGTTTCTGAGGACACTGCCCACACCCCAAAGCCCAGCGAGGTGAGCTTTTCTAACTCACTTCCACGCTGGGGTTGGGGGGCAGGAGGGGGCTCTGCCAAGCCCCAGACTTGAGCTTAGAAACCCAAGTCCCAAAGCATGTTCCTGAAAGCAGTCTTTTCAGACGGAGTAGGAGGGAGGGGAGCGGGAGGCTGGCTTCCCCACGCTGCCCTATGCCAGGCCAAAGTGTCAAATCGGGGAGGGGAAAGTTTCCAGGCCAGCTGGGCAAAGAAGAGGCAGGTGGCCTTGGAAAGCCTGAGGTCTGGGTTCATTCCCGGCTCCAGCTCGGAACCCAAATCTTCCTTCTCACTTAGTCTGAGGCTCGCCAGCCTCATGGTCAGTCCTGCGGTTCCTGGCCCCTCCCTGTCCCGATATCCAGGGTTCCCAGGAGCTTCCCACACCCCATCCCCCACGCTCTGGCACACGTGCTAACCGGTTTCCATCCCGCAAAACCCTCGCACACACACCTACGGTGCAGGGGCGGAAAGGCTCCCTTTGACAGCCCTTCTAGGCAAGGGGGAGGGGGGATTGGGAAGAGGAGGAAGAGGATGGAAGGGAAGAGGGCGGGGGAGGAGGCCGCAGGAAGGCCCGAGATGCAGGAAGCAGCTGGGAGTGGGGGGAGGCTTTGTGCCTGAGTTGTTCTCTGGGTCCTAGGGTCCACAATGCTCCTCGTTTTCTGGGATCTGTGGAGTGAAGCAGAGCATCTGGGCCTGTCACGGTTAGAGCGCGGACCTCCTCTCCCAGGCCCCGGAGGCTGGAGGCTGGAGGCTGGAGAGGAGTAGAGGGCAACCCCAGGCCCCTTGTTTGCAAGCTGGGGTGGGGGGTGGGGGTGATGTGAGGGAGCATCAAAACATCTTTATGGCCCTGTCTGGTTTGGCTCAGTGGGTAGAGCGTCCGCCTGCAGAATGAAAGGTCCCAGGTTTGATTCCGGTGGGGGGGCGGGGGGGGGGATGTACCTTGGTTGCGGGCACCTCCTCCAGTGGGAGGTGTGCAGGAGGCAGCTGATCGATATTTTGTTTCTCTCCTATCGATGTTTCTAACTCTCTGTCCCTCTCCCTTCCTCTCTGTAAAAAATCAAAAAAAATATTTAAAAAAACCCAAAAAACATCTTTCTGGGGTGCTAAGACAGAGGACGCGCAGGTCACTGCCGCCCTTCGGCCTTCCTCCCCGCACACAGTGGCCAGGATCCTCTTAGAGCAGAGACCCGAACCCCGGCCTCCAGCATTGTTCCTCCATACGCCTTCCTTTTTGAGGAGGGAGGTGACCTAGGAGGGGCATGAAGACAGGAACCTGCCCCCTCCCTTCCAGCCTGGGTGCAGAGCAGGCCGGTGACCGGACAACCCCTTCAGACTCCCCCAGGGACAAGGCCCGCTGGCGCTGGCGGGAGGACCATTTCCTTTCTCCAGCCCCTTCCTCCTCCTCCACGAGGCCAGCAACACCGGGCCAAGGTTCACACCTGGAGGGAGGAAGCTTGTTAAAATGCAGATTCCTGGGGCAGGCTGCCGAGCTTCTACTTCACCAAGTTTGGGGAGCCGCCCCCCCAATATCTGCATTTTTAAACATTTAGGATCCCAGAGCGGTCTTGAGGCTGATGGCCTTGAACATGCCAGGGAGCTCAAAGGCCTTCAGGGAAATACTCGTTGGCCCCTCCCCACTGATCTCTCCTCACTCCGGGGTGGAAAGGGGCGGCACTGAGACCACTGCGGTTGGGTTGCCTCCCCCCAGTATAGAGTGGGGGTGCGGTTCTGTGGGCTGCGATAAGCCGCAGTCGGAGGTTGGGATGGAAGCGTTTAAGCGGACTGGCCAGGGCCTGGGGTCAACGGAAGGCTGTCGGCGTGCGGCCGGCGTGGGATCGGGAGGGGACGCGTTGGAGTGGAGGGGAAGGGGAGGGCTCACAGGCGCCGGCCCCGGAAATCCGATCCCTCTAGGACCCAGAGGTGCCAGTTCCCCGGCGGCGGCGGCGGCGAGAAGGGCAGCCGCTCGGTCTCCGGCAGCCGCCGCTCGGGCTGAGCCAGAGAAAGACCGAGGCTCGGGGCGCGGGGGGGAGGGAGGGAGGGAGGGTGGCGCGGCGGCGGAACGGCCCGGGCCGGCCGAGCAGCCATGGGCACCGGGGTGCCGGGCTCCCCGAGAGCCAAGGTCCCTGGCCGGGGTGGGGGACACCCGGGCTGCCAGCCCCGCTGACACCGCCTCGGACGATGTGAGCCGGCGCCTCCGCCGCTGCTTCGCGGGCAGGGCGCGCGGTCCCACCGGCCCCGCCGCCGTTTTCCGGATTGGGTTTGGGTTGGGGGCGACCGGACCAGGCCGCTCGAGCTTGGAACGGGGGCTGGCTGTCTTGGGCAGCTTGATTGGCGGAGACGACCCACACCGGGGCTCGCAGATTTTTTTTTCTCCTTTTTTTTTTTTAAGCGGCCTTAACTGTCTTTGGCAGCTTGGTTTTGGGGGGAGCCTATAAAAAGGCCTTTCGGGGTTTCTTTTCTCGGGGGGGTGGGGGCGGTGGTTCCGACTTGGCCAGCCGCCTGTCGGAGGGGGGGAGCGGGGAGCGGGGGCATGCGAGCCCGGCTCCCCCCATCATGATGAAGACGGAGCCGCGGGGGCCCGGGGGTCCCCTCCGGAGCGCCTCCCCGCACCGCAGCGCCTACGAGGCGGGCATCCAGGCGCTCAAGCCGCCCGACGCGCCCGGGCCCGACGAGGCCCCCAAGGCAGCCCACCACAAGAAATATGGCTCCAACGTCCACCGCATCAAAAGTATGTTCCTGCAGATGGGCACCACGGCGGGGCCGCCGGGCGAGGCGGGGGGCGCCGCCGCCGCCGCCGCCGCCGGCCCCACCGAGGCCCCGCGGGCGCCCGAGCGCGGCGTGCGCCTGTCGCTGCCCAGGGCCAGCAGCCTGAACGAGAACGTGGACCACAGCGCCCTGCTCAAGCTGGGCACCAGCGTGTCCGAGCGCGTGAGCCGCTTCGACTCCAAGCCCGCGCCCTCCGCGCAGCCCGCGCCGCCGCCGCACCCGCCGTCCCGGCTGCAGGAGACGCGGAAGCTGTTCGAACGGAGCGCCCCGGCCGCGGGCGGCGACAAGGAGGCGGCGGCGCGGCGGCTGCTGCGGCAGGAGCGCGCCGGCCTGCAGGACCGGAAGCTGGACGTCGTGGTGCGCTTCAACGGCAGCACCGAGGCCCTGGACAAGCTGGACGCCGACGCCGTGTCGCCGACGGTCAGCCAGCTCAGCGCCGTCTTCGAGAAGGCCGACTCCAGGACCGGCCCCCACCGCGGGCCCGGGCCGCCCCGGGCCACGGCCGCCGGGGCGCCCCCGGTCAACTCGAAGCTGGTCAGTAAGCGGTCCCGGGTGTTCCAGCCACCGCCGCCGCCGCCCGCCCCGTCGGGGGATGCCCCCGCCGAGAAAGAGCGCGGCCCCGCCGGGCAGCAGCCCCCGCAGCACCGAGTGGCCCCCGCCCGGCCGCCCCCCAAGCCCCGGGAGGTGCGCAAGATCAAGCCGGTGGAGGTGGAGGAGAGCGGGGAGTCGGAGGCCGAGGCGGCGCCTGGGGAGGTGATCCAGGCGGAGGTGACAGTCCACGCGGCCCTGGAGAATGGCAGCACCCGGGCCGCTGCAGCCAGCCCCGCACCCGAAGAGCAGAAGGCCCCAGGGGCCCCCGAGGAAGAGGCGACGGCCGCAGGGGCGCCTGAGCGAGGGGTGGGCCATGGCCGGGGCCCGGAGGTGGCCCTGGAGGAGGCGGATGAGTCCAAGAAAGAGGACTTCTCCGAGGCGGACTTGGTGGACGTGAGCGCCTACAGCGGGCTCGGGGAGGACTCCGGGGGCAGTGCCCTGGAGGAGGACGATGAAGACGACGACGAGGATGGGGAGCCCCCCTATGAGCCCGAGTCGGGGTGCATGGAGATCCCGGGGCTGTCGGAGGAAGAGGACCCGGTGCCCAGCCGGAAGATCCATTTCAGCACGGCGCCCATCCAAGTAAGTGACCCCCCTCCCCGCCCCGCCCCGCGCCGCCCCTGCCTGCCACGTGCACGCTGTCGCCCCCACTTCGCCCGTGGAGTTTGGCAGGCTGAGTCAGCCCCTGCCACTCAGACCCTTCCCAGAAGTTGCCACCCGGGGGGGGGGGCGTGGGGGAGTGCCCCTGTTTGTCAGAAGGGGAGGACTTTCAGGTCCCGAGACAGGGATGGCCTGCCTGGACCTGCCTCAGGTTCCCTTGTCTGCTGCCCCGCCCAGCCCTCCCGCCGCACCCCTCCCTGCCCCGTCCCCCGCAAGGGTCCTGGGGCACCTGCTTTCCCTTCCATTCCTAGTCATTCTTCCTCCAGAGGTGCCAGAGGCAAAGGCTTGGGTGTGTGTGTGTGTGTGTCCCCAGGAGAGCCTCCCCCTATTGGTCCTTACCCAGCTCTGGGCAGGAGGGGGGCAGGGGAGCTTGGAAACACCCTCTGGACTCCCCCTGTGTAGGAGCTGTTTAGGATGTGGGAGGGAGGAGCCAGGAACTCCCCAAAATTAAGGAACAGGGGACCATAGCCCTAACTCCGTCAGTCTTGTATGTAGCCCCCACCCCAGCTTTGCAGAAGTGAAAGAGGGAAGCAGTTCTTTGAGGGTGAGCTGGGCTTGGGTCATGTGACTGGGGGTGGGGGAAGGCCAGTGCTGGGGCCCTCTTTCTAGGGGTCTGGGTGGGCCAGGGGGAAGTGTTGGGTGCCACAGGGAATAGGTACTTGGTGTGGCCCTTGAGGGGGCTAGGCCTTCAGCTGGCCAGGGAGGAGGGGGTGGGGCTGAGGACCCCCAGCCCCCAGGGGACCTGGCAGCAGCCTGCATGCCTTTGCTCTTGGCTGCTCAATAGGACAGGCTCCCAAGGCCTTGGCAGGCCCTAAACGCTCTTGGCTATGTTCTCCTGGTGCCCTGACGGGGATGGGAACTGCCCCTTTGGGAGGTCTCAGTTGGCCCCCTCACCCCCACCACGCTTGGTGATTCTTTGTAGACGGTGCCAGTGCCCTGAGCTCCTCAGAGCAGTGCTGGTGTGGGGGAGGGGGCATCCCCTGGGGAGACAAGAACCTCAGGCCACCTCCCCCTTTTTTCTACCCCCCACTTCTGACTGGCACATTCAGCCTAGATGGCCCTTTCTCACCACCCCTGGTTCAGCGGCCAGGTCCACTGCATGGGGGTGCCAGGTTCCAGGACTGTTCTTGGCCTGGACCCTGCCCCTCCCCTCCTGAGTCAAACCCTCATCTGTTTGCTTGCAGTTTCCATAACGACTGGTGGACACTGAAGCTGGCCCAGTTTCCTCTCACTTGTCAGAGTATCTTAACCTCTGGCTCTCTCATCAAGGGGCCTGAGAGGTGCTATCCCCACCAGGCCAGCCCCTTCCCCAGCTACGACCTTAAAGTCCTTTCTCAATCCTCTTTCCCTCCTGAAGCTGTGAGATCCTGGAGGGAACTGAGGATTATGGGGTTTCTTGGGATGCTGAGGAAGGGTGGGGGGCACTGAGGAAGTCAGGAACCCCCCCCAGCCCCCCACCAGTTCTCTGAGCCGCCTGATCCCCTCAGAGGTGGAATTTGGTCTTTTAGACCTGGGCCTCTGACTGTCTATATTTGACACCTTACCCTGATTTTGGGCTAAAAAATAGCGCATGATTTGGAACAGTGCTCCCCGACTCCCTGGTGACTGCCGCTGCCTGAGGGTGAGAGCCGGTGGCATCTGGTCCTGCCTTACTGTGTCTGACTTTTGACCTTGCTGGGATTTCCTCCTCCCCACCCTGGGCAGGGGTCCCCATTTTCCCCTCTCCCTGCCCCCACTCTGCGTGGATACTCAGTCCAGGGCCTCGTGTCCCGCTGGTGACCCAGTTATTGCCTTTGTGGAGGCTTCTGCTAAGGACAGAGCGCCCAGTTCCAGATTGTCACCTGGGCCCAGGGCTCAGAGAGGCTGGGCACCGTGAGGGGTGGTCTGGGCCCTCTGAGCCTGAGGCCTGAGTTTCCTGCAGGACTTCATAGACTGAGAACAGAAGATGAGGACAGAACCCAGGGCAGGCTGTGAGGGTGTTTTGGAGGTCACTGCTTGTGTTCGTGGGCGCACACACTGTGAGACTGCTTGGGGGAGGGGCTTGGTGACCCAGGCCACCACGAAGACGGTGATGAAGGGACCCTGACTCAGAGGCAAAAGTGGGCCAAACCCAGTTTGCCCGGTCTCAGCTCACACCAGCTCCTGTCCTAGGGCCTGGGACACGTGTGCAATGAGGACAAAGTCACAGGCGACCCGCCCACCAGAGCCCAGCTGGGCACCCTCTCATCCTGCCCTACCACCGGCTAACCCAGGGCAGCGGACCTGGCATTTGCACCCTGTGCAGACTGGGTCGCCCTCCCTCCAGGGGGCTTGGAGGCTGCTGGCCAGGTGTCATGAGGGCAGTCCAACGGCCTGCTGCACGATGATGAGCGTTCAGGGCCTGAGCTTGAGTTTCTCTGATGCTGTGAAATTGAGGGCAATGAGTTGCATGGCCACAGAGCTCCCCTTCCCCAGCCATGCTCCCAGGCTCACCCTGGGAGTGAGCCTCTGGGCTTGGGGGCATGGGCACAGGAGCCCAAACTAAAGCTGGGACCCCAGAGTGCTGCCTGCCCTGTGCTCCTGGGACACTGTACTGGAGGAGAGGGGCCCGGCAGGTTCTCGGGGAAGGCAGTGCCCCACTCCAGCTCCTCAGGCCCAGTCATCTGACAGAGCTGCGCCCACCCATTCTCGCCCCCACTAAGCTCCAAGTGGTGCCAACCTGTCGCTGCAGGCAGTGAAGCAGGAACAAGTCATGGTACCCCAAATGGTGCTCATTAACCTCCCACTGGGGGCTCCCCTGCCTGGGCCCACAATCAGGCACTCCCACAGCCCCTGCCCTATCTTCTGTTCCTGGGAGGAGGGTCAGGCTGGGGAACCCCCCCCCCCCTTGTGCTGAGAGATTTGGGAAGAGGAGGACAGCAGAGGGGCACAGGGGACAAGGCAGAGCTGAGCTGGCCTTGGGGCCACCGCGAAGGCTGGGTTTGCTTGTCTCATCGAGGCCCAGTGCACTGGAGACAGGGCCAGCCTCAGAGAGCAGTGGTCCTACCTAGAGGGAGACTGAGGCCTGCAGGCAAGGCCATAGGTGTTCTCTCTGCTCCTACCATCTGAGGGGCACCTTAGGTGGAGGGCCTGCCCTTCCCCCATGAGGGTGGAGGTGGCCCTTCCTGCCTCCCTCCCACCCCTGGCCTCAACTTCAGGTTCAGGTCAGCCCTGTCCTCTCCATCTCTGTGTCTCCTGCTCCCCTCCCCCTCCCTGCATCTCACACCTCCCTCCTCTCTCCCCATCTGGCATCCTCCAGCATCTCCATTCTTTCTCCCCTCCGCCTCTTTCCCGCCTGCTCAGCCTGTTCCTTCTGCTATCCTGCCCCCTGTGTCCATGTCTGTATCTGCCCTCGCCTCGGTCTGGCTCTCCCTCATCTCTTACTCGCTATTTGCCCCTGTCGGTTGGTCGTTCTCTGTCCTGGGGACCTGGGTTCCTGAGTCGGGCAGTTTCTCCAGCATGGCGCTTCCTTTGCTTCTCCTGTCGGCCATGCTTACCCTGTTGGGGCTGCGGAAGAGAATCGTGGTGTGGACTGGGCTAGGCTGTGGCCCTTTCTCTCCCATGGACTCCAGAACAAGAAGGGCCTTCACTCCAAGCTGGGCTTATCCTGGGCTGGGGAGACCTTAACCTGTCTAGCGGGTGGAGGAGGCCTGTGGTAGGAGGGGAGCATCGGTGGGTGGCACAGCCTGCCCTCTTGGCCTCCCTGAGCCAGTTCTGCCCTTGCCCTCTGACCAGTGTCCCCTCCCCAGGTGTTCAGCACCTACTCCAACGAGGACTACGATCGTCGCAACGAGGACGTGGACCCCATGGCGGCCTCAGCGGAGTATGAGCTGGAGAAGCGGGTGGAGCGGTTGGAACTGTTCCCTGTGGAGCTGGAGAAGGGTGAGCGGCCAGGCCTGGCCACGTGGGTCTCCTCTCCGGTGCCAGCTTCTGCCCGGGGCCCCTGTCAGCAACCCACAGCCACACAGACTCCAGTCTACCCCAGGCTCCCACCACCAGTGCTGTGTGCTCCTTCAGTTGCCAGGCTCCCGAGGGCACGGTGTGGGCTGTCCGGAGCTGTGTGCTGGCCAGACATGATGGGAGACCTAAGGGGGCGGCAGACATGGATGGGACAGTCACATCTAACTACGCCCTTAGGCGCTGTAATAGGTGCTGGGGAAGCCCGGAGGGGCTGAAATAATGGTGTTTTACAGGAGACCTGACCAGACTTGGGGTGGGGGTTCCCCAAGGAAGTGATGTTTGAGTTGGGCTCTGAAAAGGAGTTCAGGGGAGTTTTGGGGGAAGAGAGAAGGCGGGCTTGGCTGGATTTGGACAGTGAGAGGAAGAAGGGCGTGCAAGCAAGGCCTCGAGACCATGTGAAGGACACTGTCTTTTCCCTAAGATGGACTGGTGTGGGAGAGGTATTCCAGAAAGACCTCTCCAGGCCCTAGCCGGTTTGGCTCAGTGGATAGAGCATCAGCCTGCAGACCTAAGGGTCCTGGGTTTGATTTCAGTCAAGAGCACGTACCTCCTCCCCGGCCCAGGTGCACACTGGAGGCAACCAATTGATGTGTTTCTCTCACATCGATATTTTTCTCTGTCTTTTCCTCTCTCTTCCACTCTCTCTAAAAATCAAATGGAAAATATCCTCAGGTGAGGGTTCAAAAAAGAAAGACCACTCCAGGCTGTGCTTTGGGGAGAAGGATCCGAGGACCACTGGTGTGGACAAGATGGTGGCCGTGCGGGAGGGAAGTGGGTGGCCTGAGAGGTCCTGGGGAGGCAGATCGGCAGGGTCTGGTGGTGGTTTGGCTTGGGCAAAGGCTGTGAGGGGGAGGGAGGAATCCAGGTGACTCCCAGGCCCCAGGAGGGAGTGGCAGACAGGAAGAGCCAGTTTGTGGGGGAAGACCATGAGTTGGGATGTCAGAGGCCCACGGGAGGGGCGGTGCAGCTGGGAGAGAAGAGCGGGAAGTCTTTGAAGCTGTGAGTATGGATGAGATTGCTTAAAGAAGAGCGAGCCCATTGCCGCCACCCGACTCCATCCGCACCCCCCACACACCCTCATGTGCACACACAGTAGCCTCTGGCCCGCCCACGAGGGTCACCCTCAGCAGGCCCCGCTGCCCATCCATTCTGTGGGTGGACAGAGGGCAGGGAGTGGCCCAAGAGCATCCTAGTCGACGTGGCAAAGACGGGGTGGACAAAACTGCGCCCCTTCCCCAGTTGTGGAACACTCCCAAGCGTGGAGGGGGGCCATGCCCCAGAGCGAGGGCTGGGGATGGGGTGCATCTCTCACGTTGTCGCCTGCAAGCCCTGAGCTAGACCCCCTTGCTCCCCCTTCTCCATGGCCCCCCCGCATCTCACTGCCCTCTGCTCCACAGACTCCGAGGGCCTGGGCATCAGCATCATCGGCATGGGGGCCGGGGCAGACATGGGCCTGGAGAAGCTGGGCATCTTCGTCAAGACTGTGACTGCGGGCGGTGCCGCCCACCGGGATGGCAGGTACCGCCTCTCCCTCTCTCCTCTGTAGGTGGGTCACTGAGCCAGGCTGGGCTCGGATGGTGGTGGAGCAACTCTGTGCCAGGTGCTGGTCGAGGCCTGGGGCCACGGCATGCACTTGCATTCTGGGGGGGGGGGGGGGGGGCTGAGGATGAGGGCTGGTTTGGGTGTCTGAGTGTGGGGGGGCCAGGGTAGGGAGAGCATGAGCATGGAGATTATGTGCCTGGTGGAGTATATTTGAGCATTCCCTCCTTCATTCCTCAAATATCTAATTCCTGACTCTGTCCTGGGGCTGGTGCCAGGCCCCGGGGAGTCAGTGATGAGATACTTGCCCTTAGGAATCATGTGGTGTGGTGTAGTGTGGTGTGGTGTGGTGAGGCAGACATTCAAGTGGACACAGAAAATGGTGAAATGGAGGAAAAATACAGGGCGCCATGAAGGCATAAAAAGGAGGGCTTGACCTACCACCCAAGTGAGGCTATGACCTTAAATTTCCTTTGGTACCAGGCAGCTCAATACAACTGCCCAAGGGTAGCTGCTACACCCTCTTTGGGAAAACAATTTGGCAATATTTACCAAAGCCTTAAGGAAGTAATCCTAAATGCAGAAAGGGTTTCTGCATGAAGATGCCCATCACAGTATCTATAGAAAAATAAAAAGTCGTGTCTGTACGGCAGCAGCACGCCCAGATAGAGTATGGTGCTTCCCTCCTGATGAGATACTTTGTTTACAATGAGCAACGTGGGGATATGTCCAGTGACAAAATGTAGGATGCAAATTGTAAGTAAAATCTGATCATCAGCCCTGAATAAAAAAAAAGGGGCGGGGGGGAGGCTTGATCTCTCTGGGTATCAGAGAAGGCTTCTTGGAGGAAGTGACATTGCAGCTGAGACCTGAAGGATGAGCAGAAGTTTACTAGGCTAAAAAGGAGCATTAGGTGCAGGCTGGGGACCAAAAGCAGGCAGTTATGGCTGGAGCCTAGAGAACAGAGGGGATCCAGGTGTGTGGTGTGGCTAGAAAGACGGTGCAGATGTGTCTGCAGAGGAAACTGCTCCTTCCATGTGTCATGTGTGCCTGTGTTTTGATATCTGAGCTAGAGGGGGTATCTGTGGGTCAGAAGGTTCTGGAAGGACCTCCTGGAGTCCTGGGAAGCCCAGTGACCCTTCTGTGGACAGCTCCACTGTATGTGTCTTGCAGCAGGGAAGTGGGAAGGGCTCAGGGCACCCCGGGGTTGTAAGTGGGAGGTTGACATCAAGGGTGCCTTGTGGTGGTACCTCCAACGCAGACCCCTTTCATGTGACAGGGGTAAGTGGGTATCCCTGTGAGGGCTAATGACTTTGGGGTCATGTTGCTAGAGGTGGGGTTGCCTCCATCAGAGGCCTTTTGCCCACTGCAACCCAGGTGGCATGGGGGGGAGGGGCAGAGAAGAGGAAGATGATAGTCCCTGCTCTTCCACTTACCTCCTCATTGGGACTTTCCAGAACCCTTCCTGTGGTCACCTGGTTGGCAGTTTGGGGAGTGTGTGCATGGGAGAGAGTGTCCACAGGCTCGTACCCACATGTGAGGCATGTGAAGTGTTTACAATAGGCCGCGTCCTCCCTTTCTGCATTGGAGCCCTGTGAGAAGGCTTGGGGCTCGAGGGAGGTCCCCTCATTCCATCCCTCTCAGCAGGCCATGCTGGACCACCCCCATCTCTCCCCTTGTGAGGAGAACAGGCTTCATTCAGGTGCACAGCTGGACTGTTGGGGGTTGTGCACCAGTGTCAGGGTGAGCGGACCCTGTGGTACAGAGTGTGAACGTGAGTGTGTGAGGCAGGAAGGAAATCTTCATTTGGAAGGAAATCTTCAGACCATGTCTCTGCAGACTTGTACGTGTCAGAGGGCTGTGGGCCTTGCCACTGTGCATGGCGGTTGTGATCTCTGGTGGATGTCACACTGCTCTGTCAGGGGTGATGCAGGAGCAGACACGGGTGTGATTGTCATGGGAAGGGAGCTTGATGCTGCTCCTGGTCCCGGACACCTATGTGCTTTGCTTGCTCAGGTCACTGCCCACACAGGTGGGTCTGGCTGGTACCTGATCCTCAGGCCTCATGCATTTTATGCAGGTAGACAAAGTACCAGGTCCCTGTGGGGACTGAGCCTTGAGTTTCTAATGGGAAGGGGCCACCTCTGCCCTAGCTCCACAGGTCCCCTCGTGATGCCCTAACCAGTGTCACCTCCCCTAGGATCCAGGTGAACGACCTCCTGGTGGAGGTGGACGGAACCAGCCTGGTGGGAGTGACCCAGAGCTTTGCGGCCTCCGTGCTCCGCAACACCAAGGGCCGCGTGCGGTGAGCCCGGGCGGGTGGGGTAGGTGGGGGCTGGGAGCAGGCAGGAGGCTCGGCCTTCATCCGGCCACTCTGCCCGTTTGCCCACACAGTTAAGATTCTGCGTGACCCAACTTACAGAGGAGGCCCCACTGCGTCCCTGCCCGAAGGCATTGCTGTGCCCATATCCCTTGCCTCAAGCCTCCCTTCCCATCCTGAGCCCGTGACCGCCGCTGGCCACCAGCACTCAGGCTCCAAGGCCCGCTCTCCACCGCACCTCCAAACTGGCCTCTCGGGCTCATTCTCCCCCTGCCTGTCCAGGCTCATTCATTGAAAAACCAAGATGTACAGGGAGGATGCCATGCAGACTGGAAGGACTTTTCTCCCTGAGCCTGTCAATGAAGGGGATGGTGCTAGAAGCTCCCTGTGTCCCTCTCTGGCAAAACATTCAGGGATCACTCCTGCCCCCTCCACGAGGGGCACTGCCCCCAGGAAAGGGTGGTGGAGAGAAACAGGATGTGGGTGGCCCCGGAGAGGAGGGGCTGGTGCCTGGAAGTTCCACTATTTCCTCTCCATCCTAATCGCCAGTCCCCATCATCCCGCCCCTTCCTGAAGCTCAGGGCCTTGGAGCCTATACCAGTGCGAGACAGCCCTCCACAGCCCCTGCCCTGCCGGGGTGGTTCAGGTTCGCCATCCCCTGCCTCGTTTCCTCCCACATGGTGGGGTCAGAGCCCCTACACTGGCAGCTCCTGAACACACGTCCCCTGCAGCCCAGACTGAAGTTTGGCTGGCATCACCCCTCCCCCAAAACCAGCCAGTGGGCCTTTGCTGCTCCTGGGAAGGAAACTCAATAAGGGCCCCCAGCTCCCCCATTCATTATTAACGTTCTGCAGCCTCTGGGCTCAGCCCTCTCATTTCACCTCCCCTGGGAGGGCCTGGGTGTGGAGAGAGGAGCACCAGCGGGGAGGAGGATGCCATTCACCCAGCTGAGGACAGAGGCAAAAGGAATGACACCGGTGCCCCTGCAGGTTTATGATTGGCCGGGAGCGGCCCGGTGAGCAGAGCGAGGTGGCTCAGCTAATTCAGCAGACCCTGGAACAGGAGCGATGGCAGCGAGAGATGATGGAGCAGAGATACGCCCAGTATGGGGAGGATGACGAGGAGGTAGGGACTCCTGGCCTGGCTGCCAGCGGCATCGCCCCCTGGTGGCCAGATGGAGCTTTACAGACATCCTCTGCCTCCACCGCTTTCCCAGGCCTTGTGAAGAAGCCGGGAGCACCATTCCCTGTCCTAGGGGAGCCCCCACTCTGAGGGGACAGCACAGCCCCTAGCCCCAGGGGACATAATCTGAGGAAGGAGACAGCTCCAGACCTCAGGGGACCCCTAGAAACAGGCTGTCTCTTCAGGGATCTCTCTTATGGGGGGATTGCCCATGCCTTCAGGGGAGACACACACCATGGCCCCAGTCTGATGGGGGCAACATGAACCAGACCCCCTAAGGGGCTCCAAGTTTGACGTGGGCTGACTATTGCCAGTCTAAGCCTGGCTGTCAGGCCTGCGGAAGGCTGGGATGGGCAGGGCGCACGGCCTCCTCTCTCCTTCGCAGACCGGAGAGTACGCCACGGACGAGGAGGAGGAGCTGAGCCCCACGTTCCCAGGCGGCGAGATGGCCATCGAGGTGTTCGAGTTGGCAGAGAACGAGGATGCCTTGTCCCCTGTGGACATGGAGCCTGAGAAGTTGGTGCACAAGTTCAAGGAGGTGGGAAGAGGGGGTCCTGGGGGGGGAGGGGGGAGGGTAAGGTGGGCCAGCATCCCACCTGCAGCTCTGCCAACCCCCCGCCCCCCGGCCCGTGAACTGATCACCTGCCCCGCTCCCCTGCAGCTCCAGATCAAGCATGCTGTGACTGAGGCAGAGATCCAGCAGCTGAAAAGAAAGGTGAGGGGAGTGTGTGGAGGGGGAGGAGCAGGGTCTGAGGGCTGGAGGGATGACCCACCCCCCCACCCCACACCTGCACACTGACACTGGCCTACCTTCCTCTACCCACAGGCACGTATAGGGCAAGCTGTCCTTAGGCAAGGGAGGGCAGGGTAAAGAACTCGAGCTCTGGACGCGTCTGTCCACCATTCACTTGCTGCTCAGTGCCTCAGTCTTCTCATCTATAAAATGGGGTAATAATAGTGCCAATACCATAGGATCCTTGTGAGGATTAAGTGAGATAATCCAGGGAAAGTCCTTAGCGCAGTGTCTGACACATCATAGGTGCTCAGTAAAAGGCTGCACAATCAGCTATTATCCCAAAATACACTGGCTTACATTCTAGATGTCTTCATGTCCATGCTGTCCCACGTGAGTCCTCTACACACAGGGCCAGTGATAGATGCGTACTGCCCAGAGATACTCACAGGCACATGCCAGCCTGGACCCCGGGCACACAGTACTCACAGAGCCATGCCCCAGACACCTACTCTGTGCAGGCAGAACACGGAGATGCTAGACTTCTGCTTCACATGTGCATCGCCCTGGATGTGTAGACTCCCTCTGCATTGCTCTAAGACACACAGGCATGGCCATTGCATAGGAGTGTCACAGGACATGTGCCTTCTCACGAGGTGCTGATGCTAACACTCCCAGATGGTGACACACACATGACATCCACAGTCACACGTATGCACCGCGCACAGACACCCACCCAAGCATGTTGGGTGCTCTCGCAGGCATGGAGATGCACAGACTCCAGATGAAAAACTTGTATTGGGCCCCTGGTGGGCCAGGACATTAGGAGTTCCAACTCCTATGAGGCTTTCCGTGTAGTGGGGAGAAGCAGGGGTACACAGCCATGTGGACACGGTACACCGAGGTACATGTGTGTGCACGCCCACATGTGGGTTTACACCCACTGTGCATGGAGAAGGGAGAGTGTGAAGCGGAGCCTGGGAGAGGGGGTTAGATGCTTGCTGGCAGGAGACAAGCTTGAGCTCGGAGGCTGGCTTTGGAGGAGGCCGTGGGCTGTAGCAGCCGTTGCTGTGGGAGATGTGGGAGCAGAGCTGGCTGCCAGGGTGGGCGTAGCTGCAGTGTCCTGACCTCCCCCAAAGGCCTCTAGCCTTGGACCTGTGGCCACCTGGGGGCCGTAAGGAGGAAGACCACTGCCTGTGAAGTGGGAGGACACAAGGGTATGTGGGCAGGCCTTGGAGGCCAGCGAACTTAGGAGGCAGGTGCAGGCCAGAGCTGCCCAGCGTATGGCAGAGGGTGCGGAAGGGAAGGCTGGGTTGGAGCTGCATTTCTGAGGTGGAGATGGCAGGCCAGGTTCCTGGGTGGGTGCAGAGCATTAAGGGGCAGGGTAAGTCAAAGGCCTGTTCATGTTTTCAATCAGTAAACATCTGCGGCTGCCCGCACTATTCCGGTCCCTGTGATAGGCAGAAGCAGGTTTGGTCCTTGCCCTTGTGCAGCTCCGAGTCTGCGCACCAATGACTGTATCGTTACAGACGGACATGGGCTTTGTGGGAGAGGACAGGGTTGTGAGCTCTGAAGAGCAGCAGGACCTGATGGGGGTGGGGCGTGGGGCTGTGCTGTTGGAGGTGCTCCAGGAAACTTCTCTGGGGAAGTGACACTCTGAGCAGAGAACCCAAGGGTGAGCTAGTGGGAAATGATGAGGCAAGGGGGAGAGGAGATGGGAACACGCCAGGCAGAGGGAACAGCACGGGCAAACGCTGTGTGCCAGGAGGGTCTGCAGGAAGGCCTGTGTGGCTGGGGCCTAGAGAGCAAGTGGCATTTGCAGCCAAGGTCGGAGGGGCAGGCAGGGGCTTGAGGCTGAGCACTGGGGTGACGGTGAGAGAGGATGGCATCTTTGAACAGAGGTGGGCTGGACAGAAAGGAGGAAACCTTTGGGGTCGGAGTGGGGGCCTGGTGCCTGTGAGGAGTTGGAAGTGATGTTAGGCTGGAGCTCAGAACTCGGCTCCGAGTGCACAAATGGGGTGTGGGAGGTGAGAGAGCGAACAGAGGCTCCAGGACTGAGCCGTTGGGGACGGGAGGTCTGCACTGGCGTAGCCTGCGAACTGGGAGAGGGGCCAGGATTGTTCAAGAAGCCACAGAATCAAGGACTGGTCAGTAGGCCAGAGGTGCAGAGGGGACAGAGCGTAGTGGTGACTTTTCCCTGTTCTGCTCTCACATCTACCACCTCATGGTAGCCCTTGTGAGCGTGGCAAGACAAACATCACTCCCATTTTACAGATTAGAAGACTGAGACTTAAGACAGAAGTTGCCTTGCCCCAAGTCACAGAGCTAATCAGTGACTAACCCAGGCCCCCTGCCTTCTGGGAGCAGGAGTGTGGTGCATTGTCAGGGACTCCAGCTGGGAGCTCTGAGGCCGAGGTCCCACCTCTTCCTTCTCCGGTTTCAGGTCTCAGGTTCAGCCAAGTAAGAGTCAGTAGTTAGGGAGCAGTGGGCTCCATATCTGCAGGATCATCCAGAGGTTCTGGCCCAGTGAAAGATGGGGTGCTCCTGGGCTCCCTTGGGCCCCCACCAACCCAGGGCCATCCTTCCTCTCTCAGCTGCAGAGCCTGGAGCAGGAGAAGGGGCGGTGGCGGGTGGAGAAGGCCCAGCTGGAGCAGAGTGTGGAAGAGAACAAGGAGCGCATGGAGAAGCTGGAGGGCTACTGGGGTGAGGCCCAGAGTCTGTGCCAAGCTGTGGATGAGCACCTGCGGGAGACCCAGGCCCAGTACCAGGCCCTGGAGCGCAAGTACAGCAAGGCCAAGCGCCTCATCAAGGACTACCAGCAGAAGTATGTGGCCGGGGCCGGGGGCCGGGGGGCGGGGGGGCACTGAGGGGCCTTGGCCGCAGTCCTTCCCCATCCCCAGCTGAGGAGGGAGTGAGGAGCATAGAAGGGGGAGAGCCCGTGGTGGGGGTGCCTGGGCCCGGAATGACGACCAGACCCCAGAGGCTTTGGGAACACCTCGGCCTCCCCGACCTGAGAACAGGGAGGGCGCAGAGCTGCCCAGTAGAGCTGAGGATAGGATTGAGAACCCTGACACTTTCTGGGTGGAAGCCAGGCCACACACCCTTACCCACCATCTGTCCCCCGCTGACCACCAGGGAGATCGAGTTCCTGAAAAAGGAGACGGCACAGCGCCGGGTTCTGGAGGAGTCGGAGCTGGCCAGGAAGGAGGAGATGGACAAGCTCCTGGACAAGGTAGGCCCAGGGTGCCCTGAGGGCAGGGCCTTGTGGAGGGAATGGCAGGGAAGCCCCCATCGGGCACCGGCTCTGGATCTCAGTCATGCTGCTGGCCGAGAGCTCAGGGCCACGGCCCCACCAGTGGACACAAGGAGTGGGGCCCATGCCTGACCCCTCTCCCCTTTGCTTTCCAGATCTCAGAACTGGAAGGAAACCTGCAAACACTGAGGAATTCCAATTCTACTTAGCAGGAATCTCTCCTTGACCAGACAATAACTAACCCCTCCCACTGTCCTCCCTCCCGCCCTCAATATTTCACCCCACCCCCTACCAGCCTGGGGACAGGTGCCCCGACTCCCCCACCCCTCTGCCCCACCTCCCCCAGCTTCAGGGACCAGAGGGCCCATATCACAGGCCCCATTATGGTGGCCCCGGGCAGACAGGTGGCTGGAAGGATGGCCGCCTCCTTCTTACTTCATGGGGCTGAGGCACAGAGGCCGAGGGATGCTGAGGGCTGGCCTGGGTGGTGGATGGACACAAGGATCTGCAGACCAAACTGCCAGACTTTACAACCTCCAGCCTTTGTCTCTGGACTGGAATGGGGCTGAGGGCTCTCCCAGCATTTCACCACCTGGAGGCTGCTCCCTGCCCACAGGCTCCTTGACTTGAGATTCTACCTTTTTGGCCCCTCCCCTCCCCCATCATTGTGCTGTCTCTGTTTCATTCTGATCCTCCTGGAAGGGGTTGCCTCCACACCTTCTCCCATTCCTGTTTCCCCTCCCGGGAGGGATTGAGTCCACCCCAGAGCCTGGAGGCTGGGCCTGGCCCTGGCCCCGCACTGATGTCTCATGTATCCTTCAGGAAAAGGGGAGTAAGAGTAGGGAGAGGGGGGCAGAAGCCCTCAGTTTCTCCTTGTGCCTCCCACCTGCCCTTCCCTGGTGCCAAATAGCCATAACCTCTTCCTGGAACTGTTCTGTGGCCTCTCGGGTCGTTTCCTGTCCAACCCTGGGAATTCTGGGGATGAGAGGAAATCAGCTTTTAGGGGGCTGGCTGCAGAGACCTGGTGTTAGGCAAGAGAAGCATTTCTTACTGAGAGCCAGGCCCTGCCCTGCCCTGGCCACACATGGAAGCCTGTACTAACACCAGAGATTCCTCCTCACCCACCCACACCCACATCCACACCCTTCCAATGTTTTGACTGGAGGGCAACATTTTACTAAACTTTTTGGAGACCAGGGCTGCCCTGCTGACAGCCTGCTTTCTAAGTGAAATTGACTCGTTTCCTCACTTTAACCCCAAATTGGGGCTTGGACCAAGGGAGGTGAGGACCCTCTCAGGTCCCCCTCCCCTTTCAGAATCCATCTCTCATTTTGCCCCTCCCTGATGCCCCTGCCCCAGCCTGGGTTTTTGGCTTCTCCTCATCCCCTATAAATAGACCATGCCATCTATCAGTATTTCTTCCCTCTCCCCTCCCTGTCTCCAGACGTTTCCCTACCCCTGAAAGAGCTGGCTGTCTCAGTGCCCGGCCCATGCACTTCACCTATGCCCTCGCAGACGGAGGGGGCGGGGCCAGGCAGGTGGGGCCGCAGGCGCTTCTGGTTGCTCTGGCCAGTGTCGGACCCCATCCCGCCCTCTGCAGGACTGCGTCTCTGTATATAATATATATATGTATGTATTGTTTCCGGTTTTGTACGGACCATGCCCTCTGTCAGGTCGTCCCCATAAACGCAGCCCCCAGAGCCTCGCTGCCTGGTTTCTTGAGTCACGGGAGGGCGGTGGAGGGAGGACAGGGATGCCAGCCTTGCCCAGTGGTCTCCCACCACCAGTGCTTCTCCGTTCCGAGTACCTTTCCAAGGAAAGCCCTGGTTCCCAGGCACGCCCTCTCTGCTACCATTGCCCCATCAGCACCCACGCTTTTTTATCCATTCCAACTGGGCAAAGCTGGGTTTCTAGAGTTCCTTAGGTGCATCCCATTCCTCTTTCACAAGGCGCTGATAGAATTCCAGGATGGGTTAGATAGGGTCAGATGAACCCCAAGTCCCTCCCTGGAGAAATAAATCCTCTAGCCTGATGGGGATACCCAGCCCCTGCTCTCACAAGGCACCCTGAAGAATCAGGTTTCCAGGAGGTGGCAGCTGGGGGTGGGAGGTGACATGTCAGAGCAGTTTTGACCCCAGGGTCCTAGAGAACCCCTCTGGGGGCCCATTAGAGAGGCCTTAAATAGTCTTAAGCCTCCTGCTCTGTGCCAGCAGGTCTGGTTGCTAACTCACCAGCTCTAATATGAATGGGCCTGGGAGTCCAAACGCCAGGGTTCCAGGGACCAACCTTGGCGAAGTCCCAAAGAGGTGAGAGCAGGGGGAAGAGGGCCGGACTTGGCCATTTCCAGCGGCAGCCCCTCCTTGCTCGGGGCACTGGTGTGTGTGTGTGTGTGTGTGTGTGTGTGTGTGTGTGTGTAAACTAAAGCACAAGGCACTGGTGTTCAGTGGCCTGACCCCCCCAACGAGAGTCTCACATTTCCCTTTGCCCTACGAAGTGCAAGTTCCAACATCAGGGCCCCTCAAGGTCACCTTGGTGGGTCCGGGACACCTGAGAGAGTGGCCGCAGTGGTAGTCTGCCCCTGAAGCACCCTTGCCGATGGCTCTATCACACACGTTTTACTCATGTCAAGCCAAATCCTGGCTTCCCATAGCTTGCCTTCTCAGACCTCCTAGTTCACCTCAGGGCCACACAGGACCCATCCAGTCCTGCCACCCACCCGAGGGTCACCTGGAAACCTGGGGGTGACAACCATGCCTCTCAAGGCATCATCTCCAAGTGGACCATTCTTGGAACTCTAATGCAAGATCTCTAGGTGGCTGAATCCCAGGGTCAAACCACAAGGTCATAGGTGCTGGCTCCAGAGTTGGAGGTCACTGGGGCCCTGCTCAGGAAACATAGCCAAGAAGTGAAGCACTGGGCCTCCCTGAGTGGGGAGGGAGACATGGGGTTGGGAGGGCTTCTGCTGTCTGACGGGTTGAGCATCCAGGGTGCGATCCTGCTGCTCATCTGTCCTGGGTCCTAGGGGAGGGGCCTGCACATGGTATGTTCCAAAAGGTGGGCCAAGTAGGCCCCCCGCCTCACATCTAAGCTGAGAGTGGTGGGTGGCTGAGGGTGCTGTGTGTGGCTTTGCTGAGAGAGATTCTCAGGCCCGAGATGTGACTTGCCCATGAGCAACGTCCATGTTTGGGGCTCTGTGCCAAGGGGCTATGGGCAGGCCTATATGAGGCTTATTGCCTCAGCCCACCCTGTCACCTGCCCAGTCTTAGGAGGTTGGGTAGTTTGGGGGCAACTCCAACACTTGCCATTGGGGAGGGAAATCAGATAAAGGTTTTAATTCCCATAAGTGTAGGCATCACTAGGAATAGGGGGTCCTCCCAGGTCCCATGGTCTAGCAGACACCCTCCCATAGAACCTGCTCCTCACCCCCAGCACTGGCATTACAGACCCATCCCTACAGGGATCATATAATCAATCGCCCTACTCCAGCCTCCCACCCGGATCTCACCAGATGCCTGCGAGCCATGTCCATAAAGACCCCGGACAATAAATAGGCTGTCACCAAAGTCACCACCACCTCCCCCATCACAAGCCAGCCAGCACCCCCTGGCTGCCAGCAGAATCTAAAGACACCCAGAGACTCTCCCAAACTCCTGCAGATCTCCTTTAGCCCCTGAAGTATTAATTTTGTCCTCACCAAGAACCATCCTGGCTCAACATGCCACCTCTCACAGCCCCTCAGAGACCTGAGACGGCAGAAACACTGGCCATTGGGGAGCTCTTCCTACAGACCACACCCCTGTCCCGAGCTCTGGACCTCACCTCCTGCTCTTAAACAAGCCACTTTCATTCTTCTAAGCCTCTGGTTTCTCCTCTTTAAATGGAGAGTGATAGGAACACCTGCCTCATTCTTAATCCGAGAAAAATGCTTAGTACAGTGCCTGGCACCTCCCAAGCCAGCGCAGTATGGTAGCTAGCTGTTGACTTTTACATTATCTCCCCTCGGCTGGCCTGCCTCCACCTCCAGCTCACCAGGTCCAAGTCTGATCTCATCCCTCTCATCCCCTTATCCCTGCCAGCTCCACCTCCAGGGCCAAGCCCTGCAGTCATCCTAGACCCCTCCTCCCTCAGTGGCCAGCCAGGCCCCAAATGCTGTCCATCTTTTCCCTTCTACATCCTGAATAGTTGTCAACTTGGTCTTTGATCTTCAAGCCCATTGCCATCCTCTCTCTACAGCCTCACGAGGGTGTCCCTGGCTCCAGGCTGCCCTCTCCTGACCAGACGCCACGGAGGAGCCAGGGGTTCTTCCTAAAATGCAAGCCCGAGCCCCTCCCTCCCCTGTTACTTCCCCTGCCGCTGAGGGTAAATGCCAGCCCTCGGTCCACCCGGTCACCTCCACCTCTGCAGCCTCACTGCTCCTCTCTTCTCTCCACCCCCACCCCGCCTCTCACCCCGGCCTGGCCGCGGGAGTAGCCACCCTGTCGCCTCCTCCAGGAATCCTTCCGGATCACCTCCATCCCTTCCTCACCCCGCCTCCCGGCGCGGCCCAGCGCCCCGCACCCCGACCCCGTGCGCTCTCCCGGCGCGCAGGTACCCTCCGTGGACCAGGCCTCCGGCACCGGGCCTCCCCCCGCCCCTCCCCCCGGGCTCCGCCGCCAGCCGCACGGCCGGGACCGGGTTGGTCCGTTCCCCACGGTCCCCTCGGGCCTCCCCTGCCCCCGCCCCTCCCCCGGGCTCCGCCGCCCGCCCCGCGGTCCCCTCGGGCCTCCGCGCCCGCGACCACGCGGTGGAGGTCTGTTCAGTGGACGAATCAGGAGCCTGCGCGGACCTGGCAGAGGAGGCGGGAGCCCCGGGGGTGCGGAGGGGGGCCGCTCCCCCGGGCCCCGACTCCCGGGCTGAGAAGTAGCGACAACTCCGAACCCCTCGCCGGGCGGCCGGCCGCCTCCGCCCCTCCCCCTCCCCCCGCTCTTTGTCTCCCGGGCGCCCACCTCCCCGCCGCGCGCCCCCTGCATCGCCCCTTCCGGGGGACCCCGAGACCCCCACCGCCGCGACGCGACGCGCAACGGCCTGCCCGGCGGGGGAGGGGCCGCGTCCAGGGGGCCTGGCGGGCGGGGAGGTGGCTGGCGCTCTCTCTCTCTCTCTCTCTCTCTCTCTCTCTCCCCCCCTCTCCCCCCCCCCCCCACACACCGCACACACACACACGCACACACACTCACGCACACGCACGGAGCATCCTCCCATTAGGTCTCCCGGTCCAGCCCCGCCGGCGCCTCCTGCTCGCAGCAAACCCTCCCCAGCGCTCCCCACGCCCCCCCTCCGGCTTCGGGACCCTCCTCGCCGCCCCCACCCCACTCCTGGGATGGAGCGGACCGAGCCCGCCCGGAGCCCCCCGCGGCCGGGGTGACGGCCCCCGCCCGGAGCACCAGGGGCCCGGGGGTTCCTTAGGCGCCGGACGCTGAAGATGACCGATGCCGGAGGTGAGGGGCCGGACCGGCGGGCGGGGAAGCGGGCTGCGGGGGACCCCGAGGGGGGCTGGACGGAGTGAAGCGGCGGGCCTTTCTTCCCCGTCCCTGGGGGGCTGCGCGGAGCCGGGGAGCCGGGCTGCCAGGGGAGGGGACGGAGACAGGATGGTGTCCCTAATCCTCTCCCTCCAGCCCGCTGCCGGGATAAATTAATTTAAAAAACTGGCGTGGGAGGAGGGGGAGAGGGCTTAACTCTTTCTCGTCCAACGCCGCGAGGGGCTGATGGATTGGGAAGAAACTGTCCGAGAGGCTCTGATGGGGGAGTGGGGCCCTAGGGTGCAGTGGGTGCCTGCCCTCCACCTCTCCCCCAGCTCCAGCGGCGCCGGGGGGGGGGGCACGCTTGCCGGACGCCCCCAGCCTGGGCCTGTGGGCGAGGGGCTTGGCTTTCTCTGGCTGCCCAACTGCCTCCTCGCACCCCAGCCTCCTCTGCCGGCCATCCTCAGCCTTTCCCAGTTGCACTTCTCTCTCGGTCGTTCTGCTCCTCCTGGGCGCCTTTCCTCCAGCTGCCCGGCTGGGGCCACCCCTCTCCACAGCCCCCCTTGGGCCGCACTCGGGGCTGCCGGTGGCCCTCTCACCTCCGCTCTCCCCAGCCCGGGTGTCTCCTCTCCTTCCTTCTCTCTGGGGCTCTGTGGACTGACCCCCGCACCCCAACCGGTCTGTTCCTGCTACCCCTTCTCTCTCCGGGCTGTGCCCCTTTCTTTCTCTTTCTCTCCCCCCCCCCCCCCCCCCCCCCCCCCCCCCCGTCCCAAGAAGCTTTGAGCTCACCTGGCTCCCAGAAAGGGGTCAAAGGTCATTGGACCTCCTCTTCCGAGAATTGGAAGGAGCGCCCAGTAGAGTCAGAGCTCAGACTGTGAGCGGAGGGACAGGTTCATCTCTCCCTGTGGCAGTTACCTGGCTGAGTGTGTGTGTGTGTGTGTGTGTGTGTGTGTATGTGTGTATGTGTGTAGGAGTGTGATGGCTCAGCTTTGGAATGAGGGGGTTGAGTGGGAGAGGCCCGGTGACCCCCTGGATGTCCTGCTTCCAGAGTAAGGAGGGTCCCCCAGCCACAGGGAGTTCTGGGTGAAGGTGGGGAAGAAAGCAGTTTGTGCTGAATCAGGATGGATTGGGCGCAGGTGGGAGCTGGAAGCCCCGCCCTCCCCTGAGGGCACCTGACAGAGGACTCCTTTCCCCAGAGGGTCTCCACCTGGACTGGCCTTGAATAAAGAACATCTGGGCCCCTTGCTTTCCTCGGTGGTTAGAGCGGTGGGTTGGGGGTTCGATTCCCAGTCAAGGGCATGTACCTGGTTGCAGGTTCAATCCCTGGCCCAGTTGGTTGGGCTGCTGGAGGGGGAGGCAACCAATTGATGTATCTCTCTCACATCGATATTTCTCTCTCTCTTTCCCCCTCCCTTCCACTCTCTCTAAAAATCAATGGGAAAAAATATCCTCACTACTCGGGCGAGGATTAAAAAAATTTGAAATCAATAAAAATGTTAAGAAAAGAGCACATGGGATCTCCATGTCAGGTTGTCTAAGAGAGGAGTCACCACAGCTTCCCTCAGGGAGCCTCCATTCTTATCTTTGTTTTAATTTACTTTTTCTTTTTAAATCCTCACCCAAGGATATGCTTGTTTGTTTGCTATTGATTTGAGAGAGAGAAAGACCAGTGTGAGAGAGAAACATCAGTTGATCAGTTGTCTCCGGTATGTACCTGACTGGGGATCGAACCCTCAACCTGAGTATGTATCTTGACCCGGAATCCAACCCATGACCTTTCCTGTGTGGGACAGTGCTCCAGCCAACGCAGCCATATCGTCCAGGGCTCATTCTTACCTTCAGAGCGTCCCTAGTCTGGTGGGGAATACTGTCCCCGCTCCTCAGGGAGCTCCCATTCAGATGTGGGAGAGAGATGACCCACTTAGAGAATCAATGAAATATGAAAAATTCCTCACTTCCCAGTGCTTGGGTAAGGGTGGATTTAGAAGTTATGTAGACACATGGGAGGACGGAGGGCTATCTAGGACGGCTTTCTGGAGGAGGTGGCAGCTGTGTGCTGGTCAGATGCAGCTTTGTGATGGAATGAGGAAATGTGGTTTATTCTTAGGGGCAGCCTCCCTGCCTCTTTGGTCCTTCAGGACAGGAAGAGGGGTCCTACAACTTCTTTGCTACTTGCACCCAGAGTTCAGGAATGGCAGGAGGGTTCTTGGAGGGCCCATATACCTGGCCCTTTCTGATACCTCATTTCCTGTTTTCAGCCCCAAGCACCCATAGAGCCTGCTTCTCCCAGTTCTAGCCAGTATGGAGCAGCCCCCTTTCCTCTACCTTTCTCCCCTCGGCGTCCTTTCCTTATGAGCATCTTCCAAAACTGCAGATCCTCACCCAGGACAGGGCTGAGGGGCGGGAGACCCGGGTCAAGGTGGCGTTCTGCCAGTTATCTCCTGCATCTTGGTTTCCACACCTGTAACGTGGGGATACTAAGAGTCCCAAGCCTGGCTAGCGCTCCGTGAGACGATGTCTCTGTAATAACGGGACAGCTGGGAAAGGCCCCAGGCACGTGACTTAGCTTTCTTACACCTACCACATGTCTGGTCTAACCCAGTGCCCTGCCCTTCTCATGCAGACCGGAGTGTTAGAAGTAACTGGAGCCCTAGCCAGTTTGGTTCAGTGGATAGAGCGTCGGCTTGTGGACCAAAGGGTCCCGGGGTTGATTCGGTCAAGGGCATGTACTGTGGTTGTAGGCTCCTCCCCAGCCCAGGCCCTGGTCGGGGCTTATGCAGGAGGCAACCAATGGATGTGTTTCTCTCACATCAATGTTTCTGTCTTTCCTTCTCTCTTCCATTCTCCCTAAAAATCAATGGAAAAATATCCTGGGGTGAGAATGAAAAAACAAACAAACAAAAAAGCAGTAAGTGGAGATCATGGCCCTGGAATGCAGTGTGCCCTGCCCCTGAGCTTCCTCGCTCCCCCTTCATCCAGTATTCCCCTGCCCCTCTGACACCCTGGCCTTGGTGTCGGCTGCTGCGATCCTGTATCTGCTGGGAAGCCCCAATTGCTTCAGCTGCACATATCCTGCTTCCCCACCTGCCCTCCTTGCTTCCCACCAAAAACACAAAATCAGCCCCCCACCCATCTGCACTTCTTCCCAGAACATGCTCAATGCATCATAGAGAGTTGGCTGTCCACTGCTGTGCTGTGAGTACTCCTCGTACCCTCTGGCATCTGTGAGTCTGTCTAGAACTGCGAGTTTGTCAAGAACAGTGGCTCTGCTGCTGATGGCGCCAGCTTCCTGAGTAGCTCGTGTTCAGGAAGGCAGGTGGTGAGCGCACCAATGATGGGGGTAGGGAGGTGGGACTGGGTGATGGATTGGAAGGCGGATGGGTGGATAGTATGAACTGATGGATGCAAAGATGGAGGGATGGAGGAGTGGATGGATGGATGATGGGTGGATGGATGGAGCAATGGAGGGATGGATGGAGGGACGATGGGTGGATGAATGTGTAAGTAGGGAGGGAGGGAGGTGGATGGATGGAGGGAGGGATGGATGGATGGATGGATGATGGGTGAATGAATGTGTAAGTAGGGATGGAGGGAGGTGGATGGATGAAGGGAGGTGGATGGATGGAGGGAGGGAGGGATGGATGGATGGATGATGGGTAGATGGATGGAGGGATGGATGGATGGATGGATGGATGATGGGTGGATGAATGTGTAAGTAGGGAGGTGGATGGATGGATGGAGGGAGGGATGGATGGATGGATGGATGATGGGTGGATGAATGTGTAAGTAGGGAGGGAGGGAGGTGGATGGATGGATGGAGGGAGGGAGGGATGGATGGATGGGTGATGGGTGGATGGATGGAGGGATGGATGGATGGATGATGGGTGGATGGATGGAGGGATGGATGGATGGATGATGGGTGGATGAATGTGTAAGTAGGGAGGGAGGGAGGTGGATGGATGGATGGAGGGAGGGAGGGATGGATGGATGGATGATGGGTGGATGGATGGAGGGATGGATGGATGGATGATGGGTGGATGAATGTGTAAGTAGGGAGGTGGATGGATGGATGGAGGAATGGATGGATGGATGGATGGATGATGATTGGATGAGTGTGTAGGTAGGGAGGTAGGTAGATGGATGGTGGAAGAACCTGAGTTCTGGTCCTGATACTGCCGTTAACTTGTTATGTGATCTTAGGCCATTCTCCCTGTTGCTTTATTTGTAAAATGAGTGGATTGGATTTAAGAATCTCCAAGATTTCTCCTAGATTTTCTGTTGGACAGTTTATGATGAGTAAGTTTTCTGGGAAAGCTAACGAAGGAAAGGCCCGAGAGAGTGAAGGGGGAAAGTACTGTGACCTGGGTGGAGGCACACGGCAAATCAGCTGGGACCATGACCACAGGACTCAGCCTGTGTCTACACCTTGGACCTGCTTCTGCCCCTGCCTTCTGCTCGGCCTCCTGCCCCACCCGCCACAATCCGGGCTACCTCGTTCAGATAACTTCTCTTCCAGGGGCCTGAGGAAGAGTTCTGAGGAGAGGGGAGGGGCCAGAGGCCAGGAGCTGGTAGCCATTGCTGGCTCCCTGGCCTCCACCAACCTGAAGCTCTTACCCATGGTCTTTCTCTGTCTGCCCCTTTGTTCTCCTCAGCTCTCTTGAGCCATGGCTTCTTCAAAGCTCCGAGAAGCCGCTGATGAGGTGTTTGGTAAGTTCTGTTTGGCTCTATCTCTAGCCACCTGGCCCTTGGTGTGGGGTGGCAGGGAGGAGTCCCTTGGGGACTTTAGTGTGTGTGTGTGAGTGTGTGTGTGAGTGTGTATGTTGTGGTCGTACAGCCTGATTCTTTGTCACACATCTGGACATGGCAATTACAACAGCAGCAATATTAATAAGGATCCTCTTTTAATAAGTGCTGTCTCATGCCAGGCACTAAGGCCGGCACCCCCATCTCACACGCACGCCTCATTGAATCCTCACACTGATGCTAAGGAGTGTGTCCATTTTACAGACAAGGAGCTCGGGCACAGTGCTGGAGGGACTTGCTTTAAAGATCACGTGGTAGGTTCATGGCAGAGCTGGGACTCCAGGCTGCCAATTCCCTGCTCTCAGTCACGGTGCGGTACACCTGTACCCGCCAGGACAGGTGACACACATCATTTTTAATTTGCATACACAAGCGACCTCACTCTGCATGGATGTACACAGAACTCAAATGCATAACACGCAGTCTCGTACACACCGGGGGGCGTGCACACACCTGCCTGCGCCATCCTTTACCCGCTGCAACCTTTCTATTGTATGGATTGGAGATAGACAACCAGCAGGGCAGAGTTCCCAGCATACAGTGGGGTGGAAAGGCTGTTTCCCAGCTGGAATTGGTGCAGGAGTCAGTGAGCAAGGGAACATGGAGGAGAGGGGAAGACAGATGGAAGCGCCTGAAGCCTGTCGTGTGCAGCTTTCAGAACTCACACTGGTGTGCATGACCTTGAGGGGCTCCTGGGTGTGGAAGGCCACAGGGCCTCCCAGCTTCTCCTCCCCTGACTTCTCATCTCCACCTTCCTTCCCTTTCCTCCTCCCCCTCCCCTGCTCACCTCCTTCTCCCCTGCCCCTGCCACATGCCCTGGCCATGCCAGGAACTGCCGCCTCCCTGCTCCTGGGGGCTGCCGCTTTCCACTCACCCTCCCTGGGAACTGTGGAGGGTTTGCCTCTAGGAGACCCCCACCCCCCACCCCCCATGAACTGCGGCTGGGCCTCAGACTCAGACTCAGAGCTGCTCCACCTCCACCCAGGCCTGGCCTGACCTCTGGCCTGACAGAGGCCCTTCGTCCTCCACACCCCTCTCCCACCCCAACCCTTCCTGTTTTCCTTCTCCCTGTCAGCCCTGCCTGCTTCCCCAAGGCGAAAGGCAATTAAATATTCAAGACTTCCCACTGCCCTGGGCCTGAGTAGCTCCCAGGGGGAGAGTGGGGAGGGAAGCATCTGGAGGGAAGGATGGAAGAAAGGGAGGGGCCGGGAGAGCCAGGGCTGGAGGAGGGACTGCCCCACCTTGCTCCCTAGATCCTCCAAGGTAAGATGACCATGGTCCTGTGGTCATGGCTCAGAGTCAGGGGCAAAGGGCCCTTTCCCTGGCCCTCCTCTTTCTCCCCATCCCTATGCAGGTATGTGAGTGTGTGTAACACAGACACGTGCCAACAGTATCTTGTTGTGGGAAACCACACGTAGGGAGAATAGCACTGTACGCTCCATCATGTAACGCAGGGTGGCTGGTCACCGGCTGAGCCCTCGCACCCCCAGAGTGGCAAGAACGCTGGCCTGGGAGCCCGGAGACCTGCATGCCATGACCTCTGCCCCTGGGTTAAACCTTTCCTCTCCCAGCCTCACCTTCCCCACCTGTAAAATGAGGGTTTGGACTCAGAAGTCACTCCCATCTAGGCCTCAGAGGAGGTACAGCCGGCTTGTTAGTTACAAACCGAGCCTGGGGAGCCAGGCTGCCTGTAACCCGCCGGCTCTTCACCAGCCATATTAAGGCTGCCTGGGGATTCCCGAAGTCTCTTCTCAGAGGGCTGTGGGAGGTTTAAACGAGCTAGTAATTGTGAAGCACTTAGACCAGCCAGTGAGTATTAGCTGTTATTGTTCTGTCTTCAGTCCGCAGTCCTCACTGCTTCCAGTGTCAGGGGGCAGGGAACGGAAGGCTCCCTCCCCCAGCTCAGCCCAGGGCCTGCACTGCTGGCTGCACTGGCGCCTGCTGGGCGCCGGGCACTCCAAGCCCGAGACCATGGCATCCCTCTTGTTCTTTCTGCAGCCTTGGCTCGGTATTGTCACCCACACCTCAGCCTGGCGACCTCATCTAGAACAGTGGCCCCAGTCACTGCCTGTCTTCCTCCTACATTTGACAAGTATTAGAGGTACCGCCGAACAAGCCAAAGTCACCGCCATCATGGAGCGTGAATTCTAGCCCAGGGCCGAGCAGGGGGGCGGGTAACAAAGCCCACACGACTAAACACGGAGAGGGGAGAAGGTGCGGGGTGCTGTGCAGAGGATGGGACGTGGGCGGTGTTGGGCGGGGACCTCACCAGCACTTGCGTGGAACTGGGGTCCTTCTCTGCCCAGCTCTGCACCTGTCCGTGGAAGTGTGGCTTTACCTCGCTTGTCAAACGCCTACTGAGCACCTACCCTCGCCAGGCCCCGCACCAGGCTCGTAGGGTACCCGTGGACAGGCAAGGGTGTCACTTCTGCTGTGTAGACTGGCATGGGACACTCATGCCCAACCAGATCATAGTGGCTGTCCGGAGTGGGGGGAGGCGACGAGGTGACATGTTGGAGTTGAGGACCAAAGGGTGGTGAGTGATGGAGCAGAGAGAGCAGCGAGAGCACAGGGATGGAGGTGGGACAGGAAGGTAGAGGCGGGTGTCTGGGTATCAGTATAAGCGGTTGCATCCAGTGCCCACTGCAGCCAGTGCCTGTGAGCACTTACCACGTCACAGGTGATATGGGGAAGCACGTTATGGATTCTCTTATGTGGTGCTCACGGCTCCGTAAGGAAGAGACTGCTGGTATGGCCCCATTTTACAGACGAGGAAGCAGTTAGCTAAACGTAAGTAACTTGTTCAGGGCCGACCAGCCAGCAAGTGGCAGGACTGGGTTCAACCCAGGCCATCTGGCCCCAGGGCTTCTGCTCTTAACCAAGGTGTGCCTATCCGAGCACGCTGTGCCGAGGAGGGAGTGAGGGCAGCTCAGCAGAGGGGGCGCTGGCCCCTCAGGACTTGAATGGAGGGCCGAGGGCATGGACTTGATGTTGGGATGGCCACTCCCCACCCCTCACCCCTGACCCTCTGCCCGGGGTTTCAGAAGCAGGAGAGTATGAGACACAGTCAGAACTGTGCTTTAGGATTTCTTCTCACTTGTAGAAAGTGGGAGGGGAGAGAGAACAGAGCCTGCACACGTTAGGAGCAGGGAACTAAGAATGGAGGGTGCCGAGGCCATGCTCTGGGACAGTGGGGTAGGGTGAGGGTGGGTGGTGGAGGGGGAGGTGGCAGGTGGGCAGCTGGGGAAGGCCTGGCCTAAGGCAATCTGTCCTGTTGGAGAAAGAGGCCAGGTTCCAGGGGTGTGAGGAGGCAAACCTGTCCTTTCATTAAAATAATATTTTCTAACCACTACATACCAGGCACCATTCTGTGCCTGTGTTAGAGCAATGGACAAAATAGAAACATCTGTGCTGGTGGAGCTGACCTTCTAAAGGGTGCAGAGAGACAGTAAATGAAATAAGTAAGATATACAGTATTCTAGGGAATGATACACAACACAGGAAAAAATAGATATGTGAAAAATAGGTTCTGGGGGTATTTTAGATTACTAGAGGCCTGGTGCATGAAATTCATGCACTCAGGGGGAGTCCCTCAGCCTGGCCTGCACCCTCTCGCAGTTCAGGAGCCCTTGGGGATGTCCGAATGCTGGCTTAAGCGGGCCTAAGCTGGCAGTCAGACATCCTTAGCACTACTGCAGAGGAGGGAGAGTCTCCCGCCACCGCCGCTGCGTTCACCAGCTGTGAGCCGGGCTTCTCGCTGAGCGGTGCTCCCCCTGTGGGAGCACAGTGACCACCAGAGGGCAGCTCCTGTGTTGTCTGCCCCCTGGTGGTCAGTGTGCATCATAGCGACCGGTCATTCTGCCGTTGGT
The DNA here is from genome assembly GCF_964212035.1 of Myotis nattereri. Taxonomy (NCBI): domain Eukaryota; kingdom Metazoa; phylum Chordata; class Mammalia; order Chiroptera; family Vespertilionidae; genus Myotis; species Myotis nattereri. The sequence goes on from NC_138091.1 coordinate 45,226,949, forward strand.
CTGTTTGCATATTAGCCTTTTATTATTGTAGATTATGTGGTCGGGGAAGTCCTCAGAGTATTTAAGCCAAGACCGGAAGGAGGTGAGAACCATGCAGAAATCGTGGCTAGAGCCTGCAGGACAGGAAGAGGAAGTGCAAAGGCCCCGAGGTGCAGGTTAGGCTAACATGAGGAAGAGCCAGGCAACCAGGACGGCTGGAGTGGGGAGAGGGAGAGAAGCAGAAGCTCAGAGAGGTGGCACAGACTGTCTCTCAGAGGGCAGACTCGGGTGGAAGGCTCCTGGGAGACGCAGGTTCTTCCGCTGTGTGAGATGGAAGTCACAGAGGAGTGACAGGGGCTGACATGTTTTATCAGGATCACTCTGGCGGCGGTGTTGAAAATAGACTGTAAATGGGAAAAGGAGGAGGAGGGAATACCAGCTGGGAGGCGAGAGGAGATGATGACCTAGACCGGCTGTGAGGAGTTCTCTTTCGTCTCCCCTCCTCTATCTTCCCCTCTCCTTCCTTCCCCTCCTCTCTCCTAGCCTCTCTTTCTCCCCTACTCTTCTGTGGACTGTCTCTCCTCTTTCTCCCCATATGCGTACATGCATGTGGGTGTGCGTAACACAGACACAGACGAACACTATTTTATTGTGGGAAATCACAAGCGGAGAGAATAGCCCTGTGCTCTCCATCGTATGCGCGTACCTGTCACTCGGCCGCAGCCATCGTCGGCGTGTGGATTAGCCTTGCTCCTCTCTGTCCCTTTGCGCGCTCCACTCCTCTGCCCCGGGATTATTTTGAACCCAATCCAAAACATCTTGTCATTTCACCATAAATATTTCAGTACGTGTAGATATCTGCCAGAAGTGGAGCGAAGAGGAACTGGACGGATGGGTGGGTAGGGCGGGAGGGAGAAAGAGGACCCAGCGATGACTCCAGGGGTTTGCTCCGAGAAGCTGGAAGGATAAAGCTGCCATTTGCTGAGCTGGGCAGACTGGGAGGAGCAGCTTGGGGGTGGGGAGTCCAGTTCTGACATGCGCATTGAAGATGCCCATTGGCCATGCACGTGGAGATGTCAGGTAGGCAGCTGGACACATGAATGACCACCTGGGTCTGAGGCTGAGGGTCAGGGCAGCAACTGGGTGAAGGAGGAGGCCTTTCACTGAGCCACGGGACAGAGAAGCCAGTTTGAGGCCAGGTGGTGCGTTTGTTTTGATGGGTTGAGTATGAGGTGCCTGGTAGGTACTGAGGTGCCCAGGTTTGGGATTCAGGGGCGGGGTCAGGGCTGGAAATAGACATGGGTGGTTGTTAAGCCAGGAGAGCCTCTGGGATGTCTGCAGACTAGAGAAAGAGGAGCAGACAGCACAGAACCGGCCTGGGGGATGGGATGGGGTCCCTGAGCTCACTGGAGGTAGGGTGGGAAGAAAGGTCTAAATCAGCGGTTCTCAACCTGTGGGTCGCGACCCCTTTTGCGGTCGAACGACCCTTTCACAGGGGTTGCCTAAGACCGTCCTGCATATCAGATATTTACATTACGATTCATAACAGTAGCAACATTACAGTTATGAAGTAGCAACGAAAATAATTTTATGGTTGGGTCACAACATGAGGAACTGTATTTAAAGGGCCAGAAGGTTGAGAACCACTGGTCTAAATCCATCCTGAAGTCCCGGAAGAACCTTCTCTGCCTGGTGACTCTGAGGTTGAGAGACACACTGCAGAAAGGGGCTTCATCCTCAGGCGGAGCAAATGGAGCTGGGAGCAGTAGGGTTTATGCATGACCCACTCGCTGGGTTTGCCAGCTCTTCCTCCACATCCCCGGCCAGGACCTGGCCCTGGGCCACAGACCCCAGGACAGGCCCCAGGCCTCAGGGCACCGAGTTTTCCTCCCTGCAGCTGCCACTGGGTTGTGTGTGTAGGGGGAGGGGGTGGGGAGCAGGGACCCCTCTGCTCCAGTTCCCCGGAGAGCCAGTGGTGCTATCTCTGAGTGTGACCCTGAGCATGGCACAGCAAGCCGGTGTCCCCAGCGGGGCCAGCCTCTGGAGCCAGACTAGCCAGGCTCCAGTCCCAGTCCACTGCTAGCTGGTGGCTTCAGGCAGACCTTCCCTCTCTGAGCCTCAAGTTTGCTCAGCTCTAAAATGCGCAAAATAACTGCCCTAGCCTGGTGCAGTCGGCACTTCCTCAGTGATAGCCATTGCTACTGTGATCTCTCCAGTCTCATCCCCCAGCCCTTCCCTCCACAGACCTACACCCTCCAGCTGCCCGGGTGGTGCCCCCTTGGCCCCGCTGCCCTACTTTCCAGCATTGCATATACAAGTCTCGCCAACTTGGCATATGCAGATCTTAAAACCCAGCCCTGGCGTGTCCTCCTCTGACCCAGCCAGCCAGGGCGGTCCTGTCTCCCCCCACCCCCTCCTCCGCCTGTGAGGGTTCCACCACCCGGCTGTATCTATGTGCCGATGTGTCTGCTTCCCCGGAGACTGAGAGAGACCATTACCCATCTCATCTGCACTCCCAGTGCCTGGCACTCGGAAACATTCATTGAATGCCTGGGGCGTGAGTGCAGGTGGCCACTGGAGGTGGGCCTCGGGGCTTGCTGTCCTCATGCCTCTGGTCTCTGCCCCCTCCCCCCGGTTTGCAGACCTAGACTTGGCTGTGCCAGAGACCGTCAGACTGGACAGCAGTTTACACAAAGCCCGGGCCCAACTGCTGGCCAAAGGCCGTAGACACCGGCCTTCCCGCTCCAGGCTTCGGGACAGTGCCAGCTCTGCGGAGGATGGTGAAGGCTCCGATGGGCCCGGAGGCAAGGTTGGGGCCGCCCACCCAATCACACATACCCCACCCACTCTTCTTGCCCCTGGAGAGCCCCTCCACACCCTCTTCCAGGGAAGCCACACACCCAGGCTTCTGATCTAATAATGCTCACAAGCTGTAGCTACCTTCACATTTGGCTCATTTCATCCTTAAGGAAGAGATTATCATCCTCATTTACAGAGGCTCAGAGGTTCCGTCACAAAGTCACACAGTAATGGAAGGAGGTGGGATTCAGCCCCAGCCTATGTGACTGCCTGCCCCTGTTCCCCCCTCGCACTGCCCAGCCACCCCTCCGCCCGCATGGGGAGAACCCCCTCTAGGTCCCCCGAAAGACAGACGCCTCAGAGGCTCCCGTGCAGTTTACAGGGCGAGCCTGGCGCCCAGCCCCTCAGGGAAGCGGGGAGGAGGGATGGCAGTGAGCGGCTGCCCCTCCCGCAGGTGACCGACGGCTGCGGGAGCCCCCTGCACCGGCTGCGCTCGCCTTTGCACTCGGGCCCAGGGTCTCCGGCCGTGGGCTCGTTCTGCCTGGAGCCTCCGGGGTTGCGGCGCAGCCTGGATGAGGATGAGCCGCCACCCTCGCCGCTCACCCGCTACCGACCCCTGCACAACGCCGCATCGCACGAGGGCCTGGCCGCCGCCTCCTGCTCGCCGCCGCGCTCCGCGCCCTCCTCGGACAGCTCGCCCAGCTTTGTGCGCCGCCACCTGCGTGCGGAGCCGCACAGCGAAGGTGAGCGAGGCCCGCGCGGCGCCCCCTGCTGGTGCGCGCGGGGACCGCAGCGGCGCCGAAGCCCAGGGCTGGACCGGGTGCAGAGCGGCTGGGGTGGTGACGGTGGTTAACACCTCGTTTCACTCATCTGAGCGCCTACGAGGGGACGCTCGGCGCACAAGCGAGCAAACATGCAGTTTCTCAGCCTCCGGGGGCGTGTAGTTTCCGGGAGGAACAATGAAATAGTGCCTTATAGTCCACCGGTTGGCGACCTGCTCCAAAGGTTTCCTTAAAGCAGCGGTCGCCAACTTTTCGGACCTCGCGGACCACTGGTTGGCGACCGCTGGTAGCGGGCAAGAGGAAAGCTGGGTCTAGGTGGGACACTGCTTCTCTGATGGAGAGACAGCGCCTGCAAGCCAAGCCAGGTCCTTATTTTATAGCCAGATTCCACGAGGTAAAGTAAGGGCGTGGTCAGGATGTTTACAATGTTCTCGAGGGTTTCGAATCCACTCAATTACACGCACCTGATCAAGCTTTGTTTCCTTGCTGCACCTCCAGCAGCGTATATCACTCAGCCACGTGGGGCCACAGGTTCGGACCATAAGGTCAAGCTTACTAGGTTCAGCCATAGCCTTTGGCTGTAATTGTGCTGGGACTTACACGTGGCTTTGTCACGAGAGGATCGTGCCCTCTCACTAGTCCCAGGCTTGAACCTGTCCAAACGCTGTAGCCGCTCGCCACAAGGGAGCATATAAAAGGTGACAGGACCTAGTTGGGAGCATCCTGGAAGGCTTCTCTGGGGAAGTGACATGTGGTGCAAGATTGGAAGGCTGGTTAGAAGTTGGCCAAGATAAAATTAACACGAAATAGTAGTGGTCCCTACCGTTTCAGAGTGGTTTATGGTTTGCATAAGGTTTTCATACACATCCCATTAGGTCCCATGAAATATCCCCGTATTTGAGATGAAGGGAGCTCAGAGAGTTAGAGTGACTGTCCTGGGTCACACAGCCAGTGAGGGGCACCAGAGCCAGATGGCATGATTCTAAGTCGGGAGAATTTCCAGCACCTCACACCGGCAGCTGGAGGAGGCAGGAAGGCAACCACACGGGCTGTTTCCGTCCCTCTTCCCCAAAAGATGACAGTCGGGATGCCAGCCCACCTGAGCCTGCCAGTCCCACCATTGGCCTGGATAAGAAGACTCGCCGGAAGTTCCTGGACCTGGGGTGAGTGGAGGAGGGACCAGAGCCAAAGGCGTGGAGCTGTTGGGGCGCAGGGTAGCACAGTGGGCAGCACTGGCCCACCCCCCCTCTTCCCTCCCCGTAGGGTCACCTTACGCCGAGCATCTACTAGCAAGAGCCGGAAGGATAAGGGCAGCAACCGCCTGTCCATGGGCAGCAGGTAAGTGGTACCCACCACACCTCAGCCTCAGCTTCTACCCATAATTCCCTGTGGGCCCACCCTCTCCTCGGTGCCCACACCCAAGCAGGCTGCTCTCTCCACAGGGAGTCGGTGGAGGGGTCCAGCAGGTCAGCGGGCTCCCCGTTCCTGCCCTTTTCCTGGTTCACAGACAGTGGCAAGGGCTCGGCGTCCTCCGGCAGCACCACCTCCCCTGCCTGCTCCCCTAAACATGAGCGCTTCAGCCCTAAGAAGTCAGCTTCTCAGGTGAGTCCATGGCCTTCTTGCCGCCATACTGGCCCTAGGGATCAGATGCCATGAGAGCACACTCCACTCTGGCTCGGGCTGGGATCAGGCATTCCTGGAGTCCATTAGTCCTCCATAAAGCCATTCGGTGGCTCACTCATTCATCCATCTCAGTTTGTGCATTCACTTGTTCACTTATTCATATTCTGATCAGTTAAGTTGTTGATTCATTCATTGCTTCATCAGTTCAGCACATCACTAAATACTATAATTCCCCTAGCGTATACCCAGCCTGAGGTCTCCTCTATTCCTGCTAACTTTTCTGCCTGGCTCATACTAGCCCCATGTCCTCCCACAGGCCTCAGATCCTGGTGCCTCTCACGAGTCACCAAGTCATGTGGTGCCTGCCCAGCTCCTGGCTCATGCATAGGGTGCCTGGTGCCTCGTCCAGGACATCTCCATCCAGATGGGGGTGGGGGGTTTGTGGGGACTCCCTTGAGCTGGGGGCAAGCTTTCTGCTCAGCAGCATGCACGCCCTCCCGTCTAGGAATCCACCCTGAGTGATGACTCCACACCCCCCAGCAGCAGCCCCAAGATCCCGAGTGGTCCCCGGCAGGAGACCAAGTGCTCCTACCCCTACCACACGCTCTCCCAGTCTTCGGATGAGGTGAGCAGGCCCTGGCCTCTGACTCTGCCGGGTGTGCAGGCCCCAGGCCAGGTCTGCCCCCCTCACTCTCCTTGGTCTCCGCCCCAGTTCCTGGATGAACCTCTTCCCACGATCCACCACTGGACCAGTCAGCAGGTGGGCCAGTGGCTGCACAGCCTCAACCTGGAGCAGTATGCCGCTGAGTTTGCCGCCCGGCAGGTGGACGGGCCGCAGCTCCTGCAGCTGGATGGGAGCAAACTGAAGGTGGGTCAGCCTGAGGCCACCTTCAGGGATTGGGCTCCCCTACCCTGACCTTGTACTCCTACTGCCCTAACCTCTGCCATCTAGGCAGGGTCCCTGGCCCGATCTTTGTACCCTGAAAGTGACACTGAAACCCAGTTCTTTAGTTTGACCTTCAAGCTCCAGTCCTTGACCTTTAGGGCTTCATCTCATCTAACTCTTGACTCTGATGCGTCTCCTCGTATCGTGGGAAGCAGGCCTCTCCCCTGATCACCTTGTCCGATTCTCAGTGGAGGCGGGTGGTAATGGAGGGGGATCAGGAGGGGCCTGATGTCTGTGCTGCAAGGTTCTGGCCTGTTTCCAACCTCTGCCAAGTTGCTTGGGGAAGGAGTGGGGAGGAGAGCCCCCCGGGAAGTCTCGAGTGGGAAGGGGCCTCACCAACTGACCAGCTGTGTGACCTTGGGCAAGTTGCACCCCATCTCTGGGCATCAGGGTCATGGCCAGGCTGAAATTCTGAGTGGAGGAGTGGGAGCCAGGGATTATGGGAAGTGGAGGATGGTGGGGGCTGGGGTGCTGGTAAAGGGCCTGGTACTCCCCACCCTCTTCTCTCCCAACTACTCCCGGTTCACATTCTTGCCCTGAGGGTTCTGATCCACTGGCAGGTCTGGGAGGTGGAGGCTGCACTTCAGAGAGGACAGGTGGAGCTCCGGGGAGGGCACACCTGGACACACAGAACCTGGGGGTGGTTCTGGGGCGCTGTCCCTCACTCTCAGCTCCTCCCCCAGAGCCTGGGGCTCAGCAGCTCGCATGACCGGGCACTGGTGAAGCGGAAGGTGAAGGAGCTGGCAGCGGCCGCTGAGAAGGAGCGCAAGGCCCAGGAGAAGGCTGCCCGGCAGCGCGAGAAGCTCCGGCGCCGGGAGCAGGAGGCCAAGAAGACCTAGAGGAGAGCGAGGCAGGCATGGCACCCAGGCACGGGCAGCCGCCGCTCAGCGGGCACAGGCTCCCGGGGAAGTGGAGCCTGGGCGCCAAGCTTGGGCTGGCCCGGCCCCACGGCCTCAGGGGTACATGCCCTCTCTCATCTTGTCACTCTGTCTGGACCAAGATCCCCCCAGAAAGGGAGGCCCAGGGAGAGGGCCCAGTACTAGATTGCCTTCCAGGACTGGCTTGGCACAGAGTTCCTGGGGGAGGTTGCAGATCATGGGAAGAGGGCAGGGAGGCCAGGGCTGAAGGCAGCCTGGGAGCCCAGAGGTCCCTGGGTCAGTCTGACTCTGTCCTCAGGCCACCGTGGTGCTGGGGCCTGCAGTGAGCTGGCACGTCTACCTGCCTGCCTTTCAGAGGCCCTGCCATGGGGCCCGGTCCCAGGGCTGTCAGGTGGCTGAGCACCAGGGGAGGAGTGGGTGGGTGGAGTCGGTCCTCTCGGGCTCTCCAAGGTGGCTGTGTGTGGGAGAGCCCTCTGCTCCCAGGGAGGCCGGTGGGCACTGCAGCCCGCTGCACTCAGGGTAGACTCCAGGCTCCTCCTCAATCGGAGAGCAGAGCAAGCGCATGGCTATCCATGCCATCTGTGCAGACGTCAGGCGAAGGGAGGATGAAACCCTCCTTTTCTTCCCCTGCCCTGCAGCCCCAATGATGAAAGGACACCTTACAGTCCTCCCCTCCTGGGGCCCAGCCAGGCCTGTGTTTGCCCTGCTCTCTAAGGCAGGCCCACTCCTCCTCCGGCTGCCCTCAGAGGGCACCTGAGCCCTCCCTGCCCACAGAACAAACTCAGAGCTGGTGGGGACACAGGACGCCCCCTACCGATGCCTGTGTGGGACTGAACTGGCGAATCCTCACCGTAGCCAGGCAGAGGCAACTCTGGGTCCCCTGGAAACTGCTAGATTGGCAGGGTTTGTCAGCCCTCCCTCACCTGGAAGACAGTGCAGGCTCTGCCTACAAGGAGGGGTTGGGCCAGCCCCCACCCCGTGGGGATGGAGTGGATCCCAGCAGCCCAGGGATGACACCTGTCCTTGTCGGGAGCCGCACTCTGGGCTAGAAAACTAGCCCAGCTTCTGGAGCACTGGCCAGTTTCCAGTGGGGCTACGGGGCCTCTGACTAGAAGTGGCCCCACCCCTCCATCTGCCTGGAGTGGGGGACAGGACCCAGTGCATGCCGACTCCCTTCATTCCTGCCCAGGGCCTGTGGCTTGAGGGCCACCCCGCCCCTGGGACCCAGCCCTTTGCTGCTCTTTGCTAGAGGAGGGGCTTCAGAGGGAAACAGATACGGGGGCACTGGCACCACCTGGGCCCGGTGGAGGCTGGTGGGGAGGTTGGCGGGCACCCGGGTCCTGGAAACTATCGGGAGCTCTATGGGTGCCCACCTGCATGTGAAGGGGGGAGGCAGTACTCAATTTATTTCAATAAACACTTACGATGTGCCAGTGATCTCTGCCTTCCTGGCTGGGGGCTGGCCTGGGCTCCGTCCTTGTGGTAACACTGAGTCATGCCCTGAGCTGTCCGAGCACCCGAGCGTGTCATACACTGGTCACAGGGGCTGCAGTCTGCACGCACTTGTCTTGTTTGTCCTGTGGCTCTCCCCCGCCCACCCCTGCCTCCCGCAGGAAAGCAGCCAGGCCGAATTCTCATTGCATCTCTTTACTGTGGATGTCCCTGCCACCATCACAGCCACTGGGAAGAGCACACAACTTTAACCCCCCGTGTGCTAAGGGGGAGGGTGGGGACACTCGGGGCTATAAAACTAGCTATGTACACAGAGTATTAGGGAGAACGCCACCCCAGGCATGCACATGTCTGGGCACAGTGGGAGCTGGGGTGGAGCTCAGGTGGATGGTGTGGATGTGAGGCGGGCAGGTGGGTGTGTGCATGTTAGGACGTGCAGGGAAGGGCTTGGGAGGCGGCAGAAATACTGCTGGGGCCCCCTGCTTCAAGCAGCCGGCTGGGCGTGTACCTCAGGGTCCTCTCAGGCTCCTCCACTTTAGGGGTGAGGTCCTGGTAAGAACCCCTTCCCTCCTAACCTGGACCTGAAGCTCAGAGTGGAGGGTGAAGCTGCCAGGCCAGGTCCAGCCCAGGGGTCCAAGGGTGCAACCCCTTTCCCCACCCACCACCCAGATCTGGGGGACCCTTTCCTACTGCTGACACGGACCAGGGCTGGGGTGCCTGGGCAGACTAAGGGGAAAAGGCAAGCAGGGGCATCTGTTTGGAAGGCCAGGCTGTGGAGGGCGGTGAGGGGGACCCTGGCAGAAAAATGGCAGCGCTGGTATCAGGACTGCCATGGGGACACCCCAGCAGGTGGAGACATCCCCCAATCCTCAGGGATCTCCCACAGAGATTGGACACTGGGGAGACCACCTCAGAATCGCCAGACAGATTGGCACTTAGGGGTCACCACAGCCTGGTCACCGCCGTGACTTCCATAGAGACAGGAGCTGGTCATTGGGGAGTCTCCCCACCTGGGGGCAGGGGACGGGGAGGGCAGCCGTGGTGGCCGGTCCCAGAGGCAGCAAGCAGTCCATCCTCTCAGGTGCAGAGGTGCCCTGGCCCCTAAGTGACACGGTACGTGGACGTGTTCTTGGGCTCCGTGCTGGGGACGCACCAGTCGCCGGCCTCCTGGATGGTCTGGTAGTGGCGCCAGGCTGACTTGTTGTAGACGGGCAGGCGCTCCACCGAGTCCGTGGACAGGGCCTGGGGGGTGTCAGGCTCAGCCTTGCCCACTGCTCAGCAGTCCACCCAGGCCCCAGGGCGGGCTGTGCTGGCCACTGACTATATCAGCCCCGCCAAGTGCCAGACACGCTGAGACAACCCAGCCTGGCCCAGGGAGACCCTCAAGGGCCTGTCCCTCTGTGTCTTCCTCCTGCCCATTCGAGGCGGCTGCTCAGAGGGTCTGGGAGGGAGGCTGGCTGAGTGTTCTTGAAGAAGGTCACCAGCTCTGAGCCTCCACGTCCTCCTGAGCTGAATGACAAATTCTCTATGGCCCCCCGCCTTCCGTCTGGGTCTAACAAGTCAAGCGTCCCCAGAGCAGGGGTCTTAGTCACGGACCATGGACTCCCTGAAACTGCCTGCCAGGTTGGGAGCATCTGGGGCCTGGGGGCCTGTAGCTTTGCTCTGATTCTGTCTGGAACTGGGCAAGGGCTGGAGGGATGGAAAAGGAATCTAAGAGCTGGCGGATCCTGCCGGACCCGCCCACCAGCAGGGACCCTCACCTTGAGATAGATGACAGCGTCCGTCCCAAAGCCCTCCATGGAGAAGAGCTGCAGGTCCCCCTGGAAATACTTGGCATAGAGGCGGGAAATGGGGAGCCCGTACCCAAAGCCAGCCTGCAAGCGGACAGGACAGGAGTGTGATGAGGAGGCTGGCGCTGCAGCGACAGGTATACTGAGGGGTGCTGAGCTGGGGTCATGCAAGGGGTCCCCAGAACTCTGATGGGAGGGGACACAAGAAACAGGAGGCTCTGGGGCAAGACAGGAGCTATGGGGTGACGAAGGTCAGTCTGGGGGGGGGAGGGGCTGAGGCGGCACTGTGGGTGTGGGGGGCATTAGCAGGGCAAGGGGAGGAGCTAGGTCCTGGCAGCCAGGCGATCTGGACAGGTCCTGGGCTCCTCTGAGTCCCAGTTTCCCAAACCCAGCTCTGCCTACTCCCCTGGGAATGGACAGGGAGGTGCTGAGTTGAACAAATGGTTAGTAACTTTGTGGGGAGAGACACGGGGGAGGGAGAACTGAGGAAGGGTGATGGACAGACCCACAAATAGGTAGGGAGGGGCAGGCTGGGCAGAGACAGGAGGAGCAGGGGGCCAGCCTCGGGAGAGGTGATGGACACCACACACAGCCACATGAGAAGGGGGAGACCCTGAGAGAGAAGGAAGCGAGAGAGGGAGGGTGACAGTTTGAGGAGAGAGGAAGAGACAGGATCCTTTAGGGGCAGGAGGGGAGCTGGAACGAAGCCATCTCACCAATGGGGTGCCCCCCGTGCCAGGCTGGGGGGTGGGTGCTGTGGAGTACATGTAGCTGAAGAGTTGTTCAATCTTCCTCAAGGGGACACCCCCACCTCGGTCACTCATCTAGGGGAGATGAGACATGGGGGCTCTCCAGCCTGTTTTCCACACCCCCATACCCCCTGACCCCCTCGATCGTCTCCTGGGTTTCCTCACCCCCAGGGTCTTCCCAAGCCCACCTCCTGGTAGGAGGGAAGTGCCTCCCACTTCTCCCCAAAGTCAAGGGTTACATACTTTGATGGACAGGTCTTCCTCTCCCAAGGCCACCATGACCTTGACAGGAGGGAGAACGAGGCTGGATTCATGGCTTTCCACGGTCGCTCGCATGGCATTCTGTGGAGGGAAAGAGGGAAGGACGAGTGAGAGCAGCCGGGCCCTAGCCGCCTCCAACCCCGCAAAGTGCCATCCCAGCCGCCTCACCTTGAAGAGTTCAAAAAGCATGTGGTAGAGATGGGAGGGGACATAAACCATGTGAATTGGCTGTTTAGAGTCGGATGCTGCGGGGAAGTCAAGACCAATGATTAGGAAATGCATTCACCCAGCATCTAGCACCCAGCACTCAACCACCATCCATTAACCATCCATCTGCTGCTCAATTCACCGAGCATTCACTCATCCATCTACCCATTCACTCAGTGTCCATTCAACCATCTATCCATATAGTACCATCCATTACACAATGTCCACCGTCCATCGATCCATCCATCCTGTCCATTCAATATCCACTAATTCCTCTACCTACTCACCCACTGTCCATTCAGCCATCCAATGGTCCTTCAGTCTATGCATCTGTTCAAACATCTATCCTTTCCATCTATTCATTCATAGAGTATATCTCCACCCTTCCATTCACCCGTTTATCTATCCATCTATTCATCATTTAAGCATCATTTAGTATCCATCTCTCCTGTACCCAGCCTCCTAGCATTCACCTGGACACCAGAACCCCCCGCTTTCACCCTGGGGGGAGAGGGCAGGGTACTGCCCAGGTGATGTTGACATCAGTCCCGTTTCCCAAGAATCACTGTAGCGTGGAGTTTCTTGGTGTTAGGGACTACGCATTTCCCCTGGTGTCTGGCACAGAGATTTGTAGGTAGCAGGAGCTCAATAAATGGGCAATGGATCAAGGAATGAAGGGCTCTCAGGCCCTGTGCTGGACAGTGAGGACATAAAGAGAAATAAAATTCAGCCCTACCCTCTTAGAAATGCAAGTCTAGACCGAGAAACACACAACTGACTTTCACATCAGGTGCTGTACCCAGAGCTGTAAGTCAAGCCCCGGGCTGGATACCAGAGTGAAGTGCCTGCCTCTGCCCTTAAGTCTTGGTCCCCAGGTAATTCAAACAGCAATACAGAGGTACACCAGGGACAGGCTGGTGCCCGGCTGGCTTCTCTGGGAGGCCTGGGAAGGCTTTCAGGGGAGCTGGACTTGAACTGGGCCTCAGCGAACATTAGGATATAGGCAGGTGACTGTCGGGTACAGGGCACGAAACACCTCAGATTTCTGGCACACGGGCAGGGCGTGGCTGAGGGGCAGTTGGGGGAGGGGTGGAGGTAGCTCCCAGGTCCCTGATCCTCCTCTCCCCTGGCCTCCCCTGCTCTCAACAAGCCCTGACACCACTATCTCCAAGATATTTATCAAACCCACCCCCTACTTCTCACCTCTGAGGCCTTCCCCTGCCCTTGCCTGGATTCCTGCAGCGACCTCTTAGCTGCTCTTCCAGCGTCCTCTCTGCCTCCTCTAAGTATCTTTAGAATGTAAGTTGTCAGATCCCGTCATCACCGGTGCTACAAACCCTCCAATGGCTCCTGCTGCACTCAAAAGCCCAGCTGCTGTCCGTGGCCCACGGGCCCGGCACGCCCCAGCCTCTCTCCAGCCCATCACCCCTTCGATCTCCGAGCCCCACCACACTGCTCCTTCTGGCCCTTAACTGCCCTGTCCCAAGCAGGACCCTGTCACTGCGCTCTGGAGCCATTCTTCCCTTCCTCATTCACTAATAGATACCCCTCCCCCAGGGCTTCCACTGGCACATGGCTACCCAGCTAGAGACGAATTCTCTGTGTCCCTTGCGGCTGGGTAGCCAGGTGACTTAGGGAAGTGATGTGTTTGGGCCCTGCCTTCCCCGTCCCCTTCTCCAGGCTGGAGAGGGAAACCTCTTCCATAATTAAGCCCCTGTTATTTGGATTCTGGGAAGGCAGCCAGACTAACTAACAGCCCAGCTAATCCACCATTCTGCCCATCACCGTCACGTGACCCCATTGTGTTTCCTGCCAGTCCCTTCACATGATATGAAAGTGTCTTGTATACTGTTTGTTCATTGGACAAAGGCTTCATTCCTCAACCTCCCGGCACCAAGAATGGCAGCTCCATAAGCACAGGGACCTTGTCTGCTATGTTTACTGCTGGATAAACGCAGGTTTACCTTGTTCGCATGGAAAAAGACATGCAGCTATGATTATGACAATAGCTTTATCGACTCAAATTAACGTCACAAGGCAACTGTAAACCTCTGTATTCACCAAGTGAATAATAATACTAATAAAAAATAGCTCTGCTTCTCCCCTATCCAGATTACAGTTCATTTCCTAACTCCCACGTTCCAGCCCTTGGACACACACACACGCACACACGCGCACACGCAGCCTTGCTCACTCACCGTTGATCTCCTGGATCTCCAGATCCGGTGATGCCATGTAGTACTTGTCACACAGGAGCTTGGCCATGTCATAGGCATCTGAGAGAAGAGAGGGGTCATCCAGGGAATGGGGGGCTCACCCAGCAAGCAGTCCTCTTGGCACCCACACTGGGCATCCCCAACACTAAACCCAGGGGGATGTGGCCCCCACCCACTGGGGAATGGGTCACCCTCTGGCCAGGGAAGCTTGGCGGGGTTCCTGGGCTCCTCTGGGGACCAGGCACATGGGGAAGGTTCACCTTTCACCACCTCAGAGATGCAACAGTTGGGGTCGATGCTGCCGATGTGTTTGGGGTGGGCCGGGTTGGTGCTGCCGTCAAAGATCAGGGCTGCAGGGGAAGGAGGGAGCTGCTGCTGGGGCTCTCCCTCCTCCCCAGAGCTCTCCACTCTCTACCTCCATTCCTAACGCCTCTGACCCTAAAGCTGCCCCCCTCCCCACCCTCCTGCCCTCTCTCCTCTGACCGACCCCTCCAGTGAGAGTTTTACGAGTAACACACTGAACACTTTTTAAAGGGGTGGCCTGATTCCGTAAACAGTTAAAACGATGGATCTCACGCTGCCATGGCCGCGCGCCACCCCCCCCCCCGCCCCCCCCTCCCCCCGCCCCCTGCTCACTGTGCTGGTTGATGAGCATGCGGATGGAGATGCGGCTGAGGTAGAAGCGGTCCAGGAAGTACTGGATGTTCTGGTTGGACACGGGGTCGTCGCCGTAGGCGTCCTTGTACTCGAGCACGCCCTGTGCCATGGTGGGCACCACGTCGTTGTGGCGGTTCCGGATGGTGACCAGGGCCTCAGTGAACCTGCGGGGGAGGGCAGATGTTGGCCCCCACCCAGGCCCAGCCTAGAGACACCCTCAGACTCTCCTCTGTGTCTGGCCTCCTCGCCACGGTCACCCACCCAACCCTTCTCAACCGGGTGATCACACAGCACCCACCCCATTCCTCCCGAAGCCCCCACTGACCTTCCCACTGCCTGCCTGACTGCCTGGGAGCTCCCCCATCAGACTCAGGGCACCCCGAGGACAGGCGCTGTCTCCCCCGTCAGACGGGATATCCTGAGGGCAGGGTTCATGTCGTCCATCCTGCCCGCACTTCTGCCCCTGGGACCATGACCGTAGATGCTGCTCGCCTACACCTACCCTCCTGCCCCCAACAGGGCCCTCACTCACTGGCTCAGGGTGCGCTGGTCCTCTGGGTCCTTGTCCAGGAACACCATGATGTCCAGGAGGCTCTGGACATACCTGTGGGCAGGGAACAGGGGGAGACATCACCTCAGCTCTGGGCGGGCCGGGCCCCCTTCCCACCCGACTCAGCTGCCCCCGCCCGGGTTTTGTCCCTCATGTGGGCACCGCATGGAGCTGCGCTGGCTGACAAGCTGCATCACAAACCCTCTTCCTCCATGTGCGTGAGTCTCCCTGACAACAGTGAGTTATGCAAGAAAACCTCCAACGTGTTGGTCCCCCTTTGAGCACCTTGCTTTGGGATCCTAGAACAGGAGTCTCAGAAGGGCCTTGCAGACCATCCATCCAAAGGGTCTCAAGGATTAGGAGACTGAGGCTCAGATGGGGCACAGGACACAAGGGCTGGCAGTGAGAGGAGGCTGGGCAAGTCACTCTACCTCCCTGAGTCCCGTCATGGAAACTGTCTGCCCACAGGTGTTGCAGGCCATGGGCTCCCCCAGAGAAGGGGCTGCGTGAGGAGGAGGACAGACCATACCCCCGACTCGGGGCTTGGCGGGCTTGGGCTGGGCACCAGGAGCCGTGCCATCTGCCAGGGAACTGGATTAAATGGGAGCTGGGAAGAACTGGGGGGGGGGGGGCAGGCCCAGCTCTGACAAGCCTGAGTGCTCACTCCCCTCCGAAGGGCCCAGCAGGAGTGGTGCCTCCATCTGTAGGCCTGGTCAGGAAGCCAGCTTCCCGAGGCTCTAAAGAGCTGGTAACCAAGTGGAGTGCTGGGAAGCCCTAACTCAGGGACAGCGGGAGGCTAGCTACTGCAAGGGAGTCAGGCCGACCTGTGGCAGCAGGTGGTACCGATCTGGAGCCACTATTCCCTGCTCCCCTGAGCCAGGACACCCACAGTTTCCCCACTAACAAGCCTCTTGCAGCTTGTTCTACTGGGGGAGGCGGAGAGCTGAGCCTCTCTCTGGCAGAAACACTTCCAGCCAATAGGACGGAGGGCTACCCATGGCCCTGAGCAGGGAGGGCCCCTGGGGCCTACCAGCCTCTCAGAAAAGGCTCCTCCCTCTCTTGCTTCAGACGGGAGAGAAGCCCTAGCAGGTTTGGCTCAGTGGATAGAGCATCAGTCTGTGGAACGAAGGGTCCCGGGTTCGATTCTAGCAAGGGCACATGCCCCAGTTGCTGGCTCAATCCCCATTAGGGGGCGTTCAGGAGGCAGCCGATCAATGATTCTCTCTCATCATTGATGTTTCTCTCTCTCTCTCCCTCTCCTTTCCTCTCTGAAATCAATAAAAAAAAAAATCTATGTTTAAAAAAAAAAAAAAAAGGCGAGAATTTGAGAGAGCTAGTTTTGGAGCTGGCTCTGCAGGGTCCCAGTCCTGGCTTTTGCTCCTTGGGCTGTGTGGCCCTGAGTAAGTCACGGAGCCGCTCTGGGCTTGGGTCTCCTCATCAGAAGGGGCGGGGGAGGGGTTTATACTAAATGCTATCACTGCTTCTTGTCGGGATTAAATGTGATAATTAGCTCAGTGCCCAGTACACAGTGAGCGCTCTCTACATGTCTGCTCTCGCTGACCGGTGGGTCAAACCCTGTCAGCAGCTGAGTGCATCCTGAGTCCCCAGGTGGCATGTGACACCCTCCTCCTGGGCACAGGCTCTGACCACACCAGGCTTTCCCCCATCGTGCTCGGGGCAGCCAGCGCTGTCAGGCACCGGGCTGTCCCCGCCTGGTGTGCCCCGTGCTCCTCAGGTGGCAGCAGAGAGAGCAGAAGACGGGGCATCCCAGAGAGGAGATCGGCCCATCCCTGCAGCCCCAGCAGGCAGAGTGGCACTCCTAAGGCCTCACCCTGTCTCCCTGGAGAATACTAACAGCCGACGCTGACACAGTGCCCGCCAGTGCACACCTGTGCTCAGAGTCTATGCGGGGCCCTCACCTCGAAGTCACCTCGGTGAGCATACAGTACAGTAAGTCCTCACTTAACGCTGTCATATGTTCTGTCACCTTAAGCAAAGCAGGGATAGCGAAACCACTTTTACCAGAGGCTACGTGATATAAACAAGAGCTAAATTCCTACAGCATCTCACCGATGTTATATTGAAATGACAAAGAACGACACAATAGTTTCCGAGGACCTGCAGTATGTCCCCCTTTTTGCAGACAAGGAAACCAGCTCAGAGAGGGCAGGGGAGAGGCCCCCGGCCACACAGTAAGCAGCTGCGCTGGAATTCAAACCCAGGTAGGTCTGACGTCAAGCCCACACCACATGGCCAACTGCGCCCCACGTGCACTGGTCCTAACAGCGATGCCGATGTCGGTGGTCATGGCAGGCAGCAGTTCCTGGGCACCGGCCTTGTGCCAGGGCTCTGCTCCATGCTTCCCTGCTTCCCACGGCAACCTCCACCATCACCCCACAAGGTAGCTGCTACTGCCCCATTTCATAGGTGAGGAAGTTAACCCGCAAAGGGAGGTTTCTCTCTCGCAGGTCTGTGTGACTCCAATTCCTCGTTCCCTAATCATGCACAGCATTAAGCTTTGTGTTCACATGGTTGTTGGATGGAGAAGGGGTTTGGGGAGGGGGCCTGCAAGTGCGCAATGCGGGGGACAGGTAGAGAGAGGAAGGGGAGCAGACCAGCTGGAGAGTGGGGGCCCTGGAATCCCTTCCCAAGACCCAGAGGGCAGGCAGAGAGGGAGGGGTGGGAGCTAGGAGGCCCTGGCCAGCTTGGTGGTACTTGGCCAGGAGCAGGGAGGTCAGAGTCCCAGTGCCCAGGGGTAGGGTTAGTGCTCTAGTTGCAAGCACCGCCCCTCGTGGCTGCCTACTGAACCATAGAGGGCAGATAGGGGCCTGGCCACATGGGCAATGAAGTACAGCAAAGGGCACCAGAACAGACTGGCAACGGGCAGGGCCGGGATGGGGAGAGCTGCCAGCCCCAGGCCTCAGTCTCCTGGACTGTGAGGCAGGGTTCAGGCTCCTTGCCTGCCTCCCTCACGGGCCACTCCTGCAGGGGAGTAGTTCTGGGTGTACTCTTGGACGGGAGAGCAGGGTATGAGGAGGATTTTCCCAGGGGACCCCAGTCTTGGCCTGAAGCCCTGCAAGGGCCTGGCACACACAAGGGTCAGGGCCAGATCTTGGTCCTAAGGACAAGACACTGGGGCTGGAGCCACGCTGGCTCCTGGGCTGCACAGCCCTCTGAGGGCCCGAGAAAGAACTGGGCTTGGACACAGGAGGCCTGAAAGCAGCGGTGCAATGACAGGTGCGTCACTTCCGGTTTACACCCTGGCAGGCAGCACGGGCAGTGTGGGGGCCGCATATGCCTAGGGAAGGCCGGGCCTGCCAACCTCAGCAGTAAACAAGGCCGCCAAGCCTCCCTTAGTGAGATCTGGAGCTCCCCGCTCCTACACACACACACACACACACACACACACGCACACACACACACCCACGCACACACACGCCCAAACCCTGCCTTTTGAGGCTTTGTAGCCAGTTCAGCCTGGACAGGGGAGGCAGAAGGGGTGGAATGCCAGAGGAGGAGGGAGTGTGGGCATGTATGTGTGCGCAGCAATGTGGAATGAGTGTGCATCGGGGGAGAGGTGCACAGAGCCTTGTATGGAAGGAGGCAGCGCTGATGCGTGTGGAGTATGTGTAAGTCTGTGTGCCCGTGGGTGTGTGTGAGCGTGTGTGTCTTGTGCATTAGTGTCCATGCCTCTGGGGACAAGGGTGTGGACAGGCAATGGGCGTTGGGGAGGGGAGAGGGGCGGATGTGTCCTGCACCTGGAAGTCACTCTGTGGAAGGGTGGGGGGTGGGGACCCTGACCAGGCAGACTTGAGCCATTCAGGTCCCCATCTGCAAAATGGGGCTCACAGCAGTGGCACTCAGAGATGATGCAGTCACTGGTTTCCACTCTGATTATGTAAGCAGTGGCTGAGGGAGCCAATGGGAGGGCTTGGCTAAAGCCCCAGGCCGGGCCTGGCAGAGCGGGCTGTGGCTGTGGGAGCCTGTGCTGATGGTGGCTATTCTCTTCAAGGGCCAGGACATTTTCCTGCGGGGGTGGGGGTGGGGGTCCTCCGCAGGTGGGGTTTGGCATCCATACACCTTGCTGACCCGCAAGGGAGGTTCCTAAGGTGCTGACCTGCGATATGACCTCCCACCCCTCCCGGCAAAGACTCTCATTAGTGACTCGCTGTCGTCGGATTCGACTCTGCTACTCTCCGGTACCCTCCATTTCCCCACCGACTCCGCACCCTCCCTCAGGCTGTCCTTCTCTCCTACAGTAGTCAAGGCTGCCCTGTCTGTGCTCCAGCAACACTAGACATCAAGCAAGATCCTGTGATGTGAATCCTCCTTTCCCACCGACTGTGATGTGGAATCTGGCCCCAGGCCACCACCCAGAACACAGCCCTCCGCCTTTCCCTTCAAGAATGCAGCCTCCAGCGCACCCAGCCTGGGTGGGAATCCCAGCTCTCCCACGGACTGAGCGATCTCGGGCAAGGTTCCTAATCTCGCGGAACCTCGGTTACTCGTTGATACAATGGGGACAGTAACAAGGCCTGCTTCCCAGGGCTGCTGTGAAGGTTAAACAGCTAATACGGAGACACACTTCGAGCAGTTTCTGATGCACAGCAGGCCCCCAGGTCTGTTTCCTATGTCATCGTCATCATTATCGTCACTACATGGTCTCAGAGAACTTCTGCCATAACCTTTGCCTGGAGGTGCTGCGGCCAGAAGCCAGGGGCATCACTTGTATTTACAGACACCCCCCACCCCCCTTCACATCTAGCAGTGGCACTCGGCCCTTAGAAACAGCCTGGATCCCCATTTTACAGATGAGGAAACCAAGGCTCAGAGAGGCCACGTGGTTTATACCAAGGATTAAGGTCCCAGCAAGCAGCAAAGCCAAGCCTCAGAGTCAAGCTTGCTTGTTGATGCCACACCCAGGGCTTTCCAGCACCTTCCAGTCACTTCCAAACAGGGCCCCCTATACGAAGTTTGTCCAGCTGAAATAATTTTTCAGGTTCATTTAGAACCAGGACTTCTCCTCTTGCTCTTGGTTCCTGCCTAGCGCCTCTCCCAGCCGAGTAGAAACTCCATTAGCTATTGCCCCATATTGACTATTAACCACCACCACCACTAGTATTTGTACAGGACTTTCCCGTTTTGTTCCTTATTCATCAGACTTTGAAGCTAGTGGCCTTCTTGCCATATGCCCTGGTAGGTCATCCCCCTCCTCGCACGCAAACTCTGCCCACCTCTACCGCCCCCATCCCCCAAGCTGGCAGGGGGTTCTCCTGGAGGAGGGCTGCACGCTCTCAAGGCAGCCACCTCATCCCTGTCCTGACTGGACAGTCCCTCCTTCCCTCAGACCTCACTCTCTCTTGCTGCAGCCAATGCCCGTTCTGGCAACAACCTCCGCAGGCTGACTCCCCAGGGTGCCAGGCACTCCAGCAATCCCTTTGCTGGCTCTCCTCTGAGCCGAGTCATCACTGGGGCTGTTTTCTCTTGTCTAACTTCACTCCCTCCTGCTGTCGGTTGACATTACTGACAGAAGAAGGCAGGCCAAGTTCCCACATGTGTAGCTGATTTTCAGGAAGGGACTTTGTGGGGCCCTGGGGATGTCATGGGCAGTTCAGCAGCTCCCTGTCCCACCCTCCCCGCAATCCCTGGCTCTCCCAGGAACACAGTGTCCAGGGAGGGCCTGAGAAGCCAAGTCCTGGAGTCAGGGATCAGCTGAGAGGCAGCCAAGTCAATCAGCCAGATAGAGCCAGAGACGGGGTAGAGAACAGATGGCACCTTCTGTCTCCCCCCTATGACCTCCATGCTGCCCCATGGTGGGAAATGCGCGTTAGCTCTGAGGTTCTGAGGTCTGGGATCTGGGAGGGGCAGGGCTCAGCAAGGGGTAACCTGGTTGGGCTACATGAAAATCATCTCTGTCCCCCCATCCCACCTTCACAGCTTTCACCAGTAGCTCTACATCCACAAAACAAGTTCTCGGATGCCTTTGCTGGGCACTTTCCTGCCTCCACGCCTTCGCACTAGCAGCTCCTTTGGCCTGGAATGTCCTTCCCTTCTTTCTAGATCCAGTTCATTGAGGCCCAGTGACAAATCACCTCCTCTATGCCTTTCATATCCATTTCAACTGCCCTACAACTTTCTGGTTCAACTAACATTCACTCTGCACAGACCGGGTGCCTGGCTTTGTGCACAAAACACGTTCCTTCTGTATTGCATCTCATTTAATTAGAATAAGTCATGCATATGCAGATCCACGCATAGAAAAAATACCGGGAGGGCCCCAATAAAACCTTATGGAGCCGAGCCAGAGCACTGAGTGTTTGGTTATGGGGTGGAGGGCAGTGGTTGGCATTCTCTTCTACCTACTTTTTTGTGTGTTTTCCAAATGCCAAAGTCAACACGTTACACTTCCTCAATGAGGGTAAAAAGCCCCAACCGGTGTTCCTTTTAAATAATAGTTTTATTCTGAAATAAAACTAAACCTTCAGCAGCTCACTGTTCCTACCACTATCTATGTAGTGCTTCATTCGACTTCTTTTATTCTGCCTCCCGCCACCCCACCCCGGCCAAGATCATGGGCTCCCCTAGTTTGACCTTGGGCTCGGGGTGGGTGTGTTGCTCCTGAATCCAAAAGGAAACCACAGCCTGATCACACCCAGGGCAGCCAGACTGAGCAAGATTTCCGCACCCAAGACCAACCATGATTAGCCACCTATATGCCCAGTTATAGAGTAAACGCAGTTATTCTCCACGTGTCTGCCACAGGCTAATAGCATCCAGGTACTTAACCCTGGACAGAGCGCTTGAGTGAACGTTACCGAGACTTTTCCTCTGGTGCTGCTGCTTTGTGCAATAAACCTGTGACCTTTCCCCTCAGAAACTCTCTGCGTGTAGGGCCTGTGCCTATTTGAGTGTTTTCCAATCCAAACCAGCGTGACTTGTAGCTCGGACGATATGACTTGAAGATTGGCTTCTTCCTGTTTCTGTCTCCCACAGTGTTGCCTCCGGTGAATATCACCGGCAGGTGCTGGGTTTTCAGGGACAGGGCTGGGGGCGAAGGCGGACGTGAGCCTGACGAGGTTATGGCACTGAAAGGGGGTTCCTAGGTGAATCTGGGCTTTCCAGAGAAAGGAGGGTGCTAAGACACGAGGCTGGGAGCCTGATCTCAGTCCCTGCTCTGGCCTAGCATTTTGCTTGACTTTGAGTAACTCCCCAGGCTCCTGGAGGGCTGTGCCTCCCCTCCGTCCCCGCCTCTGTCAAGGCTGCTGGGAGCATGGAGACTCCATCTCTGAGCCCAGGGCATCTGGCCATGGAGGGAGGTGTGGGGGCCTGGCCAGGGGTCTCACCAGCTCTGTACCAGCTGCACCGAGGGTGTGCCCAGCACCCGGTCAGGAAGCAGGTTGATCTCTTTCATGATGTTGGCCAGGCGCACGGGCAGCTCCTGCCTGAGGAAGGTGAAGGAGGTTTTCTCACAGGCATTACTGGACCCTGGAGGGAGAGAGAGAAAGAGGTGAGCGCACGAAGCTGCACACCATCGGAGCCAGAGGACGTCTCAAGGGTCAGGTTGATTCAGTCCTTCATTTCCTGAGGATTCAGAGAAGTGATCCGGGCACAGAGCAGGCAGCTCTCCCAATGCCCTGCAGTGTTGTGACCTCCCCACCACCCCGTCTAACCCATTGGGGAGCAGCATCCTCTCCTCACCCACAGCTGAACCCTGCTTTCTTCCAACAGCAGGGGGCAGATCCACTCCCAGGCCCATGTGGAGCTGGCTCCCCTGGCCTCAGTTACCTCACTGCTTCTCTTTCTTTCCCTCCTACCAGACACTCACTTTGGGGTAACTGATCCAGGTGAGCAGAGCAGCCTGGGAAATCCATCCCTTCCCAGGCCTGGGCCCTGGCTGAGGAGAGTTATTCCTGGACCACCGCAGCTACAGGCCCCCAGCATCAGCTCTGGCCCAACCCAGCATCTCCCAACTGGTCTTGATGACCACGGTAGGCTGCCCCTGCATTAATGCCCACCACCTGTGAGGCAGTTAGGGCCAAAGGATGGGAACCCAAATAACCTGGTCCTTGGCTTGGCTTCCAAATGGAAAGATGGTGAAGGACTGAATGAGGCCACAGGCTACCGTCAGGAGACCCAGGTTCTAGTCCAGGTTTTGCTTCCAAATCTGTCGCTCAGGACATGTCACGATCCTTCTAAAGGCCTCAGTTTCCCCCACTGTACTACACGTGGACCAGACTCTACTGTGAGCCCCTCCCAGCTGTGACATTTGTATAACTGGGCTCCATCCAGTCTGGACTAAACTTCTGCTGGGGGTTTCGAGTGGGCACAGGAGGCTTTCCTACATGGGGGCAGCTCAAACGGGTACAGGGCAGGTGGCCAAGTCCAGGAAACAGGTGCTCTGTGTCCTGGCTGCCCCCTCCCTGCCCGCTCCCAACAATGACGCAGCTGTAACCTGAGCCAGACACTGTCTCCTCAAGTCCAGACACTGTCTCCTCAAGTCCTGCGAGTCCCGGGCACCCCCTCCTAATCCCCAGGTGGCATCATGCAAACAACGTATAGTCAGACGGGGCCCACACGGTGACTCTGTCACCAGCTGGCACAGCCTTGCTCCTGGTCCAGAGCCACCCCCAGAACCCTGATGGTGGGTGTGCCTAGCCTAGGAACCCAGGGGCAGGCAGCCGCGGGTGGGCACAAGTCGCCTGACTCCATCTCGTGGTGCCCTGGGCCCCGGCCCAGCTGGGGACAGGCAGTCAGGCCTAAGGGGATTTGATCTTCAAGTGTCCTTGCCCACAGCGACAGCTGGGGGGCCGGCTCCATCAGTGAGTGGAGGGATCCTGGTCTGGGCCTCTCTCCTGTGGGCATCTTCTGAAAGAGCCCCTTCCCCACTGACCCCTCCCAGGTCTCCTTCCAGATGGCCAGCACCTCCCAGTGCTCCCCACCAGCAGCCCCCCCATTTCCTCTCTGTCTCCCACTCTTAGCGTCAACAGGACCCTTTATATAAGCCTGGACGGGGACCCCCTACCTCCTTCCTGCCCTAATAGCACCCATCCACTGCCCCTTATTCTCCAAGACCCTCACAAAGCCCAGTAAGACACCCTGGGCCCCTCCCCCTATTCAATGCCCCTTACTGCCCATGAACAGTCTAGTCCAGGGACCCTTCAGCCCAGGTACCCACGACCCCTTCGGGCCGGGTGGTCCCTGCCTCCCCGTTAACCCTTTCCTGCCCGCTGCCCTCCCAGCAACCCTTCCCGGGCACGCAGGGCCTCTCTCTTCCGCGTGCATCCTTCTTGGCCGGGACCCCTCCATCCGCTCCACCCAGCACCCGCGGGGCCCACTCCGTACCGAAGTCCAGGAACTGCTTCATGGACAGCGGGGACGGGGAGAACTTGCTGAAGTGCTCGATGTACTTGGGCGCCCCGGCCAGGGACGCGTTCTTCAGCAGCGCGCGGAGCCAGCGCATGGTGGCGGGGTCAGGGTTGGGTTCGGGTGGCGGCGCGGCGGACTCTCGCGCTCGGCTCGGCCCGGTTCGGCCCAACCCGGCCTAGCGGTTCCACCGCTCCGCCCCTGGCCCTGGCCGTCCTCCAAAACCGGGCCAATCGGCCGGAGGCGGCTCCCCGTCGCCGCCAATGGCCGCTCACAAACAACTCCGGGCCAGCCAATCGCGTCCCGCTCCGGCACGTGGCTTCCCTCCCGGGCCCGCCCCCTCGCCCGGGTTGGCTGGGAACGGCCTGTTGTTTTCTTCAGGCCGCGCGGAGAGCCCGCCCCCCTCGGCTCCCTCCGCGGGGTCCCCGGCCCGGCTGCCGGTTAACCCCTCGGTCCCAGAGGCCCGTGATCGCCTCCTCCTTCGCCGCCTCTTCCCTCCCGGCTCCCTCCGCGAACCTCCAGTCTTGCCTTCCCTGATACGGCCCGGGTGGCTTTCAACGCGTCCCTGAGCTCCCAGAGGCCCTGTGTCACCCTGATCCCCACCTGCTCGCCCGCAATGGGGTCCCAGCCCAGGGGACAGGGACTGTGAATGTTCACACACTTCGGGGGGAGGATGCAGCCCCCCGGACTCGCTCATACAGTCGCGCAGCCCGCCCACGCCACAAAGACCCGGCCACCAGCGGAGGCGAGGCAGCCCCTACCATCAGCGCTACGAGTGCAGTTTTCAAAAACACTTTTTATTCTTCTCCAGCTCATTTGACCTGAGAAGGCAACTTCCTCCGCCCTGGGCTTCTCTGAAGAAACGTCCAAGAAGGTGATTTGTGTTGGGGGGGCCAGGGAGCCCCCTTTCTCCAGCAGCCCCAGCTCTCTGGGAGGAGCGTAGCGCGCCCTCTCGCGGTTGGACGTGGTATGTCCTATCCACCGACTCGCCTTTTTGATGGTTTTGCCTTTTCACTGTTCAGTCCTGGGCCTACACTTGCCAAGTGCTTAATATGTGCTAGGCTTTGTGCTGGGAACAGTAAACACAGACAGGATTAAGGCACATCATTTCTCAGTTTGGGAGCTAGCTGCATGAGTAAATAACTAAATGAATAGACGTAACAGAATGAGGTTATAGCCAACACAGAGCTATGGGCAAGGCCTCACAGGGAAGGGACTCTTAGCTGATGAATAATAACCTATGTGCCAGGCACTGTTTGTATGCATTTTATCATTTAATTCTTCACCAGCTCTATGATGCTATTAATAGCTCCATTTTATAGATGGGGAAACTGAGGCTCATTTACAGCAAATCTGAACTTGTTACTTCTCTTGCTTACAGCCTTTCAAATACTCTCCACTTTTTTTTTTTTTTTGACTCTCCACTTTTTACTGGAGCCTTTCAAGTTCTCACATGATCTGCTTTGGCTTAACTGTCTAGCCTCATTTCTCCATATTCCACTGCTCAACTCCAAACCATACTTCTCTTCTGCCTTGAGTCAGCCTCCAGTCTCCAAGCGGTTGCAAATGCTGTCTCTTCTGCCTGGATACGAGAGCCAAGGCCCTCTTCTGTAATGGTTGGGAGGTGCTGTGGCCCCAAGGAGCTCAGGAAGCTTGGCGGTATAGAGGGTCCTTTTATGAAAGTGGGCATTGTCTCTGCCATTATGTTTCTTTCATAAAAGTGTAGCTGCACCAGTCCTGAAAATGACATTCTCGTGTGTGTGTGTCTCATCTAAGCAGTTGCTCGCAGGAGCCTGGGGGCTGGGCCTCTGAAGCTGGCTGGAAGGATGCATATAGATGCTACCTTTTTCTTTTCTTTTTTAAAATATATTTTTTATTGATTTCAGAGAGGAAGGGAGAGGGAGAGATAGAAACGTCAATGATGAGATAGAATCATTAATCAGCTGCCTCCTGCACGCCCCGCACTGGGGATTGAGCCTGCAACCCTGGCATGTGCCCTGACCAGGAATCGAACCATGATCTCCTGGCTCATAGGTCAATACCAACCACTGAGCAACACCAGCCAGGTGATCCCACCTTTTTCTTAGGCAGGAGGTGGCTGCAACGGTCTGGACTGAGCTGGTTCAACTGGAGCTGGACTTTAATAACCTACATATTATTGCTGACCTAGAGAATAACAGATTCTGGAAAATAAACCGAGGCGTCCGATGACTGGTTTTGAGAGCTCTGGGTAAGGGTTGAGGTTTCTTTTTTCCTAGAGGAACTGGACAGCCCACTGCCAATCGACCTGGGAACTGGCAGATCCTAGCACAGAAAGGGGAGTGGGGCGCTGGGCCCACGACTCTGTGAGGTGGCCTCTTATGGAGGGGCGGGGGGCAGGCAGCTGCTGCATTGAGCAGGGAGGTACCCAGGCAGACGGCAGGAGCAGCTCCCCGGAGAACGTCCTGGTCTGTGGGCTCTCAGAGAACCTGTGTCTAGACTTCTCCAGGTAATAAAATCGGTGAAGTCTCACCAAAGGCCACAGCCTTGGGGAAAGTGACTAGAAGGACCTGTGCCATCATTTAGGAGGAAGTCAAGGGGAAAAGAGCCTTCTTCCATTCCCGAGGCCTGTGTGGAGGGAACAACCTAGGGCAGAGGAGGAAGCGGAGGGCTTGATCTGATGCTGGGAAGGGGGCAATGTCAGCTCAGAACTGAAGCACTCCGGGGTGTCCATGCGATGAGGGCTCCCAGAACCCTGCCCGGAAGGAGGCCTTGAGTCACTGGTTCACTTCCTGATTATCTACTCATCATGACACCTGCAGGTGGTGGGGGGAAATTGAGGCAGAAAAGCTGGTCCTCACCTGAGTTAAGCCACAGGGGTAGGAGGGGCTCTCGGCTCCCACCCTTGCACCCAGGCTCCTGCCACTGTTACCTAGGACTACCTGTTTCTACAGCACGTAGCTTCCTGTCACTTCCAGACCCTGCATATCACCCTCCCTCCTGCTCCCTGTCCCAGAACCAGCTCACTGGCCACCAAAAAGCCATTTTTTATTCCATCCGCTCTACTCAAGCCTTCCTGCTCCTCTTACGTTCTGCATTTCAGTTCCCCGTGTATGACCAGCCCTTAGACTAGAGCGTCCCTGAGAGCAGGAGAGGTATCTCCTCCATCGGCCTGAAGACCCCTGCATTGCATTTTGTCCACCTGGGGGGCAGCCAGACGTCATGGTCCGTCAGAATGGAGGAGGAGGGGGTGAGGGGTGGAGGCAGCTGCAGTGTGTACAAACGGGGAGCTGTTTATTGGTGTGAGAAGCCTATGTACAAAGAAGGCACAAGGAGGGGGAGGGAGCTCCCCTGCTACAGTACCGTGGAAGGGGCGGGGGGCCTGCTGACAGGCAGGGGGCAGGAGGGGGTTTCCGGAACCAGCCTCGACTTCCCGAATGGGCCTCAGGACTCAGCCCATAGGGAGGAAGGCAGAGCTGGTTGATGATGAAAGCCAAGGCCAGCCAAGAACTCCACTTCGAGGCCCCCAGCCCATGGCGGGCGGGGACGGAGTGAGGTGTGGCCGATGGGTCAGGGACAGGGCTGCCTCCCTGTCCTACATTCAAGTGTCGCTCTGCGATCTCATGGGGTCTCTCCAGGCCCTGTAGACGCCAGGACGATCTTGTGGGGTCTCTCCAGGCCCTGCAGACGCCAGGACGATCTTGTGGGGTCTCTCCAGGCCCTGTAGACGCCAGGACGATCTTGTGGGGTCTCTCCAGGCCCTGCAGACGCCAGGACGATCTTGTGGGGTCTCTCCAGGCCCTGCAGACTCCAGGACGATCTTGTGGGGTCTCTCCAGGCCCTGCAGACGCCAGGACGGTAGCGGTGGTGAGGAGTGGCATTTCCTCTGTATCCTTCCAGCATCTCCTTGGCCTGGGACCAGCCAGTCCGCTCCTCGGTGGAGGATTCCTTGGTGCTCCCAGGGCGGTCCCAGCACCGCGTGTCCAGGCTGCCTAGCAGCTTGTCCATCCTTGTTCCTTCGGGCTGCGTTCCCCACGAGAGCACGCCGCGGCTGAGGATAGAGGCTTCGCAGTGGTCCGTGAAGGAAAGCCACCCGTGACCTTCTTTCTAGTTCGTTCTGCTCTCGCGCCTGAGCACGCCAAGTCCTGCAGTCGCCCCCTTGGACAGCCTCGGGCAGATCCGGCCCCACCCGCGTTCTCTCTCACGGTGTCAGGAACTGCAGCTTGGAGGCTGTGGGCCGTTCCCTGTCAGTAGTTTTCGTCTCGAGAGCGGAGTCCACCCAGTGACTATGGCTCAAGATGGGTCCAGTGTAAGTAGGGGAGGGGTCACCGCTTCGGGGCCTTTCCTTCCCGGCTCTGGCAGAGGCCCTTGGGCTTGGTTTTGGCAGCGGCAAAGGCCGGCACACGCATGTCCACGCACCCCCTGTGGTGCACAAGCACAGTCCACCAGCAGTGGGACCCACGTGTGTCCAGGGCACAGGGCTGCAGTGTGCTCGGCGTAGCAAAGTCCACGGCCCCAGCCCTCCTGCGTGGAGAAGCCCGTGGTCAGATGGCATGTGCATGCGCTCAAGGAGGCGTGTGTGCCCGAACCCACTGGTGCCAGCCAAAGGCTCTGGCCCCTGCGGACCGTCTGGGCATAACTTAACTTATGACAAAGGAAGAAGGGGACACCAGGGCGCAGGGGCGGGATCGGGGAGGGCGTCAGTAGTATTGATCCCATGTCTGCCAGCTGGTCACCCAGTGCTTCTTGGTGGGCAGGGTGCCCCCTGGAGGTGGGTAGCGTTCCTCCTCCCGGATCCGCACGGCGTGGTACTTGGGCATGATCTGGTAATAGCGGGTCCGCTTAAAGAAGTCACACTGGAGTTGGGGGGAGGAGAGGAAGGACATCAGCGACCTGTGGGAAGATGTGCCCAGCCCTTTCCTCCCCCACCCAGAGGTCCTCAAACCAAACACACACCAATGCTCTGCACCGACACCGGGAGGACGAGGTTCCCCACCGTCCCCAGAGGAAGGAGGAGCTGAGGAAGGCCGAGAGGAGAGGGAGAGGCAGATGGAGGTAGGGGCAGCCGCCGAGGTTGCTGATGGGAGGGCTAGGAAGGGTGGGGATCTATCCTGACCACAGTGTGGGGAGGGGTCAGGGGTCAGGGGTCACCCCGGTGGGGGTTCCCAGGAAGGACAGTGCTGGTTCCCAGGAGGAAGGACTCTACGAGCCCCCTCCTTCTCTGGAGGTGGAAATGGGGGTGTAGACGCATCTGGAAATTTGCCTTGTGAGCTACAGAGATGAGGCCTCGCCTTGGTCTTGGCTAGAAAGCATGGGAGGGTTTTATGGCTACTCTGGGGTCCCAAGTCCTCGAGGGGCTCAGTGGGGAGGCTGGTGAGGGAAGACACCACAAGCTCTCCCGGGGCGTGGCAGGGAGGCCGACAGAGTGGCCTGCTCTTCGGGGTGGCGCTGGGGACAGAGTGAGGTACAGAGAGGTCCCATGAAGGAAGATGAGCAGATAGGACAGAGTCAGAGGCCCCAGCCAGCTGGGGGGCTCAGGGGAGAGGGCCCGGAGGCCAAGTTACCCGGGCGGGGTGGGGGCGGGGCTGCCCCCTCAGTAGTCTTCGGTCAGCCTCTCTGTCTCTGACGGCTGGCTCTTCATCTCGGCCTTCTGCCTCTTAGCTTCATACAGGGCGCGAGTGCGGGCTCGCTTGAAGAAGCCGCACTGCGGAGGGGAGGGGTGGGAGGGGCGGTCAGGGAGAGCTGGGGGTCCTGGCCAGCAGCACTCATGGATGGATGGGGGCTGAGGACTGGAGAGCCTGGAGGCCTGGGTTCCAGTCCCAGCGGGGCGGTGTGGCCAGAAGCCAGAGTTCCTGGATTCCCCTTTCCAGCCTGCAGGGCTCCCCATTAACCCAGGTCGGAGCATCCCCGTGGGTGAGGTGAGGATGGGCAGGGGGTGAGACTGAAAGCTGGGGAGAAGGCGGGAGGACATGGGAGAAGGGAAGGGTGGGGGTGCGATGGAAGTGAGGGGTGGGGGGAAGGGAGAGTGGCTGAGGGGCTGCTGGCAGGTGGTCCCGGAGGCCAGCGGGGGTCCTCACCTTCCACAGCAGGAGGATGATGAGCCCCAGCAGCAGCAGCCCGGCCCCCACGGCCACAAGCACCAGCCACAACTCGATCTCGGTTGGTATCTCCTCCTGCAGCTCGGAGTCAATGTCCACGGAGAACTGGAGGGGGGAAAGGGGCTCAGCCCTGTGCAGCCCCCTTAGGCCCCATGCTCCTGCTTCCCGGCCCAGCTTGGTCCCTGACCCTGCTGTTTGACCTACTGCCAGTAGGGGGCGCGCAGGGACCGGAAAAGGCCCCTGAGAGCAGCCGATTCTGCCATGATCTGGGTTCTCCAAAGGAACAGCCTCAGGTCTGGGAGGCAGCCTAGAACTTGGGTTTGTGATGCACACATCCAGGCTTGGGTACCAGCTCCATCCCTGACGAGCTGTGTGACCTTGGACAGGTCAGCTCTCTGAGTCTCCATTTCATGGTCTCTGCTCAGGGGATCATAATGCCTGCCTCATAGAGTGGCCCAAAGCATGTGTTCTGGAGCCAGACTCCCCAGACCTGTGGTCGGCAAGCTCATTAGTCAACAGAGCCAAATATCAACAGTACGACGATTGAAATTTCTTTTGAGAGCCAAATTTTTTAAACTTAAACTATATAGGTAGGTACATTGTTATTAACTTAAGGCTTAGGAAGAGCCACACTCAAGGGGCCAAAGAGCCGCATGTGGCTCGCGAGCTGCAGTTTGCCGACCACTGCTCTAGAGGGTTCAAGTCCCAACTGTGCTATTCACTAGCTGTGTGACCTCGGGTAAGTCGCCTAACCTCTCTGTTCATCTGTAAAATGGGGACTGGATAATAATACCTACCTAAAAGGTTGCTGGGAGGGTTGAATGCATTTAATATGAATAAACTGCTTTGAACAATACTTGGTACACAGTAAGCAATCCATAAATATTTACAAAACAATAAAGAATGCATAGCAGATAGTACCATTCTTTTTCTTCCCCTACAATGGAGATACACACATACACACACACACACACACACACACACACATATGAAATATATATTATTATATTACATGTAACAATATATGACATATGTTATGATACAAAATTACATTATATATTAAATATATTTCACATATAACTAGAAAGTTTTTTTCTGGTTATACATGATTATTTCTTTAAAAATTATTTTATTATTTTTTAAACTACAGATGCTACAAAGAAAGCCAAAAGCTCCTTATAATTTTACTCCTGAGAAATAACCATCTCCAACATTTTAGTGACTCCCTTTCCATATTTTAGTGCGTATGTTAAATATGTGTACTCTTTTTCTCCCACATAAATGGGATCTATATGGACTGTACACACTCTTTTGCGACCTGCTTCCCTTTTCACTTAATATCATCACCCTTTGATGCCATTAATAAAGATCACCCTGGTCTCTTCTGATAACTGCATCGTCATTGGAGAAATGTGCCATAATTTACTGAACCAATCCACTGAAAGACACGTAGATTGTTTCCAATTTCATGTCATTATAAACAATGCTTTAAAAGAGCCCCATATATTTATGTTCACATACTTATCCTATTAGCTCCTTAAGTCTGTGCTGGGCAAAGGAGATGTGCATTTTAAGTGGTAATAGATATTGACAAACTCATCTCCAAAAAGAATCCATCAATTTAGACTCCAATCCAAAGCATTTCCTTCTGGCGCACCAGCACCACATAGAATTACTCTTCCTCATATTTCCTGATCGGATAGGATAAAAGTCTTGTTGCTGCTATTTTTATTTCTTTACTATTGAGTTAAACATTTGTATTTTACAATATGTACACTGCCTGTTTATTTTATGTTGCCCTTTACACATTAAATATGTATGTCAATACTTCGTCATCTGTGCCATAGACTTTTTAAAAAGCAATATATCTCTCGCCCTTTTCGTTTCCTTACCAGCTCTCGTGCTGGACAGGCAGGCTTCATGTTACTGGACTTTGAAGATATTGCATTTTTTTTTTACAAGCTGAAGGTTTGTGGCTACCCTCCATTAAGCAAGTCTATCGGCGCCATTTTTCCAACAGAAGATGGTTAGCATTTTTCAGCAGTAAAGTGTATACTCTGTGTTTTTTGATACAATGCTATTGCACATTTAATAGGCTACAGGATAGTGTGAACAGAACTTTTATATGCACTGTGAAACCAAAAAATTCATGGGGCTCTGTGTATTGTGATATTCACTTTACTGAGGTGGTCTGGAACCAAACCTACCATATCTCCAAGGTATGCCTGTATATAAATTTAAAGTTTCATGTAGTCAAATTTGTCAAATTTTCCCTTTGTGACTTCTGGGTTTACTAAAATAACTCCCTCTCCACATAATTAAAAATTATCATTATTTTTTTTCTAAATTTTCTCTTGTATATTAGGCTTTATTTCCTATTTTAAATGTTTAGTCTAACTCAAACGTATATTTTTATTTATGGTGTGAGGTAGGGGTTTGTCTTTAACTTCCAAATGTGCTCTTCCAACATGACTTAACAATCCACCTTTCTCTACTGATTAAAAATGCCATCTGTATAATAAAATACGTTTCTGTGCTGTTCCATCCATCTTTCTATCCCTTCTTCCAGTACCTTAATATCTTTTAAGAAATGTACCATAACATATTTAACCAACCCTCCATTCGTCTCCTATCTGTATTTCCTACATATCTCCATTTATATCCTTTTCACAACAATTTATTAGAAACTTTGTCATATTTACTCTTCCAGGTATAACTCAGAATTAAGTCTGGGAACCTTTTTTCCAAGTTTGCTTGGAGATGGGACATCCTCGTGGAGATGTTGTGTGAATCAAAAAAGGTCAAGCAGAGGTTCTCAACCACGGCTGCCCATTGAAATCACGGGGTGGTGGGGTTTTTAAAGGAACCACTGCCGGTCCCACCTCCACAGACTCAGATCTCATTGCTCAGGGCTGTGGTCTAGACATCAGAAGTCCTGCAGAGGATCCCAGTGTGCTGCCAGGACGGAGGACCACATAGCTGACGTGTGTGAAAGTGCTCTGAGACGATGCCCTGCGCTCCAGGCCCTGGCCAGGCAACACGCTCACTCACCCGCACAGTCTTGTTCTCCATGCTGATGGTGGGGACGCTGGTTCGGAGGAACAGGGTAGCCCAGCTGGTTACCCTGACTCGGTCAAAGTCTCTGTAATCCTGCAGGGAAGATGGGTGGGTTAAAAGAATCAGATGAGCCTCCCTCCTGACCCTAAGCTTCCGCCCCCCCAGGCTACCCCCTCACCACACAGCATCCTTAAGCAGCACCCAAAGGATCTGACAGCCAGGCCTCCCCCCACACAAATGCACATCATTCATTCATTTGTGCATCGGATCCTGTGCTGGATGCTGAGAACAGAGACAATGAAGGTCACAGTCTAGGTCAGGCGTGTGGCCTAGGTCTGGCCTGCCGCCTGCTTTTGTAAGTAAAGTATCTGGGGCGCACAGCCATGCCGAATCACTGACTGTGGTCTACGGCAGCTTTGTGCTACATGGAGGAACTGTGCAGCTGCAACAGAAACCGTATGGCTCACAAAACTGAAAAGATTTATAATCTCGGAGGACAGATCATTTTCAGCTGGAAGGACCTCACTGGTGGTAAAGCATCTGAGGGGGACTTTTAGGGGTGAATAAGAGTTTACATCCAGAGATAAAAGAGGGGGAGCTGGTATTCTAGAGGCAAGGAGTAGCATGTCAAAGGCATGGAGGTGGGAAAGTCGTGGGCACATGACAGAACAATGGACTCATGAGAGAAGGTCATTTTGGCTGGAGACAAACATGTCATGTCCACATCCAGGCACAGAAACTAACACTGACACAGCACACAACGACAGGTGTCCAACCTGTCCTGTATAAAACACGACGCTGTCCTTGACACACACGCACACACACGCACGCACACGCATGAGGCCTTGCTGTGACCCTGGCCTCACCCTCTCCCTGTTGTTCTCCCCACCCAGGCAGGGGGCAGGGGAGACCTCCAGACCCAGGCACTGACCTCAATGAAGGTGCTGTTCCACACTCGAGCCCGCACTGTCACGTTGGTGAGGACAGGGGCATCAGGAATGGGGCACTCCAGCCACACACAGTGGGTGTGGACACTGCCACAGCTCTGAGGTAGGCAGGGAACACAGGGCACGAGACAGGCTGGGTGTCCAGAGTCTTCATGCTTCGCCCCTTACCTTTGACTCCTCCCCTGCCCATGGCTGACCCAAAGGGCCCTGACCTCAGCCTTCACTCATGCATACCCTCACCCCCATACTTACCAGTATATGTTTAAGACATATTCTTTGGGTCAACCACTTATAGATGCCAGGGACATGGATAACATGAAATCTGATATCTGCTCATGGAAATGGGGCCTCGTCTACAACATCTCTTTCCCAGCCTCCTCCCACACTGAGCCCCCACCTCGGATACTGCCTCCACCTCCACCCAGCTGGGCCTCTACTTCCTTCCAATTCTCTTCCTGTCTCCCTTTGGGCAGGGGCACCCTACTCCGCCTTCCCCATTCCAGCCCTAATGTCCAAGGCTGAGCAGCTCTATCACCCCAACAGGTTGGGGGGTCCTGGGACTAGAGCCAGTATCTCTTCCTTTGGTCCATTGTATTGACTGTACCCCCCAGGGCAAGTGCAGGGAGGTGCCCTCTGGGGGCAGCAGATGAGTCCAGCTGCTCTGACTAGGGGCTCCTGAGGACAAGGGCTATGTCACCTCATCAGACTGGGGTCTCCTGGTGAACAGTCCCTATTCCCCTTGTTTCGCAAGCCCCCTGGATGTGTGGCCACAACCCTCTCCAACCCTGGCCACTCACCAATACGGTCTCAGACTTGGCTTTTTTGGCAGCAGCCAGAGGAACAGGTGGGGGGCCCTGGACTCCCCCCGGGTCCAGCTGTCGCCGCCTGCGCTGTGGTGATGGCGGCCTGTCCTCAGGGACCTGAAGAGGGAACAGGAGCTTTGCTGGGAGGAAGGAATGAGCGGAGGTGAGGAGAGGAAGAAAGCACACGGGGAGAGGCAGGGGCCCTCAGAGTGTGAGGGGAGGGGTGGGAAGCCGCTGGCCTTTCTGCCCTGCAGCATGCAAATGAGATGCAAATGAAAGATCCCTGTGGTGCCCTTACTGAGAGAGTGAGGTTGAGAGGGTTGACAAGGTCTCCTGGTGGTTGGCAGGTCCAGGACCCGTTGCCTCGGATGGTGATCTCCGTGGGGTACAGCAGCCACTTGCCATTGGCAACTTCATAGGGCCACTCCAGCCCTAGGACCAGGGTCCCCAGGACTGCCAGCCCTTCTCCCACTGGGCCCACCTGTGGGCATAAGGGGTGTCAAGATTACTGTCTCCTAGAAAACCACCTCCATCTCACCAACCCCCACCCTCACAGCCTGACATCCCAGACAGAAAGAACTGCCCCATCGCCCTTCCCAGAAGTCTCCGGCCCAGGGTCCCAGAGCCCCCTTACCTGGAACTCATACTTGAGAGGGCTTCCCACATCCTCCACAGTTTGCATGCCAGACTCGCCCATCACCATTCCCCCAAAGTAGCTTTGTAGCCGTTGACTCACCCTAGCGGTAAGAAAGATGCTGGAGTCACAGGAGGCAGGAGGTGCTCTGGCAGAGGGGGTGGGCACCAAAGTTGGTTAACTCCCTCGGACATTAGGCAGATCTAAGATAAATTCCAGTCCTGCCATAGCTGGGTGGCCTCAAGCAAGTTATTTACCCTTTTTGAGCCTCAGTTTCCTCATCTGTAAAGTGGAGTTAATAATTGTTGCTATATCATGGGCTGTTGTGAAGAGCCAATGAGATGATGTATAGAACATCCTTAGCACAATGAGCTGTCAAGAGATGGTACCAACACCTTATGCCCCAGAGTTGCTGACTCCTCCACTGCTGCTGGCTTTGCAGGAGGATTAAGAACGACAACAATGACAGCGGTTGTTGTTAAGGGGAGGGATGATCCAGGGGATGGAAAGGCCTCGGGAAACCAGGCCAAGAGAGCTGTGTCAGAGAAGCTTGGAGACACCTTGAGGACAGGGAGGCCCTAGCTCAGGAAGAGAAGACGGGGTCATGGTAGTACCTACATGCTAAGCGAGGCCTGGAGGGTGTAGTCCACCAGCAGAGTCAGGGTCATGGGCAACAGGTTGTCCTGGTGACTTGACCTGGGAAGGAAGTGCGGGGAGTGGGTAAGGAGATATGTCAGCTGAGGCTGGGGCTGGGGGAGGTCCCAGGACCCCTTAACCCCAATACAGCCTGGCTTTGCGAGGTCACTTACGTGGAGAGCTGCAGCTGCGCCTGGAATTCCCTTGTGTGCAGGGTCACCCCAGTGACCTCGAAGGCGATGAGCAGCTCCATCTGCCATGATGGCCAGGGAGGCAGAGAAGGGTGTTTGGAGCCATGCAGGGGTCATGCCCTGGGGCGGGGGCTCAATACTATGCTCGATCGGTTCTCTGGCCTCTTCTTCCCCCCGATCCTGGGTGAGCGTTCTCCACCTCCCCACCCATCTCCACTCTTGTACCTTCCCAGTCACATCTCCGCGTCCCCTCTCCTCTTCTCTGTCAGTGACAACTCGGCTACTTTTGAGCTACATGACCTTAAGTCAGTTATTAAAACTTTCTAAGCCTGTGTTTCCGTCTGTGAAACAGCATCTGCCACCTCAGAAGGCTGTAAGAATTACAGTCATATAGAAGAAGCACAGTGTTGGGCTTGGGGCCTGGCCCAGAGGAGGTGCTCTGCCAAACTGGTTTCCTCACCTCCACTGCCTCTCGCTCTGTGCACAGCTCACTAGTGGCTCCATTTTTCTCAGTCCCCGGATCTCTCCGCACCCCTTCCTTGATCTCCTCCTCCCCCACGCTGGCTCTTTGCTTTAAGGAGGGCCAGGAAGCAGGCAGGCAGAAGCGAGAAAAATAGGGAGTCGCCTTGGAGAATGCGGCCAGGGCTTACCCTCTGGTTCCGCTTGAAGGGGTTCCCCAGCTCACAAAGGATGGTCTCGTTGGCCTGGCAGGTTCCAGCCTAAGGAAAGAAGATAGTGAGGTCTGGGCGGTCAGAGGAGGGCTGGTCCCGCCCCTTCCCTGTATCACAGGGTCTGAAGCCCTAGAGGCATGAGAACGGGGCTCCCTTAGCAACAGAGATGCCGCAGGCACCCGAGGAGGCCCAGCCCAGAGAAGAGGGGACACATGACAACACATGTAAATGACATGCATCTAAGGATGCAAATACATGATGGAGCCCGGGCGGGGCACTCACAGGGCGCACAGAGGACAGCAGCAGGGCGGGGGGCACCGCCAGGGTGAGCAGCGCCTCGTGGGCGTCTTCCCCAGCCCGCTCCCTGCTTGGGGTGTTGGTCACATTGATGCTCAGGAACAGTTTCCGGAGGTCTTTGCTGTACTGGAGCCTGAAAAGGGAGGAGCCTTAGACGGAGCCCAAAGCCCCGCCCAGGCCCCGCCCCGCCCCGTTAGGCCCCGCCCCTCTGGTCTACTAGCTCCAGAACGCCCCTACTCCGGACAGCCAGGCCCCGCCCTCTAGTCTCGCCAGGTGGAAGCAGGCCGGTGAAGGTCAGTTACACATCCTACCTGGACAATTAAAGTCCAGCCTCTCAGCCTTGCCTCCCGCTGAGGCCCCACCCCTCGGATCTCCGCCCCTCAATCCAGGTAGCTAAGGAAGGCCTCCCCACCCTTGGCCAATAGGTGCGGCCCAGGGTGCACCTGCTCAGCCGCTGCCCCTGCTCCGACACGAAGGCCGCCTGCATCTGCAGGTTGCTGTCGCACTTGTTGTCCTGCCCGCACTCCTTCTGGAAGTGGACCTGGGGGGACAGAGGCGTGAGCAGCGCCGGACCGACCGCGGCGCCTTCTCGTCCCACAGCCCACAGCCCACAGCCCTCCCGGCCCCGCCCTGCCCGCCGGCCTCACCCACCTCCGTGTGGTTCTCCAGAGCCTGTGCCTGGTTGAGGACCGGGTAGGCGTCCAAGGACCGCAAGCCCAGCCGGGGGTGGTCGGGCAAACGCAAAGGTAACGAGTAGTTCATGGAGATGACGATGGGGCGGAGTTTGTCGCGGATGTTGTCCTGCGAAGGAGGGCCAGCTGAGCCCAGCTCTGCACCGCCCTCCCTGCCGAGTTGAATCCTGACACCACCCGGAGTCCCCAGGGAGGAGCGTAGGCCCCCCCCTCCACCTGGGAAGGCCCCCCAGTAAGGCTGACCCTCCTCTTGTCCTATAACCAAATTGGTCCCCTTCCTACCGCCTTGATCCACAGATGAGATGGGGAGCAGGGATAGCCTGGGGAGGTGTGAGCCTCCCCTCATCCCTGGGCTCCACAGTTGAGGTCTCCCTTTCACCCCAAGTTCCCAGAGAGTGGCTGAGTTTGCCCCCCACTCACAGACCCATTTCCCCAGAGCCGAGCCGAGCCAGGAATCTCAGCCCTCACTCTTCTCAGGTCTCCATCTCTCCTCTACCACAGGCTGGGGGCTGTGTACTGTACCCCCGAAGACCGATGGGTTTCCAGGCAACCTCCCCCACCTCTGTCTCTGGGGAGACTCCAGTCCCGCACCCCTGACCTGGGGGGGGGGGGTGCTGGCTACCTCTTTGAGGGACGTGGCCCTCCCCTGGCGCCTCCCTCACCATCAGGAGCAGCTCTAGGTTCTGGCAGCGCCGCTCGGGCATGGAGAAGAAGCCATGGAGGACAGCCGACTGGCTCTGCGCAAAGCGAAGCCGGGGTGGGCGGCGGTCCCGGTCTGCCTCCAACGTGTAGGCCAGGGCTGCAGGGGGAGGACCAGGTGGTCAGCAAGTGACCGGTGAGGCTGCCCCCCCTCACCTTGCACCCCAGCACTCACTGATGTTTCTCCTGTAGTTGGGGTTCCCGGCACTCTGGTTGTAAGCAAAGCACAGCTCCACCTGCACACTGTTGGGGGAGGCGGGACGTACAGGAGGGCCGGGTCACAGCGGGACCCAGATATCCAGCCCTCGCTCTTACTCCCTTTACCGGGCAAGGGGAAACTGGGCCCTTCAGGGGAGAGGCAGGGGCAACACGGGGAGTCCACATAGCTGGTCTGGGGTGTCCCTGGCTCCTTCCCTCCCCACTCCCATTAGAGCCATA
Organism: Myotis nattereri; assembly: GCF_964212035.1. NCBI lineage: Eukaryota > Metazoa > Chordata > Mammalia > Chiroptera > Vespertilionidae > Myotis > Myotis nattereri. The sequence goes on from NC_138091.1 coordinate 45,266,343, forward strand.
GAAAACAGGGATAGAGGTCCCCAATGGGGAAACTGAGGCCGAGAGCAGAAGGGGTTGCCTGGAGTTGTGGCCCAGCCAGTCTTATTCAGGATCCCTAGTCCAGATCTCCTTCTTTTTTTAAACCAGTTTTTAAAAATATTTTTATTGATTTCAGAGAGGCAGGAAGAGGGAGAGAGAAAAACATCAATGATGAGAAAGAATAATGGATTGGCTGCCTCCTACATGCCCCCCACTGGGGATTGAGCCCACAACCTGGGCATGTGCCCTTGACCGGAATCGAACCCGGGACCCTTCAGTCCACAGGCCAATGCTCTATCCACTGAGCCAAACCGGCTAAGGCCAGATCTCCTTCTATGCCCCCCTCCCCCACCCTGTTTCCCTCTGCCTTCTGACCCAATATCCTCCCTCACACAAAGACCTTGGGGCCATCCGCATCATGGTCACCATCCTAGCAGCTAACATATTTTGAGCATTCAGGGTGCACAGAGTACCATGCTAAGGTCTTTTTGTACATTATCTCATTTAGCAATCACAACAATCCTGCAAATTGGTTATTACTAACTTTGCTTTATAGGCCAGGAATCTGAGACTCAGAAAGATGAATCATATGCTCAAGGTGGCTCTCTCCTTCCCCACCTCCACCCAACTAGGTGTTCCCCTTGTCCCTCCTCCCCGGGATCTCACTCCCAACCTCCCCCCCGCCCCCCCCGCCCCCCCCCCCCCCGTACCACTGCAGTGGGCATAGCTGGAATCTGAAGCAGGCAGTCCAGAGCTCCCACTCCTAACCCCCATGCCTACTGCCCCCCACCCCAATGCAAGGAATTTTGCTTTTTAATGAGGTTGGGTAGGCTGGGCAATGCTTACCCAAGAATCAACCCTCTACTGGTGGGATATCAGGAGTTGCCGGGGGTGGGGGAGTGGGAGCCAGGGTCCTCCTGGCTTGCCCATACATAAGGACAGGGGTCCTCAAACTTTTTAAACAGGGGGCCAGTTCACTGTCCCTCAGACCGTTGGAGGGCCAGACTATAGTTTTAAAAAAAACTATGAACAAATTCCTATGCACACAGCGGCGCCAAAAACACCCGGCGGGCCGGATAAATGTTTTCGGCGGGCCGCATGTGGCCCACGGGCCGTAGTTTGAGGACCCCTGCATAAGGAGAAGGGTGGGCAGAACGGGGACTGTGAGTCTCACCAGGAGGTGGCTGTGCAGAGTGCGGGGTCCAGCACGGACGGCCTGGCCACCAGGGTCCTGTGGAGGATGTTGATGACGGGCCTGGCCCTGCATAGGAAACACCCAGACATCAGCACCCCGCCTGCCTCAGGCCAGGCCAGGCCGGGGCTCTAGCTTGGGTGGCCCTGGTGATGAAGGTGGACGGAGATAGGGCTCCCTGCAGGCAGGGTGGGAGGGGAGAAGGCCCCTATTCACCGTCGCCTTGGCTCACCGCAGCAGCACGACGCGGTCCGACAGGCTCCCCACGAGCAGGTCTGGGTAGAAGTTCTCATCCACATCCATCTTCCCGCTCAGGGAGTAGCCGAAGGAGGCCAGGCCAGGGAGTCCCAGCTGCTCTCCGCGGATGACCTGGGGGCAGGGGGAAGCCCTGAAGACAAGCTCTAGGGTAGGATCTGGGGAGGGGGGCCCAGGGGGAGTAAGAAGGGGGTGGGCAAGCCAAGGAGGGAAGGCCCCAGGCCCTGTCCATTCATACCTGCTGGGGCTGTTGCAGGAGCCCCCTGGAGCTGCTGTGGTAGATGTATACCGTGCCCAAGCCCTCAAACGGAGCTCCCACAGCAATGTCTGGGAAGAGAGGCAGGGTGAGGTCACCCGGGGGACTGTGGGCCCCCTGTCGCCCCAATCCTGTGCTCCAGCCACAGAGCCCAGCATGGCCTTGACCCCACCCTGCCAGGCAGTACTCAAATCACCAGGAAACAGAGCTCTGTGGCTCAGGATTGAAACTGGGACGGACGGGCACCCAGCTGCCTCCTTGTATAGGTGGGGAAGTAAGTCCAGGAGAGGGAAGTGACCTACCCAGTCAGACAGCTAGTCAGTGTCTCAGGCAGGCCCACCCTCCCGATTCCCGCCAGCGGCTGCTGTTTATTTCCCCTTATTACAGTGCCTTCCATCTCCCCCCTCCAACCTCCCCTCCAGACACCTGCTTCTCCTAAGGTCATTTGCCAGCAGGGTCACAAAAGCCGGGGCTCCCCATGGCTGACTGTGCCCGGTAGGTAGCAAGCCACTCATTTTGTTCAATCCTCACAAGGGTGCTGGCTGTCGGTACCACTGTCCCCACTTTATAGATGAGGAAACAGACTCAGAAAACCCAACGTCACACAGCTGATGAGTAGAGAAGAGGATCCCGGAGGCCATGCCTCTCTAGCGTGGGGGGTGGGGGGCGGCTGGGATTTTAGTCCCAGCACTACAGTGTTAAATGTTCAAGTGTCCAGACTTGTAAAATTCCAACCATTATTTCCACGCATAAATCCAAACTGCTTCAGCTTCTTAAACTTGACTCAACTCTGAGTTCGCTGCCTTTGATCTGATAAGGCCTCCGTACACAGAATGCCAAGCTTGCTGGAGAAGAATGTGGAGGAAGAACAAGTGGGTCCTAAGTGGAAACCGGGTGACTCCCGTACCAGTAAGGGCTTTGGGCTGCATCAGCTGAACCCGCTGTCACCTGTTTGGACTATTTGGAGGCTCCTTTGCCTTCCATTTGGTTTTCAGCTATATTCTGGGAAACTGAGAGTGCCAGAGAAGCGACTTCCAGATACACCAGGTGCTCCCATGGCAACCAGGCGAACAGCCAGGTCTGATGGGTCCCTATGTGCTGCAGAGTTCTGGTGATATCCTCTATATCCAGGATTCCCACCTTTTCCCGGCTCTTAACATCCCCCTCCTAAGACACGACATTCCTGATTTTAACACCCCAGCCTTGCTCGCCCCCATCCGTCCCACATCTCCTTCCAGGGACCAGGGACCAGGGACCAGGGCACCAAGTTATCATATCAGATCCCTGCCCCCACACCTTCTCTGGACACCCCTCTGTCATTACCCAAATATAAAGCCTGGCTTTCAACAACATCCACCTCACCCCCACGCTACCTCTCTAGCCTCATCTCTGAAACGAACCCCCCACACCGGCTAGATCTGGGGACCTCAGGCAGGTGTCCTATCTCATCTCGTACCCCTCGGCTCCCTTCCATGGTGCACACTCAGCCCAGCCCTCGATGCCCAGCAGTATGTTCGCTCCTCGCCCGTGGTGGCTCCCTCGACACATCCCCTTTCTAGCGCTGCTGTACACTCCCAGCCTGGCCCCATCTCCTCTCCTCCCCGGGCCCTGCCAAGCTTGGTATGCAGTTGGCACTCAGTCAGTGGGGGTGCTGGGGCGGGTGTGCTGGCTCATACCTTGGAATCCGTCCTTGTTGATGTCATCAATGCTGGCCACGGAGAAGCCAAAGGCGGAGCCACTGGGGCCGTGAAGGAGGAGGGAGGGGTGGGCCGGGAAGGAGGTGCCTGCCTGGTTCATGAAGACATAGACGGCACCCCCTACCTCTTTCTTCTGCTCAAAGTAGTAGGGGGCACCCACCAGGAGGTCCTGCCACCTGCACAGAAGAGAAGGAGGGGGACATGGGAGTGTGAGGCCAGCCATCAATATGCAGCATAACTGTGGTTTAGCAGGCGTAACTGTGCCAGGGCACACGGCTGTACAAGTGGCATCTCTGGCCATGCGTCGTGGGAAAGCCAAGGAAATGCCAACATAACCCCATCTAATAGAAAACACATGCGAGGAAGACATGCATGCACAGATCACACCCAAACAGCCCACATGCACTAGAGCCAGAGAAATGACCGGCATAGACACGGAGAAGCAGGTGGCATGCAACTGACATGCAAATGCCTAGAATCCCAGAAAGTCTGATTGCAAGTCAACAGACAAGAGTAATTTGCAAATCCCTGCAACAGCGTGCAAACAAATGCAAGCCTCCCTGTCTCTGCCTTGGCAAGCCTGCTCCCCTCACCACTCTCCCTGGCCCCGGAGAACGTCCCTGGATTCTCACCCATCATTGTTCAGGTCTGCCAGGGCAATGGCGCTGCCAAAATAGGAGCCCACCTGTGTGCCCTCCAGCACCTGCCTCCTCCGCAGGTCTCCGCCTACCTCCTGGCTCAGCAAGAAGACAGCACCCATATGTCGGTGCCGCGGGGCACCCGTCACAATGGTGATGTCTGTAGGGTGCAGGATGGCACTGCCCACCTGCACCGTGTACCCTGGGATGGGGGAAGGTGGTCAATCAAGGCCCCAGGTAAACTCTGTTGCCTTCTACTCTGGATGCACCCCCGAGGTCACCCCCCATTATCTTCTATTCCTCTATTCTACGTTGGGCAAGAAAGTGGCTTCTGGATGCCCACTGGACTGTGAGCCCCATGAGGGTAGGGACTTTGCATCTTCGCGTTCAATAAGCGCTAATTGAACTAAATCCCACTAGTTACATCTGTGCCCTGGCCTCACCCCACCAGGCACCAAAGGTGAGAGGGTCAGCGTGCCAGGGACTGAGCCCCTCCCCTCCTCTTCCACCCTTTGGGCCACCACGACTGGACTCACCAATATAGAGGTTTCCTTGGTCCTCCTGGTCCTTGTAACTGTATTCGGATAAATCCCACTCCTTCCGCTGAATCATGTAGCTGTTTCCTTCAGGAGGATTTGGGGAGAGGAGTGTAAGTCACCACCCCTTCCTCCACCATGTCCAGGCCCCCTCCCCAGAGAAGGGTAATAATAACCTCTTAAAATATTTGTGTGCACGTTGCCAGGTGCAAATCACATCCTCTTTATTTTAACAATTCTGTGAAGTAGCCTGGCTGGTGGAGCTCAATGGTTGAGCATTGACCTATGATCTAGGCCAGTGCTGGCGAACCTTTTGAGCTCGGCGTGTCAGCATTTTGAAAAACCCTAACTTAACTCTGGTGCCGTGTCACATATAGAAATTTTTTGATCTTTGCAACCATAGTAAAACAAAGATGTATATTTTTGATATTTATTTTATATATTTAAATGCCATTTAACAAAGAAAAATCAACCAAAAAAATGAGTTCACGTGTCACCTCTGACACGCGTGTCATAGGTTCGCCATCACTGAACTAGGAGGTCAGGGTCCGATTCCCAGTCAGGGCACATGCCCAGGTTTTGGGCTTGATCCCCAGTAGTAGGGGGCGTGCAGGAAGCAGCCGATCAATGATTCTCTCTCATTGATGTTTCTATCTTTCTCTCCCTCTCCCTTCATCTCTCTGAAATCAATAAAAACATATTAAAATAAAAGCAGCCCTAGCTGGTTTGGCTCAGTGGATAGAGCATCAGCCTATGGACTGAAGGTCCTGGGTTTGCTTCCAGTGAAGGGCACATACCTTGGTGGCAGGCTCGATCTCTGGCCTTGGTCAGGGTGCATGCAGGAGGCAACCAAGCAATGTCTCTCTCTCACATTGATGTTTCTCTTTCTCTCCATTTCCCTTCCACTCTCTCTAAAAATCATGGAAAAAGTATCCTCGGGTGAGGATTAACAACAACAGCAAAATAGAATGATGGCCCCTCCCCCCATTTTGCAGATGAGAAAAGTGAGGCTTAGGCATGAGGAGCTAGTTGTAGAGACATGACTGGAATCTGGTCATCCAGGCTCGCGGCGCCTAGATGACACTTCCCCCACTCTGGTCACTGATGCCAGACTTCATGCCATTATCTCCTCCTAGTCTTGCCCCCAAACTGGGGCTGCCCACCGGGCCCCTACTCCCCGGGGCTACTGCTGGAGAGTACCTGCGCTTCACCAAGGTTCTAAAGGACCGGGGTGGGGATTGGCGCGGGGGGGTAGGGAGGGGGGACAGGGGGCAGAACCACAGGAATGAGCAGAGGCCTCAGTTCAGGTGAGCACAGAGCTGTGACTAAGACCCGGGCCAAGGGCCAAGGTTCTGGGCTCCCTCTGCCTGTTGATTCGACAACAATAGGGCACAGTAAGAGGAGATGGGTCGCTGCTGCTACAACCTATGTGGCGGAGAAAAGCGGAGATGCAGGGGGTGTGGGCCGTGAGGCGTGTGCGCCCTGGTAGTTACAAGCATGGGTCTTGGTACAAGGAAATACTCTGCAGCCACCAAAAGATTGACCTATATGTCTTGACATGGAAAAAAAAAATGCCCACAGTTTACTGTAAGGGAAAGCAGTAGAACCGCCTGTTTAGTGTGAGTCTGTCTGTGTGTGCACTAAAGGTACCTCTGTAGTCTAAAATAAGTCTGGAGGGTCCACACGATGGAGTGTACACTGGGAAATGGGACGAGGGAGACGGGTGATGGCGGGGAGGAGAGGAGGGGCACTTTTACTCTTTATTTTACCAAATCCTACTGTACCATTTAGGAGCTGTACCCGGAGCATGTCGTGCTTTTTAAATCAGTTAAGTGGCTACACTAGACGCAGATGGACCTGCATTCTAATTCAGGTTTCAGAGCCTGCTGTCGGCGTGAGCAATCTCCTTCACTTCTCTGAGGCTGTTTTCTGTAAAGTGGGTAGAACAATCCTTGCCTCACAGCGTACCTGAAGGTTAATTAGGGTAATATGTGTAAGTGCTTTCAGATAGTAGGGCTTGTGGTGGTTGCTGATACTGGCCAAGGGGGTCTGTCTCCTCTGCCCCCTAGTGCGGAGGGCCTCGGCCAGCTGTCCCGGTGGCTGGCTGGGGCGGGTGGTCTCTGCTCCTCCCCTGCCCCTAGGGTCCTCACCTTTCCAGTTGTAGGCACCGGGAGCGCCGAAGTACACAGTGTTCTTGGTGAAGCCACCGCTGGTGCCCAGCTGGCACATGCCCGTGTCCAGGTAGTCGGTGTTGCTGTTGCACATCTCGTTGTGGTAGGTCTGCCAGTCGTCAGTGTGGTCCAGCTTCAGGTTGTTGCCCCGCACGTAGCACTTGCCCACCATGCGCCACTGCTCCTCCGACCCCGACCACAGCACCTGGGTGTAGCGGTGGGCACAGACCTGGGGACCCCACCCCAGCGCACAGCCTGAGCCCGCAGCAAGGACTCGGGGCCCGCTGTCCCTCGGCCCTGCGCACCCCTGGCTTTGCGGGACAGGAGCTGAAAGGGGAGCCTCCTAGGGGTGCCTGGACCTGCACCTCCTTTCCAGAATCCAGAAATCTGCTCTGAAGGTTGGAAACACTCTTTGGAAGGCCAGAAGGTACTGGATTTGAGAGTGGCTCAGAGATTCTGGCAAAAGGAAAGGGGGGAAGGATGAGGGAATGTGGGTTCAAGCTCTCAGGTCTTAAAGGAGCTAGATCGGCAGCAGATTAAGGGACTTGCTTCTCTGCTGTCCCCAAATGACCCTGCCCTCTTAATGAAAGGACAGCTAACAACAACAGCAGCAGCAGCGGAACCGGAGTGCTTACTACATGCCGGACACAACTCCAAGCTCTTCACATACTAAGCCTTTTCAGCCTCCGAACAACACTGTGGAGTAGGGACAACCACTTTCTCCATTTTAGAGGCACAGAGAGTGAGTCTCTGTCTAAGATCTCACATCCGAGAGAGGCTGTCCGGCTCTGAAATCTAAGCTGTTACCCACTAGGCTGCACTGCCTCTCTCGTCGCCTCTCCCAGCACACGGCCGATAAATAGTTACTGGGCAAATCGATCGGAATAGGATGCTGGCAAAACAGCCAGGGGCCAGGCAAAAACCCCGAACCAGGCCTCGCTCGTGGTGGCTTACTTTCTGTGTGCCTTCCAGCTGTGAGCTTCGCTCCCCCTGGCCCAGCCTGACCTGTCACCACCAAGTTCCTGGTGCTGGCACAGTGCCTGGCACACAATAGGTGCTCGCTAAGAACTTGTTGAAGGAACAGATAGTTGGGTGAGCAGACAACACTGAAGGACCCAGTATCTAGAATGGCCTTAAGTGGGTCCTAGCCCCACACCATCCATAACAGAGGTCTGCATAAGGTGTCTGAGTGAAGTGATGCAAACCCGGAGCTTAACACTGTTCAAATGCGAAGAGCACAGCAGTGATGGGTCTAGAGGTGATGACTGGTTGAAAGGGGGCACACTTTCTAGAATGCTGTGAATACGCTATTTCTTTAATGGATGTTGGTTACACAGGTGTATAATTTTCAAAACTCAATGCCACTTACAATCTGTACATTTTGCTGTATCTACGTGTGTTTTTTTTTAAATATATTTTATTGATTTTTTACAGAGAGAAAGGGAGAGTGATAGAGAGTTAGAAACATCGATGGGAGAGAAACATCGATCAGCTGCCTCCTGCACATCTCCCACTGGGAATGTGCCCGCAACCCAGGTACATGCCCTTGACCGGAATCGAACCCGGGACCTCTCAGTCCGCAGGCCGACGCTCTATCCACTGAGCCAAACCGGTTTCGGCACTGTATCTACGTTTTATATCAGTTTTTAAAATCTCTCTCTCTCTGGGACGCAGAAACTGAGAGCTCCCGGGGCCAGCACTGAAGAATGTGGGCAGGATGCCCGCTGGCATGGCTCTGTGGTTGAGCACTGACCTATGAACCAGGAGGTCACGGTTAGATTCCCGGTCAGGGCATATGCCCTGGTTTCGGGCTTGATCCCCAGTGTGGGGCGTGCAGGAGGCAGCTGGTCAATGAATCTCTCTCATCATTGATGTTTCTATCTCTCTCTCCCTCTCCCTTCCTCTCTGAAATCAATAAAAATCTATTAAAAAAAAAATAAAGACTGGGGCAGGAGGTGACAACTGACAAGAGGGACGGGCCCTCAGACCCAAACCAAGTGAGCTGAGGTCAGCAGGACTGTCCCTCTTCCGACAGCCAGCCAGGCTCCCCGGAAGGAGCAAGACCAGGCCACACGGCCTGAGGGCCTATCTGCCCTTTTCTCTTTGCTGTTCCTGTAGCTGTTCCCACGAAGGGTGAGCAACCCAGGGGGTAGCAGGGGTGGGGCAGGGAGGAAGTGTGATTCAGACAGGACCCAGGCCATGCTGGGTCTTGGGAGAGTGCCAGACCCCCCTCCCTCCCCATAAATGCAGGGTTGAGACACAGAGAGCCATAGACGTAGTCATTTGCAAAGCCCCCGCTCATGCACCAAGGACCCCCTCTGTCCTCTGATTTCTCCACAGCTCTGGGGAGATGAAGGAGAGGGCTGAAGGGGGGAACCGACTGGAGTACCCACTTACCAGGACTCTGCCTGCAGGGCCCTGGCTGGCCACAGTCACCCCGAGCCACATGTCCTCAATTTTGTGATGGCCAGGGTCACCTGTGGGTATGGGAGGGATCATGGGTCAGGGCACCCCATCCTCCAAATGCCCAGAGCTTCCAGAGGGCAGGGGTTAGTCCCCCTCGAGTCCTCCACTCCAGCAGGGCAGCCGTCCCTCCTCCCTCCTCCAGCCCCCCACAGTCTGAGCTCCACAAATCCCATATGGTCCCATTCTCCTCTAAGACTCCCTCTTCCCAGCTGGACAAGAAGTGACTAGAAATTGCCCAGGTGAGCCTTCATCTCCTCCAGGTCATTTCTCTCTTTGCTACCCTCTCCACCAGGCTCCTGACCCAGCACTGGTCCCCAGCCCCTTCCCCTCACTTTTCTCTGTGATGTCCATCCTCTCACAGTCGTCCTTGCGGTCACTGAGAGGGCACAGGTACACAGCACCGGTCCGGTTGGTATAGCCATCAGACATGGCGAGGTCACGGGGAGCACCAACCAGGAGCCTGTGGGGCAAGGAGGTAGGGGGCCTGGGCTCAGACTCCCCAAAGCCCACTTCAAACAGCTTGCTGTTTAACATGCATTTACTGAGCATCTGCTCTGCCAGGCTGTGTGCCAGGCTCTGGGGTCAGGAGATAAACGGATCCCAGCCCCTGACCTCCAGGAGCAGGCCTGTAGGAGAAGGCAGGCAGGAAGCAGACCTCTGCAGTCAGCACCTCATGAGAGGAAAGCAGGGTGCAAACCAGCCCCGATTCTGCATGAGGGGCAGCCAGGGAAGAGGGGATCTGGTCTGAGTCTGAGAATGATGACCAGGCCGCCAGGTGAGGAAGGGGAGGAAGGGCACTTCAGGCATATGTGTGGCGTGGGCCAGGGGCCAGGAAGCATGAGCAAGCAGGATGACTCAGGTATCTGCAGGGTCCTGGCACAGCTGGAATCCAGGAACCTGGGGAGAGACAAGAGTGCAGGGTGCAAAGGGCCTTGGGGAGCCATGGAGGGATATTGAGCAAGGTCAGATCTGGGAGTCACATGGTCAGATCTGGGAGCCACATGGTCAGATCTTGGAGTCACATGGTCAGATCTGGGAGTGACATGGTCAGATCTGGGTTTTGGAAGGAATGCTTTGGCCTCTGAGATGAAGGTAGACCGAAAGAGAGCAAGCCTGGAGGGATCCTGGCGCAGGGCTCAACTTCCAGGAGGACCTGGGAGAAAACGTGTAAGAGGTGGCGTGGGGTCAGTTGTTGGGACCCTGGGTCCTTCCACTCTAAGCCATCTGAGGACTTAGATCTAGGAGGAGGGGACCCCTAAGGAATCTGAGTGATGCTTACACCCCCGCCCCCACTGCCACCTTAAGACAGGCTCACGGGTATTGGGTGGGACTGGGTACTCGACATTTTGGACATTCTGTCCCCAGGGCAGTGCTCTTGGAAAGTGGGAATGAGGGTGGACATGGGTCCCCAGCCTGCCCATCTTTAGGGACATTGACTACAAGTTCCAACAAGAATGCTTAGGATCCCAGCCAGCCATCCCTACCAGAGAGGTGACTAGAGGACAGAAAGGCAGGGGATTCGCCTCGGAATCATATCTCAAGAGTCCTTGGACCACCAGCATCTGAAATCCCTGGGATATGTGTTCAAAAGGCAAATTCCTCAGCCCATCACAGACCACCTGAATTGAATAGGAATATTCAAACCTACATGTTTAACATGTACCCCAAATATTGTACACCCAGTTTGAGAACCCAGTTCTACCACTCCTTACTCTCCCAGCATCATCGCATCATCTCTCTGTAGCCTCTGGACCTTCTGCCAGGACCGCCTCTTTGATTCTCATGGACCCAGCCTCCTGGGTGGCAGGCACCTCCTAGGAGCCCCTCCGTCGGGGCCCCAGCAATACTAGCGCCCTGAGGCTCCCAGCTCAGAACTCAGGCTCTGGGCCTCTTGCCAGAGTCTGGAGGTGCCATACCCCGCCTGCAGCTCTTGCCTGGAACCTGTGAGTGAAGGTTTCAGGGAGTGGGCAGGGCGGGGCCTAGGCATGCCAGGACTTGGGTGCCTCTGCCCACTGGGTGTCAGGAATGCACGGCCTGGAGGTGCTGGGAAGGGGGTGGGGCCCTGCCTGCACCTTACACCTTAGCTCAGACCTTACCCTGGGGAAGTGTTAGGTGGTGCTAGGCAGAAAGGCTGGCAGGGGGCCGGTGTGGCAGCCAGGCCCAGTTAGTCACCCTCTGTCTAAGCTCAGGAGGGTGCCTGACCACCCATGGACACCCACCCCTAGGGAGCCTGACAGATGAGAGAGGGAAGCCTTTAGAAAGGAGCATGCCAGCTTGGGAGCCTAAGGGTCTGGCTGTGAGGTTTGTTCTGCTTCAAGGGGCAATTTCCTTTCCCTTTCTGAGCCTTGAGTGCCTCATCTGTGAAATGGGAACAGCAGCTGTCCCGACAATCTCCAGGGGGAACTAATGGCTTCTCCCTTTGGAAGGACTTTCAGGCTATGAAGCCATGGTCGGTGTGAACACTGTCCTTCTGATTATTGAGACACCAGAATTGGCCCCAGCACACCCCAGGCACCCGGGAGTTTCTGTATTACCAGGTTAGGGAGCCTGGAGCTGAGGACACATAGCAGACGAGTCCAGTTATTAAAGGGAGCAGAGGATGGGGCACAGCAGCATTTGCAATGCCTAAGGAGACCAGGAAACCACTAAGGTGGAGGGTGGGGCCCTGGCAGCTGGAGTCATTCCAGGGTGGGAGCTCAGAGTTGGCTGGTGGAGGCTGGGGTCATGCTACAGTGACCCTGAAGGGGTGGGGCCAGGCCTCAGTGGGTGAGAGGAAGCCAGGCTGTCTCCCAGGACTGCAATGCTATGGAAGTGTTGCTGCTCCTGCTGCTGCTTGCCCAAGATGTCTGAGGGAGGGAGCTGAGGGTCCCCTCCTCTTAGCCTCCTGGGGAACCAGGCAGGCAGAGCTGGGCACAAAGGCAACTGAACTGAAATAAATCCCCTTACCATCTATACCCTCGCCGGCCTTGCCCCAACCAGTCTCGTGCCTACTGATGGGCGGCAGGGCAATGCCAGGCCCACATCCCCAGCCCCACCCCCCTCCCCAGAGATTCCACAGGGAGCCCCCACTCCCACCCCCTGGAGTATTTTTAGCTCCAACTTGGCCTGTTCAGAGGCCCTTTAAGGCCCTCTGGCTCCCAGCCCAGGATCCAATGGGTCTACGGTCAGAGGACTGCGAGTGGATGGAGGAAGGTGGTGTGCAGAGGGTCAGATCCAGCTGCCTCCAGCCACAGCCAGATGTGGGAGCACCCAGAGGGTGGGAGAGACCTTACTGACATGCAAATGTATTACACATTAATATGCAAATGAGCCCTCTGCTGTCTGCTGTTGGATCTGGTCCAGATCCGAGAATCCAAAAGCTGACCCCTTCTGGACCACCACTGAGCCCACCCTCCCAGCGGCAGTCAGAAGGAAGGAGGCTAGGAGGGAGGCTTTGCCCAGCCCCTGGAGCAAGAAGAGATCAGATCAAACCTCTCCTGGAGTCTGGGCTGGGGTTGGTGGGCAGGGAGCCGCTCCGGGAGGTAGGGGAATGGGTAAGATGACCTCTTAAAGGCTTTCAAAGAGCTGTCTCCTCACCCTCTCCTGTGGCTCCAGCCAGACAGCCCCGCCTGGCCCCTGGGGAGCCCCCTGAGCCCCAAGTTCTGGAAAAGCACTTCCTCACCCTGCCTCTCACTTCTTTGACAGTTCAAGGCTAATGCAACAGCCAAGTAGAAAGTAGTAGAATGGGAGGGGCCTGGGGTATGAGGCCCAGGGGTGTCAGGGCACCAGGCTGGCTCACCCCAAAGAAAGGAAGGCCCCCCTGGGATACTGGAGTGTGGGGTGATGCTCAGAGAAACAGGCTCCTCCCCTCAGGGGGGCGTTGGGGTGGCTCCAGTGGAGAGGGCCAGAGGGTCCAGCACTCAGGCTAATGGGCCCCCATGCCTTACTCCTCAGGGCTAGAAGCTGGTTGGGGAGGGGGCTGCCCCAGCTCTGAGCCCGCAGTGGGGTGGCAGCAGTTCTCAGATGCCTGGATCAAAGCTCTGTGCCAACTCTGTTGCTGGAATTAGGCATCTCCCAGAGGCCGGTCCTGTGGTGGCTGAGACTGCAGCCCTCTCTGTCCTCCCCTTACTTCTTACGCTGCCCAGCCAGCCCCCTCTCCTCTCTGGTGACTCAGCCCTAGAACCAGAGCAACAAGCGGGAGGAAGGGATAGAATGAGGGAGGACGGGAGAAAGAGACCTAGGCCCAAGCCTCCAATAAAAGGGAACAAGGCGGGTTTTCTCATTTCTTCTCCCTCTCCCTTGCTCCATACTATTTTTTCCATATTTGATCCCTGAGGGCATTCTTCATGTCATCTAACCTCAATTCCTCTTGCTGCCGCGGACATCCTCTTTCCCCTTTGTCTAGCTCTGGCCGAGCCCCTCTCTTTTTCTACAGGATTGGGCTTCCCCTGCCCCCCACCCCACTGGAAGCTCCTGGGCCCGGACTGGTCAGTGGAGAGGGCCAGAGGAAAGGACACTAGGCCACATGCAGCCTTCTGCCTGCAGCGGCAGCCTGCTTTGCCCGTTTCCTTTGGCACGAGCCTTGGAGGCTGCCAGGTGGCTGTTCTGCCCGGGAAGCATGTTTGAGGAGAGCACAGCAGGTAATCCTGGTTCCTGCCTCCCTCGGGGATGACCTCATCTTCCAGGAGGCCCAGCCACCCTCACCCCAGGCTTCCCAGAAACCTTCATTGCCTGGCAAGGGCGAGAGGGAGACAGGGCCCCGGAGGTATCTCCTCAAGGTCAGGCCAGACCAGGACACTGGATTCCCAGGAGGCAATGAAGAGCAGGTGCGAAGGGCGGGGGAGCCAGTGGCCATCTCCCTGAGGAATAGTCCCTCTGCCTCCCCCGGGGTCCTCATGCACCTCACCAAGAAGCCCAAAGCAACCGGGTCCTCTGCCCCACTCCTCACCCCTCAGGTCCAGCGACTGAGAAACTGGGGCCTGGGTTGGGGGGAGCCTCTTATGTTGTGGGCAGGGAACCCCAGCCCAAAGGTGGAGCTGATGGGGAACCAAGAGGGTCCACACCTGGGTTTTTAACCATTTCTGGAATAAGGCCTTCTTTGAGAATACGACGAACGCTACGCTCTCCCAGCTCCCACCCCCAGAACAACACGCAAACACACATGATTTTACATGTGCTTTCGGGGATCTCTGCCCCTCTGGAAAACCTCCTGTGAGCCCCAAACGAAGAGTTTGTTCAGGACCATGGACCCTTTCCCTTTTCCAAAGGGACTGTGACTTGATTGCTGGTTCCCCTGAGCTGCACACTCAGGCAGCTGTTCACATCTGGCTACACAGCTGGCTACAGCCAAGCCCAGCTGGGCCAGCTGGCTCTCCCAAAGGGCCAAGGAGCAGAAGTCAGCGAGACCAGGAGATGAGCCAGGATCTAGAACCACCCCTGGGGAAGACTGAGGGTACTGAGTGGCCCAGAAGTCTATCTAGAGCTTCCTGCTTCTGAGGTCCATTAGTTTTAGGACCTCTGGGCTCTTGTCAGGCCTAATGCCACCTCTAGCTGCCCAGGGGGAAAAAAAAAAGTAGAACTTCTCTGCTCAGCCATCTTGGGTGAGGCCCATGGATAGTGCGGGTGCATCCAGGTCCTGGCAGGAGCCCTTGGCTGCAGAGCATGTGACACACATTCTCTCATGGAAGCCCCATGAAGAAGGTGTGTTGGTCCCCTAACCCTGACATGGGAGGAAATGCAGGCCCCGGTCTGAGTGACAGATGTGAGAGACAGGCAAACTGGCAATGGAACTCTGCAGCCTCTTCTCTCTCCACAACGCCCAGCGGCCTCTTCTAGGGCAACAGAGGCAGGACGGAGCAATACAGATCCAGGTCCAACCCAACTCCTCTTTGGGGAAAACTGGCCCAGAGAAGGGACATGTCTTGCTCAAGGTCACTAGCAAAGGGGGGAGGGTGTGACTGATCCTTTATTGACTCCAGTTTCCCATTATTTCCTCTTGCTTCTCTGATCTTCTCTTTACACGATGCCGCCTTAGCATGGAAAGCCTTTTTCCGGATCGGGGCAGAAAGAGCACCGATTAGAGAAACTTGTGTTGACAGTCACTCAGAGTCTCCAAAAGGTGGAGGACTGGCCAAGGCCGGGCCGCAGCTGCTGGGGCAGGGCTGCGAAGGCTGTGGTGACCTCAGCCTCTGCAGAAGCGACGTGGAATTAGGCCAGTTCAGGTAGGCAGACTGGGCAGGGGCTGGGCCAGCAGGGCAGGAGCCAAGTGTGGACTTTGACATTCCTCAAGTTTCTACCGGCCGCAGCCAGAGTTGGAAGAGGTTTCAACACACCCTTTTTATGACCACGTCTTCTCGCTCAGAGGGGTCAGACGCCAGGTGGGGGCAGAGGTCTGGTAGGGGACCCGACTCAAAGTGACAGGGCCTGCCTGCCTGACCTGTCCTAACTACCTTCCCTCCTGGCACAGCCTCCGCTCCCCACCTCCCTTCCCTTCCCGAACATCTGAAACCTGGACATGCCCCTCAGGGCACGAGTGTGTGGTGAGCATGGAGGAGGGGCCTGGAGCGCAGGATGCGGCCTGGTTCCCCTCTGTCCCTTATGCCTAGCTCTTCCCTTCCTTCTTGCCGCTGGCAGGGAAGGAGAACAGAAGGAACAGAAAAACACCATTTCCCTCTTCAAACCAAACAAACACTCTCAGGGTTAAAGACTCAACATGAATCTGTGGAATGCAGGAAAGATGTCTGCTGGGAGGGTGTCACTGCTGGCCTGGGGGTGAGGGGGCAGGAGACCCAGCAGGATTTGGGACAGCCCTTCCTCTCTCTTCTACTCCCCCACCCTCAAGGGGTCAGAGGGAGGCCCCTGGACAGCTCCAAACACCCAGACTCATCACCTCTCCCTCCAGCTGCGGGGGAGGCTGAGAACCCCTCCAGTCTGTCTCTGCAGAGGGTGCGGCTGGCGTGGCCGCAGACTTAATGGGAGGTGTCAAGGGAGAGAGCTTAAATGCATGTGCCCATAGGTCCTCCCCAGGAACCGGGTGAGGGAGATCCAATAGGCGTCTATCCTGCAGTTTTCCCAGCTCCCATCCCTGGAGAATAAGGGGCATGCGGTGTACTAGGTACTCAATTCACAGAAGGGAAGGGGCTCAGGGAAGCGGAACCCCAATGCTGTTCTCCGGGGAGGTTTAAAGGGCTGAGGGGCTGCGTCTAGACAGGTTCTGGCTGGGTCAGCACTTGCCAATGATGACTGCCCCACCCCCCATGCCCATCCCACGCCTAATCCCTTCACTTCCCGCCAAATCTCCGCAGCAGGAGGGCTGCCCAGGTCCCCACCCGCTTAATCTCTGCTCACAGTCGCCGGAGGCCCGTGGGCCAGGACTCCGACTCAAGTCCGGATCCGCACCGCACCCTGCACTCGCACACACTCTCTCTCGCCCACTGCACCCCCGCCGGCCTCACTCACAGGTTGCGCTGCTGCGGCTCCGTCTGCCGATGGAGGGCGACCGAGTAGCCGAAGAGGCTGCCCGGGTTCCCGGCCTCCTTCACCACCAGGAATCGGGTGTCCAGGTTGAAGGCGGAGGCGACGCGACCGCCGGCGGCCACAATCAAGGCGAGCGCGCAGAGCGTCGGGCGCAGGACAGGGGTGGCGAGGCGGGGGCTGGGTCCCATGGAGGCGAGCGGGAGCGGGCACCCGGGCGAGAGCGCGTGCGGACGCGGAGCTGGGCGTGCGGACCTGTTCACCTGCCCGCGCACCACCGCAAAACCCTCGGCCCGCCGCGTCCTTCAGCCCCGCGGCGCTGATCGGTTTCACATCCGCTCCGGGTCCGCGCTCTCAGGTGCGCTCCGAGGTCCGCGGGTCTGTTCTCCGGCCAGCCCGGCGTCTGGTCGCCGCGCCCCCACCCCGGACACCCTGCCCCGCTGCTCGTCCCGGCCGCGCCCCCTTGGCCGCACGGTCGACTTCGATCCCGGCTGGGTGACGGATCTGGGCTGGCAGACGGGTAGACCGCAAGGAGGCCGGGAGGGAGGGGTGCTTCCGCGCGCCCCGCCTTCCCACGCCCAGCGCCGCACCTCCCCACCTTGCGCGCCCAGCCGCGCTCCCTCTCCTTCCGGGGAAAGAGAAAAGGTCCGGGCTCCGCCGCCGCCTCTTAAAGGGGCAGCACCGCCCCGCCCTCCTCATCCTGCCCAGGACGGCTCCGCCCTCTCCCCCCAAACACCTGTCGAGAGCCCCCAAAGGCTTTCATTCCCCCGCCCCGTGCCTTGCTTCTCCCCAGGAGCGTCGCCTTTCGATCAAGATGGATTGGACGGGCGGGGCCGGGGGTGGGATCTGTCCTGCCGGTTTTGCTGCCGCAGCTACTGCTGTTGCAAAGGCCGTTGCAGGCGTGGCCGCCTCGGCCGGGAGAGCCTGGCGAACGGAGCTCCGCGCGCCCCGGGCTGCAAAGTCCGCCTCGCCGCCGCTGGGCTGGGCGTCCCTGCGAGGCGGCTGGCGGTCTCTGGGCGTTCTTCCTCGCACGCAGCCCCTTCGCTGTCCTCGTGGAGATTTTTTTTTTTTCCTCTCTTGCCCGCCCCCATCCACCCTGAGCCCAGCTGGGAATGGTCCCTCAGCAAAGCCAGACAGTAGTAAATAACCAAGCAGCCGCAGTAGTTAGCAACAAGTCAGCCTTTTCCCCGAAGGACTGCGCCTTCTGGTATCCCTTGGAAGCCCATGGATGGGGAAATGATTCTCTTAAGAGTGCCTGCGTGGCCAGGGAGCTGGACCCAGACTGCACCCATTTTCACCCACCCCTGCCTTCAGATACTAGCCCAGCACAACCCCAAAGTTCCCTTCTCCCACCCAGGCTCAGACTGTTTGGAGACTAGGCGGGGATGCCGGTCCCCACAGGTGTGTAGTGGGTGGTGCCCGTTGGCATTAGGTGGGCGGGGCCTACAGATTATCAGCAGAAAAATCAATCAACTGAAAGGGAACGTCAGAGGTCATGTGTGCTTTATGAAGTCGGACTCAGGTTTCCCTCCTTGCAGCACAAAACTAAAGGAGCTTTATTATCTGGGCTCAGGAGTTCAGCCCGCAGCACTCATATCCTTCAAGTTCGGTTTAGTACTCCTATCTCTGAGCGTTTAGAATGATAAGAAAACTACCATATGGCAAGTCCTTATGCACCCAGAACTATGCTAAGGGCTTTACAGGTATTATTAAATTAAACCCTCACAACAACTGATGAGGGGTTGTCGCTGATTCGGGAGGAGAAAACAGGCGCAGGGAGGTCAAGCCGCTTGGTGAGGCCACGCACACAGCTCGGATTTTCATCCTGTGTTCCCCGACCCCAGAGCCTCTCTGGACCACTTACGCTAATAATGAACATTTGTATAATACCCAGGGCAGATCTAGTTTTGGTGAGGCCTGCAGCTTGTACAATTTGGAGCCCTCTTTAAGGAGAAGGGTGAGGAATGAGGAGTCCAAAATTAGATTCAGAGCCCGGGAGGGGCTCAAGCCTCACGTTACAGCTGATGAAACATTTCACACGAAGACTCTCACTTCCTCCTCCTGGCCTCCCTGTGAAGTCAGGATGATCATCCTCATCTGATTGATAAGGGAACGTAAATGTCCAGGATCACACAACTCGCGGGAGGCGGTGAGGACGGGCAGCCACTGGCCACAGCTGTGTCTTTAAGAGACACACTGCAGGCAGATGTTGGTCAGACAGCCAGATATGCCTAAGCAAAAGCAGCTGCGATAACAGTGTTCTCTGTGGTTTGGGGGAGTGGACACCCATCCATCCCTGTCTGTCCTTAGGACAGCGTTTGTTCCAGAGCCACGCAGCCTCTCTCCATAGCCCACCTGCGGCCCAGAGCCCCCGGGGTTCGGAGATACAGGAAGCGGACTTGGCTGGAAGTTGAACTTCTCTTGCTCTCCTTACGATGGCGCCTGGCTCCTCCACCTTCTTCCAGGAGAAGAGGAGGCAGCCAGGGCCAGGAGCTCAGGGGCCAGGTGGACACTCAGGGTGGCCAGGGGTCCTGCCTATTGGAAAGCGCTGTGATGACTCGGAAGGGCTCCATGCCAAGCGTTATCTCTTTGGCCATCCCCAACAGGAATGACCAGCATGTCCGATCCCAGGGCTGGGGGCAGGAAAGGGATGACGGATGGTTTTTCCACTCCAGGGGAGTGCCCAGAGGGAATGTGGGAGCAGGAGCAGGGCGCCTGCTGCGGGGAAGGCCCGGGCTGAGGAATGTGGAGGAGTGTCAGGCAGGTCTGGGGGCGGAGGGATGTGAAGGGAGACCTGGAGACTGGAAGGCCCCTGGGCTGGAGAGTTCGCGCCACATACCCAAAATGCTCTGGTTTCAGTGACAGCATCCACAGCCTCATCCCATCCTCAGTTGACTTCATCAACTCTTCCCCATGGCGAAGGGGCTCACCTAGCATGTAGGCACAGAGAGAGACAGAGGCACAGGAATACCATGTGCAATGAGGCATTTGGGTCCAGTTTTTAAAAAAATATATTTTTTATTGATTTCAGAGAGGAAGAGAGAGATAGAAACATCCGTGATGAGAGAGAATCATTGATTGGCTGCCTCCTGCATGCCCCACACTAGGAATTGAGCCTGCAACCCGGGCATATGCCTTTGACCAGAATCGAACCCAGGACCCTTCAGTCCGCAGGCCGACGCTCTATTCATTGAGCCAAACCTGCTAGGGCTTGGTACAGTTTTGTGTGTTTTTTAAAATATATTTTATTGATTTTTTTTACAGAGAGGAAGGGACAGGGATAGAGAGTTAGAAACATCGGTGAGAGAGAAACATCGATCAGCTGCCTCCTGCACACCCCCTACTAGGGATGTGCCCACAACCAAGGTACATGCCCTTGACCGGAATCGAACCTGGGACCCTTCAGTCCGCAGGCTGACGCTCTATCCACTGAGCCAAACCAGTTAGGTCTTGTTACAGTTTTTGATGTTTGATTGCTGACAGCTCTTAAGCCGTCACCTCTCCTTCTTCCCCTTGTGTCCCACACCTGGACCAGCTGACGAGAAAGCGTGGGCACTGCCTGCGCTCCCTCCTTTGGCATCCATGGGAGGTTTGAACCATGCAAGCCCTGCTCTTCCCACACAAATACTCACCCTGACCTCACTCCCAACCACAATAAAAATCCTGGGCCAATCTCCTTTCTTGGCTCTCTCCAGCCATATAAGACCTGCTCCCCTGAGACCTCTGTTACGTAAATAAAACTTGTCATACTCTCTTGGGGTGTGTGCGGCGCCATCTGTCCTGACATTGATGGGATCCATCTACCTCTGCAGTGACCACAGCAACATGCCACTGTGGATTCTGCCGTAGGGTCAGGGAGGCTCCCTGGAGGAGGAGTATCAGGACAAGGGACGAGGAAAGGACTGGCAAGAGGGAGCTCGGAGCGGAGAAAACAGAAGAGTTGGGGCCTTGCTTGGGGTGAAGTTTTCCAGTTGCAACAGTGACGTCAAAACTTTATAAAAGCACCTTTTGTTTACGCAGTGTTTGCTGTGTTCACACCAGCCTTCCTCTGCCTGACCCTCCCCCCCGCCCCCCCTACACAGACACCCCATCTCGCTCTCTCCTTGTCCCCTTGTCTCTCGAGGCTCCCAGACCATACCACCTGCTCACTCACACCTCACAGGAAGATCAGGCCGCGGACAGGATGTACACAGGCAGTTAGTGGGCAGATAGTGACGGAGTGGAATTGGGGTGCCACTGGCATTGAGTGCAGGCTACCTCTGCCCTCTCACCTCGGCCAAGGTACTTTCCTCCTCGAGGCCTCAGTTTCCCCGGATCTGTGAAAGGAAAGGGCTGGAGAAATGTTTCCTTATTTCCCTGCTGGTATCCTTCGTGCCCCAAGGCTCCCAGCATTTGTCAGACTAAGTGGAACACACAACTGCTATTGAACTGAGACTCAGGTCTCTATCGCCAACTTGAACTGAAAATGCAAATCCTGAGGAGAGGGGGAGGAGCTGCGAAGCTTGAATGGGTTTATCAGATTTCCTTTCTCCAGTGACCCAGTTACAGGCCTGGGGTGGGTGGGGCAGGCGCCTCGGCCTGACAACTTCCCTGGCTCAGAATCTGTCAGCCTCATTCATTGACAACCTACTATGTACAGGCACAGAGCTGGGGACCCCCGGGGCTGCCAGAGATGAACCAGAACATGTGCCAGAGGCTGCAGCTTTATCATGGCCTCCCATTCTGAAAGCTCTCAAATTTAAAGAGGCTAAACCCACATTATGTTGTATTTCAGGGCTGGTGCCTGGGGGCAATGGGTGGTGTTAGAAAGAACATTTTGGCTGCAGCATGAAGCTGGCATTGGCAAGAGAGAGTGAGCTAGCGGGAAGGGGCTGCTGTAATAATTTGGGCAAGGGGTGAGGGGCAGAGGAGGGAGAGAGTGTGAGAAGGCCCAGGGCATGGGGTGGGGGGACCAGAGGGGTTCTGAGAATCAATAGGCAGTGACCCAAAGAGGGGCCTGGTGT
Source organism: Myotis nattereri (assembly GCF_964212035.1). NCBI lineage: Eukaryota > Metazoa > Chordata > Mammalia > Chiroptera > Vespertilionidae > Myotis > Myotis nattereri. The sequence goes on from NC_138091.1 coordinate 45,288,027, forward strand.
GCTGGCCCCAAACACCAGTAACCTTCCCTGCCAGCCAACACTACTTCTCCCCCCTCCCCACCCCTCACCCTGTCTTTCTAGTTCCTCCAACACTCTCCGTGGTCCCCTCACTGCCATCCATGGTGTGGCATTGCTGCCCTGGCTGCGAGATGAGAACTCTGGTGGGCTCTTCAGCATTCTCTCTCTCATTCCTAGGTGGCCCCTTCAAGGTTGGGAGGCCATGTGATCACCCCATCTGAGCTGAGTCACCACCCCCCAGGGGCCTTGTCATTTCTGGGGGAGATGCCTTCTTACTGGCAGGGTTCTGTGCTCAGGTGGGAAGTCTGGGCAGGGGGCTTCATCCATGCCGCCTACTCCTACTAACTCCCTAGAGACCCTCCTGGGGGTGGAGGACCACGTGTGGTTGTCAGTGAAATGCTCCTACATGTATGTTGACTGGAACATGTACCTGTGCACATGGTCCCTTACACATTCACACATGTTTGCCTATGTGTCTCTGAATGTTTTATGTACATTTGGATCCTGAAAGGAAACTGATATTTATCCATGTACGTTAGCATTCACCTACCTGCTGATGACACCCGCCCAAGCTCCTCCAGGCTCCAGCCTTGATGTTCAGCTCTCGCCAGCCACCTGGCTGGCCACCCACAGGCCCCTCAGACTCTGAGCGTCCAGAAGGGGCTCCGCATCTCCTCCTTGTCCCCACAGCCGACTCTCCTGGAACGGCCTCTGAATCAGCACCTTCTCTCCAGCAGGATTCCACAAACACACCTCGTCCACCTGGAAAATACCCACTTGTTCTTTTTTTAAGATATATACATACATATCCTATACAATAAAAGTGTAATATGCAAATCAACTGAATGAAGGAATGACAGGTTGGCGGGGGGCGGGGCTGGTGAGGCGCATGCCAGTAGGCAGAGGGAGGGGACAGTGATGGGGGTGGGGGTGGGGCCGGCTGCTCACCAGCCAGCACTGTGCCTGGATCACCCACCCAATCGCTTCCCGCAGAGGGAAGCCAGACTATGGCTTAGGCCCACTCCAGGAGCGGGCCTAAGCCATCAGTCGGACATCCCCTGAGGACTCCTGGACTGCGAGAGGGTGCAGGCTGGGCTAAGGGACCCCCCCACCCCCCAGCAGTGCATGAATTTTCATGCACCAGGCTTCTAATATACATATATATATAACTTGTATTGATTTTTAGAGAGAAACGGAGAGGGAGGGAGAGAGAGATAGAAACATCAATGAGAGAATCATTGATTGGCTGCCTCCTGCATGATCGGGGATTGAGCCCACAACCCGGGCATGTGCCCTGACCGGGAATTGAACCATGACCTCCTGGTTCATAGGTCGACATTCAACCACTGAGCCACGACAGCTGGGCAATACCCACTGGTTCTTCAACATCTTTCCTGAGTTTTCACTTTCCTCCTTCACCCCTGGACCCTATATCACCCACACTCCACGCCACCCTTGCATGTAGTCCCTCTTGAATCTCCCAGGCCTTGCGCTGGCTTGCAGCGGGGCTTCTAGTGTGATTGTCACCTGCCAGGGCCGTGACCTTGTGCAAGTCCCTTCACCTCTCTGCCTCTGTGTCCTCACCGTAAATTGGACATAAAGATACCAGACTCACAGGCCTGCTGAAAAAGTAGTCATGTGCACTGTTGCTTACACCTGTATTTGCAGCACCCTCCCGCCCAGTAGGTCTTCAACCACCGTGTGTCCAGCACACTGTGTGCTCAGTTGGCCACAGACTCTTCTTGGCTCTCAAAAAGGGAACTCCGTGGAGGTGAGGGAACGGCCAGCTCTGGGTTGTAAATAGCCTCTTGCTCCCGTCCCCGCCCCCACCCCCACCGTGGGATCCTGTTGGGACAAATGTCTTGGCTCAGTGGGCTGAAAAGGAAAGTCAGAATTCTGAGGCATGAATCGCTGTGCCCACTGACTCACTTCCTCCTCCCCACCCGCTCCGGACAGGCCCGGGCCCTGAGTAACACAGGTTGTAGCTTCCGCCCAGCCTTCGCCCCTCATCCTGGCGCCCCCCAGCCCCTCACGGTGGACCTCACCCCTCCGTGTCCAGCAGCAGAAGGTGAATGGAGTCAGTTACTGCTGATTTGAAACCTGTGTTCAAGCTGAGGAGTAGATTCCAGGGCAGACGGGGAGGCACCGGCCCCCCCGCCCCCGCCCCCCCCCCCCCCCCCCGCTCTCTGATGGGCAAGGCAGTGCCCCCTTCTGGAACTTGACCTGAAGGGCAGCAGAAGATCCCCCTCCTTCCCTGATCACAGAAATTCTCATGGTTGGCCAACCCTCCAAAGCTTAAGGCTTCCCATTAAAACACAGGCAGTGCTGCCTGGCAGGTAGCACATGGGCTCCCTGGGAGGGGCTGGGAGAGCATTACAGCGGCTCCCACAGAAACCAGGGCCCTGGGGTATGAATGACGCAGGAAGATGTAGAGGTGAGGGCAGGGCAGGGAAAGGTGCTGAAGGAAGAGTGGGGACAAAGAATGATTTAGTGGAGGTGGGTGGCCTGGGCAGGGGTTCTAGACCGGCCTCAGGCGCTGCCCTCTCCAGCTGACTGTTAGCACGATGGGTGCCATGAGGAAGATGTCTCTGTCCTGCCAACATACCCCCAGGTCTTGGCCTTTACCCTCTGGGGTAAAGGACCTCACCGGTTCCTCTGAGGAAAGGAGTCAGATGGGGTTTGTTGGGGGCGGGGAGGTGTAGGCCACCCCTTTAGTGGCAGAACTGCTCTGGGCAGCCCAGGGCAGGCATAGGAGGAAGGCAGAGTGAGGGTGCAGCCCGCCTCCGCTGCCACTCCTGAGAAGGGAACTGCGGGGACGGGGGGGCGGGGTGAGGTGGGGGGACAGCCAGATACACTGAGGGCACCAGGGGGGCTGGGAGATGCCAGGGCAGCGGGGCAGCAGGCACAGCTCGGCTGGCTGTACAGGATGCCACCTTTCCAGGCTCCCTGGGTCTCTCGGCAGGTGCTTTCCGCTCCAGGGTAACCCTGTCTCTCACTCTGACAGAGCCCTTGTCACGATTGGCCAGATGCCACTTACTAGCTCTACAAAGTTGCTTACGCAGTCAGTGCCTCAGTTTCCCTACCTGTAAAACAGTTAGAAATTGCACCCTAATCATAGAGTCATTGTGGAAAGTCGATGAGAAGCGGCACGGTGCCTGCCGCATAGCGACAGCTCCATCAATGTTACTTTTTTATTGGGGTGGGGGTGGGAGTAGCAGCAGCTACAGAGGGAGTCTCCACAGCCCTGTTTTCCAGGAAAAGCGAGCTCAGACCCCTCTTTCCACCCTGCCAATGGCTCCCACTACAGGGCTCTGCTTGGCGTGGGGGTCAGGGCTATGCATCAAATTGAATCTGGTTCTTGGAAAAACTGATGGGGTTCGCCAAGGGTTCCCTTCAATCCCACTCGTTGATACAGACATGGGCACGTCTATACCAGGGAAATGGACACCCAAGAGCTATGGGGGGGGTGGGGGGGGCGGTATCAGCATCTGGGGAATTCTGTCATCTCACCCTCATCACAAGCCTCCTCCGAGGTTCCGACCGGGACCCGACACAGGAATGGGGAGACGGGGAGGGTGGGCATCCTGGAAAACTCCCTGGAGGAGGAGAAAGGGAAGAGCTAGACTGAGCAAAGGGGTAACAGCTAATACTGGGAGTCTCACTGGGCCCGGCCTTTCGTGTAAAGCATGTCTTTTATTCTTCATGACAAGCCTGTGAGTTCGGTCTCTTAGCCCCTTTTCCAGCACAGGAAACAAAGGCCCAGACTGGCAGTGACATGCCCGAGGTCACACAGCTGGTGGGGCAGTGGGATTCGCACCCGGGTCTATTGGGCTCCAGGGAGAGGACCCAGCTGAGAGGCAGCTAACACTGAGGATGGTGGGGAATTCCAGTCCCCGGCCAGCTGCCCACTCATCCAGGGAGGCTGTGGGTGGGGCGGAAACAGCCACCAGAAGCCAGGGGCACGTGGCAAACAAGGGTGCCAGGAAACGAACCCTACCCAAGGTCCTTCCTCCCGGCCCGCCCTGTGCCCCTGGCCGGCCGCTGGCCGCCTCCCTCCGAGGGAACAGAGACGTCCCTGGAGCCCAGAGGGTGGCCCTGTGTGGGGGAGGAGCCAGGAGTGTCTTAAGGGCCAGGAGGACCCTGCCAGGCCTAAGCCCCTGTCCCCGAGGAGAGAGACAGGGCAGGGTTCCAGGGTTCTTGTTCCGTTGGCCTCAGACGGAGCTCAGACCGGGGCCTGGCACAGAGAAGGTACTTAGTGAACGGGTGTCGAATGGAGATGCAGCAGGCGTGGCATCAGCACTGCCAGGCAGGAGGTGGAGAGACCTGGTCCTGACATGATCTCTGCCACCTGTGACCCTGGAGGAGTCACCCAGCCTCCCCATCCATCAGATGGAGTTGTTGCCCTGGAATGTACGCCGCCGCTTGGGTCCCTTCCAGCCCCAACAATGCAGTTCTATTAATTCTTCTACTCGCTCGCTAACTTGTTATTTCAGCGAAACACATGGTAGAGCTGTCAATATATTTTGGTACCAAGGAAAAAGTGAGCAGGAGCGGTGGTGAAAAGCAAAGGTTGATGGGAGGGTAGTGCTTTGTTAAGATGGACTCAGATGGCCTCGGTTCAAATGTTCCCTCCATTACTTGCTAACTGTGTAACCTTGGGCAAGTTACTTAACCCTGTGGTACCTCAACTTCCTCATCTGTAAAATGGGGGTAATCGGGGTGCATACCATGTGGCTAGTATAAGAATTAAATGAGAAAATACAAATGGCGTGCTTAGGAAACTGTTTGGTACATAGGAAGCTAGTATTATTCCTTAGAGGAGAGTGGATTTCATCTGGCAAAGATGGATGGTGGGGGGGGGGGGGAGGGTGGGGGCGCCAGAACAATGCAAGTCTAAGAAACAGCAAGAGGCCAGTCCAGGTAAATTGGGAAAAGGCAAGTTGGGGGGCAGATGCTGAAAGACCTTGACCAGGCTAAAATGATCTTGTCAGTTGGCATTTCCCAGCTGGTGTTCCATGAGATGCTGCTGGATATTTTGTAAACATACGAGGGGAGCTGAGGAGGAGGACTGAATATCCATATGCAAAAAAAATAAAGTTGGATCCCTACCTCAGATCATATACAAAAATTAACTCAAAATGGATCTAAACACGAGTGCTAAACCTTTACAATTCCTGGAAGAAAACAGAAGGCTGATTCTTTGTGAACTTGGATTTGGCAATGGATTCTTCGATATAACACTAAACGCATAGCAACAAAAGAAAAAATAGATGAACTGGATGCTGTGTTCTGAAGGTTCGTGTCCACCCCAAATTCCAATACCCAAGGTAATGGCTTTAAGAGGTGGGGCCTTTGGGAGGTTATTGGCTCATGAGGGCAAGGTTCTCATGATTGGGTTGAGTGTTGTCATAAAAGAGGCCCCCAGAACTCAGCCCCTTCATCACGTGAGGATAGAACAAGAAGTCTGAGGCCCAGAAGAAGACTCTCACCAACCGTGCTGGTACCTTGATCTTGACTTCCAGCCTCCAGAACTGAGAAACATACATTTCTGTTGTTTATTAGCTACTAGAGGCCCGGTGCACGAAACTCGGGTGCAGGTACGGTCCCTAGGCCTAGCCTGCGATCAGGGCCATCTTCCCCAGCTGCCGGCAGCTGGCCCGTCCCCCCACCGCCACCTACCCTGGTTCCCAGTTTGCCATTGGGCGATGAAGCCTGATGGCCGGGGTGGGGGTGGGGGTGGGGGGAGGGACTAAGAGGTCGGCCTGTCCTGCCCACTTGTGGCCCCACCCCTGCTGTGGGTTGCCCTCTGTGTGTGGGGAGACCAGCAGGGCGGGGGCCTTGGCCTGGCACCGCCTGTATCCCCCGCCACCCCCTCCCAGATCCCCGTTCGCTGTGGGGCGATGGGAGCCTGCTGGCTGGGGAAAGGGGCCAAGAGGTGGTCAGTGCACCTCATAGTGACTGGTTGAGCGGTCGTTCTGGTTGTTCTGCTGTTATGGTTGCTGGGCTTTTATTATATAGGATAATTTTTATAGCAGTCTGAATGAATGAAGACACTGAAACTTTTTAAAAAAACATTTGTGCTTCAAAGGACACCTTCAAAAAAGCTCACAGATAACCCATAGAAATGAATAAAATACTTATAGGTCCTATATCATATAAGGAATTTGCACCTAAAATATATAAAGAACTCTTACAATTCAATAATAAAAAGACAAACAACCCAGTTTAAAAATGGACAAAGGATCTGCATAGACATTTTCCCAAAGAAGACATACAAATGGCCAATAAGTGCCCTAGCTGGTTTAGCTCAGTGCATAGAGTGTCGGCCTGAGGACTGAAGGGTCCTGGGTTCGATTCCAGTCAAGGGCACATGCCTGGGTTGTGGGCTCCATCCCCAATGTGGGGCATGTAAGAAGCAGCCAATCATTGATTCTTTCTCATCATTGATGTTTCTATCTCTCTCTCCCTTTCCCTTTCTCTCTGAAATCAATAAAAAAATATTAAAAAACAAAAAAACAAATGGCCAATAAGCACATGAAAAATGTTCAACTAATTGCTACGGAAGTGCAAATCAAAACCACAGGGAGATATCCCTTCACACCCTCAAGGATGACTAGAACCAAAAACTCAGATATGCGTTGGTGAAGACATGGAAAAATTGAAGTCCTCCTTCACTGTTGGTGGGAATGTAAAATGATGCAATTGTTTCAAAAAATAGTCTGGAATTTCCTCAAATCGTTAAACATAGAGTTGCTGTTTGACCCAGCAATTCCACTCCCAGGTGTATACCCAAAAGAATGAAAACATGTAACCACACAGAAACTTGGACATGAATATTTATAGCAACATTATTTATAATAGCTCAAAAGGAAAACCAACCCAAATGTCCATGAGCTGATGAATGGATGAGCAAAATGTACAGATTCACACAACAGACTATTATTTGGGCATAAAACAAAATAAAGTACTAATACACATTACAATATGGATGAACCATGAAAGAACCCATTCACAAAAGGCTGCATAGGGTATGATTCCATTCATATGAAACGTCTAGGACAGGCAAATATAAACAGAAAGTCGATTAGTAGCTGCCTGGGTTGAAAGAGAAATGAGAGGGCACAGGTTGGAAATGATAGCTAAAGGGTATAGGGTTGTTTTTTTTTTGGTGGTGGTGGTGGGTGGGGGGGTGATGAAAATGTCCTAAAGTTGATTGTAGTGATGGCTGCATAACTCTGAATATACTAACAACCACAGAATTGTACACTGTAAATGAGTGAGTTGTATGGTATGTGAATGATACCTAATAAAGCTGTGAAAAAGAAAATGCAAGGGGAAGGGTGTGGGTTTATCGTCAGGTTCATTTGGGAAAGGCTGGGTTACGGGGGATTGTTTGTTTTCGGACTTCTCTGGTCCAACATGCATTGGCAAACTCCTGGAGAGGATGAGGACAGTATTTCCCCAAACTTGGCCCATAGTTTGACCACAGAACCATCTTCAGATCCCTCACAAAACACTCTTCACAGAGCATAATTTGGCAAGTTTGGCTGCAAGCCAGGGGGAGCCATTGAAGGTTCAAGCAGAGGAAGGGCCTGGCCCGAGCTGCACTTGGAAGGAAGACAGGCTGCCTGGGGAGAATGAAAGGGGGGGAGGGTCGCCTAGCAGCTGGGTGCCAGCAGGTGGTTCAAAAAGCATTTGAATAGACAGTTCTCTGAAGAAGACATACAAATGGCCAATAGGCCCTTGAAAAGATGATCAACATCATTAGTAGCCAGGAGGATGCAAATCAAAACCACCGGGAGATCACTTCATACCCACTAGGTGTGCCAACAGGGATGGCCGAGGTCTGGACATGGACTTGGGGGGACCACCCTGCCCCCTCTCTCCACATTTTCTGGAAGGGGTGCTTCCCCCACTCCCTGGGCTCCATGACCCAAGGCCCAGGAACTCCCAGCCTCTATCCCTGCCGCAGACAGGAGCCCTGACCACCCGGGTGCTTCCGGAGAGGATGCTAGGGAATTCATCCATCAGAACTATGTTTATGTCCCTCTTCCTGGAAGTGGGATGGGCACCAGCCTGCCCAGGCTGGGGGGGCGGGGGGAGGCGGGGGTGGTACAGACCTGGGGGCCCGTGAGAACCCAGTGGGGAGGGTAACAGTGGGTGGGAGCAGGTTGGCCTGATCGGGGCCAGGCAGGTTGAAGCAGGAGTCTGTGCATTATTTTCCACACATCCTTCCTCCCCCAAGTCCATGAGAAACACAGCAAGTTCAGGGCTGAGAGAACCTGGGGAACTCGGCCTTTAAGTCTTACGTCTTAGTCACAATGGTTCACCTTTATTGAGTACTTTACTCTCTACTTTTTCCCATGCTACGTGTCCTGCGTGGATCGTCTCATCTGATCCTTGGAACAATCCTATGAAGTAGGTGCCATTATTATTCCCACTTTACAGATGAGGAAACTGAGTCCCAGAGGGTTTCGATAACTTGCCCTGATATTACACAACGGGACCGTGACCCAAGGGACGCTCCTGAAATGAGGTGAATTATCCAGCTGTAGACCAGGGAGCGGGGTTGGAAAAGTGGGCCGCCTGCCTTCTTCCAGCCCCCACCCAAGCTTCCTGGCTCCACGGCCTCGCCCAAGGCCCGAGGAGTGGGCGCAGGGGCCACTTCAGCCATCCCCCTGCAGCAGGCGCTGGTGGTTCCCTCAAACTCCCAGCTTCCTGGAGTGGGAGCTGTTCAGACTTCTTTCAACAGAGAGCCTTGTTGTCTCCATCAGAGGCTGTGGGAGAAGGACAATCAGGGACGGCTGAGGGCGGTGTGTCCCCGCCAGGCTCCTGGTGGGGCAGGGAAGGGGACCCCCAAGGAGTTTCAGGGGACCCACCCAGAGCTGAGCCCTTTCAGACAGGGTGACAGCCGGTAGACAGGGCTCCAGGGAGGGCACAGAAGAGCAGGTTGAGGGCCACTGTTAACTTTCCAAAAGCCCGACAGGGTTTGTTTCCATCCCCATACCAAGTAAAGGGGTCCCGGAAGGCCCAGAAGACAAGGCTTGGGGTCCCCGGGCTGCACTGACACTAGAGGCGGGGGAGGGGGTGGGGGGCTGCAGTGGTGCTGCCCAGAGTAATGAAGCAGTGAGGTTCCTGTGGCCAGACCTGGCGAGGACCCAGCGGGCTGGACCCCAAGGTCTTTGAAGCTGATCCCAGCTCGGAAGCAGAGTGACGGACTTCATGGCCTCCTTCCCCCGCCCCCTCCCCCAACCCCCCTATCTCTCCACAAGCCTCCGTGGCTGCAGGAAAGAGCTGTGTGTGGAGGGGTGGGTACCATTCACTCCCCAAATATTTACGGACTGTGTTCCTAGCGCTGGGCCTGGAGCCAAGGCCCTCGGGTCAGGCCCTGGCTGTGTCCATTACTCTTGTCTCACTCAGGCAAGCAGGCCCTGGACACAGGGAGGGGAGGCGGGAGGAGGCAGGGGCCTGGCTCCCCCTGCATGGGGGATGGGCGACGCAGAACAGTAGCCGCTGCCTGCGGCTCCCTCCCACAGCCCACCCGCCTGGCAGGAGTCTGGCTGCATCCCAAAGGCTCAAGCCTGCTCACCCAGGGGAGATGGGGAAGCTGGGGGCAGGGAGGGGGCCTCCCAGGCTCCCAGGCTGGGGGTGGGAGCCATCACTCCTGTCCACCTTCCCCTGGCTCAGATAATCCAGCCCCCCAGGAGCTGGACTCCCCCAGGGCCAGGCTGGGTCAGACAAGCTGCAGCCTGCCTCACATCCTGGGCGGGAAGCTGTCCCTGGAGGCAGAGCCGACAGGAAAAAATAATCAAGGAGCTTGACAGGGTGGGGGTGCTGCCCTGGGCCTGTCATTCCCTCGCTAGACAAGCAGCCACTTCCCAGAGCATGCTGTCCGGCGTCCCAGGCACAGCAACCCTCAGACACGCCCCCAGAACCACCCGGGCACAGAGAGGCTGGGGCGGGCCCCAGAAAGTCAAGATACCATCCTGGGCAGCGCACAGGGCCTGCCCGCCCTGCGTAGCTCCCTCCCGCTGGGCCGGGACACCAGGCGGGCAGGCGGCCTGCCCCCTCCCCGGCCCTTCTGCAGCTTCCTCCCTTGCCCCCTCTTCTGCCTCCATCACCTCACTTCTGCCCCCTGGTCCTGTAGCCCTGTGTCTCTCTGTCCCCTTTCTCCTTGTCTGTCATCTCTGGACAGGCTGGGGCAGGAAGGAATCCAGGTTCTGCCCCCCTAGAAGGGGTATGGGGTCGGGGAGGGAGGAAGGGGTGAGAGCCCAGACCACGGGCCTTGTCTGTCCCTTCCAGTCCCCACCCCCACACCCACCCCACCCCTGTGCCCTAGGAGCAAGCTGCGTCTCCCTCCCTCTTGGTGTGTAAGTAGCTAAGCTCGCACTTCAGCCAAGCCTCTCCCAACCAGGTAAACATCTGCTCCCCTTTCTCCCAAGGCCACTCTGGCCCCACAGCCGCCCCTGAGGACAGTGGGGGAGCTGCCCCACCTCCTCCCGCAGCGCCTCCACTCTGCTCACAGCAGTGTGGGCAGGGGCTGTGGGCCTGAGACTCCAGGCCTGGGGATGGGGTGGGTGGGGATGTAAGGGCTCCGGTAAGGGACAGGCCCGCTGCCCCGTCATGGCCTCTCCTCTCCCCGGCCTGGTTCCCCGGCTGGGACTGGTCCGGGGAGTAGGCAGGTCCTTCCACACCTTTAGGGGCTCCCAGCCAGGGCAGCAAGGGCAGGTCCACCCTAGAACGGGGTGTGTGGCGGGAAGTGTGGCTACCGTAGGAGGGCAGAGCACTTCTTCCCAGCTCTTTTCCCCTCTCTTTCCCCTCTCTTTCCCCAGTCTCTAGAAGATTCTCCCCCCTCCTGAGCTCAGGACTCCCTCCCTCGCTCCCTCCAGAGGTCTTCCAGGTGGAGCTGACCTTTCTCTGGTTGAGCCATGACGCAGGTGAGCACCCACCCAGCACAAAACCCACCCTGGGCACCTCCGGGGAAACCCAGAGGAGCCCCACCCCTGCAGCTCGGGTGTCAGTCAGGATGAAGTGGGGAAGAGGCAGAACAAAACCGCTCCAGGTGGCCTGTGTTCAGGGAGGGTGGGGGTTGGGGATGAAGACGGGGACAGCCTCTGGGATGAAGGCGTCCGGATGGCTTGCTAGAGGAGGTAGTGTTTGGAGAGGGGCCTTGTTGAAGAGGGTCCTATCTCTCTTGGCGTCTATGTCCACCCCGGTGGCCCCTCACCCCCACACCTGACGCCTCCTTAGCCACTGGGAGCAGAGATGCTCCTTGCCCTCCTGCCAGCTCCCGCAGGGCACTGCCCCGGCTCTGCAGCCCCACCTCCTCCACCTGCTTCCCAGCTGTGCTCCTGGGTGTGTGATGGAGCCTCATCTGTGCAACGGGGAGACCGAACCGCTGCCTCTCGCGGTGTTCCTGCTGCGGACAGCTCCCGGAGAGGTGAGATCCCACAGACTGTGCCCCCAGCAGAGGTTGGGGGTTCCAATTTGTGAGGGAAAATGCAACATGGCAGGTAAATGTCCCTCTCCCCCAGTGGCCCGGGGAGCTGAAGACCCCTGGCCTCCAGTCTCGCTCCTCCAAGCTCCGGCTCCTCAGGGCCAGCTCTCTCCCTGGGCCGGTGGCCTGCATTTAACTCCTTGTCTCTTTGGGGATCAGAGTCTTTCCACTGGAGGAGAGGCCTGGAGTGCGGCTTGAGAAAGTGTCTCTCCTTCCAGCCTTAGACTGTGAGTGAGGTGAGTGTCCTCGGCCTCCTCCAGCGGCCTTGGCCTTTGGCCACATGCCTGGTGTCTGGCTGAGAGGGGCTGGGGTTCCGCAGCTCCGCCCCAGCCCAAGAAGGGGCTCGGGGACTTCACTGAGAGGGATGGCCCTACATCGTGTCTCATCTCCCGCTCACTTTACATGAAACCCAAGGGTCGGTCACCCAGGACCTTGAATTCTCCAAAATTCCAGGCTCCCCCTTCCCCTCTTGCATTCAAACCATCCCTGGGTTTTAAGCTTAATCCCCCCCCCAAACCCCTCCCCCACACCACCCCCACTGCCCTGGGGGTCCTGGGTGCTCCCCTCTCCCTGGGATTCCAGCTTTTGCTGAAGTCCCTAGTCTCTGCCTCTCACCTGCAGGCTGTTGGCCCTGCGCTTGGTCAGCCCAGGTGTGGAATGCAGCCCCCCTTCCTTCCATTCCTCCCTAAACACCATCCACTCAATGCAGTGAGCCTGGAGGGTCATTCCTGAGAGATGGGGTGATGGAGGAGGGAGGCGGCCTCCTGGATATGAGATACCACCGATCTTCAAGCACACAGTGGCCCGTGCTCTCCCAGCCAGGTTTTTATCTCACCCTGGTGGCCCGCCACCTTGCCATCTAGCTGCTTCTCAGACCCCCTCTCTTTCTGGGTGTCTCTTCTCCACACCCCGCCCCTGTTCCACATCTTCCTTCAAGAACTCTCTCCTGAAGCCCAGAGTGCTACTAGCCGAGCCACACTTCTCTTCATTTCATGTCCAGAGAGAACCAGCAAAGTGTGTTCCCAGGCAGAGCTCTGCCTCTCACCGCAGTGAATGGGAGTCTTTTCTTGCCGCTCCACTGAGATGGAACACGGAGTCCCCAACGCGACAATGACTCCCCAGGGGCCTTCCAGGGGGAGGGACAAAGCAGGAATAAGAACCTGGGGCTCTTAACCGCCTGCTTAAGAGCTGAGAGACTCGGGGCAAGTGAATGAGTCTGTCTGGCCCACCACGTTATTTTGTTTAACGTGAATGTTTTGTTGAAGTGCCACATACGGACAGAAAAGTGGGTGGGTTTTCACAAAAGGGACACATTTGTGTAACCAGACCCAGACAGAAGAAGACAGTATTTCCAGTCCACCTCACCCCCTTGTGCCTCCTCCCAATCTCTATTTTCCCGGAAAGGAACTACATCCTGACTTCTACCACCATAGAGTAGTTTTGCCTGCTTTTGAGCTTTCTATCAACAGAACCATACAATATGTGTTCATTCGTTTGTTCAACGTTAAGCTTGTGAGATTCTTTCTTTTTAAAAAATATTTTTATTGATTTCAGAGAGGAAGGGAAAGGGAGAGAGGTAGAAACATTAATGATGAGAGAGAATCATTGATCGGCTGCCTCCTGAATGCCCCACACTGGGTATTGAGCCCACAACCCGGGCATGTGCCCTGACTAGGAATTGAACTGTGACCTCCTGGTTCATAGGTAGACACTTGGCACTGAGCTATGCCAGCTGGGCATGAGATTCTCTTTCATATGTTCAACGTTAAGCTTGTGAGATTCATCTGTGTTTTCTTGTAGCTGCTGTCGGCTCCTACCCGTTGCTGTAGGGTATACCAACATATGAATGTACCGCCCTTTATTTAGCTCTTCTGCTGCTGATGGACATCTGGTTTTTTCAGTTTGGGGCTGCTGACAATAGTGCTGTGGTGAGCATGCTTGTGTGTGTCTTAGGAGCATACTGTCTGCTTTCCTGTTGGACACATGCCCAGACATGGGATTGCTGGGGCATGGGGATCGGATATGTTCAGCTTTAGTTGATGTTTTCCAAAGTAAGTTGTGCCAACGTACATTCCCACCAGCTGGGTACAAGATGCTCCACGCTTCACACCCCTGCCAATGTTTGCAGTGCCAGTCTTTTTCATTTTAGTTCATTACAGGTTTTGCATTTCCTTGGTGACTGATGACATCACACACCTTGCCATATGTTTGAAGGTCATTTGCAAAGCCTTCTTTGTGAGGTGCCTGTTCAAGTCCTTCCCCTGTTTTCTGTTGGGTTGCCCATCTTGTCCATCCTATTGATCTATAAAGTTCTTTATATATTCCAGACACAAGCCCTTTGCATTGCAAATATCTTTACCAACTGTGTATCTTGCCTTTTACTTTCTTAATGGTGACTTTTGAAAAGCAGAAGTTCTTAGTTTTTTTTTGTTGTTGTTGTTTAGAGAGAGAAACATTGATTTGTTTTTCCACTTATCCATGCATTCATTGGTTGACTTCTGTATGTGCCCTGACCGGGGATTAAACCCACAACCTTGATGTATCAGGACCATGCTCTAACCAACTCAACTACCTGGCCAGGGCCAGAAGTTCTTAATTTTAATTGAGAATAATTCATCATGTGTGTTTTCTTTATGGTTAGTACTTTTTGTGTCTGTTTAAGAAATCTTTGCTTACCTCAAAGCCATGAAGATATTCTGTTTTCTTCTAGTTGTTTATCATTTATATTTAGATCTAAATTTGTCTGAAATTTATTTTTGGTATGGTATGAAGTGGGGATCAAGATAACTATTTTCTGGCCCTAGCTGGTTTGGCTCAGTGGATAGAGCGTCAGCCTGCGGACTGAAGGGTCCCAGGTTCAATGCCAGTCAAGGGCACATGCCTGAGTTGTGGGCTTGATCCCCAGTGGGGGTTGTGCAGGAGGCAGCCAATCAATGATTCTCTCTGATCATTGATGTTTCTATCTCTTTCTTCCTCTCTGAAATTAATAAAAATGTATTTTTTAAAACGATAACTATTTTCTGTATGAATAGCCAAGTGACCCAGCATCATTTATTGAAAAAAAAAAATTATTTTTCCTAGTGCAGCATAGCAGTATAATCTGTGTCAAAAATCAAGAGGCCATGTTTGTGTGGATCTGTTTCGGGGCTCTCTATTTTGTTCTACTGGTCTGTCTTTGCACTGATACTGTGCTGTCTTAATACCTAATGCTAGAAATCCTCCAGTCTTACTCTTCTTCAAGAGTGTCTTGGCCAAAACCGGTTTGGCTCAGTGGATAGAGCGTCGGCCTGCGGACTGAAAGGTCCCAGGTTCGATTCCGGTCAAGGGCATGTACCTTGGTTGGGGGCACATCCCCAGTGGAAGATGTGCAGGAGGCAGCTGATCGATGTTTCTCTCTCATCGATGTTTCTAACTCTCTATCTCTCTCCCTTCCTCTCTGTGAAAAATCAATAAAATATATTTAAAAAAATAAAAAAGTGTCTTGGCTATTCTTGGTCTTTTGCATTTCCATATCAAGTTTAGAATTTGTCAATTGTCACTACAAATTTACAAATTTGTCAAAATTTAGAATTTGTCAACCTGTCAGTACACACACATATACACACACATGTTTCTGCTAGAATTTTGGCTGGGATTGCATTGAATCTATAGGTTGATTTGGGGAGGATTAACATCTTTACAAGATTGAATCTCCCAATCCATGAACATGGTATATTCTCTTTATTATGTAGATATTTAATATTATCTCTCAAGAATGTTTTGTAGTTTTCTGTGTATTGTGTGATCTTGCACTTTTTTTGGTTAAAGTTATTTCTGGGTAAGTATTTGATATTTTTATGGTGCATAAATGGTGTTGTCTTTTTAATTCCTTTCCTTATTTGTGCATTAGCAGTATATTGAAGATCATTTGATTTCCTATACAGACCTTTTATCTAGTGACCTTGCTAAATTCACTTAGTTATTCTTTTTTAAAAAATATTTTGACATTTTACTTTTGAACATAAATCACCCTTTGCAAGCTAGGGAACAGAATCAAACTAAGACAGTCTAGTCCCTCGGGATTCAGGCCAAATCTTTTGATCTTCAGCAGAATGACATCAGTCCAAGGTGCTAACAATGTGGTCATAAATTATAAATAACCACTTATCTACATTTTCCTTAAAAAAAAAAAACAGCCAAAAATCTAGTCCTTAAAGGTATGATACACAGAACATCTTAATCTATAAATGATAGAATTACCTGCATTTTATGGTGCCCAACCTATTGGTGAACCAGATCAGATTTTGAAAACTTGCTCTGAGGTTGAAAAAAATTCCTGATTGCTCTTAGTAAGAAAGCAAGTAAAACATAGTACAGATGTATCTACATTAATATTTGATCTTGCCAGGATCTTCCACTAGCCAACTAGCACATGAAGCAGGCATGTCAAACTCGTGAGTTTGACATGCTTGACTTAGAGCATAGGGGAGAAGATATTTAGGTATTTTCAAAGTAAATTACTTAGTAATAAGAAATTTGATGTACTGCATTCTTCCATTTGTCACAAGAACAAATTGACAATAAAGACTATTTAAAAGAACTGCTCACCCCTAAAATGCTCAGCACTTCTAATTAACATTGCTCTTCTTCTATGGTACGGACTCATGTGGTAGAACTTGTCAGCTTTTTGTCGGGGCCAGGAGATGAAACACAGAGCATGCCCTAATTAGCTGATGGTAAGCTCAGTTAACATCTTTAGGATGATGGACTAATAAAATCTGGCCATTGTTCTGTTAAATTACAGAAAACCACAGAATTCCTTAGCCCTTAGCCATAGTTTCTGCTCAATATCTTGAAGCTGAGCTCAGAACCATCTGACTCAGCTGCTCAGGGCTGAGGTGAGTGCTAGTCATCAAGGCTGGACTGTCACTCATTGTAGGAGTAACCCTGGTACTTCTGGATGCACAGTAGGCGATGTGCAAGTGGTAAAATCCTGGCGGGACACCAGGATGCCAATGAACAGGACAGGAGTGGCTGGTCTGCTCCCTTTGAAATACACTGGAACCTTGGTTCTTGAACTAAATTCATTTGGGAAGGCTGTTCGAGAAGCGATTTGTTCGAAAACCGAATTATTTCTTCCCACTAGAAATAATGTAAATTGAATTAATCTGTTGCAGACGCTCAAATGATTCACTGCTTTAACTTTTCTTATCTTTATATATAAAAGCCCAGTGACCGGAATGGCGGAATGACCAGAACGACCAGAATGACCGATGGCGATGACGCACACTGTGGCAGCCAACTAGCCTGATCCGGACCCCAATCAGCCTCCCCCCCCAACCCCCCTGATCTGGGGCAGGGCCAGCCAGCCAACCTCCCACAGCCCCTCCCCCCCGCCGGCCGGGCCCAATGGGCTCCCATTGGGGTGGGCCTGCCGGATCCCACCTGTGCACGAATTTGTGCACTGGGCCTTAGTATACAATACATGTCTAATGTACTGTTTTCTCTATAAATTAACACTTCTTAAATTTATCGATCCACCCCCTACTAGCCTTAAACAAATTTTTCATATATCACTGCCTCTGAAATGCTATCACCAGCTACCTGCATTTTGTTTATCTGAATCAACAACAATTTTTCTACCTATTCCACTGCCTGTGATTGTTGCTTTGTGAGCACTTTCACACCCTTAGCAACATTAGCATCCTTGATGGCCACTTTATGTTTTAAAATTGTGCTAATTGTCGATTTTTTGCCAGCAACAAAAGCGTTCTCTCCTTTGTTGTCTGAGATACACTTTTTGTCCTGCTGAGGTACCAGCATGAAAGGGTTGTCAGGTTCAAAAACCAAAGTTTTGTTCCACAACTGAGACATTTTTCCCATGAGCCACTTGGTTGAGAGCCGAATTGTTCGAGGTAGGAGGCTTTTGAGAACTGAGATTTGACCGCACTTGACAGCCTTCACTTTCAGCTCCAGGGTGGCATCCTCATCGCACACAAACATGGTGCGGGGATGCTCTTGGAAGGTAGACACGGTCCACATATGGTTCACGCCCTCCTCGATGGCTTTGTACAGAGCAAAAGCCTTGGGAGCCTTGTAATCCTTACGATAAGGATTATCACCTCTCGCATCCGTGACAGCACCCGTGCCAGGGCCATCGTGGCATCTTGGAGAGATCTCCATCGAAGAACCTAGCATTGGCCAGTATGGTGTTCTCCACATGGGTCCTGGACGCCAGACTGGAGCCTGGCTCAGTGAAAGCAATGGGTCGGGGCCGATGCCTCCGACAAACAGCTCAGTCCCACCTGCAGCCTCGATCTTGTCCTCAGAAGCGTCGCTCCCGGCCTGCAGGTCAGCTGCACGCCCACCCAGGATGTGGCGTTTCCTGGGTGGATGTCAGTGTGCTGGAGGAAGCTGTTCCACAGGAAGGACTGGTGACTCTCGAGGAAGTACTCCTCCGTGTTGAAGGTCTTCCCATATCTGGACAGGTCTCCGTTCTTAGGGTACTTGATTCACAACCAATGGGGTGCTCCAGGGGGCAGCCCCAGGATGAAGTGCTTGTCAGGTCCTGGGTTAACCTGGACGATGCGGCTCCTGATGTGTCTGGCGGCCCCCTCGCTGGCCTAAGAACAGCGGTCCAGGATGATGAGCTTCTGATGGCAGATACCTCCCTCAGCAGCCGCAGCAATGAGTTGGGTCACGTGGCTGAGGGTGAAACCCTTTGCAGATATAACCTGCCAGCAGGAGGGAGCCTAGGATAATGAGAAAGGTGCCAATCAAAGACAGCACTGTAGCCCTGGCCGGTGTTGGTTGAGCGTCATCCCATGCATCCAAAGGTCACAGCTGGATTCTGGTCAGGGCATATGCCTGAGGTGCAGGCTCAACCCCCAGTGGGAGGCATGCTGGAGGTAGCTGATGGATGTTTCTCCCTCATCCCTGTTTCTCTCTCTCTCTAAAACATCAATAAAAACATTTTTAAAAAAACATACACACAGCACTGTAGCAAGCACCATGGCTTTATAGGGGATCTTAGGAGGGCTTTTCTTAAACTGAAGGTCAATGTAGCCATCATCTGTGTTGGAGAGCCTTGAGTATTTCATTTAAAAAATATATATATATTTTCTTGATTTTACAGAGAGGAAAGGAGAGGGATAGAGAGTTAGAAACACTGATTGGCTGCCTCCTGCACACCCCTACCGAGGATAGAGCTCATAACCAAGGTACATGCCCTTGACCAGAATCGAACCCGGGACCCTTTAGTCCAGGGGCCGATGTTCTATCCACTGAGCCAAACTGGTCGGGGCGAGTATTTAATTTTATTTCTGGGGATTCCAGTAGCCAGGTTGGCACGAGATGGCATACCACAGTGACACGGCTGACACAGCCACACCAAGTCACCCGTGTGCTGACAGCTTGCTCATCGTTGGAAACACAGATGCTCATGACACCCCTCACCTAACTGCCACCCACCCTACCCTGCCCAGGCAAGCTCGGCACCGGAAAGCCACTCATTTGTTCGAATCATTTATATCTTTTTTGGATTTTCTCTGTGTACCCTTATGCCACTTAAGTATTGACAGTTTTATTTCTGCCTTTACAGTTCTCTTAATGTTTTGTTCCGGCCTTAATGCTCTGTCTGGGGCTTCCATTGTAGGGCTGCACAGATGTGATCGAGAGATCCCTGTCCGGTTCCTGATCTCAGCCTAGCCTAGGGAATCAGAGGGTAGCTCCCTTTGGCTGGAGGCCAGCAGTCTATTCCTGCCATTTCTCAGGGGCCCTGCGACTCAGATCAAGATAATGACTAACTTCAGGTCACACAGCAAGTTAGTGGCTGAGTCAGAATTAGAACTCAAGCTTCCTGGAGCCCAGCCCTTCTTCAGCCACCTCTCTATGGTCAGGATTTGGGAGGTGGCCAGAGGGCAAAACAATGTGCCCATATGTGTTTTAGGAACAAGACAGCTTTGTCCACGTACTGGGCCCAAGATCCACAGTTTCTATGTAAAGAAGGTGGGCAGACAGCCCCTCCTGCAGCCAGAGAGGAAGGGGGCTCAGGGCTCATGGAGGGGGGAGGCAGGTGGAGGAGCTGGCCTTCGCTTCTCACCCTGTGCCATTTGGAAGAAGGCTTTGGGAAACTTTCTCCAGGTAGGACCCAGACCACCAGCCTGTGAGGGCCTTAGAGGTCACTGACTTGGACCCCAGGACCTCAGGGCTCCAGGGGGTGGGAGGAGCCCATGGCCAGAGAGGGCAAATCTGGACTCGTGCGCGATGCACAGGACGGTGATGCCGAACTGGGGGCAGACCAAACCCAGAGTTCTTGGATGCCTAGAATACAGACAAAAGTCCTGGCCGAGAACCCTGGCCTGGTCCCCCCCACTTCCTACCACAAATTCTAGGGGTGACAGAGAGGAGAGGGCCCAGAGAGCAAAGAGAAAATGGAGGGAAAAGAAGAACAGAACAGACCAGGAAAGGAAAGAGTAGGGATTTAGACATGAGTCCAAAGTACAAGGGCCTGGGCGGTCCATGGAGGGAACTGAGTCGGTGGCCTGGGTCTGAACTAGGGAGAAACCAGCAAATTGAGAGCAGCACTCTCCTCTCTGGCCACCCCTCCCCCACTGGGGGGAATGTCTGGAATGTGATGAGCTGATAAGATGGGACTCCTACTCCACCTGGCACAGAGCGCTGGTGGTGGGTTGCTTTGCCACCCCCCTTATTGGAAGAGATGGGGGCCAGTATGAGGAAGTTTTCAGTGGCCATATCCTAATGGAGGACTTCATGGAAGGTCCGAGGGAGGGGTGCTCCTCTTGCAGGGCCAGCGGGCCAGCTGCCAGGGCCATGGTCATGGCCAGATGCTTCCCAGCCAGCTGTACTGTGAGTCAGAAGGCACGGGCCTGGGTTGAGGGAAGGTGTTCCTGGTTGGCAGGGAAGCTGGGACAGGAGGAGAGGGGAGGGGGAAGGAAGGCAGAGATAGGGCTCCATGGCTGCTGGCCAAGGAAACCCTCTAGCGGGCCCTTCTAAAGAGTGACCCCAGTAGGTGCTGCCCCCCTGCTGGGTCTGGAGTCAGTGCATAAGAAGCAGACTGTGGTCCTCGTTGAGGTGGGTCCACGGGGTCCCCTGGTTCAACCCAAGGCAGTTACTTGGGCAAATGGACACTCTCAGGTGTGCCCTCAGCGTCCAGCTTCCCCTTGCCACCCTCCTTCCGGTGGCTCCGTGGGGCTTCCCTCTGCAGACCTCGAAGCCTTCGCAGAGCTGCTTTCCCTCACCTCCTCTGAGAGCTTCAGCCACGTTAGTTGAGACCTACAACCTACCAGCCACCATGCCAGGTCCTGGGGCTTTGATGAGCAAGGTGGCATACCTGCCCTCCTGAGGTTAGATCAGCCAACGGTGAACACTGGCACTGGGAGCTCAGAGGAAGGGGGAGGGGGAGGAGCGAGGCTTGAGGAAGGCAGGAGGGGTACAGCAACCTCAAGCTGGCACCCGGGTCTGCACCAGGTGCCCACTTTCTGCTCCCTGGATGATCATTTCTGAGACAGGTTGCCAGAATAAAGGGAAAGGAGAAGTGGCGGGGGGGGGGGGGTGGGGGTGGGGGTGGGGGGGCTGGTGGTTTGAGGTTGGGCCTGTTTGGAGGAGCAACAGAGATAGAGAAAACCTCAGCCCCAGGGACGACTGACTATGCAGCTACACTTGTGACCTGCTGCGGGCAACCTGAGACCGGATGGGAGGAGATCCAAACCTGGCTCTCACTCCAGAACAGAGGACAAGGGGCGCCATCCCACGTGGCTGCAGCGGGAACAGGCCCAGGCAGCAGGCCTGCCCCACAGACATTGATCAGCGGTTACAGACCCTGGCCTGGGCGTATGACTGGCAGCTGGGTAGAGAGTTGTGCTAAGGGCCACTTTTGTTTCCTCCTCACACCCAGCACAATGCCTGCTGGCGCATATTAGGAGTCCAAAGTGCTTGGGGAATAAAAACCATGAATGAATAAATGATGAATAAACAAATTCATCAGCCAATCTGAGTTCCCAACAGCCTGAGTTCCCATCTGTTAGAAATGGGCAGGCCTGCCACCTGGTGGCAATTGAGATAACTGCAGCCCACAGTTAGGGCCCAGCATCACCCTTCTCCCCAGGGACAAGGAGCCCCTGGATTGTAACCATTAAGACGGATCCCAAAAAAGCAGCGGCACATCTATACAACGGAATATCACTTGGCCATCAAAGGGAATGAAATCTTACCATTTGCAATAGCATGGATGAATCTAAAGGGTGCTGCACTAGGTAAGTCAGACAAATACAAATACCACATTATTTTACTTACATGTGGAATCTAAAGAACAAAACAAACAAAATAGAAAGAGACTCATAGATACAGAGAACAGACCGATGGTTTCTAGACGGAGGGCTATTGGGGGGCGGGGTAAAAAAGGTGAAGAGCATAAGAAAAACGTATTGGTAGATACAATATAGTCATGGGGATGTGAAGTACAGCATGGGGAATACCGTCAATAATACCGAAATAACTATGTATAGTGCCGGGCAGGTCCTGGAAAATATTGGAGGAATCATTTGGTAAATATAAGGTTGTCTAACCACTACGCTGTACCCCTGCAACTAATACAAAATAATACTGAATGGTAAAAAAAAGACTAGTCCAGGGGCTGCCTTCACCCCCCACTCTCCACCCCTGCTTGTCTCTAGGCCATACCACCTGATTTTCCAGCACATTCCGGCAGTTTTCTTTTATTTTTTAAAACCTCCAAGGAAAGAGATACCTCCCTCATCTTTGCCCCTTGAAAATCCCTACCTTTGGTCTCGCCTTTTCAGTTTTTCTCCTTGGGCAGAGCAGCGGGGCCAGAGCCTGCAGGACCAAAGCTGCTGGTGTGGGTTCGAAGGTGAAGGTGAAGGTGAAGGTGAGGTGATGGGAAGCATGGAAGGTCTTTGAGCTGGGGCACAGCTACAGAGGCAGGACAGGCTGAGGGAGGCCTGGTGCAGGGCGCTGAGGCCTGGGCAGGTAGGGCAGTGAGGGGGGGAGGGACGGGGGATTGAGAGGTATCTGGGAGGCAGGATCAATAACACTTGGGGGATTGACTGGTTGTGGCTGATGAGAAGGTAGTGAGCTGAGTACCTGGTGGTGTTGTTGCTGAGAAGGGGAGCCGTGGAGGAGAATGTTTAGGGCTGAGGGTGGCAAGTTCAACTTTCAACAGACAGTGCTTGAGCTGCCTGTCGATGTCCACGTTAGAACATCCAGAAAAGCACTAGGATCGCCAGCCCTGGGCTCAGCGGAAGGTCTGTGCCGGAGTTGTGGATTTAAAGGCCACAGGAGGGAAGCGATTGTGCAGGAAACACGTGAACTGCAAGCAGGGTCCAGGGCATCCTGAGGGCAAGTGCTGGAGAAGAAGCAGGAATCAGACCTGGTCCCTGTCTTTGAGAAACTCCCTGTCCAACCAACCAGTACGAGAGACAGCTCAGTAGATCGTCCTATATAAGAAAGAGCTAATATGCAAATTAGACTGAACAGCAGAACGACCGTCTGGACGACCTTCCGGGTGAATCCAGGGCTGCAAGGGCTAAGACCCTTGCACGAATTTCATGCATCGGACCTCTAGTCTCCATATAATATGGTAAGTGATAAAATGGATGCATGTTTGTTTGGCTCCAGGGATCTGGCCAAAAACAATTTAGCGGAATGCACTTTGGCTCCCCGCCAAGGGCGTAATGGACGGCTGAGGAAGCTTTTGCCTGCACAGCATCTATTCCCTCTTCTGGTAAGAGCCACGTCTCCACTCTCTCAACTTGTGTTTGAGGGAGCGGCTCCCTCCAGCCTCCCTCGCTGGAGTGAGTGCGGGACCCAGGCTTAGCCATCCCTTTAGACACAGCATGTAGTTCAGGGACAGGCGTGTGACCCAAGGGCACCGGCTGAGACGCGCCCCAGGCCTGTCTGGGGACATGCTTTCCTGGTGGAGGCTGCTGGGTGAGCAGCATGTCGGCACAGGCTGGGTGGCTGGGGGCCCAGGAAGCAGGCGGAGACGAGTGGACCTGGTGACATCATTTGAATTCTGTGAAGGGAGCCAGGAGCCCTGGATTTCATCAGGCAATGAAACCCCTCACCCACCGTGACCAACTTTCAGAGGGCCAACCTGGGACACAGCCATACCAGACACTCACCCAAAAATAAAATAGCTGTTTCACGATTTTAACATGGAAATGTGAACACAGGTACTTATTTGAAATTATATACTATTCTCTATTACTTTTCTGGTCCATAAATGCTGCTACGTAAACAAAAGAACAATAAGAGGCCATTAGTACTAATGGATGGTAGGACTAATTAAACAAATATATGTGTGAGGAAAATATAACAATATCTTTGTGACATCTCTTTTTTTGTCCTCTGATATGATTTTATACATTTTAACTCTTTTTTTAAAATTTATTTTTAATTACAGCTGATATGCAACATTATATATTCATTTTAGATGTACTTTATAGTGACTCTACATGTTTTAACTCCTTAAAATTCTTTATTGGATATTTAAATTCTGTGAGCTATATTATTTTGTATTCTTAAGATACATAAATATAAGACTACTAAAAAAGAGAGCACAAATCAAACAGATATTATCTATATTTAATTTTTAAAAAGAGCACTGGCCGGTTTCTTTCTGTCCCATGACGTGGAAGGATAATTGGACTCTATTTTCTATCCTAATAATACTCTGAACTGCCAACAGCCTTAGAACAGCCTGCTTTCCTCTTTTCTCAAAATATGGGTGTTTTTTGTTTTTTTTTAAAAATATGGTTTTATTGATTTTTAGAGAGAGAGAGGAAGGGAGAAAGATAGAAACATCGATAACAGAGAAACATCATCTGTCAGTGGCCTCCTGCACGCACCCCCACTGGGGACTGAGCCCGCAGCCCAGGTATGTGTCCCGGCCAGGAATCGAACTGGCGACCTTTTAGTTCCTGGGTTGACACTCAACTGCTGAGCTGCACCAGCCAGGCCAGCCTGCTTTCCTCTTATGCAGACAATCAACTTACCATTCATTTTGACCTACAGCTCTGCTCTTGTCAAGCCCACGTGATCCTGATTCCTGTGTCAGTCCAGTGCGATGACATCGAACTAAATAGCCTTTGGACAAAAACGTGTGAGCATGGAATACTTGGGAGTTTACTTATGGCAACAGCAGGTCTTCAGACTTGTGGGATTAGAGCTCTTCAAACATCCCTGGCCACCTTAGCTACAGGCCAGCTGCTGATCCATCTGGCCCTTTGCATCTAGAAGTTCATCATGTAGACTGTCGATGGCTAAAACGCCCATCATTTTAAATGCTAGGATGTCATCAGAAGTTTAACTTCTTTCTCAGGGAAAATGGTTTTAAAGCCCAGAGCTAGTTCGAACTGGTTTTGAAATGGAACTTGGAATCTGAGGGTTAATTTTATGTGTCAGCTGACTTGGGTCATGGGGTGCTCATTTGATTGGCTAAACATTATTCCAGGTATGTCTGGGAGGGATTTCCTGAAGGAGATTAACATTGGAATAGGTAGACTGAGGAAAGCAGATTACCCTACCCAATGTGGAGGGTGGAAGGTGTGGAGGCGGGGGGCCGGGGAGGTGGCCTCATCCAGTCTTCTGGAGGCCTGAGTATCAGACCTGAACTAGAACTTATACTATGGGCTCTCCTGGTCTCAGGTCTTGGGTGTCAGGTCTTGGAACTATCCCATCCAATTGGTTCTGTTTCTCTGGAAAACCCAGACTAACATAGATTTAAAATAAAATAGTTTTAGTAAAGAAATTAAGTCTTATTTAGCTTGGCTGTCCTTTTCTGTTAACTTTTTTTGAGTTCTGAAAAAGTCTTATTTCCAAAATATGTCTTCTTATTTCTGCATGAGGCTACACATGACATTGAACAAATCAGATGTCAGCCCATCCTTTTCCAGGCTCCTTCTGGCCTCTCCAAAGAGCATCAAAGAGTTTTGGGAGAACAGCATACGCATTCCTGTTTTATGATACCGCCCTTCTCCATTCCCATCTGTCATGTACTTCCACATTAGAGAAGGGCATTCTTTTGATCTCGCCCTTTAAAAATGTGACTTTACAGCAGGTCAACATTTGACATCTCTGCCAGGGACAGCAACACCAACACGACGGTCCTCCTGTAGGCACATGGCCGAGGAGGACTTCCTTCCCTTTATAGAAGTCGATAATCTCGTTGAGCGCTTCTGCACATTTTGAGGAAACTGGAAAGTGACTAAAAACAATCATTACCAAGGCCCTCGTGTCACGGATAAGCAAGGCGTCTCCATTCAGCCGCACGGTGCACAGGACGTGCAGGTCATTTAGCCGATAAGATCATTTCTGTTTGTTCATAAGAAGTTTATGGACTGAAGGGAATTTGCTAAAATTTGCATTTGTCCTGTCTGCTGAAGCTGCATCCTAGGTGAGCAAGATTGATTTGCATCTGGATAAGATCTCAACAACCTGTGTTTTTCGTTTTATTACTTTTTAAAATTGATTTTTAGAGGGAGGGAGGGAGAGAGAGAAACATCAATTGGTTGTTCCACTTACGTATGCATCCATGGGTTGATTCTTCGATGTGCCCTGACCGGGAATCGAACCCCTCCCTCCCCCGAGCCAGGGTTTATCAACCTGTGTAGTGTTTGCTGTGGATGTGTGAAAATCTTCATAGAAACCAAGATGACTATTTGAAACTCCGTTTTTGTGTGTGTGTTTTTTTCAAAATCGAAGTACCTAAGAACTGGGGCGAACATCTGTTGCCATGACTTGGACTTGATAGACTGTCAGTAGCATGATTATTGGTTAGAAGTAACAAAAATGGGCTCTGCACTGCCGGAGGCCACGACATGTGTCATAAAAACTCCTCCCTTTGTTCTCCCACAGGACATGGTAGCCGCGGCCTGTGAATCACACAGTGTGACTTCACCCCGTTTCACAGAGCGATCCAGGGGACAATATGGTGACACTTGCTTCCTCATGTGGTACGCCCAGGCTGCTTCAGCCGCCAGTGTCTTGGAGTGAGGATTGGTGTCTTTGGGGCGATAAAAAAACCCACCTTTTGATTGAATGAGAAGTGCCTGCCTGTCTCACCTGAACTTGTGAGATTCCCTCTACGTGCGTCTCCAGACGCGCTTCAGAGCCCCCTGGTCACTGTGGCGAGGCCCCAGGTCTTTCCTGCGTACAGTGCAGGCCTGTCTTGGTTCTTTGCCGCCCCAGCCCAGTGCCGTGGGCCCGTTCATCTGCCATTCAAATAACAGTCATTTTGCCCTTTTGTCCTTGTGATGTCATTGGGACTGTCTCATATCGTAATCATTCTCACCTTCATGAACTGAGCTCTTAGAAAACATGCTCACAATATTCACGTCAGAAACTGGACTAGCACCATCTCAAACCACAGGCCAGGCCAGAGCGGACTGTAAGGCTCAGATCCCAGTCACTGAGGTTGCACACGCAGGTCTGGCACTCGCGGTGATACGGTAACAGTGGGCCGCCTGGCACCGCTGACAGCATCAGCAGTCCTGTCCGCGTTTGGTTGTATTTACACCTGTGTATTTCTCTAGCTCTTTTCTTTTTTGTTAGAAATTGTAAATGATACTGTATTTTTAATTTCAGTTTTCACATGTTCATTGCTAGCATACAGAAGTACAATTGATTTTTTAAATTTCTTTTCAATTATAGTTGGCAGACAGTATTATATTAGTTTCAGGTGTATGACACAGTGTTAGACATTTAGTTAACTTACGAAGTGATCACTCGGGTAAGTCTAGTACCCGTCTGATACCATTCAGTTATTATAATAGTGTTGACTATATTTCCTAGGCTGTACTTTACATCCTGTGACAGTTTTTATAACTGGGAATCAGTACATCTTAATCCCGTCCCCTTTTCCATCCATTCCCCCAAACTAGGTTTATCCATGTTGTTTCAGATGGCAAGATTTCATTCTTTTTCTTTTTTTAAATATATTTTTATTGATTTCAGAGAGGATGGGAGAAGGAGAGAGAGAGAGAAACATCAATGATGAGAGAGAATCATTGATCGGCTGCCTCCTGCATGCCTCCTACTGGGGATCAAGTCCACAACCCCGGTATGTGCCCTTGACCAGAATTAAACCTGGGACCCTTCAGTCCTCAGGCTGATGCTCTATCCACTGAGCCAAACCAGCCAGGGCTACACTCCCCATTTTTAGTAACATACCATAACATTTCTCTCCATCTTGTTTTTGTTTTGTTTTTTCATGTTGTTTTTGTTTGGTGTGTTTTTTGCTTAACTATATATCTTGGCGAGAGTGAGCTTCCTAACTTGAGATAGGAATGACATCAGACTGTTACATCTCTGCTCAGAAGTATGCAGGGGCCCCTCGTCTCACTGAGAGTAAAATTCGGGATCTTTATAATATCCCCCAAGACCCTACATATCCCCTGCCCCTGCCATCACCTGTCTAACTTCATCTGCCAGCATCTCCCTCACTCTCTCTCCAGCCACAGGCCTCCTGCTGTTCTTCAAACACATTAGTAAATCTTGCCCACGAGAAATTCAAACTCAGTTACTAAGGAAGGAGTGTTGAAGCCTCCGGCTATAAAAGTGTTTATTTCCCATAGTTCAAATGCTTTTTGCTTCAGATATTTTGACATTCTTTTTTTTTTTTTTAATATATTTTATTGATTTTTTACAGAGAGGAAGGGAGAGAGATAGAGAGTTAGAAACATCGATGAGAGAGAAACATCGATCAGCTGCCTCCTGCACATCTCCTGCTGGGGATATGCCCGCAACCCAGGTACATGCCCTTGACCGGAATCGAACCCGGGACCCCTTAGTCCGCAGGCCGACGCTCTATTCACTGAGTCAAACCGGTTTCGGCGACATTCTTATTAGGTACACATACATAAACAATTGGTGTGCCTTCTTGGAAAACTAAATCCTTTATAATTATATAAGCCCATCTTTATCCCTGATATTTTTCCTTGTTCTAAAGCAGCGATTCTCAACCTGTGGGTCGCGACCCCTTTGGCGGTCAAACGACCCTTTCACAGGGATCGTCTAAGACCATCCTGCATATCAGATATTTACATGACGATGCATAACAGTAGCAATATGACAGTTATGAAGTAGCAACGAAAATAATTTTATGGTTGGGGGTCACCACATGAGGAGCTGTATTTAAAGGGCCAGAAGGTTGAGAACCACTGACTTTAGAATCTAAAGTCTGCTTTGTCTGAAGTTAATATAATTACCCCATCTTTCTTTTGATTCGTGTCAGCGTGGCATATATTTCTCCATTCCTTTGTTTTTAATCTATTGTATCTTGTAGGTAAAGGGGGTTTCATGTAAACAACACGGGGGTGGCTTTTGTTGGTTTTTGCATCTGCTCTGTCAGTCACGGTCCTTTCACTGGTGCATCCACACCACTCACGTTTACATGATTACTGACGCCGCTGAATTAGCATCCACCACATCCGTGGCTATTTTCTATTCGTTGCATTTGTTTCCTATTTCTTTTTTCTGTCCCCGCTTTTTCTACATTCTCTGGCTTTCGTTGAACATTTTATATGATTCCATGTTCTCTTCTCCCTTATACCAAGTACTGTACACTTCTCTTCCTATAGTGCCCTTGGCGGTCTGGATCCGTCTCCTGCTTCCACACTGTTTGGACGGAACCGACCCAGGGACGCTCCTTCTTCCAGCCTCTGACCTCTCTCCAGCCTCTTATCCAGTCACCACCTTCCGAACCACCTCCAGAACCACCTTCAGAACCACCTCCGGAACCACCTCCAGAACCACCTTCAGAACCACCTCCGGAACCACCTCCAGAACCACCTTCAGAACCACCTCCGGAACCACCTCCAGAACCACCTTCAGAACCACCTCCGGAACCACCTCCGGAACCACCTCCAGAACCACCTCCGGAACCACCTCCGGAACCACCTTCGGAACCACCTCCGGAACCATCTCCAGAACCACCTTCAGAACCACCTCCGGAACCACCTCCAGAACCACCTTCAGAACCACCTCCGGAACCACCTTCAGAACCACCTCCGGAACCACCTCCGGAACCACCTTCAGAACCACCTCCGGAACCACCTTCAGAACCACCTCCAGAACCACCTCCGGAACCACCTCCGGAACCACCTCCAGAACCACCTTCGGAACCACCTTCGGAACCACCTCCGGAACCACCTCCGGAACCACCTCCGGAACCACCTCTGAGACCAGCCAACACACCAGGGTTTTTCCTACCTTAATTCCTCCTGATTGCCGAACCACCATGAGCTCCCAAATTCGTCGGAATTATTCCACCGAGGAGGAGGCTGCGGCCAACCGCCCGGCCAACCTGCACCTGCGGGCGCCACACCTACCTCTTGAGCTTCTACGTCCACGGTGACGACGTGGCTCCCGAGGGCGTGGGCCGCTTCTTCTGCGAGTTGGTGGAGAAGCCGAGGGCGCTGAGCGTCTTTTAAAGGACGCGCTGAAGCCAAGGTGAGCGGGCAACACTCAGGAGCCATGGATGCCGCCCCGGCCTTGGAGGGGAGCCTGACCCAGGCCCTTTGGGAGCCACAGGCCCTGGTTCTGCCCGCGCAGACCCCCAGCTCCGTGACTTCCTGCAGAACCACTTCCTGGGTGAGGAGGTGATGCTCATCAAGAAGATGGGCGACACCTGACTCACCTCCGCAGGCTGCCAGCCCCAGGCTGGGCTGGGCGAGTGTCTCTTCCAAAGGCTCCCCTCCAGCACGACTAGGAGCCTGTGGAGCCCAGAGGCCTTTGAGGGGCCCCTCGGTGTCTGGCTCTTACCTGAGCCTCTCCTGGAACTACTAGCCATTCTTTTAACCACCCTGGAGGCCTCTGCATTGGACCAGATGGAAACAATAAAACTTTCTGCAGAAAAAAACACATTTTTTAAAGTATTTTTAGTGGTTGCCTCAGAGTTGTGATGTATCTTTAAACTGATCTAAAGTCATTTTCAAATAACACCATTCTGCTTTATGGCTAGTACAGGTGCCTTATAACAGAGTATCCCCTACTCCCTCCTTATAGCCTTGCTGTAATTTATTTCACTTATCCATAAGCTATTCACGTATCCAGTATGTTGTTCTATCATTATATGAACGGTTTTCTATTAAATCAATTAAGAATAAAAAATAAGATATTTTATTTTGCCTTTATTTATTCATTCTCTGATGTTTTTCTTTTCTTCATATGGAACTGAGTTTTGTTTTGTGTGTTTTTTATGTCATTTTCCTTCTCTTTGAAGAACTTTTTAACAACATTTTTTTCCCAGGCAGGTCTACTAGCAACAAATTTCCTCAGGTGTTTAATTTATGTTCACTTTTAAAGGATCATTTCACTGGATACAGAATTCAATGTTGTTGTTGTTTTTTCTTCAATACTTTAAAAAATTCACGTTGTTCCTGCTTGCATGGTTTCTGCGGAGTCCGATGCAATTCTTATATTTGTTCCTCTCTGTATAAGGTGGCTCTTGCCCCTCTAGCTTCATTCAAGATTTCCCCTTTTCTTTGTTTTCCTACATTTTGAATAAATTCTAACCTCCCGCTCTCTGACCCCAAGGACGACCCCCTCTATGATCTCCTTGCTGGCTGCCTCTGACCTCCCTGGGGACCTTCAGCCTGGACCTCTCCTCTACTCCTCCACCTGTCACCCCACTCTTCCCTCCCTTCCTTCCTGCTTGGCTTACACTCCCCTGGAAACCACATGAGCAACCTCTGCTAATGTCTGTTCCTCCCTTGCCCGCCAAGCAAACTTCCACCCTGGTCAACCCAACTGCCTGTCCACAGCTGACCACTGAGCCCGACTGGAGAGCAGCCCACCAGCTGGTGTGGCCTCTCGTGCCTCCAGGGGTCACTACCACCTCAGAGTCCTCCACCACAGGAAGGGCTGTCCGCCCCAGAGCTTATCCATGCCCCTGGTGCGTCCTCTTCCTGGTCACCATGGCAGCAGGCTTGCCCGCCTTTCCCCATTCTCCTTGAACCTCTGGGCCCACCTGCTCCCCTCTCCGCAGCTCTGAACTTCACACCTGCTTTATGAACCCACCCAGGAATCTCCTAACATCAGGAATGATTCTATTTACTCTGACATGTTTCAAACATCCCAAACACACAGAGAGCACCCATGTGTCCAGTACCCAACTCGGTCAAATTACCTTCTGCCCCAAACCTGCAAACGAACCTGCCCACCCCACAGAGGGTAACAGTCAGAATGCCCAGGTTCTGATCTCAAGTCTACCGTTTACTTATGTGCTCTGTGCCTCAGTTTCCCCTTCTGTCAAGACAGAAAGGAGCGTGCCCACGCCCTAGGCTGTGAGGAGTGAATGAACTCCTCTGTGTAGAATGTTTCGAGCTGCCCCTGGCACAGAGTGCGTGCCCAGTGAAAGCCAGTATTGATGGTCTCATCTTCCCTCCTGACTTAACAGAAGGAGAGAATCTGCTGCTCTGCTGCGAGGCTAACTCCTTGGGCAGCTTCCAGATCCTTCCCCTCCCACCTACGGAGGGACGGCCCCCTTGATGAACCCCTCCCTCCTGGCTGCTGTCATTGACATCCAAACAGGCTTGCTCCCATTTAAAACACACACACACACCCCTCTCCACATGCCAAATGCCCTCCAGGCACCGCCCTCTCTGCTCCCTGGGGCCTTGCCTGCGCTTGTTCTGCCTTTGCCTCCCCTCCCACTCCCTCCCACTCGCCCCTCAGCCAGTGTCAACAACCTCCCAGCTTGCCCTCCGCCTCACCTGCTCCTCCCCCTGCCACCAAATGCCTCCTTGAGCTGCCATCCAGTGAGCCAGCTCAGACCACACGTCCACACAGGATTTGACCTTGCTGACTACTCCCTCCTTTTAAAAATATATATTTTTAAAGTTATTTCAGAGAGGAAGGGAGAGGGGGAGAGAGATAGAAACATCAATGATGAGAGAGAATCATCGATTGGCTGCCTCCTGCACGCCCCACACCAGGGATCAAGCCTGCAACCCGGGCGTATGTCCTGGCCGGGAATCAAGCCATGACCTCCCGGTTCAGCGGTCCATGCTCAACCATTGAGCCACGCTGGCTGGGCCCTCACCCCTGCTTTTCCTGCCAAGTCAAGTACGGCCTTCAGGTCTCAGCTCAGATCGCCTCCTGCCTCCGTGAAGGGTTGGAGGCCCCCTTCGGCTGTCACAGCAGTGTCTGCCACCCCATCTGAGCACTTTGAGCTCGAGCTCCACAGTGGGGCACGTTGTGTCTGCCTTGCTCATCACTCCGTCCTTCGCACCCAGCACAGGAGAGGCTCAGAAAGTGTGTGTCGAGTGGATGAAGGCCCCCAGAAGGACGCCCAGGCCGCACAGGCCTGGAGGCCTGGATGTACCTCCAAGGGAGCTGGCAGGAAAGTGGAGGGGGTTCTCCCTGGGAGACAGAAGTCCTGGAACTTAGAATCATAGAGCAGCAGAGCTCGAAGGGACCTCAGAGGACACGCTGGTTTACAGATGAGAAACCTAAGGGGAGGAGCCACTGGCGAGGCAAGGATGGGCGGGAGAAGGGAAGGGTGGACGCTGCAGAGGAAGGCAAGGTCATGGGGAAAGGTGAACATTTGGTGCTGATGCGGCTCCTAAAATAAGTTAAGGTTATAGTCCTTCCGCGTATGAGGGTGAGGCCCCTGCATGGGCCCACTTCCCAGGTCCCCCCAGTGGAGCTGGCCTCTGGCCTCCTCACACTGACCACTAGATGGCGCCAGATCCCCAGGAAACGGAGAGAGCAAGGGCTGGTCCGTCCACCCTCTAGGGTTCATCCTCCGTCCTGAGTTCCTCCCCGGCGCTCTGTGAGCCCAGTTGTGGGGGCCGTGCCCAGGTGGCACGACACTTGGCCTCTAGGAAACAGCTCACTTCAACAGGGTTCCTTTTCTCACGCCAGGTAGAGGGTGGGTAATGGACCAGCCCTGACCTTTCTCCCTCCCGCCAGCCGCCCAGAGGCCGCCGACAGGCTGCCCTGCATCACCCCGCCACCAGGGGCAGCATTCTGACCAGGCTGCAGACACCTGCTCTTCTTGTTGGTCCAGACAGGACGCAGTGGGCGGCACTGGTCCCACTACATCCTCCTGGAACCTCACCACCCTGAGCCAGCAGGTGCCCGCCCAGCGGCTGGTGGCTCCAGTTTTGCTGGCCTGACAGGCCCCTTTCAGGCCATCGTGGCCTCGTCTGGAGATCTGCTCCGGCTCCTGCCCTGGAGTGGGGCAGGGCAGTTCGGTGGCAGCGCTGCTCCCTGACCCCCCCTTTCCTAACCCTGCAAGCCCACCCAGCCAGGATGATTCAGCTGCTCTCCAGCATTAGGGAGTCTCGCTCATTCATTCAACGCACATCTCTTTGCACTGAGGTTGTGTGTGCCCAGACCTGCCTTGCGTATCTGGGAGGTCGCAGTGAATGGACAGACACAGCCCCTGCTGTCGTAGAGCACACAGTGCAAGGGGACCAGGTGTTAGCCTCACATCACCTAATTGCTCACGAAGGTCCCCAATGCTGACGTTTTAGTCCATTTCTAGACCTTTTAGATTTCCAGAGCAAAATGGAGCATAGAAATTAATGTCACCCACCACCAACATCACGACTGTTTCATGATTCCTGGACTCCCAGTCCAGTGCTCCTTCATTCATTTTACTCGGGAGCCACAGGTAGGAGTGGGAGGGAGGAGGGGAAAGGAGTGAGCTTCTGTGAGGACCTCATAAGGAAGGTAGATACCCTGCCATCTCTGAATCACCTGGCCCTCTTCGTGTAGGTTGCTGAAAGAATAAATGAATGAATGAATGAATTGATGGACGAATGAATGAATGCCAGAGAAGGGGCTTGTCTGACGCTGCCCCTTCTCTGTAGGGAGCTGGGGCTCCAAAGCAGGCCCTGCCCGCCTCTCCCCCTCTCCCCCCGCTCCCATCCTGGGAGGGGAACCGGCCTGCCCAGTGCCCTTCCTGCCCCCGACGCCGTGGGCTCTCTTGGCACCCTCTTGGCAACAGAACAGAGGGCATCCAGAGCGGGTGGCAACTCGCCCCGCCACGGGCTCGAGCGGCGGGCGATAGGCGCTGGGGGGACGCGGAGATAGACAGACAGATAGCGCTCCCCTTTCTTGGCCCCCGCCCCCACCTTTCCCATGCCGAGGCCTCCCCGGAGCCGCTCAGACCTGGCGGGCACCCCTGCCCCTCGGCACGCGGACTATGACCCTCAGTCTCTGCCAACTGCAGCTCTCAAGGCCCTTGGGACCCCGGGCACGCTGCCCGGGGAGTCTGAGTTTGGAAAGGCGCACAGATGCCGCTGTGCTATTCTCTGCCCGACAGAGCCCACAAGAGACACCCCTGCCCGGGCTGGGGGAGGCTGCAGAGCCCAGGCGTGACCACAAGGTGGCGCGCTGGCACTGCCTGTCCCGGGGATGGTTGAGAAGATTCAAATATTCTGCTAGGAACTGAGATTTGTGGGAACGCCTTCTCATCCCAAAGAAAGGCAGGAGCAGAATTGGGGGTGGAATGGAGACATGGGCTAGGCTTTGGGAACAAGTTGGGTGACCTAAAGGGCTGCCCCTGTGTGCCAAACAAGACTAGGATCTGGGGACGTCCCCAGGTGGGGGAGCCCCTTCTTTAGGACCTTTCGGGGTTGGGAACCAGGTTCAAAAAAGCATCCTGGTTCCCAGGTGCTGGGTATTGGGAAGGGACTGGGAGTCTTACACATCTGCACACAGCCACACATTCACATACAGACACGCCATCCCTGGGCCCCTACTTCCACTGCACACACACACACACACACACACACTCACACACTCACGCACACCTTCGCTCACACACAGTCCTGCACTCACATACACCTCAGCATACTAAAGAATACAGGAAACCGTCACATTGCACACCCCAAGTACACCTGTCCCATACACCTGATCTCTAACAATGCCCACACTCCCCAAATGCACAGACTCTGCCCCCAAACTTATTGAAACACAGAGACCCAGCCTGTGTGTCCCCCAACTTCATGCCGACCCCAGGTCCCCGGCTCCTGGGTGATCTCTAATACTGCACACGCATAGTTTCAGAGACGGCTCTAATATCACCACGGATAGCTGTGCACTCCACCATCCCATAGGCCCCCACCTCCACACACACACCTGCCTCCCTCCGCCCCTCCAACCCGACTCTCCCAGGGCTGAAGTATGACTTTTGTAAGCCCAAGGCACGTTTGCCTGATGGACACCCTTCCTCCATTAAAAAAAAAAGTTTTAAAATTACTTTTTATGACTGCATTGCTGTAAAGGCAATTAATATTATATATTCAAACATTTTCTTCAACCTAGATTCTCTTTTTCCTTTCTTTTGATTTTAAAAGAAATTAAAACATTTTCATGGGCCCTGGATCTTTCCCATTTGGTCAGGTTTGTCTGCCTGTCACTTGCGCCCTGCCCCCCCCCCCCAGATCCCTTTAGACCACCTCCCTCCACAAGCACCCAATGGGCAAATCCCCCTCCTTCCTCATCGCACCTGAGCCCCCCTCCCACCCCCCCCAGCCAGGGAAAGGGACACACTGACAGATTCTGGGGTCTCTTCACAGACACCCTACCCCCACTCCTGCCTTCAGAGACACTGGGGTTTATTGGGGCTGGGGGAGAAAGCCAGGAAAGGAGGAGCGAGGAGCGGGTGTGTGTGTGTGTGTGTGTGTGTGTGTGTGTAACAACAAAGAATGGAGGGGAGAGGAGGAGAGCGGCGAACGAAAGAGCACTAGAGCGTGTTTTGCCTCGAAGGCAAGACTTGCAGCCAATCAGCGCGCCGGAGCCTCCCTGGGCGACTCCTCCGAGTCTATAAGCGGCCGGCCGGGCGGCGCTGGCGGCATTGGACTGCGGCTGGGGACGCGGCGAGAGGCGCGCGCAGCGACCGTCCGAAGGCCGGCGCTCAGTCTAAGCGCCCCTGGGCCTCCCCTCCCCCGAGACGCCGCCGGACGCTCCTCCCGCGCTGCGGACACACACCCCGCCTCGGCTCCTCCGCCTCCCCGCGCTCCCGCCGGCGGCCGGGCCAGCCCCGGCGCGGCGCGGCTCCCGCCACGATGAGTGGCTCCTTCGATCGCAAGCTCAGCAGCATCCTCACCGACATCTCCAGCTCGCTGAGCTGCCATGCGGGCTCCAAGGACTCGCCCACCCTGCCCGAATCGTCCGTCACCGACCTGGGCTACTACAGTGCCCCCCAGCACGACTACTACTCGGGCCAGCCCTACGGCCAGACGGTGAACCCCTACACCTACCACCCCCAGTTCAACCTCAACGGGCTCGCGAGCACGGGCGCCTACTCGCCCAAGTCGGAATATACCTACGGGACCTCCTACCGGCAGTACGGAGGGTACCGGGAGCAGCCGCTGCCCGCCCAGGACCCAGGTGAGGACGCGGAGAGTGGGAGGCACCGGCGGGCTCCCCGGGGGAAGGAAGGCGGGGAGTTGGAGCCGCGATCTAGAGACGCGTCGGCGACCGACAGGGACGGCCCGGGGCGAGGGGAGGCGGGAGGCGACCCCGGGAGGAAGCCCGGCTTTCCAGCCCCGGCACTGCGCGCGTCTGGGCGCGCTGCTCGCTCCGCGCCCGGGGGCCTCGGAGGGAGATCGGGGAGAGTTAGGGGGGAGCGGAAGGGGGCCGCGGGTTGTCGGGGAGCCTCCTAATGGAGGTGCTTTCGCGGGGAGCTCGGCGGACAGTCCTCGCCTGGCTGCAGAGGGCTTGGGGGTGGGCATCGGGGACAGCAAGCTCCAGGGACGCTGTGGATTTGGGCCGGGAGAGGGGATGGTGAGGGGTACCTGCGGAGAGAGGCACCCCAGAATTAGGGAAGCAGCGACCGAGAAGTGGAGGAGCTGAAAGAGAAAGGTGAAGACAAAGTGAGAGAAAGGACAGAAGGAAGGAACGGGGGAACGGACGGAAAAAAGAAGGGAGAGAGGCAGAGAGGCGGGGAGGAGTTTGCACTACGCTTGGAACTTCTCAGAAAACCGAAAATTCTCCTAAAATAAAAGTTTATCTTAAAAAAGAAGAAGAAGGAATGAGGGTCGGGAGCGAGGAAAGAAGCGAGGCAGCCAGCTGGGGAGCGAAGGGCGGCGAGCCGGGAAGGCGCCGTGAGCAAAGCCTTGGCGGAGCGGGCCCGGGAGGTGCGGGCGCCGGGACTGGGCGCCGGGCCGGGCGCTGGGCGCTGGGAGCGCCGGGCGAGGGCGGCCGCCGGTCGGCTCTGTGGCCGCCGCTCCCTCCCCGGGCGCCGGCGGCGGAGCGCGCAGCCTGGAAATCCCGGGGGAGTTCGTGGGCCGGAGGGTGGGGCTCCCCGCGGGCCCGGGAGGTCGCCGGGGCCGCAGGCCGCGACTAAGCCGCCCCCCACCCGGTGCGTTGCTCGCAGTGTCGGTGAAAGAGGAGCCGGAAGCCGAGGTGCGCATGGTGAACGGGAAGCCCAAGAAGGTCCGCAAGCCGCGCACCATCTACTCCAGCTACCAGCTGGCCGCCCTGCAGCGCCGCTTCCAGAAGGCCCAGTACCTGGCGCTGCCCGAGCGCGCCGAGCTGGCCGCGCAGCTGGGCCTCACGCAGACACAGGTCAGTCTGGGGGACATCTAGGCTTGCGGGGCGTCGGTGGGGCCGCGCGCGGGACCCCGGACTCCCGGGCACGACCGAGCCTGAAGGGCCTTTTAAACTCCCTGCAGCCCTTGGAAGCCCTTGCCTGTGGGTAGAGGGGCCCCCCAAGTCTCCACTTCTGTCCGAAGTTCCCGATTAGCACCGCATGGGTGTTTGAGAGCCTGTGCAACTGTGTATGTCTGTGGCCAGCAGAGGTGTCGTCCTTCCTCTCTAACTCCCGAACCCCAAGCTCCCACAGCCCCCCCTTCCCCCCCACAGTGCTGGCCCCTCGCTTGATAGGAGTCCACATGTGTCTTCTCAGCAGGCCAGCATGTGTGCAGAGGTGTACGTACATGTGCACACGCGTGTACAATATTTGCACACATGCTCTTGTGTCTGGGTACACGTGGGAATGCGCACATAAAGGGGGGTGACCTGTCAAGGGTCATGGCGTTTGTGGAGGGGGGCTGTGGACGTGACTGTGCACACTGGTGAGTGCAGGCACAAAAATGCATACTTGCTTCAAAACACCACACTGCTGCTCACCCTCCCCATGCTCCACCCTTCCTCTGCCTGCAGCGGGAGAGGAGAGATTCCCTCCCAAGGGGGACGGGGACTCAAGGTGGGAGCCCCGCCCTCGGCCGAAAGCCCCCAGCAGCCTGTCCCTGCTCAGGGGAGGAGTGGTGGCTGCCTGGCTCCGTGCAGGTGTTGACAGGCTGGCCTGGGCTGCGGCTGCCTGCGTGGGGCCCCGTCGCCCGGGAATCTGGGTCACCCGGTGAGAAGCTGATTCATTGTTTGTACCAGTCATGGGGTGGGGAGCAGCAGGGGGAGGGGGAGATACCCCGGGGGAAGTGTGGGGAAGCGTGGCTCACCTGCTCCCGAGTCCCCAGGTCACCCCCATTAGGCAGCCCCGGAGGTCTCCTCCGTGCCCGGGTGTGTGACCACGTCTGTGGGTGTTTATCTGGGAGGAGGATCTGTGTGTGTGTATCTTTATAGTCTGGTGTCTGTGTGTGAAGTGGCGAGTGGGTACGTTCCTGCACATGGAGATGCGTGTGTGGGTGTGTGTTTGTATCTGTGTGCCTCTGCGTTTCTAATGTGAACAAGAGGCCACCAACTGCCCATCGCCCGCCTGGGTGCCTCTGACTGGGCGTTTGCTGTATACCCGGCTGCTCTGAGTTCTTCCTCTGTCTGAACTCATTTGAGCATCATAATGACCCCGGGAGGTAGGTGATGGGGCTCTGAGCACCCCCACTTTCAGATGAGGAAGGCCAGAACCAGAGAGGTTCAGTAACTTGCCCAAGGTCACAGGCGGAGTGAGTGGCCTCGTAGAATTTGGACCCGGGCGGTTGGAAGTTCCGGCCACAGCTCTATCCCGGGCAGAAGAAAAGATGGCGGCCTGGGAGTCAGGATGCCAGGGTTTTGCCTGGGTCCTGGCGTGTGGCACGGGGACTGGCCGTACCCTCTCTAAGCTGGGTGTCCCTCGGGCTTTTCTTTTCGCTCGGCATGCTGAGAGGTTAACTAGCTCCCCCTTTCTTCTCGGGTGCAGGTGAAAATCTGGTTTCAGAACCGCCGCTCCAAATTCAAGAAGCTCTACAAGAACGGGGAGGTGCCCCTGGAGCACAGCCCCAACAACAGCGACTCCATGGCCTGCAACTCGCCTCCGTCACCCGCCCTCTGGGACACCTCCTCCCACTCCACTCCGGCCCCTGCCCGAAGCCAGCTGCCCCCGCCGCTCCCGTACAGCGCCTCCCCCAGCTACCTGGACGACCCCACCA
The DNA here is from genome assembly GCF_964212035.1 of Myotis nattereri. Taxonomy (NCBI): domain Eukaryota; kingdom Metazoa; phylum Chordata; class Mammalia; order Chiroptera; family Vespertilionidae; genus Myotis; species Myotis nattereri. Next base: position 45,327,879 of record NC_138091.1, read on the forward strand.
ACTCCTGGTACCACGCACAGAACCTGAGCGGACCCCACTTACAGCAGCAGCCGCCTCAGCCGGCCACCCTGCACCATGCCTCGCCGGGGCCCCCGCCCAACCCTGGGGCTGTGTACTGAGCACCCACCTGGCCTGAACCTCCCACGAAGGACTCCCGGGACCAGACAGAAGGCATCTCTGTCCTCGCCGACACTCAGGAATCATCGAGGAGCACCGGGGAAAGGGAACGCCCCTTCCCCTGCCCTTGTCCCTTCCTCCAGGGACCCAAGAGCTCCAGATGAAATTTGCATGGGCCACGGATGTCCCCTGAACCTCTGTCCCCCTGCCTAGACACTGGGGTACCCTTCCAGATGCTGGGACACCCCACTCCAGCCGGGACAGGTGCTCTCCTTCTGTCCCAGGGGCCTGGATTGGCTCTACGTGGCTTGTCACCTTGCCGCCTCTGACACTTAGTCCTTGTTTCCCAGACTGGAGACCGTGGGGGCTGGGGGACTGGGGAGTGTTTGCCAGTCGGGCCTGGTCTGGGACACCAGGCATTGTGGGTGCCGGGGCCTGCCAGGCCTGGTTCCTCCTACGTGAACTGTGGCCCCCTCTTCCTGAGCATCCCCGCTGCCAAAGAGACATTGAACGTGGAGACTGGGACTCAGGGCGGGACCCCAGCCAGCCCCCGCCCCGCACTTGCAGCCCTCGTTTAGGATTTGAGGGTCAAAGCAAGGAAAGTGGAGGGGGATATTTTAATATTTGGGGCGTCAGAGGGAAGAACTCCAGAAGTCATCTCCCTCCTCTCCCCGCTCTGGTCGGAGAGGAGCGGTGGGTCTTAGAAGTCTTTCCTAAGGACCCATTTCTTCTGTGTACAGGACTTTGCACAACTTTGGTTTTAAAAGCTGTTGAAAATAGGAAGACAAAGGGCATTGTTAACAGATAGGATCAATCTCCCCTCGGTAGGCACCTCTGCTCTGCCCCCCCACCTCCCCCCACCTCTTCCTCTCCCCCCACCCCACCTCTTCTCCTCCTCCAGTAAGCTGGCAGTTTTGGTGCCAAACCCCAAGTCTCCAAGGAGACATACCAGGCAAGACAAACCCCAAAACACCCCCTTTCCGGTGGCCTTGGAAACGGAGTGCATGGGGTGAGGTGCACAGGAGGGGGGTAGTTGTAGCTTGGTGCCTTGAGGGGTGAAGGGGTGGCTATCGGAGGGCTGGTGGCACTGCCCCTCCTGGCTGAGACATCTCCCCAGAGCTAACTTTCCTCCACCCCTGATGTGGTCAACCCTTGCAGAAGAGGAGGGGCAGAAGACTGTAGCTATATATATATATAGTCTGTATTTTTCTAAGAGCAACAGAAAGAAGCTGCCTCCTCCCTGTGCGGTTTCCTATTTATGTGTCCCTTTCCTCCTGGATGTACCTGCCTGTGCATTGTGAGCTGAGAGACACAGGGCTGGGCTCTGGCTGGATTGGGGTTCGGTGGGGGGTGCAGAAATGAGAAGAGACATGGTGGATCTCCAACAGTCCCACCCAGGGGGGCCGGAACGGAGCTAGCTCCCACTCCCAGCCTTCTCATTTCTGCTTTCTTACTGGACCATCTTTATATGTAATGTTAATAAAAAAGAAGGAAATAACCACTGAGCTCTTTGAACTGGAGGCAGGAGCAGATGGGGAGGCGGGGGGCGGGGAGGGGGGGCGGGGGGCGGCTCTCGGGGAGGGCATGGAAGTTGGGGAAGGTGTTTGGTGGGGAGAGAGCGCTGAGCCTCCAGGAGCTGGGCTGGGCCAGGCCCCAGGCAGCAGGTGCTCCTGACCCCATGGCTGCCCCCAGGTCTGGGTGGGAGGCTCCCAGTGCCACGGCCTCCCTGACTCCACTCTGTTTGGTGGCTTGGCGTTCCCTGCCAGCCAGATGCCCTCCGCCACTGCCGCCGCTGGGTCACCTCGGGGCTGCTCTTTGATCTTGGGCTCACACGCAGACATGCTTACACACGCGTGTACACCCCCTGCCTCCACGCCCAGGCACTCCCCGGCCCCTCACCCTCCTGTCTATCCTTCCCAGCGTGGGGTGAGGTTGGGGCCTCAGGCAAGGGGAATACCACTGCTCTCACAGTTGGCAGGGACCCCAGGCCACTGGGATCCAGGCTGGATGATGAAAGCAAACAGACGAGGGGTTCTGTGTTTACTTCTCAGGGACAGCGCAGGCCTTGACTCAGTGCCTGCTTGCTGCCACCACCCTCCTCTTCTAGCTGCCCGACTCAAGACTTCGGAGACCGCGCTGGAGGCAGTAGAATGAATGGAGTTGCGAGCGAGGGACACATCTTGGCACAGATGGGAGGCACCGTGAAGGTGGACGTATGCGTACAATGGTGAAGCTAACTCTCTCCTATACACACACGTACCAAGATGACGCCTGCGCATCACACACCCATGGACTCCCACTTGAGACAGACGTCATCTGTAGGCACATATGTAGACACAAACACACACCTGAGACCCCTTAGCATCACACGTGTAAAGCCAAAGCCATAACACTCCACGAGAGAGAGGGCCCCCAGGTGCACAAACACGCATCACTCGTCACCCCCCCCCCGCCCCCCACGCCTGCGATGTGGCAGAGGCGGCTCCCTATTCTGGAAAAGATCTTGGATGGAGAATCAGCAACACCACAGCAGCCAAGGTGACCCAGCTCAGCCTGTCAGGCCTCAGTTTCCTCATCTGTCAAATGGGGACAACAGTCCTCACCCTGTTGACCCCTGGGGCTGTTGCGAGGTGGGAAGCAGAATAAGTCTGGGATAAACGGAGCTGGTCTCACCGAAGGCCCTTGCCAGACAGCACACGCTGAGGGGTTCTCGGGCAAGGGCTCCAGAACAATGGGGACCCCCGCCCCCATATCACCCTTCTTCCTGTCAGAGAGCAGGCCTTCCCCTCCCCCCATGCCTGAGGGAGACAGAAGGGAGGAGGGCCTTCAGCCCAAGGACGCCAGCCGGGTTGGCAAGGGTTAAGTGGCAGCTGCCAGGCGGGGCTGAGCTGAGCAGTTTGGTTTGAGGGCTGCGTGCAGGCAGGAGCAGCGAGGCGGCAGCCGGCAGACTTGCTGGAGACACTGCATTTTATTAGGGCTGGGCTGCCAGCAAAGGGAGGGAGAGGGGAAAAAAGGGCAGAAAGAGAGAGGAAGGAAGGAGGGAGGCTGGGCGGGCAGGCTGGCGGGCGGGCTGCTGCGGGATGAAAGGATGTTGTAAGCTCCTAATTCCACCCTGCTCATCCCTGCTCTGTCAGGCTGGATTAACTGCCCCGTGACCTCCCGCAGGGTCAGCCCCACCCCTGACCTCCCCTTCCTCCTGGCCTCACCTCCCGGCTGCTCAGGTCACCTTCACCAGCACTGGTGGGACACCAGGACGGAGGCCTGGGTGGGGGGCCTGGGTGGGGGGCCTGGGTGGGGGGCCTGGGTGGGGGGCCTGGGTGGGGCCAGGTGCTTTTTGACTACACCCATCACCCTGTGAAAACCTTTGGGGAAGGAGGGGGTGGCTAGAGAACCCCGGTCTGCCCTGAGGGTCACTGTTCTCCAAACCTGAGTAACAGCTGGCATTTGCTAACCGCCTGCCCTGTGCCAGGCACTTGGCATGTGATCCCCACAACAACCTGGGCGCCTCATGGGGGGAGGGAGGGTAGAGTACCCGTTGGGGACACAGGCTCTGAGCAGTTCCGTCACGGTCACAAAACTAATACTCCTGGCGGTGCTGGGATTTGAACCCAGGTCTGTCTGAAGAATGGATTCTCTTAATGGGCTTTTCTGCTACTCGGTTTACGAAGATGCCCCAGGGCAGAGTGTCCCAGAGTCGGAGCCACGGAAGATCCGCCCACCTCAGCCACCAGGGCTCCTCCCAGGGAAGAGCCCAGGGAGAGGGGAGGCGGGAGGGGCTGGGTTTCTTCCCCAGGGCTGGTCCTAAAAAAAGCTTCCTGCTGAGGCCTGGAATGTGCACGCTAGAGTCAGCTGACGCGGCCTGAATCCTGCCTCCGCCTCTTCACCGCGTGTGTGATCGTGGGCAAGTCACTTAACCTTCTTCCTAAGCCTCGGTTTCCTCATCTGTCACAGAGGGGTGATGCTACTTACCCAGCAGGGCTGTTGAGAGGATTAAATAGGATAATGTGAGGAAAATGCTTAACAAGTTGCCCAGCGCGGTGAGTGCTGCTCAGCTAATGAAAGTTGCTAGTGACGATGGTGACAGGGCGGATGGGGCTTGCTCCCCACTCACCTCCTGCCCCCTCCGCCGTTCCCATACCCCTGGATTCAGACCCAGGTCCCTGGCTGCACTTGCCACCTTGGTTGATCCACCCATTTCTAGGGATGCTCGAAACTAGTGTAAGTCAACGAATAGTTATTGAGCACCTGCTGCATGCCAGGCAGCTCTGGGAGCTGGTACAACAGATGAGCGCAGCCGGGGGAAGGAAGGCACAGACCCGTGCTGGGTGCTGCAGGGCCCACCCTGGACAGGCCCCCTCGTTGGGCAAACCCAACCCAGTCGGGGAGGACAGGATGGCTTCAGGGGGCAGGGGAGGGGCAGTTGGTGGCAGTGGGGCGCCTTTAGGGAGAGGTGGCATTTGAATGATGCCTTGAAAGCATGGCAGCTATGACAGGCAGAGCTGGGGGTCTGGGAGCATACTCCCTGGGGACCCCGCCTACAGAATAACTCCCCTTGCAGGACTGAGGGGGAGGGGAGGGTGGTAGAGAGGAAGGAGGCTTGGGGAGAACCCGAGAGCGTGGTCATGTGGAGCCTCAGGGTTTCTGAGAGCTGATGCTGGAGGGGAGACGTGCATCCAGAGGGTCCCTGAATGCTGGGCTCAGGGAGGAGCCGGGTCTAGAAGCTCTCTGGCCCCACTTCTGGGAGGGGACAGCCCGGCCCCTCTCACATGGGGAAGTGGATGAGAAGGGTGATTCTGTCCCTAAGGCCCCTCCCTTAAGGGGTCTCAGGCACCAGGGCATCTTAGAGACCTCACCCCAACTCAGCCTCTATATACCATCTGCCTCAGCAGCACACCATCGCTACCACTTACTTCCCAGTTCAGCAGAGCCCACCCCCCCACCCCCGCCCAGCACCTCCATGGGAAGGGGCTCTGGGCAGCTGAGACAGGACCCCTGATGCCCAGCTTCCCAGTGCCCCCGGAGGGCTCTGGTTGGCCAAGTCAGGCCATGTTGCATCAACCAAGCCCTGAGGGGATGAGAGAGGAGGGGAGGGGGGGGAGGGGGGAGAACTTAAGGGGGGAGAAGGGGGAGCCTTCAGCCAGCACCCTGGTCTCTGTTTTTCCAGCTTTAATTGCAGTGTTAATCACCTTAATAAGCTGTTTGCCAACCACCCGGCAGCCTGAGACTGGGAGACTGAGAAGCCAAAATGTGCTGGGAGATGAGTTTCCTCCGCAGCCCTGGGAAGAGGGGCCTGAGGACAGTGCTGATGGGGGCTCAGGTGGGGCTCGGGGCAGGGGGCCCCTGGGGGGGTGGGGGGGCTGTGGAGAAGGCTATGACCAGGGAGTCAGGAATGCCAGCCTCCAGCTCTTCTAGGGGGCCCTTTTGGACCTCCAGCCTGGATCCCAATACACCCCTCTTTCCATCTTTCTTCTTTGTCATTTGCCCTGCTGGTCACTACTAACTGGGTGACTCTTTCCTTCTTCGCCGCCTCGTCCCAGCTCACAGCACTGGCCATGGACCACGCGGAGTATTTGTGTTCACCCTGGGGAGGATTGCTGGGCTCAAAGGCGAGTGGTCTGGGACCTTTATACCAAGGTCCCTGGGGAGAGAGCAGGGGGGGACTTGAGCTGGGGCACCAGGGATGAGGGTAGGGGCCTGGGCATGTTTGAGAGACACCTACCCACCCACCACGCCTAGCACAGGCCAGAGCAGCAAGATGCTCAGTGAAAAAAAAAAGGGGGGGGGGGGAAAGACGCTCAGTGAACATCAAAGGACTGAATGAGTAAATGAAGTCCCGAGAACTCTGGGGACCGCTCACACAGCTTCACTTCCATCAGATGAGGGGCTGTGAGGCGGAGGGGACTGACTGCCCCCAATCGCTGCCCCTGAGGGGCAGGAAGTGCCCGTGCCCTCACTGGGCATTATCTCATCTGAGCGTTGGGAAGCAGCCCAGAGAGAGGGTGTGACTTGTCCGAGGTCACACAGCAAATGAGGAGCAGTGCTCCTCTGCCCACACCAGGCCAGGTCTGGAAGGCACTACTGAGGGGGCTCCCAGGCCCCGGCCTTGGACTGCAGAACCAAGATTGTCCTCTGGGTGACAAGTAGGTCAGACCTGATGAATTGAGCACCCCCTCCCCCATACACACACACACACACACACACACCCCATACACACACACACACACCATACACACACACACACACACACACACACACACTGCTCTTGCTGAATTGGCCCAGTCCGCTGGCTGGTGGATTGAGGAGGTTTGAGGGGGTGGAGTATGGAATTGGCCTGCTGAGCCCTGCTGGGCTCTCTGAGAGAAGGAAGGGCCGAGGGGCCCAGGGCAGCCAGGATAGACACCCCGGAAGAAGGCAGACCTGGGGATGGGGCTGACAGGGGCGGGGCCTCGAGGCCCAAATTCCTGGGTTGTCTCCTGGGGCAAACGGAGCAGGATTGGAAATGTCTGCTGAGTAAGCAGGGAAGGGAGACTCCACACCCTGGAGGATTAACTGGGGCGGGGGGAGGGGGGAGTCCCCCCCCCCCCACCCAGGCAGTTCACCTTGCACCTGGCAAACGGGTGCTGCCGAGGCGGCAGCCACGGTGGCAGCCGTGTGCCCTTCCCTACGCACCGAAGGCGCCTGGCCACGTCATGCAACGCGTGTGGCACTGTCCCACGCCCACCCCTGGAGCCAGTAAGGCCTGCCCTAAGCCCAACAATCACCAATGGGGGGAGAGGAGGTGACGTGCCCTTGGCTAAGGGAGGGTAGGGGGTAAACTGAGGAAAACAAGAGGCCAGAGGGAGCTGCAGGCCAGCTGGTAAGGAAGGGAAGCAGGAGAAAACAGACCCTGAGCTCAGACTCAGATCCTCCCAAGATCTGGGGAGGGAGGGTGCTCAGCTTCTCACCTGGGGAGCCCCAAAAGCTGTCCTGGGGGCTCCCTCAGCCACCCTCACCCTTGAGCCACCTCCTGCACAACTTTCTCTGCTCTTCACAAAGCAGCTTCTGTCCAGCCCACCACTCATGCTGCTGGGTGCCTGGGGAAGACAGCCAGGCTAGAGTCCTGCTCTCAGGTGGTGAGCAACAGAAGGATAAGGGGACTTGGGCAAGTCCTTCAGGGACAGAGAAGGTTTTTCTTGCTTGGTAGTTGGAGAAAATAATAACAACTCATCCTGGCTGGATCCTTACTGTATTATCTCATTTAGTCCTCACAACAACTCGGTGAAGCCTATGCTATCATTATCTTCATTTTCCAAGTGCGTTAGGTAAGGTGCAGAGAGGTTAGGAAACTTGCCCAAGGTCATAGAGTTGGACTTGAACTCAGGCATCCGGCTCCTTATTATCTTGTGTTTCTAGGGATGGAACTGTACTCTTCACCATGACGTGGTAAGCCGATGGGTCAGAGGAGAATTCAGGTGGGTGGGGAAAGGACGTATTCAGGACCAAATTGACGTGACCAAGGTGAAGGATCGGGTTACCATATCCCCTTGCGTACCTGGTGTATTTCAGAACTTAGCAAGAGTACACGCTCCTTGTCTCCATGACCTTCCGAGATACTTTGATCATTATCCCCACTGCATAGGAGAGGAAATAAAGACCCAGAAAGGTAAAGTGACTTGCCCAAGACCTTGTAACTGTGTGTCTGCATTCCAGAGGCTCCGTGAAGTCTCTCTGAAGGAAGAAACATGTTTTACTTTTCAAGGGACCAGGGGGAATCGTTCTTGTTCTTCAGATGTGGCTGTAAAGGGGCTGGGAGCAGGAGGCATCCAAAGCCAGGGATGAGTCCCAGGCAGATTCAGGCTTTGGAGAGGGAGGGAGGAGGACTTCAGGAGGAGGTCACCTGGGGTGGAGGAAGCCTGCGTCCGTGGGTCCAGCTGATTCCCCTGGGCTTGGGGAATGTGACAGGAGCCCAGCAGAGGCATGCCAGGAGCCTCCGCTCAGTCTGGCTTCCCCCAGAATCTGCTGGAGCAAAGAATTCCTCGTGGCTCCGGGGCTGGGAGGAGGAGTTTGCAACAGGCCCCGGCATGCCGTGCCGAGACCAAGAAAGCAGCTCCCGGGTCCTGCCGGAGAGGAGGGGTCTCGGTGGTGGTGCTGTAGCAGGTGATGTGCAGGGAGAGGTGGAACCTGAGCGGGGTCACGTGCCCCCATCCATTCTTAGTCCTCTGCCCAACCCCATGCATGGAGGCCCTTCACCCCTAAGAGAGTGAGAGCAGCAGGGTTGGGGGAGGAGCGATCTGGCAGAGGAAGGAGCCATGGATGGAGGTGACCCACAGACTGAGAGAGGAGGCCAGTGCCCAGCTCTCTGGCAGCCTCCAGTCTGAGGGAGGAGAACAAGTCCTGAGGAGGCAGGCCAAACAGGGCAGAGTAGGTGATCATGGGGTGGACGTCTGGGGTCAAGGGGATTCCTGAGCAGAGTCTCTGACTTACATGGGATGATCCAGCTGCATCTTCTGGTCTATGTATCTTTATGCTTTGTTCTCTGAAGCCTTGCCTCCTTAACCCGAGTTCTAGCAAGAGCTCCTATCCCAGCCCCTCCTGGAAGATCCATGGTTTCCAGACAAGGCCATGGATTCCATCCCTGGCACAGGAACCCAAAGGCCTGTATCTTGTTCATCAGCGTGAAGAGGGGAGAGTAAGAGAGTGGGGGCTACAGGTTCATGCTGACCAACGGATTTTCCTCTATCTGACCCCGAATCCAGCTGAATCTGAGAGGGGATGGCTCAGATGAAGCCGAGAGGAATGTATTCCATGGGAGTTCCACGGAGAGTGGCACCCTCCCTGCAAATGAAGTTATCTCTCCATTTTTGGACCAGGGAAGCTGAAAGCCTGGCACTGGAATAAAAAAAAAACTTGAGGTTGGAGGAAGCTTGGGGCCAACTCCTTTCTCCTTCCTGGGCTGGCCAGACACATCTCCCAGGATGCCAGTGGGGCTGAGTACCTTATAGGCATCAAGCTATGGGGTTGGAAAGAGCCACAGAATGCATCCAATATTAAGGGGGAAGCAAAGCGCTACATTCAGGGAGTCTTCAATCTGATGGGAGACAAGCTCTGCCTTGCAAAGCCTCCGACTGGGGTGGAAAGTGGTGGTGAACACACATCAAACGTGAGAGAAAGAGAGAGAGAGAGAGAGAGAGAGAGAGAGAGAGAGAGAGAGAGAGAGAGAATTTGGCAAGAGTTATTATCTGAGCTTCAGAGAGGGTATGTGACTTGCCCAAGGTCACACAGCAAGCAGCAGCAGATCAGTGCTTTTCTCACCACCCTCTGATCCCAGGCTCCCCTGTCCCACCCCGTCAGGGCAGGGGAGTAGAGGGGTCAGTGGGTGCACTGAGGGGACAGCCTTTGGGTCCTGTGCCAGGGACGGAATCCATGGCCTTGTCTGGAAACCATGGATGTTCCAGGAGGGGCTGGGATAGGAGCTCTCAGAGAACAAAGAAAAAAAGTCATAATAAAACCATCTGGTTTCTGTGGCTATTTGGTCTCCATCCCCAACTGCTCATAAGGGACATAGTCCCAGAAAACAGGAGAGGAAAGGGGGCAGGAATGAGAAGGAGTGGAAAGAGTCAAGGAGAGGAGGAGGAGGAGGAGGAGGAGGAGGAGGAGGAGGAGGAAAAGTTAGAAGGAGGAGGAGGAGGAGGAAAAGTTAGAAGGAGGAGGAGGAGGAGGAGGAGGAGGAGGAAAAGTTAGAAGGAGGAGGAGGAGGAGGAGGAGGAGGAGAAGTTAGAAGGAGGAGGAGGAGGAGGAGGAGGAGAAGTTAGAAGGAGGAGGAGGAGGAGGAGGAGGAGGAGGAAAAGTTAGAAGGAGGAGGAGGAGGAGGAGGAGGAGGAAAAGTTAGAAGGAGGAGGAGGAGGAGGAGGAGGAGGAGGAGGAAAAGTTAGAAGGAGGAGGAGAAGGAGAAGGAGAAGGAGGAGGAGGAGGAGGAGGAGAAGAAAATAGAAGAGGAGCCACTGGTTCTCTTCGCTCCCAAGGAGGCTAGTTGGTGGGTGCTTCTGGTTGTTTCTGTTTCTGCATATGTGTACGCCCCTGTGTGTCTCCTTCTTGGTTCATCCCTGTGCTGGACTTTCTCACATATGTCCATGTACAACCACGGGAAGGCTTCATGAACACATACATGCTCACATGTGTCTCTGTGTGCGACTCTGCCCGCTCTGTATGCCACTGTGGGTGTCTGCCTGCCCGTATATGCATCGTCTTCTGTGGAAATGTGTGTGCAATTATGATGTCCCTGTGCCTGATCCCTGCATCTCTCTGCATTTGACTGGGACCTTTGTATGTTGAGGTTTGGGGTGGAAGGGCCTTTAACTCCCCCCTGCCCCCCTTTTAGCCAAGCTGGGCTGGCCAGGAAAGGGGGAAGGAGCGGATGGAGAGGGGCCACTTTGCCTCTCTAAGTTTTTCATCTTGGGAGAGAAGAGACAGCAATAGCCCAGGACTCACTGATAGGACTTTTCCCTGGCTCCCCCTGGGCCAGCAGCCGTGCATGCTACTCAGAGAAGGGGCAGGGCAGGGGCTGGGGGGCGGGGGAGACTAGAGCTGAAGGAACCCCGCTTATTCTCCTGGGAAGGGGAGAAGCAAGAAGAGAGATGGGAGAGAAGATAAAAACAGAAATTTATGGGGGGTGGGGGGTGGGGTCAGTGAGTTTTTCTTTTCCCACATAATTGTTAAAACATTACTCACCGCCTGGAACAGGGCTCTAGGTAAAGGGGAACCCTAATCCTTTGAAAACCAGCTACTTTGTGGGCTGGGTTTAAGGGGTCTTTGCAGAGACCTGAAGCCCATCTCTTAGTCTCTACCTTATCCCTTCTTAGCACCATCAGCTCCACCTCCACCTCCTCCCAGGCGAGGAAAGGGTCATCCCAGGTGAGCTGGTGTTGGGCAACACCTGCAGGACACTTTTCTGAAGAAAGAGGCTTCAGTGGCCCTGAGAACAGAAAGCCGAGGAGATTTGCCACCACGGCCACGGGAAGAGCTGAGAGTAGATACCAGGCAGAACTAGAACGCACTAGATCAGCGGAGGAGAGAGAGTGGGTGTACCATCACCTCCCTGAGAGCAGGAAGTCAGTGTCTGCCTTCTCTGGCCTTCCTCCTCCCTACCCACATCCCTTATAAGTGATGGGGTTAGTCCTTGATCTCCAAGGCCCCGTCTACACAGGCCTCAGCTACCCGGATAACATTCCATTGACTCTGGATACAATCCCAGAGGCAAGTTCAGGCATCCAAGCTCAAATGAGGTTGGGAGCTGAGTAATCAGCTGCTAGGGCTGCGCAGACATTTTGTCGGGAACAACCAGCCCCCCACCTCTCTGTGCACAGAGGATTTGAGGCTGGGGGAGGGGCGGTCTGTCACTCAGTGTCTTCCCAGCCCCCTCCCACCACACATTCTCCCTCTCCCCACCTGCAAGTAATTTGGCCAATGGGAGGGCAGTTAAGATTGCAGTGTGGAATCCCTCTAGATGTGTGTGTGTGCGTGTTTGGTGGGGAGGGGGCCACCTCCTTTCCCCCCAGACCCTGGGTGCCCTTTTCCTCTTCACAGGAGCAAATTACTTGTAATTATCTCACATTGAAAGCCTTCAGGAGCTGCTCCCAAAATTGCTTTAATTGAATTAATTGAATCTCATTTTGTTGGGGGAGAAAATGGGGAGCATGTCTTAAAATAGCATACGGGGAGAGGGAAGGGAAGCCGGAGTCAGCTTTCTTGCGGCTGAGACCCTTGTAGGGGAGAGAATGTGCCCTGGACTCCGCGTTGTTTCCATTTCCCAGTCTCCGCTGATTTTCCGTGCCCAGTGCACTGAAGGCCTTGCCTGGGTCCTGCTCTCAAACGGTGGTGGCCAGGGATGTGTGGAGTCTCCAGCCCCATTCCCCTGCCCTCCCCTCAGGCGGCAGATGGGCCAGAGGGGGGAAGTGAATGGATGGCAGCGGCAGAATGAGCTCACCCTCGCCATGGCCCCTCCTCCCCGATCATCATACAGCAGCTGTAAATGCCGTTTATTAAGTGCTTCCTGTGTCCCGGCACCGTGTCAAGCATGTTACAAGCACTATCTCATTTCATCATCACAACCGCACTGCAGAGCGGGTCCTATTAGTGTTCCCATTGAGGGCAGAAAATCGAGGCTCAGAGAGAGGCGTGGTCACTTGCCAAAAGTCACACAGTAGACTGGGTCTCTTTGGAGGTCAGAGCCCCCTTTTTTAAAAAAAAAAATCTTTTTAATAATTTTTTTTTTTTCAGAGAGAGAGAGGAAGGGAGAGGGAAAGGGAGAGGGAGAGAGAGAGAGAGAGAGAGAGAGATCAATTGGTTGCCTCTTGCATGGGTTGAACCCACAACCTGAGTATGTGCCCTGACTGGGAATCAAACCAGCAACCTTTCGGTGCACAAGACAGTGATCACTGGCCAGGGCCTAAGCCCCCATTCTTAACCACTCGGTCTTATCCGCTCTTCCTTATTGGCCCAATTTTCTGAGAGGGGCTCCCTCATGGGAAGAAACCACAGGTTCCGCTTCTCCAGCTCAGAGGGCTGGAGGGAGGGGGAATGGGGATCCTCCTCTGCTGGGGTTCCAGTCCCATCGTCACCCAAGAGCTCAGGGAAACGGAACCAGCTCCCAGGGAGGAAAAGACTCTCCTTACCCCTGGAAAGGGCAGATGGATGAGGGGAGAAAGGGGGAGATGCTGTCAGCGCAGCAGGCCTCTGGCTGGGAGAGCAATTACACTGCTGCTACTTAACTTTACAACCTGGGCTGTTGTTTTAACGATGCGACTCGTGTTTGGCTGTCCAATTAATCTCCCTTTGGAGGCTTTCCGAGATGGGGCGGTAGATCTTATCGTGGGTCTGTGGAAAGAGGAGGAGTGTGCTCCCTGCAGTGGGAGGAAAGAGCAGCCCGGAGGGCCTGTGGCCTCAGAGGAGACCCAGAGGAGGGATCTGGGGCAGGGCCCCCTGAGAGCCATGGAAAGAGGGGAGCCAGGGCTGGGGGGAAGGCATGGGTGCTGAGGAAGAGGAGGTTTCTCCTCTTGACACCCTCATTCTTCACTGCTCCTGGATCTTGGCTTTGGCCTGCCCCGTGCCATTTGCCATCCCCAGGAGAAACCTCCACGTGTGTTTTGGGAAGTGGGGGTGCTCACTGACCCAGAACAGGGCCTAGGGGGACTGACTGCAGACCTTCTCCCGAGGCGGGGGACTTCCACTGAATGGCACCCCCCCCCCCCCTACTCTACACACAAGTCTAATTTGGGCCTTTCTCTGGCCAGTGGGGTTGACTCAAGGTACCTGAGTGGTCTTTCCAGATAGGGCGGGCCCTGTGTGCCTGGGAACAGGTTTAGGCAGTAAGAGGAAAGCTGGATTTGGGAGCTTTTTTCCTGGACTTGGAGGCCCCTCCCCCACCCCTCCAGTCAAGCTGGGCTGGATTCCCTGAATTATCGGCTACCCTTCTCCCCCTGCCACTGGGTGCTGCTGTATGTATGGTGGGGTAGGGTGGCTATGAGTCTACCAATGGGTCCAGGCCTAGTTGGGGCCCTTGGACTATGCCCACACTTCTGTTTACCCATGAGCCTGGCACCACACAAGTGGCTGGCCATTTGTCTGGCTCCCCTGTGAGCCTGCAGAGTCTCTGGGTCACCTTGGTATCCGTTAGCCCACAGGGTCTGCCTCAATCACCTTGGCACCTGGATGTTTATTGGATGGAGAAGTCCAGTTCCTTCTGGGGTTTTCTTCTCCTCCACCTCCTCCTACCCCTTCCTCTAGGTGGGCTGGAGCCTTGCCACCCTCAAGGAGCACTCTTCTCTAAGGGATGGACTGGATCGACTTGGTGGGCACATCCTCTTCCAAGGGGAGCAGGGTCTCTCGGGGCTGAAGGTGGGGCGCAGGGGGCTGTGTGGTGTCTGGCTCCTTCCAGAACTGGGCCAGGAGCGACGACTCTGCTGGTGAGGACCATTCAGACTTGGGTCGTTCCCAGCATTAGCATCTTCTGGTTTCACACTGGAGCATTATGAAAATATAGACGTTATTAGAACATTCTAGAACTAGAGCCACAGAGCCAGTGGTAGAGGCAAAACCAGGCTCCAGTGCCTCTAGTTTGGGGCTGGAAGAGCCAGATGGGAGAGAAGGGAGCTGAGCAGCCAGCCCCAGAAATCAGGAAACAAACACACCTCAGAGCCAGGGCCCAGCTTTTCGTACAAACTTTAATTTCGGGAAGTCACGGTAGGAGGGGTGATGGCAAGAGCATGGGGATGCTAGTCAGATTGGTTATCAATGTATTTCATTTAGACAGAGACAGCTGTGAAGAGCGGAACCGTTGGGCCCACGCCACCTATTTGGGGTGTCTCTACATACACTCTTCCAGGGAGCCTATTTGTCCCCATTCTGCCCAAAGGGTTACCCTACTGTGTTCCCAAGAGTATGTGCATGTGGGGTTGTTAGGTATGAGGCGGGGCTCAATAAATACTCATTGAATTATAAGGATCATTGAATCCATTATCTACTCAAAATTGTAAACAGGGGGAAAGAGGGCTTTTTAAGGAAGAGAACATAAATTACCCACAGAGGCCTACGAACTCCACATTTTCAGCATTCCTCTCCCTCACATGAAGGGGAGAAGGTATATCAGTTATGGGGTGATGGGCTGACCTCCAGGAAACACTGGGAGGTGGGACCTGATGGTGGTCAACTTGAAGACTGGGTGCCCACCTCACGCCCGCTCTTGCTCTCAAAAGGGTTGGGCAAGGTCCAAGGCACACAAATTAAAATCACTCAGTGTTTCTTGCTGGTTTTGACTCCAGACTGTGGTGGGACTGTGGTCCTTCAAGGAAGGGGTGGCAAGACAAGGGGTCCTGGGAGCAGTCTGAACTCCAGCCAATGACTCTCTCCAGAGCCTCTGACCAGCTGAAGGGAAGGTGTTCAGTCCATGGCAGAGACTAAGTTCTTTCTTAGTCTCTTTGGGTTATGGGGCAAAGGGGGACAGACCTCCATCCCATCCTTTTTCTCCTCTAGTTCCTCGCCATCCTGAGAAAATCCATCTGGAGCTGGTTTCCTCCCAGCCCAGAAGAGGTGCGGGTGGGCTGGGTCCTGGGCTGTGTAGGAGGCACGGCCCACCTTTGTCCAGGCTCACATCATCTGAGGTGGAGCCAGAACATCTGGGGAGTGATGCTGGTACCAGGCCCCAAAGCTGTTGCCATAGCCCCCAGCAGGCAGGGCCCCTGCCTTGGGGAGATCCCAGAGGAATGGCAGGGGTGGGGAGCAGGGAGACAGGGAGGGGGGCCTCCCAAGCAAGTCCCCTTCCTGCCCCCCAGAGTTCTGCTTCAGGAGCTTCTTGTATTTGGAACGTTTGTTCTGAAACCAGATCTTTACCTTCAGGGAGAAAAGGGGAAAGAATGAAAGATCAGGCGGAGTATAGGTGTGGAAGGATGTGACCCAAGTAAAGGGACCCAGCAGTAGGGCGCAGTCCTGGGAGAAGAGCAGACATTGGGAACACTGGCTCCGGTCCTCCAGAGCCCTGGATGCCCTGGAGCTCTCCCAGTCTGAGCACCCTCCTCTACCTAAGCCTCCCCCTCCCCCAACACCTTGTCATACATTCCCCCACATTACTGAGGGCCAGCTCTCAACACACCCTGGAGAACTTGTGACAACAGGGCCAAGGGACTCATCTGTCATTCCCACCCTGGGGGGTGAGTTCCCAGAGAACACACGGAGGAATGGTGAGCATGCAGGAAGGATGGGGCCGGCCCCACCTGGGTCTGGGTGAGGCCGAGCTGTGCAGCCAGCTGGGCCCTCTGGGGCAGCGCCAGGTACTGCGTGTGCTGGAAACGCTGGTTGAGATGCTGCAGCTGCAGGCTCGAGTAGATGGTCCTTGGCTTGCGCAGTCTTTTGGTCGGGGCCCGCGGGAGCCGCTCGGAGGGCTCCGGGGACAGCGGCGGCCTCTCGGAATCTGGGGGACAGCACAGGACAGAGGGTGAGACGAAAGAGGGGGGTCGGACGCGCAGTTTTATAGGCTCATTTGCATCTCGTTGGCATGCTGGCCTCGGGTTTGCAAAAAGCTCTTCTCTACCCTCCGCCCCACGCTCCTTTCAAACCTCACGTCCACTGAGCTCTGGGTGGGACCAGTCCCAGCTCTTGCCCTCAGGGAACTCACACTCCCATGGGCCCGGTGACCTAGGGAGAAAGCGCCTAGGCCCCGAGCGAGGCTAGGGGCGGTGCCCGCGGCCAGAGGTCAAAGTTCAGCCGGTTGCGGTGGCGCCAGCTTGGGGTGTGGCGGGCGGAGTAGGGCTGAAAGGCTGGGTGGAGGGCTGGGCTGAGGCCCGGAGAGGACGGGGGAAGGGCATTCCAGGCGAGAGGAACTCCTAGGCGATGCTTACACAGTGGTTCTCAACCTTCCTAATGCCGCGACCCTTTAATACAGTTCATGTTGTGGCGACCCCCAACCATAAAATTATTTTCGTTGCTACTTCATAACTGTCATGTTGCTACTGTGATGAATCGTCATGTAAATATCTGATACGCAGGATGTATTTTCATTGTTACGAATTGAACATCATTAAAGCATAGTGATGAATCACAAAAACAATATGTAATTATATGTGTGTTTTCCGATGGTCTTAGGCGACCCCTGTGAAAGGGTCGTTGGACCCCCAACGGGGTCGCGACCCACAGGTTGAGAACCGCTGGTTAGAGGCACTTGCCGGCGTCTGCGTGGCAACCTCTCCCCTGCCGGAGGAAGGGTGGGTCGGCCGCGCTGGCCCGGGAGGCCAGGACCCGCACCCCTTCCAGCATCAGGGTGTGGACAGGCCCCCAGCGTGGGCATGCCTCCCCACAGTAAGGGCCGCGCGGCGCCTCGGGCACACTCTGCGGGAAAACCGACCACCGTCCCCTCCCCGCGGCGGGCCGGCTGGGGGAGGAGGCTCTCGGGGACCCTAGCGGCCGCCCGCCCGCGCTCACGGGGTGCCTCTCGGCTGGCAGGGAGGCGACCCGGGTCTGCAGAGCGCAAAGCGCGCGGCTGCGCAGCCCTCCGGCCCCTCCTGGACCGCGCTGCGGTGTGGCCGCGGAAGACCTGGTCACCTCCTGCCCCTCCGCTGGCCGCCCCCCCCCACCCCCGTGGGACAGCCCGGCCCTTGAACGCGGGGGTGGGGGTGGGGCGAGAGGTTCTCCGCTTCCGACGCGGCGGCTCCCACCTGCGCGACTCCATGGGGACTCGGAGACCATTGCATGCAGGTGGCGGGGCGGACCGAGCGGCTGAACTGTCCTCGGGCTCAGGGCGAACATTCCACGCAGGTCTGCCGGCCGTCTAAGCCGAGGGGCGCTTGACCCCTGAGCGCAGACGGCTGGGGCCCACGCTCGTTCCACCCCCTCGGCCTCCATCCTGTCTGGCTCAACCCACACGGCCGTCCCCCGCCCTTGGCCGGCTGCGGCGACCAGTGGCCTTCGCCTCCCCCGCATCCCTCTCCCTCGGCCTGGGGCGCTTCGGGCTTCTCAGATCCGCCCCCTTCGACCCCCGCCTCAGTCTATTCCAAAAACAAAACACAACACACACGGTTGGGTTTCCGCTCCCGCCCGCGCCGTGGGCCTTCACGGCTCCGACCCTACTGCTCCAAGCCTGGGGCTGGCAGCCCAGCGGCCACCTCTCTGGCTGCGTGGACCGGTCATTTCGCAGGACGACACCGAGAGAGCCTGGGAGGCAGCCCGCCCGGGCTCCTGAACTCCCGCAGCCCTCGCGCCCCAGCTCTCCCAGCAGCCCCCCCAGGTCCCTTCACGGACAGCTGCCTCTCCACACCAGCTGCAGCAAGTCCCGACAAGACCGATCCTGGTCCACACTACGAAGCCGGAGGGCCTCCCTCAAGTCGCCTGCTAACAGGGTGGTGGCACTTAGCTCAGGTGGAGCCAAACCTCCCCCTGAGGCGGGGTGGACGCTGAGTTGGAGCAAAAGGAGGACCCCAGGCCCTCTCTCACACCCCAATCATTCCATCTAGAGCGAGCCAAACCCACCAGTTTCCGTGGAAAAAGGCTGCAATCTCGTCTAAGGACCAGTGTGGTTTTCGTTGCACCCGGGGAAGTTGCATAAAGCAAATGAACTCTCACTCTCTCCTCCCTAGACCAAGCGAGGGAGGCAGGGACTGTGGTTAGCAGGGCTCCAAACACCTTCCCCATTTTTAGCAGTTATCTGAAGGACAGGGTTATCTCACTCCCACCCCACCCCAGGCACACGCACTCACACACAAATGTACCACATCAGCATATTCCGAAGGGAAGGGACCAAGGGATTGTTTGCAGAAACGAGATAATGTGTAGACACCTTCCCCAACTGCCCGTCCTCCAGTGACGGACTCTGCAGCCAGCGGGGAGAGGCAGCCCCGGTTCTGGCACAGAAAGCAGTTAACTTTTGGGGGCTCTGAGAACCTTCCCTAATAGCCACTTTTCTGGCCTCAGGTGGTGAAAGTCAATTTGCAAGGCCCCGGAGCCTGGGAACCAGGCTGTGTCCTTTGCCCATGCACACCCTTTCTTTGGGCCTCTGTGTGCTCATCTGTACATCAAGGAGGGGGAGCCCCAAAATTCCTAGGGTCACTCCTAGCTCTGATGCTTATGAGCGTCTGTGTCTCGGCACAGTGACAGAAGGCAGGAAGATGTCTTGGTCCTGGGCTGACTCCAGCGAAGTCACCCATTCATTCCATGTGCCACCGCGGAGGAAACTGCTGAAGACCATTGTGGGGTCACTGAGGTGGGGGCAGGGCTGCAGGGGTCCTGAAGTCTAAGGTACAGGTGGTGTCTGTATAGTGTTCCCAGGTCCAGGAAGACAGGCTCGCTCCTTGGCGTCTTTGATGACCTCCAGTGAGCACTTTCTCAGGAGCTCAGAGTCGCTCCAGGCAATGGGAACTCGGTCCTGTCCGGCCCCAAAGGCAAAGGGCAAAGATGAGGGAGGTGCCTGCTCCTGCGGCTGGAAGGCTGAGGTTTGCAACTTAGAGAGACGGCCTGGCCCACCCCTGGCTACATTCTTAGAACAATGGGTGGTGGCTTCCCAGCCCAGGTCAGCTTCCAGTCTCAGTCAGGCACTTGGGGCAAGGCCCCGGAGCAGAGGGAAAGGCGCCCCAGATGAAAGCCCCGAATCCTAGCCACTAGATCACCAGGGACTCAAGAGGCCCCAGATGAGCCCCCACTTCTCCTGCCCTCAACTGGAACCTGATTTCTATTTTTCAGGCTTGGGCTTGAGCACAAAACGAATGCAGCAGAGAGGGGCAACACGGGGAAGGGGCGTGCAGGACGGAGAGAGCCCTGGGGAAGGGGCCAGGCACCCACACCCACATCTGGAGTCTTTGTTTTCCGTTACACGTAGGTACACACAACCCCGGGGCTCCAGGGGGTGGGGTAGGGAGCCCCGCTGCCCCCGCTTCACACACTGAAAATCGAAACCAGGTCGGTCTTGAAAGGAGACCTAGATCAACGCGCCCCCGCCCCTCCCCCTCCCCCACCCCCATCCCCCGCCCCATCCCTTTGCCCGCCTCCCACCCCCAGATCCCATGGAATCTGAGTAAGGTCTGGATCCCGCTAGCTGCGCCCAACCAGGCGAAGACTAGGTTTAGGGGCTCACGGGAGCAAGACCCCGGAGGTGGGAGAGCAGCCGCGCACTTACCTGCCTCCCGCTCCTGCAGAGAGGGCGCCGCGGGCTGCTGGCAGGGCAGGTAGGCGTCTGCGGGCGTCGTCGGCCCGGCGGTGTAGGGGTAGGGCAGGAGGTGACCGTAGGGCCCAGAGTAGGACAAATCCGAGGCGCCTGCGGTTGCGGGGGACAAGCCTAGTGGGTAGGCAGCCACTACCGATGGGGCGGGGGCGATATCCGGGAAGACGGCGTTGGAGGCGTCCAGGCCATGGAGGGGGCAGGGCACCGAGGACATTGCGGCCGGCCGGGCCGGGGCATAAGGGCCTAAGCCATGACCCCGCACGCAGCCCGCTCTCTCTGCCAACTCTCTCTTTTCCGAGCCTCGGGCGTTGAGGCCCAGTGAGCCCCCCGGCTAGCCTCCCCCACACTCAAGACCCCGGAAAGTGTCTCTGCGCCTCATCCAGCGGAGAGCGCGCCTGGGAAAGGGGTTCCGGGGTTGCCCCCATGGCTTTTCCCCTCCCCCTAAGTCCATGGGGGCCCCCCTCTTCTCGCTCTTGGGTTCGGTTCCCGGGACCCGACGGGGCCCCGCCCACTTAGACGCCCCGGATTGGCCACCGCACGCGGTGACTTCACGGGAGGCCCGGGGCCAGGGTCCGCCCCCCGGGGCAGCCCAAGGTAGGAAAATTCGGAACTGGGGCTGCGAGGGGGGCGGTGCACATGCTCTGGGCCCAGCTATCCTGGGGTCCTCTCCGGAGAGCTGCCGGGGTGGCAGGGCGATTGGGGCAGGCTGGGAACTTCATGGTCGTGAAGGCAGAAACAGAGGGTGCTGGCGGGGCTGCGATGCCCAAGGGGCGAGGGGAGCTGCTCGGCGCCGGAGCGCAGGGAGCCTGGGCAGGCTCTCCCACCCTCGGGATCGGACCCACGGACCTGCAGGGAAGTGGAGAGCAGACCGCCAGCGCCGGCAGCTTATTCAACGCGTCGGAATGCGTCGCTGCGGAGCGCCGGCAGCTTGTTGGTAAACAGACGCCGGGTCGGGGGAGGAACCGCCTGGCGCCCAGCCGCCCGGCACGCACGCGGCGCGCACGCCCCCGCTGGGTGCCCTGGGCCTGGCACTCCTCGACCCGAGGCTACTGCGCCCCACCACTCTCCCACCCGCCCAGTCCTGGCTTCCGCTTCCGGCAGTGGCCCCACTTGTTTGCTACACCCCAGCTCCTGCTGGCCCCTGAGGGACCCACAGTCTGGGCTTCTGCCCCTGTGACGTCCCACCTGTCCCCTGGCGTCCCGTGCACGAACTGGGACAAAATCCGGGAGTGGGAGGCTAGTCCAGTTTGATGGCTCCTCTGAGGGCGTAGGAAAGGCAGCAGGCCCGGTTGGTGGCCGCATTTTCAGTCTGTGCGGGACCTGCCTCTAAACATCAGTGCCCGGTACCTTGGTGGACAAGTGTCCACGTGCAAGCATCTGTGACCACAGGTATACACCTCAGACACTCCATCCAGATACAATATATACACTCGCAGATGCCCATCAACTGGTGTCTAAGTGATGTCCACATGAGCATCCCTCTAAGAATAGAGAGGTTCCTTCATGGATCTGCACATACAGAGTATAGGCTGTGATGTATACACAGCCACATACCCAAAGATGAATAGCAATATTCCTGAATAAAAGCACAATACTTGTCTCTTACACAGACCCACGACTATACATGCCGAATTGCCAGTGTGTACCCTTGAAAATCCAATCGTATAAGTCCATAGGTATGTGTACCTACCGTATGTCCACACACCTCTAAGCTGCTTCCTGTTAGAGGAGACAGATACAGCCCCAAATCCGTATACACACCTCTCACTTGAGTCTGCAGCTCAAGCAGGCGTGTTCATGTTGGCACATACACACGCACTCTCATTGTCAGGGCTCAGCGTGAAGACAGCAGCCTTAGAATTGGGTGGGGAAATGCAGTGATCAGAGAGAGAGGGAAGCTTAGAGGAAGCACTGGGAGTGGCCGGCTCAGGTCTCTTTAGACAGAAAGATCAAAGGGGTGTGTGTGGGGGATGGGGGGTTGACCCCCCACCTCCAGTCAGGTGTCCCTGGGGTAGGAAGAGCAAGTCAGTTTCAATCTGGACGCCCCACTAGAATGAGAGGAGGTTTTCCAAGACAACACATCTGTGGCAACTGGCACCCGAATGCTGGAGCCTCAGGAGAAGGAGCTCTCTGTGGGAGCCCTTCCGCTGCGAGGCTGGAGAAGCCACCCCCGTTCATCCACTGGGTATGCAGGGTTCGCTGGATTGAGACATGTTGTTTTCACAGAGGACCACCTTTCCCCCTTTCCTACCCAACGCTGCCATTCCTCCACCTCCTTAGAACTGAAGCTGGAACTTGCAAGGATCTATTCTTACAAACCTTCCATTCTGCCACCAGCATCTTCCCCTGGAGGGAGGCAGCCACAGGACAGCGCCTGGAGCTATGGTGGGTTCCAGGGACAGCGTCCAAGGAAGGGAATGCTCTTTGGAGTTGGGTAGGCTGTCAGGGGAGGTTTCCCAAAGGACGTGCTTTGGAGGTGGAACTGAAAGGGTGGGTGGAATGACACTTCCTCCCGGGGCCCTGTACCCAGAGTCCTTTCTGTGCTGGACGGAGCAAGAGAGGGCAGGCGGGTTTTCCAGCAGGCCTCTGTCCTGGGCATCCCCCACAGTCAGGAGGCCCGTAGTGAGAGCCTCTTTAAGTTGGGGGGTGGGGTGGGGAAGGCTTGCTGAACTCATGCAGGATCCTCACCCCCCTGAGCCAGGAGGAAACACCCTGCAGCCCTTTTGAATTCCTGAAATTCACAGCATCCTATCCTTGCACAGCTTTACAAAAAAAGGAGTGACGTGGGTACTATTATTATCCCATTTACAAATGAGGAACCCGCTCTCTCCATCATCACCTCACTTTTCAGGGTTCCCTCTTCTGAACCCAGGGGCACCTGATTGGGAAACCTGTTCCCAAGAGAGAAATCCTCTCTGGGCAGGTGCCACATCGCACCCACCTGGGGAAGCGGGGAGTCAGGAAAGGGGCAAGGGGTGGGTGTGGGGGCTAGGACAGCTGTAAATGTGTCTGATCAGAGGGTAAGGAGGGCTGGCCCCAGAGGCCTGAGGCCTGGGTTCCCATTCCAGCTCAAACTCCAACTTCCTGGCTTGGGCTGGGTGGCTGGGACAGCCATCTCCCAGCTCTGAGACTCACTTTATCCAGAAGGGAAAGAAAGGGGGGAGCTGTACCGAAGGCCTCCACGCTTTTGTCATTTGCTTTAGAGTGAGTTGCAAAAACCAAAATCCCCAAACATAATGAAACCGAGAAGGAAGGGGAGGGAGGGAGGCAAGAAAAACAAAAAATGAGCGCTGTCCTGTCACTACCAATATCTCAGCCTCTCGCAGCAGCGGCCCTCCCAGCCTTCCTCCCGGGAGCCCCACACTAAGTGAGGCCCTGGGAGCGAGGGCGGAGTCCGGGGTGGGGGACACCGCGTCCCCGTGGCGTTGGGGTGTCGGGAGTCACCTCAGGAGTCGGGGCTGGACCTGAGACCCGCGTGGTGCACAGTGGGTTGCAGGTTCTTTGCTGGTCGCCCGGCAAATACAATCCTACCCGATTGATCAATCGATCGATAGATCAGAAACGATTCTTTGCGCAGAATAAGCATCCGCGGCGGTGGGATGTCTGCCTTGTTGGAAGCCACCCCAGGTGCGGACTCTCTCTGGAAGCGGGGACTCCATCCAAACCAGTGCCCTTGCCCGTTGTCCTAACACGTGGTGGGTGCGCAGGGCTCTCGCGCGGCCCCGGGGTTCGGTACCGGGCGGCCGGCGCACCCAGAGCAAAGGCTCGGCGTCAGCGACCGAGGCGGCTCCAGGGTCTGCTCAGGGTGCAGACCACCCACGTCGCACCTGGACGGGTCGGTCCAGGCGATCGGAGATTCCACCGCCACCCCAGGCCTCGGGCCCGCGGCCACAGCTGGCTTATCCGCTCCCTTTCTCCTCCGACTCACCCGCAGTCCCCAAACGAAATCTGAGCTTCGTTTTGTCTGTTCTCAGTGGCATTGAAGTCCGATTCGGCGGGGCTTTCGTAGTAACTCGGTTTGGGGAAACGTTGTGAATAATTCGGTTTGGTGGGGTTGGGGGGGGGGAGGAATTCTCCCTCCGCTGGGCTGGGTGCGCGGTGGTTAAAGCCCCCCTTCCCAGTCCGCGAGGCCGGGGAAGGGCAGTCCGTAGAGGCCGGCGTCCCCCCACCCCATCCCCTCGCCCCCCACCCTTGCCCCGGTTCACTTTTCCCGAGAGTGTGAACTGTCGCGGTTCTTTTCTCCTTTCAGGTGGAGCCGATGCTGAGCGCACGCAGGGCTACGGCTGGTGCCGAGGGCGCCGCGAGCCCGGCCAGCCGTGCGCTTCCCTGGCGCCCACCGCCCCGCTCCCCCGAGCGCTTTCCCGGCGACAGCAACCGGCCTCGGAGAATCTCCCGGAGGAGGAGGAGGAGAAGGAAGAGAGAGGCCGTGCGGTTGGCACCACCCCTGGACCCCTGCGCCGCTGGGCTCCCCACGAGGGGCTCCCGCACCGCCTTCAGCAACACGCAAGTCCCGCGTGGTCTTCGCCTCACGTCCACATTCCCGCCTCCGCTCCAGGAGGGGTCTTCCCTGGGGGGTGGCCTGGGACGTTGAAAAACGCATCTATAGGAAATCACCAAGCGCCTTCTGGACAAAACAAAACTAGAACCACTACTGGACCAAGTGCACCCCCTCCCGAAAGAAAATGGTTAACAAAAAAGTGGGGCGGCGTTGAAGGTGCGGTGCGGGCGCTGCCCCGCGCGCGGGAGCGGGACTTGCCCCAGCGCGGAAGCCAGGAAAGGGCCGTGGCGGGGGGCGCGGGGCTCCGGGCCGGGGGGCCGGGTGTCCCAGCCGCGAACCCGGCGAGGAGTCCCGCCAGGAGCCCGGCCGGCCGACAACCCGCGGGGACCCGGAGCCAGACCCCGGGGTGGGAGGGGGATGGAAGGAGGCGAAGAGCCGCGCCGGCGGGAGGCCCGAGGGCGACCCGGATGCGGCGAATTCGCCACGCCCCGAACGAAGGCGGCTCGGCCGGGTTCTGCAGACCAGTCCAGATCCCGGTGCGGAAACGAGGGCGTCCTGCCGAGGGCTCCATCGCCCGGTGCCGGCGGAAGCCCGGGCTGGGACGGAGGTGGAGTGAGGCTGGGCATCCAGCAAGCGCACCCGACATCGTACGGAACACGCGGACATCACCAACACAGATACATCCCCGCGTAACCCAGCAGCCAGCGCGCACTCCATGGGCAACTACACAGCACCCAGAGCGCGTCCGCAACAGCCACACCACACCGCACCGCGCCCTCCCGCCACGTGGGCGCACACGTTACTCACGCCGCCCCTCTCGACCCCCTCGGTTTGGTTCACAGAACGTCTCCATGGCTGGGTGGTTGGTTTCACTTTCTGACTCCCTGACCCTTTGGAGATCGGACTGTGTTGTGTTGTGTTGTGTTGTTTCGTTTTAATAAGAAAAAGTGGGTCCGGTCCCTGCATCCTAACCTGGGCTCCGTCCCGGCCTTATCTCTGCGGGGCTGGGCCGGGGAGAAGGAGGGAATATCGCCTTGGAGAAGAGCAGGCCGGCCACGTGGGTGCCGCAAACGCACCTGCACCCCCAGGTCCCCCAGAGGAGAAAAAGAATCACAAGCACAAACAAAACACCCCGCAGCCTTTCCCTCCGCGCACCGCCGTGTTAGGCTCCATCTGTCAGGTCCGAGGTGAGGGGAGGGTAGACCGGGCTCTGCCCCGCCCCCACTCTTCCGGACTCTTCCCAACCCTTGTCCACCAGGCTCAGCTGTGGGGGCGGAGCGCACAGCGGGAGCGGGGCCAGGCCCATTCTGTCCGTTTGGCTGTTTAAGGAGAGGAAGGTGGCTCGTGCGCCCCTCCGCCTACATCTGACCTCCGTCTTCTGTCACCTCCTTAACTCCCCACGGTTAAAGGATCACACACTGGAAGTTCCACTGCAGCCCGGGAGAGGCTGGAGGACCAGCAAGCGGGCAGGGTTTGCACTTGCTGGGTGGGGTGGGGGCTTTGCGCTGGTCATGGCCTCCCAGGGGAACGGAGCTGAGCTGAGTTACTCATTTCCATCCTCTCAAACCAGTTTGCCCTCTCTCCTCCCCTGAAGACCACTCTCTGCTTGTGAGCAGACCTCCAAGTGTCCAGGCCCAACCCCAGCAGAGGGAGATCAGCTCTCCCCCAGCCCAGATTCTGGCTGCGATGTGTCCCAGAGCCAGTGGGAGGAGGACGCTCAGCCCCAACCATTAGCCAGTCCACAGGGGCATTGGCTGCCTCCGTTGCTGTCCACAGGAAATGTGGGTGGGGTGGGGTCCAGACATTTCTGTGGTGGTTCTCTGCTGTCTGAGGCACAGGGATCCAGCTGGAGGCACTGTTCCTGAAGACACCTCTAAGGAACCTTCTGGAGCCTTTGGGGGGTAAGGGGAGCAATGGTGATCAGAGACCCTGAATCTTGGGTAACATAATAATGATGATAATAGCTAACACGTGCTTTTCTGTGCGTTTCAGACACTATGCTAAGCCCTTACATGCATCATTTCATTCATCACATGATTTCTATGGAGTAAGTATCCATATTATCCCCACTTTACAGATGAGGAAATAGAGGCACAAAAAGGTTGAGCAACTTGTCTAAAAGCTAGAATTGGAACCAAGGCCAGCTTGTCCTCTTAACTGCCACAGTGTTGTCTTACCTGACAAAGCAGCACCCAGCAAGGGAAGGGGAAGAAGGGCTGAGAAGGGAAAGGGGACCCCAGGACAGGAACGCCCCCTGTAGAATGGGGGTAGGAGAAGTGATCATATCAATAATGGCTAACATTTAATGTGGGCTTGTGTGCTGTGCTTCGCGTGCATTTCTGTGAACAACCTTCCAAGAGAGTCTTATCATCCCCCGTTTCACAGACCAGGAGACTGAGGCACTGAAAAGATGTGCGCAGGGTCTGTACACACTTGGTTGGAAAGTAAGAACGTGGGGGGAAAGCTGGGACTGAGAGCCAGGAGGTTCCACACCCTGGAGGGCCTCCAATGCTAACCAAGAACTTAGGATGGGGCCCATGGTTGGTGGAGGACCAGGATGGGAGCTGAGAGACTTCCTGGGAGCATCTTGGGGCCACAGTGTGCTTGGAAGGCAAGGGTTGGGTGGCAGAGAGCCCAGCTAGGAGGCTGCTGCAAATAGGTCAAGTGTGAAGTGAGGAGGGAGGGCCCCGCAGGTTGGCGGCAGAGGCAATGGAAAGGAGGGGGAGCGTGAGAAGGGTGGCTCAAAGACAAACCGCTGGGCCTGGTGACTGTCCCGGAAAAGGGTAGAGGCAAGCATGACTCTGAAGTTCCTAGCCTGGGCAGCCACAGGAGCCCAGGGAAGGAGCCAGGTGTTTGGTTCAAAGATTCAGGCATGTGATGGGTGATGGACCATGGACCAGGATTTCTAGGTTTGGATGCTCCGGCAGGCAGCCTGCCACTCTGGTTTCCCTCGGGTGCCCCTGCACAGGTGTCTTTCTGGGGGCCCTGCCAGGGTGCACAGGTGAAACTTGCATATATGCAGATGCATGCAAATTAGACAAACCCAGCCTGGGCCCCGAGCCAAGAGCTAGGAGAGGGGGAGGGCTGCCCTAGCCCTGACTCACCCTCTGACATGCCGCCTGGAATGCCACCTCCCCAGCTGGGCTTCCTCCAACTTGGGGAACTTGCTCCTGGAATCACCCTGAAGCTCAGGCCTAGGAGATCTCCAGCCCGGAGGATCTCGGGGTTTGGGGGACTTTCTAAATCAGAGTAAGGCTTTATTGTGAGCCCTCCTTGCAAAACAGCAGCAGCAGTGGGGAGGGGGGCGGGGGAAGAATACCTAGGTAACATGACATTTATAAGTATATAACCCACATCACTCCCTAAAGCGTTTTTTCTCATATATAACTTCTTTGGGGCTTCAGTACCTTGTGAAGTAGATGCTTTATTAGCCCCATTTTACAGATAAAGACACTGAGACTCAAGTCATGAAGTGCTGCGTTTACAGAGCTGGGTATCTATCCGTTGAAGCCCTCTGCCTCAGTGCCCTTTGTACTCCCTGTGATTGGTGCTCGGCTGAGGGAAGGACAACCTAATTCTGGAATCCTGGGCTCCATATGGGGAACTGCTGACCCTCAGGTCTCCAGACAGTCATGGGAGAGAGGCCTCTAATCCTCTCCCCCAAAACGTGATTAAGTAAGTGGACTCTTGTCTCTAGACCTCAGGCCACACACTTCCATCTGGCTGGACCATGCACCCCACTTTCAGCTCCTTTAAAACTCCCCGCATTCAATACTCTCCTTTTCAGTGCCTACCAGGTCCAGGGGCTGTGCAGGGCACTGTAGCAGATCGGCTTAGGTCCCACCCAACAGTGAATTTTGCAATTTCTATGTGTTAAAATTGTGTGTGTGTGTGTGTGTGTGTGTGTGTGTCTGTGGGGAATGTATAAAGAAGAGTAAATTAAAATGCATACATGCCGAGTTTAAAAATACTTATAAACTAGGTACCCAGGTCAAGAAATAGGACTCTGCCAGCTCCCTAGAACCCCACGCTGAGTGCCCTCCGGTTCATCATTCTTTCCTCACCCTGGTGCCCCAGCTTGTATGTTAATCGCTTTCCTGCCTTTCCTTGCAGTTTTATCACTGATATCTGCTTACTTTCACCTGTTGGAGAACTTTACACGAATGGAATCAGATGTACACAGGATTCTTGCCTCCCTCATTAGATGGTTCATCGATTCTAAGACATCATCCCCTGACTTCCCTGTCTGGGATCATCACCACCCCCTGGTCTCCGTGGAGCATGTGATCAGCTGCATTCTCCCTCTCAGATACTGTCAGGTGGATTTGGGACACAAGGCCAGGGATGGGGTCTTCTGCTTCGGTGAACACAGCACCCAGCACAGGCCAGGCACTGCATGAATGAATGGAGATGAGTGCAGTGCTGTACCTTACATTCATAAGTGCCAGGGGCAGGTGTGATATAGGAGGCCATAGGGTGACAGGAGATCAGCTCCTACGAAAGGGTCCCTTTTCCCTTCCTCCCCTCCGGCTGCTCCTCAAGGATGAGAGGCCAGACATGGGAGTGTCCCCTTAGATCCTGCCCCTTTGCACGGCACAGCCAGGTGCCAGGAGAAGCACAGCAGCTCGGGAGCCAGGCAGATCTGAATTCGAATCCCACCTCCACACCTTACTGACGTGGGCAAATCAAATTCCCCCATGCCTCAGGTTCCTCACCTGTGCAATGGACATAATGATAAGCACAACCTCACCAGGTTGGGAAGATTCAGTTTTCTAAGTGACTGAAGACTGGATCTTCACGGATGCTAGCTGCCCTTCCTCTTCCTATTTTTTTAAAAATATATTTTATTGATTTTTTACAGAGAAGTAGGGAGAGAGATAGAAAGCTAGAAACATCGATGAGAAACATCAATCAGCTGCCTCCTGCACACCCCCTACTAGGGATTTCCCCGCAACCAAGGTACATGCCCTTGACTGGAATCGAACCTGGGACCCTTCAGTCCGCAGGCCGACGCTCTATCCACTGAGCCAAACTGGTTAGGGCCCCTTCCTCTTTCTATTGGCTCATTTAGCTCACCCACAAGGAATATGCCTGTCCCCATCACTTAATGTGTCTGGAGGGTACCAGAGCCA
Source organism: Myotis nattereri (assembly GCF_964212035.1). Classification (NCBI taxonomy): domain Eukaryota; kingdom Metazoa; phylum Chordata; class Mammalia; order Chiroptera; family Vespertilionidae; genus Myotis; species Myotis nattereri. Next base: position 45,357,301 of record NC_138091.1, read on the forward strand.
GTCTGATTCAGAAGCTTTTATTCTAAGAGGACGGGGTGATGGCTGGCAGTGTCACTCCCAGGACAGAAGGCTCCTGCCAGGCGGAGACCCTGCCTTCCTCAGCTCCTCATCCTCCCTGTGCCTTGCAGGCCAAGGTGCTCAGGGCAGCCTTCATTCTCCAGCTTCGCAGCCACCCTCAGCTCCTCCCAAGTACAGGATGCTTGTGAGGGTCTGGCCCCTCCACGGCATGTGGAATACTTTCACACTGAGGATCATTGAATCCTTACCACCCGGTCAGGTGGGGCAAGTATTGCTGTCCCCATTTCACAGATGAGGAAACCAATGATGGGACAGCTCCGGGCCTTGCCCAACATTGCCCAACCGGTAAAGGCTCTCTGGGGTTTTTCCAGAGCAACACAACTGTCTCTGAATGGGGGATGGAGAAGATCTGGATGGAGCTGAACCCCAGGGTTGAATCCCATTTCTGGTGCTTGGAGAGGTGGCTTAGAATCTCTGAGCCTCGTTTTCCTTATCTGTAAAATGGAGTTAACCATACTTACCGCATAAAATTGTTGTGAGGCTCAAGTGACACACTGTATGGAACTAGCAACGTTCAGGGCACATGGAAAGTTAATGCTGCAGCTTTTCTGATGATGTATGTGGTTGGGATGAGTGCCCACGAATGTCCCTCCAATTCCGACAGCATATGACTCAATCCCATAAGCATCAGGAAAGGAGCTGAGTAGAAACCAGGGAGCAGACTGACTAAACGGAGGAAAATTGGGTTCAAAGAAAATAGAACTCCCAAAGTCCGTAGGTCCTCAAAACTGTCCCATGACTTTTCCCACCTTGCCCTGCCCACCCTCCTCTGGGGAAAGGCCCCCCTCCCTAGGCCTGGGGGGGTGGGGGACCTGGTTCCTGGAGACTAGGGCATCATTAGCCCCAGAAAAGATGCCCAGAGACCCCAAACAGGCCAGCCCATCCTGGAACCCTAGCCTCAGCCAAGACCCAGGCCTGAAAGTTCTGATTTGGCCATCACCTGCCCTAACCACAAGCCCAAGCCTCTAAACCAGCCAGAAGATGGGGACCTCGTGGAGGGTGACGGTGGTTCCTGCATTCCAGACGCCAGGCTGGGCTGGGCCCTCTGGAGCAGCCCTTGGCCTCCGGCGCTGCTGCTCCTCAAAGTTTCCTAGTCCTTCTTAGAGCTGGAAAGCACCTCGTCCGTCTCCAGAGCCAGCAGGTCTCAAATTCTGGAATCAAGAAGGTCATGAGTGGGCCTGGAAATCTGCATATTAATTAGCACCTCCCCCTGTACTCCCTGAAGAAACTGATTTGGTCCAGTTCCCTTGCCCTTGTGGAGAAGCTGAGCTCAAGTGGGGATATAACTGGCTTAAGAGGACATGCTGGCCCAGCCATCATGGCTCAGTGGTTGAGCCTCAACCTATGAACCAGGAGGTCACGGTTCAATTCCTGGTCAGGGCACGTGCCTGGGTTATGGGCTTGATCCCCAGTGTGGGCTGTGCAGAGGTAGACGATCAATGATTCTCTCTCATCATTGAAGTTTCTATTTTTCTCTCCCTCTCCCTTCCTCTCTGAAATAATATATATATAATGTTTTAAAAAAGGAAAAGAGAACATGCTGGAAATGGACGAACTCTTGGCAATCTGGTCCCTAGTGCAGGGTGTTTTTTTCACCCCAGCTGCCTGTCAAGGCTCAGTCCCCCAGAGAAGGGGCGGGACCTTCACATGGAAGCCTTTCCTGGGCCTATCCCTGAGCCTCTTTCAGAAGTGCTGTCAATTACATGAGAACCATTCACCCACCTGGAAATTACCACAGGGGGAAAATAATGAGATTGAAGAATCTTGCACCTGCTGGGGGCCTCGCCAAGGCCAAAGTCCAGGTACGAGTTGGTGGTTTGGGCTAGGTCCGTGGAGGGTTACACAGGCACACATTTGGACATAGCCATGGCGCTGGTGGGAAATTATGGTCTGATTTAGAATAACCTCTCTATTCGCTAGCACCTCACATGGCACCTGGCATGCAGGGGCCTATTGAATAAATGGATGATGCTTAATGTTGATTGGACTCAATCGTCTCCGAGGCAACATGCCCCTCCCTTCAGTGGCAGGGGTGTGGGGACTCAGCAAAGCCTGGCAAACGCCAAACAGTGGGCGTTCAGAGCAGAGAATGGCCCTGGAGGTGCAGCCAAGAGGAGGAGGGAGTTAAGCTGGCAGCTGAGAATGAGACACCACCCCATTTGCACCCCAGGGGCCGACTCCCATCAGGTCTTAGCCCCGGAGTTCTACGAGCAGAATGGGTCTCTGTGACGGTGTTCATAATATAGAGACGTTGCCTTTGGTGACTGAGCATGTGACTAGTGTGCAACTGAGACGCTGTGTGTGTGACACTTTGTGGCTTGAGGGGGCTCTGTGCATTGGGTGGGAGCTGTGTGCCCATGGGCTACGTGTGACTGTCAGTGTGGCCGTGCGTTTGTGTGACTACGTGTGTTTGTGCGAGACTCTCGGAGATTGACTGCGAGTGGCTGGCATGGGTGTGTGCGTGTGGCATCTGTGTGGCTGTGTGTTGCTCTGTGCGATCTCCGTGCATCTTGGGTGGAGACAGCTGTCGTGGATGTATGGGACTGTGTGGGACTCTGATGCTGTCTCCGAGTGTACTTATGAGTCTGGCTGGGTGAGTGTGCGTGTGTGTGTGACTGCCTGGTGGCCGACTGGCTGTGCATGTTGTATGTGTGGCCAGGTGTCGTGCCCTCAACTGTATGTGTCACAGTGTGTCCCTCAGGGACTCGGTTGTGTCACTGTGTGTGACTGTGACTGTGTGCGAGACGGCATGCCCCTCAAACCACCTTTCCTCCGCGGCTTTGATGTGGTTGAGTTTCTAGGGGCTGTGAGGACGCCAGCCTCACTCTTGAGGACTTCAAAAGATGGCTGTCCTTTCTGCCCGGCGGGGAAAAACCCACTTCCCCCTCGCCCTCGCCCTCCCCTCCTGCCTGGAGGACAGGCCTGCTTGTTTTCCTATTTTTACTGCCTAGGATGAGTTCATGGCCGCAACTGACTCACCACTCTTTCCGAGAGACTTGGGGAAGGAAGTAGGGGTTGCTTGGTTGGGGCCTCTGCCCACGAGCCTGGGGACTTGCAGGGCTGCGCCAGGGAAGACATCTGGGTCCTCTGTAGGCTGGGTGAGCACCTCAAGCCAGTCCCCCTCCCTGAGCCCTCTTCTTTAGCGGTCAGTGTAGCCCCACATCTCCTACCCCAAACAAGAGGCCGCTCTCCTAATCTGAGCACTCTTCCCTCCCTTCAGTCACAAGGTCAATTAAAAAGCCAGAGCTGTGGAGGGGACGTGGACGTCTCACCAAGATCCATGTCACTGCAAGTAATTCATACCTCGTCCAGTTCCGGCAGCAGCGAGGATGTCTGGACTCAACAACACTGTTTGGGCGCCCCCTGTGGGCAGAGGCTGCCCAAGCTGAAGGAGGTGGAACCAGAAAAAGGAAGCCTGCACAGGTTCCTGGGAGAGACATGGTCCCTGTCCTCCCAGACTCCCCGTCTTAAGCGGGAGTCAGAACCCTCCAGTACAAGGGCTCTGGCACTAAGAACGAGGAGAGTTCAAACCACAGCTCCCTGGACGTGGAGAAGAGTCCAGATCCGAGTCTGAGAAAGGATCGGAGACGGCTGCTGGAAGGGGCTGTGGGCACTCGGTGTAGCCTGGGAGGGAGGGTGCGTGCTGGAGGGAGGACATGGGGGAGGATTTAGGGATGGAACAAATATAAGAGGTGAGGGCAGGTGAGAAGGCTGAGCTGTCATAGCCGTTGTGTGAAGTGACGAGGGCGGGCTTGTCTGGACCCTGTCCACGGGGCAGGGGAAATGGGTAGGAAGTCCCCTCTGGTATTTACCTCGCGTTCCTCCAGCTGCAGCCAGCATACAGCCACCTGAGTCCGGTTGCCCAGGAAGGAGTTCTGAGGGTGGGGGTCTCACCCTTCCCCTGTCCTAGCCTGGGGAGCCAACACCCCAATCACACTCCCAGCCAGCTTGCCCTGCCTGCCCCCATGCTCACCCTGAAAGTGCCCATGCCAGGCTCTTACCAGCCAGTGGCTGAGGCCATGAAAACCTCCCTCTACTCCCGCCCTCCCGGCCTGCTACCTGAAGGCTCCTTCCAGGGCCTGGGACTGTCTCACTCACCAGACCCTCCCACTCCACCTGCCTGTTTGGACCACCCTCCTGGAGGAATTGAGAAGAGCCTCCGAGTAGAGTCAGGAGGCCAGGCCAGGCTTAGGGGAATTCACTGGGCAAGGCATTTAACCTCAGTGTCTCCATCTGCAAAATGGGGGCAATGGCGCCTGCCCTGCTGGGTTCCCAGGGTGGGTGGGGAAGGCTCCAGTGAGCTCATGGGTGTGAAGGCCCTGGTGAGCTGTAAATAGTCCAGTGCTCGTGGGAGGGAAGGAAGCTGTGTTATTCCAGCTGGGCCTGGCTGCCCGCATGGAGGGCTTGGCCGGTGGGGGGCTGGGGAACGATGAGGGTCTCGGTGCCAACTCCTGGCACCGGAGAAATTGAGACGGGCACTCCAATGAGAGCTGGGTGAGGGTAAGGCCCTGCAGAGGCCACACCGGGGACAAGTGCTGCGGTGACAGCAGCAGGGACTGTGGCATGAGGGCATTGGGCAAACCATGGACCAGTGACTCTAAAGAAACTGCTTTGGGGAAGGTGGGTGAGAAACCTGAGCTCAGCGGTGACATCAGCCTCAGCCTCACTGACATCCCTGCCTCTGCATGGAGCCGGCAGAGTCTGTCTTCTCTGTCCCTCTGTCCCTCAGCCCTGGGGACAGAGGCTAAGCACCTTAGCGGGTATAGACCCAGAGAATTGCTGTGGCTTTTTCTGGTAAGAAAAATTCTGGGGCTACAGCCAGTTCTCCGGGAGGGTCTTGCCGTATCTTTCTTTAGCCCCTTCTCTCGCCTCTTCCAATGGGCAAACCAGGGCCTTCCCATGTGCCCCTCATCCCCTCCAACCCACCCACCCACTCTCTCCCTCTACATACTCATCTCGGCCTCCCCTCTCTGACATACCCCCTCAGCCTCAGATCAAGTCCTGCCCCTGCCAATTTCTATCCAAGTGACTCTGGCGAAGTCATTGAGTCATTTTGAACCTCAGTCTTTCTATCTGTAAAATGGGGATAATACCGCCTTTCAGGGTGGTCAGAATGAAGAGATAACATGTAAAGTACCGAGTCTACTTCTTTCTCCAGGTGAGAGGCTCAACACCTTCACCCATCCCAGAATCCCTCCCAAGGTTTCAGCTAGCTTGCTTTCTAGCGATTTGCCTCATCTATTGCTTTGTAACAAATCAAAAGTCAGACATTACTGTGCACTCGGCAGAGTGTTAGCACTGTAGCAAGCTCTGGGGAGGTCCAGGAGGGATTCTCTGCCAACCTGGAAACAGTTGCCAGCCTGGGTGGGCAGGTGACAGCCACAGACATGGACTGCCCACCCACTCCCATAGCGCGACTCTGATGCCAGGCCAAGTGAGCAGCGAGGTTTTGGAGGAGACAGAATGGTCAGAGCAGGAGTGGTTCAGGGGGTCTTCCTGGAGAAGGGGGCCTTTCCGGATACGGAGGATTGGCCAAGGTGACAAGAAAAGCAGTGTGGACAGAGGGCACAGCCGAAGGGGGGTAATGGTATGCTCACTGGGGACACAGGAGTAGAGAACGAGTGGGAAATCTTGGGATAAAGACTGAATTGAGAAGGTCAGGCCAGACACGGAGGCATTGAGAGCCAAGTAGAGGAACTTGGATCAGACACAGTAAAAAAAAAACGGAGCCACAGCAAGTTCTTGAGCAGGGGAGTTAAGGTTGAAAGGGAATGGGCCTCCCATTTTTTTAAATTATATATATATATATATATATATATATATATATATATATATATATATATATTGTTGCTGTTGTTGTTAATCCTCACCCAAAGATATTTTTTCATTGATTTTTAGGGAGAGTGAAAGAGAGAGGGAAAGATAGAGAAATATTTATGCAAGAGAAACACATCGATTGGTTGCCTCCTGCATGAGCCCCAACCAGGGCCTGGACCCAGAAGGAGCCTGTAACCGACGTACGTGCCCTTGACTGGAATCGAACCCGGGACCCTTCAGTCCGTAGGCTGACACTCTATCCACTGAGCCAAACTGGCTAGGGTGGGCCTTCCATTTATTAAGTATCAACTGGATTTCAGATTGTTGCTAGGTGCTCACTATATGCTTTTCCACTTACTCCCCAGGCAACCCGGTGATATATGCATAGTTCTCTCCATTTTACAGATGGGAAAGCTGAGACTGGAGAAGTTAAGCAACTTCCCTAAGGTCATGCAATTAAGGAGAGAGTGAGACATCTGAGGTCTGCTACCTCCAGAGTCCATGCACTTGCCGGCACCAGCCAGTTTCCCCCAAGCAGGATGGGGTCAGAATTGGGCCGGACGCTTCTTACCCTCTCCTCCCCCCGCTGGCCCCGTGGCAGAGTTGGCTACAGGAGCTGGGGGTGTTTGGGGCCAATGGAGGTAAAGCTGCCTGGGCAGCTGCTTATGGGAGAGAGAGGACAGGGGCCAGACAGGGGATTACTTGTCTCCTGTCATCACACAGGGAGAAGTCTGGAGAGCCCGGGTGAGTGAGAGGGAGCCGTCAGAGGCGACTTGGGGCACTTGAGGCTGCCGCCCTGGAGGAGCAGGAGGCTGTTGACGGAACCGGGGGAGCCAGAGGCTGCAGGAAGGACAAGGCGTTGGGTTTGGAACATGCTGAGCCTGACGCAGTGGGCCAAGCAGAAACAGCCCCAGCTTTGGAAACCCAGGCTCTGAGCTCAGTGGAGAGGCCTGACTTCCAGAACTTTCCAAGCACTCTTTCCTGTCGCCTTCAGACTGGGGACCCCTGGAGAATGGGGACTGCGGTACCTCCTGCCCTGGTCTCCCCGCTGGCCTTCAGAGTGGGGTCTGGGGTGCATCTTCGGAAGGCATGACAGGCAGCCCCTTACTACCTTCCCTCCCTCCTCCTCCCCACCAGCCTTTGGTGTGCCCTTTGAGGCCTGGGAGCCGAAGGACCAGCTCCCTCCACTGTATCCCTATAAGGATTGCTCCCTGGATCTTGCTTGTGCCAACCCCCCAGCTCTCAGTTTATCTGTGTGTCTCTCTCCCTCCCAGGCCACACATGTATTCAGTAGATCTCTCGTAAGCACCCACTATGTGCTGGGCCCTAAGGATATAGCCATGTCCTCATAGAACTCATATTTCAGTGGGGAGACAGACAGTAACTAGATAATTCAAGAGAAACTCAGCCCTGGCCGAGGAGCTTGGTTGGTTGGAGCATCGTCTTGATGAGCCAGGATTTTGGGTTCGGTCCCTGGTTGGGGCATGTGCAGGAATCAGCCAATAAGTTTTCTCTCTCTCTCTCTCTCTCTCTCTCTCTCTCTCTCTCTCTCTCTCTCATCAATTTAAAAAGTTCAGAAAAAAAGGGGAAACTCGTTTGGGGCAGTGATAGTGAGGAAGATAAAGTAGGATGGTGGAGACAGGGGTCAGGGTTACTGGGAGACACAGGGGCACTATTTTAGATCAGGTCACCTAGGAAGGGCTCTGAATGAGGAAAAGTGTCAGGAAGAGCATTCTAGTTGGAAGGAATGGCCAGGGCAAAGGCCCTGAGGTAGGAGGGGTCTAATGTGTGTGAGAAACAGCAAGAAGGCTGGTCAGCCTGGCGTGGAATGAATGAGGGGAAAGCAGGGGGAGATGAGGCTTGAGAGGTGGGCAGGGCCCAGGCGGGGTCGGGCCAGTGGAGTTTCCATGCTATTTTGAGTGAGACAAGAGCCCTTTGGAGGGTTTGGAGCAGGGGAGGCCATGCTCTGATGAACATTTATAAGGAAGAGCCCTTTGGCTTGAGGGGCTGAGTGCTGATTCTGGGGGTGACTTTGGGAGATTCCCCAGAGAGTGACTGTCATGGAAGAACCCCTCTGTTTACCCTTTGGGTTTCCCTTAGTCCCCAGCCTGGTGTGGGAGGATGTCTGTATCGGGGCTCCTGACCAGGGCCCACGGCCGTCTCAGGTCTGGAGAAAGTGAACGAGGAGGGAAGGGATGGAGCGAGTGGAGCGAGTGGCTCAGCAGGTGACTTTGGCCTCTCAAATCCTGCAAGAGCCCCTGGCTGTTCAAGCAGGGGCGTGGGGGTGGAGGGTGGCCCCTGCCTGGGTGGGGCCCGGGGAATCTGGTGGACCTCCAGGGGGCTGACCCGGGGATGGACGCCCAGGAGCACTGGGACTGAGTCAGATCCGGAGAGCAGCACGAGGCGGCCCAGCTGAGGTCACGGTCTGGTGGCTGGAGGTGGCCTCCCGACCCGAGTCCTCCACCCCGAGCTGGTGTTTGTCCAGAGCGCCCTCGGACAGGCACCAGGCGCCTTCCTGGTCTTCCCGTAGCACCCTTGGGACACAAGATGCTCAGCGCCAAGGCCGGGCCGTGGCTGGGCTCCAACACCCACCCTTCGCGTGGACCCGAATGACAGAAGAACGACCTTGCCCTCGAGGAGCCCCCAGGCTGAGACCCACTTAGAGGACACAGAGGTGGAGATCGAAGGGAAACGGTCCAACGGGACCCAGCCTGGGAGAGGATAAGGGGCGAGGGGTGGGGGTGGGAGGAGGTGGGAGCATTGAGTAGAATGGCCCCCAGGAGAGCAGGGGCATAATCTGGGCCCAGGCTCCGAGGCCCTTTGTGGACACAGAGTTCCTCTGCACGGCATGTCTAACCTCTGTGGCTGTGGGCAAGGGTTTGGGTCCAAAGGCAGCATAAGCGTTGGCAGCCATTGCCATCCCCTTGGAGGGAAGCACTGTGCCCCAGGAGCGTTAGGGCCGCCACTGTCCTGACACGGGGGTGCCCTGGTGCCCACATGGGTCAGCTCACTTCCAGCTCCATCCAGAAGCTCAGCCTCTGACCCCCTGCTACCCACAGTGCAGCGAAGCAGGGAGTTGTGCCAGGGTCAGGAGGCAGGGCGGTGGGCGGGCGGGCGGGGAGGGGAGATGCCCGTCTCCCCGACTCCCTGGGGCCTTCCCTCGGCAGCCTGGCAGCCGTGGCCTGTGTGCGCAGCTAGCACCCTCCTCCGCAGTGGTTGTCGGCTGTCAGAGCTTGTTTGGCCTTAGGGTTCTCACCCCAGCGCCTTCTCCTCCCCCTCCCTCGCCTTCCTGCCCAAGAACCAGAGCCAGAGGCCCAAGGCAGGAGGAAAGACAGGGGTTAGAGTTGGGCTGGGGCCTGGCTGAGTCCCCGAGCCCCGAAAGGAGAATCAGGTACCCCCTGGACAGAGCCTGGTGCTAGGGGTGGGCACCAGTGAGCCCCCAGCAGGAAAGACAGACTGAGCCCCAGACCCAAACACAGCCAGCGGACTCTAGGTTTATGGCTAGGCAAATCAGAGAGCCCCGGGGAGAGGTGAGGGCCAGTGGTTTATAACTGTCCTAGCCACCTCCAGGGGGCTCTGGCTGCCTTGGGGGGCGAGGGGGGGGCGGGGTGAGCTGTCCACTTGAGAGGCATTCAAGTAGAGGCTGCATTAATCATCCTCTTGATGAATATTCATTGAGGACCTTCTGTAGGTGGCCCAACCCAGGCAGCAGTGGGGAGGTGGGTGTTGAACCACATGAGAGTTTAAAGTCCCTTCCGGTCCGGCCATCATCCTGTGCACCGAAAGGTTGCCGGTTCGATTCCTAGTCAGGGCACATACCTGGGTTGTGGGTTTGATCCCTGGTGGGGACACATACAGAAGGCAACTGATCTCTCTCTCTCTCTCTCTCTCTCTCTCTCTCTCCCTTTCTCTCTCTCTCTGCATGTCCTTTGTGAGGATTTAAAAAATGAAGTCTCTTCCAGCCCTGGGATCCGAGACAGCATCTCTGAGACAAAGTGACAGGAACAACAAGACAGGGCCTCTAGGAGGGGCCGTGCATGGGCCAGGCCTGAGGCTTTGCAGCGTGGAGAAGCCTGGGGCAAGCTGCTGGGAGACACAGCCCCCACCCGCTTAGGGGGTGTAGGAGCTTAGGTCCTGGGGATGCAGGGTGGGGAAGGGGAGCCAGACAGCTTCTTAGAAAGTGGCAGGCAGGTGAGCGGGGCTCCCCAGTGATAATTAAGGAACAAAGGTGCCGAGGAGCAGGAGCCCGCGCAGGCCTCTGGGGCAGGCTGGCTAATGGGAGCCTGGAGAAGAGGTAATAACAAGCGGAGATCGGAGCAGACAGCCCGGCGTCGCTACACCCACAAGCCGCCCCCTCGCCCTCCTGCGCCAGAACAACAACTGAGCACCCAGCTGGGGGTGAAAACATATGGATAATACACGGGCGCGCTGTTCCAGGCGGACCCTGGAATGAGGTGGTTTGGGGGATGTGGATCTGCAGGGAGAGGGGGGCAGCCCATGAGTCTGGGTGGCAGGAGGGGGTCAGGGGGAGGGCGGGGATGGGGGCAGAGAACACAGGCAAGTGGACATTTGCCTGGTGCCTGGGAGGACATGCTTAAATGGAGCACCGTCCCCACACCCCTGTCCTGCTGACTCACGTCTCCAGTCGCTGGGGGTGGCCACGGAGGCAAGACAGTGAGGGGCTCAGAGTCAGGAAGCCTGGGCTCTGGTCCTGCTTTGGGTGGTGCTGCGATCCTGGGCAAGGTTTTTGGATCCTGGGCTTCCTTACCTGTTGAAAGGGAAACAAGCCCATGTTCCAAGCCAGGTGGTAGGACGGGTCAGCGGGCTTGTGTGTGGGAAAGGGCCTGCCTCGCAGCATCCTCCCATACAGGTGTCCCCAGACCGGATGGAAACCAGGCTCTCACCTGGAGCCACACACCAGGTTAGTCCTCCCCCGGAGCAAAACTTACTCACAAGGCCTCACACCACACGTGTGCCGCCTCAGCCCTTCCCCCTGACATGCACGCCCCCCACACACCCGTGTCACACCTGTGACAGCAGGATCCCCGAACCTCCCTTCCCACAGGCTCCGCGAGGCCGCGCCTGCCTTTAACATTTGCTCCCCGGCTACCCCCGGAGGCCCTCCAAGCTGCCCCGACACCAATGCCGTGTGCATTCCTGCTAACCGGACAGAGAAGGGCCGCGTGGCGTGTATACTCATGCCCACTCAGCTTTTGTGCAAGTGCCCGAAACCTTGGGAACAGAGGAGGGAGAACATCTAGGTCGGCCCCTGCTTTAAGACTGGGGACCATCCAGTGTCCTCACCACGGATGGCTGTCCAGGCAGGGGAGGCTTCCGCTCCCACGCAGTGTGCCTGTGTCACATGTGTGCTTGGCCAGTGGCCAGTGGTCTCCCCTCCGCATCCATCCTTACTCCAGTCTGGTCCAGCCTGGTGCTGGGGTCTGGTTCATCTTCCCAAGACTCAGCTTTCGCCATGTCCCTCTGCTGCTCCCACACCCTCCATGGCTCCCCACCACCCTCTGAGATGAAGTCCAGGAGCTTCACCCTGCCATTCCTCCCCCCCAGGTCTGCAGCGGGTCCCCAACTCCGCAGGACCCCCAGGAACCGCGGAAGAGCTCAGTACTACCCCCCAACCCAGCCCGTGAAGCGCCTCCTCTCGCTGCCTCGCCTCCTGCGAGGTGCCAGGGTGAGGACACACTGCCTTCTGAGCTGGCCCAGTCCCTCTCACTAGAGCAGCCGCAGTGACCTGAGCTTAATCGAGTAAAGGCAACCCAGCCCGGTTCAGCTTCTGCTGCCTTGCCCCGCGCTCTGCCCTTGGCACTCCCGCCTTCATGCAGGCTGTCTCATGTCCTCTCTTTGCCATGAGGCTCTGAGCCTCTTGGGGGCGGGGTGTTTGAAGTAGCTCAGGTGCTCAGTAAATCAGTGCCCATTCGATGGCACACACCCACACGCATTGCCATGTCCAGGTGAGCATGTGCCCACGTGTGCAGGCCTGGCCCCGTGCATTCTGGGTACGCACAGAGAGCGCAGGTGCTGACGCAGGTGGTCATCAGAGGTCATTTCAGGATGCCCCACTGGGCCTGCGTTATGCCACACTGTTCAGGGACCACTGGCCTGAGACGCAGGTGCTCCAAATACCCAGTTCTGCTCTCATCTCCGTCCAGGGCAGCAGGCCCCGCTGAAGCAAGGACCAGAGGCCCCCTCTCTACGCTCCTGGAGCCCCCAAACTGTCATGGCACCAATTAGCTTTGTGACGTGATTGCAGCCTTGCTCCCAGCCCCTCACCCGCTCCCTGGGTTCTCTTCCTCCATGGCACATCCCCTTCTACAGGCTGCGTCACTCATTTCTTTCTTTCATTCTGTGCATTTCCGGGTCCCAGCACCTGGCACGCAGGGGTCATCATCTGTTGAATGACCGGAGCTAACAGATTTCTTCCCGTCACCGCCACTGGACGGGGAGCTCCAGGAGGGCGGAGCCCACGCCCCGACCTGTCCGCACTGTGCCCAGTGAGCTGTGGATGCACAAGCAGCGCTCGGGTCCCTGTCTGTTGGTTAAATGAGCAGGGCCATCAGCAGAGTTTTTGTCCGTCCATGGCACATCCAGAGCCACGTGGGGGCACAGCCGTGGGCAGGGAGGGCAAAGGGCAGAGGTAAAGGGGAGGAAACCCAGCAACCCCTCTGGTGGGTCTGCGCACACACCCAGCTCCCGACAGCCTCCCTGGCTGACGAGCTGCAGCCGTGGAGTGTGGGCGGGACATGAAGGTAAGGGTCCCGGCAGGTTCCTCAGGTTTCCAGGAAGAGCAGGGGGGGCCATGGCCGTGGCTCAGAGGGACTGAAGACAGGGTGGAATTGCAGGCTTTGGGCCCATCTCACAGATCTCGGAGTCAGTCCCTTCTGATGCTTTCTAACAGGGTGGCTTCAGGCCTCACTCAGCCTCTCCAGCCTCAGTTTTTCCAGCTGAAAAATGGAGCAAACACTAGTACTTGCTTATGAGCAGAGCCGTAAGCACTCAACTGTTATCTGTCATTGTTGTGAGGATGCTGATGGCAATGCTGATGGCGAAAAAATAAATAGGGTGCATGAGGGGCCCAGCCTCTCACTTTCTATCCTGGGGGTTGTCTCAGACTCGTCTGCTGGCCTTTGGGTTAAAGCAGGCAGGATACCAGGAGGCTAGGGCTTAGACCCAGAGCGGAGGTCGTTGGGCCAGCGGGAGGCAAGGCCCAGGGAGGCCAGGCTCTCTAGTCCATGGGAGAAAGGGGAAACTGAGGCAGAACTGAGCCACCTCCTAGTTCCCTTAGCCTCTGCACATGGCATGCAGGGCGAGTGGCGCAGAGGATGGCGACACCAGGAACTTCTCCCCCAGGGCCTGCTACCGTTCTGGGGACTTGGGGGGGGGGGTGCTCATTGGTGTGGGTTCTACCAACTCTGAGCAGAGAACGTCCTTATCCTGGAGGTCCCAGGGGTAGGGAGAGAGCCCCCCGAAAAGGAGTCAGGAGATGGCAACTCCAACCCAGGCTCTGCCGCTCACTCACCTGGGGGCAAGTCACTCCCTCTCTCTGAGCCTCAGTTTCCTCCTCTGCCAGATGGGAGGACTGGGTGAGATGGTCTCTAATGCCAGGCTGTGTTTCTCTAGGGAAAGTGAGGTGAAGCACAGTGCCTGGCACAGAATAGGTGCTCAATAAATAATGGGGTTCCAACATATTTGAAGCTGCCCTCTGAGGAGGAAGAAGGCTGGGCCCCCTCATACTCTACCTGCCCCCAACATTTGCCACCAAGAGAATCCTCCTGCAGGGAGCCAGAGGCTACAGTGACGATGTCAGTTGGCCTCTACCGCTGGCCCCTCCTGCTTTCCCGCCATCTCCACCCTGTCCCTACCCCACTCTGACGACCTCCCAGCATCCTGCCCCCCTCCCCTCCCCACACCACAACTGCCTGGTGGCTGGCAGGGATGCCAATGGGGGCTCCTGCCAGCCTCTTCCCAGACAGGCCTTAGCTCTCTGGGCCCACTCAGGTGGTCTAGACCTGGGCAAAGGCCAAGGTCTCGGCCAGTTTTCCCTAACATGTTTAGCTTCCCTAGGGCCCAAGTTCTGCAGACTTCAGAGGTGTCAGCACTTCCGTGGTCCCAGCACTGAGCCCAGGTCACCACACAGAGCCTCTGACCCCTCCACCGAGGCCCTGCCCACTCCCGAGCCCCACCCACCCCGTCTCTGCCCGCCAGAAGGTCCTGATCTCCGGGGAAGAGCCTACAGCCTCACTTTGGTGGAAGAACAGAGAGGGGCATCCGAAGGGCACCCACCTGCTGGGGTCAGGGGAGGGCACGTGCGGGCTGTTGGGATCTGCCCATGGAATGATGGCAAGGAAAGAGAGGTGCCTCAGGCACGGGGCAGGCACAGAATGTTCTGGGAACCCCCACGGTCCAGGGCTACATGAAGACACCAGCGGAGGGGACTGGGGTAGCAGGCAGGGAGGCTGGGCCGCGGAGGCCTGTGCGGGCCGTGCCGAGGAGTCAGCAGGAAATAAGGAGCGATGAAGCTGGCCGCCCCTAAAAGGTGTGGGGCCCAAGACAAGAGAACAGAGGCCCACAAATCGGATACCAAATTGTGAAATAAAATGTGTTCTTCATGTCTTCTTAGACAGTAAGTCTTCATAACAACAAAATTAAAAATTTGCATAAAGCTATGGCTTTTATAGGCTGAATGACTAAAATATTCTAATGGAACTATTAAAATGAAAATACAAATTATAGTTAATGAATATCAAAAGATTAAATTAATATTATTGAAGTAAATATAAACTTTTAATTTAAAATTTTGTAAATGTGATTAAATATGATGAGATATGTTTATAGCATATAAGGCTTTGTAATTCCCCCATCAAATTGCCAATATAAAGATTCACTCTCAAATTTCATGTCTGTTACATCGAGACCTACATTTATATAAAATTAAGAGTTATATGAATTATTTAGTATAGTAAAATGCTTCTCACCTTCAATGTGCACCTATTTTGAATACAATGCTATTTTGAATGTACTTTTGGAACTCAAAGAGAAGCAGGAACCTGGAGGCTTGATACCACAAGGAAATATCTCTATATATAAAAAGCCAGTGTCCGTGATGACCAGGATGACCAAATGACCTGTCACCCTGAGGTGCACTGAGCACCTCTTAGTCCCTTCCCCTTGGCCCACAGGCTCCGATCGCAGCAAGGTGGGCGGCAGGCGGGTGAGTGGGGTGGTGAGCAGTGGCAAGCTATCCTGTGTGATTTCATTCGCTGGGCCTCTAGTTATTATAGAAGAATACATTCTGTTACTCTTTTTTAACATTTATTTAGGTTAATGTTCACCTGAGGATCTTTTTCCATTGATTTTTAGAGAGAGTGGAAGGGAGAGGGAGAGACAGAGAGAAACATCGATGTGAGAGAGACACATCAATTGGTTGCTTCCTGCATGAGCCCTGAGCAGGGCTGGGGAATCTGCAACTGAGGTACGTGCCCTTGACTGTGATCAAGCCCAGGACCCTGCAGTTCATGGGCCGGCGCTCTATCTACTGAGGCAAACTGGCTAGGCCATTGTGTTACTCCTGAAAAAAAATTAAATAACCTATTGCAGTGGTCAGCAAACTGCGGCTCGAGAGCCACATGTGGCTCTGTGGCCCCTTGAGTGTGGCTCTTCCACAAAATATCACGTGCGGGCGCACATGTACAGTGCGATTGAAACTTCGTGGCCCATGTGCAGAAGTGGATATTTTGTGGAAGAGCCACACTCAAGGGGCCAAAGAGCCGCATGTGGCTCTCGAGCCGCAGCTTGCCGACCACTGACCTATTGCATATATGCTCTCTGGGCCAGAAGGATTTAACAAGCCTATCCACTTAATTTTTTGTTTCACGCAAGCACTTGTACAATATCCACCTCTGTCACACTTGTCGGTGCACAGACACAGTCGCTTTCTGTCTCAAGAACTTTGAGTAAGAAGCGTTTCCGGGTCTGACCGGTGTGTATCACAAGAGCAGAGGTTTAAAGCTATGGGCCATGCACGCAGTACCAGATCCCGCATGACCGCGGCATCCAAGCGTTCTTAACAGTGCGGCACCTGCGCTGTATTGTGTGTGGAGGGACCTGGAGCAGGGCCCTCTCGCTGGCACCCTGGCATTGAAGGGTGCTGAGCAGAGAGGTGACAGGGTCAGGTTCCCGCATTAGCAAGAGCGCGGTGGAAGCTCTGGGAAAGGGATTGGAGCAGTGAGGGAGCTGGAAGATTGGGGGGGGGGGGCTGTTGAAGTAATTTGGGGTTAGAAAAGATGGAAGCCTGGGCAGAGAAGTAGGTGTGGTACAGAATGGCGAAGAGAGGTTAAGAGAGATGTTTAGGAAGCAAGACATTCCCTTCTCCTTTTCTCCATGGTCTGTCTCTAGAGCCTTACCTCCAAGGTGGGGTGGGGGGAACTGGACAAATAATCATGCAGCTAAAGTAAGAGAAACTCAGACTCATGGACAGAAGGTGATCCAGATGGACCCGTCCTGAGCTCTTCGATGTACCCGGCAGTTAGCAAGGGACTAACCCGTGGCCGGGACTGGCCCACCTCCCCACAGTGCAGAGAGGGAGCTGAGTTGGGCTTTGGGGAGGAGGGCTTGATGGGTGCAAGATGGAGGCCAGACCGGGGCCAGGGAGGGATGGGCACCCAGCCCCGGAAGCCATCCCCGGGCAGGGCCTGCTTGGTTGGGGACCGAGAGCCTGGGGGTATCAGGCTGGACAAGATGACCTCATAGGGAAGCCTTCCAACTCCAGGCCCGATCCCAAGGGCTAAAACTCCACCCGCGTCCTCCACACTCCACCATGTCTACACCTGGCAGCCCTCACAGATGGTTATCTTCCCTGCCCCCACCCCAGGCCTCCACCCACCCCGCCTGTCCGTCTGCCAGCAGCCCCACTCCAGGCCTTTCATCTCGTGCCACGGCAGCCGGCCGCTGATGCTGCAATCCCCCGCCCCCCGGGCTGTCCATGGCTTCTCCTGGGCTTGGGCCCCACAGGCCGGAGTCCTGGGCTGCCTGGGGTTCTGGCTCCCTGCTACAGACCCTGCCTGACCAGGGTGGCCTGGGGGCAGCCTTTCCTCATCCTGTAAACCTGAGAGCACCCCCTGAGCCACACCCCCACTGCCCTTTCCTCTCTGGGCCACCTCCCCTCCACCACGCCTCATCCCCAGGACCCCTCCTGTCTCCAGCCCCTTTTCTGCCCTGTCCGCTCTGACTTGAAGGCCCAGGCAGTGGAGGACGGGGGAGGGAGGCCATGAGTCTGCAGGAGAAGGCTGGACAATCAAAGAAACAGATACTGGTGATGATAGCCGCCATTTTCTTCACTAGAACTTTCTTTCCGCAGGATTGGCAGGAATGGGCGCAGTGCTGAGGAGGGGATGGATGAACTGACCGTGGCAGGTCAGGACGACCTACTCCTCAGGTGGACAGGTTGCCACCACAGGTATCGGCGCCCCTCCAGCCCCAGCCCCCTGCCCAGCGCCTTGGGGGACAGGGTGGGGTGAGGCCAGCTGGCATGGGTGGGGAGTGGGGACAAGATAAGTTCTCTGTGATACTGGTGGGTGGCAGCAGCCTGCGGGGAGGCTGGGAGACAAGCAGAGGGTGCTTTGATGGGGCAGGTAGGCTGAAGCAATAGTGCCGGGTAGCCCTCCGGGGCTCGCTGAGGACCGAGGTATGAATGAGACAGAAAGGCTAAGACGTTACCGCCTCCTCTGGCTGGGGTGAGTTAGGGCCAAGGCATATCTTGGCCATCCCCCTGCCTCCAGCAGGAAAAGAAAAGAAGCCCCATCTGACAGGGGGGATGGGGAAGAGGTTTTGTCCAGATCCCCCACCCCCAGCCTTGGGCACCTGCTGGGCATAGACAGTTGGGCCTGGCTGAGCTCTGTGGGCCCCAGTCATCCAGGAGCCAGGCCAGGATGTGTGGGTGCCTCCTGCACAGCCGGCGGGTCGGGGGGGGACCCCTGAGGGCAGACGCTGGGCCTTCTCTAGCTTCCTACCTGCTCCACCACTGGACCGGGGGCCACTGCCCACTGCATCATGTGACTTTCCTGAGCCCTGGTTCACCTTGTCACTCAGGCCTCACCACCTCAGCCCTCCCACATTCCATTCCAGGAGCTGCTCAGGGAACAGCGGGGCCTGGGGGGCACTGTCATCACCCCCAACTGTTCGTCTGCACAGTGAGAGGAAGGGGCACTCCTAGGGCCTGGGAGCTCCTGGAAGCCGCCCAGGGGAGGCATGGCCTGGGCAGAGCCCAGAGCAGTGGGCAGGAACTGGGAAGGGGAGCGGGGATGAGAGTCATCGACCTCTCAGAGGATGAGGGGAAGCATCTGGGGTGCTGACCCCAGAGCAAAAAGGGGCAGAAGACTCCCCCTGGGATGGGGGAAGCCTGGAGGGAGGGGTGAAGGGAGATCCTTCTTTTACCATTTATTTTCTGACACTTGAAAATTCATGCAGGGTGGGTTCATCTATTATTTAATGATGGAATTAAAAATGCAAGTGGTGAAGTCCAAATAAAGTGTTGGGTTGAGCTAAGAGTGATGTACCAATGCTCGCTTTTCAGCTGGGACAGTTAACTCCGGGATACCGGCTGCTAACAATAGGGGGGCTGGGGAAGGGGTGTGCGGGAGGTCTCTGTTCTCTCTTTGCCACTTTTCCGTGCATCTAAATCATTCTAAACCAAAAGCCTAGGCGCTAACAGGTAATAAAGACCAGAAAGAAACTGCCTCACTCAGACACAGGGCTGCCACCGGACAGGCCATCTGGTGACCCTGCCACGCTGACTGACATTGGCCTGACGGCGAGGCTGGGGGAGGGAGCAGCAGGCCAACTGCAGGGAGGGCCCCCCCCCCGTCATTTCACAGAGAACAGCGGAGGGAGGCTCTCGCTGCTTGACCAGTGGGCATCGCATCGCATCCGGCAGGTTTGTCTTCATGGCTCCAGGAACTCCTAGATGAATGGCAAGCCAGACAGATAACCTGGCCATCCAGGTTATGGTAGCAAAATGTGGGAGCTCTGGGAGCATGAAAACGGGGCCCCGAGCCCAGACTCAGAGGGAGGCAACCTCTCGGGCCTGAAGGGTAGGCGGGAGATAGACGAGGGGGAAGGAAGGAGGGCTTCCAACACAGAGGGTCTCCCTGTGGCTCCTTCCGGCTGGGGCGTGAGGTGGAGGGGAAGGGAGCTCAGGGCCATGGTCAGGCCGTGGAGTCCAGTTTGGAGTCCAGACTCCTGACTCATCCTGTCCCTGGGCAAGTCACTTAAACTCTTAGGGCCTCAGTTTCCTCATCCATAAAATGGGCGTTATCATCCTATCTGCCCTGCCTGCCTCCCAGAGTCGTGGTGAGCGTCACATGAGACACTCATTGTGAAGAAGCCTGGCACGGGGCACCATCACCCTGGACAAATGGGCACTGAGTCCATCCTGAGTCGAAGGGTGGGCACACCCTCTCTGCCCAGCACCCAAGTCAGGTCTGGCTGTGCCCAGCCCTGGATGCAGACCTCGGAGGAGCTCCCCACAGCAGGGCTCTCCCCAAGAGCTGGTGCTGTCCTCCCTGTGGTTGTTGGGGGCAGATGCCAGGCCCTCCCTTTGCCCCCAGGAGATAGGCCAGAGTCCCCCACAGTGTGTGTGTGTGTGGGGGGGAGCAGGCAGTGGGGGGGAGGGGCTGGGAGAGCAGGCTGCCAGGGTTGGGAAGATGCTGAGGTGGAGATGGAGGTATCTGTGAGGGCCCAAGCCCAGGGGGGAAAAATTCTTGCTGGAGCTGTATAATTAAAATCCTATTAAGCGGCGCCTGGCAGTCTCCCATTAACCCCCACCAAGGCTCCACGCTGAACCCAAGCAGCAGCTGTGGCACCCTGCTCCCCGGGCACTGGCTCGGGGCTGGCTCTGCTTGGGGCGAGCTGGGGGCCAGGATACGCTGGCCTTGGGCAGAGCCAGGGTGGGCGCAGGGCAGGGGAGTGCGGTCAGGGCTCTGGGCCAGGCCTGCCTCTGGGCCCCTGCATCCCTTCCAGCCTTCCCTTTACCCCGTGAGGATTCAGCATCCTCCCGCTCCCTGCTCAGGCTCTCAGGCCCAGACTGAGGCACCATCTTCCCGACTTCCCATCCTTCCTCCTCCTCCTCCTCTCTTCTTGGCTCTCCTTTGGCAGCTCCTCAGAGCCCTGCACTGTCCTCCCTCAGCTGAGGGTGGTCATCGCCCTGCTCCCCTTCTCCTAAGCCTCTCCCCTGAGAAACATCCCCGTCTCCTCCCCTCCTCAGGTCCCAGGCACTTCTTATCCATGCCGTCTGCCAAGACTCCCCTCTCACGTTCCAGGTACCCATTCCCCGCTCTTCAGCATTCACCTGTGCCCTGTATCTATATCCCGAGCCCTCTGGTGTCTTGCCTTCCCCATCGGATTGATTACTGCCTCCCCCATCACTCTGGAGGGCTCCCTGCAAGCAGACTGCAAACCCCATGAGTTCGAGGAGCTCAGGGATGGATTGGTCTCCCCTCAGACACTCTATCCAGAGAGCCCTGGTGTCCAGTCAAAGCAGCAGGATCCTGGGCTAGAGGACGGGGCCCTGGATGCAGGGGCTCCCGACCGGTAGTTACCTCTGAGCTCCAGAAGCAGGACCAATGAAATGGAGGGTGGGGAGGATGGAGAGGCTGGCTGGGCCAGGCCTCACCCCCTGAAACATGCTTCCCAGCATCTTTCCGGACCCACATCCCCTTAGCTCTCCCCCTCGGGCCCCTAATAGGGAGGGCACTCCAATGCCCTCTGAGGGGTGGGGGCCTGAAGTAACCCCAGGTGCCAGCCCTGGGTGGGTGGTGATGGGTGAGATGGCGAGAAGGGCCTGAGTAGAGGCAGACTGCCTGGAATGCCCGCTGCCGGAGGTGGGCTGGCTCCGTGCGCCCCTCTCCGCGATCCCTGAACTCCCTCCTGGGTCCCAGGCTGGGACATTCTGCGCAGTCCTAGGGCCCTGCCCCCTGTCATGGCACCAAGCTGATCTCGCCAGGCTTCCTCTGATGACCCAAGGGTTCCAGGTCCCTTTGGAACCCCTCTCGGATCCCGAGGGAATGCCAGGACCATGGCAGGCTGCCTGTGACCTTGCCAACCAGATTCTGGGGCTCTCACAGGCCAGTTCCTAGCCTGGGATCCCCTCACCATCCAGAGGGGCCGTCCCTCCCTGCAGGTCCTGGCTCAGCTCCTCTTTCAGTCTGAGGGGAGGTAACATAGGAAGGGGAGAGGCCCTCCACCTTCCACCCACCCAGGCCCTCCCTCCAGGTCCCACCTTCAAGCATCAGCCTAGAAGTCAAAGGTTCAAGCTCGAACTCTGCCAGGAACTGGCTGCATGACCTTGGGCGCTGTCACACCCCTCTGGGACCCCATTTCAGCATCTTGATGAGTCTACAAATGTAGCCATTGACTCACCTCCCTTCCTGATGTTGCTTACCCCGCCCCCACCCCACAGTCAGCACCTCTCCGTGCACTTCCCTTCCACCTCTTCCTTCCCACCGGGTACCCACCCAGCACCTCTTCTCAGCCATTTCATTTCAAGAAGCATCTTCGGGGCACAGAGTCTGTCACAGGCCCTGTGCCAGGTGATGGGGTCACAGAGACAAGACATGGTCTCTGTCCATTGCACCCATTTTTTTTTATGTCATTTAGGGAACAGATGAGATCGGAAATGGGGGCAAAGGCAGCTCAACAGAAAAACAGAGACCCTGGTACTCCATGCAGATTGATGCAAATCGAGGCAAATGAGCAAAAGAAGGATAGGCTATTCTGTGGGACCTTCGATTAGATGTGATGTCATGTTCAAACTGGCAGGGACCTTGGAGATGATCTAGTGAAACGGAGGCCCAGGGAGGGGAGACGCTTCACTGAAGGCCTGTAGCACATGGGTTGGCATGGAGATGAGGGCCGGAGCTCTGCCCGTGGTTGGCAAACTGCGGCTCACGAGCCACATGCGGCTCTTTGGCCCCTTGAGTGTGGCTCTTCCTAAGCCTTAGGAGTACCCTGATTCAGTTAATAACAATGTACCTACCTATATAGTTTAAGTTTAAAAAATTTGGCTCTCAAAAGAAATTTCAATCGTTGTACTGTTGATATTTGGCTCTGTTGACTAATGAGTTTGCCAACCACTGCACTAGACCAAAGGGAAGCAGCTGGGCTTTCGGGGGAGCAGGGCAGTCCTCCCTGAGGACGGACACAGCCAAGCGAGTTGGAGTGGTCCAGGCTGCATGAGATTCAGCCTCTGCCACGTTCACACTGAGCCAGCCAGTCAGCCCTGGAGAAGCCAGTCCCTGCCTTAGAGTCCCGCACTCTCTGAGGGGAAGTGGCAGTGCCCACTGACAGAGACGTAAGGCACAGGAGCCCCCCCCCCCCCAGGGTAAGCGTGAACTTCTGCTGAGGATGGAGAGGCCTCCCCAGGGCAGAGGACAGAGTCTGCCACCGTGAATACCTGCCGGGAGCAGGCACTCTGGACCCCAACCTGACTTCCCCACAGCAAGTCGGCATCGATCTGCCTCCCGAATTGTCCTCCGCAGGTTGTGACAGCGTGGAATCGCTTACCCCTGTAAAAGCCGCTGTCCAGGTCTCAGCCCTTCATTCGGAAGCTGAGGGGCCAAGGCTCAGAGCAGAGCAGTGACTCCCCACCCTCAGGCATACACACTGAGCCACACAGCCAGGTGCCTGCCTTCTCTGCTCGCCCAGTCACTTCAGCTGGCCATGGCCACTCATAAGGAGTCGCCAGGCCAGAAGGACCCTGTGGAGACACATCCTGTGCTGGGAAGAGGCCCAGTGGGGATGGAGGGAGGAAGCGGGGAGCCAGGCTCTTGGATTCTGCTTCCTGACGATGCCTCTCCCGAAAGCCCCCCACAGGACCTCAGCTGAGACCCTGGCAGCTGCCGGGCGAAGGCTCAGCAAGGGGCAGCTGCACACCTGGTCCAAAGCTGCGGTGATGTCACCTCCCGTTTTCCCGGATGTGGGATCTTCCCATGATGACAGACAAAGTCCACAGGCCTTTCGCTCCACGCCGAGAACAGTGTGGATGCCAGAGACATCCCTCCGCCCCAGGGGGGGATCTAGGGTACCAGACAGGGCAGGACGCCTGCTCCTGCATGGGTCAGGCGCTCATCTCAGAGGCCCTCATCCACGGAAATGCCAAGTTCTCCCTGCAGTCGGCCCTCCATCCTTCTCGCTGCAATGTAGACCCCTGTGCATTTAGGAAGTCATTAGCATCGAAAAACTCAACTACTGAGTAGATAAGTGTTTATCTTCTGCCACGGGCCGGGCAAAACGTCTGTCCCTGGGAGCCATGAGAGATCTCAGCACATGCCCGCCAGCATGGCTCAGTGGTTGAGTGTCAGCCTATGAACCAGGAGGTCACGGTTCACCCGGGTTGCGGGGCTCGATCCCCAGTGGGGGGCGTGCAGGAGGCAGCTGATCCTTTCACATCACTGATGTTTCTATCTCTCTCTCCCTCTCCCTTCCTCTCTGAAATCAATAAAGATATATTTTTAAAAAAGATCTCAGCACGTGGGAAGGTCGCCGCTCTGCAGGCAATGCGTTTTCCCCGCACAGTTCCCACACCTGTCTTCCCCTGCCCACTTCCAGACTCCCCTCCCCTTCCCCACCTCACCGACGGCTCCCCATGCCCTACCTTCCCCTCTGTACTGGGCAGCCGCAACTGGACACATCACCCCCTGTCTATGAGAAGGAGGGCCTTGCCTCCTTTGTTGAGGGGCGTCTCACAGCCCAGGTGGCTGAGTGAACAGGGTCGAGGAGCTGGCCAGGCTGCCAGGCCACAGGGGGCGGGAGCCTCCGCCTGCCCATGAGGGGCTGAGACGCAGCTTCTCTCCTGTCCCTGAGGGCAGGGCTGTCCTCGCTGACAGCATCAGCTCAGTGCCCTCCTGAGTCCTGCCAGTGTCAGCACCCTCCCCAACCCCACCCCACCCCATCCCACCCAGCCCCACCCAGCCCAGCTCCGCTCAGCATGACGGCATCACCAACCTCTTCCCATGGGGGGGGGAGGGGGCTCTGGCAAACGGATGAGCAGAAGGGTGGGGGTCCCTCCACTCCCTGAGTCTATTACCTAAAGTGCCACCGCCCTGACTCTGTAATAATTGGGGGGTTCATTTACATTTTGCCTCTGTGCGATTTCAGAGAGGTTCCCGGCCCACCCCATCCCTGGGCTCCACAGCTGTCTGCCCAAACCCACAGCTGGCTTCTCGGGAAGGAGAGGAAGGCTGGGGAAAGGCAGGAATCAGGAGCTGGAATGAGCACTGGACTCCCAGCTTCTCCAAAGGGGGGGGGGTCTTGGCAGGGTCCCCAGACCTTGTGCCAATCCTGGCTCAAGGGCCAGGGTGGGGAAGGAGGGGGTGACGTCTCCACCTCCCCAGTCTCAGTTTCCTCATCTGTAAACTGGGGCTAATGACACTTAACGAGCGAGGGGGGTGGGGGGCATGTAATTAGCTCCCGCTGGCTCTGGGCTTTGAAGTGGGGAGAGGAGGGGGCCCGCGGGGTGGGGTGCAGGCAGGACAGAGTTGGAGGCCCAAGTTCAGTGGCCTGTGAGGGAGAAGGTTTGAGTCCCAGGGACCCTCTCCCATCTGGGGGAAATTAAAAAGCTGGGATCACACACGTAAGGGAGGCCCTGGAAGGCAGGTCGATAAGCAGATCTAAGGCTTGGGGGCATAGAGGGGTCAGGTGTGAACTGAGAATGCCCCAGTCACCCAAGAAAGGAGCTGGTACCCCACCGCATCACAACAGGGTGGGGCTGCTTGGGTGAGGAGACGGGGAGTGGGATCCAGACCAGGAGCCCTATTACACTGTGTTTCTTCTGTCCCATGAGCCACAGTGGCCTGGCCCACACCTAGACACACACAGGACATGTCTCCATGGACAAGGGCAATAGCTCTGGGTGCATGGGCTCATGGGAAACTCATGAGGTGGTTAGAGAGGATAGGGATGGTGGAAGGGAAAGAGGGTATAGGGACTGAACCCAGGGAGGTGAGGACAGGAGGGAGGGTACACTACCTCCCACGCCCTCGGCCTTTCCGCTCGCCCCACGACGTCAGGGCTGAGTCACTGGGAGAGGCCGCTGTCCAGCAGGGGTGGGAGGACCCTGGGGACCAACTCTGGATACCATCCCAGGCCAGGCAGCGTGTGGGGCACCTTTGGCCCGGTTGGCGCAATCCAAGGATACAGGCTTAAGCCAACCATCCACAGTCCAGCCTCCCACGCAGAGCCTTGGATGGGCCTGGGAGGCCCCAGAGGGCCATCTGGGAGGGTCAAGAAGTCATCCCTGGCATCCCCCTGCCTCTGGACAGGTCAACAATGAAACCATCCAAGATTCTCCAACATAAACCCAAAGTCCTTCTTGATGTTGAACCACGAGGCTTCTTGCTGCAAGTCCCACCCATGGGCCTTCAGTAGGGTGGAGACCAGGTGGTCCCTGCTCTTTCTGAGCCCTCTCTCTGCCCCCCCATGCGTTCTCACTCCAACGACTTTTATTTTCCCATAGGTGGTGCCTAGAGGTAGCTGGATTTAGCCAGTGGATGGAGTAATATGCTCCCACCCACTGCTACCCAAAGTCCAAGACCCCCAGGATCAGCAAACCAATTATTTGTTTGGCAGAACCTTAGAACCATAAAATACAAGTGCTAATCGGGCCTCCCGAACAGAAAGAAAAATATGTACTAAAACCTTCTAGGTACCAGGGACTGTTCTAGGCATGGGGACATAGCAAGGAAGAAGAAAGACCTAGCTCTAGCCAGATCAAGAGTGTGGGAAAGCCGCCAAGGGCCCATCAGGGAGGGGGAGGAGGGGGGCTGTTTCCAGAAGAGGCCTCAGAGCCACAGGAGGACTTCAGCTGTCCCTGGGTAGAGACTCCACCCGCCATAAATCCCAGGGACTCATAAATCCCAGAGGCTCCCTGGGATTGGAACACCACTTCCCACTGGCCACTCCTGGCCCTCCCTGGGCCTGGGACTTGCCGGCTGGAACATCTGGAAGAGCTGATGTGGGTCCACCCACGCATCACCACCCCCCGGAGTGTGTGTTGGGGAGGGTGGCAGGCGAGATTGATGGCCTGTGCAGCCTGTGACTCTCCGTGGAATCCTGGGTTTTGACAGCCCTCAGGTGTCCAGGGCAAGAGGAGGTTTCCTCGGGTACTCGGGAGCCCGCTCAGGAGCTCCTGAGACCTGGGGACTGGGCCTCAAAGTACTTTCAAAACGGGGTCCCTGCCTGAGAGGGTGGGGACACCTTGTCCCTGGAGGACTGGGGGTCCAGGCCTGGGTTGCTCTCTTATCCTCTGAAGGTCTGCTGGGTGTAGAGCCTGGACATCCCGACCTGCTGGGGACCCCTGGAACCACTCCCGCTCCCCATGCTCACCTCCATCCCACTCAGTAGCTCTCTCTTATGGCCTGGGGTCTCTGGACAGATCGGTCCCTGCTGTCTCCCTCCCCATAGCTCTGTGACCTCCTGGGTTCCTTCAACTGTAGGGGAAAGTCCTGGAAAGTCAGTCCAGTCAATACTGAAGCATGGTTATATGGATGATAAATTGGATCCAATATTATATCGACTTATGAAATTGATAACTGAGAATATTCCTGTTCTTAGGAAACATATGCTGAAATATTTAAGGGTAAAGGGCCATGATCTTACTCTTAAGCTGTTCAGGGAAGACATTAAGAGAGAGAGAATGATAAAGCAAGTGGGGTAAAACTCTAACTATAGGTTAATCTGAGTGAAATGTATTAAAGGTATGCTCTTTGTACTATTTTTGAAAATTTTTCTAAGTTTGAAATTATTTCCAATGACAGAGCTAAAAAGAATGGCTCGCCATCTCCCCAGCTCTGGCTTCCCCTCACCCTGCTCTCCTCCTGTATCACCCTGGGTTCCCCGTGTCTCGTTCATTCATCCCTAGAACAGTGCCTGGACCATGGAAGACACTCCGAAGTAAATCTGGATGACATGCTAGATGTGCTCCTGTCTTTCTGTCGTTGCATCTGTGTCATCTTCATTCATTCACTCATTCATTCATCCATCCATCCATCCATCCATCCATTCACTTATGAATAAGCACCCCTCATCACTCAGTGCTCATCCCCTAGATAATCCTAGACTTATGGGAGCGACAGGAGGCCCCATCTTGGTGAGCCCATCTTGGTGAGTTTGGTGGTTCTGAGTGGGTCTCTGGCCTGTACCTCGATGCTCCTGACCCTGAACATTGACCTTCCTGGGGCTGTGTCACCATCTTCTGGGCCTCTCTGTGGGGTGATGGGTGGGACGCACTGAATGCAGTTGTTCAGAGCCTGGCTCCTGCCTCTGTGCCTGTATCATCCTGCCTTCTGCCCCCGTCCCCTGTGAAGGGTCTACATGCTCCCAAACCCAAGGCAATGGCTGTAGCCCTGTGCAGTGGGTGCAGCGGGCTGTGGACCAGCGGGTCCAGTTCAGGAATGCCCTTCGTCTTCTTTCCCACCTTCCAACCCATTCTAGTCATCCCTGGGCCTGGCCATGGCGCCTGCCGTCCTCGGCCTCCTGAGGTGACATCACCAGGGCTCCCCCCACGCGCACACACACCCCACAGCAGTAGCAACTCCCAGCACCATCTCACCATCTCTTCTCTCACACATCAAAGGCCCAGGCAGCAGCGTCTCCCCGCTCCAGGCCCCCGGGGGGGAATCAGAGCCAGTTTGTGTAAATGCTGGGCCTTCAAATAAATAAATAAATACTGGAGCACGCTGGGCCTCCTGCCCCTCACTGCTGCAGGGCGCTCAGGGCTGGGACCTAGGCACGGGGCCAGCCCCTGACAAGGTCCTGGGGACCGCCTGGAGCTGGAGGTGTGTGTGCAGAGTTTCGCGTGGGCTGAGGCCTGGCTTATCCTCAGCCGCATCGAAAAGACTCTGTTGGAGAAGGGCAGGGGAAGCTGTGTGGGGAGGGAGGGTCCCTCAGCAGGTGCGCCCCCCCTCTCACAACCCCACCCTTTCTACCTAATGCATAAGCCACCCCCTCCTTCAAAACCTTTGACTCCAAAGCTAGCCTGCCTCTTCAGCACGCCCTGATGGCATCCCTGAGGGGGGTGGGGAGGGAAGGAACACAGGCAGTGATAGGAGTTGTGGAGGGGAACCTGTAGCTGGGCCAGGGCCCTGCAGATCCCATGGTGGCGAGGGCGGGGGGTGAGGGGGTGGGGGGGGGGGTAGGGGGCTGCAACAAGCATCTGAGGCCAGGAGGAAGAGGAGGAGGGGGCCTACATGTCACCTTGTATCCTTGTGCCAAGGAAGCAACTTTCTACTCCCAGTGGGCTGCTGGCCATGCCCAAGGGGGGCATGGCTGTCAGTCCTGGCTTACCAGTTGTGTGACTTTGGGCCAGTCACTTAGCATCTCTGAGCCTCAGTTTTACCATCTGTAAAATGACCCCCCAGCATGGCCTCTCCCTCAGGGGAGCCCAAAGGATCAGTGAAGATGCTCCAGATGAGGTGCTCAATCGACAGCGCCCCCAGGGGGCGAGTCTCCACCGCTACCGGGAAACACCTGGATGTATGTGTTTGACAGAGAAGGCACAAAGACGTGTTGACTGAATAGTCGAATTTTAAAAAATGAACGAATGTATCTCTCTCTCTCTCTCTCCCTCTCTCCCCCTCCCTCCCTCCCTTCCATTCTCTCTAAAAATCAATGGGAAAAAAATATCCTTGAGTCAGGATTAACCAAAAATAAATAAATAAATGAACAAACGGATCCTAGACTTTTTCAACTCTTTTTAAGTTTTCGGCCGAGTCATCCTCCCGGCCTCATCTTTTTGGCTCAGGACCCCTTGGAGAATCTGATGAAAGCTCCCCCGGACAAAAGAACTCGCACATGTGAATGTGATTTCCGGGATTCACACCCCAGGCCCAAGCCCAGAGCCTTCTCTTCAGCGAGGGCCTGTGCAGCCCCCTCCTCCGCTGCTCACAGCGACCCGGGAAGCGTGCTCTCCACGCAGGAGCCGTGTGTGTGTGTGTGTGTCTGGCCTCCGACCCACCAACCGCCTTCCCCTGCAGGTGCTGCTGTTCCCCTGGACAGATACAGAAACTGAGGCTCAGAGACATGAAGCGACTTGCAGGGATCAACAGCAAGGATGTGCTGGAGCCAGGGTTTGCTCAACACGTCTGACTCCGAAGGGCTTCAAAGCCTGGGCTTTTTCCAGGTTTTGCTCCCAAGATGTTAAGTTTCTGTCTCTGGCCTTTGAGCCCCCAGATGGGCCAACACAAGACAGCACAACAGCTTCCTGGAGAGGCTGGCGAGTGGGCGGCCCGCGAGTTGGGGCAGACAGAGGTGGGCTGACAGGTAAAGGGAGCCAATTAGAATGTGAGGCCCAGACAGGCCATTCTGTTGAGCTTTGACACCACACAGGGGCAGGAGGCAGAGGGTACAGGGCAGAGGGCAGAGGCCAGAGGGCAGGGAGCCAGGGTGGGGCCGTTTGGGAAGGATGGGGAGCACGGAGAAGCTCTGAGAACTCAGAGCAGGGACGCCCTCTCTGGGAGAACTGCCTGGGGTGCATCAGAGAGGGCTGGTGTGGGGGAGCTTGTAAGGCCTAGAGTGAGCATGAGTGAGCGCTCACGACGTGTCTGGCACTGTGTGAAGCGACTTAAGCACTTTTTTTTTTTCTTTCTGCTTAGTCCTCACAAATCTCTGAAGTAAGAAAGGATTATTGCTGACCCCACTTTACAGATAAAGAAAACAAGACATTTCCCCACAGTCATTCAGCTCGTAGGCGCCAGCACCCAGCACAGAGTAGGTGTGCAATAAGTATTCATCAAGTACCTGGGCCGACGGTGGGTGGGATGGGCGGATAGATGGATGGGTGAATGGAAGAGCAAATCCAGGTCTGTCTGATTCCCAAATTTAGCTCTTAACTTCCCGCTCATCCTGGGGACAGTCAAGGAAGAGGGGATTGCCAGAGCCTTCCAGGGGCCCCAAAGGAGAGGCACCCTGGCTGCTTTCCTTACTGTGCCTCACTTTGAATAAAATTCATTACCACCGTCTTCAAGGCCCTAGGTGTTCTGATTCCAGACTCATCGCCGACCACCACCTCCTCCATTCACTCCACTCTTTGTTGTCCGCTCAACCTGACAAACTCTCTCCACCTCAGGGCCTTTGCACCTACTGTTCCCTCTGCCTGAGATTTCTTCCCCCAGCTGTCTACCCACCTCTCTGCTTAGATGTCACCTTCTCACAGAGGCCTGCTGAGCTCCTTATCTAAACTATCACCTGTCCCTTATCCATTTTCATTTTTCTCCTAAACAGGTATAAACCAGCTAGCATCTTAGCTTTTGTGTCTGTCTCCCTCGACCCCACTCGGGAATATAGACCCTGTGAAAGCAGGGGCTCTCTTTGTCCTGCTTACAGCCGTATTCTCAACACCTAAAACAGTGCCTCAGGCAGAGTCAACATCAATAAATATTTGCTAAATTAATCAGTGAATGGCTCTGATCAGTCCTGACAGGCATTGCTGGGCTTAAATGTGTACTAAAATCCATGTGAGAAATTGCCCCTCCTCCAAGAAGCCCTCCCGAGTTTATACCTTTTACAGCAAACAAACAAACAAACAACCCCCCCCCCTCCCCCAAACCCTAGTATTGAATCTCCTTGCTGCATCCAATAGGACACAGAGTCTCCCTCCTGCCCTCTTCCTCCTCACCCCTTCCTAGTGATTTTTCCAGGTGAGAGAAAGGGGGTGGGGGGAAGCTGGGCTCTGGTGTGCCCGTTTGGCCAGCCTACAGCAATCGTGCCCCAGCCAGGAGGAGGGAGGCCCCCAGCCAGGAGGTGGGAGGCGGTGCCCCAGGCTTAAGGCGTGAATGGGGCAGGAGCTGGATGAAAGACAGCTAGCGCTCCTGGCCTAACGTACAAAGGGGACGGGAGCAGGTGTGAGGGAGGCCTGGGGGCGGCTGAGAGGAGAAACTGCATCTGGAGCTGGAGATCGGTTTCACTGGCCTCCGTGCAGGTTTCTCTGGCTGTCACTCAGGCTGCGGGGACAAAGCCCGGGCTGGAGGTGAAGGAGAGGCAGAGGTCTGGGGCCCGTCTCCAGCAGTATCCCCGCTTCCCAGGAGGCAGCCACACAGGCCAAGGGAGGCTGAGAGAAGAGGGTCCAACAATGTCACTTTAGAGATGGGACCAGTGGAGCCTGCGGGATGCAGCAACTCGCAAAGGTCACACAGCTACTAGCAGAGCTGGGACGCGAATCCAGGAGCCCTGGCTCCGGGGCCAGCTCTTGGAAATATGTTTTATATTCAGCCTGTTCTTGTCTCCTGGGACCCATCTTCGTGGTTGTGGCCAGGAAGTCCCCATGGGGCAGCGAAGGTTGGGCTGGATCTGGATGGCACATGGGGAGGAGGGGGCAGGCCTAGGGCAAGGGCCAGACAGGTGCTCCCTGGACAGGGTGCCACAGCCAGACAAGTTGGGCAGGCAGGGCGGGCCTACCTGAGCAAAGGCCCAGGCCTAAGGAGCACTGTCATGTAGAGGGGACACCTTGCTCCTGCAGAACTGCTGGAGGCCATCCTGAACCCCACCCCTGCAACAGCTGCACTGCCCCAGGCAGTGGAGGAGCCTAGAGCAGGGACAGGGAAGGGTCTGTGGTCTAGGTGGGGCTGAGAGGGAGGGGGCCTGGACAGGGAGGAGGCCAGGGAGGGAGGTGGAAGAGGAGGAGGAGGAGGAGGAGGAGGAAGAGGAGGAGGAGGAGGAGGAGGGGGACAAAGCGGGCCTGTGTGGCACCTGGGACATTCCCAGTGTCTGCCCTGTCCCTCCCTGATCCCGCTCTGGACCGGGTAGGAACAATGCCCCAATTGAGGTCCATCACCCCAGGGATAACATCTTGGTGTCCCCTGGGAAAGGAGCCAAGCAGGTGAGCCTGGTGGGGGCTGGGAGCCTGTTCTACAGCAAGAGAGGCAAGACCTGAGGGATGGAGCAAGGGGTGCAGAGGGCAGAGGTTTCCCCATTGGAGACTTGCTCCCTCTGGGGTCAGAGCAGGGGCGATGGTGGGGCCACAGCAGGGGGACTGCGGCCAGGCTCCGGCGTGGGGCAGGAGATTCACTTGCCAGTTTGGATAGAGCCCTTCTCTGCTCTGAGAGGGAGCACAGGGACACCAAGGACCCCGCCTGGGTCAGTCACAGGAGCTGCCAGTGTGGGAAGAAGGTCTCCAGAGCTGAGGCCTCAAGCTCTCCTTCAGGAGAGAGGCAACAAGAAGCAGGCGGAAGACCAGGAGTGGCCCAGCGTGGGGCTTATCCAGGGAGTAATCAGTTGTCCTCGAAATGTCTTTTCATGTCAGAAATGGAAGGGACTATCACCCGGTTGGGACACCTACTGGATTCCCAATCAACAAAACTCAACATAAAGAAGCTGCGTTTGCTGTCATTTTAAAGAGAAATTCCAGCCCGGCTGGAGTGGCTCAGCTGGTTGAGTGCTGTCCTGTACACCTCATGGTTGCTGGTTCAATTCCCGGTCAGGGCACATACCTGGGTTCTCTCTCTCTCTCTCTCTCTCCCTGCCCTCCCCCTCCCCCATGTCCTCAGGTGAGGATTATTTATTTATTTATTTATTTATTTATTTATTTATTTATTTTAGGTGAGGATTTTTTAAAAAAAAGAGATTCAATACTGTGGGTTGGTCCTTGTATTGATCACTCATCTGGGCCACGAGGGAAAGGGGGCAGCCTGGGGCTACCCGGCTTCAATGCCCTGCTGGGTGACCCTGAAGGGGATTCAACCTCTCTGGGCTCAGTAACTCAACTCTGAAGTGGGGACAGAGGCCACAGCGCCTGATCTCAGTGGGCTTGCTCCTGTCTGCCTCCCCACAGCGTGATGAGGCCCTGTGTCGTGACCCTGGCCCAGGACAGTGCCCGGCACAAGCTAGCCACAGGAGCTCAGAAACTAGCCACCAAATTAATGTTGAAGAGGGTGTTGGAGAAAGTGTTTAGAGCATTACGCTCCTATTAGCATTAATAACAAGCCAACAACATGAAGGGAGACTCAGCTCCTGCCTCGATGGGCCTGCAGTTCATGGGAGCTGTCACGGGACAGAGATGACAGCGCAACCTCCCATGGGGGCGAAGGAAAGAGTGGGGCTTCCCAGGTGAGGGCCCCAGAAGAGGCCTTAAAGAAGCTCTGCAAGGCCCTCCAAGCATGGGAAGAGCCCTGGCCGGTGTGGCCCAGTGGGTTGGAGCATCGTCCTGTAGACCAAGAGGTGTGGGTTCCATTCCAGGTCAGGGCACATGCCTAGGTTTTGGGTTCAATCCCTGATTGGGATGTGTGCAGGAGGTAACTGATTGATGTTTCTCTCTCACCTCACCCTCTCCCTGTCTCTCTCTCTCTCTCTCTCTCTCTCTCTCTCTCTCTCTCTCTCTCTTCGTTCCTCTCTCTAAAATCAATTTTTTAAAAAAAGGATGGGAATGATTCTGACAAGCAGTGACGGGAAGATGGGAGTCCTCAAAGCGCAAGGACAGGAATTCACTCACTCACAGACTCGTTCGACTCTTGGGTTACATTTGTTGAGCGCCTACCGGGTGCTGGGTTACAAGTATGAAAAGATGTGGCCCTGCCCTCAAGGAAACCATCCCAGCAACTCAGTCACTGCCTCGGCGGGGGCAGCAGCCAGGGCCTTCATCAAGGAGGCTGTTTCTGAGCCCAGACTGGAAGCAGTAGCTGTTCTTCGAGCAAGTTGCTGGCAAGAGGTGAGGTGGGCTCTGCAGGTGGAGCAACTGCCTCGTATAAAAGTGAGTGAGAGCCTGGGCCCACTCCGCTCAGGCCCACGCTGACAAAGGCAGATGCAGGAGTTTGGCTTTGGCTGTTTTGCTGCAGGCAATGGGGAGCTATGGAAGGATTTTGAGCAAGGGAGGTCCACACTTACAGCAAGTCCTTCAAAGTCAGCCCTGGCTGCAGCAAAGAGGCCAGACGGGAGGAAGGGAGGCCGGGGAGGACGGACATGAAAGTCCACATGGCCTTGGTGGGGCCAGGCCGGGGCAGGGAGGAGGGTGAGGTGGAGATGGCAGGGAAGGGAATAGGGGAATGGGGAGAGCAGCTCGCTTGCAGCCACAGCCCCAGACTCTCCGAGGGCAGGACTGGAGGCAGACGACCTCCCAGCACTCCAGAGCAGTAAGGACACCTTGGGGGACACTTCGGGGGACTCCCACCCTGTTCAGGGCTCCTTCCTGCAATAGCTGCCCATGAAACTTCAGTGAAGCTCACTACCAATCATTTAACCCATCCTGCGGTAGGGCAGCTCCAGCTGATGGGGAAAGGGCTTTGGCAGGTCCTGTTCAGACAAGTCAGTATAAAATGGGTCAGTGGATGGCTGGGTGGATGGATGCAGAAGAACACGATGTGTTGAGGCACAGGGATAAAGGAGCAGGCCTCCATGTCCAACCACACCCAGCCGTGCAGCTCCAGCCCTGATCCTCCCCTCCCAGGCCCTGATCTTTCCTACCCCCTCCTCCAGGAAGCCTGCCCTACTTCCTCACCCAGGCAGCTTTCTCCTCTGTCTCAGACCTGTGGGTTGGATGTCTCTCTAGGTCCTGCCTGCCCCTTAGTAGCTTGGGAGCTGCAGAGGCAGAGCAGGGACTGCATGTCCCTGGTGCCCACATGAAACCCTGCCTCTAGGCCAGTGATGGCGAATCTTTTGAGCTCGGCGTGTCAGCATTTTGAAAAACCCTAACTTTGGTGCCGTGTCACATATAGAAATGTTTTGATATTTGCAACCATAGTAAAACAAAGACTTATATTTTTGATATTTATTTTATATATTTAAATGCCATTTAACAAAGAAAAATCAACCAAAAAATGAGTTCGCGTGTCACCTCTAACACGCGTGTCATAGGTTCGCCATCACTGCTCTAGGAGCTGTCATGATAGGCATGGCGACAGGGGAAATAACCAGATCTGGTCCTCCTGGTCCCCATCACGGGCAGCAGCGCACATCACAGGTGCTGGTGTGGGTGTGCGCTTCCTCCCCTGGTCCTCAGCCTCACAGCCCCTCGGCTGGCTGCGGGGGACTGGACGGGCCACTGGCTTCAAGCAGCTCCCAGCCGGAACCTCCCTCGATACCCGCCTCTACTCTCACAATTTACACAGCTGTAAAAGGGGCGAATGACCCCCTCCTCCAGCCCCCCACCGGCAGGAGGGGCACAGGAATGCTGGCCAGGGCTTGGCAGGCTCCACATGAAAGCACAGAAACCTGTGAGGAATTTTTATCCTCCTGGGGATGGGGGTGGGAAGGGAGGAATGTCACCTGGAAACCATCCACCCTTTCCTTCCCTCTCAGGAACCCTTGGCCTTGAAAATTAGGTAACCTAGACACCCCCCGCCCCCCCCCCCCAAAAAAAACCCACACAAAACAAAACTTAACTATGTCTTTTTTATAGACTTGCCCATATTTCCTTCTAAATAGTCCCCTTTTTAATAGGCCTCCCCCTTTTAAATAGCCCCCACCTGATTCTCCAGCTGATAATAACTCAATCGCATTTCCCATGCACCAGGCACTGCTCCAAGCTGCAAACTTTCCAACTCAGTCCTCTTATTATCCCTCTGCGCCTGCTCCACTCACTTCCTCATTTGACAGATGACAACATTGAGGCACAGAGAAGTTAAGTCACTTACCTGAGGTCTCACAGCAAGTAAGGAGCAGGATACGAGCCTGTACCTTTATCCACTTTCCAAACACCCACAGATCCTTTCTGATACCCAATTTGTGACAGGGGTGAGCAGAGGGGAAACTGGATTCACAACTTGTCGGATTTCCTCCGGCAGCCCAGCACCCTGGGCTGGGACAGACGGGCCTTATCTCTCAGCCCCGGAGCGCAGGCCCGAGAGGCTTGCCTTTCCCATCCAGCTGAACCCCATTTAGGGGAGACAGAACGTCACACCCCCAGCAATTGTATCACCAAATTGAGGAGGATTCTAGGTGTCAATCTCACCTCCACTGCTCCCACTTGTGTTGATTGAGCATTACTTCACCTCTCGGAGCCTCACTCTCCTTATTTGTAAAATGGAGTAACAGGACCCGGCTCAGGGCTGCGAAGAGGATGACCAGGTCAGCGGCTAAAGTGCTTAGCCCAGTGCCTGCTACACAGACGGCCCTCAGTGAAGTGAGCCGTGACCACCAGGCAGCAGGAAAGCTGCAGAATCGACAAGAAATGGGAAGTAGGCCTGCAAGGGGCAGCCTTGCTCTCTGCCCTCCAGGGAGGGACCCAGTCAACAGGGCAGCTCCTGCATGGGCATCTGTGGGCCGGTGGGTGGAGGGCGGGGGTGGGGAAGGGGCAGAACACAGCTGCTGGGCACAGACCTCCTCGCACCTCGAAGCCAGAAAAGAACCGGATCTGGGGCCAGACCAGCTGGCGTGCAGTTTACACCGGTGGGACTTTGCGCAAGTGTCCGCCCCTGCCTGGGTCACGGGGTCTCCTCTGTGAAATAAAGGTGTCTCCCTGACCGGAAGGCTAGCCCTGGGTGAATGTTTACCTTCTCTATTCTCTCTGTCCAACCTCCGCAGGTACCCGGTCTCCTTCATGGAAGATGTCTGTAGGCTCCATGCCTTTAGCAGTGGTTCTCAACCTTCCTCATGCCGCGACCCTTTAATACAATTCCTCATGTTGTGGTGACCCCCAATTTCATTGTTACAAATTGAACATAATTAAAGCATAGTGATTAATCACAAAAACAATATGTAATTATATACGTGTTTTCCGATGGTCTTAGGCGACCCCTGTGAAAGGGTCGTTCGACCCCCAAAGGGGTCGCGACCCACAGGTTGAGAACTGCTGCTTTAGGGGAACAAGGACAGGCCTCCCCTAGGAGAAGAGCAGGTGTCCTTCTCCAGCTGTTGGCTGTTAATCAGCCCTGGGGGAGAGGAGCAGCCCCTCCCCTAGGGGTTCAGCCCAAGAGGGGCTGAAAGTGGCCTCCAGCCTGGAGCAAAGGGCTGTGCAGCTGGGGGAGGGGTGGGAAGCATGAGGCTTTCAGCCCGACTTGCCCCTGGGGGTCTGAGTCCTCAGACATTGGGCCCCTGGCTGGTGGAGGAGGGGCAAGCAGCCAAACCAGACTGCCCCAGACTGCCTTTCTCCATCTTGCCCTCTCTGGTCCCCCCAATCATCTATTTGAAAACAAGGTCATTTCCCTCCGAGTACCCACCCTGCTGTCAGGAATGACCACGCCTCCTAACCATTTTGAAATCCCCTCTTCTCAATAGAATCAGAGGCATAGAAAGGGAGTGGACTGACTATTCTCGGAGCGGGGGGTGGGGGGGGGGGAGACTGGACAAAAATCGTACACCTATGGATGAGGACAGTGGGTGGTGGGGGTAAGGGCAGAGGGTGGGGTGGGAACCGGGTGGAGGGGAGCTATGGGGGGAAAAAAGAGGAACAACTGTAATCATCTGAACAATAAAGATTTAATTAAAAAAAAAAAAAGAAATCCCCTCTTCTCCCCTTCCCCCTCTTCTGCCTTCTCTTGCCCATCCTCCTCCTCCAGGAAGCTCTCCGACCGGAAGAGAACAGATAACTATTGTCTTCATCCCTCCCCTGCCGGGATCCACCCTGCCACCTGTGGCTTTTCCACAAGAGACACTAGTCAGGACTGGGCGTTGGGCTTGGGGATCTGCTGAATCACGTGCCCGGCGGAGAGCAGGGTGTAGGGTCCCAAAGGCTGCAGGGAAGCAGCTTCGCCAGCAGGCTCTGAAGTCAAACAGACCGGCTTGGGCTCCTGTCCCATGGGCACTTTATGACCCAGATGTGAGTGAGCCTCTTCTCGTCCCCCTTCCACTCCCCAAAGTTCCATCCCTGACCCCAAGGAAGTGTTTGAACCAAGAGAATCACTCCCAACCCCATGCTTGAGCCTCAGCTGGGGTGTCGGGCCTGGAGAGGCCTCAGCCTCTCCCCACTGCTCAAAGCCCTGACCTTGAGGACCCTGGGGCTGGACAGAGTGGGCAAAACTGTATAAAACTGGACACTTTCTTTTTCAGTCCTGGCCCATTGTGGGGCCTGGAGGCCAAGGCCTGTGGGTGTCTGGCTTCCCCCCTATCCATCCTTGCTCAACCTGGGGGGCTTCCCACAGAGGGGGGCTTGGGAAAGGCTCATTCATGGTCTGAGAGGGTGCATTACCTGCAGAATCCAGCCTGGGGCTCTGAGGAGGTAGCGGCATGAAGATGGGGGGCCTGGAGGGTGGGGAGGAAAGGGAGGAGGGAGAGCCCTCAGAAGCCTTGCTCTAAGCCTGGATGGGGAGTAGAGCCTGTCAGTATTTGGCTGCTGATACAGTTTGCTGGGTAGGAAGCTCCTGGGCTCCTGCCCCTAGAAGAGGTTGTGTCCAGTGGGTCCCAGGCCTGGGTGTCCAGGAGGGTCCTGGAGCCTGGCCAGCTCTCTGGACAGGGGTGGCCCAGCCCTCACCAGTCAGGTCACTCTGAGCGGTTACCGCCCTTCCTGGGCTCCTTTGTGGTTGTTTGTTTTTTCTTTCTTTCTTTCTTGGCTCCAGAGAGGAAGGGAGAGGGAGAGAGAGATAGAAACATCAGTGATGAGAGAGAATCATTGATCAGCTGCCTCCTGCACATCCCCCATTGGGGATCAAGCCCACAACCCGGGCATGTGCCCTGACCAGGAATCGAACCGTGACCTCCTGGTTCATAGGTCGATGCTCAACCCCTGAGCCACACCAGCTGGGCAACCTTCATTCTTTTTCTATGGCATCCCTGTCCCATGCTCAGCTGGCACAGTACATGCCAGGGGGTGAGTGAGTAGCCTGGGTGGGTGAGTTTGGCAGCTGCTCGGGCCAGGGAGACGGGAAGAGGACAGGCAGAGCCCAGTGAACACTGCCTCAGTCTGTGCCCAAGCCCATGTGTAGATCTCATTCCACTCACCAGATCAAAGCCCTCTCTGTTGTAGGCCTTAGAGCAGCTTGGGGCTGGGGTGCGGGGGGGTGGGTGGGGGGGTTGGGGGTGGGGGGGAGAGGCGCACAGAGCCAGGCAGGGGTGTCAGAGATGGGGCGAGGACTGGGAAGGAACTCTATCTGACAGCTTCACTCCTCTGGTGGAAGCACCTGGCCCGGCCCCTCTGCCCTCCTTCCTCCTTGGCCTCACCCTCTTCCTTCCTCCTTTCCAGGTCTGCTCCTCTGTCCCCCTTCCCAGAGCCTTTACAGGTTCCTCTTCCCTCTGGACAGGCTCAGCTCTCGGTCTGGCCACCGAGTGTGTATGTGCCGGTGCCCAAGACAGAGACCTGGTCCCATGGGCTTTGCCCCCAAACCTGACCTCCAGGAAGAAGAGCAGACACATGTGGCTCTGCCAGGTGTGGCGCAAGTAGGCACGTCCCTGGGCACTAGGCCTGGCAAACAACCTTCTGCTGCTTGGAAGCAATAAAGGAAGCAATAAGCCATTCTCCCTGCACCTGGTGCCCGGAGCCCAGGGACCTGCCTCTGGGTGCCCAAAGCCCTCAGGAAAAAGAACCAGGAAAGAGCTCAGGGCGCTCCCCATGCTCCCCAGTCACCATCCCAGGCTGTATCAGGCTCTGCCACCCATCTGCCTCCCCAAGAGACATGCCACCCACCAACTGGGCAAACAGCCATTGTCCCCAAGTCTCCAGGCCAGACCTGTTCATCTCATCCAGCCCCTTCTCCTTCCTGGCTCCTGCCTCTCCACCTGATCTCTTCCCAAGAGGCAGAGACAGCTCAGTATTGCTCCCCTCCTTCCTTCCCAGCTCTGCTCCACAGCCCTCTCCTCCAGGAAGCCACCATGGTTTGCCCTGCTCTACGCTGCTGCCTGCTTACCTCCTCCCCCTACTCCATCCCCAGCAGGTTGGCTAGCTCTGGTTGGCTCCTGTACAAATGAACCCCTGCGATGAAGAGTAGGGGTGGGGGGACTTACTCTTGGTAAATATTATTCCTCAGTTGCTTGCAGAACTTTACAGCTTTTATAACACTTTCCCCTGCGTTGGCATGAATAATCTTTAAAATAATTTAGAGAGGTAGGCAGGGAGGGTTAAGGCTCTACATTTTTTATGGAGGACATTGGGGCCCAGAGAAAAGAGGAGATTTGCCCAAGGCCACGGAGCCTATCGGAGGACTCAACCCAGACCTCCTGACCGTCGCTGACCGGGACATCGCGACCCTCCCCTCCGTGCTTGTTAGTGTGGGAGGGCCTCCAGGAGGAGGTGTGCGCGTGCGCTGCCAGAGAAGGGGCGGGAGAGGCTCAGGTGGAGAAGGAGCGAGGGGCCGCGCGGTGGGCAGCGTGGGAACCGGCTGCGAGCGCGCTGGGCCGAGCTGGGCAGGGGGCGCCGCGCTCACCGCAAGGTTCCGCCCCTCGGCGGGCGCAGACAATGGGGTCGCTGTGCCCTGCGCCCCCTCCCCTGGCTCGGCGGCCCGCGTCCGCCCCCTCTCCCCAAAGCTGCTTTCAATTTAAACGCCTCCAACCAGCGGGCGCTGCCCCGGGGGCGCGACCGCA
This sequence comes from Myotis nattereri, assembly GCF_964212035.1. Classification (NCBI taxonomy): domain Eukaryota; kingdom Metazoa; phylum Chordata; class Mammalia; order Chiroptera; family Vespertilionidae; genus Myotis; species Myotis nattereri. The sequence continues at coordinate 45,397,633 of NC_138091.1, forward strand.
GCGCTGAGCGCCCCTGTAATTTCCGCGGGGAGCTGACCGGCTCAAACACGGTCCCGCGGTGCCCGACCGCAGGCCCCGAGACCGGAGACGGCGCCCAGACGGTCTTGCCCGGGTCGTGGGAGCGCCGCTGGGGCGGCCTCCTCTGCGCACCCAGCCAGGCCGGGCTGCCTCCTCCAGGCAGCCCCCTGCCGCCAGGGAGCCGCTCTCCCAGGGCGCCTGCGTGCCTCCCCAGACCGCGGCTGCCGCGCGCTCCCCGGCACCTCTGAAGCCCAGCTCCCTTTTGCAGAGAGGGCAGCTCAAGAGGAGACCGGCCAGGCGTCCATTCTGTTTTGTGTGCTGAGGCTGAGGTTCCCGAGGGGCTGGTGAGGGGAGGTATGGGGAGCGCTTCCCTCATCAGACTGGGGAGATCTCTGCTAGCAGGGTTTGGGGGTGTCCCTAAAAGCCAGGGAGGGAATGTTTGTAAAGCAAGGAAGCCTGGCCCTCAAACCTAGAGTTCGTTTCTTTTTCCTTTTTAATTGGGAACTAATACTACTATTGGTTACATAATAACGGTTTCTCCAAAGATGGGGCTCCAGAGAAAGCAGGCCTGCCCCACCTTTCTCCCCCCTCCCCCCCCCCCCCCAGTCCACGATCTCCCAGCTCTCCCCAACCCCAGACCAGTCAGGAAAGGAGGGAACACCTTCCCATGCTGCCTCCCCCTGCCCCCCTGCTTCTTGGAAAGTGAGTCTGGAAGAATGAGTGACCCTGAACTGTTGCTAGGTCTGCAGCGGAAGTGGAGAAAGGATCCTGCCACCTCCCCCCTCTCCATTACAGAGGAGGGGACCCCAGCTCTTGGCCCCCAGACAAGGCCCCACATGGATTGTCTCAAGAGGAGCGGCCTGGCCAGCATGGCTCAGTGGTTGAGTGTTTACTTATGAACCAGAAGGTCACGGGTTCGAGTCTCAGTCAGGGCACAAGCCTGGATTGCAGGCTCTATCTCCAGTGGGGGGCCTGCAGGAGGCAGCCACACAAGGATTCTCTCTCATCACTGATGTTTCTATCTCTCTCTCCCTCTCTCTTCCTCTCTGAAATCAATAAAAATATATTTTAAAAAAAGAAAAAAAGAGGAGCGGAGGGCAGGGCCTGGACACGGCTGCTCTATATGCAGACCCTCCGCTTAGCCCAGAGCAGGCAGAAAGGGCATCGGCGCCAGGAAGAACTTCCTGAGTATTGGCAAGGGGACTGGGGGACTTCTCCAGGCTGGGCGCTGAGTTCTGATGTTGGACATGCTTGCCAAAGCCCCCTTTGGCCTGAAGTGCTTAATCTTTTCCTTGCTCCCCTCTGCCTGGAAGCTAAGCCTACCCCCCGCCCTCCCAGGAACTTTGAGGGGGGCATTTTGAGTTAATACATGTGGGTGAGGTGTCTAGAGGCCTGATTTCCCTGCATCTCTGTTGCTCTCAGGCCTGTGTAGATGGGGCTCCATTGGAATTTTCCAGATCAGGGTGTGTGTGTGTGTGTGTGTGTGTGTGTGTGTGTGTGTGTGTGGCTGTGGGAGGGAGCTCAGCCGGGGGGCCCTGGCTTGTCCTGCGTGCTCTGCTCCACCTTGTCCCCTCCCCACCGCGTCCCAAACACCCTCTCTTTCCAGCCTGACTGTTGTGGTGAAGCTAATCAGAAATAATTATGGGGGAAGGAGGGATCCTGAGAGAGACCCCACAGAGACCACCTCATCCGCCCTGGCCCGGCCCTGGTGGCCCTGGCCCCCGGGGCCTAGGCCTGGTTCTGCTCTGCCTGGTGCCTGGTGAGGGTGAACCCACCAACACCACCACCCACTGCTCTCCCCTCTCCCTGCCAACCCGTCGCCCTGGAGCCACAGGTAAGCTCACACATCTGGATTTGCCTCCATCTCCCCCCAGCTGTGCCCTCGCCATTCATTCATCCCGCATTTATTGGGCATCTCTTCTGAGCCAGGGCCCATGCTGGGCACTGGAAGTAGACTGGTCCCTGCCCTCATGGAGCTGTCCCTGCACTTGGGTCAGTGCAGACATTGCAGAAGGAAAGCCACAGGCCCCCCTCCAGGATCACAAGCCACTTGAGGGAGGCCCTCCCTTGCCACCACCTTGGTGACATGGCCATGGGGCTGTGGGAACAAAGCCCACCAGCTCCAGAAGCTGTGAGGACTTCCTGCCTCTGCTTTCCTTACCTGGCATAGCGCCCAGTACTGCCTCCCAGCCAGTGCTGACAGGTGGCAGGCCCATCCTGCTCCATCTCCCTGCCCTGCCCTCCTGCCCTCCTGCCCTCCTCCAGGGGCCTCCTCCATCCACTTCGGTTCTCCCTGATTCCTTGCTTGGGTGGTGGGGGTGCGGATGGTCCTCAGCAGTGCAGAGACCTCAGTCAACACCCCTCAGTCACCTCCCTGGGGTCCAAGGCCCAAAGCGGGAGAGCCTTTAGAGACCACAGAGACCAGCTGTTTCCTCTTTCACGCACCAGGAAACTCAGGCCCAACCGGGTGGAGGAGCAGGGGGAGTGTGAGCAGTCAGGGCAGCACTCATCTGGTGACTCTCGGTCCAGTGCTCCTCCCGGGGAGTCCTCCCTGACCCCACCCTGAGGACAGTCTGGGTCTGCTCCTCCTCAACCCCCTCACTGTGCCCAGGAAGACGGAGGAGCAAACGGGGGTCTCCACCATCTTACCTTCCTGCCCTGTCCCAGTAGCCTGGGCCCAGAGACTGGGTGGTGAGGTGGGAGGGCCCAGAGGGGGCTCAGTTGAGGGTCTCTAATTTGCTCCTGCCCCTTGATGTCCAGAGGAAAACAGGCCTCCTGTGCCCAAGAGATTGCCAAGCATAAACAGGAGGTCAGTGCCCCCCCTGCCCGGAGGTGCCAAGGTGGTAATTAGGCTTGGGGGTGGGTCCTGGAAGGATGGGGGTGGGGGAGCGGCCATTATCCCCAAGAGCTGAGCTGGGCAGAGGAGCTGTGTGGTCCAGGCAAATGGGTGGTTTGTAGGTGGTCTGGGGAATGAATGACTGAGTGTTTGGGAGGGAAGCTGGTGAGGAAGGAGCAGTGGGAGGGAGGGAGCAGCCAGATCAGAGAGCAGAGCTGGGGAGTCTGTCCCCAGACTCACTGGTCTGGGCCCCTGGCCATGTTCTGAAGCATCACCAGGGAGCCAGGGAGGGGACCACAAAGCACATGGTGTGGGGCGGGGGGGGGGGGGGGGGGAGGCAGTCTCAGGGATGCTGCCCTGGGCCTGTGACAGTGGAACACCTGGGCAGTCACACACTTGGGGGGGTAGCGGGGGGCAAGTCCTGGGCTGAGATGTGGGAGCCACCATCTCCCCGCCTTCTCCCTCAGCTTCAGGAAGGGTCGGAGAGGAGGTGGGTGGCGGTGGTTCAGTGCAGGGTCCCGGGCATACTGCGGTCCCTTCTGCCCCTGGTCCCCAGTCGCAGCCCATGTCTAACCCTTCCCCCTGCAGGGGAATTTCCTCTTGGGCTGTGAGGGTCCCTTTGAAGGAACCCCTGCCCTGCCTCCACCTCACAGGAGCTGTGGGTCCAGAAGGCAGCCTCTCCTTTTGACCCTCGGGATCCCCCATTCACCGCTTCTCCACATTGGGCTGCACAAGATAAATGACACCAGTGACTTCACCAGCCCAAATCTTGGTTTTCCCATCTGTAAAATGGGGGTAATGCAATATTTAAAAGTAAGGATGAAATAAGCCAGCCCAGCCCGGCTGGCATGGCTCAGTGGTTGAGAGTCGACCCAGAAACCAAGAGGTCACTGGTTCAATTCCGGTCAAGGGCACATGCCCGGGTTGCAGGCTCAATCCCCAGTAGGGGGCATGCAGGAGTCAGCCAATCAATGATCCTCTCTGAAATCAATAATATAAATATATATATATGAAAGCCAGCCCAGGGTCAGTGTTGCTAAAATGTCAGTTGGGGCAATGACTCACTCCTGGCAAGATGCTCTTCTTATCTGGAAGCCAGGTGTCCTCCCAGGAATGGCTACCTGAACCCAGGACCTAGCTGTGACCCCTGGACTGTCCAGTGGCGTCCTGCTGGCCTGGGGCACATTCCTCCTCCCCCGCTCTCCCCACCTGCCAGCTGCCACCTGTACCGCCAGCAGCACTGCTCACCTGGCCTCTGCGATGAGTGCAGGGAGACTACCAGACGCAGCTCCTCAGAGGGAAGGAGCAAACTGAGGGGGCAGCCGATCTGGGCGGCCTGCGGGGGCACCTTAGCTGCTGGCCACGCGGACAGGCTCCGCATCTATGTCCTGGTTTCCTCCTGCGGCCCTCAGTGCCCTGGGAGGGGCCTCACAACAGTCTGAGCCCCCGCCCTCAGACTGGGAAGAGGTTGGAACCTAACCAAGGAACCTGGCCCCTGGGGACTGGGCTGAGACTGGATGGGTCAGCCTGGTAACAGCCCCACCCCCCTCCTTGCTCAGACCCACAATGCGGGGCAAGTCCTTGGCGAAGCTGGAGGAAACTGAAATTCTGAGAAATGGCTGGCCTGGGGGGAAGGGCAGTGTGTGGGGGTCATTCCCAAAGCACTCGCCCTCCTCCTCCCTCCCCTCCTCAAAGCCAGGCAGGCACCCTCTTCTCTCCCTCTGTGCTCTGCCCCCAAGGGGCTGCAGGAGGAAGGAACTGCTTGGCATTTAGTGGTGAGGGTGCCACCAGGGAAAGAAGAGCACCTTCCTCCCTCAGACCCACAGCCAGGCCAGCAGAGCAGCCTGCAGGGGGCACTGCCGGGTGGTTGGAACCCTGGGGGGTGGCGAAGGAAGCCCACATTTGGAGTTAATGACACCCATGGCTTCTGGTGCCAGCACCCAGTCTCCTCACAGGAGAGAGCGCCTCCCCCCTCCATTCCCCACTCTATCCAAATATGGGTCACCTGGGGTTAGAGGGTCAGGGGATTCGCTGGGAGGGGAGCTGGGCCAAATGGAATGCTGTTTCCCAGGCCAGAACTGGGAGGCTTCCGAGTCATGGCGACAGGGAGGGGACCGAGCTTGGGAGAGACGGGATGACTAGAAGGTCGTCTCCCAAACCTTGCTTCTGTGCTGAGGTGCTGAGCCTCACTGAATACCTGTCGTAGACTGTCTCCTGTTTTAAGGTCTACTTCCGGGCGCATTCAATACAGAAGTCTCCACCTCCTCAGCTCAAAAAAAAACAACAACACACACACTTCTGCTAAAGACCTCCTGTGTTCCAGACCTACTGTGTGCTGCACGATGGTGTTGTAAGTGTGAGCGAGCAGCACTCCCAGTCTAGGAGCTGCAGCACCAGACAGATTCCAGTTCAAGGCAGAATGAAATACAAGCTAGGCAGAGACGCCCAAAAATCTGGGTGTGCGGACAGGGAAATTCGTTCTGACAAAAGATCAAAGAGAACGTCCCCAAGCATTCACAAGGGTAACACGAAAGGTAACTCGAATCTACTGCATCTACGACCTCAAAGCGCCTCTTCTGCTCAGAAGCCTTCTCTGAGTCCCCAGTCTGCATCGGTCCCACCCCCATTGTAACTTCTCCTGGAGTTCCTGCAGACACCCCGAGCCCCTCGCCGTGTGTAAGGACATATTTATTTATGGGATTATGGGATTAATCCTTCTTCTCCACAACACCATAAGTGCCAGGAACCAGCTTGTCTGGGAGCCAAGGTGGCCGGCCAGGAAAGTACATGGCAGGAGCAGGGTAAAGCCAGCCACTGGATGTGGCTGGAGTTGAAGGGGATGAAGTACCTAGTGGGGGCCCAGGCTGGCAAGGTATGTTGGCACCCGATCAGGGCAGGCTGTAAATGCCAGGCAACGTTGGGACTTTATCCTGCTGGTAATGGGGAGCCATCAAAGGTTTCTGAGCATGGGAGTTGCATGTTCCAACCTGTACTCTGAGATCCCTCCTCGTGAAGTGCGGAGGAGGGTTGGGGGGACTGGGCGGGGGTGCTCCCCTGGAGCCAGGGGAAGCAGCCATTGTTGCAAAGGCCTGCACCTTTGAACCACTCATGCTGCAGAAAGGATGGGGCATGGCGACTGGTTGGATGTTGAAGGGAGTGGACGTTAAGGATGACTTGCAAAGCCCAGGCATGCTCTTAGAGATGGCGATGCCTTTAGGGGTCAGGCATGCCCAGGGCCTCCGTTTTTGAGGGAGATGAGCTATATTTGGTCATCCAGGTCAGACATGGAGTCTTTCCTGATGTCTACTCTCTAATTCTCCTACTACAGCCAAAGCCTGTGTTCTCTGCCTTCTGGACACCCAGCTTTAGGGTGGCATGGCCCCCACACCCCAAACCGGAGAGGGGAGGCTCCTAGAGACCGATGGGGAGTAGGGGGTGGGAGAGGGGTGGTTAGAGCTGGGCACCAGGCCCCCTGGCTTCCTGCCCCTACATGGCACTGCCTCCTCCTGGACCTCAGACTTCCCAACCCTCTTGGAGCTCACACCCCTCCTGGCAGGGAGGCTGGATAAGATGGGGGAGAGATGGGGAGCTTCCGGCCCCGTGGCCTGGTTCAGTGAGGGTCTACATGCTTTGATGTCTGGGGGATTCACCTGCAGTTAGGAGTGGAGCAAGGGCAAGGAACCAGGAGAGATCTGAACTCCGAGGCAGCTTCGCCCGCCTCACCCTGCCCACCAGACACCCTACACCTAGGTTTTTGGAACTCTTAGCAGAACAGAAAGAGGAGGGGGCTGGGTGACACACGGGGTTGGTGGGGATACAATGGCTCCAGAGTATAGAGAGGGAGCCCAGGCCCCTGGACACAGCCATTCATACGGTTGGCATAGGGCCCTCCGTGGAGAGCACAGGGCACAGGCCCGGGAAGCGGAGCCCAGACCTCAGGGCATCACAGAATGCCCCCCAGTGAGCCCCGTAGTCAGAGCAAATACCTGTTTGGCAAAGCCCCCCCCCCCCCCTGAACAGAGATGCTTGGCATCTCCCAAACAAAGGAAAGTGAAAGTGTCTGAGCCAAAAAAGATCTCACACCATACCTAGATCCCAGAGCTTTCCAAACTGTGTTCCCTGGCACCCTCCCTAGGTGGCCTCTTGAGATGGGTCGGAGGGAAAGGGGACCTCGCCCCCTCCTCCAAGCAGAAAAAAATCTCTCCACTTTGTTTGATGTATATCCTCAGCGTCTGCCCGCGAGTCTGCTTGGGAGAGAAGTGTGGGTTGCTGCTAAAACAGACACACACATAACCCCCATGTTGAATTACCAACACTGTATTTCACAGGCTCAGCCCACTGTCCCTTCCTCTAACCGCTGAGCTGACCCTCTCCGCTCTCATGTGTGCGTGTGTTGGGTGAATACATGAACTTCTGGACTCTGTGTCCAGTGCTCTTGAGTGCCAGGGACTTCCTAGGAGAAGGCACATCAAAACGGGAGGTTGGCTAGCGCCCAGGGGAGAATCCTGGGGGGAGGAGGTGTCATCTGTTATGGGAGTCCTGTCTCTTAGCTGTGTCAGCCCTAGGACCCAAGGGGCTGAGGCCAGTGGGGGTACGCCCAACAGCCCCCCCCCCCCCGCCCCAGGCTGCCAGCGCCCACTCATTAGCCTGCTGGCCCAGCCTCCCTCAGCGACCACCCAGCAGCCTGGGCGGCAGCAGCGAAGGGTGCGGCCAAGAAAGGGTTAATCTGCAGCGCCTTTCATCAGCAGCTTGGCGGGCTCCCAAGGCCCACAGGCTGGGTACCTGGGCGCCTACCTCCGTCGGTGGGGCGGAGACGTGACCACAGGGCAGCCCTGCCGTCTGCATTCCTCCCGCGTGAGTGCGAGTACGTGAGTGACAGCTGCCGCCTGCCTGAGCCCACCCCCTCCCCCACCCCGTCCTCCCCAGCAGAGGTGGGGGCGGGTGCCCGGGGCACTGGCCTCTCCTCTCCTCTCCTCTTGCTGCGCCCAGGCTCTGGAGGGAGCCCCGAGCTAAGAGAGGAACCAGGAAACCCTGAAGCTGGGGGACAGGGGAGGAGCGCATCAGGGATGGAGAGCTGGCCGGGCTTCCTGGGGGCCAGGGCAGCATGGGCACCGCCAGGCCTGGGCAGTCTGCCTCTGTCCCTTGTGTCCTCCTCGGCTCCGGCTCTCCACATAAATTCCAACCTTCCCATTACCAGCCGGCCTCAATTCCTCTTCCCTGAACGCACCAGCTTTGCCTTTGATCTCTCCTGAAGCCGTCGGTGGAAACAGGAAGTCACCTTTGGCTTGAAGCAAACTCAAACAAGGTGTAAACAGGCCAGCACCCCACCTTGAGGCTTCCCTTCTCTCTCCAAAAAGGCCAGCAGGCCTAGACAGGGCCTTCCTCGAGGGACCCTGGTCCTAAAGAAGGGCCTGCCCCCAAAGTGCAGCTCCGCCACACTCCTGTGCAAGGCCCCACCTCCAGAGACACCCCCACCAACCCCAGGGTCAGCCTGTCACCCAAGTCCCCACAGGAGCCGTTAGGGCAGCCCAGGAAAGGTGCTGGGCAATCTAACCCGAAACTCCACAGCCTCCCCAATGCCTCAGTGGCCCCAGAGTCATCAGACCCAGTAGGAAACCAGGAGAGAATTCTCGTAAGAATGTCCCAGTCCCCTGCGAACTGCCATTTCAAGCCCAATCACAGTGCAAGCTCAGCTCTTGCTTCCTGTGCTCTGTTTGGATTCTACGGGCTCTGGGCAGGTGTGCAGAGGAGAGAGGGAGAGAGGCTGGGCAGGAAGGGCTTGGGGAGGGGAGACGGGTGAAGGCAGGGGGAGGTGGGGGCCAGGCCCACAGCAGCCTACTTCCAGGGACGGTGGAAGCGAAGCTCTGCCTGTTGCCCCCCTGGCCCTGCATCCCTCTGCCAGGTCTCTCCAGCATCTCCTTTACTTCCTGGCTTCTTCAGGTTCCATGGCTTTGACGCCAGTTGCTGCTGTGCGATCAAGTTTGGTCTAATATCTGGATTTTCCAAAGCCCTTCTCTGCCTTTGGAGTCTTGCCAGGGTAACCTCCTGCTCTTCCATCCTCACTTAATTATGTAATTACTGTCTGGGGAGTGGGGTTCAGGCCACGTTAGGGGGAGGGGCACCAGACTCTCTCTCACTTGGGGCTGAGGGCTTATTCCTGATCTCAAAACAACAACAACAACAAAAACCAGCTATCTTTGCCGGAATAGGAGATGAGGTGAGATGGTGGGGGCGGGAGTGGGGTCCAGAGACCCTGCTTCGCTCTCCCCTAGCTCAGCCCTGGGGCCAATGACTCCATCTCAGTTTTCCCATCTCTGAAATGGGATAACAACTCCACACACCACACACAGCGCGAGTTCTGAAGGTTCACCTGTTCATTAGAGATGGGTGCTAGATGGTCGATGCCCTGGGAGAGCCAGCCAGCCAGCTAGCTTGGCTGCTGCGATCACACCCTAAGCCTGTGGTCCTCGGCATGAATGAGACAAAGGACCAAGCTCTACCACTCCCAGCCCCACTGGCCTCCCAAGTCAGGTTATCCTTCCAACACCCCAGGCATAATTTTGAAAAGAAGATTGAGGAACCTACAAATAATAAAAAGGCACCAGGCTAAAGTAGAGAAGAACAAAATACCGAAATCAGGCAGCAGACCTCAAAGAACTGCTTTCTCCTCCATCCCTCTGCCTGGTCTCTGGGCCTTGTGCTAAGGTCAGCTGACCAGCATCCCGGTTTGCCCAGAACTGTTCTGCCCCTAGCACGGACAGTCCCCCACCCCTGGCAGCCTTTCAGTCTGGGGCAAACTGGGGCCTGGGGCCATTGGTCTCCCTTTCTCAGGGCAGGTTTGGAGACTGAAGAGATCACAGATGTCTGATTCTCTTCCCTTTGCCTGGTTTTCTTTAGATATCCATGTGGCAATGGAAAACTGCTGGAGGCCCGAGAAGTTTCCACTGCCTACCCCCCAAACTATATGACATCACAATGAAAAGCAGCCCCCCACTGAAGGCTAGGACCCCTTCCCCTAGTTACCCCTCTCCCAGGAGAAGTCTCATCCAGGGACTAGGGTCCTGGCCCCCTGCTCCCACTCTCACACCTCAGGCAGCAGCAGAGCCTGGGGAGCTAGGGAGCACGGCCAGGAGACAAGCCCCAGGTTGCCATCTGGTGGTAATTCCCCAGGGAAGAGGTTTGCCCAGGTAACCTCTAGGTCAGGCTCCTTTAAATAGCCCCAAATTGCCTTTGACACAGCCAACCTGGGGTCACTGCTGGGGGAGAAAGACCCACGGCTTTGAAGGCCACACCCCCCAATGGCACTACCTTGAAGCCACTTGTGGGGCTGAGCCTTCCAGCTGTGCAACAGCCCTCCACGGGCATTCCTGGGGTGGTGCTGCAGTGGGTCCCCGGGAGGGGCAGGGAAGGGGTGAAGGAAGTAGGGGCAGGCCCTCCCTGACACAGGCCTAGCTGTTTTCTTTTAGAAAACACCAGACCCCTGCCTCCCCCCACCACGACTCATACACACACCAAGCCTCTGTTGATCTCCAAGCATAAGCATCATTGTGCAAGATGAGAACTCCAGGTTCAAAGGAGACCTGGTGGGGAAGCTTAGAGAATGCCACTCCCCAGGCCCCACCCAGCTATGGGTCTACACACACACACACACACACACACACACACACACGTGTGCACACAGAGCAGGAGATGGAGCATGCAGGTGCCTGGGCCCTGTTTGGAGCATGGCATCCCTCATGGCATCAGGTCAAGGGGGTGGGCAAGCCGCCTGGCCTTGGGCCTCTCACTCAGAGCCAGGCCCCCCAGGCTGGCCAGGGAGCTGTCAAATCCCCCACTACAGAGACAAATGGAGCCGTCAGAGAAAATAGCTTCTAATGGGGAGCAGGAGCCAGGCTGGGCTGGGCTGGGGGGAGGACTCTGCTGGCCAGATGTGAATTCTTCACTAATCACACCAAATTGGCCCAATTTGTTCACTGACACGCGGGGGGACCAGCTTCATCTTTCTCTCGCCGAGCAGGCTTGCCTCCCTCCCGCATGGAAGCACTTTTGCTCTAGGGATGGGGCTGGCCAGCTGACAGGCAGGGAGGAAGGGGGTAAGGCCTGATTTACACACACCCGCTCCCTGTAGGAGCTCAGGAGTTGCCTGGGGCTTGCCTCCCTTCCATCTCTGCCAGCCCCCGGAGCCCTGGGTGCTGAAGGCCACACAGTTTAGGCACTCGGGGGAGGGGTTAGAGAAAAGAAGGTGTCCGGGGCATCTGCTTCCTTGGAGATGGCTGGCATAGGCAGGAACTGGGAAATTGGGAACATTCTTGGAAAGAGCAGGGAGGGGTCTTGGGAGAGGCTAGGGGATCATTCAAGGCAAGATGATGTCATCTCTCGGAGGCAACAGCTTATCAGTTCCCATTAGGGCCACAAACTCTGAGCATGCTGGAGAGGAGAGGCAGAGGAGAGGCCTTGCCCCCTCTCTCCAACAGGGGTGAGCCAAACTGACCCCTGACGCTTATTAAAAACAACCACCACCATGCACTGAAGAGGGGACTGTAGCAGGGGGGCTGCCAGGGGCTTTGAGGACTTCCTCACCCGCCTTCCCTTCACTTGAGTCTCTCTTTCCCCAAGGCAGAGCAAAAGGTGATAAGGAGATGGGCATCTGCTTGGAGGGTTCTAGGAGGTAGGGTAGGAGTGCTGATGCGGGGATCAGCCAGGACAGGAGCGTAAATGGGGGCCCTGGCCTCTGGAATGCTCTCATTTCTGTTCTGTGCAGGGAGCACCTGCACACGAATTTGGATGTCCTAGCCCATCATCCAAGGTCCACTGTACCCCCGACTCCCACCCATGCTCCACCCAAACGGCTACGCTGGGACCCAGAGGTTTCAGTGCACTCAGCCTGGGAAGATGAAGTAAAAGGGAAAGCCTGTGTAGACCCTGACCCAGGCTCAGCGCTGTTTGAGCAGAGAGTTCTGGGGTTTGGGGTCTAGAAAGGGGGTTGTGCCAAATCCCCCTGAGTTTCATGGAGGACTCATTCTTGGGAAGGGGGATCTGGCTGGAAGAGAGCCAGAACTGGCCAATTAACCTGGGCGCCCAAGGCAGGCCCTGACTTTCTGCCTGAGGACTGGGGAGAAGGTGAAGGACTTCCAGGTGCCCCAGTCTAGCTGGCTCCAGGAACACCTCTCCACCTCATGCCCCATTTCGACTCTTGCCGCCCCACCACCTCTGAGCTAAGCCATTCCTGCCCCTGGGGATGGCCCTGAAGAACTTTCCCTGTCACCTTTCACCCTGTTCCAAACCTTTCCTGGCCCGATCCTGTTGTAATCAGTGCCACCTCCTTGGGGGGAATTCCACTCCAGGAAACCAGGGAGGGTAGGGCCAGCCCTGAGGGGGAGATGGGCTACCGGGTTCTGGGAAGTCACCTGGTGTGATAACCTGTGGGGCCAGGTATGGCCTCCTCCAGGAGGGAGGAGCAGGTCAGAGCTGGAAGCAGGAAACTCAGCAGTTGGACAAAGATGACAGAGGCAGCTAAACCCTGCAGGTGAAGTCAGAGGGCACCCTGGGAGAGAAAGCAGAGGGGAGAAGGATCAAGGTGCTGAACAGCCCCATCCTGCTCCATCAACAGCTAGATTTGGATTCTCAGTAACTCCTGCTCCTCCCTATCTCACCTGCCTCCCTATTGTTTCCTGGCTAACCAGAGCGCCTCCTCCTGGTGGGATTATAGACCTGGCTTCCATAGGGCTGAGCATAAATAGGAGGAAGGCAGAACCTTGGCTTCTTGTAGAAACACCCTCTACCTTCTATTTTCTTGCACAGTTCCTAGTTGATTTGTGGACTTATCGTCCCTAAGAATAAGAGCTCTTCCTTCGACTCAAAGAGTCACACTGACATGAGTCTGAATTCTAGCTCTGCTACCTGCTTGCCCTGTGGCCACCATCTATTATTATCTCATTCTGAGTTTTAGGGAACCTCTCAGAGCCTCAGTTTCCTCATCAGTAAAGTGGGAAACCTTCCACAGGGGGCACTGGGGGAACTACAGTAGATCACTTAAGCCTTTTGCGTAGTGGCACCTAGCACATAGAGCCAGCTGACTCAATATCTGTCGAATGAATGAATGAATGAATGAATGAATGAATGAATGAATTTGAAGGGTTCTCTATTTATATCTTTTGCCTGATTTCCTAACAGATTTCTGGGCACCGTCTGGCTTTCCAACAGAACAGGGACTTAACCCTCCCTGTAGGTGTCCCCATCTATAAAGTGGGAAACGATGAAAAAGAGCGACCTCGCGGGGTGATTGTTAGTCCAGATAGAAACCTCAGGGCCGAGTCTGGCACTTAGAATTGTCCAGGGAATGTGGGTGTTGTCAGACGAAAGCCACTTTGTCCATCCCCCACCACGCAGAGCAGGCCATTTCCTCCAGCCCACACCACCCTGTCTCCACAGGGCCAGGAAGGCGATGCCCCGGGGCCCTTCCTCTCTCCCTAATCTCATTGCCTTACAGGCCCAGTCCTTCCACCTGGGAGACCAGAAAGCCTTTTGACTCCTTCTCTCAGAAGTTCTCTCTCCAAGACCTGGGAACTCCAGCGAGTTCCTCTGAGCTAAGCCATGAATTGAGCAGCGATATCCCCTCCTGGCCCCACCCAGGCCCCAGTACCTGCCGCCCGGCCCTCCCCTCAACCCCATCTCCAGGATTAATCGGTCCTGCCCTGCTGGAAACCAGCGACCTCCCTCTCAGACCTCCTCCCCACACCGCTCTGGCTGGCACCTGGGCCAGTCTCTCCCAGCTGGCAGGGCTGTGCACAGTGAGCCTGCAGCAGGCCTTGGGAGGAGTGCTGGTGCCAGGACCAGCCTGGGCCGGTGGCTCAGGCCTCCTCTTGCTGAAACCTGCCACCTCCCAGGCCCTGTGGACACACACTCATCCCCTTCCCTTCCGCTGCCGCCAAACACCTTTACCTAGAAACCAACACTCCCTTCCTCCCCGCCTGTCCTGGAAGGGCTCTGCCAGCTTGTCGCTGGGGGTGGGGCCTGTGGTCCTGGCCTGGCCCTCTCTCCACAGGCCCTATGGCTGACCTAACCCCATTCTGGGGTAGCCCAGTCCCAAATGGTGGGGGAGGAAACACGGAGGCTCTTGGCCAGCAGTATTTCTCACAGTTCTCCCTGGGGGCCCTGAAAGAGCGGAGCTGGGTCGGGGGACCACCACTCACAGCAACTCACTCATAAATATGTTTATCTCAAGCTTCTGTTTCACCCGTCGTGGACGTGGGCATATGCACATGCGTATTTCACTCCATATTATCTCCAAGTTCACTTTAACATAAAAGGCCAGATTCTAGTTAAATTATTTTTTAATATATATTTTTATTTTAGTTTTTTTTTAAAATATATTTTATTGATTTTTTACAGAGAGGAAGGGAGAGAGATAGAGAGCTAGAAACATCGATGAGAGAGAAACATCGATCAGCTGCCTCCTGCACACCTCCCACTGGGGATGTGCCCGCAACCCAGGCACACGCCCCTGACCGGAATCGAACCTAGGACCCTTCAGTCCGCAGGCCGACGCTCTATCCACTGAGCCAAACCGGTTTCGGCTTATTTTAGTTTTTAAATATATTTTTATTGATTTCAGAGAGGAAGGGAGAAGGAGAGAGAGAGATAGAAACATCAGTGATGAGAGGGAATCATTGATTGGGTGCCTCCTGCACATCCCTTACTGGGGACTGAGCTCTCAAGCCGGGCATGCGCCCTGACCAGGAATCGAATCATGACCTCCTGGTTCATAGGCCGGTAATCAACCACTGAGCCGTGCCAGCCGGGCTAAATTATTTTTTCCCCTCCAAAAATATTTGGGTCAGACATAGAAATATGTGCAATGGCTTTGGGGATCCCCAGCACGTCGCGTGCAGCCCGGGTACATCTGTGTCTGCTGGAGAAGCTCAGGCTGAGGGAACAGGAGGCGGGGGGGGGTCTGGGTGGAGAGCATGAACAGGTGGTCAGGGCCTGGGGGGAACATTCTGGTCACTGTTCCTGGGGACTGGCCAGGTCATTGTTTCTTCTCTTCCCTGGCCTACTCTGACCTGGTCTGAGACCATGTTCTTCAGCCCTAACTCCCAAGCATGCCCCATTTTTCTCAGATTTCTCCCCAGTGGGTGTCCCGCTGGCACAGCCCACGTCTGCCCCCACAGCAGCATCTTCATCTCCCGCCACTCGGCGTCTCGGTTTCCTCGTCTGCAAACCTGCGGGTTGAACTGAGATCTCAGAGAATCTCACCCTGCTTATGGGAACTGTCGGTCTCACTAGAAAATCCGTTTTCTCACTTCAAACGAATATTCTTCCATTCACTCCACAAGCATGTCCTGAGCAGCTATACGCCCTGCTCTGTGCACGGTGCTGGGGCGGCAGGTGAAGCGTGGGTTCCTGCCACACGAAACTCAGGTGTGGGGATTAGTGTTACCTTGGAAGTCTGCCTTTCTCTTGCTGTCGCATATGCTCAGCGAATCTCAGAGTAGCAGGGCCTGTAGAGGCCCGGTGAGCTGACCCAGCCCCGCCCCTGCCCCTGTGCTGAGAGAAGGCCACACGTGGACGCAGAGAGCGCTCGGAGGAAGCACGCAGGCTGAGATGCTGGAGGCCAGGCTCACACCCAGTGTCTGCACTCGCTATTTAACCATGCCTCAGTTTACCCATGTAGAATGGGCTGCTCTCCCCACTCCACCTGGCCTCTTGCTGTCCGACCTACCAAAAGCTGAGCAAATGCCCACGTGAGGGCCACGAACTCTGCTATTCCTTGTCTCTCGATTGCTAGGCCCCCAGTGCCCGGCTCTCTCGTTTCACTCAGGCCTCTGCCCAAATATCACCACCTCCAGGAGGCCCATCCCATCACGACTCTCTGCCCCTCTTTGCCACTCCAGGTTTCTGCAGAGCATTTATCACAACCTGACACTGCATATCCATTTTCTCACCTGTCTGCTTTCTCCCTCCCTCACTAGACTGTGAGCTCCAAAAGCCCAGAGACTTTGTCTGACTTTTTAAATGGTGGTTACTGTATCCCCCGTCTGGCACAGAAATAATGCCTGGCACCTAGGAGGCGCTCAAAAAAATTTTTCCTTGAATTCATCTTGAATAAATAAGTAATGGAAACTAAATGAGCTACAGCCTGTGAAGGGCTTTGCACCATCCCTGGCACGTGTAAGCGGCAATAAATGGCAACTTGTATTCTTCAACACACACACCAGTGGGCCTGACTGACAAGGATCGGAATTTCATGAGGAGGAAAACAGAATTCAGCCAAAATTACATCTCTATATATTGCTTCATGCAATAAGCATTTCTGGTGCTGTTTCTGTCATCCATCCCGATGAGAAGATGTTTACGCCACTGTATGTGCTCCAAAAACATCCAGCCTGCTCAGCAACCGCCGCTCTTTGCATCCTTTAAGCCCCTTCTCCCCGTCTCCGAGGGAGCTGTTTGGAAGAAATCGGTGAGATGTCACGCCTACGGCCACCTGGGCCTGCGGGAGACCCTCCCAAAGCTGCTGATCAGTGATGACAGAAGGGGGAACACCTGCTTCTGGTGTCTAGTATGACCTGTGAGCACAAAGGTTTCCCTCTCCCCTCCCCTCCCCTCCCTTCCCCTCCCTCCCCTCCCCTCTCCTCTCTCCCCTCTCCCAGTAGGGCTGTGTGGCACAAGCTGGAAGGTGACAGTCCCTGACCAGGTTGAAGGGCCTGCCCTCCGTGGCTACATCATTAGGTCACCACTTACTGGGCCAAGCTCCTCGAATACCCTACCCAGCAGGTGGGGTTAATAGCCTATTGACAGCTGGACAAAGCCTCAGAGAGGTCAAGCCGCGCACAAACCGGTCTCCGCCCCTGGAGCCATCGCGGTGGGCAGTGTTGTGGGCTACCAGGAGGAGAGGTGTGGCCCTCAGGGCGGCCTTCCAGGGGGAAGAGAGATTCACAGGGTTGGGAAGGAGAGTGGGGCGACCAGGGAGCAGAAGGCAGGAGGCCGTGGTTGGGGTGCCCGCCTGGGATTCCATGGCGGGGCCGGGTGGGACAGGACATGAGGAGCCCAGCCCAGGAGGGGAGACTGTCGCCCCACCTCCAGCCCCACGGCCCCAGCCCCAGCCAGAGCAGGAAGCCAGCGTGTCCCCAGCCACCCCCAAAATTGCAGGAGGAGGTGGTAAGGACTCAAACTGGTCAGGGCCTTGGGGGGAGGAGAGAGGCCAGTCCAGGAGACACAGGGCCGGCGTTGGGCCATGGATCTAAGTAGACATCTGCCTGCAGCAGAAATCAGGCAGTGGGGCCAAAACACAGGGGTCCGCGTGGGCCCAGCACCCAGGACTGCAGAGTTGGGGCGGCATAGGCTCTGAGCCCACGTGGGGAGGGAGACTAGAGGCCCACAGGGCTGGGGCCTGGCTGCCTAATGGTTTTCTGAGGAGGCTCCTGGCGGATTAGAGATCTGGTCAGAGTGGGGTGGGGTAGGCCCAAGCCACTGGGCTGTGCTGGGGAGAAAGAGATGGGTTTTGGTGCGGGACAGGCCTGGGGTCTGCACTGTCCAAGTCCAGCCAGAAGTTGGGGTGGCTAACCCAGCCCCCCAGGGCTGCAGACAGATGCAAGGGCTGCTGGCTATGGGCTAAGGCTTGCTGAGCAGGGTGAGGATCAGAGTGAGTGCTGAGGGAGGGGCTATCCAGGGGCTTGTGTTAAAGCTGCAAGTGCCCAACCCCTTACATTAGACAGGAATGCCAACTGCAGAGCAATGCAAGGGGGAGGGGGTGGGGACACCCTAATGAAGATGGTGGGACTAAGATACCCCAACCCGCTTGCGCTGCTAGACAGGGCTTTCCATGGGCTGAACTTAGTGGGTAGTTGGGGGGATGTGTCTCCTCAAGCCCCCTCCATACTGGCAGACTCCCCTCTCTTCAGTGTTTCCCCTCCACTTCAGGCCTTCTCCCTTCATTAGCCCCTCCCCTCCCCCTTCTCGGTCCCCTCTGCCTTGGCCTCTGCCAATCTCTGCAGAGACCATACAGGGAGGCCGCCGCCTCCTCCAGCCAGGCCCAGCCTGCTGTTCCCTCTCCCACACGGGAGCTGGCCCCGGCAAGAGGAGCTTTTTCCTGCGAGGACCCCAATTCGTCCTAGGGAGGTGACCCAGAAGAGGGGCTGGGCCTCCAGTGCAGGCTGGATGACTTCAAAGGGCGGTGGGTGGGGTTGGCGCCTGGTCACAGGTGCCACTCAGGGTGGGCCAACCTGCCCAACCAGGTCAGGGCTTGCGCTGCACCCCGCCCTCCGCTCAGAACATCACGGCACAGGCCTGACAGCAGCCCCACCCACCAGGGACTCCTCAGGGCCTGGGGAGCAAGACCTGAGACACAGGATACAGGATCCGAGACACAGAGGGCCTGGCAGCTCATCCCATCCATTCTTCCACCCTGGTGCCTACACACACCCATTCACCCACATGCACACCCACAGAGCTCCCTGGCCAGGTAGGGGCAGAGCTGGGTTCCAGGGCCTCAGGAGGCTACACCTAGCCTTGTCCACAAGTTTTTCCAGCTGCCTGTCTCCTCCTCCCTCTGGAATTCTTAGGAAACTAGCAGAGGGTAGGCCCGTCCCAAGCCTGGCACTGGCTCCTTTGGATTGTGGAATCCTGGGAGCTGAGAGAGTTGGCCTCGGCCCCCCTCTCAGCATGGAGGTCTCTCCCCCTCCCCAGACCACACGTCAGGTGAACATCTGCATGTCCCTGCACGTAGCAGCTGGTGCTCAGGACCGAGCTAGGGCCTGGGGCTTAAATTGAGGAAATAGCCTCAGTCTGCTTGTCTGTAAAATGGGAATAATGATAGTACCGACCACATCAGCTTGTTCTGAGGATTAAATGAAACGCCATGTAAAGTTCTTGGCATAGAGCCTGGCACATAGTAGGTGTTCAATACATGCCAGGCGTCATTAGTATTCATATTACTCTAGTGAGGGGGACTACATACGGAGAAGCACATGCGATGTGGATAGGACTGGACCCTGGCAAAGTGAGTGGGTCCTGGCCTTGTATGGTTCAGTGTCTGCCCCGGTACCACACCTGCTGCTGCACCTGCAGCTCACCCCCAAGTGATCTCCAGGATTCAGACTGACCCCCACGTCTACCAGAGGGGACTCCAAGCCCCCGGGCAGAGGCCAGAAGGGTCAGGGAGGCACCTGGCTGGTGGCCACAGCTGGTGAAGACTCACTGAGGGAGAAAGGGCTCCTGAGGAAGTGTCTGTCAGCCAGCGGAGCTCCAGGAAGGCCTCAGGGAGGAGGGAGCTCCCAGGAGCAGTGGGAATAAGCAGAGGGAAATGGCTCCCATTATCCTGGGCCAGAGAGAGGGTGAGACAAAGGAGGTTAGGGGAGGGGAGAGTCCTGGGCTGGTGCTGGGGGAACACAATAGGAGGTGAGGAGGTGGAGCGGCCAGAGGACTGGGGAGGGCTCCCCACTATGGCTCTTTTCAGGCCCTGGGTGGCATGCATTGCGGAAAGCCTGGCTCTTGGGCCAGCCCATGCCTCTGCTAGACGTATTTATCTGCCTACGTTCAGTTCAGCAGTCCCGCCAGGCAGGTGGGTGGTATTTACTGAGCACTCACTGTGCCGGCCCCGAGCATAGGCAGGGACTGAAACAGGCAGGGTCCTTACACCTCGGGCACCTACCGTCTGAAGGGAGCGGTGACCCCTCAGTCTGAGAAGTCCTCCTGGGGACAGACATCAGGCTGGACAGAAAGGGAGGGTGAGGAGCAGGGGGCACTGCTGGGAGCAGGAAATGTGTCAGGGCAGAGTGGGCCCGCCTGATGACCTCCCCGACCAGCGGGGAGGAAAGCGGGGTGGCCTGGCCGCGTGGAGTGGGCTCAGAAAGTCTCCCGAGCCTCCAGGAGCCGCGGAGGGGGTTGAGGGCAGGAGGGATGCCCTGGCTCTCCGTGGCAGCAAGAGAGCCGAGAGAGAGCCGGATCTGCCACATTCCTTGGAGGCCCTGGTTGCCATCCTACTGGGCTTGGAAAAGCCCCCGGGGGGCAGGCTGGTCTCAGGGCTGGAAAAACTGGTCCTCCTCCCCGCTCCCCCCCCCCCCCATCAGCCTGGAGTTCCAGGAGAGGGTGTGGGGAGGAACTGGAGGTTCCCTACATTCCACAGGGGATGGGAATGGGACAGGGGTGGGGGAGGAGAGGAGGCAGAGGAAGCACATGGGGGAAGGAACAAGTGAGCACAGCATCTCCGGCCAGTGAGGAAGGTGGCGGCATTTTAACAGACCTCGGAAGCAGGGCCAGAAGGGGGTCGGAGTTTTCCCTTTCCCAGGCGGAGAGGGAGGATGTCCTGCTTATAAGCAGTAAAGCTTGAAGTTAGACATCAAGAAGAGCTTCCCCAGCAGATGGACTGGATGGCTGTGAGGGAGGGGGAAGTATTCTCTGAGGAGAAAGGAGAGAGTGGCTCTCAGGCTGAGATGAGCCCAGGAGGTACAAGCTCAGGACGTGACTGACTGCCCGGTCACCATCCCCTCCTTCCGCACCATATGGGGGTTCAGGCAGGATGGGGGCACTGTCCCTCTCTCCCCTGGATCCCTCCTGCTCCCTGGGCCCCCAGGCTGTGTTAGACCTAAGAAAAGGCCCGGCCCTTGGCATGACCCCTATAAGAGTATCCTTTGCAACAAGAGAGATTTAGTGTCGACCCAAAGAAGGAACCTTCAGCCAGAGGTAAGCTGAAGTCCCCACATTGGCCCAGGGGACATGCCAAGCCCAGCTCTGGGCTTAGAACACTCTCACCTGTTACCTGGGTCCTTCTCTCCTCTCTGGGCTATGAGCTGCCCTGTCTCTCCCCCGCCCCCCGGACCCCCCGCCCCCTGGACCTGCTGTGTTGCTGGTACAGAGTAGGTCTCAGAAAGTGTGGGGTGGGCTCTAAGGGACCAAGCTCAAGCCCCTGAGACTTCCATGGCTCTAGGATCTTCTTCCCTAGAAACAAAACCCAGTCCCTTCTGGAGAGAAAAAGACCAGATATCTGCTCAAGGTCATTTCCCAGCATTCAATGAGACAGGCACCGAGCTTTTGTTTCTCAAAATGCAGGCCTCGTATCAACCCCCGCCCCACCCCGCCTTCAGAATCAGGAGAACACTTGTTCACATGCAGATCCCCCATCTCCCCGTGGTAACTCCCTGGACCCAGACACCTGTGCTTCATACTGCTTCCCATCAAGTCCCCACCCCCAGGCCCATCCATGATTCTGAGACATTTCAGGAATCTCTGCAAGGGACCAGCTCAGTGAGCACTTCCTTGGGGGGCCTCCAAGCCTCCTGCAGCTCCAGGGAGCACAGTGTGACTGGAGGGGAAAGTTCCTGGTGGCAAGAGGCCTGAGTCACCAAGACCCTACCCCACTGCTCTGTTTCTTTCATTTGACACTCGCTTGTTAATGTTCCTTGTAAGCCCACTGAGTGCCAGGACTGTGCTGGAGGCTGGTCGTTTCAGAAGGGGTCCTGCCTGCCTGAGGGGCAAAGGAGGGGTGTGGGCTGGTGTGGATGCCAGGATGGACACAGTGATCTTTTTATAATTTAAATCCTCACCCTAGGATATTTTCCATTGATTTTTAGAGAGAGTGGAAGAAAGAGGAAAAGACAGAGAGAAATATCGATGTGAGAGAAACACATGGATTGGTTGCCTCCTGCACGAGCCCCAACCAGGGCCTGGGCCAGTTAGGAGCCTGCAACCGAGGTACATGCCCTTGACTGGAATCGAACCCAGGACCTTTCTGTCCACAGGAGGATGCTCCATCTACTGAGCCAAACTGGCTAGGGCCACAAAGATGGTTTATGCCTTAAACGTTAAGGCATCTCTGCCCAGCCTTCCCCCCGCCCCCCAGGTCTCTGGACGAGCTAGGTTTCTCTCTGTCTCCTCAAGGCTATGCTCAGTCCAGGTGAGAGTGGAATTTCCTGCAGGAGCTGCAGCCTGATGTCCTGATGAGATGTCCCTGAGTGGGACACGAGGAAGCATGATGCAGCAGGCCTTATCGGTGGCTCCGTCATTCACTCACTCGCTCATTCAAGCATTCACCGGGTCCCTCCTCTGTTCCAGGCTGGGACCTCAGACATGGACAAGGCATCCTATGCCATCAAGAGAGCCTCACAGACTTCAGGAAAAAACCCACATGACACAGCCACTTGCAATGCGGGGTATTCAGGCATTGGCTCTTGCCTCACTCGGCCAGGCACCGGATGTGTACCAAGCATCCTTGGCCTGACCCTCTCCCACTGCCCGTGCTGTTGTCCGTGGCAGGATGGTGCAAGGAGCAAAGGCTTTGCGGTCAGACGGTCCCGAGTTAGAATCCAGCCTTCTGGCTGCTGGTGGAAACCACCAGGTCTTTGCTTCTTGCACCTGGGACTTCCCCTGGCTTGCTTAGAGGGCCAGGAGCCATGTCAATTGGGGTAATGAGGTAACAGCATGAGGGAGTTTCTCCTAGGTTTCTCCGGCTGCTGCTCCATTCGGAGCACTTATCACCCTGTGTGGGCTTGGCCTCTCGTCTGGGCTTGGTCACACACACGTTGGGTCCAGGAGACGGTGGGTCTCGGTACCTGGGGGTGCAGTAACGGTTTGCTGTATGAACGGGCACTCGGAGTGCAAAGATCAGAGGAATGAGTTGGGGTGCTGCCCTGAAGGTTCTGCCTTTGACTGGATCTATTGGCTGCTCCTTGGCAGAGAAGCCACAGCCCCTTGGGTCAGGTTAACCCATGAAGGGTTAATGCCAACCCTTTGGCCCTCTTAGTCCCAAGGACCTGGGCACTGTGAGCTGCCAGGTGAGTTTGGAGACACACATACAGATGACTCCACACAGCTGTCCAGCCCGACCAGAATGGCAGGGGCAGGAGCTAATGCCAGAGGCAGCTAGGGCGAGAAGGACACCTGAGTCTCCTCCCAGCGCAGCCTCCACTCCCATCTCCCCAGCGTAGAGGAGGCAGCCCAGCTCGCCTCCCGAGAGAAGACTGTACGCATCTGGGAGATGCTTTGGAACGTCTAGCCTTGAGAGGACTTCCGGGAACTTCTCAGACGTTAGGACCATGACCCCCAGCTTTCAGTGAACATGTCGGTCAGATTGCCCAGACCTTGCTCGATCTTGCTCCCCTTTCCTGCAAGGAGCTTCCCACAAGGAGAGGAGAGAAATGCTTCCCTACACCACCACCGCCCCCTGCGCCCCCCCCCCCCCCACACACACACAAGCACACACACATCACTCTAAAGCAGCGGTTCTCAACCTGTGGGTCGCGACCTCTTTGGGGGTCAAACGACCCTTTCACAGGGGTCGCCTAAGACCATCAGAAAACACATATATAATTACATATTTTTTTGTGATTAACCACTATGCTTTCATTATGTTCAATTTGTAACAATGAAATTGGGGGTCACCACAACATGAGGAGCTGTATGAAAGGGTCGCGGCACTAAGAAGGTTGAGAACCACTGCTCTATAGGAAGGGCGCTGCCTTCCCCAGACCACCCCGCCAGCTGAGGGCCACCCAGAGAAGAAGACCCTGCCCAGGGTTGGGGAGGGAACAGCTCAATTTCCACCCAAGAAGATTTGGGTCAAACTTGAGCAAGGACTTCCTAAATGGGCAGACTCCGCCCCCAGGGTTACATGGGGTGGGGGAGGGGGAGACAGGATGTCCTCCCCTAGAGGATGACAAATGTGCGCACACTGAGGCAGCATCTATCAGGAGGCTTAACGAGCATGCCCGCTGGCACAGCTGTTCTGTGTCAAGGAGTTCGTTCTACGGAGCGTGCGCCCACGAACCCAAATGTACAAGCATCCTGCTCAGCATCACCCGCGAGGGTGTGAGATGGGAGACTGCCCAGATGCCCCTGATAAGAGACGGTACCCAGCCTGGAGTGTGACCACACAGTGTGTGCTCTGCTGCCCGTAACCATGAGGCCGCTCTGTTTGCACAGATGGGGAACGAGGCAAAAGCAGGGTGAGGAGCTGCTTATTGCTGTGTGTTCGTTAAGTCCCATTTATGTTGAAAACAACTTTTTTTAACGCTTAGGAAAGTCTGGAAGGAGGCACTCCAACGTTAACCACAGTGACCTGACGGAGGGATGGGCTCCTGGGGCACGTGTTATTCTACACTCGGTATTGTTTACAGAAATTCTATATTATGAGCGTGTAGCACTTTCTAAAACGCAACAATTTTTTAAAAATATATTTGTATTGATTTCAGAGAGAGAGAGAGAGAGAGAGAAACATCAATGATGAGAGAGAATCATTGACTGGCTGCCTCCTCCTGCAGGCCCCACACTGGGGATTGAGCCCGAAACCTGGGTAAATGCCCTACTGGGAATCGAACCATGACCTCCTATTTCATAGGCCAATGCTCAACCACTCAGCCACTCTGGCCGAGCATAAAATGCAACCTTTTTTACTGAACATAACTTACAGGGTAGAGGGGAGGAGGTAGGGCCGGCATCCCAGGGAGAGGGCTGCCCCCCACCCCCGGGGCCGTGCTCCCATCCGTTTCAGCTCCACTGAGTATGGACAGAGCACCTGCTCCAGCCCAGACGGTGCTTAAAGGAGAAAGAGTCTGCTCTTTGCCCCCGGGGCGCCGGTGCGGTGGGAGAGACCATGCCTCGGCCGCCCCTGTGCAAGGCAACAGGCCCAACTCCGCCGCCAGCCACACGGGGCCTGTGGAGGGGAGACGGGAGGCCAGGGTCTCGGTGGAGGGTGCGGCGTGGGGAGGAGCTCCTCGGAGGACTGGGAGTCTGCTGTCCTTCAGAAGGCCTGGAAAGAAGCCCAGCTGGGGTAGGCACGTGCTCGGGAAAACCTAAGCCTCTCAGCTCAGCAAGCTCGGGCTGCCACCCTCAGCCACATGGTGCCCCCCTCAGTGGCTGTCACCCCTGCAAGCCCTGCTCAGACAACGCTGGTATGGTTTGAGGGGAGGGAGCAGGAGGCCCAATGTGGAGGGAGGGAAGAGGGAGGAGCAAGAAGCCCCTCCATGAGGCAACTCGTTGTAGACCAGACCTTCTTCCCTCAGACTCCCCGCCCTCCGCTGCCTTCCAAGGCCGGTGCGGGCAGGGCCTCCCCCTTCCCTCCCCCTTCCCTCCCCCTTCCCTCCCCCTTCCCTCGCCCTCACCCAGCTCCAGGAGAGGGTCTGTGCAGACCCCTGAGCGACAGGGAGATTGCAGAGACCCCGACACTGAGCACAGGAGGGGAGGGGCCCTCACCCAACACGGCCCTTAACACGTGGCCCTTAACACGTGGCCCTTAACACGTGGCGCTTAACACGTGGCGGACCAGGAGCTCCATTGCTCGCTTTACCCAGTGGCCAGATAAGTGTCTGTTGAACGAGGACAAAAAATGTTTTACGTAAATGTTAAAGGCACGCTTTAAACTTAAACACCCATTGCATTTGAAGTTATTACATGTTCTTACAAGCGAATATCTTTTTAAAGTATGACACTTTGTAAAACACAGTGGAATATGAAGCGAGAATTCTCGTGACCCGTCCGCAACTGTTCCCCAAAGGTTCTTGAAGAGGTTTCCCAGGATGGGACGTCTAACTAACATACGAGACGAGCCTTGCCCAAGGCCTCACAGGGAGACGGCAGCAGAGGCCGGACTGGAAACCCACTCAGGGCTCCGTCCCCCACGGCAGGCCCCACCTCTCCCCGCCCCTCCTCCCCTTCATGGTACCCAGTGAGCAGAGCAAGCCAGAGTGTCTGTCTGCTCCCACACCCAGCTCCGTAGGCTCATTCTTGTCTTCCCGAGGCTTTGTCAGGATCCCCGCCCCCCCCCCAACCCCAACCCCCCCCAACACCCCCCCCCACAACCTGTGGCAAGCCACTTGACCTCTCCATGACCTCTCCACTTGAATCCTATGCGTCAAATGGGATTCAGCAAGACTAACGACTAGGAAAGTAAGATGATGTTCTTGAAAATATTGAGTATTAGTGGCTGCTCCTCTTTTATAAATGAAGGCGGCTTCTTTTGGGGAGCAGGAGGAGGGTTAGGATGAAGGCGAGTACCTGCCAGGGGGGCGGGCCCTTCACGGGAGGAACCAACCACAGCTGTCGGGCAGCACCCAGAGGCCTGGGTAGGAACTGCATGCCTTCCCCAGGCTGGCTCACTCCCAGGGAGAGGAGGCTGGGGGGGGGGGGGGGGGCGGGCGGGAGGGGGGGATCGGCGCACAGGAGAGATCAGCGCCCTGCCCCGCCCCCCACTGGGGAACTTCCTAGTGCCCAGGACTCTGGGGGCTGGACGGGCAGAGGAGATGCAGAGCGAGGCGGAGACTGGGTGACCCACAGGCAGGGAGCTTCCCCTCTCGAGGGGCACCTGGACCTGGGCTGCCAAAGCGGGGTCCCCAGGGCAGGAAGCAGGATGGGAAGGTGCTGGGAGGGCGTTAGGTCCAAGCTGAGAGGTAGGTGGGGGGAGAAGGCCAAGGGCAAGTGCAGACAGGAGTGTCCACAGCGGGGGCTGGCTGAGAGCTGGAGGGGGCCTGGCTGTTCCAGGCCAGGCTGAGAGCTGGGGAGCCCATTCTGGCCAGTTCCCTGAGCAGAAGTGAGTTATTGCTGCTGGTGGTTTTTCCTTTCCGTGGAAATACACCTGAAACAGAGTCCCGGCTTCTTCCCTTCCCTCCACCCGAAGTGAGGCTTCCCCAGGTGCAGCCCTCCTTGGGAAGTTCCTTCTGGAACGTGACCTCAGATGTCCCCCTCCCTGCTGCCTGGGCTGGGGGCAGGGAAACCACGGCTTTAGTCACCCCAGATAATCACCTCTGGTCACTCCTGTCTGGCCTCGTCCTCCAAGTACCTGTCAGACATTATCTCACCCTGCAGGCTGGCTGGGAGGGGGCGCGGGGGGCGGGAGCGGGGACAGCAGGGAGGTAGCATTTAAGAAGAGAGAAACTGAGGCCAGAAAGGACCCACGCGCCCGCCTACCCCGCTTCCCCACGTGGGCCGGAAAGGTGGCGCTGTCCCAGTCAGAGGCGGGATGGAGGGCAGACAGCAGAAGGAACTTCCAGGAGGAGGGCTGAGAGGTGAGAGTTTGAAAGGGGCCTTTGGAGGAATCGCCAGGGTCCAGTGAGGGCCCGGCCCCAGTTAAGAGCTTTACAGGAATTATCCCATCCCGTTGCCCACTGAGAGAGGCACTGCAATTATTATCCTCATTTTACAGGTGGGGAAACTGAGGCAGGCGTTTGCCCCAGACCCAACAGCAAGCAAGTGGAGATGCGAGGATTCCAGCCCGGGCATCGGACTCCAGAGGCAGCCTCCGGGGGCAGCCAGGGGGCGACCGGCTGGAGGCAGGAGCACGCCGGGCGCCTCCTGAAGGGCAGCGGTGGCCTGACGTTCCCATGAAGGCCGGTGGTGCAGCTGACCAGCAGCTGGATGGTGCCGCTCTCCCAGTCCCCACCGAGCGGCCGGGGCCCGAGCTGAGCACTGTCGGCCTGTCTCTCCCCAGCGTTTTCCTACGACCTGAGGGTTGCGCCGGGAGAGGAAGACGAGCCCGGAGAGGCCCGGTGACATTCCCGCTCCTGCTGCATCTGACCCTCAGGCTGTTTTCAGTGCTGACCCTCGAGCCCCCTTCTCCCCTCTCCTGTCCGCTGCCCGTCCACCCACCCCCACCCCCATCGCCAGGGCCGCACCCGCAGGGAGGTCTTCCGAAGCCTGGAGCAGGGGGGTCACCCCCTAACGTCCCCCACTCCGGGCCCCAGCAGGCATGTTTCATGTCATGGGCCCCTATGACCTGGGAAGCTTCTCTGGCTTCTCTGTCCCTAACAGCAGGACAAGGCTCTCCCAGGAGAGAGGCAGCCACGGCCCCTGCCTTCCATTGGAGGTGGGCGGTGGGAGGAAGGGTCTAAGACCTTCTTGGACACAGGACGTGGTGGGACCCTGGAGGTCGTAGGGCCCCCTCCCCCATCTCAGCGAGGATGGAAGGCAGGTGCCCGTGCTCAGGCTGGCCTGGTTCCACCTGTCTCAGCTGCGTCCCTCATTAAAGTAGCAAATGGGGAGGCAGCAAAGAGCTGCCTTATCTGATGGGAGCCCCGAACGGCCCCCTCCCCCGGAAGAGACTCATTACCAGAGCCCCAGCCCCTGGCTCTGCCAACCTGTTGACTCTGTCATAAGAACAACACGACTCAGCAAGACTTCAAAGGGAGTCTCCCGGTGGTGCGGCGCATGTGTGTGCGTGTGTGCGTGTGTGCGTGTGCGTGTGTGTGTGTGTGTGTGTGTGTGTGTGTGTGTGTGAGGGTGAGTGTGGGTAGACAGAGAACAGAGTGGGCCAAGGGGGTGGGGTGGGGGGGGGTGGCTCAAGGCCTAAGGACCTGCTGTGAGCAGAGTGAGCGCCCTCTGTAGGCAGGAACAGAGCACTGGGGCCCTCAGGGAGCCCCCAGTTTATGCAGGAGACTGAGCCCTGCCATGGGAGCCCCTCTTCTGATGGAGGAGGCTGCTCCCTCCTCTCTCAGACACACACACACACACACACACACACACACACACACACACACACACACTGGGACATGTAGACTTGAATGTGGAGACTGACTCTCCTGCACACCTGGCCTGTATACATGGCTGGCTGCAGCCCAGCTGTCCCCACTCAGACTCCGTGATCCTCACCCGAACCCACAGGAGGCTGCAGAGTCCCTGCATGGCTGACCCCCTAGACCAGCGGTCGCCAACCTTTCGGACCTCACGGACCACCAGTGGTCCGCGGACCACCGGTTGGCGACCGCTGCCCTGGACGCCCATTCAGGTCTCTTCCCACACCCTCAGAAGCCTCCATCAGCCCCTCCACCACCCTGGGTCTGGGGGAAGTCCTCCCTGGGGTCTGCCCTTGAAGCTTGCTGCTGCAATTCCAGTTTGCTCTCTGGAGACCTTGGCTGAAGAGAGCGTCCAGGAGGCTGAGGGAAGTGGGTTAGGAGGTCTCTTCCCCTGCCCCACCCCATGAGAACCATCGTGTTCTCCCATGGGTCCTGCCTGGGAGGACAAGATGGTGCGCTGGCTGTCGCCATCTCCTCCCTCACCACCCACACACCCACCCGGGGGCCTCCAAGGGCAGCCTCACATCCCTCGCCCCTTCGAGTTTCTCGTCCCACCTGCCTCCTTCCTCCCCAGGCTCATTAAGGAAGGCGGTTAACCTCAAACAGCAGGCAAATTAAAGTCCTGAAGACACCATATAGGAGGTGGCCAGAAGGCGAATGGAAGGCAGCCTGCCCAGGCCTCAGTTACCCCGTTCCCATTCTCAACTCCCGGGCTCCCCTTGCTCCCAGGTTCAGAAAAGGCCGAAGGTTGGGGCAGAGCATGGCATCTCTGGGACCCTGGAGTAGACACGCCTGGGAAAGATCCCCACCCCTGCATCTTGTCTCAATGCCCGCCCCCCCACCCCCACCCCCATCCCCAGCCCCATCCTCATTCCTGCCAAGGAGCTGGGTCCTGGCATTGGGTCATAACAGAAACCATAGAATTCACATTCTTAGCTCTGCTTATGAATTCAAATGATTATGAAATTCCTACTACATGGCAGGCACTGTACTCAGTGCTAGAAAAAGAATAAAAGGCAGGAGAGAGAAAGAGGAGGGGCAGGAGGGAGAGGAAAGGGGTGGGAGGGAAGGACCAGGCAACTTTTCTATGAGTTCCCACCAGGAGATGCCCCCTTTTTCTGCAGCGGAGGAGGTCGGCCTCCCCAGCCCCCACCCCACCCACCATCAGGAAGAGCCATGTGCTTCTCAGGCCCTGGGGCACCCCTCCAGCCCGGCTCACCCAGGAGACCAGCCCCTTGATCTGGGAGCTCTGTCTGCCTCTTGTCCACAGCCCCACTCCTGGCTCCGGTTGGGGTGGGTGGGGCATGCTCCTGAAGGGTAGAGGGGGCAGGCTAGGGGGCCATGGAGCTCTGGGGAGAGTGCCCAGCCCCTGGAGGAGCCATCGGGGATTAGGGGACACGACAGGTGGCGCAGGAGCGTCTCCAGACACTTTCATCTCCCCACCTGGGTCGCGGAGCTGTCTCTACCTTTCTGTCTGCCAAGCCGCCTCTGCCTGCAGGCCTGCCCTCAACCTCCCCGCCCTGGGTGGGTTTCATCCCCTCCCACCCACCCCCTCATTCCATTGCCCCCACACCCGCCCCCCTTCTCAGCCCAGCTCCTCCTGCCCTCCTGCTGGAGGCTGGCCCCAACTCCCCTCACCCCACCGCCTGGACAAGGAGGCATCCCTTCACGCCTCTTCAGGCGGAGGGCCACGTGCACGCCTTAGGACTTCGCCATTTTCCATTTTGCCGCCCTTCCCCCAGGTGACTCAAATGTATCTTCTGCCCCCCAGGCACCGACCAGACATAACAAAAGATGGGCAGGGGCTTCAGGCAGCTCGAAGGGCACAGGGGGGCCTCTGCCCACAGCAGGTGACAGGCTCCATTACTCAGGGCAGCATCTTGCATTCCTCAAAGAGAGAAGGGGGAGTGGGACAAAAGGGAGAAGGGAGGGTCTAGTTAGGAGCCACCAGCACTAATGCAAGCATGAAGTGCTCAGTGTGTGTCATGCGCTTTGCCCAAAGTGCCTTAAGCTCATTAACTCACCTAATCCTAATAGCAATCCATGAGGCAGACACTATTACCATTCCCTTTTTACAGATGAGAATACGAGGCACAGAGAGGTTAAGTAACTTGTCTAAGGTCACACAGCTAGGTGATCAGGGCAGGATTTGGACCTAGGCAGTCTAGCCCTCTGTTCTTGCTATATAACTTTCTTGTTTAAAAGCTCTTCACCGCCCAGCCGGCGTGGCTCAGTGGTTGAGCGTCAACATATGAAGCAGAAGGTCACGGTTCGATTTCTGGTCAGAGTACATGCCTGGGTTTCGGGTTCGATCCCGAGTGTGGGGCATGCAGGAGGCAGCCGATCAATGAATCTCTCTCATCACTGATGTTTCTCTCTCTCTCTCTCTCCTTCTCCCTTCCTCTGTGAAATCAATAAAAAAATTAAATTAAATTAAAAAAATTTAAAACCTTCACCTACAAAATCGAGCTGAGGCCCCGTGGCAGGACTTTCAAAGCCCTTCCCATGGCCCAGGCTTCCTCCGCAGCATCCCCTCCACCGGCACCCACCTTGGAGCCTGGCTGACTGACTCCCACCTCTGCCAGATCCCTAGCTGTGTGACCTTGGTAAGCCCAGCGACGTACCAGACCCTCCAGTGTCTTTGTCTTGGCCTTTGTCGCTGTCCCTGCCCCTGGGGTGTGACGTACACCATTTATATGATCTTGGCAGGAAGAGGGAGGCAGTTTCAGAGGCTCCCATTTGCCATTCCCCGCTATGCTGGCCCTAACCTCACTCACAGGCCAGGAAAACAGCGTGAAGGACTTGCCAACCACTAAGACTGTCCAACATATCCACGCAGGGACCATTGCAGTGATCAGCGGCTGGGTCTGTGGACCCAGTGACCCACGGTGAGCCAGGCTTGGGCCAGAATCCCAATGGTGACCTCACGTCCAGACGTAACAGAGGGGCCCCAGCACGTCAGGCCCCCAGCTATCAAAGCCAGCTTGGAGTCCGTGTCCTCGAGACCTCAAAATGTCTGAGTACTTTCCTTTCCCCAGCGTTAGCTACTGAGTCACTCAGGCCCCTTTTCGGAGGCAGGGGGCACCGTTCCCTTATGCACTATGTGCCTCAGAATCACTCTGCCGCCGGGGCCTCAGCCCCTCAGCCCTGAAATGGGGGTGATGATGCCTCCTCAGCAGATGCAGTGAGATCACCTGTGTCAGGTACCCACCAGGTGCCTGGAATGAGGAGGAGCTCAAAACAGGGAGGGGAGGGAGGTAGAGTTCTCTGACGGGGAGGGGAGGTGTCTGGGTTGTTGGGTGGGCGTGGAGGGAAATGGTCTCTTGCCGGAGGGGCGGGGGGGCGCTGTCACCCAGAGAAAAATGTGCTCTGGAGTGGCCTGGCCAGCCGCCAGCAGGGGGCCACGCTGGCACTCAGCGCCCAGGGTAACTGGCACCAGATCCTATCTCCCATTCCAATCTCCCATCCACCCATGGAGGGCTGTCTGGGACCAGACCAGGACCCCCTGCCTCCCACCAGCCCCCAGGAGGCCCCAAAGTGGGGAAACACTTCACCAGAGGCAGGGTGCCCCCCACAAGATGCTGGCTGGGGCTGCAGGGCCCTGCCCCTGGAGGAGAGAGGGCAGCTCCCCAGAAGAGGTCTGTGTGCAGAGGCCGCTGCGGCCGCCGCTCTGAGGGGCTGACAGCTGCGTTAGGATGGGGAGAGGCCTGGGCTCAGCCCGGGACGATCCCACTCACTCCTCGCTGGCCCTGGCCCCTCGTCTGAACCAGACACACAGCCTCCCCACGAGGGACCCGCGGTGTTTCTGGGTCTGAGGACCAAGTCGAGCTGCTTCCCGATGTGATAAATACCAAGACAGAGTGAGAGAGAAGGGGCCTGGGACCGCAGACCTGGCGCCGGGCCTGAGCCGCAGGTGCTCGCTTCCGTTTCCTCCCCGACAAAGCGGGGAAACACTTCCCCACGCTCCTGCCTGCGCCCCAGGGTTGTCGGGTCAAAATGGAACCAGGTGTGTGAATGGGTCCACTGTAAAGTGCTCACAAACTCAAGCAGCCCCTATTTGAGAGGAACGGTGTCAATCAACTGCAAACGCAGCCATTGGAGCAAGTGCTCCACGTGCTAATCCGGGGCAGGTGGCGCTTTCATCACCCAGCAGAGGGCCAGCCCAAATCTCAGCCTTCCAGAACCTTGATCTTCCTTCCACCCAGGAGGAGACGAGCCGGCCCACCATCAGGATTTAATTCTAGATCGTCTATCCTTGCTCACACCCCCCACCTCCCTCTTCCTTGAACCTGGAACCAGTCAGATGGAGATACAAATAGGAGAGAACCAGCCTCTGGTCTGGGGACCAACTGGCCCCCCTTCCCCCTTTGATTCCAAGATAAGGCCCAGGGCACAGGGAGCCTAGCAGGTCTGAGACACTGGAACCATCAAGAGGGAGTGGCCTGGAGCCTGCTTCCCACCCACCCGCTCACCTGGCGGGGGGGGGGGGGGGGGGGGTGTGTCTGAGCCTGGCTTTTGAGGCTGCAGCCAAGCAGGCTACCTGGGAATGGGTGGGTCCCAGACACCCCAGGGGCTCCGTCCTCCTGAGCTCCCCCACAGCAGCCGGGGCCTGGGGTCAGAGGCAGGGATGATGGGGTGGCTGTCCCCACTGTCACCCTCCTGCTCGGCCCTCCTCCGTGTGCCGAGGACTAGGATGGTGTCAGGGAGGAGACAGCCTGGCAGGCCACCATTTCCTGGGCCTGGGGAGGGGAGGAGGGGGCCAGATATTGAGAAGTAGGGGGCTCTGGCTGTCCCTCCCCCACCGCCCACTGAGGACCCTGCTTCCTCCTCAAAAGCCGAGGATGCTGGGGGGGGGGGGGTTGGAGCGGGGGCAGAGGAGTCCCTTCACAGCCCTTGGCTGCTAGGAGAGAGTCTTCCCAAAATATTAGTGGGAGACCGAGGCAGACAGAAGCAAGCAGGCGTCTCAGAGGGGCTTGGCCCAGGCCCCGGAGAGATGGTCAAAAGAAAAGCCAGAGGCCTCACACGCCCAGAGTTCCAGGGCGAGCGAAGGTCCTCGCATCCTGGACGGAGCCTTCGGGGAGCTGCCCAGCGCCTCACAGCTCCATCCCCTCTGTCCCCTCCAGCTCTGCTGTCCTCCTGTCCCCCTTCCCTCCTTCCTTCCTTCTTTCCTTCTCTTTTCTTTTCTTTCATTTATTCAAAGCACTGAGCCGCTGCTGGTACTTTCAGCCCAGCCTTGGGAAGACCTGGGGATCTCGTGGTTCTGTCTGGCTGGGATGGTCCTACGTCGCTGTGCGGGGCCAGCTCTCCAGGTTGCCATTATCTCTCCTCTTTCCATCAAACTGAGGGGTCCCCAAGCCATCGCTGCTCCTCCCCCCTCAGATTAGGGTTCCCCAGAGCACGGGTCTCCCCAGGGCCAGGGGGCAGGAGGCAATGTGCTCAGACAAGTCTGTCCGGGGTGCGCGCACCAGCCTCAGCCCCAATCCCCCGTTTCTAAAGGCAAAACAGTGCCCTCGCTCCTCCAGGCTTCTCCAGCCAAGGGCCTCAGACTGGGGGCCCTGCCAAGCTGGCAGAGCTGGGACACAGGCCGCAGTGCTGGGGTGGGGAGGGGGTGGGGGAGAGGGTGCGAACCGGGCAGCCAGTTGTTGGAACCTGGAGGAGAAGCCTTCCCAGGTGAGGAGCTGAGGCCCCGGCCACGCAGCAGGGCAGAGGCCGGACCAGCGCCCAGGCCACCGGAGCCTCCTGCTGACCTGGCGGGGGACTGAGCCGCTGCGCTGAGCGATCCCCCCTCTCACCCCGCCCCACACTGGGCCTCAGGTCAGTGGGGGAGAGGGAGGCCACTGTCCCTCCATCCCTCCTCCGGACACAGCCTTCAGAGGCGGAGGCCACCCTGCCCTTCCCTCTGAACCAATTGTCACCCCCCCACCACCTGGGCTCTGCGGACCAGCAGAGAGAGGAAAGAGGGGTCCCCAAAGGGTGGCTGAGCAGGGAGGGGAGAAGGAAGGAAAAAGGGGAGGAATAGGGGAGGGAAGGATCGAGGAGGGAAGGGAACCCAGGCATGCGCACACCTCACACATCAGCACTCTCACATGTGCACACACATTCTCATGGCCGTTCGCTCCCGCCCACTGTTCGTACTGATGTGTGTAGATAGTCTCTCGCCGTCAGAGACGCCAGTCAACTTGCACACACACAGGCACACAATCGGGACTCACACGCTGACACACTATCACTCATTCACTTTCAGAAACAATCTCTCAGGCTTGCGTGCACTCACACAAACACCTTCTCACACACTTATCTGCACAGTCATGAGCCTCACCCACACGCACACTGAGTGTGCATGCACACAGCACCCCCACTTATGCTCATGTACACACTTTCACACACACACACACACACACACACACACACACACACATCCTTCGGCTGCCAGGCCAAGACCCCTGTGCCCCAGGTCTGGCCAGCTCAGGGGTGCCCCCCCCTCTAGCGCATCAAGTACCTGATCCCTTGTGCACCCCCCAGGCCTGGTCTCCCGAAACATCCAATATTGGGGACCCTGCTTTAGCCCTTCGGTCCCTGAGCTCCCATGTACCCAGTCAGCACCCAACTTGGCCTAGAATCTAGAACTGGAGAACCACCTAGGCCGGAGGGGCAGGCGGCTCCAACCTGGGACAGGTGTCCTGCCTGCCCCCCAGCCCAGCCTGCTCCCCCTCCCCCTCCAGGAGGGGCCCTGGAGAGAGCACCTGGGGACACTTGCACCTCA
Organism: Myotis nattereri; assembly: GCF_964212035.1. Lineage (NCBI taxonomy): Eukaryota > Metazoa > Chordata > Mammalia > Chiroptera > Vespertilionidae > Myotis > Myotis nattereri. The sequence continues at coordinate 45,432,746 of NC_138091.1, forward strand.
GTGTCCTCATCTGTGTAAGGAATGTGGTCATCCCATTCCCCGCCCGGGAGGGAGGTCACAGGGCTCCCACGTGCTGAGGGAAGGGCGCCGTCCGCGGGAAAACATTGTGTCCAACCTGGGGTTAGTCATGCCTCCCCTGTGATCACCCTCCTCCTGGCGCCCTTGGGAGCAGACCCAGCGAGGCCACGTCAGAACTGCAGCACCAGGGGAGACTCCAACCGGCTCTCAGCCCTGGGCCTCCATCCACACACAACCGCCCACGGCCAAGGTTTGCCCCCCAAGGCCAGTCTCTCCAGGGGAGCCTGGGTCCGTGGCACCAGGTGCCCTGGGAGTGGCAGGGAGGGAATTGGGAGCCTCTTCTCTTTGGGATGAAACTCCTCCACCTGACTGGCAGGTCCTCTAGAGACACCTGGGCCCTGGAAGGGGTGGCGTCCAGCCAGATGCCCACTGCCTTGGGGGGCAGGGATTTGTAGGATTCGTGATCCCCTGTTTCCCATATCCACTGCCTGCAAGGCCCCCTTTCTCCTGGGAAAGAGGCTAGACATGGCTCCACCAGCCAGAGGGCCACAAAGGCGGCTGCTGGGTGGGAGGTCAGTCTGGCCAGAAAAACCAGACTCTGGGAGGGCCTGAAGGCAGGCCAGGGAGGAGTGGGAGGCACCGAGGCTGTGCCCAGAGCCCAGAGGGCACCCACCAGGGAGGAGGCCGTAGCCAGAAGCTGGCTCAGCGTGTTGCCTGCAGACTGCCCCAGGGTCAGTCTCAACTGGGAGCCAGGGGACGGGTGGAGGCCCAAAGCCCAGGTTCTGGGTAGAAGAGGCACAGATGAGGGGGACAGATCACCGTCAAAAGAAGGGAGAAAGAAAAGGAGAGAGACAGAGACAGACAGGGCTTGGGAGAGAGAGATGGAGAGAAAATATGGCGATAAAGACAGAAAAGTCAAGTCCACAGTCTGACAGAGAGCAGACCAAAGAGAAGGGGAAGGAGCCGGCAGCCTGGGGAGGCCGCCTGGAGCTGGTCCCTGATCCAGACAGAGCATCAGAGAGAGATGCACAGCCAGGGAACCGGGAGCAGAGGGGAGAGAGGGGAGACAGGGAGAGACGGGGGAGAGACTGGAGAGAGAAGGCAGGACGGAGAGCCAGAGCTGCATGCAGAGCAGGGAAGGGAGTGAGGGTGCAGGCAGCCTGGGAGGCTCTAATTATGGGCGGGTGGCGGGTGGAAGCAGAGGGCAGCCTGTTTGAAGTCTGTGGTGAGAGGCATCAAAGAGAGAGGAGGGAGGCCAGCAGGGCGAGGGAGACAAAGGAAGGGCCACCCTCTGCCCAGGCCCACCTGGACCTCCTCGTTCCCAGCCTCCCCCCCCCCACACCCCCACCCAAGCCTCCAGCCTTCCTCCCCCCAGCTGCTCGGGACTGGCCAGAGGGCTGAGCCACCGCATCATGAGCCGGGGACTCAGGGTCAGTTGGCCCAGCTGCCCTCCCGGCATCCCAGGGGCACGACAGGCTGCTGGCCTCAGGGCCGGCCTCACTTGGGGACCCTCATGGTGCCCACAGCTACAACCTTCCTGTCTCCCCGGAAATATGTCCTGGCATCTCCCAGCCCCCACTGCTGGGGTCCCGAGGGGGGCTCCAAACAGCTCCAGCACCAGTCTTGGTTTGCCTTTCCCTGGCTCCAGAAAACTCCAGCTGGATTCCCAGCTCCCACCCGAGCAGGGGATTGCAGGCTCTTGGCTGCAAGGGATGCCCCAAGGTGACCTCTCACCACCCCCTGCCTCAGGTCAGCAAGTCAGCTGCGCAGATCACCACAGGATGGCTTCTGGCTTCTGCAGAGGACTTCTCTTTGCGCCCTCCCTCTTCAGCCCGTTCCAGCATTCTACACCCCTCTAGGCCAGAAGTCCTTCTGGTGGTCTCGCCCAAATCCTGCATGCTGCCTCTGATTTCAGACAAAGGCCAGGGAGCCTCCGCACAACAGCCCTAGAAACACTCCCAGGTCCCTACGAGGGCCCTTCTCCTTGTTCTTGAGCTTTCTCCTTCCAGCTGCTGCTCCTGGGACCCATTCTCCCCAGCTGGTTCTGCCATTGCAGGACGGGGGGAGTGGGGGTGGCATGGGGCAGAGAAGCCAGGCTGACTTGAATAGGAATCCTGATTTTATGACCTCCTAGACCAGTGGTTCTCAACCTGTGGGTCATGACCCCTTTGGCGGTCGAACAACTCTTTCACAGGGGTCGCCTAAGACCATCCTGCATATCAGATATTTACATGACGATTCATAACAGTAGCAACATTACAGTTATGAAGTAGCAACGAAAATAATTTTATGGTTGGGTCACAACATGAGGAACTGTATTTAAAGGGCCAGAAGGTTGAGAACGACTGTCCTAGATGGATAATACTGGCATATTCTTTAATCTTTCTGAGCCTCAGTTTCCTCATCTGTAAAATGGGTACATTCTCCCTACCTTGAAAGGATATTGTGAAACTTAAATGTGATCATGTATGTGAGGTGCTTGGCATCCAGCAGGCACTCAATGCAAGAGACTCCTAGAATTGTCATGGAAAGCAGTCCCACGGGGGAAGATTTTCCCCAAGAGGAGGACAAAAGAGAGTCCTCTTGGAGCAAAGAATAAGCCCAGCACCTGGGAAGGGACAGAGAGATGATTCCACAGCCCACCCCATCCCTCCCCACACCAGGCACACCCTGTCCCTGGCATCTCACCTCCCCGTGTCCTGTTACAGCGTCCATTTGCCCCTCAAGTTTGGAGGACCAGGTCAGAGTGTTTTGCCAGTGTCCACCCTCTGTTGTCAGGGCAGTGGGTTGCTGTCAATCTATATTGTCAGCATCACACCAGCTGGAAGATGCCAGGCTGGTCTCTGTGACTTTGGGTCCCTCCAGTATTGACTGAATCTCAGGGAAACTGAAGGAACAGCCCCACGTTGTCAGAGCTCAGTCACTTTTCCCCAACCCCCGGGAAGGTGTGAGCCGCCAGAGAACCACAGCTCTCAGTCTGCGCTCTGGATCCGACTAGGAGGAGACACTGCGCCTGCCAGCATGGGAGGAAGACGATGGCAGGCTCAGGAGTCAGAGGTGGACACCCACGATGAGCCATGTCCAAGTGCTCTGACCCTCCGACTTCATAGGTGTGAGCCTCTGAATGTGACGTAAATCAGGTGGTAACCAGGCAGTTCTTCTAGATCTTTCCATAACACGGTCTCTCTCCATCAACCCAGAAAACTGAGACCAGAAAACCATTCTTTTTTTAAAATTTCTTTATTAAGTTATTACATATGTGTCCTTATCCCCACATTACCCCCCATCCCCCCCACTCATGCCCTCACCCCCCTGTTGTCTGTGTCCATTGGTTAGGCCTATATGCTTGCATATAAGTCCTTTGGTTGCTCTCTCCCCCTTACCCCCACCCTCCCCTACCTTCCCTCTGAGGTTTGACGGTCTGATCGATGCTTCTCTGTCTCTGGATCTGTTTTTGTGCATCAGTTTATGTTGTTCAAACTATTCTTTTCTAAAGGCTCCTCCAGGTTCCCAAATCTCTGCCACAAATCCACTCACACACCTATTCACCCACTCTCTCATCCATCTCCACCCTTCCACTCATCCTTCTAGCCTTTCTTCCTCCCATCTGTCTATCCTTCCTTGCATCCATCCAGCCAGCCAGACAGCCATCTATCTGCAACCACCTTACAGTTTATCCATTCAACCACTCACGCACATATCCACTTACCTAGATACTCACCCCATCCATTCACCCACCCATCCAAACACTGCCCACTCACCCATCCACATGTCCACCTGCTCACTTATCCATCCACCCACACCTGCATCCTCTACCCACGCACCCGGCATTCTCCCTCTGCTCCACACGTATGCACCCCTCACTTCCATAGGCCCATCTCCACGTACTGACCTCTTCTGCTGAAGGCAGCCGCCAGATCCCTGACCTCCATGGCCTCTCCAGGCCCTGGGAAGCCCAGCATATCCCACGGAAGGGACGGGGCTGCTGCTCTACTGCCTCCACCAAAGAAAGACTGAACTGAAGGAGACGGGCCTCACTAAACCTACAGAATAACACTTTGCTGGAAAAGATTAAAATGGAGGGATCTTCGAGAACAAAGCAGATGCTAACCCATTTGGCAGGACGAGAAGGGAGTTCCCACACATAACCCCCAAAGCGCAGGATGGAGTACAGGAACTGTCTATGGAATGGGGCCCTGGTTGCTTAAGGATGGGGTGTGACTCAGGGAGGGGCCGGGTCATCTCACCCAGCTCCCACTGGCCTGTCTCCATTCCAGAGTTTCCCAAGACATCAGCCTCTTCAGGGGTGGCAGGGACGGGAACTGAGGCGGCAGAGACCCAGCCATGGGAATGATGAGGGTTCGCTTACAGAGTCATGTCCAAAGAGATCCCGGAAGGGCAAGGGGGCGCGGCCCTCAGGAGGAGCGGGCCTTGTTTGCAGTGGCGGGTGGCTGGCGGGTGGCTGCACGTTCACATACCCTCACACCCAGAATCACACACACACACGGCCAGAGTCCCATCCTGGATCTATTACTCGCCAGCTGTGTGGCTTTGGGGACCTTCTCGGAGCCCCAGTTGAGCACCTCTGAAAGGGGAGAAGTAGCCATGCCTCCCGCTCTGCTGAGAAAACCCAATGAGCAGAAACATGAAGGCACTTGGAGGATCGTTTCTAGTTTTGCACAAGACAAAGCACGAGTCTTAAAGCCTGAGGCCTGAGACGGTGACTCTCACCGTCCTAGTCACGCTTCCGAATGGGAGCAAAGCCACAGGTGGCTCTGCAGGAACACAACCAACAACCTAGACCCACTGTCATGCCCAAGTCTCCGCCATCAGCTCCTCTACCCCACATGAGACCCACAGCCTCCCTCTCCAGGGTGGGCTGAGCCCTCACCAGAGGGGCGCCCCTCCCTCCCACCTGCCCTCTGTGCTTAGGGGCCTGACTCGTCCTCCCTCAGGAAGGCAAAGGGAAGGAATGGAAGGTCGGGGCTGCAGTCAACGGTGTGGGAGGAGTGCAAGGGCCAGGAATAAAACATCCAAAGACAGGGGTGCCCACAAAGATGCCAGCCTGCCCAGCACATGCTGGAGGGACCCAGGGGAGACCTGGCCAGCTGTGGAAGGTGTGTGTCTGGAAGGTGTGGGTCCCAGGATCCACTTTTCAATGGGCTGCATCTCTGCCTCCACCATGGTGCTGGGGGCAGGGGACACACACACACACACACACACACACACACACACACGGGGGGGGGGGGGCGGGGTTGGACAGGCTGTGATGAGGGCACCAACTCTGAGCTCGGAGGTGTTGGTGCCAGCCGGGTGGGCTGGCAAGAGGTGGGGAGAGGGCGGTGCAGGCAGCTAATCCCCCCAGCGTCTCCCAGACGCCCACAGAGACCAGGGTGAGCTCTTTGTCTGAGCAGAGACGACAGAGGGACGGCGGGCAGGCGGCGGGCTCCTCCTTCTCTCCCCTGCCGCCAGCCCAGGACAGGTAGAAGCCTGCCGTCTGTGGGGATGGTCGGAGGGAGTGGGGCTGAGAGGATTAGAGGAGAGACAGGCGCTTACAACTTGTAGGGTTCCCTCCCTCAGTCTCCGAGGGCCTGTGGCTTTGGGGGGGGGGTCCCCGGAAGGGCAATGGGGCATGACCCTCAGCAGGAGCAGGCCTCGCTTGCAGTGGTGGGTGGCTGGGAGCCCAGCTGCAGTCACATACCCCGTCACACCCAGAGTGACACACACACACAGCCAGGGCCCCAGCTGCGCATCCACGCGTGTGTTCACCCGCGTCTCACACACAGGCCACATCCAGGTGGATGATCGCACAACCCCGCGAGCTCACAGTCGTACGGTTTAAAACAGCTCTGGGCCCTCATCTACCACCACACTCGCAGGCTGTCCCCCAGAAACAGCATGCTGGGGCCACACGCTGCCCTAGTCCCCCAGCACGGAGCAACGCCACGGTCACCCGCGGGTCATCTACGCCTGCATTCCACCAGAATCCCACAACACAGTCACGCCACGGCACCAGGCCACCGGAGCCGGTCCCGGCCCTGGCCCCGTCACAGCACCCAGCGAGTGCCCGCCGCCCAGCAGCACACGGCGCAGGTGCACCCTGCACACCTGGACGCAGCACGTCGCACCCCTCGGCACGTGGGAGCCTCGCTGTGCGCCTGTTTCTTTTTCTCTTGCGTGATCTGTCCCCCAACCCTCCCACCTTCTCCAAACATCGATGCCCAAACATGTCAATCTCCTTAGAGAGAACGGAAAGGTCACCCCTAACTTCCTTAGAACTCTGCCCCCTGCCTACCCCTCGTGATTAAGAACAGGTCCCCAGACTCCCAGGCCAGGGCCGAGCCCCAAGAACAGTCCCATGCCATGGCCATGCGGGACCCAGGCCACGCCTGGGCAGGAGGAGGCAGGCAGAGGTCTCCCCCAGGCCTGCCCTCCCGTACCTGCAGGAGCCCTCAAGCCCACAGTCTGTCAGACCTGGGTTGCCCTGGTTGGCATCAACACCCCCCCCCCGCCCACCCGCCAGCCATAGAGATGGGCAGGATCACATTTGCCCCTTCTCCTCCCTGACCCCATGCCCTGCCCCGAAGCCTGTCTGCCCTGCAACCCATGAGCCTGGCGTTGGCAAGCTGAGTCCCACTGTGGCCAGCGCCTCCAAGGATGAAAGACCTCTGGCTCCTCCAGAAACCAGGGCTAAATATACCCCTCATCAGCTTTCTTGTGCCTAACGAGAACCAGCTGGGCAAGACCCACCCTTCCGCCTGCAGGACAGGCCCTGGACCGTAAGACGATGGACAGATCATCGGTAGGCAGCTGCCTGGGAGCCATGCCCGAGGAGCAGAGCCTGGAAGTCGATGGCGAAGAAAGCCATGCCTCTCAGCATCCCCCTCCCCAGGCTCCCGTCACAGTGCTCCCTGAAGCAGGCCACGTGAGAACAAGCCTGGCCCCTGAAAAATGGGCGACTTCGGAGCCTCAGTTTTTCTATCTGCAAAATAGGGATAAAGCAGCACTGACGTCATAGAGCTGCTGCACCCGGTAAATGAATTAGCGCAGGTAAAGTGCCCGGACGGTACCTGGCACACAGGGAGCACCCAGTAAATGCTGGTTGTCATTATGAAGATGTGGGACACGCTTCCCAGGGGGCAGCGCTTCCTGGAGGTGCAGGGGTTGCACAGTCTTGGACACGCACGGAGATACAGGCTCAGGGGTAGCCAGCCACCTCAGGTCGGCAGGGCTGGGGGCTCAGGGCAGAGGGATGGGCCGGTGTGAGGCAGATCAGTGAGGGGCGCAGGGAGGGGTCAGAGGAGCCAAGGCCCGGCCCCCACCGGCCCGGCCCACAGCCTGGCCACGTCCCCGATCCCCTCCCCCGCCAGGATTCCGCCCCAGGCTGTGGTCTGCACTGCGGCTGCAGCTCCCACGCTGCGGCCCAGTTTAGCGGCTCCAGCCCTCGGCCCCAGGACAGCCCGCTCTCCGGCCCAGTCCAGAGGCCTGAAATAGGAAGGAAGAGGGGCCTAAAAATAGCCCTAATTACAGAGGGGCCCACGGGGGTGGGGGGTGGCGGCTCCTCTCTGGCTCCTGGGCACTGCCACAGCCGGCTCAGGATCCTGCTCAGGCCCTGGGGAAGGGACCCCACCCTGGGCCTCCTGTCCCCAGCCCACAGCAGGCCTCCCAGGGGGACAGAGAGTGAGGGGGTGGGGTGGGGGGACGGGTCAGTAGGGAGTTGGTCCCCTCCACTGCCTCCAGGCTGAAACCGCCCACCCTCTCTGCTCCCCATTCACGAGGGTCACCGAGCAGCTCCTGGCCTGAGAGCACCCACAGAGGGCACTGCCCTCACTCAGCCTACTGCCCCTCAGTCCTAGCTCTGCCCTGCGCCCCCCAACAACCCCCCCCCCAAGAAGCCTGCCTTGGCCACCTTCACCTAGCTCTGGCTCAACACCAGTAGGGGCTCCCGGAAGCAGCACCTCGGTCTCCCCCATTCATTTGGCTCCTGGGGCGGGGTTGTGTTTACCCACCAGCCTGGGGGCTCCCGGAGGGCAGAGAGGGGCCGCCTTTTCTACATTCTAGAAGAGACAGAACACGAAGACGCACAGAGAGACCAAGGGGGGAAAGAGAACCCGTCCCACCGTGGGCAAGCGACTATTTCTCTGGGGTTCCGTCTCTCCTGTGTGAGGGGGGGGTGCTAACCAGGACCTCAGCCTGCCGAGGAGGAAAAGCTGTCCTGTGTCTGAACACCCTTTCGGGATGTTCCCGAGGAGGCACCAGAGCATCCACAGGGCGCTGGGGGCTCCTGGCCCCCACCCTGGCCCTGCCCATATGTTGCTGCTTGTTTTCCTCTATGTTTAAAGTCTCAGGAAGGCGTTGGACAGGGTGTGGGTGTTGTGAAGGGTTAAAGGTGGTTAATCATCCAGGGCTTTCGGGGAGGGTAACCCCAGCATGGAGGGACGCATGAGGCACTGGTGCCACCTGGTGGCTACAAATAGCAATGCCGGTCACTGTGTTGAGAGGGAGGAAAACCGGGACAGGGGTGTAAAAGGAAAGGAGGGAGAAAGAGAAAGGAGAGAGGAGGGGAGGAGGGAGTGAGATAGGAGAGGAGGGGTCACGGGCCTCCAGCAAGAGGGGAGATGCTGAAGATGGGGACCAGGGAGGCTGGCACACGCCCCAGAACACTTGACGACAGCCTTTCAGAGGCTCCCAGACGCCATAGGGGCCCCTTAGAACATGGCTCTGAGCTGTGAGGCCTGAAGGCCAGGAGGCCGAGATCCAACAGGTCAAACCAGGTGTTACCCCATAGGGACACCCCAGCCGTCAGGCCCAGCCTTTGACTGTTGGCCCCGACTCCAGGGATGGGGTGAAGGGGTCCCCGTGAACCCTGGCCAACTTGGCCCCACAGCTCCCCGAGGACATATGGGAAGACAAACACACTTCTGCATACATCGCCCACAGCACACACCTGGCAAGCCCCATGGTGGACACCCATGATACGCAGCTACGTGATGCAGATGGTTTGGGCCAGGGAGGTGGAATGCTTGGGGCCCCCACCTCACCCTCTCCCCTGCTTCCTCTCAGGGGCGGGAGGCAGAGGGTGAACTTGTTTACCACTTCTGCTCCAGGCAGTGGTGATGAGCTCAGACTGGCCCATTGCCCTCCACGGGCAGGGCCAGGCCTGAGTCATGGGGGTCAAATGACTGCGGAGGCTAAATGGCTCCCATCCTGCAGCCCCCGGGAGCTGCTGGACACCCCAGCCTTCCCCCCATGGTGGGCTGCCCTCCCGAAGCAGTCAGGCAAACGGAGTGGTGAGGGTCCCCAGGTTCAGCCACTACTGGCCCCCTCCCCTGGCCAGAGGACAGCAGGGCAGATGCCCACCCCTTTGTCTCTGCCCAGCCAGGCCCACTCCCCTGACCACCCATCTAGGCGCATTCCCTGCCCTCTGGGGCGGCCTAACTCAGGCCAACACCCTCCCAGAATGCCAAGCACTTCATCAGTCACATGCAAGGCCCCAAATGCATCTTAGAAATAAATGACATGTTGAGGGGAAAAAAATGGTTGCCTTGGAGATTATGCTACTTCTCCCACGACCTCAGCCGGCTCCATTGTAAAACGAGGAGGGGGGTCCATGTTCTGCAGGGCACTTCCCATTGACCTCTGCCCTTGGCCTACAGTACCTGTGCCTGGGCTGCAGCTGATGGAGCTAAGCGAACCCCTGGCTCTGTTCCCCAACAGACCTATGGGCCTCGGGGTTCTCTGCTGATCAGGAGACCCACACCCTGACCCCCTAGGACCACTGGGTAACCAAGGTCAGCCCCATTGACACGTAGCAATGATTCCATGTTTGTGATATTTTCATCTTTCACAGTCTCTGCTAGTACTGTGGGGCATTTGATTTGAAAGTCAATTCATGAATTCAAATGCCCCCCATTTACCTGAGCTTTGCCAAAGTGACCGCTCCCGTGGGACCCCTGCATCCCCCAAAGGCCCCAACTCACAGGGGGTCCGCTCCACCACTGCTGCCCCAGAGCGCCCTCCATGGTGCACGCAGCCTTCCACCGCTGGCTGGGTTTGGATTGTTTAGCCTTGTCTCCCAACAGGACCCCTGGCTCCCTTGGCCAAGACTGGAGTCCTTCACTCTTTAAAAAAAAAAAAAATTTTTATTTCAGAGAGGAAGGGAGAGGAGGAGAGAGAGAAACATCAATGATGAGAGAGAATCATTGACCAGCTGCCTCCTGCACGCCCCACACTGGGGATCAAGCCTGCCATCCAGGCATATGCCCTGACCAGGAATCGAACCATGACCTCCTGGCTCATAGGTTGATGCTCAACCCCTGAGCCACGCCAGCTGGGCTGGAGCCCTTCATTCTTGACACCCTCTCACCTCCCAGCTCTCACCGCTACACCCCCAGGTGTGGCACAGGCCTGTACACACAGGCAGGTTTGGTCCAGGTCCTGTCACTACACTCACTGGTAGCATTGGAAAGGCCAGTCCCCCAAGTGGGCATCACTGTCCCCATCGTAGAAAAAGGGGGTTGGAAAAGATGACCCTGAGAGCCCTCTGAACCTGAAACTCTTGGGTTTTACATCCGGCCAACAGGAGCCTCTGCTTTTGTTGCAAAACAGAGTGAGACCTGGGGGAAGAAAAAGGGAGAGAGCTCCCTCCCCTGAACACCACCCTCCCAGCCCCAAGCTGGCACTGGCTCTTTCCCGTTGTTCCTTGGCACTGCCCACTTCCTCCCGGCCACCCCCTGGCTTCACTGATCCCGCCCCCTCCCCCCACTGCCTCCCTGCCCCCGGCAGCCTCCTGCTTCAAGCCCTGACAGTGCCCAGCCCTCCCCCATCCGCTCCTCTGATCTCCAGCCCTGGCAGCCCCTCTCCCCAGCTTGGCACTGCATCTTTCAGCCGCTTGCTGTCTGCCAAGCCCGGGCATCGCCCACTCTCCTTGCCTGGGCACTGGAGTTTGGCTTTTGCCTCCTCAAACCTTCAAGCCTCAACACTGTCCTCGCCCACCTGCCCCCTGGGCGCCAGAGACTCACTGACTCCTGTCAGTCAGCGCGGCCATCTCCCCACCTCAGGGCCCCTCTGCACCTCCGGCAGCGCTGATGGTGGGGCCACTGTCACCCCTTTGGGTCCTGAAGAGTCTCTCTCGGGGCAATGACTCCACTGACTCCTGGTGAGACCCTTGATGCTCCCTCATGGGTCCCAGAGGCCGTGGGGGTACAGATCACCGTGGGAAATCCCCGGGAGGACCACTGGCTGATAATGGGGTTCAGGGCCCTCTTGTCAGGACGCTGAGCAGGAAAACTGAAAGCAGAACCTGTGCTGTGGGCCCACAACACTGGTGGGTGCCCTCCTACCCCAGGACAACGGCTTCTGCCCCAGCCCCTCGTACACTGCAGGACTTGCTGCCTGGTTTCATACTGTTAACCCTTCTCTTTCTTAAAACCCCTCTGTGTTGGGGGACATCTGTAATACTGTCAAATATATATTTATTTTTAAGATTTTGCTAAGAGCAGTGCCAAACTAAATAGATAAAAATAATGTTTCTCTTGATCATGAAAAACAAAACAAAACCCTCTGTCCCAAGGTTTTTCATATTTCTCTTCTAGTCTTTTTTTTCCCTCAAAATGTATTATCTCAGGTATATACAAACGCATAGATAATCGTACAGCAAACCTGAATCCTCACCACCCCGCTGAGCAACAATTACAGAGGAAACTGAAGTGAGCTGTGTGCCCTCCCCTTCTCGTGCCCCCCATAGGTAAGCTCTCTCCTGAATTTATCACTTATTCCTGCGAGTATTTTATACGTTCACCACATGTATATGCATCCATCTGTAATATTGATCTTTTTAATGCTTTTAATTCTGCACAGATGGACCCACACGATAGGTGTCCTGCTGCCACTTTCCCTTTTTGCTCCACATTTTGTGAGTCTTATCCTTGACTCATTCATGTTCACAGCTGTGTAATATTCCACTGTCACAACTGAGTTATCCATTGTCTTGTTAATGTTGATGGACATTTAGATTACTGTACTTCTTGTCTTGTTTTAAATGACGAGAGCAGTACATGCACATATTCTCACTGTAAAATATTCAAATAATATGGGACATCGCATAGATCAGCGGTTCTCAACCTGTGGGTCGCGACCCCTTTGGGGGTTGAATGACCCTTTCACAGGGGTTGCCTAAGACCATCGGAAAACATATATAATTACATATTGTTTTTATGATTAATCACTATGCTTTAATTATGTCCAATTTGTAACAATGAAATTGGGGGTCACCACGACATGAGGAAAGCTGAGAACCACTGGCATAGATGATGGAGCCCTGTCTTTACCTACTGACCATCTCGGAAGTAACCACTGCCGACCACCCATGTGAATTCTGCCAGTGCTATTCCCAGTCGCTACAATATACGTGTTTGTCCATCTATGTGTGTACCGTTATAAGCATCTCCCTCACTGATGTCTGCACTTGGTCCCCTCTCCTGAGGCATCCTCCTTCTCATTGCTCCTTTTCAGTCGCTCTCACCCCACCCCCTTGTTCATCACCTGCCTCTTCAATATTGAGGCTGCTCAGATCTGCAGCTTCAACCCTTTTATTCTCAATTTCCCTGGGATAGCTCGGTCTCCTCTCACTTCATCATCCCAGCCCACTGACCTCCTTTAAGCTCTATAACCTTGTCCCTGAGCTTCAAGCGCCTCCTGGTCCACCCCTTGGACAGTAAGACCTTCAAACTGTCAGATTGTCCACACTGACCCCTTACCAGCTCTTCCTTGCCTTCCCAGAGCCTCCCTCTCCCCATCCCCCCAGCTCTCAGACCTGCTGACACCCTCTGCAGTGACAGCCCTCTTCCCACCAGCCCAGGCCCGCCATGTCACCTCCAGACTATCACTATCACCTCCTAAAAGGCTCCCCCATCCCCAGCGCCTCCCCACTCCCAGCCCCTCCTCCTCATCACCTTGTTGAAGGGAAGAAGGTTTGGGAACCTTTGAAGGGGAAACCCCACATAACTCCCTCGTTCTAAAACCTCCAGTGACTCCCCAGTGTCTGCTGGATAAAGTCCACGCACCCAGCCTGGCACTCGAGGCCTCGTCGCTTCCCTCCCCAGGTCCCAGCAGCCTGCACAGGGTCTCACTGAACTCAGCGTTCCCCTGCGAGCTCCGTCAGCTCAAGGGCTCCAGACAATGGTCAGGGAGAGGGGGGCAGAGTTAATCCTGAGCCTCATGCCCAGCCCAGCCGGCCCAGCGACCCGACCCGTGGGAGCTGTCGCGGCCTGGCTGGCTCCAGAGTCCTCGGGTCAGGAGAAACACACTGTTCTGCAGACAGGGGGTCTGGAGCTCCGCTTCGTAGACCAAGGACAGTGCATTCTAATTACACTTCAATTAGCAGCTCACTCTTCCCCACACTCCAGAAAGAGAAGGCAGGTTTTTGTCAAGAGCGCCTCCCGCGCTAATGGATGGGGTCAGACGCCGGGTGCCTTGATTGCACACAGACCCCGGGAGAAGCAAGCACTCCGGAGAGAAACTTCTTCGCCTCCCCATTTCGGGAAGGGGCAGGACCAGAGCCACAATCCCCAGGAAGAGGGGCTCCACACACCTTCCTTGGCCCTCAGGCCTGAAGCTCCTGCACCCCGAGCCTTGTCTAAGAGACTTGGCCGCAGGGAGCTCCTAGTCTGATGGAGAGACCAATGTGTCTCCTTGGGAAACGCTCAGCCGATGGCAACATATCAAGGAATGCTTAACATGCGTTTCCTTCATCTGGGCTTTCCTGTAAAATATGGATGAGTGTTACCGTTTAACTAAACAGCAATAACCATTGCTATCATCTATTAAGAGCCTACAATGTGCTAGATGCTGCCCTAAGTTCTTTTCTACATCATCTCAACAGCCTTTAAACGTCTCAACGGCCTTTTGAAGTGAGTCTGTTCCTGCCCCTGCCTCTGGATGAGGTAAGTTCAGAAAGCCTGAGGTCGCACAGATGTAAGTGGTGGGCTCAGAATTGGAACCCAGCGTCTTACTTGTGGAGAGGGGCTCCCAGGGGGCTGAGTGATGCAGGCTGCCTGAGGCGCAGCAAGTAAACAAAGCTTGGTCAGGTGCGTGTAATTGAGTAGATTCGACACCCACGAGAATGTTGTGACCTTGCCCTGACTCGGTAACCGCGTGGAAACCGGCTATAAAATAGAGACGTGGCTTGAAGGCCGTGGCGCTGTCTCTCCATCAGAGAGGGCAGCGCCCTACCTAGACCCAGCTTTCTTCTCTCGTCTGTCTTTTCTTAGTCCTTCACCGCCCCCTCTCAGGCTCACCGAACCTGGCTGTGCTGGCGCGGCAAGCTTACTCTTAGCCACTATGCTCTGCTTCCCTTCTATTGACTTACATCCTTATGTGGGCAAATACCCGCAACTGTGCACACTCAGTCTTTCCCTATAGAGCAGTGGCTCTCAACCTTGGCTGCACATTTGAATCACCTGGGAATCTTGTTAAAATCCTGATTTCTGGGCCTCATCCTCTGGAAATTGTTTCTTTGTTACTAATGATGAGGTTGAGAACCACTGCTACAGAGCCTAATTGCAAAAGGACGGTGTGGGTGGGTCCAGGCCACATGGAGAAAGGTGATGGAGAAGGGAGGCAGGGTGAGTAGCTCCCAGGGCCCTTTGATGGTGGGGGAGGTGCCTGGTGACAAAGGCAAGGTCAGGGACTGTTTTGAATCATTCTCAGGACAGAGAATTTCTTTCTGAAACCGGTTGATACCTTCAGACCCTCCCAGAGATTGTCCGGGCATAACTGAGGGGCTAGAAATGCCAAAAGCAAGGCCCGATCATCTGTCACGGCTGTGGCAGAGAAATCTGCCCACAGTGTCTGGGCACAGAGGGCAGCAGCTCCGTGTGCCCCCTAGCACTCTGGGTGCAGAGACCCACTTTCCCAACTCAGGGTTCTGTCCGGGACAAGAGCCCCGCAATGCAGACGTGGGTGAGGGCAGGACTCTTTGTTTCTCCCCAAATGCCCTGCCAGGCACTTTCCACCCGTGCTAACAGTTACAACGCTTGTCTGTTTTTCATCCCTGTTCCCGGGCAACTCCCATGATGTAAAGTGCTCAGGAAATCCAGAATCACTGAATAAATGCATGAATATAACCTCAAAGATGGGGGAGCGGCTGCCTTTTTCAGAGGCCTTAGCCATTGCGGCTGGAAGGGTCCCAGCACAGGGGGCAAAGGCTATGGTGCCAATCACTCACCCCAGGGTACCTTTATCCCACCCTCTGGGGGGGACCGCGGCGGCCCACCCCCAAAAGGCTACCCACCCGGCGTCCTGATGGCCCAGGCCACCACCCGCTCTGGCCCCGCCTGGCTCCGCCAACTCCGAGTTCTAGGAGGGGAATCGGGCTCAGGAGCTCCCACGCGGGGGCGCTGAAAGGCCGCGTAGGAGTGAAGCGGGGCCCCTGTGGCGCCCTCTGGGTGGTGGAACCCAGATGGTCGGCCAGACCGCGGCCCCCTCCCCTCCAGGGTCCCCACTCGGCAGCCACGACCCCTCACGGGCGCCCCGCCCTCCTGCGTCCCCCTCCTGCCCCCCGACTTCCTCCTTGCGGCCCCGCCACGCCCCTCTCGCTCGCGTTGGCGTTTCTCAAGGTGAAACCACCCGGTGGGCGGCAGAGCGGTTCGCATCCCCATCGGCCACTTGGTAGCTGGCGGCCGCATCCGAGGCGCGCGCCCTCCCCGCGCCGGCCGGCCGGGGAAATGGGCCACCGACCCACCTACTTGGGGCAGAGCAGGCGCTCCGGAAACGCCAGCTTCCTGCCCGCATCCCGCCCTCGCTCCTCGCGTCTCCCTCTTCTCCGTTCTCTCCCCGCTTTTAAAACAGCTCCTTTCCTCCTGCGCCCAGTCTCCTCTCGGCTCCGCAAGCTTAGCCAAACCGCAGCCTTTGGCAATCCAGAGCGCCCACCCAGCGCCCAGGACGCCACGCCGCGACCCACCCCGCGGCCAGACCTGCGCCTCCCAGGCGCACCCGCCTCGAAGGACCTCGCCCGCCCCAGGTCCAGCCTGCCCGGGGCTCATCACCCCTTCCCGCGCCTGCCAGCGGCCAGCCAAGGGTCCCCTCCCTCCCTGGCTGCGGGGCCCGAGCCACCCCGCCAGGGCTGCGTGGACGTGGACGGAGCGAGGCGGGGCACGCCGGCCAGGGCCATGCCCCGGTGGCCGAGGGCACCGGGCGGGGCGGCGGGCTCCAACGCCAGGGCTGCGAGCGCCAGCCCGACCGCAGCCCCAGGGCAGTGCCGTAAATAGCCGCGGTTTCCATCCCGGGCCTCGCGTCCCTCCCGGCCTTCCGGATCTTTGGGATTTTCTCTCCCTTCTTCCCGCCTCCCTTTCCTCTGCCCCAAGGCCCCTGCCACCTCCCCGCTGTGCACCCACCACATCCTGTCCCCACGCGGGATGGTTCCTGCGCTGGCGGGGCCAGGAAACCGGCTCTGAGGCCCAGGGTTCCAGAGGTCAAATAATCACAAGCATCAAGTGAGGATTAATTGAGCACATACTCTGTGCCCTGTGCTGAGCTCTTTACAGGTGAGAATTCGTGAAATCTTGACCACCACCCCGTGAAGGGTGGCCCCAATTTGCAATTGGAGAAACAGGCCCAGAGATGCCCCTTGGGTGCCAAGGTCGGCCATGTAGCCATCTCCCCCAGCAGAGACTACGGCCGTTACTCTGCCCTGTGTTGCTTGCTCTTGTGGGCAGCGGCCTCAGTGGGAGGTGGGAAGCTGCCCACTGGGGCCTCTGTCTGCCACCAATTCTCAGTGTAACTTAGAGCCAGCCCAGCCCGCTCCGTGCCCACATCTGTAAAATAAAGGTGATGAAAAGCAAAACTATCCAAGTGGAGTGGGAGGGAGTAAGCACACCCTTTGAAGTGCTATGGGCGGCGGAGTGACTGTCACCTGCAATGTTGAGACAGACCCACAGACCAGGCCTGGCTGTGTCGAGTAGGGCCAGGCCCGGGGATCTGCATTTTAGCAAATGCAGCCATCAGGTTGGGGATCCACCCAAGAAATTCCTGGAAGGGAGGAAGGAGGTGTGTGTATGGTTATCCGCCCTCAGACCTCCACACTTGCCCTTATTCATCGCTGCCTTCACTGGCCTGAGCTCAGAAAGACTGCCTGTTTCTTAAGGACCTACTGTGTGCCAGGTACACATGTATGACAGCCCACTCTAGAGAGCTCTTGGCATGATCACCTCCCCATCTGGCAGACCCACTGGCCCTCTGGGAGAAATAGAGCAAAGCACCTTCTTTCAGGGGCCAGCAGGCTGGCACCAGGCTGTGCAGCTCCGTGAGCCGAGCAGGGGCTGGTTTTGCCTCCATTCTTGTTCTTGGCACCTACCTCTGCTCAGGACACAGCCTGAGAGTGAAGGAGAGCTGAGAGCTATATACAAATCAGAGCTACTTGGGAAAGCCCAGGAAAGGGGCCAAATAATTCTTGCAGGAGTTAGGAATAGAGGCAGAAAAACCCTACTGAGGAGATAGCCATAAGCTGGACCTTTAAGGATGGGTGGGAGTTCACCAGGTGGAAAAGGAGATCCAGGCAGAGGCAACAGCCAAAGGCCAAAGTGTGGGGGTGAAAAATCTCACCTGTCCCGGGGCAGGGAATGGCTATGGGGCAAACTGGGAGGGGACGCACCCTTCCCAGCTCCCATCTCTATGCCAGCACTAACTGAACACAGCTTAGCTGCCAACCAGAGGTTCCCTCTCCTGGCCTGTGAGATGCTGTAGGACAGAGAAGGCGGCTTATTCCTCTTTTGTGGCCGAGTGCCTCGCCCAGTGTCCATAATTACAACAGTAATAATAGTTAACAGGTATTAAATATTTACCATCACACACTGTGCTAAGTGCTTCACATGAATTATCTCGTTTCATCCTCGAACAGCTTGGGAAATAAGTGCTATTATTAATCTCGTTTTACAGATGAGGATTCTAAGATTTGAAGGGGCTAAGTAATGTGCCTAAGGTCACACAGCTCCTTAGTGGGGGAGCTAGGACTGGAATTCAGGTCTCTCTGACCGCAGGTCCCTTGTTCTACACGGATGGATGGATGGGTGGGTGGATGGGAGGCAGGGCAGAACTAAGTGAAGAAGGGCCTTGAGTGCCAAATTAGGGAACTTGAACTTTATGCCGAGGGCAATGGGGAGACATTGGAAGTATGTGAGCAGGAGAAACAGCTGGAGGTAGGGCTTTGGAAAGATCACTTTGGCAACAGTGGGAAGGTAGCTTAGAGCCGATGACACGAGCAGGAAGCCATTTCTCTGGCAAATCCCAGTTCCCACTTGTGAGGAGCCTCATTTCGCTAAGCACTGTGTTATTTCTCTCAGGGCAAGCCCTGTGTTCCTGTGTGCACATGGGACTATTGGCAGAAGGGGACACTGAGGAAGTGGGGAGACAGTGGTGGGACACGAGCTAAGTTCTGGGGAGAGGCCTCTCTCAGGGCGGGGCAGAGCACCTGGAAGGGAGGAGCCATCCAGTTCCCCTCCCATTTCCAAGGTGACAAGGCCCCTGGGCTTGCAGTCAGGAAGCTGGAAGCACAGGTCCCACACCCTGCCCCCTTGTGCACCTGCCACCGGAGGGAAAGCAGCCAACAGTGAGGGTGAGGCGGCTGTTGCATCAGAGCGCTGAGCCCTGGGGTCAGGTGCTGGGGGCGGTGGCGCAGGAGGGCTGGTTCCTCCTCTGATATCATTGGCCTTTCCAGCTGGGAGGGAGGGGAGTCACAGGAAATGTCCCTGGGAGGGCCGATAACTGGAGGAAGAAGGGCAGGTGGAGCCTCCCTCAGCTACAAAGGAGCCAGAGGGAGGACTGGCCTGCTGGAGGCGGCCCCGCAGGCCGAGAGGGACGCGCAGAGGGGCCCAGCACAGAGCCGCCCTCACCATGCCGCTCTGCCTCGCCCTGTTCCTCCTGACGGGGCTGTCTGCCTGCACCGTGGCACGTGACAAGGAACTGGCCCCCGGTGGCACTGAAGCAGGGTCTTTGGTAACCGTGACCCTGGAGGTAACTTTGGGGAAAGGCAGGGCGTGATCTGTGGTTGAGGGGAGAGCAGGCTGTCACTGCAAGGCAGGTGGTCCGATTCCCCTCTGTAGGTAGGTGCAAGGCCATGGCCCCTGGCCTGACTGAGCTCTAAAGGGACACATGCCTGGGGGGGGGGGGGGGGAGAGAGAGAGAGAGAGGGAGAGAGAACCTATTTAACACCTATTTGACATATATGCCCTAAATGCCTCATAAACATTAACCCATTTAATTCTCATATCCACTTTATGGGGAAAGTACCATTCCATAGATAAGGAAACTTGGACACAGAAAGGTCCGGTCGTTTGTCCCAGGTTACACACTTTCAAAAGCACAGCTGCACCCCTTGCCCAAGGTCTGACTATGTGTCTGGGTCTCAGAGGACATTTTCAGAATTTCAAAGGAAGCAACTTGGGCAGGATCCCTGTTTTGTCTGACACGTAGAACTCTCATTCCCTGACAAACACTGGGGAGAAATCAAAAGGTTTGGGACCTAGCACCTGTGTCCCACCCCATGTGGTAGGGGAGACAAAGATCCTGACCTTGGGGAGCTTCTAGGCAGATGGAGGAGAGGCCACCAGACCGGAAGGCAGGACTGGTGCCCAGGGAAGGCTTCCAGGAGGATGGACAGTGGGACAAGGCCAGGCCTGGCTCCTCCCAGTCCCAGGATGGGGAGGACACGGGCCACAGGAACAGCCATCGAAGGAACAGCCATTCCTGGTGGGTTCCCTTCCCGGTTTGTCTGAGCGTGGAAGTGTGTGCCGTTGAGAAGACAAAAGGATGGGGAGGCCTGGGTTCAAGTCTCTGCTTCTCCATGGACTTCGTGTGACCTTGGGAAGGTCACTGCTGCTCTCTGGAGATCAGTTTCCTCGCCAGAAAGATGGGGGAAATACCCTGACCCTCACAGCATTTTTCAAGCTTACGAAGTCTGTGCCAAAGATCAGGGGACCTGACCCAGGCTTAGGGCAGCCGCGCTGTGACGGGGGCTCCCTATGCAGCCACATGGAACATCATCAACTTCAACTAGTACCGCTCGCTTTCCACCTGCAAGCACCTCACTGGGCAGCTGGTCTCCAGCTCCTTCTCCTTTATTTTCAGTTAGCATCCCATCCCCCTGCTTCCCGAGACACAGGGCTTGGAATAAGAGGAGTGAGGTGAAGGGAGGGATCGAGGCACTGCCAGGGGCCATCCAATCCCCTCCCTCGCTCCCAGGCTCCCTGCCTGCAGTTTTCCCTCAGTGTTTTCAAGGGTGATTGGGTTAAATCAGTGGTTGGCAAACTGCGGCTCACGAGCCACATGCGGCTCTGTGGCCCCTTGAGTGTGGCTCTTCCACAAAATACCAGGTGCGGGCGCGCGCACGTACCGTGCGATTGAAACATCGTGGCCCATGCACAGAAGTCGGTATTTTGTGGAAGAGCCACGCTCAAGGGGCCAAAGAGCCGCATGTGGCTCGCGAGCCGCAGTTTGCCGACCACTGGGTTAAATGGATAAGGAGAGGGCTTAGAGGGGGGCAGGAGTCCTTCCCGAGTGAAAGTGAAGGATGTCTCCTGGGAACGACCCCCCGCCCCCCAAAACCCAGTGGGTGAGGGAAAGGTAAGTGTTAGTGTATAAATAGCCCTTCTCCCCAGCTTGTATTCGATGGCCGCCTCTTACCAGGGCACAGCGGTTTTCATGAGCTTTCCATAAATGGCTCCAAATCTCCCCAGAGACTATTCCGGTTCCTGGCCAGGCCAGGCGACTCCAGCCGAGAAGCTGCCCCAGCCACTGACGTCCGGGGGAGGAGACAGATGGGAAGGGACTGAATTGGTCCACGTCTTAGAAGAAAATCCACTCTGGTCCTAAAAGTTGGGGCGAAACAAACTATGTGAGGAATAGGGGTTTATCTGCACCCCAGCCAGGTCCCTGCTGGTTCCTGGAGCACCAGCGCTGCCCCTGGGGAAACTGTGGAATGAAGAGGGAGCCCCCATCCCCCTGCTGCCCCGGCTCCCAGCCTCCTGGCAGGTGCTTCATCACTTTGCTCACTCGCCCTGTCTTCAGCCTTCCTGAAAAAGGAGATCCCATCCTCTTCCCTCTTCCCACTGTCAGAGAAAGGCCCTTCTTCAGCGTTCTTTAACCCACCCGGGCTGAGCTTCTGTCTGCCAGGCGCTGTGCCAGGCACCGGGGATGCAGGGACATGAAGAAGGGCTAATGAATGTCACCCGCTGTCACACTCCCACCAGTGAGCCTCTCCCCCTCTGAGCAGGGGCCACAGAAGGAGAGAATTTGGCCAAGGCTAATGGAGGCATGACTTCAATCCATAGCCCTTGGTCCAGAACTTTCTCCGCATTAGCTCAAGAAAGAAAATGTCTGCCCAAAGTAGTGGACTCTATCCCAGGCCACAGGCCACGTTCCTCATGGGAGGCCCAGGCTCTAGGGCAGGGTGAATCTGGGGCAAGGGCGGGGCGGGGGAAGAGATTGCCCGAGGAAGAAAGGAGACCAGGGTGGGGTTGGGAGGGGAAGCAGTCTCATCTTGCCTTCGGGGTGCCCACCCTGAGTCCCTCAGCGGCCCCTCCTTTTCTATGTTGGGGACATGACCCCAGGTGGAGCAGAATCCAGGCTCTGGAGCCAGACTGCCTGAGTTTAAATCCTAGCTCTACCACTTCCTGTGTGATCTTGGACAAATCACTTAACCTCCATCTACAAAATGGGAATTACTCATAGTCCCTGCTTCATATGGTGGCTGTGAAGAGTAAACGAAATTATGCTGTTGTGCTTGAGCCTCTGAGGCAGGTGACGGCTTCAAGTCCTGGAGCCGCTCTCACTTCCTAGCTGGTGACCTTGGACAATGGTGACAATGCCCGGCTGGTGTGGCTCAGTGGTTGAGCGTGGATCTATGAACCAGGAGGTCACGGTTCAATTCCTGGTCAGGACACTGCCCGGGTTGCGAGCTCCATCCCCAGAATGGGGCGTGCAGGAGGCAGCTGATCAAGGATTCTCTCTCATCATTGATGTTTTTATCTCTCCCTCTCCCTTCCTCTCTGAAATCAATAAAAATATATTTTAAAAAAATAAAATGGTGCAATAATAGTACTTACATCATGGTGTTTTGGTGAGGATCAAAGAGAATAAATGTTAAAGTGCTTAGAACAGAGCCAGGAACACAGTAGGTGAAACGTTGACTATAAATTATTACTGCATCATATTGTGTAATATATGCAAAAGAGCCCCGGGCCAGCACAGAGCAAATGTCACTGAAACCTGTCTCCCCGCCAGCCTTCCTCTCGCTCTGACAAACTCTCTGCCTTTTCAGGAAGGCGTTGCCCCCAGCATTCAGCTCCAGCTTCAGGAGGTGAAGAGGGACAAAGCCAGCCAGTTCTTTCCGCTGATGGGGAAGCAGGCGGGAGGTGAGTGACAAAGGCGGGCAACCCCTGGAGGAGTGGTTCTGAGTGGGTCGGTTCACCAAGCCGGCTCCTAGCTTCCAGGCCAGTAGGGGTCGCTCATGCGATGGGGTGGGATAGAGTGTCCACATAAATGATCCAAACCAGGACACTAGAAGTGTTAACTACACCAGGTAAACTTGGGATATCTCTGGCATATGGGAATATAGGCACTCTAAGAGTAGAAGTCAATGTTTTGCACCCTCTGGTGTCATTACCTTTGATACTGTGAATGGATTTGGAGCTACAGATCAGCGACTAGATGTGACCCAAGCCACAGTCCAAGCTTTCTAGTTCTATTTGTTTCCGATAGAATTAATTTTTTAAAAAATATTTTTATTGTTTTCAGAGAGGAAGGGAGAGGGAGAGGGAGAGAGAAACATCAATGATGAGAGAGAACCATTGATCGGCTGCCTCTTACACACCCCATGCTGGGGATCGAGCCAGCAACCCTGGCATATGCCATGACCGGGAACTGAACCATGGCCTCCTGGTTCATAGGTTGATGCTCAACCACTGAGCCACGCTGGCCGGGCTCCAATAGAGTTATTAAAATGAACCTGCGTTCCCTGAGAGGGTCCTCAATGTGGGAGTCGTGTCCTGGGGGGGACAAGGATATTAGTCTGGACAGAGAGCAGTTTTTTTTTCTTATTATTAACATTATATGTATATATTTAAGTGGTGTTGGTGAGGGTATGAAAGACCTAGCACTTTATAACCTGTCTATTTAGAGCAGCGGTTCTCAACCTGTGGGTCGCGACCCCTTTGGGGGTCGAATGACCCTTTCACAGGGGTCGCCTAACACCGTTGGAAAACACATACACATATATAATTACATATTGTTTTTGTGATTAATCACTATGCTTTAATTATGTTCAATTTGTAACAATGAAATTGGGGGTCACCACAACATGAGGAACTGTATTAAAGGGTCGCGGCATTAGGAAGGTTGAGAATCACTGATTTAGAGGAAATGTTGACAATAGTCCTCAAAGTTGGAATGCGCATCAGGGAATCTATCAAGTAGAAATACGTAGCCCTGAGGTTGTACCTGAGCATTCATTGACAACATGTCTGCAATGGCAAGAATTTAGAAATAACATAAAAGCCTTCAGTAGGAGTATATAGTCACCCTAAGGGCAGAGGCAAATGCTTTGCATCCTCTGGAGCCAGATTTACTGAGCCAGAAGCCTAGCTTCCTGGTCAAAATATATTAGGCACATCCATATATAGCCATTGTGGCCATTGAAAAGGATGAGGCAGACCTGTGGGAAGTTACAGAAAGTTCTCCAAGATACTGGTTAAGTGGAAAAAGCAAGTTATATAACAACATGTATGACAGGAACCTACTTGTTTTTTAAAAAATGACATACAAACATACATACACATGCATAGGGAACATTCTAGGAGGATGATTATCAAATTGTCAACAGTGATGATATATATCTAGGACAGGAAGTGGAGATGAGGGAGAGAGAGTAGAGAGGGACTTTAATTTTTACTATACAAGCCTCTCCATTACATAATTCTTTTTATAGTGGGCAAGTATTCAAAGACTGCTTTTATAATAAAAAATATAAAAATAGAGAAAACCAACTTGTTACCAAACACTTTTGGCCTTAGTTTCCTCAATAAAATGAATTTTAGACCATTTCAGAGTTCTCTTCCAAATCCAACAACCCATGGGAAGCAGGGGATGGGAGTATAAGAGATATTTATTGAGCACCTACTATGCTCACATGTGATTAAATCTCAGAATAGTCCCTTCAGCATGAGTGAGGAAACTAAGGTTCAGATAAGTTCAGTGTTTTTGCACAGATGCCCAGGCGGTGCCAGGTGCCAATGACTTCCCACTCCTCCACTCTGCCTCCCCGCAGGAGCAGCCAAGCAGCTCAGCCACACGAGGACAGTGGGGAGTGTCTGCAGTTCCACTGAAGACCCAACACAGGCATCGAGCCCCAAAGAGCCATGAGCCCTTCCCACCTCACCCAGCCCCCAGGGAAGCGGTGCAGCCCTCATTCCTTCTTTCCTTTTTTCCAGGAATACCTCCTATCCAACCAAAGAGAAAAATGGGTGAGTGTTGGCCAGACCTTGCCCTCAACGTGCTCCCTGGGGAGGGTTGAGTCATCCTGGCCTCTAACAAGTCAGGGAGGTGGGGGAGGATCTCTGGCCACGGGCACACATGCCAGGCTGGCATCGCCAAGGGTGGGGCCAGCCGTGGTTTGGCCACATGCTCGGCTCCCTGGTTGTTTCCTCAGACCTGGTGGTCTGTGCGTGCCTAGGGAGTAGGTGCAGGGATAAGGAAGCTGGTTTTGCCAAAGGTTCAAAATTGCCTTGGGGAATTTTTACCTAAAGCCTAGAATTGGAAAAACTAATCAATTCCCCACCTTGCACCCTCAAGGATCTTAAAAGTTCAAATCAGAGCAGCCTAGAACTCTTTGGTGAAAAGGAAAAACAAAACCAAAAGAAAACAACCATCATTTACCCACCCTCTACCTTCCCACCCCTCACCCCCAGTGCTCTCAGGATCAAGACCAATGCCCTAAGGACTCACCCACATCCTTCGGGGCTGCCCTCACTGACTTAACTTCTAGCCCCATCTCTCCTTTCCTGACCACCTGCCCTACCCAGACGGAGCTAGTCTCCCTGGCGTGGGCAGGATGCTACCCTTGGCACACCACACTGTTCTCCTGGGTCCCATGGCTGGGGTCCCTAGGGTGGAAACCCTCCCACAGTCAGGTAGTAGTAGCTCTCTCACTTTCCTAACAGAACACCTACTCCTTCCAACATAGGCTGTTGGCTATAAAGACGGGGGAAATCTTCTATTTTCCTCCAAGATTTTTTTCTAAATGTTTGAGCCATTCCATTTGAAGGGCCATGGGAGTCACCCCAATACCAACATGGAAATGAATGTCCCTCATGCAGAATGTGGGCAGAATGCTACGTCATCTTTCAGTGAGCCGGTAGCAGAGCCAGAACTAAAAGCTGTGCCTCCTGTTTCCCTGACCAAGGCACTTTCCATACCCCCAGGGGGCCTTTGGGATTTTAAGTACTGGCTTACCACTTCCCTTCCTTTACAAGGGTAACTGCGGGTTGGCTCTGTCCATGCTCTTGAGGCACATACGACTGAATAACAGAAGATATGGCAGGTGAGTCTGTAATTGGGTCACCCTACATATCTACAGCCAGAAACATGAATTAGGCAAATGGAGGGCCTTGTGTGGAGTGACTAGGGAAGGCTCCAAGGGTGGAGGAGCCAGGCAGCCCTCCCTTAACCACCGTCCACGTACAAAACTCTTCCCAGGCAGAGGATGAGGACCACGGGCCAGGGTGAGAGCCCCCATCCCATGCTTCCCAGAGGATGAAAACCCTCCTCCGTACCTGGACGCGACAGCTGACGAGCCGGCCAGGCCAGCCCCCTTCTCTGTGTCTGTCCTGTGCTCAATGCCGGCACGTCCCGCGAGGCTTGCGGTGAACACCATGGGGCTCCTTCCAGGACTCTCGGGCTCAAGAAGCCGTCGTGCATAAATGGGCACTGTTGTCAGTCTCATGCTGGAGTGACCTTGTCCTCCCTGTTATTTCATTGCGTAGCAGGATGAGTCTGCTCCCCACCCCACCCCCCACCCCTTCTCTATCTCCTATGCCCAGAGCATAGTAGGGGCTCAATAAATGAATGGACAGTGATGGCTTCTTCTCTAGTACAGGGCAGAAGGCACACGTGGCCTGGGCTCTGCACCATGCCCAGCAGTTTGTCACATCAGCAGGCCAGGCCTTTCCCAGAATTGCGAAGGGCAATACTAACAGCCCTGGTCCCCACCCTTGAATGGGAAAGCAGGTTTGCAACACAGGTAAGGGCAACAGCCCCGGCCTGAACGCAGACACACTCTGCCGACTCAGTCATGATCTCAAGGATCCAAATCCATGTGTCTTCTGAGTTGGAGAATTGGATCCCCGGTCCTTCATCCATTCTCTTGTGGAGGGTAACTGCTGGGCTATGGGGACACGGGCACTCAGTCATTCCCTGGGCATTCAAACGAGCTCCAGAGGAGTAAAACACTCCCCCCCCCCTCCAGGGAGCCCCAGTCTGATGGAGAGACCATTGTCCCTGTGGTTTATAGGCAGGTGAGACACAGAGGACCCCAGGATGCTTAGAAAGGGGCCTATCAACCAAAGTAAACTCCTAGAGGGCACACTTAGGTAATAAACATCAAGGTGTTGAATGAGTTGGGAGCTCTGTGGGTTCAGCAGTAAAGGAGGTTCATCAATTCACTAGACTACATAACATTGACCATCTGTGTCCCTCTCCAAAAAGAAGGAACTGGGTGATGTTTTAGGGGATCTGATTCTTGGGGGGACAGGGTGGCACTAAGCTACTTAAAAAGAAGGGAAGCCCTAACCGGTTTGGCTCAGTGGATAGAGCGTCGGCCTGCGGACTGAAAGGTCCCAGGTTCGATTCCGGTCAAGGGCATGTACCTGGGTTGCGGGCACATCCCCAGTAGGAGGTGTGCAGGAGGCAGCTGATCGATATTCCTCTCTCATCGATGTTTCTAACCCTCTATCCCTCTCCCTTCCTCTCTGTAAAAAATCAATAAAATATATTTAAAAAAAAAAAAAAAAGGAAGGGAAGATGAGCCCTGGCTGGTGTGGCCCAGTTGGTTGATCAGGTAGGTTAAGTTCCAAAAGTCTGCCGCCACCCTCCCCCACACCCAACCCCAGCATTCTGGTCTCTCAAGAGGCTCTTTCCAGGGCACATGCCCTGGTTGCAGGCTCGATCCCCAGTAGGGGGTGTTCAGGAGGCAGCTGCTCAATGATTTTCTCTCATCATTGATGTCTCTCCCTCTCTGAAATCAATAAAAAAATATTTTTTTAAAAAAAGAAAGTATATCCCAAGAGGAAACTCCACACCCATTAAAGAGTGTGCCCCCCCCCCCCCGGCCCCGCCCCTGGGAATGAGGAAAATGTTTGGGATCTAGATAGAGGCCAAGCTTGGACGACATTGGGATGTACTAAATGCTACTGAACTGTTCACTTTAAAATGGTTAATTGTTATGTTATGTGAATTTTACCTCAAGAAAAAAAACTCATCACTTAAAAAAAAAAAGGCTCCTTCCAGATCAGATCACTCCAGGAAAGGTTACATTCTGTCTCTTCCTCATGGAAACCCCAAGAGGGAGGCTTTGAAAAACCATGGAAACAAGGAACATACTGATATCCAACTTCAACTCGGTGTTTCCAAGTATCCCCTTTGCCGATAGTACTGCTTTGTGCCTAATGGACACACTTCCAGGGACGCTGGAGGCTTTCCCAGTAGAAGCAGGAAAGGGGCTGGAGACTGGTCTGGTTGCAGTGAGTCTGTGTGTAGGGGAATGATGAAGAACAGTTAGATTGAGCCAGCTCAGGGGAAAACCTGAAAGCCAGAATGAGAACTTAACCCAATGAGCAATGGGAAGCCAGGTCAATTGTTGAGCAGGAAAGTGACCAGCCATGTCTTGATAGAACAGTCACTTTTCCTGATCCACTTCCACATGGATGTAGCCAAGAATTCCAAGGCCAGGCAGGGGCTCAGAAGCAATTTGACTTGACAAGCTGAGATGTGCTGAATGAACAAAGGGGCTGCAGTGGCTCTGAGGGCCATTAAATGGAATATGAATAGTGCCCCCTGGATTTACACAAGGTGGTGTCCCTTTTCTGGGCACATCTGGCTTCCAATCACAGGAAAGCAGTTAATGGAACTGACAAGGCCAAACTGAATCCCAGCCCTTTAGTTTCAACAGTCCTCTTCTTTGACTTACCTACTGCTGTTATCAAACCATCCGAAGACCATTAATGGCTTAAAACAGCATTTCTCACAATTCTCTAGGTTGGCAGGACTCAGCTGGATGTTTCTGTACCATAAGGTATCAGCAGGGGAGGCTGTGTTCAGCTGGGAGGATGTCATTTGAATTTTTGGTGCTGTTGGCTGTAGCATTCAGTTCTACAAATGGTCTCTCTTATTTAGTCCCTCACAAAACATTCAGTTCAACTCAAGCTTCCGGTTTGGGAATATGTCACCTGGTTTCCAAGAGCAAAAGTGGAAGCTACCAGAATATTATTCTGCCACATTTTTTTTAAAAAATGTTTTTATTGATTTCAGAGAGGAGGGGAGAGGGAGAGAAACATCCATGATGAGAATCACTGATTGGCTGCCTCCCTCTCTACTCTACCCCCCCCCCCCCTCCCAGGAGCCCGCAACCCAGGCATGTGCCCTTGACTGGAATGGGACCTGGGACCCTTCAGTTCACAGGCTGTTGTTGTATCCACTGAGCCAAACCAGCTAGGGCTATTCTCCCACATTTAATGAGTCAGAAGTCCAGCCCACACAGGAGATGCGACACACTGGCCATCTCTGGAGGTGATGTGCTGCTCCTCCTTTGTGAGATGAGTGTAGGTTTCTAATAACATTGGAACAGAGTAAATATAAAGCGAGCTCTTCCCAGAAACAAATACCCAGTTAAGACGAATTTCTTGGAATGAACATGGCTTGTCAAGAACAAAGGTGTTTATATCTCACACAGATCATCTGAGGGCAATGGAGCCAAAGTTGTGCAATGGCACAGGTTATTTTCTCCACTCTTGGGCACAAATAAACAAACCTCCAAGCCCCGAAGCAGTGGTGGCGTGGCCTGCATCTCTAAGTATTGCGCAAGACGCAAGGTATTTCAGCACCGGGGACACCATTCATCACTGGACAGCCCTTTGTTCCTTCCTTAGTAACAGTTATTGGTATTCGTTGAAGATGCCACACAGGAAGTAGGCAATCATACTGCCCCCAACACTAGGAAGCAGTCTGAAAGAGGATGTCACACAAATCTGTATCAAAAGGTGCTGAGGTCGCCCTACCCGGTTTGGCTCAGTGGATAGAGCATCAGCCTGTGGACTGAAGGGTCCCGGGTTTGATTCTGGTCAAGGGCACATGCCTGCGTTGCGGGCTTGATCCCCAGTAGGGGGCATGCAGGAGGCAGCCAATCAGTGATTCTATATCATCGATGTTTCTATCTCTTTCCCTCTCCCTTCCTCTCTGAAATCAATAAAGATATTTAAAAAAAAAAAAAAAAAAAAAAGGTGCTGAGGTAAAACCAGTGGAGATCCAACTGTCACTGCATGATCCCAATGCATAGCTAAAATGTTTTCTAAAATTCTAGAATTCGCCGAAACCGGTTTGGCTCAGTGGATAGAGCGTCGGCCTGCGGACTGAAAGGTCCCGGGTTCGATTCCGGTCAAGGGCATGTGCCTGGGTTGTGGGCATATCCCCAGTGGGAGATATGCAGGAGGCGGCTGATCGATGTTTCTCTCTCATCGATGTTTCTGGCTCTCTATCTCTCTCCCTTCCTCTCTGTGAAAAATCAATAAAATATATTTTAAAAAAAAAATTCTAGAATTCCTAGCACACATCACATTTAGTTTCCATTAACAAGCAAAACCCCGGTACAGAGTTTTGAGCATATGTGCACCTGCGAGGCTGTAGGAAACGAATGTTCAAAGCCAGCGAGACAGGCCTCTCCCTACTTGTCATTTTCCCTCACTGAATGGGTTACCTGAAGCTGCACACACCAAGAACTAGCTGTGTCTTTCAGTTTGTGAAGGCAAGCAGGAGCTGGATCCCTGCTTTCTCAAACCAGAGTACTTTATTTCCTAACCCCCGTCCAGGAATGGACTTCAAGGGCTTAATTTTTCAGCTATACATGAATGTGTGCAGTTTCATTATGTGAATTTTAAAAAAGACTCAATACTTACATTTTCAAAAGCAAGGATCACTGCTGAGCTGAGGTGCTTGATCTTAGCACCTCTCATAAACAAAGTCTCTTTAATGTCATTTGGCTTCTCACGTGCTCTTCAAAGACAGGCAGGTGTGTTCAGGACCACCCTGAAAGTCACTTGGCTCCAAAAAGCCACTTCTCACTCGTTTCATATTCCAGGAGGAATGTGTACTGTAAGCAAGCTGTAGTCTATTTTCCTATACTGGCTTGTCATATAGAGTTTCAATCTTGACCTTGAACTTCATTTGAGGACATTCCTAACCCCAGCTAGGCCTGCCCAGAACGAAAGGGATAAACCAAAGCTGAGGACAAGTCAAAGCATCATCTTGCTATATCAAGGGCACCCAATGTTTAAATGACTCTATTCCCTGATGAGAAATGGGAAGCCAGGAACAGAGGCTACCAGACAGCACTGTCAAGTATGGAACTTGGAATCTGAGAAGCAGGGCTCTCATTCCGTTGCTGCATCTCAGCAGCAAGACCTGAGTTGCAACTTTCTCACGTGGAAAAGGGACAGAATACCCACCTTGCAGTGATGTTGTGTGAGGACTGAAGGAAACCACGTAAAGGGAGGGCTTAAGGAAGTTTATTCCTAAATCAGCAGCAGAGCCAGAATGGGCACAGCTTTTACTTCCTGGGTTAGGTCTCTGGCCCCCACCTGCTGCTTATAGAATCAACTAACATCCTTTGTCCAAAAGTTTTCACCAGTTCCATTATTTTTTTCTGCAGTGGAAGCCACTAGAAGCATGGGAGCTTGTGGCTAAAGCAAGGAAATCTAACTAGGAGAGGATTAGTCAGGAGCCAGATCCAGCAATAATGCCAGACTTGCTCTTCTAACGAAGGAGCCTAAGCAGCTGAGGTTCTTTCGTGCAGATAAAAAAGGAGTCAGAGGGGACAGACGGTTTTCCTACAAGTTGACAAGAAAGTTTAACGCTGTTCCTATACTTGTGATTTAAACCAGGGAAATCCTTTTACAGTAGGTCCTCGGATAACACCATTTCGCTCACTGTCATTTTGTTGTAAGTTGACGAGATGCAGCAGGAACTTAACTCTGTTTATATGAATTAGCTATGGTACAACTGGTTTTGTTAACATCGTTTCACTTAAAGGCGCAGGACCTATTGATAATGTTAAGTGAGAACTTACTGTATCCTTATGTAAAGAAAGGGGGGTGGCAATCAGTAGAGGTTGGGGACCCGGACTGTGCACAAAGCTTCAAGTGCCTTGACCTCTCACCATTCTATTCCCATGGTCAATATTACCTACTTCAATTGTCTCAAAATGTGAAAGCATAATTTCCCTTTGATGCAAATATTTAGAACAGTGAGATTTGGGCACACGTCATACACTAAGAAAAATGTTAAGCATCATTTTATTTTAGCTTCTCTTTGTGCGACCCTCCACCCCTCATAAGTGGCACACAGGACTCTTAATTTTGCACAGGAGGACCCTTAGCTGCCCGCAGGGATGGGTTCTCACCACTACTGGCCATGGTGAGCAAAACCACCCCAGCAAATACAAACCCCACCCTTCTCCTTTCCATCACAGAGATAAGTGCCCAACCTCCCTTCCCCTGCACTGGGTAAACGCTGCAGGAAAAAAGAGCTACTTTCAGGAATCATGCAACCCGAGAGTCAATGATTAGAGGTGATACAGCTCACTATTGGCTAATGAGCTGGAGATGAGAAGGGATACACCTCTTCCCACCTTTCCAAAAGCATCAATTAATTGTAGCCCATCTATCCTAACTTCCTACTGATTCATTTGCCCTTGAAATCAGAGGAAAATGAACTTAATGAAAAAATGACTAATACTGACTAGTCCTTGCTACACATACCTATTAGTTGGAACCAAAGGCAGAGAATTTATTCCACCACCTGGACAAGTTCAGAGTAAGCATACCCTCTGCAGATCGGCTGCATCACAGAGAAAAGATATCCCACAGCCACAAACCACACCCCTCGATAGTTTACCGTTAGAGAAAACAGACCCCAAGTGCATTTCCTATTAGTAGCAGGTGAGCTGCACCGTTTCGTAATAAGACCTCCTGGGTGAAACAGACGTAAGCAGAGAACATGCTTTATTGAGTAGATATAGAACAGCACATTCTACCACATGTGGGGGAGGGTTAGCTTCAGTAAAAGGCCTTTACCCTTTAAGAAAACCCCCAGTGAAGTTGCTTTTGGATAAATTTTAACAGTGACACTGAAACTGGCAGGGAGCTGCCACTGAACATGCTTAAAATGAGCTCCCCCCAACCCACAGTGAATATTAAGTAGTGTACAGAGATGACAAGAGAAAGGCACAAATGACCAGAGTCGGGATTGTGGTGAGGGCTCCGTAAGAAGACAGCAGTGTTATAGGCGATCAAGTTGGGAAGGGTGACATGTCACACATCAAAAGCTGCCCCAAAATAGCAGGTTATAATGGGCTAGAGAGAAATTAGAGGGAGCATTTCTTCCTTCACTTAAATACCACCAAAGATAGGAGATCAGAGAAGAGGGGGATGGTGGCAAATCCCAGAAAGGAAATGGAGGATCTTGGATGAGCATAAGCACTTGAGCCTAGAGGGCGGGTGAGGCACTGCTGAAAAGAGAAGCGAATCGTGGCGGGTGGCCATTCTGCCTTGCTGAGTCATGGGTGGAGAGACTTTCAATTCGTTTCCACTTCTCCAGGGATGTTCAGACAGAAATCAGTGCAACTTATGTGGAAGTAAAGGTGTGCTAGGTCAGACTGGTACTGGTGAAATGGTTTTGCAGTTAGTGAACCAGTCAACATGCCGCATAAAAGGGAGAACGGGAAATTATTTTGGCACCTACAAACATAATGGGGGCATGGAGTCAGGAGGGAGGAAAACATTTACTATTGGGCACTTTCTGGTGAGGCAAAAAGCATTCATTCCCTTCCACTAAGACATGGCCCACTGCCCACAGGTGAACTCGGCACAGAATCTCCGCCTCTTCCCTCTCTCCATCTCATTCACATAAAGGATGTGCTGTTCTCAAGACTAATCCCTGGGGGAAGCTTCAAAAGGATTTGGCTCTGGTCAGCCTGACACTGATCAAAACAAGTCTTTCCATAAAAATGGAGGAAAATATTTAAAGTGAGATGAAACCCAAAAGGAATGGACCCCTCCCAGCACACACACGCTGAAGTGTTACCTCTTCCCTGCCCGGCCAAAACACACATGTAAGGAATAATTGGAAAGGTCCCGGCAGTGGCAACTATATTTGGAGGTCTGGCGACCAGGCGGCAAGAAGCACTATTACAAGTTTAGAAGACACAAGGCAACCTCATGGGGCTAGAGAGCATGAGGAGAGAACCGGTGACTGGACAGGGACGGGACCAAACAGAACACCTTGGGTCAGTGCTATGAGGGACCTGCGCTCAAGTCTAATATAGATCCCATCCGGGCAACCTCACTGAGGCCGAAACAACAGTTCCTCAGAACCAGCGTCTGCAGTGTACATGAGGGTCGGAGCCAGGACAGTCCTGAGGGGGATGGCCTTCCCAAAGGATGCTGTACTTGCCAATCACAAGAGCAACAGAAATGACAGACAGATCCCTAGGGGACGGATTCCTACTGCTGGGGTTCGCTGGCTCAGGTAACAGGTCACTTTAAGTGCCCTTGGGAGGGGTCCATTTTAAACAGCTGGGATCCATGGTTTTATTGGAATTGGATCTCTTGGCCTCTTTGGCTATCCACTCATCAATCAGGTCCTAGAGGAGAAAAATGGGAAAAATTAAACACATTAAACTAAAATGGCATGATATATGAATTCCAACATGACTGTTAGCAAAGAAGGAATCACCAAAGGTTTAACAATATACTAAGGTGTAAAAAAATTATCTTTAACTTACAAAACGCTTTACTAGCGAATCCATTCTTCCTACTACAGCCTCAGTAATAGCTGAAAATCATTAGTCATCTTCCCTAATGATAAATATGAGTCAACTAAAAATATTTTAAATGGCCTAGCCTATGTGGCTCAGTGGATAAGCATCAACCTATGAACCAGGGGTCACAGTTCCATTTCCCATCAGGGCACATGCCAAGTTGCAGGTTCGATCCTCAATGGGGGACAAGCAGGAGGCAGCTTATCAATGATTCTCTCTCATCATTGATGTTTCTATCTTTCTCGCCCTCTCCCTTCCTCTCTGAAATCAATAAAAAAATATTTTTTTAAAATTGAAAATGGATTTGAGCTTTCTGGAAAGAATTTAAAACCACTTTCACAAGCCCTGGAGTTTATTCATTCCACTCTACAGATGAGTAATTTTCTCCAATCTAAGAAAATTATTGAATGCTAGAAGTGTTGTACAAGATACAGCTGCTTAACTAGTACCATCCAAATGATACAGGAGCTACCAAAAGCTTCTGATAGGATAAGGTAGGATAAGCCGATGGAGGCATCACTGCACGCTAAAGAAAAGAGTCCATATAAAAAGATGCACATAGTCAAACTCCTTTAAGAAGGGAAGGTTACCTTCCCTTAGGGTGAGTAAGGCCCCACTTTGCTGTTTAGGCTTCCAGGGACATTTATTAATGTGCAAGGAGCTGATAAAAATTTACCTGTCTCTTTAAAACTAGGTGTTTTCCTTTCCAATACTTGAGCATCTGAAGGGCTTGCAGAGTGCTGACAATGTCCACAGGATTCACAGCTGTCTCCTGGCTAATTTCTGAAACAGAAGATCTACTAAGAACCTGGCCAAAATGCAGACTCCCTGATCAAGTCCCCTCCCCCTTACAGGATATGCAAATGATCTCCAGATGGTTGGAGCATTTGATACTCAACCCAACCAGCTCAGAAAAAGTTTATGAAGCATTCACTTGACCAGTCCAAGTAACTACGAAAATAGATATTACAGCAAGAAACCACTCTTGGCCCCTACAGAAATCAAGTTCAAAGACCCATATTCAGTGGGCCTCCTGTTAGGTCCAGATAAAACACAGAATGAGGCATTATCTTTGCAGGTTACAAAGCATGAATAGGGCCAAGTGGAAAAGTTAAAATATTCAGTGGAGTTAACATCTTGGGTAACAACCATTCTAGAGTCAAAAACCAACCTTTGATAGAAATCTCTTTGCCTTGGAAATTATGCAGGTAACGAAGAAGCACTTCTTTCCAGTAACTGCGATAGCTTATGAGCCCCAGATCTGAGAGGGGACGTTCTGGGGAGCCAACTTTTTCTTCCACTTTGGAAAGCAAATAACCTGCCAGGGAACAAACACACAGGCTTTTTTTTTTAGCAACACCATATCCCATCCTAAGAGAAAAGAACAGTGTGCCAACATGGAAGAAGTTGTATGGAAGTACTCCGCAGTACCAGTTAGAGTTCAGTCAACTTCATTCATTCAGTGTAATACTATATAGCTGTTGTAGAGTATGCTACCTTTGTATAAGCAAAAGGGGAAGAATGTGTATTTGCATTTACTATAATAGACACTGAAAATTCTGAAAGACTAATAGAAACTTTAATAGCAATGGTTATCTGTAGGTGTGAGTTGGGAACAGGATACATAAGAATTGGGATGTGAAGCCATTTCATTACATAGCTTTTATTTTTCACATTTTGAACTTTAATAGATTATCGGAACTATACATGAAGAGGGCATGAAAGCGCTACTACACTCTTTCCTCATACCTTGCCCTGTGCATCTTTCACTTGGAGGTTTATATATATGCCTATCATATCCTTCAATAAACTGGTAAAAGCCCTGATGAATTTTTCTGAAGATCTAGTAGTCCTGAGATTGCCTTCCCTTAATGTAATCCAATTACCTTAAAAAGATTTTCAGTGAGAAACCTCTAAAGATGAAGAGCTAAGAAAGATTCTCATCAGTCATTCATGCTCTCTTTCAATGCTATAAAAAGTCTTTGGCCGAAACCGGTTTGGCTCAGTGGATAGAGCGTCGGCCTGCGGACTGAAGGGTCCCGGGTTCAATTCTGGTCAAGGGCATGTACCTGGGTTGCGGGCACATCCCCAGTGGGAGATGTGCAGGAGGCAGCTGATCGATGTTTCTCTCTCATCGATGTTTCTAACTCTCTATCTCTTTCCCTTCTTCTCTGTAAAAAATCAATAAAATATATTAAAAAAAAAAAAAAAGTCTTTGCAACAAAGTACTAATACATGCTACAACATGGATGAACCTCGAGAACTTATACTACATGAAAGAAGCCACACAGACAAGAGCAGACTATGTGCTTCCATTTATATGAAATGTCCAGAATGGGAAAATTCATGGAGACAAAAAGTAGATTAGTCCATAACACTGTAATAACTATGTACGGCATCCCATGGGTACTAGACTTCTGAGACAATCATTTCATAATTATATAAATGTCTAATAACTATGCTGTACACCTGAAACTACTACGTCAACTGTAATGGGGAAAAAATTTAAAGTATTTTAAAAAAGGTTAGCCCTGGCTGGCGGCTCAGTTGGTTGGAGCGTCATCCCATATAGCAAAGACTGCAGGTCCGATTCCCAGTCAGGTCACATACCTAGGTTGCAGGTTTGACCCCTGGTTGGGGCATGTATAGGAGGCAACCAATTGATGTCCCCCCACCCCCTTTCTCTAAATTACATTTAAAAAACAAAAACAAAAAAAAAAACCCAAAACAAAAACACATCCTTGGGTGAGGATTTTAAAAAAGTAGATTAGTAGATGCTAAAACTGGTGAGATGGGGAAATGGGAAATCAATCATTGCTAATAAATATGAGATTTTTTTGGAGGGGAAGATGAAAATCTCAATCTGGATTGTGAAGATTATCGCACAACTCTAAATGTATTAAAAAAAAAATCACTGAATTTTACATTT
The DNA here is from genome assembly GCF_964212035.1 of Myotis nattereri. NCBI lineage: Eukaryota > Metazoa > Chordata > Mammalia > Chiroptera > Vespertilionidae > Myotis > Myotis nattereri. The sequence goes on from NC_138091.1 coordinate 45,469,825, forward strand.
AAAATGGATGAATGTATGGCATGCAAATAACACCTCAGTAAAGTTGCTTTAAAAAAACAGATTTTCTCAATACCACCCATGAAGGAGTTGGGGGGCGGGGGGGGAGGGGGGGCCCGAATCTCAAGAAGCCTCTATCTAAACATTTACCATTAACACTATAGGACACAGTCAGCAAAATTCAGTCTGGGAAATACTGGAAAATGAACCTGCTTTCTGCAACAACTAAAGAGCAAAGAAAAAGAGATGGAATGGGAACTTTCAGATTTAAAATGTTTTTGTTGTTTTTTAAAATACATTTTATTGATTTTTTACAGAGAAGGGAGAGGTATAGAGTCAGAAACACCGATGAGAGAGAAACACCGATCAGCTGCCTCTTTGGTATGTGCCCGCAACCAAGGTACATGCCCTTGACTGGAATCGAACCTGGAACCCTGAGTCCGCAGGCCGAAGCTCTATCCACTGAGCCAAACCGGTTAGGGCTCAGATTAAAAATGTTTTACAAGACACATCTATCAATTCCAATATATCAAATCTATCTGGATCTGAGTAACAATAAGAACAAAAATCACAATATAAGGGTATTTTGAATACTGTAATTTATATTAAAAACTTTTTTGGGTGTTCTTATATGTAAGAGATCTTATGTTTTAGCAATATTAAAATAACTGAGGGTGGGAATATAAGTAAACCAAGATTTGTGCACCATGGGGTCCCTTGGCCTGTCTTGCACCCTCTCGCAATCCAGGACCCCTTGGGGATGTTGCAGTGCCCGAAGTAGCAGGAGGCCGGGGAGAAGCCCAAACCCGGCCGGGCGCCGCGTGGCTCCTGCTTATCCCGGGCCGCTGTGCCTGCCACCTAGCCAGCAGCGCTTTCTGCTGCAGCGGCTCCCAGCTGTGAGGCTGGCTTCTGGCGCTCGCCCTGTGGGGAGCACACTGACCACCAGGGGGCAGCTCCTGCATTGAGCATCTGCTCCCTTGGTGGTCAGTGCACATCATAGTGACAGGTCAATTGGTTGCTTAAGCTTTTATATAGATAGAAGATATTCTACTTTTGTATATGTTTGAAAATTTCCATAAAAATCATGCTGGTAATAGGTGTTACCCATTAAAGATACATAATCTCCCCCCCCCCCCCTAGAATTCTAATTTGGACTAAAGCATGTGGAATGACAGTGAATGCAGTAAAATACAGTTGATTCTCGTTATTCACTGTACTTATGTTCTAAAAAGTCACTGCAAACACTAAATTATAAAATACTAAATCATCGCTCCTAGGAAAATAGAATTAGGTTCCTGTAAGCCTCTGGTCACATTTTCGTCAACAAATCAATATGTAACCTTTTTATGTATTTCTGTTTAACAACACTTCATTTAATAGATATTGTTGATACAGTAACTTTGAACTTACAGCACAATAACCTATCCCGAATGAAGTGTAATACATATTTCTCTGTAATGTACATCAAAGCCTTTCTAGACAGTATTTCAGCACTATGTTAGGTGTCATTTAAAATCAGCAACAAAAACATGAAAAATATGCCACTAATAGACCCTTGAAAGAACACTTGATTATACTGAGAGCTGAAACGAGTCACCTGTTTGACCTCAGATGGAAATGTGTGGTGACTTTTTTGCTGCTACACACATATCCACAAATGGCAGCAAAAGTATTGCTGCCAATACTCTGCCAAGAGTATTGATTTTGGGGTTACAAATAAAGTTCTAGGTAGTAGGAAAATTCCCAAATACAGAAGCCATAATTAATGAGCCCCAAAGCCTCTATCAGGTATACAGGCTGCCTCTAGAAAAGCCCTTACAAAACTGAAATCCCTAACACCCACGAACAGATTTGATGCCTTATGCATGTATGTGCTGTTCATAAATCCCAAGCTGGGATCATCCTAACAACCTTACTTTATTCTCCTCTGATCTCCCACCAAGCTCAGAGTCCTGTATTCAATGTGTACCAGGCCAACTGATGATATCCAGGTTCTGCCGACTTACTCGTTCACTTAACACCAGTATACATAGGCTACACGCCAGGAATTGTAGGGACCACAGGACAAAAAGACAATATTCACATGTTCCCTGCCACACGGAGCTTAGCAGTTTCACTTACTGAAATCAATGAGCATCTTGCCATAGCCCTGCCTCATGTACTGAGGCATAGTAAGGATACAGGATACATTGTAGTTGAGGAATGAATTCTTCTCCTAAAATCAAGAACAGATGAGCAGGTCATACGAGTTTCAAACTAAAGGTGTCAGCAGACAGATACAAAATAAGGCTGCTTGCAAAGTATCTGGCTAACCAGTCCTGGGAGTGGCTATCCGGCTCACAGCTGTTACACACTCTTTATGATGGCCAAGCCATTAACCCCAGGGTTTCCCCAGCTTGGAGACCTCCAGTCTCTCTTAAGGGGGCTGGCTCTGGGCTTTTTATAGTCACAGAGCAGGGCCAAACGGATTAGACTGCAGAGTCAGGCTAGGGCAGCTCCCTTCAAAAGTAATTTCTCAAAAGGGGGCTGCCTACTGAAGAGAGAGATCCCAAACAGTAAGTCCCCATTCTGGAAGGAGGTCAAAAACAATCCAATCATATATTGTAGGATTCCATTTATGCAAAATGTCTAGAACAAAGACAGAAGGGTTAGGAGGGGTTGAGTGGAAATGGGGAGTGATGCTTATGGGTATGGGCTTCCTTACTGAGGTAATGAAAATTGCACAACTCTGCGACCACACTAAAAATCACTGTACACTTTAAATGAGTGAATTGTACAGTATGGGAATTACGTTTTTAATAAATTTGTTATCTTAAAAAGTCATAAACACATTCTGGCTTTGAGTCTTTAAAGGCACTGTGGCATTATCATGGGAAGAACCTAGTCTTTTTGTGTTTCGTTTTTTCCAAAAAATATGGCAAAAGGAATATACTCCTGGTTTCGAGCTAATAACATAGAAGAGGGCAAAGCCAGGAGAGTTGGCTTGACTACAAGTTGTGGGCTTGTGGGTTAGTAGGCAGGGCTCTGGCCAGTAATTAATAGGCATCTCCAACCCTCAAGTCCAGAAATGAATAAACCAGAAGCTTTTAATAAAGAATGGCACATTTTCATTAAACAATCTTTGACATGGATTTTCCTTTTTTTAAAAAAAGGGAAGGGCTGTCATCATTATCCAGAATATGACCTTTTCCTGTCAGTGATTTGCGTTCCCAGTGCCAACATCAATCACCCTGCTCCGACCATTAGCTTCTTAATCTCGAGATCCTGCTGACCTTGGAAAAATACCCAATCAGGTGACAGCCAGTGTTGTCCGCTTCTGTCATAACATAGAACAGGAAGGGCTCCACATCATAATATAATGTTTTGTGGTCCAGGAAAAGCTTGGCCAACAGGCACAGGTTTTGGCAATAGATCTGGAAGCAGAAAAACAGAGTTCATGTGTGGGCCAGTGACTTCTGAACTTATCAGATAAAGGCCTAAAATTACAGATCAGACCATTGTAGTTAATGAAGAACTGTATTTTGGCCAACAGAAGAGTTCTATCTTCTTTACAAGGTGAGATGGACACAAAACAAATTCCTTCTGAAACCTGTCAATGTACAACCACCCCACTTTCTTAGGTCACCACTTTTTACCTTGTTTTTCTTGCCATCCACTTCAAACACGGATATTGAACCTTTGCGATATATCTCATCACCAGGTGGGTGTTTCCACACACACTTGGCCTGCAAGAGAATGGAACGGACATCAGGAAAACCAACCTTCCCAGCAAGATTGCTGCTCAGAAGCGAAAAATAACTACAATTTTAGTCAGCTGAGATGACAAATAGCTGAACACACTTGAGAACATGTAGTAAAACAAGATGTTTTCAGTATAACAATTTAAGGCTTCTAAATCACTGTAATATATTTATGATATTTTCTAGCAGTTTGGAGTGTTTTCTGGGTTATAGTCTGGCATCGGTTCAATCCAGGAGATTAAAACCATCTACTACATAAAAGCCAGATAAATAAAAATAGCCGTGCTTATTAGAAAATGCCTTGCAACAACAGGAAATCCTTAAGCAGCTTATTTCAAGCAGCTTAGAGTTAAGATAGGAGTGCTTTACTCTCACCTTTACCAATAACTTCTCTGGTTGCCCCAAGTGTCCCCTTTGTTACATAAGGAAATAGGAGCAAATCCTTCTGTGCAAAAAAAAAAAAAAAAAAAAAAAAAAAAAAAAAGGGGGTGGGGGAGGCAAGGCAGCTTGGTTGAGCAGCAGGAAGCTGGGGTGGAGGGTGGCCCCCAGCAGCGCCGGCAGGGCACTTGGCCACAAGGGGGCACAAGGTACCCCTTTCCTTACTCTGAATCGTTAACAGATTTAAAGCAGCCAGTCAGCCATTGCTGTAAATCAGGGATTTTCAACCTTTTCCATCTCATGCACACATAAACTAATTATTAAAATTCTGCAGCACGCCAAAAAGTATATTTTTTATCAATCGGACAAAAAAAAGGTATAGTTTTGATTGTAATTACCTATCCTTTTTGTTCCAAGGTTACTTTTTAAAAAAAATATATTTTGATTTTTTACAGAGAGAAAGGGAGAGGGATAGAGAGTTAGAAACATCAAAGAAAGAGAAACATCGATCAGCTGCCTCCTGCACATCCCCTACTGGGGATGTGCCCGCAACCAAGGTACATGTCCCTGACCAGAATCGAACCCAGGACCCTTCAGTCCACAGGCCGATGCTCTATCCACTGAGCCAAACCAGTTAGGGCCAAGGTTACTTTTTAAAAAATCAGGCCTACACTTGTTTAAAAGAATTTCTGGTTCCAAGAGTTAACCAATCAGCTCTAGCTGGTGTGGCTCAATAGGTTGGGCGCTGTCCCATGCACCAAAAGGTTGCCCATTCAATTCTGGTCACATGCCGAGGTTGCTCATATGTTCAGGTTGTGGGCTCAATCCCTCGCTGGGGGTGTTAAGAGCTGATCAATGTTACTCTCACATTTCTCTCTCTCTCTCTCTCTCTCTCTCTCTCTCTCTCTCTCTCTCTCCCCCCTCCTCTAAAAATCAATAAACTATTCTTAAAAAAGAATCAACTAATCAGATGCAAACTTATTATGCAACCTGACCAATAAGATGCAGCTCTATTATATGACCTATATGTTTATGGTTCAAGACACGGCATTCACACTGGACAGACGGCTATTGTGTTGCCTGTCTTTTTTGTATTTTACAATCTAAGGGGAAAGATGTCAGTGCCTCTGACTAAATAGTCAATTATTGTATGTTTTAAAAAGTTCTTGCAGCACACCAGTTGAAAATCATTGCTGTAAATAGGTGAATTCTTGAAAGGTTTTATGTAAATACATTTAGAAAGCATATGTACATATCCAGAACATTTTCCATTATATTTTTATTGTGACTTTTGGTCAACTTTAAGAATCATGACCTAATTTGTCACATGCAAATCCAAATATTAATTGGAACTGCTTCGAAAAAGTTTCATCTATAGTTTGTCCCTATCACCACCACCCCTTTACTCAGGTGGCTTTTCCCAAAAACAGACAAACACAATTAGTTTAGAAACAGAAGCCAAACTGGGCCCAATTCAATGATTATGCCTGAAGCAATAGGAATCAGAAGTATGGCTTACTAGGTAAAGTAGGTTTTTATTTCCTGAAACTTGGTTTTTGTAATTCATATAATACAGTAGAGATGCTCAAAAATTCAGAATGTTTACTTGACCTTCAGATTTATCCAGACCCTGTTTTCTTCACCTATTACTAGTTCTTGCTCTCTTTGGCTGTTTTATTGGTTAGTGCCACTAAATAACCAGAAACAAAAAGAAAAAATGGCAAAAATGGTAAGTAGTTCACATCAATAAAAATAGCAGCCTTACTTTCACATAGCAAAACCATACTTTAGTTTATCTCCATCGTCTACAATCACGGAGACCAGTCCTGCTGATACCATCCTCCCCTGTGCCCTAGTGTCCCCACCAGTCTTTGCCCATCACCTCCCCTCCAGCACTCTATTCTCACCCCAAGTCAAGCGTGCCAGAGTCTGAAGGGCTTCACTCATAGGAGTGGTTTTGGGCCACAATGCTATAGACTGTGTGCTTCAGAGTTAGAAACACACACAAAGAATCACCAAACTGGGGAGAGGAATGTAAGAACAGAAACCATGGGAAGCCTGGATTATGGAGGTTCACCATATGGAAACCTTGGGAAGTAAAGATGGAAGGGGAAGGAGAGACACCATAAAAGGCCTAGAGCCAAATTATGTTAGGACAATAGAAACAAGATAAAAGAAAGGTTTCCCTGTCTGAAAGAGTTATCTCTGTCCCTTACCCTTTCCTCAATCCTACTCCATGGCAGAAAGTCCCTTTAAGACTTTAATTCCACAACTAGGGAAAGAAAGGTGGCTTAAAGCGGCAAAATAGCTAATAAGCATATTTGTCAACAATAAAATCAGATTCAAGTCTTTATTCCTAAAAGAAGAAAGATGTTCTGAAACAAAAAAAAGCAATAAACAACTTCAGAAGGCACCAAAGGATCCATTCTGTTAATGAAGTCTATTTTCATCTAATTTGCAATACTTAAAAACTAAGGGCAGAGGTCATCCATCTGCAAAACAACAATGGAAAAAAGCAAGCAGCAAGAAAAAAAGGCGGGGAGGTGTGTATGATAGGATGTGGATAAAGGTCATTGGCTGCTTTAAGTGCCACCCAGCACCAGCCAAGCCACAGGCTGTGTACCACCACCCTAATGTGGCTTTTGATTTCCTATGCCTTCATCCCATTCCTGTGGACCACTGAGAGGTGCTTAGATAATTGTCATTAGGACACATGTCAAAATGTAGAGATCCTATTGCTTACTGCCAACATGATCATGAAACCCAGACAACTTACCATGTGTCGGCGGAGTATCGTTTGGCTCTTCATGTACTTTAAACAGAATTCACACATATAGAGCCGTCCGAGTCGTGCATATTCTTCAGGATAGGGAGAATGGTACCAAGTATCAAGCTCATAGCGACCAAAAGCTATTGTTTTAATCATGTTGCTCCCCTCTGTGATTTGGCCTTGCAGCCTTAACTTCTCCTATTGTACAGAAGAAACCAAAAGTCAAAGGAGGTTTAGAATTATAGTTCACCTTTGAACAATATGGAGGGTTAGGGTCACCAACACCCCGCCCCATGCAGTTGAAAATGATGTTTAACTTTTGACACCGCCAAAACATAAATACTAATAGTATAGTGTTGACCGGAAGTCTTATCGGTAACATACAGTCGATAAACACGTTTTTAGTATGTTATATACTATAGTCTTACAAATGTAGGCTATAGAAAAGAAAATATTAAGAAAATCATAAGGAAAAGAAAATACATTTTTAGTATTTATTGAAAAACATTCATGTTTAAGTGGACCGGCAGAGTTCAAACCCATGTCAACTGTAATCATCTTTGTTTTTGTAAACTATGTACATGCCATCATGCTAAGCTATGAAAAACACACACACATTTGGGTTCTAAACTCATGAGAAGCTAACTGAAGAGGGCTGGCGACATGGCCAAGGGTAATAGGGAAGGCTTAGTATAGGTCCCAGTGAAGAGCAGCTTTTCTCTGCTACTTAGAACACTTAGGGTCTCCTCTCTTGAACATCAGAACAAGTCTCTGGTAAAATTGTGTTCTGACCAGTCTGAACCAAACTGAGTTCTAAAAGGCAATCTACCACTAATATAAACCCCCCACCTTTTATAAGATATTCTAAAATTAAACAGAAAAAAATATCTAGAACGTGCTTTACATATTTCCAGCCCTATGTACATCTACGTGACATATACCCACCCTCTCAACCTAGGTCCTTTAAAAAGTGTTTTTTGAAACATGGACAGTGCTTTACTTCTGAAATCTGAAGTCCAGGAAGCAGAAATATGTTTGGATATCTATCTCCACTCAGTGGCTATAGGATTTTAAAGCAGAACCAGATGGAGCATTGAGAAAGGCTAGCCTAGGAATACCCTGGTTCCAGAGTACACCTAGAGAAAACCAGCAAAGCCGCCCATCCCAGCCAAGAGCAGCTAGCAAGCCCTGCCACCTACAAAACTTTCAACAAGCGTATCAGAGGATTTTTAAATGAAGTATTCAATAAAATGTAAAGAAACAAAAAAGAGAGGAAGAGATTTACTTTACAGAGATCCCCTCAATCCATTTAATCAATCACAATTTTCATAAAGCAAACTTATTGAAAATTCTGCCGACAGTATCAAAACTAAATGTTAACTGTTGATAAAAATCAGAACAGAAAACCAGCTTAATTGTAAAACTTGGATTTGTCAAAAGATTAACTCTAAAATGTCTGACAAAAGCCTTTTCCATTATCCCTCTTCAATATTCTTTTTATTCTTTTACAGTTGTATTGAAGGGCTGAGGCACCCCTGAAAAGAGGAGTATCAGTTTAAGAGAACAACAGGGTATCTCCCAGTCCACAGGTTCTCAGAATTGCAAATTACTAGAGGCAAGGGGGTACCTATTGTTTTATTCAGCTAACCACCTCCACCAAAACAGGTCATCAGGAAATGAGGTGGAGGGAGGAGGGGTAATTAATTTTAAATATGAATGGGAAGGGAGATAGTCTCAAGTAAGGATAGCTGGGGGCAGGGGAAAGGGATTCAAGCAGCAAGGTACATTAATTCCCATCTAACTGATCACTCATCGTTTTTCTTGGGCGAACTGCTCCTCACAAATGGTCCTCAGCTAGAGGCTTACTGCTCACCAAGTCCTCTGAAGCCCGGGCTTGTGCTCTTCGGAAAAGATCTAAGTCATACTCGCTCGTCAGGTTTTCCAAGAGAGGTTCCCGCGTGTTCCCGTAGGTCTGCCTGTGTTCCTAGGAAAACAACCAGAGCGTGAGACTCTCTGCTTCTAAGAACGTCATCTACTTCATTTCAATCGATGCCAAGCTATTTTTTCTAATGCCTACCATATGCCAGGCATTAATTACCCTAGGCACCATGGATTTGGCAGACATGCTATTTATCAGGTAGGTTAACGCCAGCCAGAAGACACCCATACTCGCCCTGGTGAATCCAGAAAGGAAATGCTCCTAGCACCTCTCCAAAAGGGAGTTTCATTCTTCTCTATCTCTAAATGAGCACCTCGTGGATAAAAATGCTACGCCCCCGCCCCCCTTTGTCCCTCTGAAAACGTGCACCACAGTATAAGTAAGTATAACAAACCCAAAAGCACCACAGATGCCTAGAATCCTGAGATCTGGAAGAAACCCTGGTGGAAACTCCCTCATTTAGAAACAAGACCAAAAAAACAAACAAATCTCAAAGCCTTAGAGTCTGAGATTTTAGACTGAAAGGTAAATTTGCAGGTAGGAAAGGGCAGCTGTATGAAAGTGTTCTGTAAATTCTTTCCCTTGAACTTCTTCGCCATCATTACACTGTCCGCCAAAGGCATTGTCACGTTCTCACTTTAGAACTCCAGCCCAAGCATGTATGAAAAACTAGCTAGCCCCTTTGAAAAATATTTTACTAAATACTAAGCAAGAACAAGAGGAAACAGTCAGAAAATTAGAAACATTAAAATAATCCAGTTTTAAACAAGTATCAAACCTTACCATGGCATTCACTACAAGTATCCTTTCACAGGAAAGACATCCTACAAGAGGAACTTCCCTTTTAAACCTTTGATTCCAGCCCTTCCCACTCCATCCTAGACTCCACCTCCCACCCAGAGAATAGAAGATAATGGCAGTTAGGAGGAGTGAATGGCTCATCCCAAGAAGAACATTACAGATTTCACACATCTATTAGCACATGAAGAAACCATTCAACAGTACCTGTATGCCTACTAAAGTTTCTTAAGGTTAACCTGGGCCCACCTGATGTATACCTTTTTCAATCTGGACTACATCTAAGTATTATTCTAGTTTCATGAACTTTTTTTTTTTAACTTAAAAAAAATCCTATCCAGCATTTTCACCAGGAAGGTTGGGTCCAAATAACCTCACCCAAACAACTGGAAAGCAGATGTTTGTAAGATGAATTTCAGGAACTTTTACTGCAGACACTCTTTCTACCTGTATGATTCTTGGCGAATTAGCTCTCTAAACCTGTTTCCCATCTATAAAATAGGTGAAACACCATCCATCTTTGCTACAGATTATGGGGGCAACATAGCCACAGTGCCTAGCACAAGCACTCAATAAATGGCATATGTGTTACCACACCATCACACCTCCACCCAGTCTGTAGATAAAAACATTGAACAATACAAAGGAAGGAATGCAACCCTGCAGGGTCCTTCCTCTACACATCCCACAGTCCAGTGTAAGTGTTCAGCTACAAATTCACCCTACAATCCACAGCTCATCTCACAGTCGCCCATCTCCATTTATTCATAAGGCCATTTTCAAGACAGTGATGACTACCAAGAACGTAAATACAGTTTAGCATATTTTTGTCTTAGTGACTCCATGCTGACTGCCTAAGTAATCACAAACCATACTTTTAATAATCTATTCTAAGGACTAAATAAGCAAACATTCCACCTCCATGAAATAATTTAAAAAAAAAAAAAAACGCATCAAAGAAAGACTGAGCGATCACATGCCAAAATGTTAACAGTGATTTATATTTTGGAGGGTCATTTTTACTGTAATTTTTCTTCTCTATTTTTTTGGTATTTTCAGTAGTTAAGCATTTGTTAATAGGTTGATAATAAAGTAAATCTTTACTTAAAAATTAAAGTTATGCAAAATATTTTTTAATTTTTTTTACTGATGGACTGATTTTGGAGCGAGGAAGGAAGAGAGAGAGACAGACACATCAATTTGCTGTTCCACTTATTTATGCATTCATTAGTTGATTCTTGTATGTGCCCTGACAGGGGATCAAACCTGCAACCATGGTGGATTCATCCGGACAACTGACCTCTAACTGAGCTACCCGGCCCGGGTATACAAAAGTTTCTTTAAGAAATTTTAACAAAAATGAGGAAATTAGTTTAAGATATTAAATTAAAAATAGAATTCAAAGCTGTATTTATAGTAATAACCAAATTTTGTAAATAGGCATTATGTAAAAAGCTAGGCTACATCCCAAAATGCTAACTCTGGTTATTTTTCAGGTAGTAGGATTAATGTTTATTTCTGCACTTTTCTTAATTGTTCTATATTTCCTACTACAAATGTACATCACTTTTAAAACTAGAAAAAAAGTTAAAATACTAAAAAAGATTTATAGATTATATCACCAAATTAATACCTTTTATTATGTAGGAATTTTATTTTTCCATTAAAGTAAGTGGACTGACTACAGCTTGTTTTGAATATTTCCCCTTAAACAGACATCTCCATTATTATGGTATTTGAGAGGGTAAATTTAACCTTTTAAAGCTAAAGTTTACAAACAACTAGAGGACTGAACTATTTTTTTCATCTAAACTCTACCAGTATTTTTTTTTTTGGAAGACCTCCAGTTTCCACTCATAACAGCCAGTTTTGGGGGATTTTAGTAAACTCTAACTGCCAGAAAACAGTCCTTCTACTTACAGAGAACACCAAACAACAAATCTGAAAAACAGAAGCTTAGAAACCAAAAGAAGTTCATGCTAATTAAATAGTTAACTTTTTCTCACCAAGTATTTCTCTTTCTGTTCTTTGCTCAGTCCGGAATTTCTTTTCTTCCTGAGTTCAGCGACCTTCTCCTTATATCGCAGCTGCCTGTCTGTTGGTGCCTAAAAGGAAGAAGAGGAGAAAATTGGCGAGCTAGGTAGAAAACTTATTGTGTAACTAGTTTCAAAATGAAAGTAACAACAAACTGGGGAGGGGGTGGCGTGGGAATGTCAGATGTGTTACAACCACCATGTTAAAATGACTGGCAATTTTAAAATTCCAAATCGAGTGCCCTGTCAGTTAATATGAGTTCAGGAATGTACTTATTTTGATATTAACCGAAATAGAACATAAATGAAGGATGGAAGTCTCCACCAAAGCAAAAGTAGTAAAATAAAGATCATTTCAATTCAATAAGCATTTACTGAAAGCTTACCGCCTTACAAGCACTGACATAAAAATTGAAAAACTGAGTAAGAATAGAGCCAGAGATAAACACAGAGAACTGTAGCTGCCATTTACAGAGTGCTGATCTCTCAAGCACTGAGGACAGGGACGTTAGATGTATGATTACGCTGACTACCCTGCTAGGTAGGTATTAGTCACTCCTTTTCATTAACAAGAAAATAAAATTTAGGGACGTTAGCTGACCTGTCCAAGACCACACTGCTAGAGTAAAAGAATCACAGTATTCAAATCCAGATCTGTTTGGTTCCAAAGCCAAATTTCTCCCTTATCGCCATGCTTCCTCTGCTATCTACCTATAACCTACCTCAAAAACAGATATCACATGGTGAGCTATGTATATATAATATGTGACAAGGCCAAACAACATTCTGAGAACATTACAGTAGGAATGCATGAAGAAGAAATGCATTAATGGTAGAAGTTTTGGGAAGAATTTCTACAACAGCTGAGAGTTGTACAAGGCCTTGAAGGGTAAATACAATTTCTTCTTGGTATAGGAATATAGAGTTTGGGCAGAAAACCAGCAAGAGTAAAGACCAAGGGCATTCAGGGAGAAACAAGGAATTAAGTGTAATCAGTGGGTATGAATGTTCAGAAAAGCAGAAGGATTAGGGTAAAGCAGCATCTTGGAATTCAAGGGAAGAGAGAATTAGAAGAAAAAAACGACATCAGCAACAAATGTCAAATGCTGAGGAAAAGTCACTGGTGATCTTGGAAACATTCTAGCAGAGTGGACGCGTTTGAAGGTAAATTACAATGGGTTAAAAAGTAGATGCAAAATGAGGAAATAGAGCAGCAGGTGTAATCTTTCAAATAACCAGGATTATCTGTTGTTGTTGTTATTATTATAAATTGCATGCTTTCTTTATTTATGATGTAGAAGTGTTGGTTTCATGAAAATTTACTATTTGAAAAACAATTATGATTCTGAGTTTGACTAAAGACCAGTTATTTAGACATAATACCATAGGAAACAAGAGGCATGAAATACCCAAAGACAGTCATGGGCAGAGCATATCCAAAACTTGGCTCTCAAACTGGGAATGGCCAGAGCTTTAACAAGGCCCATACCTGATGCCTGGTTGCATGCCTGTTGTTGTCATCTTGCCTGTGGGACAGCATCCTTTCTTCTATCTGCTTATCCCGGCTCTGTGCTCTCACCTGCAACCATCAACAACGTCAATAAATCCACCTGCTTCTACAACTGTTTACTTAACGCAAACAATACAAGAACAAATCCCCTGAATTTATGTGGTACTTTTACTTTCAAAGGGTCTTCACATTTATTATCATCAAATCTGTAAGATATAGATAAGGCAAGCTTCCATTCCATTATCTCAGCCATTAACCGAGGATCAGAGAAGTGAAACAATTACAACTAAATCATGATAAAACTAAGAATTTGAAGTTTAATTGATGACTCTGAGCCTGGACTCTTTCCACTGTACAATTAAAAAGAAACAGTGCAAGACAGAGGAAGTGCAAGAACAGAATGAAGAAGTACAGAGAAAATGTTAGATACCTGGGGTCAAGTCTATTAGGAAACTTAACTAAGTAGTTATGTTATCTTAGACAAATCACATCATCTTTCCAATAGTTTCACTTTCATCTTCTGGTAAGTGAGGACTCATATACAACTGCCTATTCAACTTCAACAAACTCAGCATGGTCAAAACAGAAGACTGACATTCTCCCACAGATCTGCTCCACCCAAATCTTCCCTACATCAATAAAGAGCAACACTTCCTAAACAAATGATCAGGGCAAAAACTTTAATGTTATCCTTGATTCTTTTTCTCTCACACCTCACATCAAACCCATCAGCAAGTCTATTACGCTGCCTCCCTCCAAAATATATCCCGAATCCAACCAATTTTAACTATCTTCACTGACAGAACAATAGCCCAGGCCACTGCCTACTGCCTGAACTTTGGAGCAGCCTTCCAACTAGTCTACCCTGAGTCAGCTCTTGCCCCCTCCAGTCCATTCTCCACACACTAGCAAGCTGTGATTTTTGAAAAGGGTTTATGAAATTACATCACCCCTTTGATAAAGCCTTCCAGCTGCTTCCCACAGCCATCAAAATACAAATATACCCCTTGTGCCAAGACCTTCAGGTCTTTTTGATCTGGATCTGGCTTCCTCATTTCCCATCATGCTCCAGTCACAGTGGCCAACTTTTGGTCCCTCAAACCCAACAGTTTGTCTCCACCTCACAACCTTTGTGCTTGCTCATCCTTCTACTTAAGATCTCTCATCCTACATCTTGACACAACTGCTCAGATCAAATGACAACACCTCAAAAAGGTTTTCCTAACGACCCAAGCAAAAGCAGTGCCACACCCCTTCATCACCCCCAAAGCAGTCACTTTCTGAAATGGCTTTAGTCTTTTTGTTTCTTATATTTATCACTTTATTAAATTCTTATTTACTTAGTAATTTATATGTTGATTTGGCTTCCCACCATGAGAATGTAAACTCCTTGAATGCAGTAGCCTTTTATCTCATTCACAGAATCCTTAGATACCAACAACAGTGTTTGGCACATGCAGTCACAGAAATCTAGGACTGAATAAAAATGGTCATATCACTGAGAGCAATCATTTACCAGGACACTTAGGGTAATCATATACATGCAAGTATTTTTTAAATGTTAGAGCTTTGAATAAATGTAAGGCATTAGTCTAATCTTTCCATTTGGGATTCTAAATATAATAAAAATATATGTATCTTTCAGAAATTCTCCTGATCCTCCAAGCACATGTTCCAGGGGTAAAGATGGATTATGCTGATCCTGATTCCCCTTGAAAGAGGAAAAATTCAAGTAATGCTTTCCTTTCTTCAGAATTTTATTCCACTACTAAATTTTTATTTTTAAAAAATAAATTGCTAAGGAAGTATGCTCATATTGCTACAGGCCAACAATCTTAAGTTATAGCTTAGGAAGACTTTTATGTAAAACTATTGACAGTATCAGATCGTTTTGTTTAGAAACAAGAAGTAGAGACAAGTCTCAAAAAAGAGATCACAGCTATTTTCAGAGAAAGAAGCACATAATGCCTTGCCAGCTTTGATGCAGATGTTGGTAGAGCTGCTCCCGTTCTGACCTGGTCTCTGACTAATGGGAAGATAATGGGAAGACCTGCCCCTTACACTTACACAGAGCAGAAGAAACTGCCTTGGTTATACAAGAGAACTGGAATGAAAAAAACAAGTGTCCTCAACCTTAAAATCCATGTAAGCATTGGCAGTATACTACGTTGCTGAAAGAATGAACACATAGGAAACTTTCCATCCTGTGGTCAACTTGTAAATAAGAGGAAAAATTCCTAAATCAGGGAGAAGTAATGTTAGCTGGGGAATCTAATTTTCTCAGGATGAAACTGCCTCAGACAGGAATAAACCTGTGATCCTGAACTTATTAACAAAATAACAACCACAAATCAATACTCTGGTTTAACCAGCTTGGATAACCTATCCAAATAGTATCCAAGCAAACCATTTAATTAACAATATTCTCAACTCTTGCTTCCCATAGTTAGTTTTCTGGTTCCATCCTTGGTAGCAGCAACCCACACAGAAACACATAAAATAGGATCTTAGGTTCTACTTCTAAATCAAAGGTTATTTAAGACTACATTTTTTAAGAATTTAAAACAAGAATTAGCCAAGAGTAGATGTGATTGAGAGTAACAAAAAGGAAGACTATTCCACAGAAAGAAAAAAATTATGAAAACTTTTTATTTTTTATTTTTATTTTTTATTTATTTATTTTTTTAAATATATTTTATTGATTTTTTACAGAGAGGAAGGGAGAGAGATAGAGAGTTTAGAAACATCGATGAGAGAGAAACATCGATCAGCTGCCTCCTGCACATCCCCCACTGGGGAAGTGCCCGCAACCCAGGCACATGCCCCTGACCGGAATCGAACCTGGGACCCCTCAGTCCGCAGGCCGACGCTCTATCCACTGAGCCAAACCGGCTTTGGCATGAAAACTTTTTAAAAGCAAAATGTCTTCATAGATTTACAAGATGAGAACCTAATGCATAAATATTGAGACCATATATTTATGCAAATCAGTACTTAATGAAAAAGGTCGCTAGAAGTCTTTGTTACTTTCAATGAAAAATAATGCATTAGAAGGTGATGCTCCAAATATTCCATAGATAACCTTCTTGTTAATTTCTTTAAAGCATTCATTACATACTATAATTAATTATTTTATCTGTTTAATTAACTATTGTTTTTAAAAACACAGTTGTTTTATATGATGTTTCCTCCACTAGAATTTAAGAGGGAGGACCTTGCCCACTGTCCACACTGGATCTCCACTATTTAGCAAAGTGCCTGGCAAATGGTAAGCACCTGTGGTAAGTACATGTTGAATAAACGAGAACATAATTACCTTGCACTCGTCAGCTGAGAGGTTGTGATAAAGCGGGCATCCTGAGATGGAAAAATGTCTCTCATGTTTTCCTGTAAGATGTCCTGTTAAAGGAGGGGAAAACTTAATTTCAAGATAGAATATTTAAGCTTAGAAAGTGCTGTTTTTCTCCATAACAAACCTGGTTTTTTGCCATATAATTTTTATCAAATATATGTCTGGTCAAACAGATTGAATCAGACAGATTGAATCCAAAAGAGGTAACTGCTACTAAGGACCATGAGTTGCACCCACAATAAATTCTTTCCTTCCACAGGTTGAATGTGGCAATATTTGAGGATACTTGTGTATGTTCAATATAAATTGTAATTCCTTCTGTTCTGATGATGTATTTCTCAAACTGCAAAATGTCATAAAGCCATACACTTATAATAAAGGCACAAAATCACAAGCAGGAATATTCTCTTTTGGCAGAATTTAATTTTCCTATGCTAAACTGATCAAGTCATAAGGTAACAAGTGTACTTCATATTATGCAATTTTATGCTACCTGATGAACTTCTTTCAATAATCAACAGAAACATAAAAAATGAAGAAGGAAATGGCCTTTTCTATTCATATAAGCAAATATATTTGATAGTTTTGGACCAAATTAAATATATTCCTTATTTGGGTGGTGGGACTGGTTTCATTTAAAGATTTAGGCTTCTTCCGTAATCAAACTTTTAAACAGGCAGTTTGCACAAGGCCCTCTTATGAGGAGAAAATGTTAGGAATAACAATACAAAAAGGCTCATTTTACCTAAAGGGGCATCTTCTCATTTTTCTATTTTTCATATGCTGAAAACATACAGGGAATTGAAAATTATTTCCTTTTTAAACATCTCAACCAAAAGTTTATAAAACACCTAAGGTTGAGAGGGATGGTGAGAGAATGCAAGTGGCATAAAAAGATAAATTGGCTAAGTTAAATCACTAGTCTATGGATATCTTTACCTTTCTTTCATAAAAAAAAGACATTTAATTTTGTGTAAATGAGACACTGGAATTTAAAAAATTATACTTCATGGGGAAAAGAAGAAATAAAAAAATTACTTCATGATTTATAGAATAAGCTTTAAAGGGCAAAAATAGTCCAAGTTTTCAGGGAGATGGGAATATATGATACACAGACTGCCATTTCTCTGGAACTGTAAAATGCTAGTGTCCCGGTGCATGGATTCGTGCACATTAAAAGGAAATTAATTAGAAGAAATATTTTAATATCGCTATTTGCCCTTTCTCTATAATAGAAGTGTCAACCAAATTCATGATCGACAATGACAGATTGAAACACATACGTGCAATTGGTGCCAGCAAGAGCTTTATACGTATCGCGCATGTGCGAGTCAACGTTTATTTTTAAATTGCCAGTGCGCATCATATGTAACGGTTGGTTGGACGGTCACTTAGCCTTTTATGTATATATATATAGGTAATTTTTAGAAATCCATACATTTTTATCTTGGGCACAAAAACTACCCCCAGTGGTCAAACACAGTATATAAAATCTAAAGTATCACTGTTACGGCAAGCCTTTTTAGATATTGTGCATTTATAACTTCTGAGTAAATTATTCATGTTTTACTTTATATGTAAACTAAAACTAATTTAATGTGTCTATATTAAAAATTTTAAAAGGACAGCTGATCTATTGACCTAGCCATTGCTATCCAACAGATTTTCTAAAAACACCAAATACACACATACAAGGCTATCCATTACAGTACTAATCAAAATAGGTAAAAATGAAAAATAATCTAAATATCAATCAACATAGGACAATTTAAGTAATTTATGAACTATCAATACAATAGAATGCTCTGTATCCTCTAAGTGCTAATAATGTAAAATACCCAAGATGTCAAACCAACCATTGTGTATTTTCCTTTTTATAAATACCAACACAAAAGAAATATGTGTACATATTCGTGTGCTTATACTGTATGTATAGAAACTAACTAGAAGCACTCATAAAAATTACCAACAGTAGCTTTATATCTGGGGCATATGCAGGAAGAATTTTTACTTATGTACTTCAAGCCCTCTTATAGGGTTTTAACTTTTCACAGGCACATAATACTTCCATACCAAAAATTTTTTTAAGTTAATGCCATTGCTTTGCCTATGATAAAGAGTAGAACAGGATCAAGAATAATTTTGGAAGCTCAGGTTCATACATTTCAAACTCTGCCAATAAAATAAAACCAAAAGTCAAAATAAACTTTCCTCTGACCCAGCACCTCTATATTTACCCTCTGGTCTACCTCACTAAGGGGGCTAAGCCCTGGGCATAACTAACGCACAATTAGACCCCTGCTCTGACTTCATCTCCTCTTCTCCATTCCCGTCACTCTGCCCCAGGCATAATGGCGCTGAAGTGCGCCTCACATTGCTTAAGCATTCTCCTGCCCCAGACCTGTTGTACTAAGGTTCCCTCTAAGCTTACCACTTATTCCCCTGATACTCACATGGCTCTTTCTCACTTCTTTCAGGTTTCTCCTCAAATGTCAAGGTATCAGAGTGGCTTTCCCTAATCTGCTGTGTGTGCACATGCACAAACAATATTCTACCCTCTTTGCACACCATACTATGTATTTTCCTCCATAGCATGTATCTCTAGTTAAACAATATATGTAGCTATGTGGTTTGCCTTTCCCACTTAGCTACCTCCAAGAGAATTGGGATTTAGACCTAGTCACAACTATATCACCAGAACTTTATTTACTTTTAAATATGTTTATTGATTTCAGAGAGGTAGGGGAAGGGAAAGGGAGAGGGAGAGAGGGGGGGGAGAGAGAGGGAGAGGGAAGGAGTGAGGGAGGGAGGGAGGGAGGGAGGGAGGGAGAGAGAGAGAGAGAGAAACATCAATGATGAGAGAATCACTGATAGGCTACCTCCTGCGCGCCCCCTTTTGGGAACTGAGCACACAACCCAGGCATGTGCCTTGACCAGGAATTGAACTGTGACCCCAATTCATGGTTCAATACTCAACCACTGAGCCACACCTGCCAGACATCACCAGAACTTTAAAAAGTGTCTGACACATGGCAAATATTCAATAAGTATTTATTGAATGGCTGGTTAAACATCTATAAATAAAAAAGGCTAAGCGACCAACCATCTGCTGGTCCAACCAACCGACAGGTACATGATGTGCACTGGCAATTTAAAAACAAACGTTGACTCGCGCGTGCTTGATACATATAAAGCTCTCACTATAAAGCTTTCGTCTAATTTCCTTTCAATGTGTATGAATCCGTGCACCGGGCCACTACTGGTATACATAAAATAAAAGTACAACTTAGGGATGCATGGATAGTGACCAGCAGATTCCCTTACCCTCTTAAAGTACATTAGCTGACTCCTGCTTGTACTGGGGTTTATATGATGACACCTATCTTAGTTTTTCATTATTTATCCCCAGGAAATTGATTTAGGCCTGAAACAATCATCTTGAATGATAATTATTACAGCATTCAGAGGAACTTTTGCTCTATTTTATGCATTTTTATGGTTAATTTTTTTTTTTTTTGAGAAACTGCTGCTAAAATCAGGAATATATTCAAATAAATAAAATACTAGGAAAAATGCACTGGAAGCCTGCATAGAAGCGACTTACTCTGGTCTACCTTTTTTCCTGAACCTGGTAGCCACATTCAAAGGCTAAATCTGAGTAAGGAAAGGCCCCTTATCTCCCAACCAGCACCTTCCAACTCTAGACAAAAGCCTAAGTCTAACATTTGCTTCTAAGCTCACCTAGAGAGTACAAATAAGGGTTAAGCCGTGACAAGAATCCCTCCGTAAGGATTCAAAGTCTGTCAGAAGAAAACAATAAATATTCTATATGAGAAGAAAGATTTATCTAGTTTGTATTTATTAAATACACAAAGCCACAGGACCAAAAACCACTGAAGTCACAAAAGTCCAGAGTTTCATCTGTAGTCCTTTAGTTTAATTGCCTCTTGATAAGTAATCTGTTTCCCTCATTTAACAGCGATGGCCCTATCACCACTATTCTTCACTAGCGTATACTCTATTAATCCTCATTAAGCTTATACCATGGACCATACAATGAGATACTGGAAAATAACTGGTCTTCTGTTTCATTTTTGCTAGAAAAAGGAGACTTTTCCCACGGGAAAAGCTCTCAATTTAAACTGAATAGTGCATCCCAGTTAATTTCCAGATCTATTATTATGGACAGTAGGCCACGAAGCAGAAATGCTTTTATTCAAGTGGGCAATTCATTGTTACTCTGAGCATGTGGTCACTGAAGAACCCAAGAAGCTAGATCACAACGGAACATTAAACATTTCTGGGTGATTCTAATTCTGGAGGGAGAGAGAACCACAGAACATAGGGTGTCATAAAGTTGGGGCACACTTACCTAGAGAGTTACAGCCTGGTGTAGGACACTTCATGTTAAAATTATAGCTTTCATGGAAGCGACGGCGCTTGGGGCGATGAGAGAGGTCGCTGCCCGAGTCTTTCAGGGACATGTCCTTGGCAATGCTCTCATCATGAGACACGTTGGGGCTGGAGATATCTATGTCAGACTCAGAAGAAGGTGCATTTCCAGTTGGTGTTCGAGGTGGAGACTCATCATGGTCAGCTGTATTTTTAGTTTCTACAATAAAAGCAATTGGTAGAACTTGTGAAAAGGGTTCATTTAGTTAGAGGTTTACTATTCAGAAGTGTTTATGGTCTTCCCAGATCTTCTATGATTTGACCAGTAACTTTTAGCTATTTATCTGCTACAAAAGCTAAATGAAAAACAAAAAAATGAACATTGTTCCTTTTGTGCAACTTTAAATTCTGACTAAAATTTAAATTTTGAGTTTCCCTAATACATTTTACTTATCTGTGTTTCTCCTAAGCCCTCAATCATGGCTAATCAAAACTGGATAGAAAAAAATTTTTTAAAAACATTACCATCCCACTCTATTTCTAGGAGATACAGAGGATGGAAGACAAATGAAAATGTTTTGTCTTTCTGGATGACACTGAACAGACTTGGTGTGAAAGTGTGAATAGACCTGACTCTTGAGTTAGCTGTTGGTAATCAAACAATTCCAATTCCAAACTCTAAATCAGGAGTTGCAGCCTTGGCCAATATGGCTCAGTTGGTTGGAGTGTCGTCCAGTGCACCAAAAGGTCACAGGTTCAATTCCTGATCAGGGCACACGTCTGTGTTGCGGGTTCTCTCCCTTCCTCCCTCTCTAAAATCAATAAAGTAAAAAAAGAAAAATTTTAAATCAAGTGTTGCAAACAAAATGCCTACAGGGGCTGAGCAAGGCCAAACAGAAAGATGACTGTCCATCTCTAGGGACAACTACCATTCAGCTCTAGCCAATTATTACTGTGGGCGAGGGGCCACCTAGTCTTCCCAGAGCTTTCCAATTTGTCAAAGAAACTAGTAGCCCAGGTTTTCAGACACAATTTCTGTATTTTCAAATACTGGCAACACATTTTTTTTAAAATGTAAATACTGTGCAAGCAAACCAACCAACCATGTTGGCAGGCTAGAAACTCACCAATCTAAAACCTCTGCTCAAAGGTCTCTGATTTGGGCTGGTGAATCACAATCTCGATAGCTTACCATTCCCATTACTAAACGGCACCTCTTCTCAAAAACTCAGAGATAACTGGACTGATAAGCATGGCTGTAAGAAAACCTGGTCCATAAACATGGATGGACCTAGAGGGTATTCTGCTAAGTGAAATAAGTCAGAGAAAAACAAATACCGTATGATTTCACTTATCTGTGGATTCTAAAGAACAAAATAAATGAACAAGCAAAACAGAAACAGACTCATAGATACAGAGAACAAACTGAAGGTTACCAGATGGGAGGGAGTTGGGGGACTGGATGAAAAGAGTAATGGGATTAAAAAGTACAAATTGGTAGTTGCAAAATAGTCATGGGGATGTAGAATACAACATAGGGAATATAGCCAATGACAATTTAATAACTATGTATAGCCCTAACCGGTTTGGCTCAGCGGATGGAGGCTCGGCCTGTGGACTCAAGGGTCCCAGGTTCGGTTCTGGTCAAGGGCATGTACCTTGGTTGCGGGCACATCCCCAGTGGGGAGTGTGCAGGAGGCAGCTGATTGATGTTTCTCTCTCGACGATATTTCTGACTCTATCCCTCTCCCTTCCTCTCTGTAAAAATCAATAAAATGTATTTTTTAAAAAATAACTATGTATGCTAACAGGTAGGTAGCAGAATTATCAGGAGGATCACTTCGCAAATTATATAATTGTCTAACTACTATACTGTACACCTGAAACTAACAAATTAATACTGAATGTCAACTATAATTAAAATTAAAAACTTATTTAAAAAAGAAAAGAAAATCTGGTCCAAGCCTTCTTCACCTGTGAGTAAGAGGTACCCAGACCCTTTTGCCTATTGCAGGTCCAATTTCTTAGATCCGGCTACTCTGGACCGCAAGAATATTCTAGTACCAAACTGTCCTCAGCAAGATATAAGAAAGGAATCAGGCAAACAGCATGGACGTAGCTGAGATATTGTCAGTATTAGGCATCTGTCTGCAGTGGCTCCAAGCCTTCCTTATGAAGAAACTGACCACACCCTCTCTGGAATGGCATACCCACTCACCTCTATCGGAAAAGTCAACCACTTGCTCAGTTTCTGAGCCAGACGAACGAGTCTGCCGAAGTGGGTATTTTTTCGGAGTCACTGGGGCAGGCTGCTGCTGACTGCGGGTCACTCTCCTGGTAGAATAAACAGGCTCCTCGGCGCCAAAAGACGGCAAATTTCGAACAGGGCTGGAATCTGAAAAGATAATATAACACTTAAAGAAAAAACAAGGAAGTCTATTTCCCATCCACATGATTCATCCTCTTCACATTTCACAAAATCCAACAAATGTTTAAAATATCTATTTTATTAAATAAAACATAAGCAAAAGAGCCTCAATCAGGCATAGAAATGAAATATTGTGTAGAATTAATAGTTTAAGTTCTGGAATCACGGCTAAACATGATTCAATTCCACTCTTCCATACCAACTAGCTGTTAATCTCTCCAAGCCCGTTTCCTTATCTTTAAAAGGGAAAATACTAGCAGCACACTCTTCATGTTTGTCGTGAGGAATAAGTTCGATAACTCATGTAAAGGACTTAATGTGATACTTGGTACACAGATCTAGTACTTTATATATAATAGCTGCATCCTCTCTTTCTTTCCTTACTCTAACCCACCATAACAGGTATTCTATTACTAAAGGTATAACAATATACAAATATTTCCTTTCCTTAGGGGTCTCTTTTTCTCTTCCTAATTACCCTTTCTGAAACCCTGAAGAGAAATAATAGACTCATAAAGGGTAATGCAATAATACAGCTTTTAAAATTGTTTTGGATGGCAAAACCTATTCTAAAGCACCCAACAGTCTTTCTACATTTCCAAACTGATGACACTTAAAAAAGGAATAAAAGAAAGTCAAACCTGAAATTAAAGCATATTTTAAACAAGGAGAAAATTGAAATTCTCAAACTTTTGTGTCAATTAGCACACAAGTGGGTTATCAGTTTGCACACAGCCGGGGGCTACATTTACAATGTAGTCTACATTTTGCTTTAGAGAGGGCTGCCTTCCACAGACTACATTGTGAATGGTGTCCCCAGAACTCTGTGGTCATGAAGTATAACAACCAGAAAGAGACCCAGAGCTCATGTGTTTCTTAGCTGTTTTGAATACTTAAACTTTTACGTGTCCATGGCATGGCCAATTAATACTTTCTAAGAACATTATGCTCTTTGCTTTAAATATACTGTTCCTTCTGCCTATGATGACACTTTCTCATCTTTCAAATTGTAAATTCCTATTAAATCCTTTAAACTGTCCATCTGGGAGTCCTGCCATCATCTGGCTGCTCCATTTCTTGGCTCCCATAGTAATCCATGCAAACTTCTCTGAGTTCTTACCACAATGCATTACAATGATCACTTTACATATCTTTATCTTGCACTAAACTGAGCAGTCCTTGAGGGCAGAAACTGATTCTTCCATCATGGCATTCCATTCATGATATAGTACCTGAATTATAGTAGCCATTTATCAATATTCCCATTGTGCTAGAAATAAAACTTAAAAATTGAGAAATCAAGAGACAACAGCTATAATTCAGCTGAAATTTTAAATTAAAAAATCAAGTTAGGAACAGGTAAGAGACTATTCCCACTTTCTTGCCTGAAAAACTTGTGTTTTTCTCTCATGCTCACACAGCAGTAACCAAATCAGCACTATTTCAGTGCTCAAAGTATATTACATTTCCCCCCTTAATATATTATCACTTACTGATCATGAGCTTTCTGTATTAACTGCAACCTTCTTTCCTCCCCAGAGAATCCCAGAGCAGAGCCAAGAGGGGTCAGGGGTACCTTCCAAATCTAAGAAGCTCAGGTGGCTAATTGCACTGGAGAAACTTTTAACACAGAGATTCTCTATTCTCTATACCAAAACGCAATTTTGGGTATTTACAAAATCAGTTGAGTCAACTGATATTGAGTCAACTATTAATTGTGTATCTAACTATATTATGGAATTAAACATGGTTTTAGAAGTATTGAGTCCCTACCAATTGTCAAGAGACTACTTTAAGTCCCTAAGTCTAACCAGTGGTTCTCAATCTTCCTAATGCCGCGACCCTTTAATACAGTTCCTCATGCTGTGATGACCCCCCAACCATAAAATTATTTTCATTGCTACTTCATAATTGTAATTTTGCTACTGTTATGAATCGTAATGTAAATATCTGATATGCAGGATGTAGTTTCATTGTTCGCGACCCACAGGTTGAGAACCACTGGAAACCATTCTAACAGAAAGTGACAGGATGACATTCCCATTTTACTGACAGGAAAACTGTAATCTAAAAAAGTTAAATGACTCAAGACATTCATGAGCTACATATCCATTATACCAGACATAGTTCGTTTGGATCTAAAAGTGAGACAGCACCCCCAACAGAACCAAACCATTTGGGGAGGTTTTTTTTGTTGTTAAATTTTCTTTTTATTGTTGACATTATTACAGATGTCTTCCATTTCCCCCCCTTTTCGCACCTCCACCCAGGCCTCCCACAGAACCATAGTTAAAGACCTGATACTTCTGTTGTCATTTGCTCTGTATTCACCAGACTGTCATCTACATCAGCCACAGGGCAGTTTCCACATTAACACATGTGATGACCGTCAGCAGGTTGTGAGGCGTGGCAGGGAGAAGGAAGCCTTTTACCTTGGGAACTCTGGCTCAGCCGGGCTGAGGAGCGGGTGACTCGGGCAGATCTCCGAGATGTGCCATCGCTCTCTGAACTGTCTGTGTGCTCGAGATCTGTAGAAAAATCGGAATCTTCGGTTCCATCTGAACTACTGCCTGCATTCCTCTGTAACACCATAGATCCAGACATTAGCACAGAAGCATTTACTCTGTGGGTTTGTATTAACACTGGAAATAAAACGAACCGTGATGCTGAAAACGCGAAGTTCAAACCTAAGAAAGAATTCAACAGTCAACCTCCCTTTATTTAAAACATTTAAATGAACAGCCTACAAATAATGCATCCTCATTAAATAAATGAAGAGAATTAATTTTTCCTGTATTAGAATTAATTCTAAAACAAGTCCATGTGGAGGTCAGTATCATAAACTGGAAATAAAAGTATCCAACTCAAAATGATCTGGCTGACATAATAGCCATGCATTTATATATAAGTCCAAGGCAGTGAGAAAAATGTTAGTGCTTGCCTCCATTTAACTTTAGGGAGTTTTTGTTCAAAGTCTCCATGAACAGCTAACACATTTTTTAAAGCCATACACTAATTCAAAATATCATGGTCAACTCTGATCCTAAGAGAATTTAAGCAGAGAAAGAGTAAAATTCTTCTTTCTTATATTATCTACCTTTGAAGCTTCTCCACATGAATAACAAAAGGGCTTAAAAAGGGGGGCAGCTTGCACAAGAAGACTTATAGGCATTCAGAAACAGAGGTTTTATTGTCTTTTCAATTAATAATTATTTGTCAATTATTAGCCTCCAAAGGCATAATTAGCCATTAGGATAACTTTCAGCAGTTGGGCATTAACACTATACATCTTTTACTAACCCAGAAAGGGAATAGCATTTGCAAAAAAAAAAAAAAAAAAATACAAAGCTTCACACTGCAAGTCCCCTATTCTTTATTCAAAACCCTTAGGGCCACTTGTGTTTAGAATTCATAATTTTTTAGATAAACAGACACTTTATAATATGTAAATAATCACACTAAAGAAGGCATACAAAAACTGCAAGTAACCTCAGGACCGTTTAGGACAGGTTTTGCCACCAAATAAGTAACAAAGAACAAACTTACATGTTTAAGAGCTCTTTGTATTTGGGGAGACTGTGGACCTATTCCAAGGCACCAAGACTATTCCTGCATTTGGTGAGCTTTAACATAAACATCTACCAATTTAGGTCATTTTAGGAGACCTTAGAAAAATGCAAATAATTTATTTGAAAATTTCTGTGAAGAGAAAAATTTCTGCAGAAATGAGCAAGATACCACCCAGCTTTCCAAATAGTTCAAGGGCAGTCTGCTCAGAAATGAGCAGAAGCCCCAGAATCACAGTAAATCAATAGGATGGGAAGGGAGGGGGAGACCAAAGGTCATCTAGTCCAGTTACCCATGTAGTCCAGTTATCAGTTATTGAATCACTGATCATCTCTGACCATCCTTTCCTGACTTGACCTCTTCTCTCTGGCTTTCCCTGATCCACTCCCATCCTACTCTGGAGCAGAATTACTTGCTCTCACACTTGCCTTCCATAACTTTGTCTATATACTTCTAAGTAGAGAATTTACTAGATCCTTCTACAGGTATTTATATGCCTGTTTCCCTGCCCCCCCCCCATCAGATTTTTAAAGCCAGTGATTATGTTTAATTTTTGACTCCCCAGCAACCAGCACATAGCGACTAGTCAATAAAAATTTGTTGAATTATGCCCTGCTCAGTGGGTCAAGGCTGGATTCCAGGTGGGGTTTGGGGCTAAATCCCCAGTAAGGTTTAGGGCTGGATCCCCAGCAGGAGGCAGCCGATCAATGATTCATTACTGATGTTTCTCTCCCTTCCTCTCTGAAATCAATAAAAATACATTTTTAAAAAACTGTTGAATTAGATTTGTTCTGTAACGCTGGCACAGCCATCGCCTAATTGAGTCCCTTGGGGCACTCCTTTAGGCCTTTCTCTGTTCAGCTGTAAAAAGAAGGGATGGGGGTGATCTCCTAAGTCCCATGTAATTTCAGCTGTAAAAAGAAGGGATGGGGGTGATCTCCTAAGTCCCATGTAATTTTAAGAAGTTTCTGATTTTACGAAATGCATTTGCTAGGCGCTGTCCAACTAAGCTAATACGGAAAAATTACGGCTGGGATGCAATGTCACAGTGGGATCCCTTGGGAGTGGGCGCTGGTTCTCTATCACCCAGAGTCTCTGCTTTGTTGTGCCCCCCGCCGGGAAAGGAAGGATGCTCCAAAACCCCGCCTCTCCATTTACAGCATCATCAGGCCCAGAGGGCGGGGATTCGTGCCACCCAATCGCAGTCCCGCTAAGCCGCACCCCCACGGGACAGACTGCCAACCTCAGCCAATCAAGAGAGGAGGGATCGTTCTCTACAGCCAATCCGAGAGCTGCGGGGCCAGGCTCAGACACCTCCCCCGCACGCGGGGAGGTAACCGTTGGGCCCAAATGGGCGGTGTCACCAGCCAATCAATATGCTTCTAGACGTTTCAGCGACCAATTAACGAGAAGAACGCCTCCGAGCCAGGCAAGCAGAGGGCGGGAATAGTTGCTAGCACAGGCCAAGGCCAGCGTCGGGCCCACATTTTTCTGTAGGATCTGGACGGAAGAGAGGGTTGCGGAGCTAGATTCGGGGGGTCGGGAAGTTGGAACCCAGAGGCTGTCTGTGGAGCGTGACCAACTGCGTCACGCTGCTCAATCGACTTGTCCTTAGACACCCGCCATCCCTCCGGTCCCGTTCCTCTCACCTTCCTTCGCGGCATTGCCGGCGGCTGCGGCCCGACGGTTCCGACTCGGGCAGCGGCGGCAGCAGCGAGAGGAACGGTAGCTCCGGCGGGCTCCGTGGCGGCCTCTGTGGCAGTCCCAATCCTGCGGACGATCCCAAGTGCCTCCTGCTTCACAGCGTCTACAGCCTTCTGCGCAGGCGCCGCGGGCTGGAGCGCTTTTTCCTTCACTTCCGGCTGAGGCTCGCGTCGTCTGACGTGATGGGCCCGGTGGGGTCCTGGGAGTTGCGCTGCGTCCGGTGAGGCTCGTGAGCGCCATGTTGGAACTGGGCGCCCAGTGCAAACCGGGGCCGGCCATTTTTACTCGGGGGAATGGCACCCTTTGTGTGCGCGTGGGTAGCCATTCTTGTTTGGGGCAGAAGCCTGCCCGTGGAAGGGAATGGTTCTCATCTTTACCTTGGGCAAAATGTCCCTCCCTTCCCGGTAGCTCTCATTTCTGAAGTCGGGGAAGGAAACCCCCAGAATTCAGCAGGTTGTTGATCTTTAACCCCTTCTTTGCCTAACGGGCTAAAGGACGTTTCCGTGTAGCCTATAAACTCAACGCTGAGAGGGGATAGTTTGCACACACACACAAAAATAATTGTTTAAGAGCCGTCCCGTGTCTCAAAGTGGTGGGGATGAAGGCTCCGAAAAAGAAACGAAAGGGCAGCGCCCACCACCAGGAAGCTCCTTGTCAGGCGAAGGAGACATTGCCCTTGCCTTTAGCGAACAGCAAGTAAGTTAAGTCGCTCAGGTCGCGGGAGGAGGCAGAACCCTTTCCTTCTTCAGAAGCCGTAGCTCCGCAGAATTCCCAGTTTAGCTTTGTGGTGAGCACCCTCTTCCCTCCCCCCCCCCCCCGGCCCCCCATTCTGTATGTGTTCAAGAGGCCTGGGCGGGCGGGGGCGGGGGTGCCGCACCAGAACCGGAGAAGCCGTGAACCCCACTGTAACCCAAGTGACCCCTGGAAATCAGAAGCTTGAGCCAGGAGTTGGGGGAGGGAAGGAGAAGAAGGAATCTTTTTAGTGAAGCTGGAGCTAAAAAAAAAAAAAAAGATGTTTAAATAATAGGGTCTGCTTTAAATAATAGGAAGACGTCGATGAGGATACAGGCTGGAAGAAGAGCCATAGAGGAGGCTGGGAGGGGAGCGCAGGCGTCCAGGACCGCAGCTTGGCCGAGAGCGACTGGGCGGAGGCGTGGCACCAGCTCCGTCATTCATTCAGGAGCAGGGACCCCGTTCCACCCGAGGCCCGCTAACGGGGAGCTTCCCCCAGGAGCGGAGCCACGGGGGGACCATCGCACGGGTGAGCTAGCTGCACAGAGGACTGAGAAGACCGCCGGTTCCGACCCTCCGCCCGCACTCTCCTCGGGGATACCCGGCCCTATCAGCACGGGCAGCTTTAGTATTTGATATTTAGCTTTTAGTGTTTAGTGTAAAGACCTCTGAATAACCTACTTAGGTTGAGCCGCACATAAAAACGTATATGGAAAGGGGCTCGAGTTTCTCCAAGGATAGCCCTAGCACGTCAGCATTTAATTTCACACGATTTCTGTTATTTTTTGCACTTCCTGGCGTGTTTTGAGGTTACTCTTGGTTGTCTGGCTCCCCCAACTAGGGGTCAGGAGCTCTTATGTTAAGAATATAGCTCAAAAAAAAGGGGGGGGGGAGTTGCAATTAATCAGTGATGAATAAAAGTTTTAACCAACTCCCCCCCCCCCAAAAAAAGAGCATAGCTCAATTCTTTCATACCATTCTTAGTAGTGCTCAGACCATGCTCCACCCGCAGTAAATGCTTTCTAGTCAAGCAGAATGTGTTGACTGTTTTATAGTCTCTGAATGTATAGCCCTCAAAGATGGTGAAGTTAATATTTTAGAATAAGATCTTATCCGGACTTCACCATTCATCATACAAATACCAGCATTACAAATGTTCAACATGAGTTAATCTCTTACATTGGATTTTTTCAAACACTGCAGCTGACACTAAAAGAGTTTCCAATTCCTTTTAGACACGGTTCTTGTCCTTGGAAAGTGTAAACTCTGGCAGAAAGATGAAAAAACTAACGCCCCTAGGATAGAAATATAATCATAAGGAAAATGTGTACTTAAGATGGAAGTAGAATAGCGAGGTATATTTAGAATGAGCAAAGAGGGATCCCGAAAGCGTTTTTCTTTCTTTTTTTGAACCAACATGTTTACTTTGAGTGTCATTTTCGTCATGACTGGGTTCGCTCTTGAAGCAGGAACTGATGTTGGTTTCAAAGCCCTTGAACAGTTGCCCTCCTGCCCATCCTCATCTGCCAGACTTCACAAAGGTAGCTCTGCTGTTCTTCCTGCCTTGATACATCCAGTCTTCTTTACAATTTCCTTTCTTCAGAAAGCCTTTCCTGATTTAGTATTTCTGAGGTAGTAGGGCGTTAGTGGTATGTTATTTTGCATTTACTGTGATACTTAGACTCTTCCTTAGACAATGTGATAGCTGTTTTCCTCTCTCCTTCCAAACAAACAATGGGAACACATAACCCCTGTTTATTCTGTCCATCGGCTCTCCTGGTGTCTAGCACAGGGCTTTGATGTCATGTCTGGATTTGAATTTTAGCTCTGCCTGCACTGCTCTTGGGTAAGTTTCAAAATTTATCTGTCCCTCAGTTTTCTCACCTGTGAAGTAGACACTCAGCCGCCTCACAGGGTGGGTGTAAGGATTGAAGGGTTCCCGCAGTGCATCACAATGGCTGTCGTTACTGACATTCGTAAGTCTAGTCATCCTAGTCATGGCTGTAACATCGTAATGTTTGTGAATGCATCTTTACTTTACGTGGTCTCCGCGGTTGTTTGCTCCTGTCTGTTCACCCTCACTTCTGCTCAAGAGACAGAGTGATGACCCAGGCACTGTATACCAGGCACTGAGCCACCCCAACATGGAGAAAGCACTGTGTTCCCCAGGCCAGTGAGGTCATTGTTCCAAAATACTCGTAGGAAAATAGAAGGATGGGCCACGTTCAGAAGTGGTACAGAGGAGGAATGGAGTGTTTTATCTCGAGCGTTTAGGAAGGAATTTATAGAACAGGTTAAATAAGAGTGGAATTTCATGGGACAAATAAGTTGGCCAGTGGACAAGGAGAATAAGGCTTTCCATGCAAACGGAACAGGATGTGTAAAAGTGTAGTGATGTGGAGCAGCATTGGGCACAGGGTGACTGATGGCTCGGTGGAGGAAGGATGGTGGCCTAAACGAGAGCCAGGAATGGTTGGGGGAACCAGTTCATGCAGAGCCCTGAACACCCTGCTAAGGACCTGGACTGCAAGTAATGGGAGATACCTGAAGGACTCTAAGCAGGGAAGTCCTGAGATCAAATTTGCACTCTAAAGATCTCTGGAAGCTGTGAGGGGGACTGAGCCAAGTGGCAGGGGGACCCAAGGCAGGAAGACTGGCTGTAACAATGCTGCAATCATCTCACCCAGAATTGAGGAAGAACTGTACAGGGCAGGGAGTCTTTTGACTATGTCCGTGTTCATTTTCTTTCTTATACCTGTATCTTACCGCATCAGCTACATTTGTGAATTCCCTAAAAGGTTCCTCAATTTTCTTTAAAATGTTCCCCTTGCCAGTAAAATGATAGGTACCAGATTTCAAATACAAAGTGTAGTTGTTTGTTGTTTGCTTCAAAGGCCCAAGAGCTCCTGGAGGTTGGGAGCCTGGCCTGGCTGGCCATACTGTCTCTAGCTTCTCTCTTACTGCCTGGCATCTAAAAGAGCTCAGGTAATGGGGTGGCCACTGCCAGGTGTTGGCTCAGTTAGGAAACTTAGCCATTCTCTCTCCTCTAAGCCTCTTTTTGAACCAGTGATGTGCCTAGGAGGGGTTAGGAACAGCAGTTTCCTCTGTGCAGATACTAGGAACTGTCCTGTAAGGTGGGGAAGTATGCCTTGACCCAATGTTAGTATAGTCAGGCCAATCTTATAACTTCTGAGGACAAGTGATTGGCCTTGTCTTTATCCCTTTGGGAGAATCTCAGAGGTTGCTAATGTGATCATAATTCATATTAACATTTTTTCACTTTTGAGCTGCCTTAAAAAGTGAGTCAGCACAATCACTAATGGTCCTTCCTTGTTTACTCCTGCTGGAGATGGCCTGGAACTTCTCTTACCTGGTTGGATACTTGTTCATTTGGTTTTTGTATCACCCTTACCCACCACCTACTCCCAGCAGGCTCAGGCACAGCTCCCCACCTCTGCAGCTGGGGTTATAAAGAGCCACCAAAACTAAACAGTCAAATTACCACATTTAAAAATTGCTAAAAAAAAAAAAAAATCACTGTTCCTGATTCAATAGCAGTTCTCCTTCTCATGCCCTTCATCTCCCCCTCTTCCTCCACTTATCTACCTCCCTTCCCTGATCCAAGCTCCCTCGGGAAGTCAATCTGAGCACAAAGCTGTGCTATGATGAAGACATCTTTTTCCATATTTGACAGGGCCAAAGCCCTCCAGGGCTGTAGTTATAGTTACATGATGTTGTTATGGCAGCAGAGGCCTCAGGGCAACATATGTTCCTGGGTGGTAATTGGGTTTGCTTTAACAGACTGTTTCTCTCTGGGTCCTTCATTCCCAAATTCACTTATCAAGAAGACCAGGGAATTGCCATTATGGATGGGCCTTCATTTTTTAATTCCAACAAAACCAAATTTCTCTTTATTCCCCAGGATGGAATGTACCCAGTCATCATGGGTTGAGACTTTTTAGACTTCAGGCATTTTCATTTATTCATTCAACAAATATTTATTAAGCATCTGATAAGTGCTAGGCATTGGGCTGAGAGCTGAGTGCATACTGTGAATAGACAGACATGGTTCTTCCCCTCCTAAACTGACAATTTTAGGACAAAGAATGTATAGGAGGGGCTGCAGGATTCTCACCTGCTCCAACCCCATCCACCTTTTCAAATATTCGAACCTGGTGTAATAACACTAAATAAAATTTTAAGATATTTTTAATTGATTTCAGGGAGTAAGGGAAAGTTAGAGAAACATCAATGATGAGAGAATATCTTTGATCGGCTGCCTCCTGCACGCCCCCTACTGGGGATCAAGCCCGCAACCCGGGCATCTGCCCTTGACTGGAATGGAGTCCCAGACCCTTCAGTCCACAGGCCAACACTCTATCCACTGAGCCAAATCAGCTAGGGCAACACTAAGTACATTTTTTGAGAAAATAAAAGACAGTCGTAATCTCACTGCTATCACAGCGCTATTTTTATCTTTTACATATTGCCTTCCAGTTTTTCTCCACATGCATACATTTTATTACATGTGCATGTTTTTGTACAGATACATTCACTGTTTACATTAAATTTCATAGTTTTTACACATTCTCAGCATTTCTCATGTTTCTCCAAAAATCTTCATAATTGTAATTGTATTCACTGTGTGACATTACCTTATGGTACTGTGGCATAATGGATTCTCATGCCCCTGTGAGAGGTTATTGATGGTCTTTTATGTCAGATAATGCCGCAGTGAGTATTTGCATACATCTATAGTTCTTATATATTGCTTTCTTTCTTTCCCCAAAGATTTGCCCACATGTAAAGTGTCACCACCATTGTGTAAGGGTGCCGACTGTAAGACATTGTTCCCAGAACTGAGTGTTCCCACTTAATAAAACCTTGCAATTTTAGTAAAAATGAAAACTGCACCTCAAATGTGCTTTTGATTTTGCTTCTAGTTAGGACATACTTCAATCTTCCTTTTGTTTTTTTTACTAGTTTTGTTTCCTCTTCTGTGAAATCCTATTTCTACTGGGGTCTAATGACTTTTAAGTTTGAAAGAGAGAGAGAAAGAGAAAGAGAGAGAGAGAGAGAGAGAGAGAGAGAGAATGATGCTTTGTAACAGACAGTTACAGAGTCAGTGTTATTAACAAGGCAGAACATTTGCCTCATGATTATTTCTATAGTATTTTCTTCTCACTTGCACTCTGGCTTTCCAGTTACCTATAGTGGTAAACTCTTTGTCAAATATGTAATCTGTTGAGAAATAGAATGAGATTGTGAACAAAATGTGTAGATGACATGGATGATACAGTGAAGAGGCAGGTTATGTCTGATCTCAGCAAGAGTTGAGGGACCACTGTATTTTTTTATTTTTTATTTTTTTAAAAAAATATATTTTATTGATTTTTTACAGAGAGGAAGGGAGAGAGATAGTCAGAAACATCGATGAGAGAGAAACATCGACCAGCCGCCTCCTGCACATCCCCCACTGGGGATGTGCCCGCAACCCAGGTACATGCCCTTGACCGGAATCAAACCTGGGACCTTTCAGTCCGCAGGCCGATGCTCTATCCACTGAGCCAAACCGGTTTCGGCAATTTTTTTATTTTTTAAATACATTTTTACTAGAGGCCCAGTGCACAAAATTTGTGCACTGGGGGGGGGTGGCGTTCCCCAGCCTGGCCTGTGCCCTCTCACAGTGCAGGAGCCCCACAATCGATCTCCCCAAAGAGGTAGGTCCTGCCCACCCATCCAGGGCTCCTCAATGGATTGCCCCAAAAACGTAGGCCTGAGCCACCGGGACCCACCTCCGCACTGTGCATGCAGCGTCAAGTCCCCGCCCACCCACGTGCGCCCGCTGCACATGCAGCCTCCTGGTGATGGATTGTTACAGTGTGAGGGCATCACGGCGTGAGAGCGTGATGACCACATAGGCTTTTGTTAGTATAGATTTATTTTTGTTAATCCTCATTCAAGGATATTTTTTCCATTGATTTTTAGAGAGAGTGGAAGGGAGAGATGGGGTGAGAGAGAAAGAGAGAAAAATATACATGTGAGAGAAACAAACCAATTGGTTGTCTCCTGCACGCACCCCAACCAGGGCCCAGAAAAATCTGTAACCCTTCTGTGCTCAGTTGATACCCTAATGACTGAGCAACACTAGCTGGGCTATTTTTATTGATTTAAGCGAGAGAGGAAGGGAGAGGGAGAGAGAAACATCGATGTGAAAGAGAATCATCAATGTGAGAGAGAAACATTGATCTCTGTAAACTGGGTATGTGCCCTGACCAGGAATCAAACCGGCAATGGAACCCATGACACTTTGGTGCACAAGAGGGCATTCAGTCAACTGAGCCACACCAGCCAGGGCAAGAGGCCACTTTTAAAGCTGTAGTCACTCTTGCACACTATAGAAAACGTGAATATGGTTCTGTAGACAGTTTTTTTCCTGGGAGGAATTGAGTCCCAGAAAAAAACATTTCCCAGGCCAGCCAACTTTAGGAGGATGAAAAATGACCCTGTATGCTGCCATTTATAAACTGTGGGTCATTTTATTTTTTGGGAAATACTTTCCCAGGAATAGCAGCTATGAACAGGTCCCTCTGAGTCATATACAATGCTTACCCAGTCTCCCTTGTAACAACTGTACCCAGATGTGAATCAACTGGCCAAGGTGAGGGATGCAAGCTATAACTAAGAAAAACATTTCTCTATTTAAGGCAAACCAGCACATACATGGTCCAAATCCACAACCTTGGACTTCTTAGTCTTGTTCTAACCAAATGAGGTTACTAACCTCAACCCAATCTCAGGGTTAAGAATGATTTTCCTACTAGTCTGGAAATGACTGGAGGATGAGTAGGCATCTGGTCATTTTCTTACCTGCCTAGCCTTGCCAGTAGATGTCACTACACCAAACCACATTCTCCAAAGATAGGACTAAGATGCAAAGAGAGGTCTTCAGAAAAGCTGAGTCCAACCATCATAACCCTTTTCCATGGTTTCCATTAATACCTCTGGAAAACTATCAAGGGTATGTAAATACTAGAGGCCCGGTGCACAAAAATTTGTGCACTTGGGGTAGGGGGTCCCTCAGCCCTGCCTGCGCCCTCTCGCAGTCCAGGGCCCTCGGGGGATGTCCACCTGCCAGCTTAGACCCGCTCCCAGGGGGATCAGGCCTAAGCTGGCAGGCAGACATTCCTCTGGCAGCTCAGGAGCCCTCGGAGGATGTCCAACTGTGGCTTAGGCTGCGGAGGAGGCAGGAGAGGCTCCTGCCACCACCACTGCACTTGCAGCCATCAGCCTGGCTTGTGACTGAATGGAGCTCCCCCTGTAGGAGCGCACTGACCACCAGGGGGCAGCTCCTGTGTGAGAGTCTGCCTCCTGGGGGTCAGTGCGCGTCATAGCGACCAGTTGTTCCTGGTCGTTCTGCTGTTAGGGTCAATTTGCATATTACCCTTTTATTATATAGGATGCATGGTTCCTGGCAGTACAGAGGCCTGAACTCAGCAGGTCAAGACCCCAGGTTCTGGGCAGAGTCAGAGTTCTTATCCAAGGGCCTTCCCCAGATGGGGTGGGGAGCACAGCTGCTATAGGAAGGGCGGTAGGGTGAGCAGACCATTTAAATGGGGGAACACATGATAGAGTTATCTAGGAACAAGAGCCATAGTCTTGGGGCTGTTCCAAATGTCACTGTGGAGCTGATACTCAGGCAAAGCACTCCACCCATCCTCCACCCCTACCCCTCTGTCCATACTGGCAGGGGCCATCCCTCGCCTGAAGGCTGCAAGGCTGGGGTTGGCTCATCAATTTTGGGCCTTCCCAGTGCCAGCCAGACAGAACCACACCATGCAAGGACACTGGGGAAGTTCCTAGTAGTTCAGACTGTTGTTATTGTTCTCCTTCGAGACGAGTATTAGTAAAGCATTAGTAATTTGGGAAAGAGCCATTATCTGCTCTTTTGTAAATACTTTTATTCCATGTGCTTCTGTAGGATACAGACTGAAATTCATACTGGGCCTGCAGTGTCCCACATGGTCTGTCCTCAGGTTAACTCTCCAGCCCATTCCACACAACCTCATTCTCTGTGCTGCAGCCTGATTGGTCTTCCTGCAATTCCTTAGGAGTGTGCTGGTTCCTTCCACCTCAGGACCTTTGCACACATTCTTTACTCTGCCTGGAATGTTCTTTCCCCATATTCTTTTTCTCCTATCCTACTATGTGCCAGGCATCATGCTAGGTGCTGTGGATATAGAGATGAATAATAGTCTCTATATCCGCAGCACCTAACATGATGCCTGGTACATAGTAGGAGCTTAAGAAATGCAGTTGAACTATTTTGTTGCTGAAGCTTAAAGGAGGTAGACTGGTTCTGGGGCTAAGTAGTATGCAATTATTCACTTGGGGAAACCACAGAGGCAACAAAAAGTATGAATAGGGTCAAGAAGGTTTCCTTTACATGTATAGACAATAGCCATACAATAGACTGTTTCAGGGGCATTAGGGCTATTCAAGGCCCATCCCTTGACCTTTTGAGATCATCCTTGTGAAGGGCAATTACCACCCACTCCCACAAAATACATCTTTCCACCAGCAGGCTCAAATCTAAACTATAGAAAACATTGGTCTCACCCTGCTTCACATTACTATCTTCCTTCAGTGCCCTCCAGACTCTTGGTCCTTTGGGCCTATTCTACTCTGTTTTTCACCAGAAAAGGGAAAATCCCAGAAGGTGGTGCCCTTCAATCAGAAGTAAAAATGGCTGCATCTCTCAGGGCAACCAGAGCCTGGGCCTGGTATTCCTGAGCCCACAGCAGGGAGGCCAGTAGCCCCAGTCCCAAGAATCCCTGCTACCAGCACCCCTGGCATTTAGCCTTCCATCCCTGGCACTTAACCCCCTGGCCCCTTAAGCAGGGACATTTCCAATAGTTTTTCTTGGAACCATGGAGGGTTCAAAAGAATTCTTGTACATTAAAAAAATAAATCCTCCCAAAACAGCCATTGAGCTGCTCGACCTCACATTTCTTCCCTCTCCCAGCAGTGTGGGGCTTAAAGAAAAGGATAAGGATTTGGATGTATGTTTATTCACCTCATTCCAGCTAGTTACTGGTCTCATCCTATATGGCATTAGAATGGTGGGCCCCAGGGGAGATGAGGGCTGTATCTTGTCCCAAAGCTGGGCCTGAAGGCACCGACATCAAGAAAATACTTTGGACTCTTGACAATGGTGTGCTGATGCGTCATGGAAACTAGTCCCAGGGGCTTCCCCTCTCCGGCTTCCCCTCCTTCCCTTCCAGCTGCCATAAATCACTGAGTATTAAATACTGTCTGTTGGACCCTTCTGCCCCCACCCCTGCTCCAGAGCTCCCTGCCAGCCAGAAGACTGCAAACTAAGCAGGGAGAAAAGAGAGAATGGGCAGCAGGCAGGGGTGCCCATCATTTATCAACCAAACACAGTGGTGGGTCACTCTTTCCAGCAGTGCTCTGGCAGGCTGGGCAGGCAGTGCAGCCAGTTTGCTGGCAATGGAGAGCATGGTCCAGCAAGATTTCCCCTTACTTGGCTGCCCCATCCCAGAGGTGGGGAGACAAAGTCAAGGGGTGAGTCCCTTTATTTACTTATTTTTGGTAAGAGAACATCTATTTGGTAAATTACAGAGGTAGAAAAAGTAATTCCTAGAAGAAATGAGCTTAGGAAACAAGCATGAAGGTAAAGGAAGGGCCCTAGGAGCTTGGGAATGTGGAAGCCAATGGTAGCATGCCTGGCAAGGGGAAGGATTGGGGGAGGGGGCATGGGCGTGTTCCCTGGAGGGAGAGCACCCCCTTTACTTTTCTTATTTTGGTGGTTCCAGAATTAAACACACACTTTCAGTCCTGGATAGAGTCTTACCTCCTTCCCACCTTCTGCCAAGTCTTCCCTAGGGCCTCCTCTTGTAGCTTCTCTTCTGACCCCACGAAAGGCTTTCTCACTTTACCTGGCACACTACAGACGTTTCTTAAGAGTCCCAGCTCCAGAGCCCTGGCAGGCTTTCTTAAAGGGCAGCACCACCCTTCTGCCTCCTTTAATCTTCTCTGGTTTCTTCTGAATGGAAATCCCCCAACTTCCCCATCTCTCCCTCTCTCTCTTTCCTCCCTCGAGATAAGGAAGCTTGGAGAAAGGGAATGGATTTGGTCCTAGGCTAGCTAGCCCACTGAAGGACGGACATGCTTTTGCCAAGGAGAAGTTTTAAAAAAAAAAGTTTGACTCACACAACAGGAACAGCTGGAACCTGCCAGACTCACCTCCATGATTTCTGAGCACTGCTCCCCTGCAATATAAACAAAGTTAGAGTTCCAGAGAATTTAGAGCTGAAGGAGTGACAGGGGGACAGGGGAGTACGTTATAGCATGACTAGTCTGACCTATATTCCTATCTCTGACCTTTAATCTCTGGGTAAAGAGTGAACCTCTAGGTGTGCATCCCCCTCACCTAGTCCACTGACACCACCTCCAGTTGTGGTCATACAGAGCAGAGGTGAAGGCAGGTCACTCTAGTTATATAACCTTTTTAACAGGTTTCCTAATCATTCTGAGCCTCAATTTTCTTGCCTGTGAAATGGGAATAATTATACCTACTATACCTATACTATATAGGGTATAATAACTATGACTGAGGATCAAATGAGAGGAGGTGTGCAAATTGTGTAGCCTATAGAAAGTGCCCAGTAAGTGGAAGTTTTCTTCTATGCTGTGTAGCAGGGGCAGATGGTCTGTAGCGTCCTGATTATATTCTTTCCTTCCTGGGGCCCTGAGGTTTCTGTCGCTATAGGTGGTACAGGCTCCTTGGGCATTCTGAAGAATGCAGACACACCACTGGTTCAGGAAACCCAGATTTCTAGTCTGTTTGGGGAAGAATTCAGAACTGGGTATATAGAGCCAAGAAATGGATAGAGTTGGTATCTAAACCCTGGCTTGACATTCTGGGAAAATATCCAGGTGGTCAGAGAATTGGGTGGAGCTGTTGGGTGGGACTTCCAGAGAAGGTGCCAACTTGTGTGATTTTATCAGAGTGGCATGGAAGAGGCATGTCCAACCTGCTTCCTACCCCAGCAGAATACAGGCCACTTTGTAGACTACCAGGCCTTTGCCCAAGTTGAATAGAAGCAGGGGTCACAGAGGCCACTAGTGGAATGTACTGGAACATTCCAGGCCCTTCTGCTACAGAACAACATAATTCCTTGAGGCTTGAGCCATCAGGGGCTTCCAGAATTAGGTACAAGGTCTTTGCCCTCCACCATGCATAGCAAGAGAAACCTCCTGCTTTGAAAGGAGCAATATTTTATGTGCCACCAAGTTATTAAGTGGGAGGAATGTCAGTCTAGCCCAGGGGTGGGCAAACTTTTTGACTCGAGGGCCACAATGGGTTCTTAAACTGGACTGGAGGGCCGGAACAAAAGCATGGATGGAGTGTTTGTGTGAACTAATATAAATTCAAAGTAAATATCATTACATAAAAGGGTACTGTCTTTTTTTTTTAGTTTTATTCATTTCAAACGGGCTGGATCCGGCCCGCGGGCCGTAGTTTGCCCATGGCTGGTCTAGCCCTTTGAGACTTTTTCATTAGATAAAGAGACTTGGCTACCGAGGCCATTTTGTCAAGCCAGAGCCATTGAATAGATGTGTTGAGTACAGGATATCCACTAGAGAAACCAGGAATAGATAATTCAATCAGGGTCGAAGAGTTGGATGGGATGTAACCAGGCTTCATTCTTTCAGTTAGAACCAGATTTACATTGAAGTTAATGAAACTTAAGTGTCAGAGCCTCTTACTTGCACAGAACCCTTCCAAACCCTCGTACCTAACTATAATTTTTTACTCACAAAACCTGGAGCCTTCCCTGCTTTCAGTCTGCAGGACTTTTAGCCTCAACTTTTAGGAGTGGTCAGAAACATTAGTTGGAGAAACAGTCAAATATTTAACCAACATTGATTCCACATTGCCGGATGCAGTGGTTTGCAGTAGTTGCTGATAAGAAATACCAGAATAAATGGATTCCTTTGCTCAGAATTGGGAAGAAAAGACCAACAGATATAAAATGACTTAGCAGAAATGATAAAGCTACCCGTAAGCTAGTACTCATATATTGTGCTACAAACTGAACACCTGAGTCCCTAGGGACTCATCAGCATCTCATAAGGTCAAGTGAGGAACGTTTGGAGGAAGTGAGATCTAATTGGAAATGGAAGCAGATGGTGGAAGATGGAATTGCAGGGAGAAGGAATGTTCATAAACCAAGGAACAGAAATAAAACAGTGGAAGAACCTGTGGTGATATTTTGCAGTTATCTATTATTACGAAAGCCCTTTAGAGATAATATTTTTGGCTCTGAAAATAGCTCTGGAGTCTGTGTCCTGGATCTAAAGGAAATCAGACTACAGACCAATTTTCAAGCCGCTTGTCCCTTCTGTTATATTTGTAATATTTTTGGAATTGGAATGATACTTGATGTCTGATTTGGTGCACAGTGTGAGAGGAAGGGAGAGGGACTGGAATCAGATGGAGTAGTTTAGAATATTGAAGGTTATTTGCCTTAGGGGTAATTACATTGTTGAGGCCAACTTGAAGAAGGTGAATGGGAACAGTGGTGGGGAAGAGGGAAGTCTAACAGGGGCTGAGACAAATGGGCCTTTTGGTTTATACCCAGTCTCCTGGGAATGTACATAAACCAACTCTCCTCTCCAAAGAGTTTGATCTCTCAATGGGCCTGGGAAAGTCGGGAGTAGGGGATGCAAACTGTTCCCATCAAGGCACTGTTCTAGAAACCAGATGGTCCCCTAGTCACATGATGCAGCAGAATTTGAGTTTAATGAATTTTTTTGTGAAGCAACACCTGCATGCTGGTCACAGTGAGCTAGGTGTAGTAATTAAAGTGATGACCAAGACACCTGTTCTCCTCAGGAAACATATTTTAGAGAGGAGGATAGTTTTAAACACTGAAAAATGCCAGCCTGATATTCCATAGGCCAAAGAGCCAAATCTTACATCTTGTACAGTGACCTTTTAGGCATGTCATGGGTACATTTGTTTCCTGAGACATTTCCTTAAAAGATTAGCAGGGTTTGCCATCTGCCATAGATCTCTCATTCATAAGCATATCTAAATCGTTTTTTTTTTTTTTG
The DNA here is from genome assembly GCF_964212035.1 of Myotis nattereri. NCBI lineage: Eukaryota > Metazoa > Chordata > Mammalia > Chiroptera > Vespertilionidae > Myotis > Myotis nattereri. The sequence continues at coordinate 45,512,308 of NC_138091.1, forward strand.
GGGGAGGGGACACCTTAATGAGGTATAAGTTACATACCATAAAATTAATAATTACACATGGTTTTTAGTACATTTATAGAGTTGTGTGATCATCACCACATTCCAGTTTTAAATCATTTCTATCACCCCCAAAAGTTTCATTGTGCTTCTTTGCAGGTAATCCCTGCTCCCACTCCCAACCCTGGATAACGATTGATTTACTTTCTGTCTCTAAATTTGACGTTTCTGGACATTTCCTATAAACGGAATCACACAATTGGTGGTCTTTTGCATCCGGCCTCTTTCACTTAGCGTAGTATTTTAAAGGTCCGTCCCCATTGTAGCATATATCAGTAGTTTGTCTCCTTTTATTGTTGAATAGTATTCCATCTAAATTCTTTCAAAATTATTTATGTTTTGAGGCAACACCGAATGGGATGGAAGAACCCTGGCCCCTGCCCTGCCTCTGATTTGCCGAGTGACCTCTGGCAAGTCCTTGCCTTGTCTGGGCATCCACTTCTCTAGCTGTAAAATGCGGGGACTAGATCACATAGAGTCTCCACTGAAAATTCCAATGCTTATAAAAACTACAAGCTACTTCCGTATTTTTCACAGAACGCACCACTAGGTCCAGTATTCCAACATGCTGGTATCTCAGATTCCACGATTACTCTTTACCTGTTTTAAGACTTCTGCCAGCTCCTTTATTGGCAAGGATGGGGAATCTTAATTTTGAAAAGGCTACAGTTTAGCAAGAAAATTCGATTCCCACCAAGAGAGAGGAAAAGAAGAGTTAAGGAGTAAATGCCATGCAGTCAGAATGAAGGAAAATGAACCAGTGAGATAACTAAGCCAGAAACTGGTGGTGGTGGGCCGCAGGAAGGGAAAAATGTGTCAGACTGGGTCCCGAAGGTCAAAATCCAGGCCATCTGGTTACCTTGGGAGTAAGAGGGAAGGGATAGAGAGAGAGGGAGGCCACCAGAGTGGGAGAGTTGTTGAGGCCTAGGCCCCCCTCCCTACTCTGTTCCCATAACCTCATTCATTCCCTCAGCCCTCCTTCCCAATCCCTCTCAGGCTGCTCTGCTCCTTCAGCTCTGACCCCATTTCCTTAGGATCTCATTCCCTGAGGATCGAGGCCTGACATTTCAGACAGAAGCTGAAGAAAGGAGGTAGGTCGGAAAGAGACACTGTGTGTCTGCGTCATCTTATTTTCTGTTTTATTATTCTGGAACCCTGGGGGCCAAAGACGTAAGCACTTAGACATTTACCGAGAAGTCCAGTCCCCCAGGTATCAAGGAATATCAGAACTTCTTTATTCTCTGCTGAACAGTTGCTACTGAGTATCAGATTTGGGGGGGGGGGGCAAAATGATGATTTGGAATTGCCATTCTTGTTGGTTATTGTGCCATAAATGCACAGAGTGAGGGTCAAGGTGCCCTGAAAGTAGGACCAGTTCCTTCAGACCTGGAAAACTTCTCTTGGCTGTGACAACCCTAGACTTCTTTTAATTCAGTGGCCAGCAGGATAAGGCTTCCCTGCCGATCCTCTGATCTGCCCAGCACTCCCTACAGCCTTTCATCCTTGGTAGTCCGCCAGACTCCTACAGCTTTTAAGACCCTTGGAGCTTATAGGTACTTTTTGGGGAGTGGCTATACCCCTGATACACACCTGTAGAGAAAATAACTCCAATTCCTTGAATCCTCATGTATTGTGACATCTGTGGACATCCCAAGAGCAGGCCGGGATCAAGGGACTAAGTAAGCATTTGCTATCGGTACCCTCTGAGGCAAGTAATTCTCCTATAGATGAAAAATAATTTAGTGGTATATGCAATTCTCCACTTCCGATGTTTATGGGTGCCTGCCTGTGACCCAAAGTCCCTGAAAGCAGGAACCAGGGACTGGCTCAATCATGTCTCAACCGGAATAGCCTCTAGCCCGGTACCACTTCTGCAAACAGGCTTCAAGGCTTGCTGGGCTGTGAACTCCAGGGTGGAGAGCATGCCTCTGAACATTATTAACTAGCACCTCATTCTGTGTCTGGCACATACTGGTCATTTCACTAAATTTGTGATGAGTAAATTAATGATAGTTGTGTTGATAAGGATGACGGGATGGTGACAAAGGTTTCTTATAAGCTAAAAGATGCTTTTGAAGGCAAGGCATCACCCCTTAGCAGTACACATCCTTCCCAAAGCTATGGCTTCTTTTATTGGAGGAAACAGGCAGGCGTTGATCTTCAGAATGAAGTCTTTATCCTCCCATCATGCCCATGCCAGGAGAAGCTATCAGTGATAGAGAAAGCAATAAGAGACAGCTGGTTGGACATGATACCTGGTTAGTGAGAGGACAGGGATCTCCTATGCCTCCTGCCTTCTCACTCCCTCAGCTAGGTCAGCTTTAGTGTCTTTTGCCAGCAACTTATCAGGAAGAACCAGGACTCTCTGGACTCAGAAGATCCAATTCTTCAGCTGTGCCGCCTCCACTGGCTCTTCTTCCACTGTCCAGGTCCTAAATTCCTCGTAACTTGGCTTTGGAACAAAATTTAAATCCCACGTCCTTGAGACTACCCACATTGCCCTTCTCCCCAAGGGAAGAATGCAGCTATCCAGTAATATGCCATTTTATCTTTATTTGGTATAAAGAAAGGATACCACTTGCCCAAAGTATTTCATGGTTCTTAATTCCAGGGCCTTTACCTCTAACATACACTGTATGGCTCAAACAACAATAATAATAATAATAATAATAATAATAATAAATCAGCCCTGGCCAGTGTGGCTCAGTTGGTGAGTGTTATCCCATTCACCAAAAGGTGGTGGGTTCGATTCCCAGTCAGGGCACATACCCATGTTGCGGGTTCAATCTCCAGTCGAGGTGTGTGTGGGAGGCAGCCAATCAATCAATATTTCTCTCTCACATTAATGTTTCTTCCTCTCTCTAGAATACATTTTTTAAAATCACTCAGCATCTTCTAAGACTACCTGAGAATTTACATGTTGAGGGCTCCTAAAATGGAATAAGTTGTGAGGCAAGAACATTTCAAGAGACCAACTAGCCTATCCTGTCAGGCAGGCCAATGGTTTAGAAGTTGAGTATTGGTTGGGAAAGTACTTGAATCTGAGTCGAAAGACCTTGGATGTAAGTCCTGAATTTGTCATTTACTAAGTGGATGATATTAGGCAAGTTATTCAGCCTCTGTGACTTAGCTTTCTGAAAAATAGAGACAATATCTGCATTTTCTATCTTGTATGCCTATTGTGAAAACTCAATGAGATTATATATGTAAGAGCTGTAAAATACTAGACAACTGTAATTTTAACATATCAGCCACGTGTGCAGCTTTGGACATTCTTTATGTAAAATATAAATAGTAGGCCTTCTATATTCATAAAGTTTTACAAGAATAGAGATAAAGGAGTTCAGCTCTGGAGTCAGGATGTTGGAGTAACCTTGGGCATATTATTTCTTTTCTTTAAAAAAATATTGATTTTAGAGAGAGGGGGGGGAAGGAGAGGAGGGGGGGAGGAAGTGGAGAGAGAGAGGTAAAGAGAGATAGAGAGATATTTGTTGTTCCACTTATTTATGCATTTATTGGTTGATTCTTGAACGTGCCCTGGCTGGGCATCAATTGAACCCCTCACCTTGGCATATCAGGACGATGCTCTTACCCAGCCAGGCTTGGGCATGTTATTTCTTTCCGAAGCCTCAGTGAAGAGGAAATAATACTCATAGGTGTGGTCATGAGTGTTAAATGATATAAAGTATGCACAGTGCTTAACATGTACCTGGCATGGAAAAAGGGACTCAATGAATGTTAGATGCCACCATTACTGTGATTAATGAAGATGTGAGGCAGGGTGGTCAAACAAGTCTCATAGAGACATGAACTAAGAATCAAAAGTACTTAACCGTTTTGGGCCCCAGGGTTCTTACTTGCACCATAATAAGAATCCATGCTTTTCTTTTTCCAGATTGTCATGAGGATATATATAAACTTTGAGCTAATTAGAATTGAGGAATGTTATAAATTGGAAAATTTAAAAATTGTTTAAATTGATTTTAGAGAGAGGAAGGGAGAGGGATAGAGAGAAACATCTGTGAGAAACATCAATGGCTGCCTCCTGCACATCCCCCACTGGGGATTGAGCCCAAAACCCTGGACATGTGCCCTGACCTGGAATTGAACCCTGACCTCCTAGTTCATGGGCTGACACTCAACCACTGACCCACACTGGCTGGGCTAAATTGGAAGATTTTCTAAAAAACTGAGTTAAATTTATAAAGAATGAGTTTTTAAAAATATATATATATTATTGATTTTTTACAGAGAGGAAGGGAGAGGGATAGACAGTTAGAAACATTGATGAGAGAGAAACATCAATCAGCTGCCTCCTGCACACCCCCCAATGGGGATGTGCCCGCAACCAAGGTACATGCCCTTGACCGGAATCGAACCCGGGACCCTTCAGTCCGCAGGCTGACGCTCCATCCACTGAGCCAAACCAGTTAGGGCAAAAGAATGCCCTAACAGTTCATCAGTTTGTGTTCTTTCCTATCTGCCTTTGGTAAAGTTGTCTTCTTCATGGAAAAGGAATACAACATTTCCCAGTCAATATAGAAAGATTTCACATGTCAGATCTTGAAGTAAGTCCTTCAAACCTACAAGAGTACACTCTGCAAAGAAAACCTTCCTTCAGGATGTTCCATTGCCTCAGTATGTAGACTGATTTTAATATTCAACCAACTCTTGAATTTCCACTTTGGGTATTATCTGTTTTAATATTTAATCCCAGAGTGACCTCTTCTTGCCTTGCAGCATGCTCCCAGATTACCTCCTCTTCCTTGATTAGTTAGTATAGCTTCAGGGAATATCTTTATTTTAACATTAAACTGGGCAAAAACAAAAATAGAAAGATAAATTTGTAGCAAGATCAAAATTAGAGTTCATAGCTAAATATAAATCTGGAGGGAATTGTCCAATTACTTGGATGGTCCCTTACCGCAGACAATCCAGGGTTGATTGTCTTTTGCTTTTTCTATATATAGAACATGGTTAATAAATATCAAGGGTAATAATTTTTTTCTTTTGAAGAGTAATTTTAATAGTGACTCAAATGCTGTTTTCTTTCTCAAATGTCTTCATATATAGCCTAACATGTGATTTTTACAACGGCATTTATTCTCTTTGAGGACTATCTATTCTCATTTTGACTTGTAGGTCAGAGAGCTTTAAAATGAGAAGACCAGGATTTAGAATGGAGTCGCTGTGCAAATTTGGGCAAGTTTTTCAGTCACTTTGTTCCTTCCACTCAGCTGAGCTAGATTTGAAATGGACGACTCTAAAGAGAAATTCCTGCTTCTTTATAGTCTCAATTTAATTTACAGGCTAGCAGTTTGTGTGTGTGTGTGTGTGTGTGTGTGTGTGTGTGTGTGTTTAGGTAGGACCAACACCAAGTACGAACTTGGAAACGTGGAGAAAGACAAATGTGGGTGTCACATGAGGCACGGTAGCCATTAAGTGCACGAATATAACGCAAATCGCATGCAAATGTATGCAAACTTTGCATTAATTTGTAGACTTTGGAGTTGAAAACACCACTGAGATCCTGAGGGCTCAAAACTAATGTTTTTAGATTAAACTAAAAGTAATGCTCTTTTAAGGTATCGCTTTCTTGATGCTTGCCAGGACTCACTCAACTGCTGAAAGTTTGACACTCTTCCCTACCCCCCGTGATGATTTCAATGCCTGATTCCATCTTACGCCTGGCCCCGCCCCGCTCAGTCTGACGTCACGTGACACCGTATTTGCATACTACCTGGGACTGGGTGTGACGCTCCCCTTTTCTGCGTCTTCTCATTGGGGGCGCTGGAGAACCAGCCCTCTTCTGCGTAGGCCAATCAGTGGTCCTTCGGACATGCGAAAGCAGGCGGGGGTGGGATGGGGGTGGGGTTTGGGGTCGGATCGCTAGGCATATTAACCAATTACCCTCTGGGAAGGGATGATCAAGCCGAGGATTGGTTGGGAGGAGAGGCCTGGGAATCCGTAGGCCAATGAGAGCTCTGGGTTGAAGGGGCCGGTCTCTGCCTCGTAGGGCAGATAAGCAGCCGCAACGGGGGTTGGGGGCTGTGTGGGGCTCGCTGTGGGGCCGAGGCAGGCGGGCGGGCGGGCAATGGCGGGGGCCGCAGCGGGCGGCAGAGGCGGAGGTGCCTGGGGGCCGGGGCGCGGAGGGTCGGGAGGACTCCGGCGGGGCTGCTCTCCCCCAGCCCCCGCCGGCTCCCCCCGGGCTGGGCTGCAGCCGCTCAGGGCCACGGTCCCCTTCCAGCTGCAGCAGCCGCACCAGCGCCGGGACGGGGGTGGCCCCGCAGGTGAGCTGGGCCTGGAGCGGGTGCCGGGGGAGGAGCCGTTGGGGGAGGGGGGCGCGTGGTGGGGGGAGGGGGTGTGGGAAGAAGTGTGAGGAAAAAGTGGCCAGGGGCGAGGGGAGAGAAACGGGGTCGTGCAAAGTCTCAGAGGGCGGCGGGAGCGAGCGCGGGGAGTCGTGAACTCGGGGTGCACCGCTGGGACAGTGTGCCGGGTGTCGGGGCCGGGAGCTGAGGGGAGGGACCTGGCAGATGGAGGCTGGCTTTGGGGGCGTAACCGAAAAGTGGCAGAAGTGTCGTGTGGGGGTGAGTGGAAGATGCCGGGGTAGCAGCGAGGCGTGAGGAAGGAGTGAGTGGCGCCTGATGGGGGCGCCCTGGGCAGGGTGGGCGCTGGACGTGTGCACGCGGAGGGGGAAGGGCATGGAGGAGAGTCCTTTTGGAGCCATGTGTTACTTCGACTTGAGTTTGGTCCCGCTCTACAGCTCTGGTTCCTTTCCTCCCGCTTCTCGTGCGTTTCCCTGTCGGCCACCTCCTGGAGCTGATTTCATCTGAGTCGTTGGAGTAAGTTAGTTTTATGGCTTTGACTACAGTGCAAACGCTCCGCTCCGATTCCCCAAATTCCTGTCGTCCCACAAGTTGTATGTCCCCAGATCATAGACCTGCTTCGTATGGCTGTCTCATCCCAGCCATCGTGTGTGTGTGTGTGTGTGTGTGTGTGTGTGTGTGTGTGGAGAGACCTGGGCAGTCCCGCCGTGCCGCCCGCCCCCTCCCCCCGGTCTTTTCCCCCTCCCCCCACTAAGGCCGTTTTGTCCTGGGCATTGTCAGCCAACGTGGCAGTGGGGTGAGGGCTACAATCAAGTACACTGTGGCAAATACCCCACTTTCTGAGCAGCACTGAACCGGTGTCTTACTAGCAGCTTGATGTTGGTGTGGGGAAACTAGCGGGGGTAAGCTTACCTGACTTTGACACTCAAGCTGTGATGGCCCCCCCCCTTCCCCCCAATGCAGTCAGTTAGGAATAGGAAAAGGCACCTACTTGCATGAAGAAGTTGGCAATAAGTTGAAAGTGAGGCTTGCATGTGATTCACACCATATGTGAAGAGATCACTGCACACTTCCAAAGCCCCAGAGTGTACCAAATGTACAAAAGTCATGGTCTCTGCCATCTAACTGTTAATGACATTCTCTAACCAGAGTTTCTTGAGCTTAATACCTACACATCCCCCTCCTGAAAGCATAGCTGCTACCCTGCCTTCTAGGTAAGAATGAGATTAAGAGGTCTCTGAAGTAGAAAGCCAAGTCTATCCGGACCTCACTGTAAATGTTAGCATTGCATCTTGGAATGCAGAAACTTGGTCAAATCTGGTAGCAAGATGGTGACCAACTAGTAAAAGTATGCCTAGAATCTGGTGGTGTAGAGCAAAGCAATGCTCAGACAAACTCATGCCTATCATGAGCTGTAAAGTAAACCACAAGACTACAAACCTGTTGGTTTTGTTTAGGCTTCCTTGGAGTCCAGGGAACTTGGTGTAACAGCCAGCACCAGAACCTTAGTCACTTTTAGTAGAAATCAATAGAAAGCCTGCCTGTGTACTAGCTAGAAATTGATTAGCAGTAATACTTTAAGAGCAGTTATTCTGTGTCTACCATAGCCTTATATTAAAAAGACAAACACTGGCGAATGCTGTGGAAAGGAGATGAGTGTAGGTTTGGATGACTGGGTTCTTTACATGACCTGTACCTTTTATAGGGCCGGGGGCTCGAAGACACTGGTAAAAACATAGGGAACTAGATTCTGCATTACCTGTCAAATTATTTAGGACAAGGTGGGTGGTCTTTTGCATGGGGATTGGGCTGATGGATTATTTCTTCACCTATTGATATCCCAGAGGCATTAATAAAGTGCTTACTTAGTGTGCAGTAGGATTATTTGTAGGTTTTCAGTGAGGTAGGAGAGAGGAAAGATAGAAGAGGGAAAGAGCGGCCTGAGTCTGAGGACTCCTTTGTGGCCAGACATTAAGGGAATGTACCTGGCCTTTGGTTTGGGAGTACATCAGGTTTTTTGCATGTTAAATTTAACCTTTATGTGTGTTCAGATTGTTTCCATTCTTTGGCCTTGAGAAGTGGTAGAAGTGGTTTTCTGTAGGCCATATGTGCTAGAAGGAAACATCTTGCAGTCATAAACCCTTAAGAGAACGGCTTTGGGTGCCAGAATGCCTGGGTTTTGAATCCAGGTTCTGCTACTTACTCGCTGTGTGGTTTAGAGGGAGTTACTTAACTGTTGTGCCTCAATTTCCACATCTGCAAAATGTGAATAATACTATCAGCATCCTGAGAATCATATGAGGTAATAGGTACAAAGTGCTTAGAACAGTGCTTGTCCCATAGAAGGTGCTATAACAGTGTTTACTGCTACTTATATTGTTATTCTTTCCACCTAGCCAAGGTGAGAGCACTGTTGGCCAGAGCCCCATTGCCTTTTCAGGCTTCAAAGAGCAAACCCATATTGGTCTGAAACCAGTACTGCAGGTTTCAGAATTTCAGGGCCTCCCTTTGCACTTCCATTCCCTCATCTTTTAAAATGAGCTTTTTAAAGCGGCTCTGAAACCCAGCTGTTTAAAAAGGCAGGTGAGCGGGGACTGGGTTTCAGGAACAATTAAGTGTCGTCACCGTTTCTGTTTCCCATCTCGGAGGGATGTAGTGCTCGGCACCCTGCAGTTATCTCTCCACCGCACACCCTGTTGTGTTCTTGACAAGATATATTAGACCTTGTAAAAAAGTTATGATGTAAAGAGCAGGATTTACCTTCTGTGACCATTCATCCACAAGGGATGTCTTCATAAAGTAAGGAATGGCTTCATTTTATGAGCCTGGGCTAGGGATGTGGAAGGCAGAAGAGAGTAGAGGGAACAATAAAGGTCAACTCTAAGAAAGCTAAGAGCCACTAGTGGGTAATAGAAACCCAGGATAAATTTCTTACTGAAATTCCTCCTTTAATTAAATTATCCTCTGTGCCGTATGTCTCTTGGAAGCTGTTAATGTTTATGTTCTTCCAGGACCAATGATGATGGACAAAATGGCACTAAGAGGTAAAATTGTTTGGGGTTGCAGTCTTATCCTGTTATGTGTCTGTCTCCATAGCCTTAGAATGAAGCTAATGTTTAATCCAGCCTTGCAAACTCTTCTCCAATGGGCTAGCCCCAGGCGGGTGCTGGAGAAGCCAAATGCTGCCTCTGTACCTCCTCTGCCCACCAGACCTTCTTAAACCAGAGGTTGGCAATCAGGGCCTACAGGCTAAGTCCAGGTCTCTGCCTGCTTTTGTAAATAATGTTTTACAGAATACAGTCATGCTCCTTCAGTTAGGTATTGTCTGTGGCTGCTTTTGCACAACCATGACAGCGTTGAGTAGTTGTGATATAGACCATTTGGCCTGCAAGACAAAAATATTTACTACCACTTGGCACTCTAATAGAAAAAGTGAGCCTATCTTTGTCTTAAACAGTGTTCCTCACCATTATTCCTGTATAAAGATCAGTTTCAAACGTGTGTGATACCCACCTCCTTAACAAGCCTGTGTCCCCACACGTATTTTAGGGGTAAAGCAAAAGGGGTTATCAGCTTCCAGTCCTCCATCTTTGTGGAAGATCAGCACATGTGAATCCAGGCTGCCCACCCCCACTGTTTTCAGGTGGCATATGTTCAATAGACATAAACTAATCTGGATTTACATAAAAGCTTAACTGTTAGGCAAATGTGTGCCCCTTCCCACTTACCCGCCCTGCAAACCTAACAACTCACAACTGCAGTGAGCACATTTTAAAATCAGATGGAAATTACTTTAAGCTTATCTCCTGTTTTGGATTTTTCTTGTTACCTTTTATTTTTCTGAACAGATCATTGTGAGCTGGCAGTAGTCAACGGCTGCCCTAAAATACTGGCTTCCCCACAGGGACATAGGAAGGGTTTATTTTAAAGGTTTTCCAAGATGGCCGTTTCAATGAATATAAGGCAGCATTGTTATCAGCAATGCTGTTGGTAATTATTAAACGTTTTTCCTTGAAATGCTTTGAAAACTTAGTTTTTGGGGGATGGGTGTTTAGATAGGTGTGGAACCTCATAAAGGAGGTTGCTTATGGTAGAGCCTGGATGGAAGCCCTCATCAAACCATGGTCCTTTTGGACCCTGATGCCAGAAACAGCCTGGAGATTAGAATAGAATGCAACTCTTCTATGCCAAAGAGCCATCTTGCTGTAATGAAGCTTGGGGGTGCAGTTTCTTTACCTCTTTTAAGAGCTGCAATTATTCTTTAAAACCCTGTGAGTGAAGTACCTTCTGTTTGGGAAGTATTAACCACCAGGCACTTCCCAGCCTGATACTGCGAACTTGCTTTTGACGGTTTTGCTGGTACCAGGCACCTGGTCAGCAAAATGCACTACTGAAATAATCTGACTCTTAAATATTATCAGCAAGGGCATTCTTGAAATTGGGGGCCACAGTACCTATCTGCTTTATCCCTTGGTACCTAAAGGACTGGGTCCATGTGTTCTTCAGTATTTTAGAAAGAAAATTATATACATGAAATTCGTGCACATCAGGTCCCTAGGCCTGGCCAGCAATCAAAGCGCAAGCGTCTGGTGTGGAAGGGAAAGTCCCAGCTGATCTCTGGGCCCTGGGCAGCACCTGGGCCCCTGCTCGCACCCGTCTTAGCCTGGCGCCACCCACTCACCTGCTCCACCATCCCACTGTGGTCCCGCTCTCATCAGGGCCAGCAGTGCCTTCACTGCCGACCGCTGCCAGCACTGTGTTGCCAATGCCCACCATGTTCTCCGCTGCCCCCTGGTGGTCAGCACATGTCATAGCGAGTGGTCAAACTCCCTGTCTCCCTATTGAACGACCACCCGAGGGGACAATTTGCATATTAGGCCTTTATTGTATAGGATGGAAGTTCTCCACTTATGTAATGTAGAACTAGGATATTTCAACCATTTGAGGTCTGTGGAGGATAGGTGAAAACAACAGTGGGGTGTGGTAAGAAGATATCATTCTCTCTGGTTCCAGATATAGATAGATCTCCAGAACATTTGAAGCAGGATTGCAAAAAATGAGTATTGCCAAAGTGATTGGTGGGCAATCACTTACCCTGCATTTTCTGCTATTTTATACTGAATAGTATGATGGGCACCAAGGCCACACTATCTCTTGATTTTAATTGAAATGTTAGAAATTGAGCTTCCTCCCCTGGATTCTTAGAGCTCTCAGGGAGAGCCTTTGTGCCAAAGGATTCAACTTTAGGGTGTGACATGTTCCACGGACAGGTCTGGTTTTGAGTTCTTATTGACACTATATATCAAACTAGATGCCTGGTGAACGAATTCGTACACCAGTGGCGACCCTTGGCCTAGCCTGTGCCCTCTCGCAATCCAAGACCCCTTGGGGGATGTCGGATAGCCTGTTTTGGCCTGATCCCTGCAGGCCCAATCCAGACAGGAGAAGCCCGATCATGTGTGTTGAGCGTCTGTCCCCTGGTGGTCATTGCACGTCATAGCAACCGGTCAACCAGTGGTTTGGTCGCTTAGGCTTTTATATATAGAGATGCTATTTGACACTAGCTCACATGCTTTACTAGACTTACCTGGGCTTACTCTTATTCCACAGGCAGTTTGGAGCCTTCTTAAGGGGCTGGAAGGGAAAATCTTTGTGTTTCCTTCCCAGTTCAGAGTCAAGGTGGGTGACCACCAGCAAGTTAGTTTAGTGAGAGTGGACAATCTCTTCGTGGGTGAGTGAGTTTTACTTCCCTCTGAGTGAATAGAAGAGGGCGCAGGGAAGGGTGGGGGTGGAGGAAAGATGGGTGGGAACGCTGATAACTTCCTACGTCTGCCTGAACGGAATCTTCACAGAGGGCTCCCGTTATTTGGTTTGCAGGGTTATGAATTAACCAAACATTAGCCAGATCTATTCACACTGTCAGGCCAAAAACAAACGCTGACCTCCAGGTCCTCTCCAGTCGTGGGGAACTTGGGAAGGGGCTGTTGGTGGGAATAGCTGTAAGGTGGGAGTTCTGTACAGCTAGCTGTTCATTCTCAGGCCTCCAGCTCCTGGTCCCCACCAAACCTCCTGGTTTTGAAAACTGGCACTTTGCTTTCTCCTCCACACTGTTGCTGGGGTCACTACAAAGCTGAATGCCCAGCTTGGAGTCATTTAAATGTTTATCCTCAGGCTTGAATAAGCCTCAATTGACTTTTGCTGTGTGGGAGCACCACAGCCAATCAAGGGTAGCTTTAACAGACTAAAAGAATGCTATCAAAGTATTTCATAATAGGAAAACTTTTAACTCCAGCCCCTGGGGAACCTGGAGCTGCAGTCGGGGCTGTGTACAGACATTCACGCTGCCCTGCTCACGAGCCACAGACAGCTGACACTGGGGGTGGATAGAGTGCCGTGGGCTCAGCCCTGCCTGCACGTTAGCAGTTTTCCAGCTCCCTAATAAAAGGGGTGGAGGTTGGGGGAGGCCTGGGAAGACTCCTCAGGAGGTTTTGGTTGATCTGAAGCAGCAGGCCTATGATTGGGTGGGGGGCCGGGGGGGGGGGGGAGAGATTCCTCTCAGGGGTGACTGACTATGACTTCTTAGAGAATGCACAGTGTTTGGCAATGCAGAGTTGTAAGTTTGGGATGCCTCTTCTTTGACCTTGTGCTCCCTATTTTGTGAGTGGTGGGTGGTTTTTGGAGGGGGGACTATGTTAACAAGTATAGTCTAGTCTACTACTAGTTCTGCCACCTGAATAACCTATCATCTGATCCTAAATGGAAACATGCAGGAGAGCCTTGAGGTCTAACCTCCTTGAGAGGCAATGGTAGCATTAAATATACAATTCTAAAAGCAAATAACTGACATGTCCACAGGTGAATAAAGTATAAATTCAAGCTGGAGGTCACATAGGATGAAGGAATACCGTATTCAGTGTTAGGTGGGCTTAATTAGGGAATTACTAGGGTTTGAGTAGGCTTTTTTTTATTTTTATTGGACATCATATTGTTCTCTCCAGGGTTAAGTTTTTATTCTCCCTTTCCTTTCAGAAGTGGCATTGATGTGGCCTTGTCTGATCAGCTGTATTCCTTAACTTTCCCAAATCACTTTAGTCCTTTCTGCCTCGTGCTAGAAATTGTGTGCCTGCCTTTTTAAAAGGTAGGCACCTCATGTTTCAAGTTCAAGTGCAATGGAACTCACCCTGCAGCTTGAACAGATTTGAGTGTTTTTGCAGAGGGAGGGTGAGGGCAGATGGGGAGTGCCGTGCTCAATAAATACTTGTTGGATTGAGTTGCTGGAAAGGCAACAGGGGTGGGGAGAGTGAGCCACACTTCCCCCAGGCTCACTTGAAGTGGTTTTTCCCACTTCTGGTCCCCATACACTATGCCCCTTTATAACACCTCTCTTCAGCTACTTATAAGCTCCCCAACCCCCAAGTGTTAGTTCTCTCTCTCTCTCTCTCTCTCTCTCTCTCTCTCTCTCTCAATCTCTCAATCACTGTTCTCCTATTCATCCTGGTCATTGGGCTTGAAGTCCAGCTGGTGGCAAAGATGTGGCATTTCCATGGATGTCATTGCTAGGCCTGTAGACTCTCTTCCCCACACACTTAAAGCCAGAGGGTGACTTGGGTAGTTAGTTACCAGGTTGATCCATGGAAACAGCCAATGTTTAGGATTTTGTAAAAAAGCCAGACTACCTGGCTTTAGGCTTAGATGTGGATATGGGTGAGAGGCCAGGGAGCGGAGTTGTCTCTTGGCTCCTAGGGTGTCTTCCGAGGTGTGATCAGGCTGGAAGCCCCCTCTCCCGGGCCAGGTGCCATCCTGTGATACAAAGCACTGCTGTTTCTCCTTTTCTTCCCTAGCCATGAGGGGAAATGCTGGAAAGAGATGCTCATTATCATTCCCCAACCCCTGGGCACAAACACTGTCATCCGTGGAGTCTGTGTTCCCCTGCCTTTAAAGTTGTAGACCACGGGCCTGGGGTGCAGTCAAAATGGTCTAAACCTGCTCCATGGGGGGTAACCGAAAAGAGTGAAAATGTGATTGGGGAGAAACAAAGGCAGCTTCCCTTAACCTCCTCTTCCCCACACACTGCCTCCCCTTTAAGGGTTTTCTGTGCTCTGTGCATGTTTGATCGCCCACACAGCTTTGAGAGAACCTCCGTTGATAACACGTGCGCTCCCTGCCCCACACCTGCAAGCTGGCTGAAAACCTGCCGCATGGCCCCTGCTTGGGATTGTCTTTGTAATTCTTGCCCATCAGATAGGACATACACAGTGGGGTGGAGGGTGGAGTCGCATTTGGCATGACAGAGGGGATGCAGCCAGAGAGCTCTCACAGAATTACGTAGTCTGGATTGAGAGATTGGGGAGAGGAGGGCGATATGAGTCACATCCATGCGTACGTGCACATCTTTATGCTGAGAGCAGCACCTGGACTGTTCCTTATTAGAATCGAATTCCTGGGTAGCTCTGTGTTCACAGAAGAAGACTAAAACAGGTGCCTTGTGGACAGGAAGAGTTTGGAATCCCAACTCTGGTAGGCGCCCAAATGCATCTATATTTTCAGGGAACTGGAGAGTATAGATCGTTAGTTTTGACAATGTGGACCATTTGCTGAGCTCTTTGTTGCTCATACTCGGTGCTCTGGAATGCTTCTCACTCAGCCATCCACACGACAATCCTTCGGGTGCAGGTGGCATTTAGTTGTGTTTGCCGATAAGGAAACTGAGGCCCAGAAAGGAAGTGACTTGCCCGCCATGGGACTAAGAAAGCCCTTTTGCTCCTGATCCCAGGGCTCTTCCTACAAAGTCTGAACAGCCTGTTATCAGTTTCCACGCCAGCTGGCATGCTCTGCTGTCTGCCGGCACATGCCCAGTCTTTATTCCCTTCTGCTTGTATACCTGTGTTCCAGAAGCTAAAAGGCATTGGGAAGGAAAACCGGCTGTAGAGAAGTTTGTTCCTTTAACACCCCCTAAGTGACTGACTACTTGGTGTGGCTAATTGGAAGGTGGTGATTATTCCATTATGTGTGTGATATGGTGGTGGCTTTTGAGTGTTTCCAACTGGTTGGAGATAGGCAATTTCCATGTTGAATCAGAAGCTCACCAGAGACAGGCAGGGCCCAGGAGACAGGCGGGGTTTTCCTGCCTCTAAGCGTCTAAGGCAGCGGTTCTCAACCTGTGGGTCGAGACCCCTTTGGCAGTCGAACGACCCTTTCACAGGGGTCGCCTAAGACCATCCTGCATATCAGATATTTACATTATGATTCATAACAGTAGCAACATGACAGTGATGAAGTAGCAACGAAAATCATTTTATGGTTGGCGGTCACAACATGAGGAACTGTTTTTAAAGGGCCAGAAGGTTGAGAACCACTGGTCTAAGGGGTCATGATCATTGTTCCAAAGCTTGGGGTCATATGGAGATTTTCTTATCTGTGACTATATGGAACCCATAAAAACAACTAGGGATAAATGTGGGTGGTGCATTCCTATGGTTGAGGGTAGGTGCAGGTGACATTCCCTCATGATGACAACTTAGTCCTCTGTGTAGGAAAACCCTGGTGCACACCTTCCCCCAACGCCCCTGCTGTGCTCCACCTCAGCAGGCCTCCCTCTCCTAGCTTTAGGTTAACTGGACTGGAGTCATTGTGATACATGACTGCCTTTCTGAGACAAGCATGTGCCCAGTAAGGGGAACATTGGGGACTTGAATTCGGGAGGAAGTCCATCTAGGGCAGTGGTTCTCAACCTTCCTCATGCCGCGACCCTTTAATACAGTTCCTCATGTTGTGGTGACCCCCAGTTTCATTGTTACAAACTGAACATAATTAAAGCATAGTGATTCATTACAAAAACAATATGTAATTATACATGTGTTTTCCGATGGTCTTAAGCGACCCCAATGAAAGGGTCGTTCGACCCTCAAAGGAGTCGTGACCCACAGGTTGAGAACTGCCGGTCTAGGGGCTTGGTCTCATGGAGAATTGCCTGGCCTGCTTCATAGAGGTTACCTAGCCCTCCCGACAGGGTTATGGGCGGTCTTACCTCCTTACTTCTCTTACAAAACCAGATTCTATGTAGAATTCTTGAATGTTCTAATAACCATATGCTTATGTGGAACCTTTCTTTCCCAGTTACTTCCCAACTTTATAAAATAAAATCCCATTGTAAACAAACATTATAAATATTATTTTATATAATAAAGCTATTTTCATGGTTTATATAAATGTTTTGTGGTTGTTTTTTGTGGTTTTTGTTGTTTAAAGAAAAAGATAAGAGTAACCAACTATCTTCTGTAACAAGTACTTTTTCTGGTCCCAGTCCACTCATAGTTCATCTCTAAGCAGAACACTTGAGAGCTTGCTGTTTGCATTGGAGGGAGGGAGAAGGAGCAGAGCTGTGGAAGCATCAGATAGCAAGGCCTCTTTTGCTTTCTCTTCATCTTGAACCTCCAGACCCTCTGATACTTCCTTGTTGTTTTCAAATAAAACACCACACAGAACCCCAACAAAGGGTGGCATGTGTTTATCTGAATGTATTTTGGGTGTAAATGTGTGTGTGTCGAGTGTGAATGTGGAAGAGTATATACGTATGTGAGAAAAAGTACACGTGAAAGAAAGCACATGATAAAGCAAGTGGGGCAAATATTTAACAATAGGCGGATCTGGGTAAAGGTTATATGGGTGTTCTGTGTATTCTTGTTCTTGCATCTATAATTTTGAAATCATTTCCAAGTAAAAAATGAATATATACCAGACCAATTTGTACCCTGGGAGAAGCTTTCTTCTACCATCCTCATGCCATCTCCTGTTCTTCCCATTTAACAGACGGAAATCAGTGACTCATCTAAGTTCATGTAGCCCATTGGGGCAGAGGCAGATTTGGGCCCATGAATTGACAGTTATAGTAGGTCACCTCTCAGGAGATTTCATCTTTTTCTTAATAATCAAGCTGAACAGGGTTGGGTGCCTGCTGCTGTGTGTCCGAGCCCAGTCCATTCCCCACGTTGACCCAGCAGAGGGATCGCTAGGGTCACAGCAGTCTGCGGACACTCACGGAGCATATTCAGGGTGTCCAGGACTTTCTACGAGGAAACTTTTCTTACTCTAAGAAACACTCTTATTGTGCTCCTCACTCTACTTTTTAAATAAAATACATGAAATCAGAAGGCCCTCTTGCACCAGAGCCACGGAGTATACCACTTCGCTTTTTTTTTTTTTTAAATTTTATTGATTTCAGAGAGGAAGGGAGAGGGAGAGAGATATAGAAACATCAGTGATGAGAGAGAATCATTGATCGGCTGCCTCCTGCATGCCCCCTACTGGGGATCGAGCCTGCAACTCGGGCATGTGCCCTTGACTGGGAATCAAACCCGGGACCCTGCAGTCTGCAGGCCAATGCTCTATCACAGCCATCGGCAAACTACGGCCCGCGGGCCGGATCCGGCCCGTTTGAAATGAATAAAACTAAAAAAAAAAAAAGACCGTACCCTTTTATGTAATGATGTTTACTTTGAATTTATATTAGTTCACACAAACACTCCATCCATGCTTTTGTTCCGGCCCTCCGGTCCAGTTTGAGAACCCATTGTGGCCCTCGAGTCAAAAAGTTTGCCCACCCCTGCTCTATCCACTGAGCCAAATGACCTAGGGCACCACTTTGCATTTTTATAGTAAGGTTCTGAGGGGGAAAGAGTTGAATTTGGTTTAGAAAGCGATGCCAGGTTATGGGCCTGAGCCAGATAGCTTCCTCAGCTGTGTACCAGTCGGTTTATTGTACCAACTGTCTTCTGAATGTACAGGAACCTGAGAGAGCGCATCTGTATGGCTTACCACAGAATGCCTTACCAAGTGGACAGGAGTTACAACTTCAAACACAAAGGGAGGTTTCGCTCTTGGTCAGTGAAACCTTCCACATACCACCTGACCTAAGGAGGGGTGGATCTGATGATTACTGCTAAGCAGAAGGAGTTAGAGTTCAGACACTGATCTTTATTTCCCGCCCCGCTACTCTGACACCAAACCACAGTGTATACGTCCATCAGTGCTCCATGAAGGCACTTGCATTATCCCTGACATTTTTACTTGCTGATACTTCCCCTAGTTTTCCAGAATTGGGGTAAGTAAATGAGTCCTATGTAGAAAAAACAGGTTTTAAAAAGTCTCTAGCGTTCATGTGTGTCCTTTATCTGGAATGTCTCCCTGCAGCTACCCTAGAGCCGTGAGACTGTGGTTCAGTTGGCATCAAAGGGTTTTTTTTTCATGGGCTCCAGCCAGTTATGTAAAATAGACCCATGAGCATTTACTGTATTATTACCCAGCTTACATACTTAGGCAGTTACTAAGTTCTATCTGCTCCCCATTATTCTCTGATTCTTCTTGGCTCTGTCTACCCAAAATCAGTGCTGGGTGGATGGGCATCCAGAATGAGGGCACGATGCAAAAAAGAACCACCCAGTGGGTTGTCTGCAGCTTAGAAGTCTGCGTTGGAGCAGCTGCGCGAATGGCCACAGCTGCCTGCTTAGAAGGGACCGGGACAACTGAGCCTTTTCCTTTCAGTTCTTAGAGACATGGATAGGACGCCTTGGTAATTAACATTCCTAACTGCTTCCCTTTTGCATCAGGAGGATAAGACTCATAAAAGAAAATGGCATTACTGTTAAGCAGCTCGTGGCTTAACCAGATACAAAGCCCATCTTTTACAGGGAAGATGGTGTCACTTACCTTCAGTGACTGGAAGCCCACGGGGTGAGGTGAGCTGACCAGCATCCTTCTGCTATGAAGTCATCAGTGGTCAGGCATGTGCTGATATTAGGATAGATTTTGCCAGTGGCAGACCTGTCAGGGTTCTTTCTGGAGGGCCATCTAATCTTGCTTTTCAGGCTAGGGTTACCCTGGAGGCTCTACGCAACCTTTGAGCCTCCCTTAGGAGATCTGAGCAACTGGCAAAACCGGGGCGTCAGAGCAGGGGCTGACCTGGAAGGTTGCCCAGCACACTTTGGGGGTTTTCCACCTGTAGACACAGTCTGGGAGTTTGCCACTGAGTTGAGGTTAGGCTGGGTCAGTTCCAGAATGTCCAAGGCCAGTTGGGGAACCACTAGATGGGGTGTCGTGGTCTCGGGTATCTCCTCGCTGAAGCTGGGCACACAGACTAGAACTTGAGTAAGGAGATGGAGATCACCAGAGAAGACTTTCTACTGGTGGGACTCAGGCCCACATAGCTTTTCAAGGCTGTGAGGGTTGAGCAGAATGACTAAGAGGATTTTAGACCCTTTAGGCAAAGCAAATTCTGTGACTGTACCTTCCTGGCCCTGAGGAACATAACTGAGCAATTGCTCCCTATAGCCCTGCTCCCCGCTGCCCCACCCCAGCAAAATGAACCAGGGATAAAAGCAGAGGTCCTGACAGATTCCAGACTAATGAGGTGTAGCCAGTGAGCAAACCTGCCCTCTGAGCGCTGATGTCTACGGGGTGTTTACGCCAGCTCATCCAGTCATGTGACCAGACCTGCTTGTGGCTTGCCATAGGTAAATTGCGTGCTATTTATAATCTTCTGCTGGGGGGAGGAGGTGGGAGAGATCATCTGGGAGCCCACAACACAGCTGTCTGACCAGCCTAGGTAAGGCAAGTCTCCCTTTGACTTTGTGCCTTTTTTCTCTCTTTAACTTATTTTGCCCCAGGTAGTAACATGACCTCTGAGCTTTCAATTGAGCTGATTTGGTCAAGAAGCCTCTCTTATTCACCCTTTCATGGTTGGGGAATTCTAGAACTAGTGGAGCCTCAGACTGTTCTGATGTAACATACTGCCTTCCGGGGTGAACACTGAGACATCTGGAAGCATATAATTATCTCTTCCTGGAGTTCTTTAGTAGATGCTGCAATCGCCCTCATTCAGCTCTGATGAGCAACTTCTTCCTTTTACCTCGCTAGAGTCTCCTAATTAAAGTCTTTTTACTACACTTTATTTTTGCACCCACACAGAAGACTGATAAATTCTAATTAATTTCACCTTCCTCCTGGAATCTACCTATCGTCCCTTGAGTCATCCTTATCCATCTTCCCTCGGATCTATCTGGTTTCTACATTCCTTTTGAAGAGCAATAATGGCAAATGAATCCCCAGGGGTAACTTGGTTGGGCCTATATGAGCTTATATCCAGCTTCAACTGTGTTTCTGGACCTATAGGAACCCCTTAGTTCTACCCCCAGTCTTGCTCGTCTTGGGATGACGTGACACTTCTTAATATGGTTTAAAGTCTTCACATAGTATTTTTATTCTACGTTGTACTGATTTACATCTTTCAATTCCTTGCCTCAGATTAAGCCTCAGTCACTGTTTCATTTCTTCTCGCCCATCTTCTCTTTCCCCAAATTAGAAATCCAGAGCAGTGACCCCAGTGACCTGCCAGGTGTGAAATGCTCAAGGGTTCCCATCCTTGCAGGGGAGTGAACTGAATTGCCGTCTTCCCAAATTAAGCCAGTTTTACATTATTACCTCTCACAACTTTATTTTGGAAAAATTTCAAACCTTCAGAAAAGTTGTAAGGACAATGCATACCCATTTATTCTTCACCTAGACTCACTGATAACTTTTAGTCACAATCATCTAATCTCTCTTCTTTCCTTTTGTGTATTATGTATATGTGTGTCTAGACCAGGGGTGGGCAAACTACGGCCCGCGGGCTGTATCCGGCCCGTTTGAAATGAATAAAACAAAACAAAAAAAAGACCGTACCCTTTTATGTAATGATGTTTACTTTGAATTTATATTAGTTCACACAAACACTCCATCCATGCTTTTGTTCCGGCCCTCCGGTCCAGTTTAAGAACCCATTGTGGCCCTCGAGTCAAAAAGTTTGCCCACCCCTGGTCTAGACGAACATACATCTGTGCATCCCTGTGTGCTTTTTTGGTGAACCATTTGAAAATAAGTTGCAAATATCATAGTACTTTGCCCTTTACTTCAGTGGCCACTCCTGAGAATAAGGGCATTCTTCTACATAATCACAGTATCATTACACTAAGTAAATTATAAGTCCATATCATCTTATATCCAGTCCATTTTCAATTTCCCCTTTGACAACTTTTTTGTGTTGTTTTTGATCCAGGATCCAATGTCAAGGTTCTTGTTTGGTTGTGTCTTTTTAAAAAGCCTCTTGCAAAAAAAAAAAAGTCTCTTGCCCTGGCCAGTGTGTTCAGTGGTTAGAACACTGGCCCATGTACCGAAGGGTTGTGGCTTTGATTCCCAAAGACATGTACCTGGGTTGCAGGTTCGATCCCTGAACTAATCGATGTGTTTCTCTGACCTTGATGTTTTTCTCTTTCTCTTCCCCCCCTTTCTCTTCCCTCCCTTCCACTCTCAAAAAAAATATTAATGGGAAAAATGTCCTTGGGTGAGGATTAACAAAAAAAATTCTCTTAATAAGTGGCTTATGTGGTGATACTTTGGCATTATGTAAATATTCTGTTCCCCCAGTAGTTCTGGTATCCATTGATGGCACTTCCTGATTGGGATATTATTGGGAGTTGTATAAAGCCAGTTCTGAATTAACACTAATGGATGTAAGTATTGACATAAGCCATTCAAAAGAAGAATTAAAAAATTGGGGGAGGGGGTTTGAATCATTGTAGGGAAGCAACAAAGTGGAGCCATCACATTCTGTCCAAGTCTCAAGTATTTTGTGTGACGTGGGTTGATACGAATTGTAGCAGTTATTTACACATACATTGCCATCCAGAAGTTTGCTTGAGGTCAGGAAGAAAGCAGGCTGACTAGAGCTAAAAATAAGTCGTGGTTGGTTCACAAAGGAAAAATTACTTTGGCTATTTGAAAGTAATTCTATTATTTCCTTTTGTTCTCTCACTTGTTTTCCACTTTGCTCGCTAGAAAAGGGATCCCTCACATCTTAATTGTCTTCCTTCCCTCGCCCAACATGCCAGTTGGTAAAGCAATGTTCCTGAGACCCAGGTATGTATGATCATCCTGGTTCCTAGCAAGGGGAAGGATTAGGACCCTTTGGATCCATGGAGTGGCCCCTGGACCAAGGCAGGCATATGACAGTTGAGTCTGACAATGAAAAGCAAGTGTAGGAAATGTAGTTTCAAAAATTCTTTATTGGGAAAAAAGGCCCGTGTCTCAATTTGCTCGGTGGCATTAGAGAAGTCAGTTCACCTCTCTACATGAGGATGTGCACACACTCAGAACAGAAATCAGGGTGCAGTTTCAATCACAACTGTCCTCTCACAGGGTGTGTGCTGCAGATGAACCTCCTCAATCTCTGGTTCTTTACCTCCTTTATCTTAAAAGACTACCTAAGAGCTGACTGGAAGTTGTGATTTCTCATCTACTTGATAGGAATCAGATCATTGTGGGAAGTGAAGATACGGAAGGGTTTATGTCTGTCTTGTGAGAAATTCATCATTCCCAAATAACTGCAGGGGTGAGGATTTTTTTTTTTTTTAATTTTAGGGAGACAGGGCTAGTCTCTGCACTATTTTTGCTATTTTTGCAAAGGCCAAGTAGCTCCAATCAGTAATTGCTAGTATTTTGTTTTAAGAATGTCAAAATCTTACAGAACTCTTTAGAGAATTGAGATAAAAGGTGAAAAGTTCACCCCACTTCCTTTTCTAACTGCAGCTTCTTGAGAATTGAACAAAATGTCTAACTGCTGTCTACTCTTTCCACACACACACACACACACACACACACACACACACACACACTGGGGTCGTCCTTGTCCTCTTTGCTGATGGTGAATAGTTAGTACTAGTACTAGTACACTCCTTATTTTCCCCCACAATGACATCTCCAGATGGGTTTGTCCTGGCCCTTCTCTCCAGCTGCCTATAGCTGTGGTCTGCACCCTGGAGAGTCAGACTTGTAGCCAGAAACGCTTTCATTTGAGCTACACACTTAAATATGGAGTCAGTACTTAAGTGAGGGCCTGTCTGAGAAGTTTTCCACGCATATACAAATCTCATTGCTCTTTTCTCGTTAGGTAGGTAAGCCTTCTTGGTAAGGGAAATGTGATGTTACTATTGATTTCTTCTTCCTTTTTAATCTAGTTTCTTTGGTTTCTTCTCCCGGTTATGGTTGAAATGAGCTATTGCCTGGTGTTGAAAGAAGTATTCAAAGGCCCAAGTTTAATTTTCCCAGCTGGGATGGATGGGGTCTCCTTGGGCTTTCCAAGGAGGGTTCTAACTCATGTACAGTCAGATTGGGGATTTCGGTTTGACCGCAACTTCCCTCCAAAACCCACACGTCCCCGAGTTAAGCAGTTAAGCGGTGCTGGAGCACTGGGAGCTCAGAAGACTGCCTGCCCTGCGTAATCCCAGCACGTGTACCGAAATGGAACAGTAATCCCTGTGAAGCTGTAGGAGGGACTTCCCCTACTTACTGCAACTCTGTTATTGGGGAAATGTGTAGAGTTCTGAATCCCTATTTTACTTTGCTCATCTCCAGATTAACATCCCCCCCCCTCCCCCCCTGCAAAAAGAATCTCTGCATCACTGCTAGGAGATGGGACAGGGTCGCGCCTGCTCCCTCCATGTGCAAGCCACGTGACCCGCCTCAGCCCTGGGCCTGCTTGTCCTTCCTAACTGAAGATCGGTGACTGAAAAAAGCAGATTGTAGAAAAATGTGTATGATGTGATCTCATTTTATAAAAAATATGTATGCACCCATATGTGCATGAAGAGAGGCCAGGGAAGATATGCACCGTAGTGATCTTTGAGTGGGGGCATGCATAGTTTTTAGTTTTCATTTTTTGTTCATCTGCATTTTCTTATTTCCCTCAACATATGTACAGTTTTTGTTCTAAACAAGAGCTATTTTCTCTTTAAGAGGGGAGGCGAGACAACTCGAGCTAATAATGCTTCAAAGCCCAACAACATGAGAAAGTGACTCATAACTTGTTTGTTGGACCTGCTGGTTGTTGAGTTCTTGCCACGTGTGAGGTCTCATTGGCTGCCTTTCTCTTCTTCTTTCTGCGCTTGGGTATTTTGGGATCACTAGGTTTCAGGCTGATGGAGGATGGGAGGAGGGTAGCCTTGTCTTATTTCCCAGGCCTCTGTCTCCTACATGAGAGTAAAATAAGTGAGGTAGCGCCCCTAGATGCTCAGCCAGGACCCTTTGGTCAGGGCCTGATTTCTCCTCATAAGCTGCTAAGCCTCTGCCCCACAGTCCATCTCTGGCCAAGTTGAGAAGGGCAGCCACAAACGCCTCACTTCCTGCGCCATCTGCTGCCTTCCCCCTTCCCCTGACCCTGTCTTGCCCTTCTAAGAGCTGTCACCTTTCTCCTTTGGGTACCAAGGATGGGCGTTTGCGGGTGTGGTCAGACCTGAGCTGATTTCCAGCCAGGGGATAGGAGAGAGCAGAGAGACCATTGGGTGATCCTTCTGAAGAGGCGCTGGCTGGGGTCCCTCAGGTGCTTAGGGGTTGTAACCTTGTTAGCAGCTTCTTCTCCCACTTCTCCTGTATCACAGCGCTTATCACAGAGCTGGCCTGTGGTGGGCTGCAAAATCTGCTTGCTGGAGCAATCAGTCGGTCCCCGGTGGCGTGCCAGGCCCCTGCTAGCACTCTTGGTTCCGTGTCTTATCTGCCCTTTGTGTGCTCTCCTCCCTATTGACTGTCCCCCGTGCGCAGACACTTGACTGCTGGTCCTCTGCACCCAGAGCCCCCTCTCCCACAGCCATAAAAATGCAGCAGTTGGGAGCCAGGGCCAAGTGGCTCTGGAAGATAGCACGAAGGCTTCTTATCTCCGGTGTGTGCCGGTTTGTTTTGTTTTTTCCATTTGCCGTTGCCCAAGAACCAAAGCATCCGCCACTGATCAGCTACAGGGTGAAATGGCCTGGCCCGGTGCCAAGCGCCCCGCCAGGTGGCTGGGCCGCGGAGGCTGCCGAATGCGATGGGCCGATAATACCCCACAGCGCTGTAAACAGGACACTCCACCCTCCCGCAGCCACCCAGCCAGGGCCCCGGCGGCCTGCTGCTTTGTCATGGCCTGTCATGACACGGGCGTCTCTCCTCAGATAGGAGAGCCGATTGTCTTATAATCCTCCCCATTTCCCAAATCTGAGAGGGGTACTTTCCAGAAATGAAACCAGTTCATCTTCTGACCACAAGCAACCGTTGTTGCTTTTCGGAGCTCCTCCGTTAACCATCATCGCACAGTGGCAGGGCAGAGCCCACTCCCTAGATCCTTCCGGTAGGCCCATGAGGGACAAGCCCGTGAGATCTCTTAGGGGGTGTTCCTCATGGAGGTGGGTCTCAGTGGGTAGCACAACTTGAGTGCTGCCCCGCGGCTGCTGATGCCCACGTCTCCAGGCAGTTTTATTTCCGCCCCTGCGCCGTTTACTCAGGGGGGTGTCCATGCCGCGTTCGACTTCCCAGTGAAGGGCAGGGCTTTGACACTGCAGATGTGTACCTTCCCAAGGGATAGTGGTGGCTGGAACTCGCGCTGCTGTCTTGTGTGGCAGCCTCTTTCTAGGCTCCCTCACCCCCACCTTTAATCCTAAAGGACTGTGGTATGGGGAGGGATTATGACAATGGGTTTGACCTAATCTAGCTAATGAAGACTTTCAAGTGCATTTGTATCTCATCTGTTTTTTACAGCATCCCTAAGAGGGAATGCAGGCGGAGTCCTGCTCCTGCTTGCCAGATGGGAGGGCAGGCCCAGGGAGGCTGCCTGGTGTTGGCTACAGTCATACCGCAGTACAGTGAAGGCAGAGCCGCAGTCAGGACTAGATCCCTCCGGTCTGAGCCCCCACATATTTGGGTGGGGGAACACTGCTTCACCCTGTGGCCCCTTCCAGGATGGAACAAAATGTGTCTGATTTTGGCTTTAGTTGGGGTTGCATTTGGGGAGAACTTGACACCTTGCTTTAGCCCTTAATCAGTTTTGGTGCCCTCATTAGCAGGTGTTCCCCAAACCATTTGGGATGAGATTTTTGAAATAAAAATCTAATTTTTAAATGCCTCCCCCTCCCCTATATTTTGGACATGAAGGAAGCATGGCATTTTATGGACTCTTCCAAGGGGCCAGGACATGCTAAGAATTTGGGGGTTTGGGAGGGAAGAGATCCTTGCTGAGGGCTCTGAGACAGAAGGTAACTCAGTCATTTTGTGGCTTCCTAGGAGCTGTGCCAACACATTGCACTAGGATGTGGTCACTATAGAAATAGGGCGAGGCCCAGCTGTCTCATTTGAGGAAAAGAAACTGAGGCAAGTCCTCTAGTTCGACTGAGCTGTGGTGAGACCCTTGCAGATCTAGCAGAGAAGAAGGTGTCCAAGGCAGCTGGGTCTGGATTAGGTGCTTGATTTTCCCCCATTCCCTTCCCTCTCTCTTACCCGCTTCCTCCCTGTCTCCCTCCCTCCCCCCCTCTTTCTTTTGTATGTATGGGGTATGTTTTGTTTTGCTTTTTGTTTGTTTTGTTTTGTTTCTGGTATATGGAGGAATAAGTCAGTACCCATGAAGTCCTCAGAGTCTTTGTAAATAACTTTGGTCAGAGATGGCCAGAAAGCATGTAGAGTTGACCATAATGAGTGGTGGTTGGAGTCTCATGTCAAATTCCAGGACTCTGAGCCCTCCCTAGCCCAGGGAGCACCGGGAGTAAAGTACCACATTGACTGCTGCCCTTGAGATTGAAGTTCTGCTAAAGCTCATGAATGGATGGGATATGAAGGGTAATGGAATGATTTAACATGGGTGGGGTGTAAATTGTCCCCAGAAGATAGCAGAATGCTTTAACACCACATTTCAAAGACTTCATAACCATCCCCCACCACCCCCCAAAGAAACGCATAAAATGAAAAAGGTCATTGTTGACCTTCAGGTCAGGCCTATTATCTCCTTCCCTGAAAAGTAGCTAACGAGACAATCCTTCCTCCAGGTGTCCAGGCAGATGTTCCAGCAGCCTCAGAGCATGTCCTCATGCAAGAGGGCCCGGAGCCCCGGTGAACTGAGATAGGAGGGAGGAAGCTTAGATTTAGATCTGGGACTGTCTCTGACTTGCAGGGTGACTGAATCCAATCTGAGACTGGGCTTCCCTACGTGTTGGTTTCCTTACCAGTCTTTCCCTAGCACCTTTGAAAGCTGCTGGGAAAATAGAAGATTCAATTCATTAACAAACTTTGTGGGATGGGGCAAAACTTGAGGACTATATAAACACAGTAGAGCAAAGGCAGCAACTTCTGCCAAGGGACTGGGAGAGGCGTCTCCAAGATATCTTTCTCCCCATCGCTTCTTTCTCAGCCCTGGAGCCACAGCCCACTCCCTTCACACAGGGATGACACAGCCATGAGGATTGTGGCGTTCTGGCCTTTATACCAGTTTCTTGCTCATCTGCTACCCACCTGTTTCCTTGTTTCTTTGCTTCTCTGTCATGTAAACTTGCTTTTCCAGAGCCCCCACCTCACCGCTGGGCTCTTAAAGACATTGTAGGGGGGTCACAGCATTTTGGTGTCTGACTTGGCTGCTGACATAGGTTAGAAGCTCCCAGAACTATCTGATTGCTGCTTTTTTATCTTAAGTGCAGAATAGGAAGGTGAGTGATAGGAAGATGAGTGATTGAAAAGCTAGTGTAGGAGATGAAGTTGGAACTTGAACCCAGCGTGCCTGTCATTGACTTACAGGGAGGGCGACAAGGCGCAGGATGGGGAAGAAAGAGGTTGGGCCTTTCTGAGCCTCGGAGGAAAAGAGACAGGCACCTCGGGTGGCTTTACCCCTGGGGAGTGGGTTGAGCATGGATGTGCAGGCAAACTTGGAATCCATGGTATAAAGCAAGTTTACCCTTACAGTAAGAGTTTATTTTATGCAAATACTTAGGCACCTGCCCATCACCAGCCCTGTGCTCTGGGCACTGGGAGGGCTACAAAGATAAACTAGGGACCGTCCTTGGCCACAGGTTGTTTATTATCTAGGAGTCACACATACCCATAATCCAGAAGAGAAGATGGTAAGTACTGGAAGGGTACAACGTGCTGGAGGAAATGAGAAAATCCGGAGAGATTGTTCCAGGGGATCCAGAAGGCTCTTGGAGGTGGAGGCAGGCCTTGGTGGACTGATAAGATTTCAACCTTGGACACATGTGCAAACCTCGGAGGAGGGAAGGCCCGGGACCTGGGTAGGAAGCTGTAGGGTAGTTTGTGCAGGACGGAGGCTTTGAAAAGGAGTGAAATGTAAGGGCAGGTAAGTGGGGCCAAAACATGAGGCCTTTGATTACCATCTTGAAAAGAGGGCCTTTGAAGAGTTTTAACAGAAACGTTGAGATCATTTAAACTTTATTAAAGGAATGTGTTGTGTTTAAATCAGTGCATATTGATTTGGAAAGGTGTTTATGATATAAGGCAAAAGCACATTGCAAAATATGTACAGTATGATTTCTTTTTTTGTTGTTGCTAATCCTCACCCGAGGATATTTTTTCCATTGACTTTTTTTAGAGAGAATGGAAGGGAGGGAGGGGGACAGAGAGAGAGAAACATCACTGTGAGAGAGACACATCGATTGGTTGCCTCCTGCACACACCCCGACCAGGGCCAGGGAACCTGCAACCAAAGTACGTGCCCTTGACCGGAATCAAACCCGGGACCCCTCAGTCCGCAGGCCAAAGCTCTATCCACTGAGCCAAATCAGCTAGGGCTGTTAGTGTCTTTTTAAATGTCAAGCTCTTCAAGTTTATTGATACCCACAATCCCCAGTTCCTTTTGCTGTGCTTAATGCACAGATGAATTATTAAGGGATTAATACAGATGTGAAAGCATCTTGCTCTGTTTAAAGGAAAGAGCCTTACAGATCTTAAGTTAGTAGTGTTTTGAATGTGGCCGTGGAAAACATGGTCCACCCAGATGATTGAAACTTATAGATGATTCTGGAACCCTTACATGTTATCAACAGTCTCAACTTTTACTTTCTCCCAGAAAGCTGTGATCCAGGTAAAATTAAAGTGAATGCATTTATGATTGCTTCATTTTTGTCCCATGTAGCCAGAAATCTGAGATAGAGGAGAGAACCAAAACGTGGATATTTCCCTAAGCTGACTCCTCAGGCTCAATAGTTGAAAGTCAATATTATATCATTTTCTTTGTCTCAGGAATTTAGGTTCCCTGGGGCTGACCAATCCTGAAGGAAGTATAAAGAGTCTTCCAACCCGGCCAGTGTGGCTGGCTCAGTGGTTGAGCGTCAATCCATGAACCAGGAGGTCACGGTTTTATTCCTGGTCAGGGCACATTCCGGGGTTGCAGGCTCAATCCCCAGTAGGTGATTCTCTCATTATTGATGTTTCTATCTCTCTCTCCCTCTCCCTTCCTCTCTCTGAAATGAATAAAAACATATACTAGTATTAAAAAAAAAAAGAGTCCTTCAGGTAGTTGGTTGAATTTGTGTAGTGCTTAGGAGCCCTGCAGTGAGTGCTGAAGGGAAGGAGAAGGGCGGGAGGTAAAAAATGGAAGAAAATTTGGTTTTTGTCTACTTAGCGTTCTCTCTCTAATGATGGGAAACAATCCTGCTCTCAGGAAACTCCATATGGAGGCCTCAGACTTCACAGTTCCTAGCCCATTAGGAACAGGAAAAAGATGGAGGACATGTATATAAGGTCATCCCAGTCCAAAGTAAAATGTGCAAATTGTTTCCAGCGATAGCAGCCAGCTGGTTAATTGGGAGAGCTCTCTGCGTGTGCTTTTATGGGCAGCTTCAGATTCCTTTAGGAGGGGGCGGATGCACGTGACGAGGTGGCAGTCAGGTGAGGCTTCGGAGGAGAGAGAAGGTTGGTTTCCATGCCTCTTCCCACCATGCTGATGTCAAGGGGCGTGCTGTGCTCTCTTCCAGCCAGCGGCCCGTGTGCAGAAAAGCCCGTGTGCAGGCCTCAGCCACCTCAGGTCCGACGCACATTCTCCCTGGACACCATCCTCAGCTCGTACCTCCTGGGCCAGTGGCCACGAGATGCCGATGGGGCCTTCACCTGCTGTACCAATGACAAGGCCACCCAGGTAATGCTCTCTCCTAACTGGAAAAGGAATAAGGATGGGGGCAGGGGCTGGCTGAGGAAGCCTTTGGTCTACTTTCCAACCCTCAGTCCTTGAAATTACTTGTCTTGGGTTTCGGCTGTACATATTCACCATGTAGCGTTTTGTCACCTCATGTTTACCAGCTCAGTTTTCTTTGTAAACTTCTGTGAAAATGAGTATGCACTGCACCTGACTGATGGGAGAGAAGTCAATCTGGGTTTTTCAGTTTGGCTTGAGTATTGATGTGTGGGTAAGCAAGAGCTGATTTTGGAATTTATTCTAGGTTTTAAAAAATGAGATTTACCTTGCTAAAATTAAACCGGGGCCAACATCCAGTTGAGTTTGCATTCCCCAGACAACTGGAAGAGGTGGCCAAAGAGTGTGTTGAGCCAGGATAGATCTCACTGGAGCAATAGGAGTAGAAGGCTCTCAGATAATGGAGAGTTGATCCCTAGCCAGCAGCTCAGTCTGGGATTTCAATGGACTCATTGGAGTCCTGAGGAGCCCAGGTCCCCTTTCTTCCCGACAGCCTTTTCACTAAGCATCGTGAGCTTGGAAGGAATCGCCGCAGATCATCCAGCCCATTTGTCAGCTTTTGAATAAATAGTGTTAGCCTGAGCAAGAAGTCATCTGTGAAATTATACAAAGGTATTTCTTCATCTGATTCAAGACTTCAGCAATCTTAGCCGTCATGTTGTTAAGAGTCAAACATTTTCCCTTCTGATGTAGTTTAAACCTATTCCTGTTCAACCTCAGAACAAATGAGTTGTCCTCAGGAAGGAAGATACGGGCTCAGAGGCAAAGCAGCATCCTGGGGAGACGGGGCAAGTCAGCTCTTCCTTTGCAGCTTGGGGGGTGGGGGGGGGGGGCGGTGCCCGCTCTGCCTGGCTGTAGATGGGGTGGGTGGTGGCCAAATGTGGAAGTGTTTCGTGCACTCACTTTACCCTGCCTCCTCTTCTGAGCACATCACGTCAGTCCCTTTCTTTTATTTATTTATTTTTTAATGAGGTCCGTTTTCCAATGGTGTTAGTGAGAGTCTGAATGCCCAGCACTGTTCTTGGCATGTTGGAGTGAAGAATAAGGAAATGAGAACAAGATTTGGCCGCTGTGAGTCTGGGTGCCAGTTCCATGAAGACCAGTGAACAAACAGCCAAGGGATGCGTGGGGCCAAGTATCTGGCACATTTCAGAGGAGGGGAATTCTCATGGGAATACCCTACCTTGGCCCTACAAGAATTTACTGCTGTTGAAATCGATGGCTCCCTTTAGATCTATGAACAGAAAGTGAAGGGAGAACACACTCCAGGTAGCGGACAGAGCAGGTCTACTTCCTGGGAGCCCTGGGAACTGTTGCTCCCTGTACCCTTAGAAAAGGGCAAGTAGGATAGGTCATGCTTCCCCGTCACCGACCTGGAGCACACACCCCTTTCTCTTTTGAGAGTAGTGTTTAGCCCAAATAATGTATGTAGTCACGGAGGGCTTCCCGGAGGAACAGGACTTGAGGTTACTTCACGTGTGTAAGCTCATGAATGCATCCCTCTTTGTCAGATGGCAGGCTGCCATGTAGCCTGTCTCTGTCATTTCCTGCTGCCAGACTTCTAGGAAGCCTCCATCCCACTCTTCACATAGCATTCTCTGTGTCAACTCCAGGCAGGGTTGGCCTCGGATGTTTCCCTGCCGGATTTAGAGGCATGGACTCTAGGCTGTGTGTTGCTGCTCAGGCTCCAACTGCAGGCCAGATCTTTTATATAACAAGTCTGGGCTTCCTGCCACAGTAAGACAGAGGTCAGCGATGCGCCTCCATGGGTCTGGCAAGGCCGAGCTGTGCAGCTTTCCTCTTTCCCTGGGATGGGCTCCAGCCCTCGAGGAACTCTTAGCAACCTGTCAATATTGTGGCTGCAGTCAGGAGGTGGGAGAATTCTGATCAACGTAGGCATCCAAACCAAGTTTGCGCTCTGCCCATCTTTCATTCCTGGCCTTCTGGGAATTTTCTGCTTCTAGGTTTTGGCCACCATTCAAATTCCTGCTTGGGTCCTTGGCCTGGCACAAGCTACCTTCCACACTGGTATTACACCATGATGACCTGAGGCTCTCCTGGCATCTCCCTACTGAGCATGGGTATATCACCCAGAATGGACTGGAGATGAGTTTTTATTGGGGAGATACTAGGGAGTAAGGGGAAAGGTAGGGAGGTGGGATCTACCAAAGTCTTTGAAAGCTTTTAAACTGTTAAAAATAAATTGGCGCCCTCTCTTACCCTAATTTTTCTGAGCTTGAGGGGGCCTGTTCCCACCCCTACCCCACATTCTGTCCTTTCTCTTCGAGCCACACCAATATAGTATCCACTGTATCTGGCTGGCCTTCACTTCTGCACTCTTCCTCCCCGCACCGCCTGCACCTCTCTTCACCCCCCACCCCCTCTTCCCCCCCGACCCAGAGCCAGCAGCCAGAGTGTGTGTTTGGAGACCTCATCAGCCCTGGCATTCCCGGGGGCCTGCCTTGCAGTAAAGACAGGGAACCACTGTGCAACTCCCTTTTCTGAACCCCATAGAGCAAGCAGGAGCCCTGCCCGTTCCAGGCAAGTTTCAGACCTGGGCAGCAAGCACAAGTCACCTGCCAGGCTATTTAGGTAGCCAGTCGGGCTGCATCCTCAAGGCTTCCTCACAGGCAGAAGGTGGAGCGAAAAGCCCTCCGCTGTCGAATATAGCAGGTTGACAGCAGCCCCAGTAGCCCTCCCTGGGCCTAGCTGTGTTTTAAGCCCTTAGGCAGGCACAGGTAGAGTCCAGACAATTTAGAGTCTGACATGGAGGGCCGAGTTACCCCGCTGCTTGGGGCAGGGGAGGAAGAGAAGTGGATGGGCCCCGTTGGGAAGCTGGTGGTTCTGGGAAGGAGAGAGGTCTGAATGTGGTGCTCGGGGAAGGAGTGCTTTGGAGATGCTGCATGTTCTGAGGCAGGACGAGCAATGGGAGAGGGATGAGCAGGTCTCCCAGAGACCAGCTTGGTGAGACCAAGGAAGCGCTCAGGTGCAGCAGGAGCTGGACGCACAGTGGCCAGCCAGGGAGGAGGAGGAGGGCTTCTGGGCAGTCACCTTAATCTGGAGGGCTTGTCAGGATTCTCCAGATCAACATGAATATGTGCTCCCCTCTCCGGACCACTCTTCCCCCAACTCAGCTGGTAAACTAGAGCTGGCTGCCAAGTGGCCTCTCCTAAGCGGCTGGACCTGGGCCAGGGTGGTGGTGGCCCCACATGCCGGTTGCGGTCACCCCTCTCTCTCCTTGCTGTGCAAAGCACTGGAGTCTTCTGCACTCTTCTGGAGGGAGGAAGTGGTCTCACCACAGCTGGCATGGCTGTTTGAGCAAAATTCCCCTGCTGGTGTTCTCATCTGCAGACAGATGGGACCTGGGTACCTGCTCTGCCTCCCTCCACCCACCACCCCCACCCACCGTCCCCTCTTCTGTTCATCCCCAGCCTCACTTGTTCCAGGGGAGATGGGGAAGCCTCCATGACAGACTTGTTCTTTAGGCCTGACTTATCCTTTAAGAAAAAAGATGGCTTAAGTCCTTGATAAATATCATGGAGTGTCCTGAAGGCAGGAGGCAGGGTGGCATCTTTGTTTGGGAAGACTTCCCTTTCTGTGACTTGCCCTACCTGTGTCATGTCGTCCTCCTTCTCCCAAGCCAGTGCCTTAACATTTAGTGGTGACACACAATTCAGTTTGCCCATCATGGGCCTGCCTTTGTGGGTGTGGGGGCCCGGGCACAGTGCCCACTTCCCCAAATGGTGAGCAGGACCAGTTGTTCAGCATGTGGTGTGACAACAGCACAGAATGTTTGAAGATGGGTTCATGATGGAAAATGTGAGCGTTGCATGGTCACTGTAGGGCCAGAGATGGTGGCCTTGGCCACCTGCAGCCGGAGTTCTCAGAACTGGCCGGCAGACCCCCCTCAGAGCCTTTCCTGTCTCTGTCTGGCCAGAGTCCCAGGGAGCCGATTCCCTGCTGGATTTCATTTCAACACGTAATTGCTGACCATCTGGACGAAGCCAGGCACCATGCTGTCCGGTGCCTCCACACAGGTATACTGGGTGATGCTGCTAGGACCCAGCTGGGCTCTGCCAACGTCACTGGAGACAACACAACTAGACTCTTCCTGCCACAGAGTCCAGGCAGAAACGTAGTTGGGTTGGTGGCAGAGAAACAGATTATAGTTGGGAGGCCTTTCAGCTCCATTTGGCCCCTGCCTTGTTCTATCAGGCTGGTCTTTGGAAATCTCTCCTCCGTCCCCGTGCCCAGTTATCCTTCCACATGGTGCTCTGGGACCCCAGAACCCCAGGCAAGGCTTCCTTGCTCTAACCCACATCAGTTTTGCATAATCCGAGCATCATCTGCACAGTTGGCTGGTAAATAGCCCTGCTTTTCCTCCAGCTGCTCCCCCCGGGCCAGGGTGTTCACACAAATCTGTTCCAGTGCATGAGTCCCGTTGACCAACGTGACTTTGGCCTGCTGAGCACAGGCTCCACCCTGCTTCCAAAGGGTCATCTGGAATGACTCCTTACCGTGCTGTCACGCAGCATGGCTTGGCTCCTGTTGTGCCCTAGAGGGTTGCTTTTTGACGGGTAGCCTTCAATAGCCATGACTTCTCTATGCTCCAAGGAGACCACTGTGGTGAGACCAGAGGAGGAGGGGCTTGTCCACCCAGGGGCACTGAAAATAAGGGGCAGGGCAGGGCCCCCGCTCCTGATGCTCCCGGTTCAGTAGGAGGCACCAAAGACCACACTTGTGCACATGCCTGCCATGAGAACTCTCAAGGCCAGCATGTAAACAGCTTCAGAGACAGCATAATCTATGTATAGGTACCCAAAGCTGCTATAACAAATTACTTCAAACTTAGTGACTTAAAACAACAAAAATTTATTCTCTCACAATTCTGGAGGCCAGAAGTCCAAATTCCATTTCACTGGGCCAAGATCAAGGTGTTGGCAGGGCTGCACTTTCTCTCAAGGCTCTCTGGGAGATCCATTCCTTGCATCTTCCAGCTTCTGGTGGCTGCCAGCATTTTTTGGCTTGTGGCCACATCACTCCCATTTCTGCCTCCATGTCACATCGTCTTTTCTTCTGTGTCTGTCTAATCTCCTGCTGTCTCTCCTAAGGACACTTGTAATGGCATTTAAGGCCCACCCAGATAGCCCAAGATAATATTTCTACCTTGACTTAATCATCTCTGCAAGAACGTGACTGCCTAAGTAACATTTACAGGTTCCAGGGATTAGGACCTGATACTGTGGGGGACCATTTTTCAATCTGTCACATCTATTGACCTCCCACTGCTGTGCCCCCGGCTCACTCCGCTTCAGCTGCACTGACTTCCTCATTGTTCTCCACACATCAGGCTCGCTCCTGCTCCAGGGCCTTTGCACCTGCTGTTCCCGCCGCCTGGATCACTCTTACGGGGCTCACTCCCTCATCTCCTTCAGGTTTTTCTTCAGGCATTACCTTTTCATTGGAGACTTCTGGACATTTAAAATCAAGTCGGTCTCCCCATCGCCCCCCCCCCCCCCCACACATCCCAGCATTCCCAGCTCCTTTCTTTGGTGTACTTTTCTCTTTAGTACTTGTCATTGTTGAGACTGTGTCCCCCAACTAGAACATAAACTCGAGGGGGAAGAGGATTTCTGTTGGTTTGTGCATCGTAGTGTCCCCAGCACCTGGAACACTGCCTGACACAGTTTGCATTGAGGAGCTATTTGTTGAATGCGTGAATAAGAAGGAGGAGCTGGGATTGGTTTGCCTGGGTAAGGCAGAGCCAAATATGGAGAGGAGAGCCCATGGGATGGAGGGTGAGACGGTGATATCTACGGCCGGGGTGGAGTGTTGAGGCAAAGCGGTGGCCTTGGTAGCACAGTTTACACAGAGTAGGCAGTAGTTGCTGGAAGACATTGCAGAACAGAGCGCAGGGAAGTAAAGCAGATTGAGAGAGGAGATGATCCTCGCTGCCGTGAATTTTCACATCCTTTCTAAACTCCAGCGCGAGCCTACATTTCTCCTTCCACCCCCTCACATGTTTCAGAAGAGAGAAGGCAGTTGAAGAGTTTGCCAGAGATGTTAGTGGAACCGGTGGCAGCCTGAATGTGGCTGCTTTTACCTCTCACCACCCACCTGTGAATACAGCATCTTCCTGGAGGAGGGGAAGCAGGCTCATCACCTTAGCCTTTGTCATCCCTCCTCCATAGCCGCTGCCACCTTTCCAGGGACCACAGGCTAGTGTGAGACTCAGCACTTTGATTAGCAGAGCTAGTCACCTGTGGGGTTGGCTTTGGAGCCCCGAATGGAGGAGAGTTCAGGCACCCGCTGAACCTAGGGGGCTGAGGGGGAGGTGGACTTCCTCCTCACTTTTCAATCTATGCAGCAGCCATTACTGAGGTCCGTCTGCCAGCTCTGGTTTAGAGGGATGTAGGCATCTGGGAGCAGACAGCTGCTTGCTTTCCATAGACTGTCAGGCAGCTTCACCTCTAGGGCTTTGGGGTCTGGGCCAGAGGATGTGCTGCCTGCCTTTTTCCTAAAGGAGGGGACTGTGGGGGGATGGATCTCTGATAGTCTCCCGTGGTGCCAGCCTCAGGGAAGGGAAGTAGGCAGTTGTCTCACCCTGGCTGTTGTTTCAGTCCAGCCGAGGTTCTGATGGGTGGGCAGCTGGGAGAAGGTAGAACCAAGGAGCCCCTGCCCAGGGCCCCTCCCCGGCAGCTGTCACAGGACAGGCTGCTCCCACAGCCCTGCTCAGCCTGTCCCTGCTGAGCTCTTCTTAGCAGCTGTTGGGTGTTGAGTTGTTGGGTTTCTCTCTCTTTTCCTCCCCCTTCTGTTTGCTGCAACCTCTCCGGGGAGGTCAGCAGATCTGTTGTAGGAGACTGTTCCCAGGCCCTCATGGTTTTGGCAGCTCATGCAAAGAACTTAGAGAGGAACTGGTTCCACTGGCGCATTCCCCCTTGGGCCCCTCCCTTGGAATGGAACTAGGGATGTTGGTGGTGGGGCGGAATCTTGTCCTCCTGCCTTGTGCTTAGAGCCAACAGCTTCCTCCCTCGGTCTGAGGCTCAGGAAGTGGGTCTACACACTCCCCCTGCCTCCAACTTGGGCCAACTCTGTCTTCTGTGCAGCAGAGGAGGGCGGCCAGCAGACTGACAGCCCTGTTCTCACGAGGAGCAGCGCAGGGCCCAGGAGAAGGAGCTGTGACAAAGCCAAGAGCGATCAGGAGTCAGGGCTGAATTCAGAATTCTGGCTCCCTTCATCCTGAAAATGTCCCACCCCTGGGTATTCAGGAGGCCTCCTAGCACTTACTCTGTGTGCAGGGGAAACTCGCGGAACCAGCTTGAGGCACCGCACCACACAGACAGGGATGGAGGGAGGGGATCTCTGTTGACCTTTTTTCTGCTTTTCCAACTCATGCTTCCTGTCTAATAACTTGCTCTCGTTAGGTTCCCAGGAACCTGGGCCTGTACAGGGCACATGGAGGGTTCGAGAATAAAGGAGGCCAGTGGGCCCCTGAGCCCATGCTCTTTGGAGCTGGTGGGGACAGGGTGGGCAATCCTTGAGCTCACTGTTGGGGAGCACTGAGAACTGGGCCTGTCAGCCATGTGTAGAAGTCGTAGAGAACAGAGAGCAGGCCGGCCTTGCTGGCTCGTCAGGAGGAAGGTGATGGGGAAAGAGGGAGTCAGTGGAGAAGCCTGGAAGAATAACAGCGGCTGACAGCGTTGAGGAGGCTGTGGAGCAGATGAGAGGGCAGAGGCCACTGCCTCTGTCCGGTAACTGTGTGTCTGCTTCCCCTGAGCCCGCCTGAGAAGCTGCTCCATTTCACGGTTCTTCTCCCCGCAGACCCCCCTGTCCTGGCAAGAGCTTGAAGGAGAGCGGAGCAGCTCCTGTGCGCACAAGCGCTCAGCGTCCTGGGGTAGCACAGACCACCGCAAAGAGGTAACCGTCCCCTTTGACCTCCTGGCCGGAGTAGCTGCTCTTGTCCACCCCCAGCACCGCGGGTGCACCTGCTCCCAAGTGGGCCCGCACTTCCATCTCCCTTGCCTTGACCTGGTCTTTCCCTAATGTGATGGCTCCTTGCAGCTGCCTCCCAGCCGCCTGGTGGCCAGGCCTTTGGAGCCAAGACCGTCCTGCCAGCAGGGGCTTGGCCAGTGGCCGCTGGTGCCCTTCAGCAGCCGGGCACAGGGTGGGAGCCACCATTGTTCTCACTGTGCTTTGAGGTTGGATCCAGATAAGCGGTTCAGAGGCTGGAGGAAGATAGGGAGTGCCTTCCTGGGAACTGAAAAGCCCCAGCCCCATATAGTACTTACTATTCATCCAGCCTTCGTTTTAAAAGAAGAAAAAAATAGTTATTGTTTCCAAGCACTTTTTCCTGGCCCTCCTTTTCTCTCAGGAGGGTTCCAGTCATCAAGGTTGACTAGAGAAAGCCATAGACCGGAATTCCAGGGCTCCCAACTCAGTTCTGTCTGCCACCGCCCAGCTTGCCAGGGGTCACCCTGGACTCTTTTGTGGGGGAGTCACTTCTGCCTTCTTGGTTGCAAAAACAGAAAAAATATGAAGTCTTTAAGGCTAGTGGAAAATGCAGAGTATTTAACATTTGTAATTATCAGAGTAAGCAAGTTATTTACACTAAGCATGGAGTCATGGTTGAATGATCCCCAATAGCAAATCTGAAAGCACTTTCTTTTTGGCAGTGGTCATATTGCGTGGCTGTGGGCAGCAAATCTACCCTCCGAATTCCATTTAATTTAGGCCCATATTTAAATAGCTCGGCTTCTGAGCATTTGCCAGCTGAGGCAAGTAGGTCTAGAATCCCAAATGTGACAGGGATAATATTCAAAATTGTCGATGATAATCCATAATTGTTACAGGAAATGGAAGTCGGGACAAAATCTGATATTCCCTCTGGAGAGCTTGCTCCTCGCTCAGCGCAGTCTGCTCTAAAATGGGGGGAAATCCTTCCATCCTTCCTGGTCCCGGGCCTTTGAGATAGCTGTGAATGTACTTTGGGGAGTGAATTCAAAAACATCATTTCCCATTTCTATTCATAGAGTAGTATTCCATGCCTTCGGAATCTGTGAAAGACAAAAACGGTTTGAGTGTTGTGTATTTTTAAATTTGTTGGAAGCTGATCCATCTGTGCAATACATGGTAATTCAAACTATCAAGTCACCCAGTTGATAAGGTTCCCAGCTTGCCCGATGAACCCATCATCAGAGTTCGGAACACCACGGAGGTGGCTTGAGATGGAAGATGAACTGCCATCTCCCTTTTAGGCATTTCCATGGGCCTCTGGCAGGAGCCGTGCTGGGAGGAGGGACCCAGTGCACATTTGCTGTGCTTCACCTGCCTCCCCTCTCCCTCTCTCTGGGCCCCCAGATTACCAAGCTGAAGCAACAGCTGCAGAGGACAAAGCTGAGCCGCAGTGGGAAAGAGAAGGAGCGGGGCTCCCCCCTCCAAGGAGACCATGCTGTGCGGGGAACACTGAAGGTATGTCACCACCCAGCCTCTCCCCTTTGTCATCCTCCCGGGCACACTCCCCCCACCATGTGGGCAGAGCCTCTCGGGTTGAGCAGCACCTGAGCCCTACCACACCATATGTCCTGTGGCCCCGTGGGTGCCCAGGTAAAGCTTTAGTGCAAACTTGGACTTGGTGAATGACATTGGAAGAGCTTCCTACTGTTCTGAGTTTCTCTCTCCCCCACCCTCATCCCCTGTACGATTGAGGCCGTGATGCTCCTGCAGCCGTTAAAAGTGTACCCCCGACCTCTCAAAGCGCCAACCTCTGGAGAAAACCCCACTGACTGGACCTATTGCAACCAGTCCCTGTGCCCAGTTCCTCCTTTACTCACTTGGTGTTGCCGTGTAGACATGACCATTACCCCCGGCCGGAACTGATAGCTACCGAGCTTGGTGGGTTTCAGTGAGTGCTTCATGTGTTCCTCCTCAGGCGTCCCCTCCCAGCTTCCCGGCAGGGTCCCCTGTCCTTCGACTCAGCCCCTGCCTGCACAGGAGCCTCGAGGGGCTCAACCAGGAGCTGGAGGAGGTGTTCGTGAAGGAGCAGGGTGAAGAGGAGCTGCTGCGGGTGAGTGGGCTGCAGCCTGGACGCACTGACAGGTGGCGTCTGGCTGAGTGTGGACGGGGGCTGGGACTCTTGCTCGTTGGGGCTCACAGGCGATGGCCGCAGCAGCAGAGTAACAGGCAGACACCAGCCTGCGGAAGGAACACGAATTGAGTTGATTAGACTCAAATGGACTTCCCCACAGGGACAGCAGAGCTGCGTGGGTGTAACTGGGGAAGGCTTTGTGGTGGTAGGTCGACAGAGGAGGAGCAGGGGCTGGCAGAGAGGCAGGTCCCAGAGGGAGGAATGAGCGAGACGTTGTTCTTCAGCCAAGCACCAGCTCACTTCCCGCATACTTGGCACCGCTGCCGTCACCCCTGCGCCCAGTGAAAGCCACCCATTGCCTGTGTTACCACTGCCCTTCCCCCATCTCCACCTGATGACAGATATGCATCCTTCCTGCCCAGTGCCCCCATGTGGCCTTCCCCACCCACTCCCAGGCAGAATTATTTGCTACCTCTTCTGAAGTCTCGGGCACATTTGTATACTGACACGGTACAATTGGGGAGTGCCATTTGGGCAGTATGAATATAATTCTAGTGGGCACACTCCTCCGTTTACATTTACTTGCTGACTGATTTTAAGTTGGCATGTATGTAGAATTTTATACCCACCCAAACACACGCGCACAATTTGGTGAGCTGTAGGTACAAGTGCCACCGAATGTGAAGGGGGCAGGGTGTTCAGTGCGTGGTGTTTGCGTACTGGTCCCATCATGGCCTACAGCGGAACGGTGTCCTGGTGGCTGGCACACAGGAGGTCCCTGCCCTCATGAGGCTCACAGCCCGATAGGGGTGACACACTGAGAAACCATTCAAATAAATATGCAATTATAGATCGGCTGCGAGTGCTACCAGGGAGAAGACCGAAATGCTAGGGGAGAAATAGCAGGGGTTTTCCCTTAGATGGGGCTGGGGAGTCGGGAAATCAGTGACTTGAGGAAATGGTGTCCTGCTGTCGCTGTGCGTTATGAATGGAGGATGGAAACAAGAGCAAAGGGAGGACCCCAAGGGTCCCCACAGCTCTGTTGTCCTGAAGAGCCAGGACAGAGTCATCACCCACCCTTTCCCCGGCAGATCCTTGATATTCCTGATGGGCACCGCGCCCCAGCTCCCCCCCAGAGTGGCAGCTGCGATCTCCCCCTCCTGCTCCTGGAGCCTGGCAACCTCTCCAGCTCTCCCTCCATGCCCCTGGCATCCCCCCAGCCTTCTGGCCAGACCAGCCGCGAGGAACATCGGGGTGCCGTCGAGGAGCTGGCATCCATCCCCAATGACAAAGGTAAGCTGAGGAGGCCC
This sequence comes from Myotis nattereri, assembly GCF_964212035.1. Classification (NCBI taxonomy): domain Eukaryota; kingdom Metazoa; phylum Chordata; class Mammalia; order Chiroptera; family Vespertilionidae; genus Myotis; species Myotis nattereri. The sequence continues at coordinate 45,554,104 of NC_138091.1, forward strand.
TGAGGCGGCCGAGGCAGCAGGGCCCACTCGGGGTGCAGAGCCATCTCCACTCCCTTTTCTGCCTCTAGTCAATGGCAGGCCTGGCATCTTTATTTGCCAGGCAACTAGTATATCTTTGTGAGTCGTCTTTATTCCATACATTATACTAGTCATAACAATGGTCCTTGATATCGATTCTGATTTGTAATTTACATAAAGTCCCTGCACCTATACTTTTATTTAATCCTCACTGGAATCCAAAGAAGCCCTCCCTTCATCCCATATTTGGCTTGAAGGCCCTCAAGTCTGTTCAGGTGTCCACTGTACCCATTACCAGCACTACAAATGGCCTTGAGGGCTCCATTTGTATCTCGGGTAAGGAAGAGACAGGCCCTGGATAGTGGCAGGAGCTACATATATAACCCAAGGTGGTTGTAAATGATATAAAATAAGAGAATGTGCCCTGGTTTGACCCAGATGGAAACCCAAACTTTCTGACTCCAAATCTCTACTTTCTGCTGTGCCCTGGCCGCATCACAAACAGGACAAGATCCGAGTCCTTCCTCCCGATAGTAATGATCCTTACTTTATAAAGCACCGTTGCCTGCATCGCCTCATTTGATTCTCACAGCAGCCCCATGAGGTAGGCTGGCCAAGGGCAGGACCTAACAATACACAGAGGTAAACAGAGCATAGAGTAAGAAGGAATAAATGTGAGATAAATACAGATAAAGTCAATATTTGCAACCTAGGGAATGTACATTCGCTGCGTGAGAAGCAAGAGGAATTTTATCCCACGAGTGGGGTTGAGTAAAGATTGCTTCTCTGAGTCAGTACAAGAGCTCTTCCTGGAAGAAGGGATAGATTTTCAAGGCTGTGGAGAGGAAGAAGCTATGGTATGTTGGCAGCCAGGGCAGTGCAGCCTTGAAAGAAGGAAGAGAGAGAGACAGAAATTAGGATTCCTTTAAGTCCGAGGCTTGGAGTTCCCATTGCCGTTCATCTCCTGGAATATACAGTTGGTATTAGACCTGACTTTTCTGTCAATTCAGCTGCATTTTTTTTTATCCTGTGTAACAAGATACGTATTTTTGTAAGCTGCCTCAAAGATCTTTTAAGGTCGAGTATAGAAAAACAGCCTGGATGAGCATGACGCCTGCCCCCACCTTCCTGCATCAGCCTCTTCCCTTTACGCCAGGGCCTGAGCGGAGGGTGGTGGAGATCCTTCTTTCAGCTCCACTGGACTCAGCCTTGCTCTGTTTGCAGCCTCCCCTCCAGGCCGCCCGGCCTTCCTTGAAGACGGCAGCCCATCTCCAGTCCTTGCGTTTGCCTCCTCCCCTCGGCCCAATCACAGCTACGTCTTCAAACGGGAGCCTCCGGAAGGCTGTGAGAGAGTGCGTGTGTTTGAAGAGGCCACGTGAGTACATCAGCGGGAGGGACAGGGTTGGGGGGCCAGCCCTGTGTTGTCCCACCGGATAGGCCCTGCTTCCATCTTGGACTCTCCCTCATCCCAGAGGTGCCGTCAACTTTAGATTATTGGTGCTGCAGATTTTCCATGATCAAACTTGTTGACATTACCTACTCTGAGCACCAAATTTTTGCTTATCATTATCTCCATAGAAACCTGCTCGCTGCCCACATGCCAGCCGCAAGCGCAGCAGGAGCTGGAAAGGAAAGAGTTCTGAAGCTAAACCCTTGGCTTCTTCTGTTTTTTCCCATCCCTGGGGGCGGTGTGAGAATTTGCTAGACCATAACCAGAGAGAGAGCGGATATGTTAGCAGTTCTCTTCAGGCAGAGATGGGAAGGGTCTCGTCCCCACTGAGGCTTTCTACTTGCTTCCGAGTCAGGTCTTCACCCTGCGGCTGCAGTGATTCAAGTGTCAAGAATGTCCAGACAGAAATTTCCCGTCCTTGCAAGTAAGGACTATGGAACATTCCCAAACCTGATTGGGCAACTCAGAGGCCGTTCTTCCATGAGCAGAGAACATTGAGAGCTGGCCCACACAGCCAGCCCCCTGTGATAGGCACCCTAAGAACTCATTTCACCCCCCCCACCCCCACCAGCTTTAATATTCATCAAGGCAGATTCACCGTGGATGTTGGTTTCCATGGCAGCCAGGAAGCTTGGTCGCAGTGTGTGAGTGGACATTTAGCTGGGACAGGTTTGTGGCCGTGAGGGCTCCATTTGTATCTCAGGTAAGGGAGAGACCGGCCCTGGATAGTGGCAGGAGGTACATATATAACCCAGAGTAGGAGTTAAGGAGAAAACCATAGCCAACTGGGGATTTCTCGCATCATCACTGTTGCCTGGTACCTCTCCGGAACCCTGAGTCCTCTGGGTGAATTGGAGGGAAGAGGCCAGATTGTGTAGCAGGCTCTGGACTTGTGTGCCCTTCCCTAGTCCACGTTATAGCTGAGGAATTACAACATCGAATTGCTTGTGGAAATTAGGCAGTTGCTTGTCTTGAGTCTTTTGTAGACTCCATGTTGGAAGAGGTCTTAAAGTCATCTCATCTAGATTCCTGCCCCAGTCAGCCCTTGAAGAAAGGTGCTAATCCATCCCTTCCTTTCTAAGATATCCCGGGATGGAAATGCTCAGCTCACCGGGGTCTCTTCATTGTGTCAACGTTCCTACCGGAAGTTCTTGTATTTCGTGGTTCTTTTGCCACATTTTCCCCTCCTCTCCAGCTGCTGACCCGTGAGATGGCCTGGATTTCCCAGCGGGGAATCAAGCTGTTCAGGGTCGTGCTGGTTGCCCTCATGTCCCTCACACGTTGCTTGGTCTCTGGGTCACCTTCCTCACGTGCGTCCGCGCACCCCGAGAACATTCCCTCTCCTGCCCATTCCACTCTTCTCCCAGGGTTGGAATTCTTAGAATTTACACCTAAAGTAGTAACCAGCTTATCAGGCTGTACACTCAGTGCCTTTTTCTGGACATATTATACTTCAAGGAAAAGGTGGTTGCTAGGAACCACTGGCGACAGAGCTTCCCCCATCTTCCTACACATTCATCTTCACTCAGGATCCTCACAACCAGCAGCTTCTCAGGCTGTTTAAACCTCACAACATGGTTATCCACTTCCTTTTCTTATCAGAAGGATTCCTTATTCTAGGACTGTCTGACCTAACCTCCTTTTACCCTTCCATTTCCCCAACATTCTCAGAAGGGTCTGGATGACTCTTCCCTCGTTAAAGGTGGGACAGTTCAGGCCACGACCACATGGTAAGTTAGAACTTAGAGCTCCTGATGAGGTCGGGCTGCCTTTCCCACAATGGTTGCTATCTTTCCCTCCTAGCACATATTTTAAAAATCACACCTTTCCAATGTGCTCAAGAATGAGATTCTTTAGGCCAGGAGATTTCAATGGAGGACAGTTTTTACTCCCACGGGACATTTGGCAATGTCAGGAGACATTTTTGGTTGTCACAGCCTGGAGGGAGGGGGTCAGGTGCTACTGGCACACCTAGTGGGTAGGGTCCAGGGATGCCATTAACATCCTATAATGCACGGGACAGCCCCCACAACCAGGGACTATCCAGCCCAAAATGTCAGTGCTGAGGCCAAGAAACCCTGCTTTAAACTGTAAAAGTCTTAGAAAGTCATTTGCATGGATCTCTGCTTTCAGGCAAGAGGCCTGCCCCCAAAACACTGTTTATTGATGAAATCTCCCAAGTTAAAAGATCCCTTAGTCTCTTCTAGAATCAGATTGTCAAGAAGTTCTCCTCTCTGTCTAGCTTCAATCCCTCCTGTTTCAATTAAAGTAGATTTCCTGTTGTTCAGCCATATTTCTAAAACACAAGAGCCAAGGAGCCGAAAGGCTGGTTGTTGCTCAGTACCCTTTCGTTTTTTGGGTCAAGTTACCATCCTGTTTTAACAGAGACCCAGCTTCTCTACTCCCTGGACGCTGGTGGTTTCTCTTTTGCTCTGAGTGTGCATGCACGTGTGTGCGTGCATGCGTACACACGTGTATATCTGTGCGTTTCTTTCTCCATCCTCCAGATCTCCAGGTCCTGACGTGGCCTTCCTGACTTCCTGTCCTGACAAGAACAAAGTCCATTTCAACCCGACCGGCTCGGCCTTCTGCCCCGTCAGCCTGATGAAGCCCCTCTTCCCCAGCATGAGCTTCATCTTCCGAAACTGCCCCGCCAGCCCAGGGTCCCCTCTCCCTCCCGCCAGCCCCAGGCCACCGCCTCGGAAGGATCCAGAGGCCGCCAAGGCCTCCTCGCTGCCGTTCGAGCCGTGGCAGCACAGCCCGCCCTCAGAGGAGCCCGTGCTCTTCCACAGCTCCCTGGTGGTCTGAGGGCACCCCCACCACTTTACCACGGAGACCAGTGCCTTGGTGGCAGGCCCCTCCCTAGCTCCACTGAGGTGGGGGATAAAGGCGCCCTTCCCTCTCCGCCTTCGAGCACTTTCACTTATTGTGTCAAAGCCTTGGGTCCCCTCTCTGATGGACGCTGCTCCTCCTAGTGGGAGGGGACCTGCCTTCTCCACTAGCCGCTGGGCAGCTCACAAATCATACCTGTGTTCTTGCCACCTCCCTTACTCGGTGGAAAACTCACTCAGAGGGTCTTGGGTCCCCTGCCCTTGGGTGTGAGTCCAAAGGACTGTATTTGGGGCCCTTGTCCTTGTCATGGAGCAAGCTGGCCTTGATCGGGGTAGAGGGGACACCACAGATTTCCTCCCCTCTCCTCCGCAGACGTAGAAGAGGAGACCGGAAGATCGATCCCCACATCTTCCCAGCCTCCATCCCGTGCTTCCCTCTCATTGGAGGAGCAGACCAAAGCAGCCCTAACGGGCCATAACACTTGACCAGTCCAGCTGCTGGCAGAGAGGGGACCCTAGCGTTTTCCCAAGTGGCATTTTCATCTCGCTTTCATCCTGACTAAGATTGTCTTAAGCAGCAGCTCAGCCTGCCCAGCCCCAGGTGGGTAGGGGAGGAAGGAAGAGCTGGCATTCCGCCAGGTGGCAGGTGGGGACTCTGTACCCTCCACCTGCCCCAGGACTGGGTTGGATTAGAAAAATGCCTATTTTTCTTGTATCGATGTAGAAACTCTATTTTCTCCCAAAGACACTATTTTTGCAGCTGTTTGAAGTTTGTATATTTTCCGTGCCGCAGAGCTTCACAAAATTGAAGAAGAATGTTAATGTTCAAGTTTTCTTATCCTGTGTTTAGAAGTTGTTTTTTTGCAGATCTTGGTGTTAATAGACCAAATAAATAAATATTCCCAGCAGTTTGAGGTTCTGTTCAATATTTGGGGTGGGGAGTGGGGGGAAGATGGAAATTGAGGGTATTATATTGATTACTTCATCCTTGTCTTTAAGACAGTGGTTCTCAACCTTCCTAATGCCGCGACCCTTTAATACAGTTCCTCATGTTGTGGTGACCCCCAATTTCATTGTTACAAATTGAACATAATTAAAGCATAGTGATTCATCGCAAAAACAATATGTAATTATATATGTGTTTTCTGATGGTCTTAGGCGACCCTGTGAAAGGGTCATTCGACCCCCGAAGGGGTCGCGATCCACCGGTTGAGAACCGCTGGTTTAAGAGGTCAATGAACAGAGTCCCTGTCCTCAAGCCACCAGGCGTGGATTCTTCACATGGATGAGTAAACAGTGGATCCACGGAAAGACCGTCCAGAATGAAGAGTGTGGTGGAGGTTTGGTGAGGGAGTCATCCTTTTCTGGAATGAGTCTGGAACGCTACCTCAGCTCAGGGCAGTGGGTGTCAGAGAGGAAATTAGGGCGACCAGTGGAAGACAGTCTGACGTTGTGCGCGCTCCTTGACTAGGAGAAGAAATTTCTTGTCCTGCTGCTGCCTCTCAGCTATTAATAGTGCCACACCTATAAGAACTCTTGGGCTTTTTGGGGAAATGGAAACAACCATCCCAACATTCCGATGGTGTTTTGCAGTTTACAAAGCATTTTCACAAAAGACACTAATCCCCAAGGTATGGATGAAAAGTTGGCTACCCTAAGGGCACTTGTAATAACTACAATTATATCTGTCTGAAAGACCTCAAGACAAACTCCTACCCCAACGTGGTAAACATCAGAGAACGCTTGCATAAAATGTCATTGATGTGCTTGCATAAGATATCATTTCAAGATTAAAACAACTCAATGAGAGAAATGTGATCAATCCCACTGTACTCCTGAGGGAAGGACAGAAAAGACTGACGACGCTCACCCCAAAGACAAAGAAAGATGCAATGGCTGGGATTGGGAACCAGGTCATTTGAACCCAGGGCCCATGCTTCTAACCACAGCTCAGTCCCACTTGTTACGTCCCCATTCATTTCAGAGGAGGGGGTCAAGGGGATCATTTGAAATCCCAGCTGGTGAAGAGGCGGAGAAGGGAACGGGAACCCAGGCCTCTCCCAGCTGCTGCTCGGTGCCCTGCCATCACTGACCCATTCAGTGGACAGACAGTGCGAGGGCTCGTGCATGGCGGTCTCTCCTCCCCCACGAACACGAAGGACCGAGGACAGACCCCATCTCCTCTCTCCTTCCCCTCCCGCTGAAAGGTATTTGGCCTGTCCCCTAACGCCCCATTAGTCAGCCAGGCCTGGAGTGATGGGTGTGGTGCTGCCCGAGTTTCCTTCCTTTGCCCCAGGCTGTGCCAAAGGAGCCGGCTGCTAGGAGGGGAGCAGGCGCCGCTCCCCAGGGAGCCCAGATGCCACGAAGTGGGGGTTGGGGGCGGGAGTGGAAAGACCGGGGTCCGTCTTGCCCTGGTTCTTGGTGCCAGCAGGTGGGTGCCCCACACTTGGATAAGGGAGGGGTCCAACACGGAGCTCACTGATCGGGAAGAATCAGGAGGGTTTGCTCCATTGTTGGTAATTGTGAGACCCTAGAGCAGTGGTTCTCAACCTTCCTAATGCCGCGGCCCTTTCATTCAGCTCCTCATGTTGTGGTGACCCCCAATTCCATTGTTACAAATTGAACATCATTAAAGCATAGTGATCAATCACAAAAACAATATGTCATTATATATCTGTTTTCCGATGGTCTTAGGCGACCCCTGTGAAAGGGTCGTTCAAAGAGTAATGAATACCTTCGCACAGCACGCTTTACAATTTATAAAACGCTTTCACAAACCGCAGCTCCTTTGATCCTCACCACAGTCGAGCGGTGACAGGGCGCTTTTAGGAATTACCCCGTTTACAGACAGAAAACTGTGGCACGAAATTGGGTGACAGACGCAGGTGGCCCTGCCTGTGGGTGAAGGAGAGGGGGCAGAAGGCCTGCCCCGCTTGGTTTGCCGCAGGAGGACCGCTGTCCGAAGCCGGGCCTTGCACATCCTCTGGTAGAGGCGGGTAGGCGCTGGGCAGCGCTAGGGGGCGCTAACGCTCCACTAAGCAGTTCTTGGCGTTAGGACCCAGCAGAAGCCGGCCGGCCGACGGGGAAAAAGACCACTCGATTTGCCCAGCCGGCCGCCACGCCTTCTCCCCGCCCACCTGTCAGTCTTTACACGGCGCAGCCAATCGGTGACCTCCACATCCTTCTACATCATCACTCCACGCCCGCATAGCTTGTAGGTCTTCCTGTGGAGCTCGGAGTTGTAGTTGTCCTCGGAGTTGCCTGATTGGAAAAATCTCGAGGGCAAGGCATTCACCTCGGGGCAGCTGCCCCCCCCTGGCCGTAGAGACGAAACAAAGATCCCAAGGTACTTTTCCTTTTCTTGGAAGCGGTTTCTGGGTTCCGAGGCGTTTCCCCCTCGGCAGCCCTGAGCTGGCAGTTGTGGCGGTGGCTGTGGGGCCCTGCTGAGCGGCGGTCGCATGCAGCTCCTATGAGGCCCCTGTCGCCGGTCGGCGATGTCCGGCTGGAGCTGTCGCCGCCGCTGCCGCTGCCGGCTGTGAGCGGGTCTCCAGTGGGGTCTCCTGGGCGTCTCATGGCCGCTAGCAACTCCCTGGTGCCCGACCGGCTGCGGCTCCCGCTCTGCTTCCTCGGCGTCTTTGTCTGCTACTTCTACTATGGGATCCTGCAGGAGAAGATGTGAGCGGGTCCCCGGGTGGGGAGGCAGACACCCCCCGCCCCCCGCCATCCTGCCCCACCCCGCAGCCTGCGGCGGGGTTCGCGGTCTTCACGCCCCTGCCCGAGGTGTTCCCTCTTGCCCTCCCGCCCTTCCTGCACCCCAACACCTTTGCAGCGCCGCTCCGCCTCCCCAGATGTCCAAAATGCGAAAGTTGGTCTTTGGATTCTCGGGACCTGGTGATTTCTCTTCCCTTGATTCCTCCCCCCCCCCCCTTTTGGTCCTAAGGGCTTGGGTTTTACGGGCTGGGACTTGCTTACACCCCCAGCAGGTTCCGTGACCTGCGCGGTCCTCTTTGGAATTGCCAGATGAGCCCAGTGGTCCTTGCCAGGCTCCCCCTGCCTCCAGCGAGGCAGGATCACTTCAAAGTGCCAAGCGCCGCTGGACACACTGGCTGACGCTGAAGGAAACACACTGATTCCTCCCCGTCTTTTTCATGCGTTTCGTTCCTAGAACAAGAGGAAAGTATGGGGAGGGAGCCAAGCAGGAGACGTTCACTTTTGCCTTAACTTTGGTCTTCATCCAATGTGTGATCAACGCCGTGTTTGCCAAAATCTGTGAGTACCGAGCTAGTGTTCTGCGAGGTGCGCCCCCCCCCCCCCCCCCCTCTATCCTGGACGGTAGGCAGGGACCCAGCCTTAAGGTCTCACTCCCAAGGTCTCCCGCCCCCTTTCGCCCGTGCATGGCCTTTCTGCGGAGTCTCTCAAACGCGTGGCTCTGGAATGGAGTGAAGCCCTGTTCCCTGAAATTAGACCACCTGGGTCAGATGTGCAGAGAATGGGTCCTCCGTCTTACAGCTGCCCCTTGAGAATACTTAATTTTTCTCTGTCCCTTTGGTTTTCCTTTAGGTGTCAACTGCAGGCATGTTTTGAGTGTTCTCCCTGCTCCCTGGGGACTAACAGCACGCTAACTAGTCCCTGGAAGGGAATGATTCTGTGCCCCACCTCTGCCCTGCTTGTGGTCTTGTGTTAGGCTTCGGTGGGATTGGAGCGCTGAATCAGTGGTTCTCCACCTTCTGGCCCTTTAAATACAGCTCCTCATGTTGTGACCCAACCATAGAATTATTTTCGTTGCTACTTGATAGCTGTCATGTTGCTACTGTTATGAATCGTCATGTAAATATCTGATATGCAGGACAGTCTTAGGCGACCCCTGTGAAAGGGCTGTTCAACCGCCAGAGGGGTCGCGACCCACAGGTTGAGAACCGCTGGGTTGAATAATCTACAGATATTTCCCAGTGTGAGAGGACAGAAATAGCTTGTACTTATCTTATTTGACAAGTTTTGTTTTTTTTTCATGTGGCTTCAACTTTTGCTCAGTGGTCCATTCCAGGTTTTTCTTGCCTGTTTTTTTTTTTTGTCTTCCCCAGTGATCCAGTTTTTTGACACTGCCAGGGTGGATCGTACTCGGAGTTGGCTCTATGCTGCCTGTTCCATCTCCTATCTGGGGGCCATGGTCTCCAGCAACTCAGCACTACAGTTTGTCAACTACCCAACTCAGGTGAAGCCTCAGGGTGGGATGAGGGTTGGATCAGAAGTTATTTGAAAAGGACTAAGGGTTTTTCATCTCAGAAAGTATGTTTGGGGAATGTAGAGTGCAGAGAGCCATGGGTCTGAGATTTAGCGGTGGAGGGTTGGCCACGATAGGGCTGCTTTTGTGAGGCTGCCGTCTCTGATGTAGGCCCACACGTACTCATCTTAATGCAGCACTTAGCATAGTACCTGGCAAATCACAAATGCTCAGAAATTATTTGCTGAATTTAATTTCAGGTCCTTGGTAAATCCTGCAAACCAATTCCGGGTAAGGAGAAGAAGATGGTCTCCCATCTTCCATCCTCTCTTCCTATCATAACCCCTCCCCTCTCTGCTGGAGCTCTGAGTCCCTGCAGGCCTCATCATCCCATTGTAGCTGCCTCCAGGACTCCCTCCATCCTCCCCCTGCCACCCTCATCTGTGCCAGTACCTTTGGTGTTGGGTATACGTGAGCTGGGAGCTAGAGGCTTCACGTGGTCAGTCACATTGGTGGCCCATGTGTTTACATTGTCACCCTACCTTCCATTTTGACCATCAGTTACTTTCTCTCAACCTTTCACTCTTCCTCGCGGTACCCACCTTTGCCCTGTTTCTTCCTGGACCTTTCACCTTGGTTATCTCCCTTTCCCTGCCTTATACTCTGTTCAGCCCTGTTGCTCAGTCGTCTCTCTCTAGGTGCCAACCTCATACCACACCCTCCTCTTATCCTCTATAGGCCTTCCTTCACGGACATACTTTTCTCCCATGAGTCTTTTCTTGGCTCCTAGGAGGAGGGTGTTGGGCTTATCAATGTCGACGGGTTCCTGAATTTTCCATTCTCTTTCTTCCCTGTAGTCATGCTCCTGGGAGTGACCCTCTTGAAGAAGAAGTACCCAATGGCCAAGTACCTGTGTGTGCTGCTCATTGTGGCTGGAGTGGCCCTTTTCATGTACAAACCCAAGAAAGTGGTTGGGATGGAAGAACACACACTTGGCTATGGAGAGCTGCTCCTGGTATGCGTTCCTGGCGGGGAAGGCAGCCTTTTTCAGTCATCTTAACCAGGGAAAAACCCCACCGAGGCAGACAAAAAGGCCACTTTTATGTCTTGAGAGAGATTGTGGTGTTCCTTGCCCCCATTTTTGGTCTTTGTCTCTTGCTACACAACCCCTGGCTCTGCTAAGGCCGTGGTCGGAAGCCTGAAATATTAACTGCAGCTCAGCTCTCCTGGGAAAGGGCTGACGCTGAGGCTTATGTCTAAATGCTCGTGTGGCAGCACAGGGATCTGAGAGCAAAGAGTGAGGAGTAGTATGCCTCTCACCGTGGCTTTCCAGTGCCTGGGGGACGAGGGAGCTGGCATGGTCTCTCCCCATCCTCCACCCGTGACCAAATGGCCGCATTTTGTTCTGAGGACTCTGTCTTAAGGCTACAGCTTTCTGAGGAATCTCAGAGAGGTGAGAGTCCCGTGTCCTGGGTCAGGGAGCCGCCCTGTTGGCCGTCTCACCGCAGGGTACAACCTTTCTTTTCCAGTTATTATCTCTGACCCTGGATGGACTGACAGGTGTTTCCCAGGACCACATGCGGGCTCATTACCAAACAGGCTCCAACCACATGATGTTGAACATTAACCTCTGGTCGACGCTGCTGCTGGGAGCTGGTAAGGAGCCGTTCTGCTGTTCTTTCCGTGTGTCACCAGAGGGCAGACTGCCCTCACTCAGTTGATCTCCAGCTCCAGTGGCAGTTGCTCACTTTGCCCAGGCCCGAGTCCTACCTTGACTCTGAGACGCCCTGTGTCCAAGCCCCGAGAATTGTCCTGGGTAAACCTGCACCGGCAGGCTCGGCTTGCGACTCGCCCCTGGCTCAGTCGTGGCATACTGTGCTAAGCAACATGGGGGGGACACACAGCGGTAGAACCAGGGTGCCTTGGGAACTCGTCCTCCTCTGAGGCAGGTGAGACATTGGTATGTGGTGTATGTTGAATGTAGCTTGAAAATGGATGTATTTGCTTTTAGATCAGACCTTCATAATCTTTTCCAAATCTGGGCACGTGTAGAAAGTATATATTTTTTTACAATATAACAGAGGGGCTGCTGATGGCTGGAAGTGACCAGTGCTTGGGGCTGCCTGGAACTCGGGACGTGTGGATCAGTATTTCCACAACATCTGAGGATCTCTGCTTTCAGTCACTTTTGGCAGAAGTAACTAGTTAGTTATCAAGCCTTTTTAGGAAGAGCCTTTAGTTAGTTTCTCTAGTCAGGAAAATAGAAAAAGGATGCCTGAGGGGAAGATAAAAGCTCACTCCATGCATTTCCCACATCCTATCCCCTTTCAGCGTACTTCAGTGGGCCGCGTGCGGGTGTGTGCAAGGGCATGGGCACACAGATGCACCCTTCACCTTTTGACATTTCTTCCCAGCGATCCTGTTCACTGGCGAGCTCTGGGAGTTCCTGAGCTTTGCCGAAAGGTACCCTGCCATCATCTATAACATCCTGCTGTTCGGCCTGACCAGTGCCCTGGGCCAGGTGAGTGCTTTGAGACGGGTGGCGTGGCTTCCCTGGGAGACTGGCCTGGCTGGGAGAGGTGGGGTGGCAGGATTAACTCTGATATCCTGTTCAGACTTTAGACCTCGTGGCAGATACCCAAGAACCAACCTGAGCCCGCCTGTTTCTGTCTTTCTCTAGAGCTTCATCTTCATGACGGTTGTGTATTTCGGCCCCTTGACCTGCTCTATCATCACTACGACTCGGAAGTTCTTCACCATTTTGGCCTCTGTGATCCTCTTCGCCAACCCCATCAGCTCCATGCAGTGGGTGGGCACTGTGCTTGTGTTCTTGGGTAAGTTCCATGCAGAGCAGGCATCTCTGGGCCATCCAGAGAGTGAGAGAGCTTTATTTTTCCTCTCTAAAATTTACTGTATAATTATGAAATTAGTTATTTTATAGAAAACTTAAAAAATAATTATCGTTGGCGTACAATAGTGTATTCATTTCAGTTGTACAACATAGTGGTTCGACATTTTTATACTTGATGTGATCATCACAATAAGTCTAATAACTGTCTGTCATCATGCCAACTTATTATAATATTATTGCCTATATTTCCTGTGCTGTCCACCACATCTCTGTGGCTTATTTTATAACTGGAAGTTTGTACATCTTATTCCCCTTTACTTTTTTCACTCATCCTCTGCCCCCCTCCCCTTTTGTTTACCATCAGTTTATTCTTTGGTTCTGTGAGTCTGTTTTTGTTTGTTTGTTTGTTTGTTTTAGATTTCACATATAAGTGAAATCATTCAGTATTTGTCTTTCTCTGTCCGACGTATTTCACTTAGGATAACACCCTCTAGGTCCATCCATGTTGTTGCAAATAGCAAGATTTCGTTCCTTTTTTACTACTAATATTCCATTGTGTGTGTGTGTGTGTGTGTGTGTGTGTATCACATTTTTTTTTATCCATTCATCTACTGATGGACACCTACATTACTTCCATGTCTTGGCTATTGTAAATAACCTTGCAACGAACATACATTTTTTTGAATTAGTGTTCTCATTTTCTTTGGATAAATATCCAGAAGTAGAATTCCTGGTTTGTAAGGAAACTTTTTTTAAATCCAACCTTTCTAATCATTTCATGTTAGTGATTTCCTTCCAGTGACTCAGGTTTCCCCAGAAACTGAACAGGGTAAAATTATTATATTTATTCTCTACTTTATGCTTTCTATGAGTTGAGAGAATGAGCTTAGAAATTGGACTGTTTCAGTCTTGCTGTAATACACACAGACACACACACACACACACACATAATTACCTGTGTCTTGGTGATTTTTTTTTCATTTGATGCCATTCTCTTTTCTCCGAGGGAGCTTTATAAAACCCATGTTTGGAAACTAGTTTTATTTAAAGCCCCAGTTTTGACGCATCAAGGCTGAACTTTCCTTTTCCCCCCAAGTCACTGGTAGGTTTTATTTTTCCCCATAATTTTCAGCCCATCTTCTCCCTTCCCATAGGTCTGGGTCTCGATGCCAAGTTTGGGAAAGGAGCCAAGAAGACGTCCCACTAGGAAGAGAGACTACCTCCACCGCAGGAATATTTAAGTTATTATTCAAATATTGATATCTCTTAGGAAAATGGACACAATAGGGATAAACGACTGGGTTTGTCTGTTTTTTTGTGGGTTTTTTTTTAAAGGAAGCAAAATCACATATTCTGGGAAAAAAAGCACTTGGATTTTAACAAAACAGAGTTGGCAGTGTGTGTTCTTGATGACCTGGAGCACAGCCTCACACAGAGAAAGAGGGAAGAGGCAGACCTTGATGCCCATTCCCCAAGCTGCTTCCTCTCAGGTGTGGTCACCTGGTTGGGTGGCTAATTCCTTCAAGAGCCTAACCATTATAGGGAGGAACTGTAATAGATTGCATCTTCCATCCCACAGGTGAGAGTCTAAATGTGCCAGGAGAGGTGGCTGGGTTAGAGCCTTAGAATGTAAAAAAACCCACTTTCTCCAAGCTCTGGTGGGCAAATATTTCTTTAAAAAACTATATATATTCTCGCCTGAGGAAATTTCTCTCGAGGTTGGGGTACACTGAGCCCCGAGCCTCAGAGTCTGCTGTTTTCACATTTCCCCACTGCCTCCCCTTCAGCCAAAGCTCACCCAAAAGAGAGCCCCAAATGTGTGTCATGAACAGCCTGGAAGGTCCGATTCCCTCTCCATCTCTGTCTGAGTCCACCTGGTCCCCTCCTGGGGGGGCTGGATTAATCCTTCCTGTCCTCCTGCCCCCTTCAGCTGCTAAAGCACTGCAGTCCTCCGCCGTCCTGGCTGAGCCCAGGTGTCACCATGCCAGCTTCTGTCTGTTGCTGGCGGAAGGCAGGGTGGCTGAGTCCTGGCACAGAGCCGCTGCTGAGTTTTCTGGGTGGCATTGGGGGGAGAAGGCGGAGCATGGACCAGAGCCACCTGCCTACTGCTGCCTTCAGAGTTGGAAATCGCAATCCTCCAGGGACCACACTTTACACATGAAAGTGCATTTCCACCAGCTGCAACTTTCACTCCATCTGTTCAGCAGCCCCGGCCCTGGGCTCTCCAGATGGGAGCCCAGCCTCCTTCCTGAGCCCTGCCTTGCCACCCCCCGCCCAGACTTTCAAGCCCTGCCTCACTCGCACTCATCTCCCTCTAGGGGCCTGGGTGTCGCTGCAGCTCTGGCCCTAAGGCCCCCTCTCATTTTGAACTTGAGAGAAGAGGTTTTGGGTACATCTACTGAAATTCCTTCACCCCTTACCCCACTCCTTTCCTTTTTTCAAAAATATATTTTTATTGATATCAGAGAGAGGGACAGAGAGAAACATCAATGATGAGAGAATCATCGATTGGCTGCCTCCTGCATGACCGCTACTGGGGATCGAGCCCGCAACCCAGGCATGTGCCCTTGACCAGTATCGAACCTGGGACCCTTCATTCTGCAGGCCAATGCTCTATCCACTGAGCCAAACCAGTTAGGGCCCCACTCTTTTTCATCCTGAAAGTTGCATAATTAGCTGATTGTTCTTCCAAACTGTCTTCTGTGGATCAGTTAGGTAGTATGTTACCAGACATGCCTAACGCTAGTCACCAAGAACAAGACAGTTCTCAACAACTCAGCACGGCTCTCACCTGTTCCTAAAGCAGGCATGTCCTACCAACAGTGGGCTGGGAGCCCCGTTCTGGTGTGTTCATCCAGCCCCCTGTCCACCTAGCACTCCCTTTTGTGTGCCACGTACTGTGAAATGCCGGGAGCTCAAAGCTGAGTAGAGCCAGTACTTACCTTTAAGGGGTTTATAGTCTAATAGGGAGATGGGTAAACAAATCGTTGCATCTCAAATGTTCAGGGGTAGCAAGGAAGGAAGATGTCTGGGCACGGTGAGGCTTGAGCTGGAGGGAGTGTGGGAGGCTGAAGGAGGAGGTAGTGAGCTTTGGGCCCACTGCCAAGCAGAGAATGGGGCTTTAAACTGCCTGGCTTCTCCCTCCAATCACTTGAAGTGAGAGCTCAGGCAGAAGGGTGGCTCTGCAGTGAGACAACTTCCAATTGAGTTGGGAGATATTTGAAAATGTGTGAGCTGCCAGCTTGTTCGGGGGGCGGGGGGGGGGGGCGGCATCCTTACCTCCGGGATCACAGGAACTGAGTGCCAGGTTAGACAGTGAGTAACACTGTTAGGTTTTTAGGGCTGATACATGTGAAATGCCAGACAAGTTCAAACAAAAGTATGTTGATCCCTAACCTTGGGCAGCCCGATGCCTCGTGTTTCTAAAGATCAAAGGACTTTCATGTGCAGTTAATTCTCAGCTATGTGTGAAAGGGAGGGAACCAGCACAGCTTTCCCCAGACACTGTTCTCTGAGTTTGAAGTGTATTGTACTGTGTCTATTTTGGTCAAACATCAGACCCACCTCCTCAGCTGTTTGTTTTTGTTAATCCTCACCTGAGGATATTTTTCTATTGACTTTTAGGGAGAGTGGAAGAGAGGGAAAGACAGAAACATCCATGTGAGAGAAACACATCGAGTGGTTGCCTCCTGCAAGTCCCGACCAAGGCCCGGACCGGGGAGGAGCCTGCAACCAAGGTATGTGCCCTTGACTCGAATTGAACCCAGGACTTTTTGGTCTGCAGGCCAATGCTCTATCCATTGAGCCAAACCAGCCAGGGCAAGCAGTTTTTCCATGTCCTGTACACCACTTAGCCTACGGCAAGGGGAGTGACCCACAAATGTGATTTGGGATAAAACCATTGAGAAAGCTGTTCTAGAATTAAACATTAGAAGAAATAAAAATTATACATTGTTTTCCAGAGGACTTAAAGGGGCAGGATTTAAACACTGGCTAATCTTTAAAGTGAGGTATTTAGGGAATGGATGGTGTGCTTTCTCATAGCCCTGTGACACCCTCATGAAGAGGACTGAGCAAGCATCTGCACCTAGTAGAAATGAGAAAACAAGTCAGGGGAGCTTGGGTGACCTGCGGGAGGTCCCTGGGTATGTCCCTGAGAGATTAGCTAGAACCCAAGACTCGGAGTCCTAGTATCTTGGACCTGTGCCCTTAGAGCGAGAGGAGCAAAGCCCCTCTGGAGACCCATTGCCTCTGCAGCCGGTCCGGTTCCACTGGCAGCGGAACCGTTTGCACATTTTATGAGCGGAGCTGGTCACTTCCCCCAGACGCCCTGCGGAGAAATTGCCCTGGGTCTCCGTGGGACCATCCGGCCCTTCCCACTGAGCACGCACCAGCTGTCCTGAGGAGCAGCAATCTCGTGTATTTATTGAGCTCCTCCTTTCCCAGAGCTTTTTAGTCCGTGACATTTTATCCTTACAACACTCCTGGGGAGAGCGCGGGCCAGAAACAAGTCTCCCCACATTGGAAACTGCATTAACTGAAGGTCACACGCCTCGGTGGGAGGGCAGGGCCCCAGAGCGAGTCCACGCACCACAGGCCAGGTCAGCGAGCTAAGCCCCGCTGTTTGGATTTCCTGGTCCAGGAGAATTTCCAAATAATTTGGAGGGCTGACAGGTATGCTGCTTTTTAAAAAAATCTTTCCAAGTAAGAATATTTTAAAAATCTAATATCACCATTATGGCTTAGAAAAGGACATTTTAACTCATAAATTGTAGCCCTGGCCCATGTGGCTCAGTTCAGTGTCATTCTGTGCACCAAAAGGTTGCTGGTTTGGTTCCTGGTCAGGGCTCGTACCCAGGTTGTGGGTTAGATCCCCAGTCAGGTTGCGTATAGATCGATGTTTCTCACACATACACACATTTATATATTTAAATTAGGAAAAGCTACCCATATCAGAAGAACAGACCTTTCTTCCAAAGAAATGATGGTTGGAAATCACACCACCATATAGAAAAAAAGGTAAATTAATTTTTTAATTGCAGAAAATGTTCAACGTAAAACATCCTACGGTAACACATGGTTAGGCATTTCATTATGATTGTTGATGCAACTAGGTCAATTGGGGGCACTGGAACTGGAATGTCCCGTAATCATGCTGACAAAGATGGAAGCAACCTGCAAAGAGGTTTTACATCATTTAGCACATACTGAGAGAGTGAAAACAGCACCCTGACCCAGGCCACTCCTGCCCTCCCTCTGTAGTGCCAGGAGCAGGCTGTGGGGGCCAGGGGGCTTCCCAGTTAGGGGTGTGAGGGGGAGACTCCGCTCCTCTGCTCCAAAATCTACCCCCCCCCCCCATCCCCGAATGTTCAGGCCATGGTTTTGCTCACCCAGCTGAGGGTATCCAGCACTGATTCTGGCAGGTTTCACCTAGTGAAAGCCAATTTCTGACAGGCACAGCCCTCAGACCGGCAACCGGTGGGCTATGCCTGCCGTGGCAAGAAGGATGGGAAGGGAAACCAAGAGGGTCTTGGAAGGACAGGTTATTTCATTCAGGGCCTTCCACTTGGCTGAGGCGCAAGTCCATGAGGGCTGGTGGGTTTTCTGTCCCAATGTGCCTGCCCTGTTAGTTCTGGCAGAGGTGGGAGAGGGAGGAGGTTCAAGGCATTTGCCAAGGACAGAAACGGACTTTCTTCTGTGTTTCGTCATGGTATGTGGGTGGCCTGAGCTAGAGGAAGCTCCATGTTTCAGCTTAGGTTCTGACGAGCACCATTTCCCCCTCAGGATCTAGAACTGCCACATTCATACCACATCCCTAGAAGGAATGCATCACTCTTACATGAAGGCTGGGAACGCCCTGAAATTTCACGTAAAAGTGTGTGTGTATGAGCAATGGCACAAGTGCTCACACGTGTCAAGCTGATAGGTTCATTTCTCTGTAAAAAAAGAATCCATGACTCTTTTCAGTTTCTCAGAAGCTCTCTTCAGATTCTCAAATATACAGGGTCCCGTATTAATGGGACTCATTTCATTAAAAGATTTTTCCCAAATAGAGGTGAACAACTGGGCACCACCGCAAAATAATAAGAAAGCAGCATCTCCCGCACTGCCTACATGGAGGGGTGGGGTTGAGGTTGCAGAGATACCCAAAGAGCATAATCCAGCCAATTTCATGTCTGCTTGCCTCCCAGCTCCTCCTACACACATTTTATCAAGGATTGTCAGCGTTAGTGAATAAAAATAAAGGATGCCCAGCTAAATTTGAATTTTAGATAAACACAATTTGTTAGACATACTTCTACTATAAATTGTTCATGCATTATTAGAGACATACTTATACCAAACATTTTTGTGTTGTTGATCTGAAAATTCAAATTTAGTCAGCATTCTGTATTTATCTGGCATACCTGGCTTTAGCCATTGTCACATACATTCTCATGGGCCTCTCTTTTCCTAGAAGGAAGGCCCTCTAGATACATCTCCACAACACTCGCAATTCTGTGCGCAGGGCTTCCAGACACTGATTCAGGGCCAAACATAATTTCCCTCTTGGTCCGGGGAGGTGCAAGCCCAGACTTAGTCAGCAGGGGGCACCATTTTCTTAAAGTAGATCCCAGTGGAGTGTAGGGGCCTCAGAAAGGTACTAGTAATGGGGAGCTTTGACTTGAATTCTATTTGCTGCTTCTGCCTTTCTCTGGAGCTCACTTCTCCCCACCCAACACTCTGCCAGAGTTTTCTCTGTGAACCAAGAATCGGATCCTGTCACTTCACTCCGTAAATCACTTCCAAGGTTCCCTGGGTACCTTCTTACTGTGGCATCAAAAGTGCTTCGTGATCCCACTGGTGTTATTTTCTCTGCTCAACGGCTGCTGCTTCTACCCTTCGTGATCCCTCCCACCTCACACTTCCGGCACTCCCATTCACACGCAGTATTTGCAGTTTCCCTGTACACTATTTACTATCCTGCCTTTGTCCCACAGTTCTCTCTGCTTGGAACTGCCTTTCCCACCTGGTGCTTCTAGTGACTCCATTCATTCAACACATCTCACAAGTATGCATTGGGACCAGCTGAGGACCAGGCTCTGCTACTCGCTGTAGATTCTGTGGAGAAGACAGCCTTCCCTTATGCTGTCTTCTCCAGGGGGAGGAGGGAAACAACAACTAATTAAATCAATGAAGTATTTCGACTTAGTTCAAGGGCAAACTCATCTGACTTTCTGAAGCAGAGTTAATGGTTCTCGACTTTGGATCCTTTGATGTCTTTTCATTTTAAGGACCCCATGTTCTCACACCTGCACAATCATTGCAGGGAACGTGGATGAATGAAGAGCCAGTTGAATTAACGGTGAAGAGTGTGGGTGGGAGATGGGAGTGTGTAGCCTGTGACAAACCGAGAATGCCTTTCCCCTCTTAAAGGGGACACTTCCACGTCTTTGCAGTTGTTGCTAGATGTGTTTTGGTTTCTTTAAATACATTTTTATTGATTTCAGAGAAGAGGGGAGAGAGAGAGAGAGAGAGAGAGAGAGAAACATCAACGATGAGAGAGAATCATTGATTGGCTGCCTCCTGCATGCCCTACACTGGGCATTGAGCCCACAACCAGGGCATGTACCCTGACAAGGAATCGAACTCTGACCTCTTGGCTCATGGGTCGATGCTCAACTACTGAGCCACGCCGGCCAGGCCCAGACTTGTTATTTCAAAAGAAGATGGAAATACTGACTTCCACATGAACTTTTCCAATTTTTAAAAATTCTTTGCCAGCTACACTACACATGCCTACAGGTCGGATTTGGCCTGTGGCCACCATCATGTAACACTCTATTATTGTCTTGCATCTGATTAGTATTCATATATACTTTCTCCCCCGAGACTGTGTCCTTGTGTCTTTGGCTCTTACCACAGTGGCTGGCACATGGTAGGTGCCAGTCAAACATCAATACATGTCAGTGGAAGGGCTGAAAGAAGGGAGGGAGGAAGGAGACAAACTGGGAACAACAGTTTTATTGATGGGAGTTTTTATTACAGCTGCTTTGGGTGTGGGGCACATGGAACAAGAAAACCTGAAACTATTTATTTCTGAGTGTGCGTGTGTCTACATGAGTGTGAGTTCCCATGTGAGCAGGTGTGACAGCTGGAAAATGTGTCTAAGAACCACTAGCTCCTTTCTTGATGGGCTCCCAAGCCATCCCTCCCCATTCTTGGCGGATGAGGGGGAGGAGAAGAATGCAAGGCTCTTGGTGGCCTCCTGGCTTCCTTCCAGGACCCGTAGTCACTGGCACAGAGATCAGAAAGAGCTTATATGGGCTTTTGGCACCAA
Organism: Myotis nattereri; assembly: GCF_964212035.1. NCBI lineage: Eukaryota > Metazoa > Chordata > Mammalia > Chiroptera > Vespertilionidae > Myotis > Myotis nattereri. The sequence continues at coordinate 45,574,795 of NC_138091.1, forward strand.
CTGAGACATCCTTGGGGGAAGGTGTCTGGCAGCTGTTGCCACCCACTGCCTACCCAGTAGAATGCCCACTGCATAGCAAGCAGTTGTGGGGATCAAAGTAGAATGCTTTCTCTTCTCACTTGTCCAAAGTGAGATTGTCGAAATGACCCTTCACCCTGCAGTGGGGTCAACACTCCCAGAATAAAGAGAAGGTGGGGTGGCTTAGACGGCCCATCACAGCCCGAGACAGAGCAGGGGCGTGGCCCCTGGAGCAGGCTGCTGATTGTTGCTAATTGTATGCTGTCCATTTTTTGTTTGTTTTTTAAATCCTCACCCGAGGACTTTTTTCTTTTTCTTTTGCATTGATTCCAGAAAGAGAAAGATAAATCAATCTGTTGCCTCATGCAGGTATACTGACCCCCACCCAGGATCAAACCCACAACCTGGGTATGTGTCCTGACTGGGAATTAATTGAACCCGAGACCCTCCAGTGCACAGGATGATGATCTAAATACTGAGCAACACTGGCCAGGGCTATGCTGGCTCTGTGTGTGTGTGTATGTGTGTGTGTGTGTGTGTGTGTGTGTGTGTGTGTGTGTGTGAAGAGAGGATGCTGCCTTGAGCCCACACAGAGCATCCTGTATGTATTCTTGCTACCCCAATGAATATGGACATATCTTTGGAAAATAAACATCTGAGATTTAGAAACTATACTTTGTCTAATTTTCAGGAGAAGTAACTAGATCATTTAGGAATCAGAGCCTCCATCTTGACTCCGAACTCTCATGTGAGGCCTGGAAAATGCAATTTTCTGAATCGGGGAGGATGGAGGTTATTGGCCAGCTTGAGGTACACTGGAAGCACTCATTAAGCTAGACTATGGAAATTCCTATCCCATGATGCTCTCTCTGGTGAGAGGTATCTTGAAAGCTAACGCTACCTCCAGCCTCCAGCGTGCCTCTTGCTTCCTACCAGCACTTGGCCAGCCAGGAGCTTTGAAGCAAGACTTTCCAGGAAGCAATCTCTTCTCCGGGCACTGCTGACTCAGCCCAGACTCCAAACTCTCAGCCTGGTCCCTGTCCCAGAGAAGCAGGAAGGGGCAGTGGCACATAGGGGCTGTGACCCTGGGCTGTGTGTGTGCTGCTGGGAAAAGGGGGGTAGGTGGGGCAGAGAGAATGGGGCATGGATCCTGAATTGTTTAGGCTTTTGCTAAGGGAAAGGGGAGGGAGGCCCAATAGTAGCTTGAGCCCTGGCTGATGTAGCTCTGTGATTGGAACATACCCAGGTTGCGGGTTTGATCCTGGGTGGGGGTCAGAATACCTGCATGAGGCAATAGATTGATTTTTCTTTCTCTTTCTCTCTCTCTTTCTGGAATCAATGCAAAAAAAAAAAATTGTCCTCGAGTGAGGATTTAAAAAACAAACAAAAAATGGGCAGCATACTATTAGCCTGAGAACTGAAGGGTCTTGGGTTCATTTCTGGTCAAGGGCACATACCTGGGCTGCAGGTTCCCCGCCCCAGTTGGGGCTAGTGTGGGAGGCAACTGATTGATGTCTCTTGATGTCTCTCTCTCTCTCTCTCTCTCTCTCTCTCCCCCCCCCCCCCCTTCCTTCCACTCTCTCTAAAATCAATGGAAAGAATGTCCTCCAGTGAGGACTAACAAAAACAAACATACACAAAAAAACAAACAGTGGGCTTGAATCCAGCACCCTTGGATGAAATCTATTTTTCCTAAATTCCCAGAGTCAGGGATGGTAGCAAATTCAGTACCTTGAATCTGGGAGTGAGAACATTCTTTGATCTATTCCCTGGCTCTCATTTCTAATCTGCTGTGGGGGAGGAGATGACTATCTCTCTGGGGCCTGCCCCTGACTCTCCAACCTCCTCTCTCCCCAAATGACTCCACTCCTCCTTACTTTCTCCACAAACTACCTGATTCCTTCCATCTGCACTGCTGCTTCCTGCTTCCCTCCTGCCTTCCCTTCCTTCCTTCTAACCTTCACTGACATTTTCCTTTTCTCCACAATTTCTCTCTCCCCCCCCTCAGCCCCCCCAACTCTGATGGTGAATTCTTTCCCTGGCACAGCCCTCCACTTGTTCGCCAACCCTGCTGGGTTGCTTTCCTCATTTCTGTAGCTTCTGTCCAATTATTTCTTTAGCCAGGCTCATTGGGAGCCCTCTCCTCTGGCAACCCTGCCTCCTTCCTTTCTGCTGCTAGCAATGCTATCACCCAGGATTCAAATCCCTTTGGGGAAGTGGGTGGAAAGCTGGTTTGACTAAACTGGGAGACGTTTGGCAATTTGTTCTGTGTTCTGCTCTGAGGGCCCCAGCACAGTTAAGAGAATCTTAGGGAAGACGACACCGTTTCATAGACCATTAAAGGCTGCAGGATCTAGTGTTAAGGAAGAACACGGGAGCAAAAGCCTTTTTACAGTCAGCCAGTCCTTAAAAGCAAGGGCCCAGTGACGGGAAGGAATGGAGTCCCTTGCCATGGAAAACAAAGCTGTGACTCAAAGGCATCATGTAGATGCTTCCTCGCTCATCCACGTTCCTGAGTTTAATGTCTTTGGCTTGGGAATTAACTTTGAAACTTTTCCAACATAGATAAAAATAGGGCTCATAACCGCCATCATAGGCACTTTTCAATAAGGTGGCCTTTTAAGGGAAGACTGGGCTCCCAGCACTGGGTGTGAGTCAAGGAGTCTCTTGAGCCAGTGTTCAGCGTTCTCACGGGCTGCTGACCAGGCTGCTGACCAGCCTGTGGCCAAACAGGAGATGCAGGAAGAGGAAGCCGCTGGAGACTTCTGTGCCTGAAACTACAGTAACCAAGTTCCTGAAAGGAATGTTTATTTTACTCATTCATCCATTTATTCATCACACAAGCATCTCTCTGAATATTTATTATGTGCCAGGAATGCTGCTTGGTGCTGGAAATACCATAGACAAACAGAAAAAAGAATTCCTGTCTCCAAGGAACTCACTGTCTAGTGAAGGGCAGAGAGGGTATCAGGCAGCCAAGTATCAGGAGGTATTGCCATGGGAGGAGAAATATGGTGAGACATAGCTCAGAGTTAGGGGGCATGCACAGCTTCCTGGAGGAACAGATGGATACATCAAAGCCTGCAGAATCAGGAAAGAATTAACCTGGGGGAGATGGGAGCAGGGGAAGGTATGGAGATGACTGTTCTGGGAAGAGGTAACAGCATGTGCAAAAAGGGAGAACTTGGTTTACTCAAGGAATTGAAAGTAGCTCTGCGTATGACTGGAAACCATATTGCTAAGCGGTGTTGGGAGGGTAAGAGAGCCCCTAGAGACAAAGGCATGGCCACTGGTAAAGAGCCTTTCACCCCTGTTAAGGAGAATGGACTTTATCTGGAGGACAATGGGAGCCAGTGAAGGGTTGTATGCAAAGAAATGACTCGGCCAGATGGGCATTTTAGAAAGCTCACTCTAGCTGCAGAGCAGAGAGTGAGCTAGAAGGGGGAAGGCAGGTGAGGAGGCTTCTGTGATCCGAGGAAGAATGGAAGAAGTGTCAGGAAGATGGAAGGCAGCAGACAGAACTGGGAGGCAACTAAAGTATGGAATTGTCTGAACTTGGTGTGGAATTAGAAGTGGGCTTGAGACGTCAGGAATAATTCCCAGTTCCCAGGCTGGAGCTACTTGGTGAGACGGAGAACAACTGGAGGGGAAACCAGTTTTGGATCTGCTGACTCTTTGTGTCTACGGAACAGCCAGCTGAAGATATGAGGTTGGTAGTTGGATGTGTAAATCTAGAGCTCTAGAAAAGACCTGGCTCAAGATAGATTTGGAATGGAATATTCCTCGGCAGATGGATGGCAGTGGAGCTGTGAGAGTGAATGAGCCATCTCAAGGCAACGTGAGGACAGTGTGACGAGGAGAGGAAATGAACAGAGTCCAAGGAAAGCCGATATTCAAAGGATGGCCCAAGGAAGCAGCCAAAGAGGCAGGAGGAAAACCAGGAGCAATGGTCTTCTGTTGCTGGCCTTGCGCATTCATGTCCCCCTTTTTCTGCCAAGAGCGCTCTGACCTTCCTTTGGGGACTTCACTCCTCCCCTATTCTCAGTCCTGTGGTTTGGATCCCAGGGGAGAGACGCTGGCTGGTTCTGCCTGACCCTCCTGACTCACTTCCTACAGCCTCCCACTTGTTCTCTGTTCCAGCAACATGAATATTCCTTGAGTTTTTTAAAAACCATGCTCTTTGACCTTCGGATCTTTATCTCTCTGGACTGCTTTCCTTCCTCATTCCCCTTCTCTACGCCCTTTGTCTATTAACCTTTCCTTCAGGCTTCAGACCTCTGCTCAAGCCTTTCTAACATTCCAGATAAGACCAGGACATTCATTCATTCGTCTGTACTAAGCACCTCTGTCCATGTGTTAGCACTGTGCTGAATGCTGGGACATTATGGAGAACAAAATAGACAGGTCCCTATGAGGCTGACAAATGAGTAAGGGAGATCAATAATAAATAAGTAAATACTCAAAACAATTACAAATCATTGTTAGTTTTGTAAAGGAAGTAAACAGAGTACCTTGATAGAAAATAACAGAAAGTCCTTATTTTGGATTGGGAGGATGGTCAGAGAAGGCTCTCTGCAGGTGTGAAAATTAAACTGAGATCTGAGAGCAAAGGCAGAACCAGCCATGTGAAGAGCTAGGGAGAGTGTTCCAGGAAAAGGGAACAGTGAATACGAAGGCCTATGGAGGGAAAGAGCTTGATGGGTTCTAGCAGTTCTAGAAATTGATAGATGCCTAGCACGGCTAAAGTGAAGATGAAGAAAGTGACACAAGATGTGGTTGAATATGAGGCTCTTGTGGGCAGTGGTACAAAGTTTGGATTTTATTCTTGGTACAATGAGAAGACATTCAAAGGTCTTAAGCAGGGGGGCAGCATGATGTGACTTAAGTTTTAGTTCGATTGGCCTGGGTGCTGAGTGAAGAAGGGATTGAGGGTTAAACAAAGAAATAAGAAGACTAATTAGGACCCTCTTATTGTGGTTCAGGTGAAAAAGGATCATGGCTAGAAGTTGGATAGGACTGGGGAGATGGAGGAAGTGGGTGGATTTAAAACTAGAATTTATGGGAACACCTACTGGATTAGATATGAGGTATCAGGGGAAAAGAGGAGGCAAGGATCATGCCGAATTTCTGGACTGAATGAGTGTATACAGGCCCAGACTGCCATGGCTTGATCTGCCCCAGCCCCATTTGACCCCTCTTGGAGTCCCTGGGACAAATCTACACTAGCCCAGAGCTTGAGAAGCAAGAATCATTTGAAAACCATTGGGATGGGGAATCTTTATGGTTCCTTCCAGTTTTGAATTTTATTTTTTATTTGAAACTGAAAACTCTCTGTGAAAAGGGATAATATTTCCATTTCTTTTGACTGCTGTAGTTACCTAGGTAGAGCTCTGTACCCAGGGAGCATTCAGTAAGTGCTAGTTGACTGTTCACTTTGGCACAGACCTTCTATAATTGAATTTTAGATTAAATTTCCTTTTTAAAATAGGATTCTAACGTAGAGTAAACTTTCAATTGAAATCAATTCACTTTGATAAAGCAGAGCCATGGCAAAAGATAATCCAAATTATAAAATCTAAAGTAATTTCTATTTGAGTTGAGTCAGAGGGAAAAAAAATGTGTTTCTGCTAAACTAATTGTCTACACTTAGGTAAAGGTTATTTTAGGGCAAATGCCAACAAGTGGTGGATCAAACCCTCTCAGAACAGGACAAAAAAACCCACTGAAAAGAATTCATAACAGTGACTATAACTATACTTTTGGTAATATATTCTTTGTTGAAAACAAATACTAATTCACTAAAGATTTATTTTGAAGCAATGACTTCAGGCAATTTTTAGACCTGTTTTAAAATGAATGAGACAGAGATGGAGCTGTGTTCTCAGTCCAAAACCAAAAATCAAAGGAAAGCTAAACTCAAGCTTACCATTTTCTCTTCGCTCTTTCCCACTGCTGTTTCTTTGCCTGGCACTCCACTCTTCAGTATCCTGTTTCCTAGCCATCTTTCCAGTTTGAAAACTCAGAATGTCATTATCTCTAAGCACACTGATCAAATCCTCAGATAAAGACACCATTCCAAGCCTTTTGTTTTATTAAAGAGGGAAGTAAAGTAACAGGATGCCTTTTATATGCCAAGCACTTTTGGACAAATGTCATGCTAGTCCATGCTGCTTACGACCCTGTGATGAATGTCCCATTTCACAGATGAGATGGGAGGATTGGCAGTCCAGCATCTGACCCACTTCCTGTTTGGGACGAATCTGCTGCTGTACTTAATGTCAGTGAAAAGGAATACTGGATATTACTCCGTGGCCACCGTGGCAGCGAGACCTTTCTTTGTTTCCCACCATGGTGATCAGGTCTTGTCCAACAGGGTTCTGGGTTTGCAACATGGGGCACAAAGATGGCAGGAAAATTAGACATCCTTTCCTGTGGCAGGAGTTGTGGCCATGAGTCTGATGGTGGCACTTTGGGGCAGTGCCCAGCAGTTGAAATTCCTGGCCAGAATGTCCTGCTAAAGATTGTTCTTCCTCTACTAGACTTTGGTTTTCAGCCAAATTTCCAAGTCTGATTCTTCAGCTATCAATTCTGGGAGCCAGAAATATTTGCTCAGTAAATTCCAGTTTGGGTCGGTAGAGCCAGAGTCGGTGCGATTCTTGCAACCAGCAGCCCTGACTGATCCGTGAGGAAACAGACTCCTCAGTCAAGGAGCTGGCTCGGGAAGCCGGCTAGCAAGTGGCAGTGCTCTGGCTGAGTAGTCTTATGTTGTTTCCTTGATTTCATGTTTCCCACAGAGAAAAGGAATGAGCATGGTGCACAGATGAAAGTGGGGCTTGAAGACCAGAAGGTACTTTATGAACACTTACCCTAAAAAACAACAACAAAAAAGCACATTCAGTAACATATCTATACATCAGCGCGGTCTACTCTTTACTAGGGACTGTGCTATGTTCAAGTAGTATCTCAGTTAATCTTCACAACAATAGGATAGGTTGGGCATTGTTTTCTCCATTGTTTTGATGGAAAAAGTGAGGCTCAGAGATATTTGTCCAAGTTTAGATTATAGTAAGTGCCAGTGCTGGGTTTGAACATATGTCTCCAGATAAGGAGGCTGGATCTCATTCATTAAGCCACACCTGCCTCACTATGAAATTTAATCAATCAATATTTTTCCACTGCTAATTTCTAGGAACCCCATGCTGGTTCCAGAACAGCCTTAGCAGTGTGTTCTTGTCGTCATGTTTCCTTGTGTGTGGTCTTACACCTGGCTCCAAGGGTGTGTCATCTGTCTTTGTTTGTTTTTTTTAATTAAATCTTTATTGTTCAGATTATTACATTTGTTCCTCTTTTTCCCCCCCATAACTCCCCTCCTCCCAGTTCCCACCCCACCCTCGGACCTCACTCCCCACCCACTGTCCTCATCCATAGGTGCACGATTTTTGTCCAGTCTCTTCCCGCATCTCCCACACCCCTTTCCCCACAAGAATAGTCAGTCCATTCCCTTTCTATGTCCCTGATTCTATTATAATCACCAGTTCATTCTGTTCATCAGATTATTTATTCACTTGATTCTTAGATTCACTTGTTGATAGATGCATATTTGTTGTTCATAATTTGTATCTTTACCTTTTTCTTCCTCTTCCTCTTCTTAAAGGATACCTTTCAGCATTTCATATAATCCTGGTTTGGTGGTGATGAACTCCTTTAGCTTTTCCTTATCTGTGAAGCTCTTTATCTGACCTTCAATTCTGAATGATAGCTTTGCTGGATAAAGTAATCTTGGTTGTAGGTTCTTGGTATTCATCACTTTGAATATTTCTTGCCACTCCCTTCTGGCCTGCAAAGTTTCTGTTGAGAAATCAGCTGACAGTCGTATGGGTATTCCCTTGTAGGTAACTGAGTTTCTTTCTCTTGCTGCTTTTAAGATTCTCTCTTTGTCTTTTGCTCTTGGCATTTTAATTATGATGTGTCTTGGTGTGGTCCTCTTTGGATTCCTTTTGTTTGGGGTTCTCTGCGCTTCTTGGACCTGTAAGTCTATTTCTTTCACCAGGTGGGGGAAGTTTTCTGTCATTATTTCTTCAAATAGGTTTTCAATATCTTGCTCTCTCTCATCTTCTGGCACCCCTATAATTCTGATGTTGGTACGCTTGAAGCTGTCCCAGAGGCTCCTTACACTATCTTCGTATTTTCGGATTCTTTTTTTCATTTTGCTTTTCTGGTTGGATGTTTTTTGCTTCTTCGCATTTCAAATCTTTGACTTGATTCTTGCGCTCCTCTGGTCTGCTGTTGGGAATCTGTATAGTATTCTTTATTTCAGTCGGTGTATGCTTAATTTCTAGTTGGTTCTTTATCACAACATCGAGGGTCTCATTAGATTTCTCGAGGATCTCATTAAGTTTATCAGCGGCTTCTAGACAGTTCTTGAGAGACCTTAAAAGTGTGGTTCTGAACTCTATATCTTCCATTGACAATTTTGTCCTGTTTCTTTGTCTCCGCATTTTGTTATGCTTTCTTGGTGCACCCCCTAGTGGTCTTTGTGCGCAGTCTTGTAGTTAAGCCTTGATTGTTGTAGCTAATACTAGGGGGGGATTTGACCTCCAGGCCAAGTGGCTGTGAGAGTCAGCTGTGTCTGCAGTGAGAGAACTTCTGTCCTCTAGGAAGGTGCTAATCTGGCGTTTGCCTGAGGCTATCTGGCAAATGCCTCTGTGCAGGGCTTGGGCGGGGTGGGTGGGTTGCACGGGATCAACAGGGTGGGCCAGAGAGAGCAGTTATGGCTGTTCTCAGTCCTGTCCCCAGGGGCTCTGCCTCTCTGAGTCCCAGCAACCGCTGCAAACCTCAGAGAGAAAGCTGCACTCGCTCCGACCGAAGCCAGACAGTCCCGCTTCTCCCGTTTGAGTCAGGGTCCCTAAAGACTCGCCCGAATCTGGAGCTCAGAGTCTGCGACTCCCTCCCGATTGAAAACACCAACCACGCCCTCCGCCGCCAGCCCGCTCCGCGCACTCCGCACCTCAGAATTTGACTTCAGCACTGCGCCTCCTCTGAGTGTTGGTATGCGTTTCTCTTTCCTCCTAGTTGTAGGACTTCCACTCAGCCAGCGTTCCTGTGGTTCTGGGTGATGTCCGTTCCGTCTTTTAGTTGTATTTGTGAAGTGGTTGTTCGAGGCAGCAAACTCCAGCGTTAACCTATGCCGCCATCTTGGTTCTCCTGAATATCATTGTGTCTTTGTTTCTTTAGACTGGAGACCCCCAGAGCACAGGACCGTGCCTCTACTAGATCCATCCCTAATGTCCACGCGGGGCTCCGCCAGGGCAGGCCACTGGGCTGGGCGTTCAGTGACTGGTCAACCGAATAACTGTACAGAGAGGAGAGGACTTCATTTTCCAACAGTGCTTACAACCAAAATGGGAGTTTGTACTCATCTTCTGTTCCATCCTGTCTCCACCTCCCCTATACCTCCAGCCTGCTTTTGCTTACTGGACTGTGAAATGGAGCCAAAGGTCCTCATTGGCAGAATAAATATCAGACTTCTCAGGGTCATTTGGGACACAGTCCTTGCCCAGACCTGGCTCCTGATAGCCCATGAACACTTTGTCTTTTGTGTTTTGGAATTAAGAAAACGAGTTCTGCATGTTTCCTACCACCACAAGGAGCAGTGCATTGAATTGGTGCCATTGTGAGCTTGATTGTTGTTGCATAGATAAAAGCCTCATTAAGTCCCTCCTGAGGAGAGAAGAAGAATCTTATTCTGAGGACAGAGTTTTGAGAGGGGTGGGGGGTGGGGGGCTTCTTGCTTGTCATGGTTGCAACAACAAAACAGTAAATGGAGGAAATAATTAAATACCTGCACATCCCCCCTGCCCCCCCGCAAAACTCGTCAAGCGGCTGGGTGAGTTTTTAATTAATGCTGCATTTTCAATAAATCCGTATCTGTACGTGGTGCCGATTTTCCCTGGATAAGGAAAGATAATAATGAGAATCCTATTTTTTCAGTCCCCCACTAAAGGGATGCCTAGTACATTTAATCATGCTGTAGAAATCCTGGCAGCTTTCTCTGAGCCCGGCCCCTGCTCTAATTACATTTCTAGATTTTAGTAAATTGAAAGAGAAAATGTAGGAACAAAATAATTAAAACCGAAGAGGAAGTGCATATTAAAAAGGAGAAGCTGTTTAAAATTCTTCCACCCAGGGCTTCCAAGGACATCTACAGTCATTTAATCAGATCCACACCAAATCAAAGTCCTTTGTGCAGAGGCTGGTGGTAGCACATCTCAGGCGGGCGGTATGGTCCCCACAGTGGAATGGGAGCCTCGTGGCACCAGGCTGCAGATGGGGCCAGGACGCTCATGTCCTTCCAGGTCTCTGGGGACTCAGACCCAGCCTGGACAGCTGCTGGCGGACTCACTAGCACCCAGGCGCCCCCTTCCAGGCCCCAGGCAGAATAAAACCAAACTGTCATGATTAGCCCAAGTGGGGCGTATATTGCCAACGGCTCCAGTTTCCTCTTCTTGCACCCCTTCCCCACCTCCGCGCTCCTCCCTCCGAGGAATGAGCGCAGGCCTCTGCCGTCCTGTGCCATCTCAAGTGGAGACTGAACCGTCACTGATCCCGGTTCCCGGGCGACCTGTGGGGCCCTGTGAACTGTCGCAAGGACTGGAACCCGGGCTGGCTCCAGCCAAAGGGACGAATGTTGGTGATGACGTGGAGTGAAATCGAAGGGGAAAGTTTCCCGGCACCAGCCTGAGAGGTGACAAAGCTCTTTCTGTGTCAGGAGGGGCCCGCACGGTAATGCCACACCCTTGTCGGAGGAGGAGTCCCACCTCTTGACCAGGGTCGCTGCAACTCGCCCGGGCGAGCTCGAGGCGTCCGGCTGCTGCGTCCGTGGCTCCTGGAACACGCTGAGCTGCGGGGGGACAGGGACTGCGTGCGTTCTGGAAGGTGGAAGGCAGCCTGGGGCTGTCAGGGGTTTCTCCCCGAACCCCGAACCCCGCCCGCCACCTGGGTCCCCCGGCCACAGGGCTTCCCGAAGCCGTCACCCCAGATCCACACGCCGTCCCCCGGGACCCACACGCCGTCACCCCGGATCCACAGGTCCGTGCCTCCCCGGCTCTGCGTGCGGGTGTGCATGACGGTCTCATCTGCGTGTATGTGAAGGAGCCGGTGCCTGCTCTGGGTTGTTTGGCTCGATTCGATTCGGTAAGAATAATTTTTAAAGTTTAAAGAATTGTAGCAATGACGGCTATCCCATCACGGACGCCAGGACTGTAACCGGGAGGTGACTTCTTCTTTTTTTTTCCTTGCAGGACCCAGACACTGACTTTTTTCTTTCACACACGCAGGAGCCATTGATCCCTGGGACCCAGGACCCGCGGCAGCAGCGTGTCGCCGGGTCAGCTCCTTCCAGGGAAGCCAGCGACAGGCTCCCCCGCCGTCCCCCAAAGTGGTCCTTCTAAGTTTTTGCTTCCAAATGCTCAATGTGAAGTTACTGACAAGGGCCTCCAGCATTATCTTAAAGTCTGAAAAACATTCTGACAGCTGGGTAGGAACAAAAACAGGCAATGCAAGTAAAAGCCATTGGTAATTCATAAATGACTCGCAAATATAAGATGCTGCTGTGAAATGCCGTTATTGTTACGCGGCCCACCCCGCCCTCCCCTCGGTGCGCCCCCAGTTGGTCCTCGCACCTCGGCGTAGCCCGCGGGGGCCCTGCACGCGACCCCCTTCAGTTCCCGCCTCTTTCTTCTGAGGCCCCTACTTCTCTTCGGATCCCCGGCCCGGAGACCCCCGGGACGCATGCGCGCAGGAGCAAGTAGGCGGAGCCTTGAGGGAGAGGGAGGCGGGACCGGAGAACCCAGGGAGGGGAGTAGCGTGGAGAGGCCGCGCGGGGTGGGGCTCGGCGGGTGCGCGCTCGCTGCGTTGACGTGCTGACGCCACGACGCCCCGGCCGGTGTGTGTCCGGGTGTGTGTGTGTGAGTGTGTGAGTGTGCGCGTTCCGAGTGTGTGTGTATTTGTGTATCGGCGGTCCCGCAGGTCCCGGATGTTGCGGACAGTATGAGGCGAGCGCAGGGGGACGGGGACCAGCAGCTGTCGCCGCCGCTCTGAGGTGAGTGGGGGGGAGGAGAGTCGAGGGAGAGGGTTGTCCTGTCGGAGTGGGGGGCGCCTCCCTTAAGAGGTGACTGACCCCTACTCCCCACGCCACCCCCCTCCTCCCGCCACACATATACTCTTCGCTGCCCCATATCCCACATCCCGGGTTACGTGGCTTGTAAATGCCAGAGCCTCATCAACCGTTCCTTCTCCCAATTCGAAGCATTCAGGAGACACAAACGCGCCCCCTGCCTTCAGCCCCCCCACATAATTTTCCCAGTCCCATCCCCCTTGCCAAATACAGAGCTGTCGCCTGCGGCGAGATGGGTGACTGCGCATGCGCGAGCGCGAAGGAGCTCGGGGTGCTTGTTCGCTGCCCTCCGGGCGCATGCGCACCACTGTGTTGCAGGGACCTGCGGAATAAAAGAGCCCCTTGACCACGCGCCCGCCTTCTTCCCAGGCTGCGGGCGAGACTTGCTGCCAGATAGCCAGCCTGTTGCTCCTGTCCCAGAGGGAGAATTTCCGTGATCCGAGGGGCGTATTGACAAAGCACTGTTTGCATCCGGGGTTGCCTAAGTGACTCACAGGCTACAAACGCTTCCCAGAGCCAACGTGCCCCGCGCTGACCCTTCTTTTGAAACTGTGACTACAACTTCTGGTTCTAGCATTGCTTTTCTTTACTCCCATACTTGACTCCCTTGCTGTACCTTTAACGCAAACATCCCCCGAATTTTGGAATAAGTAGGTGCCCAAACCCACTCAGTTATTATGGCAGGGGATTTTGGAAGGCTTTCAGAGGAGGACTAAGGGTCATAAAAAAGAAAGCAAGAGGGGGTTTCCTTTTAGCAAAATTCCTAGTTATCTTCACAGAACTAGTTAAGGTGTAGATAAAGAACACACAATGTAAGGCTTAGAGGAGTAGTTGTAAATCAAGATATCAAGGTTCTCTCCTCTCCAGCCTTCTTATTTGTGTGACCTATTTACCTCTTTCTTTGTAAAAGAAGATCTTCCTTAGCACTTTCGTTTTAGCTGTACATTATTGATGCTCTGGGAAGGTCACATGAAAACAAAAGCAATCTGAAACCACTGGTGGATGGTATCTTACCCAGGGCAGGTTTTAACTCTAAGTAACGAGAGTGCACGTAACAAACAGCAATTTAAAACTAGGAACTTCAAAGTACAGGGATATTTCAGTGATCTAGGCCCTGGGTTTTCAGTTGGCCGATTATCCATGGTCCTGGAATTTCTTCCCGTGTTGCCACTCGTTTGCATACTTTGCTGTTTCTTACCTCTGCCATCAGAACAGGGTGAGGGAATGATAAACTCTTACAAGTTGAAGGTGTGCTGAAAAGCACTGAAATGAATAACTAAATTGTTGGGCACGGGGCTTGGGGGGGGGGGGGCGGGGCAGGGCGTATTTTTTGTGTGTTTCAGTTATCTTTGCCAACCATGTCACCTGTGTGAATAATTGGGAATGGGATATATTAGTAAGCCTTCTTTTCTGTTCTTTTTCCTTTGTGTTCTTTCTTTGGTATTCTTTGCTCAAGGCTTCTTCGGCTGCCATTTTTAAATGTAGGACCTTATGTTCTTGGGCTTTAAAGTATACATTCTTTTTTCACTTCCTCATTTAACTCTGGCCTTTGCATGGTTCAGCAGTCTTTTGTGCTGTTTTCTGTTGCCATGTGGTTGCAGTGGAGCCAAGAGATGACACAGGAGAAGCATAGGAATTTGGGGGCATATGTTATCCTTGCCCTGGGAAAGAGGTGGAAACTCACCTTTTTTCCCCCTTATGTGAATATGAGGAGTGCTAAATTATTGTGACAACCCCCGCCTGGGGTGGGGGAGGTGGGTGTCCACTTGGTACTTTGGTGACTTCTCCTTTTAGAGCTCTTTATAGTGGTTAGTTTGGTACTTGAAGATGATTAATGCTATCTCTGTCCAGACTTTGATCAGGTTCTGGGCTAAAACCTTGAAGTGAAACTATTGAGGTAATCACTGTCCATGTCTTTTCTCTGCAGGCCTCTGTCTTGTAGAATGCTTTGTTTTTATGTGGAAACATTTCACCTGGTTCAATTTGAAGCCTCATTTAAAATTGTTATGATACTAAGGCATGATATGCTTTTAGGATTAAGATGAGTATCATTAGATAATTCTTACTGGTGCAGAGCCATGTTTTAAAAAATAACTCTTTAAAACGGGTAACATGTACATACTTATAAAACAAAATTTAAAAGGTACACAGAGAGAGTGAAAAATCTCTTTTGTACTATCCTCCTTTCATCCATCTAGTTACCCTCCCCAAAGGAAATTGTTGTAACCTGTATCTTATTTACCCTTTCAGAGATAGTCAGTGCTTTTACAAGCGTATACAACTACATATTCTTTGGTGCTTTTGTTAATTGTTGTTTTATGCACAGGGTAAGAAACTATACCCATTATTCTGTAATTTGCGTTTTCATTTAATATATCTTGGCCATCAGTTAATACAGTACATAGAGTACCTCTTTTTGAAAGCTGGTAGATATTCCATTGTATAGATGTACCATAATTCATCCAGCTGTTTTTATTGGATACTTAGGTTATTTCCAGAGCTTCAATTAATTTCTTACATGTAGATTTTATGTACATGGGGGTCTTGGGTAAATTCATAGTGGAAGTGCTTTCCATAAAGGTTGTATGGATTTATATTCCTTCTAGCAGAGTATGAGTCTGCCTCTTTCCTCATCAACACTGTATTGTCAGAATTTTTATCTAGCCCTGGCATGTGGCTCAGTTGGTTGGAGTGTCATCCTGTACTTGGAAAGGTTGTGGGTTGTGGGTTTGATTCCCTGTCACATACCTAGGTTGTGGGTCCAGCCCCGGTTGGGGTGCCTGCAGGAAGGCAGCCTTTTGATGTTTCGCTCTCTTCTCTCTCTCTCTCTCTCTCTCTCTCTCTCTCTCTCTCTCTCTCTCTCTCTCTCAAATCAATAAGCATGTGCTCGGGTGAGGATTTAAAATTATTTGTAAAAATCTATGTGCAGTCTTTTATTTAAGATTTTAAAATTAATTATGTAGCTTGTTAAGCTTCATTACACCCAGGAGTTGTGGATAAATACTGTCTCTGCTTTGCAGATGGGGGTGGTGGTAGAATATATTGTTCAACTGAAGAATAATGTCATGGGAATAAAGTCATATGCCTGGATAACACAGCAAACCCATGACAGTGTTAGGAAGACATGTAAAACCTGTATTCTAGTTTCTTTAACTTTTAGATACCAGTTTTTCTAGGTGAAGTTCTATAAGCCCATAAGTGAGGTTTTAAAATCTTTTGATAGCTGTGATTCAAAAACAGTTTATACAAGTGAATTGCCATTCTGTTGAGGAATTGAAATGCTAACTCACTTCAGGTGCTTTACTGAGCACCTATGCAGAATATTGGCACTAGCACTTTTTAAAAGCCTGTTGATTGCAGAATACTTGACTATGAGCTGTGAGGAAATAGAAAAGAATGAAAAGATCTGTTCCTGAAGGAGCTTACAGTCTTGTTGGAAAACTAAATCTACTGAACATATGAAATAATAAGGGAACATTAATATATTGCGTTTTATGCTGAGAGGACTTTGTAAATAAGGGATTAAGGGTTTAAGAAGAGTTTATTTGAGGTGCCTTCCTGGAAGAAGTGCATTTTGAGTCCCTACCCCCTGCCTTTTTACAACTGTTTAAGTGAAAAATGTAAACATACAGAAAAATTGAAAGACTAGTACAGTTATCTCCTAGATTCCACAGTTGTTCACCTTTTGCTGTATTTGCTTTATATATGTGCATATATGTTTATATATATACACATTGTTATATTGCAGACTTAACACCTTAATACTTTAAATATGTGAGATGCTTCTTAAAATACATTGTTTTACTTAATTGTTCTTACAATACATTGCCAATTGCCACAGCTTAGGCAATTAATGGTAATTTCCTAATACCATCTAATATTCAGTTCATATTCAGATTTTTCCTAGTTATCTTGAAGATGAACCTTTTAATTATTTGTATTATTTTTCCTGCAAACATGTCTTTAGTCTCTTTTAAAATTTAGAACAGTTTATATACAGGGTGTCCCCCAAAAATGTATACACCCTTTAACAGCTGTTTGTTCAGTTTTGAAAATGAAATGTATTTTAATAAACACTGCCTTTATAATTATTCAAAGTGTTTATACATTTTTTGGGGACATCCTATAGAAGCCATGAGAAGAATTACTTCATAGGTGTTGCTCTGTACTTCATTTTGCATCACAATAAGAGAAACGTAATGTTGTAATGTCCCACTGCAGTGATGGTGACCCTATGATACGCGTGTCAGAGGTGACACGCGAACTCATTTTTTTGGTTGATTTTTCTTTGTTAAATGGCATTTAAATATATAAAATAAATATCAAAAATATGTCTTTGTTTTACTATGGTTGCAAATATCAAAAAATTTCTATATGTGACACGGCACCAGAGTTAAGTTAGGGTTTTTCAAAATGCTGACACGCCGAGCTCAAAAGGTTCGCCATCACTGCACTGGAGTAATGATGCTGAGTTTGATCATTTTTAAAGATGATAAATACCTTGTGTTTCCATTGTAAAGACTTTTTTTCTTCGTAATTAGCAAGTAATCTGTAGAGTGGTGACACTCTGGCACCATATTATTATATTTCTCCAGCATCCTTTCATCTAATGATGATCCTTGCCAGTTATTGGTTTGTTGCAAAATGGTAATTTTCTAATTCTCATTCCCCCAATATTTTGTAACTTTCCCTAATCAGGAATAGATTATAATTTCTACCTAAAAGTTCAGGTGAATTCTTAATTTTCCCTTTAACAATTTTTTTGAGTAAGGAGACGATATAATAACCACCGCTAATGGTGGCGAATTATTTCTTTTTCTTGCTTTTTGTTTTAGTATTATTGTAAACTTATGAATTTTAATTTACTCTATGTTTTACCAAAAATCACTTTTCTTGGATGTTCAAGATGTCCCATATTTGGCCAGTGGGAGCCCTTTAAGCTTGGTTTATGAGCACTTCCTTGCCTTCTAGTACAAGAAGTTCCTGGCTCACTCTGTATTTTCCTGTCCCAGATGTGGAACCTTTGCCTGTGTGTGTGTATGTGTGTGTATATGTGTGTATGTGTCACATTTTCTTTCCTTTTAATAAATTACGTTGTTCATCTCCCTATGGAGCTTCTGGAACCAAATTCTAAAAAATAGAAATGTCTTTATTTTAATACAATGCACCTAGTGTTTGACTCATTTCAGTGCCACTGGCATTGCTGGATTCTGGATCTTAGACCTCACAGATTCCTTGTCTTGAATACTCTGTGAAAGACAGGTAGTATCTCCAGCAGAATAGAGTATTGCTTCCTTACACTCCCCCACTCCCCATACCTACCCCACTCCCCACTCCTGCCCTTAATATAAGGCTAGCTGTAGAAGAGACTGGGGAATTTCTTCTCTCATGAGTAGCCTTGCGTCTTTTCTGAGATGAAAGGTACACAAAATGAAATTTAGAGACTGAAATTGTGTTTATAAGCTTTCCGAGAGATGTGGATATTTGATTGTTATATAAAAACATCTTTGTGTGTGTGTGCACAAGTATATATTTGTCTTTCCTCTTTTTTCTTTGTTTACGTGCATTTCTCCACACAGTTGGAGTGTTATGTAAGATTATGCTGTAGTAGCATATTTTTTTCATTATTACTAGATTTTCATAATAAAAAAGGAGTGAGACAAATTGTTCTTAATTAGGGTAAATTTTCAGATAGGCCATGAACTATAATATCTAGCTGTCTTAACTCAGGCTCTGGAACAGTGCTGAATCCTATGGATTTCTATTGTGTACCGTGGACTCAGGAGAAATGGTGCATTCAGTGTTTTCTGGAACTCCATCACACTAATGAAGGTTAATACAAACGAAAGACACAAAGACACAGTGGAACTGCATTCTAAAGCTGGTTTTAAGGGCTGGACTAATTCCTGCCTTAGCAGAAAATGTTTTATTGGACTCTTACGATGTAGTGGTATTTTGAGTAATCTTATTTGAGTAAACTGATTTCAAATTACTCAAATGACAGTAACAGTATTCTGATATTTATCTGAAGTCCATTTTTCTTTTCACCATCTTGTCATATTTACTTTCAGATTTTATAAGCTTAGTCTCAACCTGGTTTTATAAAACAATACTGGCCCCATATTAAATTCTGGCCGTGTATTCAGGGAAGCACACCTGTTTCCTTTGTTTGTTTTCGGGCATGGTGAATCACTCTGAAAGGCTATGCTGACACATTTGCTAAGATCCACTGGCTTCTTTTACTTTTGTTTTCGATAAGCTCACATTATAGGTAAAAATATTCTAGAGTATAGCCTCTTTAGGAATTGCTTAGGCCTTCATTCCTACAGCTATGGTCGTGTTTTAATAGAGCAGGAGTTGCCTACCTCCTCTGTGTGGCAAAGCTGGTCATGCCACTTTGAGAGAGCTAGATGCAGACCTCAGAGGGGGAATGAAACATTCAGTCATTAGCCCTTATTTAACATGAGGACCTTTTTTCTTGTTTGTTTCTTTCTAAGAAGCTGTTGTCATAAATCTTCTTGCTGTGGCACCAGCTACATCAAAGAAGGACTTGCAGTACTTTTCTGAAAGCCTCTGATTCCTTCCATCTGTCTGTCTTAATTATTTATTTGTAAGAAAAAATGTATATGTAATCATTCATCTCCTTAATTTGAGATTTATGTAATTTTTAGTTGGTGTTTAGAAACAGGTACTACTTACTGTTTCTGTGATTTTGACTACTTTAGTTATGTCATATATGAGTGGAATCATGCAGTATTTGCCCGATTGTATATGGCTTCTTTCACTTAGCACAATATCCATGTTGTAGCATGTGTTAGAATTTCCTTCCTCTTTAAAGCTGAATAATATTTCATTGTATGTGTATACCACATTTTGTTTATTTATATGTCAATGGACACTTGGATGGCTTCCACCTTTTGGCTGTTGTGAATAATAAAGGTGTAAACATATGTCTTTGAGACCCTGCTCTCAGTTCTTTTGGATATACTAGTATACTCAGAAGTGGAAGTGCTGAATCATATGGTAATTCTCTTTTTAAATTTTTTTGAGGAACTGCCATGCTGTTTAATGTAGTGGCTGCTCTATTTCACATCCCTACCAATAATACACAAGGATTCCAATTTCTCTACATCCTCCCCAACATGTTATTTTCTGTGTTGTTGTTTTTTAATAGTGGTCATCCTAATGGGTGTGTTTTACTTTTTTTTTTAACTTCATTCTTTTAATGAAACTAAAATCTTTAACAGAGTTAGATTTATTATGTTCCTCTTTTGTAGTGTGGTGTTTTTTTTTATCTGAATGAAGGACTCCTCCTCTATACTGAGGTAATAGTTACATACCATATTTTCTTCTAAAAGCTTTAAAGTTTTGCTTTTCACATTTAGGTCTCTATTCTACCTAGAATTTATTTTGATATTTGGTGTCAAATAGGGATCTAATTTTTCCCCCATAAGAATAAGCCTGAAGTCGGAATTTAGTTTTCTTTCCATAAGGATAACCTGCTGCCCCAGCATCATTTATTAAATATTCATGTCTGTCCCTTACCATTTTATGTTTCCACAAAACATGAGTGTTTGTACCTGCATTCTCTACCCTGTACCATAAGTCTGTTTGCATGTCTTAATTATCATAGCTTTGTAATAATTGTTCATATTGGGTAGGACAAGTCTCACTAACCTTGTTCTTTTTCTGTTTATCAACCTCCCTGAAAAACCCTGTCGGATTGGTATATTTTAATGAAGCCATATGCTGTCTAGAGTATCGTGATATAGAGAATGGCTTCCTTCAATAAAGAAAAGAAATCAAACCTCCCTTATCTAGCAGCTGATCATTAAGTTTGTCTCTTGTGAATGAGCCTATAATTTCCATTTAATTTTTAGGTTTTTTTGGGGGAATGATTTTCATTTGAGGGCATCTGATCTTTCAAATGGAGGAAAAGAAATTTATTTAAAATAGCTCATATAAAAGATGTATCAAAAGGAAGTAGCTGTCATAGAACTTAAGGAAAAGCTGAACAACCAGACTTCAGCAAGGGCTGGAACAAAAACAATTCCATGGACTTTAGCAGTCTAGTGTTCCACCATAAATAGATCTCAGTATCCATGAGGCTTAATTCAGATTCCTGAGTGATATCTGATTTGGTCAGTCTAAGGCTTGATTTCCCTTGGGCCAGATATCTTTCCCAGGTTCAACTGTGATTGAGGACGGGGGAAGGGAGATTTAGTATAAACAGCAATGTTGGAAGTGGCTTGAATAAAAGGAAAATTATTTTAAAGCAGTGGTTCTCAAACTTTTTGATCTCAGGACTCTTTACCAGGTATACTCTGAAAATTACTGAGGACCCCAAAGAACTTTTGTTTGTATAGTGTATATCTGTTGATATTGACCAAATTAGAAAACAGAATGGGAAAACATTTTTAGAAATATGATTGCTTTAAAAAACACACCTATATCATGTTAACATAAATAATCTATTTTTATAAAGTAACTTTAAAAAAATTAGTGAGGCCCTAACTGGTTTGGCTCAGTGGATAGAGCGTCGGTCTGCGGACTGAAGGGTCCCAGGTTCGATTTCCCTCTCCCTTCCTCTCTGTAAAAAAATCAATAAAATATATATTTTTAAAAATTAGTGAGAAGAGTGGCATTTTAAAAAACATTTTTGCAAATCTAAATATCCACTTAATAGAAGACAACTAAATTCTCATATCTACTTCTATATTCAATCTGATATAATAGATTGTTTTGGTTAAAGTATATGAAGAAAATATGGCCTCAAAAGATGTAGTTGGACCCTGGCCGGGTGGCTTTGTTAGTTGGAGCGTCATTCCATACATCAAAGGGTTGTGGGTTGGATTCCTGGTCAGGGTGCATACCTACACTGCGCGTTTGATCCCCAGTCAGGTAGCATATGGGAGGTGATGCATCCATGTTTCTCACATCTATGTTTTCTCTCTCTTTCTTCCCCTTGTCCTCCCTCCCTGCCCTCCCCTGCTCTCCCATCCTTTCTCTCTTTTAATAAAAATATATCTTTGGGTGAGGATTAAAAAAAAAAGCCCTGGCCAGTTTTGCTCAATGATTAGAGTGTCAGCCTATGGATGGAAGGGTAGTGGGTTTGATTCCCAGTCAAGGACAGTACCTCAGTCTCAGGTTGGATCCCCAGCCCTGGCCTTCCCTGGCCCCCGGTGTGCATGTGGGAGGCAACCAATCAATGACTCTTTCTCTCTCTCTTCCCCTCCTCCCTCCTGCTCCACTCTGTCTAAAAATCAATGGGAAAAATATCCTCAGGTGAGAGTTAAAAAAAAAAGAATGAAAGAGGTAGTTGGAAAAAGGAGTATTTTTAGACAATTGTGCATGTTCTTCTATGTACTACACCAAATTTTACAGTTGGTAATTTCTTAAACGTTGTAGTGTGGAATCTGAACTAATATTGATGTTACTGTTATATTAAAATCCATTGGTCTGTCTTGCACTTTGAATGGCTCTTTTACCTATACATGATTTTATATTATCATGCATTGGTTGTTTGGGAAATACTGGTTCATTGAGTTAAGCAGATCTTTCAAATGACACATTTTATAGTGCCATATTTAAAAACCACATTAGTTAATATCATCATCCTTCTCATCAGGAAAGTTACTGGAATCTGTCAAGCAGCTACACGATTTCCAAAATTCTAATTCTTGATTAAAAGTTCTGATTTTATCATTGGCAACAAGTACTGTCAGTTTTTCTTGAAGTGACAGACTCGCTTCATTTTCAAGAAAATGTCTGCTACATAGTCATGTCTGAATAACCACAGTTTGTGCTTTGTTCCAAGTAAAAGT
Organism: Myotis nattereri; assembly: GCF_964212035.1. Taxonomy (NCBI): domain Eukaryota; kingdom Metazoa; phylum Chordata; class Mammalia; order Chiroptera; family Vespertilionidae; genus Myotis; species Myotis nattereri. Next base: position 45,596,812 of record NC_138091.1, read on the forward strand.
AGTGCTCTGTGAAAAAAGCAGTTAGTTCAACTTAAAACTCAGAGTCACAAGTGCTTTTCCTTGAGACAACCATTATACTTGAGTATCCTGTAGAAGTGCTTTCTGCATACTCATTTCATCACACACTTTTTAAAAGACCTGTTGGGGTCCAGCCCCAGCAGGTCCAGGGGTTCCCAAAGGTGTGGACGGAGTCGGCGAAGAAGGAATGACATGGAGACAGCATTCAGTTGATCAGCATAGCGAGGTTCTTTTTTTATTCTCCTATTACATCTATTTATACTATTTGATCCTATAAGCATGCCTCTATAATCACATCATGGTATGTTTTGGGTAACGTTCTACAGTTCCTTGTTTCTTATCTGACCTTTGCCAAAAATCCTTTATCTAGTTCTGTTGATTTTTAAAAATTGATTTTTTTACAGAGAGGAATAGAGAGTTAGAAACATTGATGAGAGAGAAACATCGATCAACTGCCTCCTGCACACCTCCTACTGGGGATGTGCCCACAACCAAGGTACATGCCCTTGACCGGAATCGAACCTGGGACCCTTCAGTCCGCAGGCCGAGGCTCTATCCCCTGAACCAAACCGGTTAGGGCTAGTTCTGTTGATTTTAATCTTGTCTAGGTTAATCTCTGTGTTCCATTACAAGGGCTATTCCAAGGTCACTGCTCTACTGATAGGCTACAAGGAAGTGACTGAAGGAGATTATCCTACCCAGTAAAGGTTATGTCCTCCCAGCCTCGCTGCTTGCCTTCCCTGGGACTGCCCTGTGTCAGTGGGTCTCCAGGGGTATAGGCTTTGGTGCTTTCCCTGGTGGGCAGCCCCCTGGGGATGTGGGCCCAACAAGTCCCAAATTTATTGCCAACAGTCTTAGTCCAAGTTCTTCATAAGTAGTACATGGTATTTCTGCAACACTAGGGGGATTTACTGATTTATTCTCTTCCTTAGTCCTGTTAATCCCTAACCTGGGGAAACAACCTTTCTCGGGGAGGTGGTCCTGTTTAAAACACATAGCACTAAGAGGGGGAGCAAACATATGCCATATATGCCAGGTCCTTTGAAATGTAAGCTGTGCAGGTGTTTCTTCCCTGCAGTGACTGTGTCAAGCTGCAAGGGTGGACTGGCTTCCGGCAAATTCCCCCATTTTTATTTTTTAAATGACAGCGCATGGCCACCTCTTGAATTGGGTTGTTTTAAGACTTGGAAGAAGACTTGTTTGTGACTTTGCCAACAGGTCAGTCCGAGGCTTAACCCTGTATTGGCTCCCCATAAAGACCCATACTCAAGGTTTTAGAATTATTAAATTAATAATTTTTATTGCTTCATCAGGAACATTCTTAAGTGAAATAGACTTTTTACTTATTTTTTTTTTTTTGTTAAATACATTTTTATTGATTTCAGAGAGGAAGGGAGAGGGAGAGAGAGAGAGAGATAGAAACATCAATGATCAGAGAGAATCATTGATCGGCTGCTTCTTGCACGCTCCCTACTGGGGATTGAGCCTGCAACCTGGGCATGCGTCCCGAACTGGAATCAAACCCAGGACCCTTCAGTGCACAGGGAACGTTCTATCCACTGAGCCAAACCAGCTAGGGCTGAAATTGACTTGTTAAGTAGTGGTAAAAGACACATGACTTTAGTACAGTTTGATGCCATTACCTTGATTTATGCTAAGGCATCAGCAGTTTTACCCATTATTGATTTTATACCACCAGTGGAAATGTCAATATAATGAAAAGGCAAGCAATGTCTTAGTATTATGAAAATAGTTTTGACTTCACCAACTTCTTGAAAGGGACCTCCAACCAGGGATATGCAGACTGCACTTTAGGGACTACAACCTTATGGGGGGGTGTGGGTAGAGAAACAAAGATATGTTACTTGAGGTATAACAAGTGTTTCATGGTAGAATTCTACTGGGTTAATAGGATGTTACTAAACGTCACTTAACATGATGTATAAATGAATGGGATTTTTAAAAATACCATAAAATGTTGCAGATTTCTTATTGAACAGATATGTTCTTCTAGTAATTATTGTTTTCAGACAGCAGAGTTTAAGGTATTCAGGTTTTCAGCCAGCTATTCTTTCAAGTATGTGATAATCTGAGGTTAACCATTTTAATATAGCTTATGAAATTTATGTCATCATAGTGGCACATGGCAGCATAACATTTTTTGTAAGCAGTTGAAATCTGAGCTCCAAAAATTGCATTTGGAAAGATATTGCCTTTTCAGAAAAGGCATTGGAGGGCAGACCATTCCAGCTTTGTATCTTTTAGTCGTTACAGAGAACCCTCCTTCCTAATTTATATATGTTTATGACAGAGATGGGAGTAATGACGTTATCTGACTTCATTTCAAGAAAAATCTCTTAAGTGACTATAAAGAAAAGATTTTGTGAAAGGTGGGGAGGGATATGTTCTGAAAAGAGTAGGGGGTTTAAACCAGTATTATATTTTGGTATTTAGAAGAGGAAGAGATAATTCAGTTGGGAGAGTTGGGGTGGGAGTCAGGGCTGTCTTTCTGAAGGTTGCATTTGAGCTGGGTTTTGAAGGATAGGTATTTTGAAAGCTGGAATTTTAATTGGCAGAGATGGGAAGGGATTTCAGGCAGAAGGAATGTCCTGAACAAAAATGTGGAGGTGGGGAAATGCAGTGCTTGTTAGTATTGGGTGTGCACCAGAAATAATGAACAGGGTAGAATAGCTGAAGCAGAAAGACATATGGGATAATGGGAAATAAGGCAAGAAAGTAAATTGGCCCAGAACATGTAAGGTTTTCTACCAAGGTAAGTGATGGAGAGACTTTGAAAGTTTTTGGTTGACAAAAATAACATGATCAGATGTCTTTCAGAAAATGTGTTGGACCTCATTCATTTATTAATTCATTCATTGACTACTTTTTAAAATAATATATTTTTATTGATTTCAGAGGGGAAGGGAGAGGGAAAGAGAGAGAGAAACATCAATGATAAGAGAGAATCATTGACCGGCTGCCTCCTGCACACCCTCTACTGGAATTGGGCCCGCAACCCAGGCATGTGCCCTTGATTGGAATCAAACCCAGGACCCTTTAGTCCTCAGGCCTATGCTCTATCCACTGAGCCAGACTAGCTAGGGCCATTGATTACTTTTTAAAATAGTTACTCTGTGCCACGTAATCATAAGGAATGGTGTATACATATAATGGTGAACCAAACCAAATATCCTTATTCTCATAGAATTTACAGGCTAGGAAAGGAGCTTCAACAAATAAACATAATTACAAATTACTGTAAATGTTATGAAGGAAAAGAATAAGTTAGTATTAGGGGAATAATAGGGAAATTAAATTTAGTTGGGGGAATCTGAGAAGGCCTTGCTGTGGAGTTAAATGTTAATTACCTCATGTCAGATGCTATTCTGGGTGCTAGGGATATAGTTAAGGATCAAAACATAAAAATACCTGCTCTCATGAAGTATATAAACAAAATAAATAAAATATATGGTACATTAAAAAGTGGTAAGTCCCAAGGAGAAAAATAAAGCTGGAGAGAGAGATAGGGAATGTTGGGATGGTGATGGGGTTGCAGCTTTAGATACAATGGCCAGGGACCATCTCACTAAATCACTGTAATATTTGAGTAAATATCTATAGGAGGTGAAGGAGTGAATTAGAACTCCATACAGAGGGTATAGCAAGGGCAAAAGCCATGAGGAATGTCGGTATGTGTCTTGCAAGTTCAAGAGACCAGGAGGAGGGCCAGGTTGGCTGGAGAAAGTGGTAGAAATTAGGTCAGAGAGGTTAGTGAGAATCCAGAACCTGTAGAGCAGTGGTTCTCACCCTTAACTGCATGTTAAAATCACCTGGGGAGCTTTTAAAATTTTTGATGCCTAGGCTGCTGTTTCTTAAATAAGAATCTGTGCAGCCCTAGCTGGTTGGGCTCAGTGGATAGAGTGTCAGCCTGCTGAAGGGTCCCAGGGTCGATTCTGGTCAGGGGCACATACCAGGGTTGCAGACTCAATCCCCAGTGGCAGGAGGCAGCGAATCAATGATTCTCTCGCATCATTGAGGTTTCTATGTCTCTCTCCCTCTCCCTTCCTCTCTAAAATCAATACAGATATATTTAAAAGAAAAAAAAAAAAGAATCGGTGCAGGTGGGATTCAGTGGCATAGGCGATGGAGAGAAGTAGATGGATTTGAGAAGTGTGTTAAAGAAATAATTCATTTAATTATAGATTGAATGTGGGAGTTGAGAGAGAAGAAGGTGTCAAGGATGATTCCCAGGTTTCTGGCTCAAGCAATTGGATGGGTAGAGGTGCCACTTACTAAGATAGGGGTGGGGATAGAGGAATAGGAGGAGTAGGTGTGGGATTTGGAGGGAAGATCGGAAATTAGGAGTTCAATTTTAGACATGTGAAATTTCAGATGTGAATGAAGCTAAGTATAAATATGTTAAGTATGATATGAGTGGAGCTTGAAGTCAGAACTTGAGTTAATAAATTTATATGTTACCTGCTTATTGGTGGTCTTAAAAGTAACTAAATGACATCATATTGGGTAAATTTGATGGGGAAATGACTGGTTAGCCTATTCCAGTAATTTAAACATGAATTGGTGATAGTGTGAACAAGGATAGTGGCAAGGGGACTAAAATAGAAAAGGGTGGGTTGGAGATTTGAGGACCTGTGGAGCCCATATCTAGTGGCAGTGGACATTAGGAAGTAATGAAAGTTAGCTTTGTGATATCAAGTCTGAACGAATTATCAGTCTATTAGCAGATATAAAATAGACAGGAGGAACTGGTTTTGGAAAAAAGATAACGTTAGACTTTGCGTGTATTGACACTTAGGAGAGGCTGGCTAGCAGGCAGGAATTTGAATCTATTGCACTGGGTTTTGGAAGAGCAGATGAGGTTTGAAACATAGATTTAGGTTTCATTTATATAAAATTTATTAATCATAGGAATGACAAATTTATGAAAATAACAACATCCAAAATCTTTATCATGACCTGTTAGATCCTCTGAAATATATATGATCCTTGCCTGTTCTTGTACAGTGTTTTCTTTGTTCACCATGTAAAGCTGCACTGGCTTTCCCTCTGTTCTTCCAATATACCCAACTAGGTCCTTTCTGGGCTTTTGCACTTGATGTTTTTTCATCTTGACTCTTTCCTTCTTCCCTTCCTTTTGGTAGAAGGAATAGGAGTTCAGAGGGAAAAATTCAGAAGTTGATATCTGTAAAGTAAATTCCAAGAGATCCTTGCTAAGGTATGAGTGTGGATGAGTAACTGAAGTGGAATGTCTGTGGGAGCATTGAAGTTGAAATCCTGTCAACACAAAGACACACAGGGCCTTAGTGTTAGACTTTGCATGTATTGACACTTAGTTTACCCCAGTACTCAAATCTGTTGACCAGAGATATTAAATCAAACAGTGGTTGTCCTGTATACCTTGGTGGCCTGATGATGTGGTGGTAGTGGTGATGGTTGACCTTTGAAATATAACTTGTCTTGATGATTTGACTTACTGCCATCTGTCACCACTTATGGAAACCTATTCTATATAGACTAGAGACCCGGTGCACAATATTCGTGCACTTGGGGGTTGAGGGGTACCTCAGCCTGGCTTGCACCCTTTTGCAGTCCTGGAGCCCTTGAGGGATGTTTGACTGACGGCTTACGCCTGCTCCCTACAAGGGAGCTGTCAGTCAGACATCCTTAGCGCTGCCGTGGAGGCGGGCCGCTGCACTTGCCAGCCATCAGCCCAGCTTCTGGCTGAGTGGTGCTCCCCCTGTGGGAGCGCATTGACCACCAGGGGACAGCTCCTGCATTGAGTGTCTGCCCCCTGGTGGTCAGTGCGCATCATGGTGACGGGTCGTTCCACTGTTTGGTCGATTTGCATATTACCCTTTTATTATATAGGATGAGAAACTTCCTTCAGTGAAAGTTTTTGGTCAGTTATTTGAGAAACTTCTTCCTTGAAGAAACAGCATGAAAACAGCAGGGAAGTTAATTGCATGTATACTTTGATACTTCATTAGGGACTACTGCTCTTCATGAGCTAGTGTGTCACTTCTTAAGTGGTGGTGATAATAGTAAATGTGAGTAATGCACACAATACACACAAATTCTTTTTTTAAATATATATTTTATTGCTTTTTCACAGAGAGGAAGGGATAGAGATAGAGAGTTAGAAACATCGATGAGAGAGAAACATCTATCAGCTGCCTCCTGCACACTCCCCACTGGGTATGTGCCCACAACCAAGGTACATGCCCTTGACTGGAATCGAACCTGGGACCCTTGAGTCTGCAGGCTGATGCTCTATACACTGAGCCAAACCAGTCAGGGCTACACACAAATTCTTAAAAAGAGTTGTGTGTAATTTCAAAATCTACACTTTTTTTTCAGAATAAAAGATTGTTTTTATTCTGTAATGAAAAAATAGAAGAAAATAAAGAAAAAAGTTCTATATAATAAAAGCCTAATAGGCAAATTGAGTGAATGGCAGAACGACCAGTGGAACAGCTGGTTGCTATGACACACACTGACCACCAGGGGCAGATGCTCAATGCAGGAGCTGCCCCCAGCCTGCAGGTTCCAGGCCAGCCAAGGGACCCAACAGATCAGCCCAGATCACTGGCCAGGCCTAGGGACCCTATCCTTGCACGAATTTCGTGCATCGGGCCTCTAGTTAAAATATAAAAATCTTTCATGTTACTAAAAAATAATATTTTAAAGTAACTATGTAGAATTCTGTTGTATAGATGCATCATATTTTATTTGGCCAGTTCTCTACTAATGAACTTCCTTTTCTCCAGTTTTTCGTATAAATTATGCTATGATGAACATCCTTATAAATAAGTTATTATATACTGATCAGGAATTTCTTTGTTAAAGGGTATGCAATGTTCTATGTTTTCCCAACTTTAAGTATTTTTATAGTTAAAAGGCAATTTAAATAGCATTAAAGGATATTTTAATAAAGGGAAAAAGAAATTTTATTCTTCTATCAGCTGTTTTGTTTTGATTTTTAAGTACCTATTCCTAGGTCTCATTAGACCTACCAAAAGAAAATTTGGGGGATAGACAAAGACATATACACTGGGCATCCTATGTTAATTATCAGGTAAGGTATTCTAAGTAACATTTACTAACTGCCAAGAAAGTAACAATAAGTACTATAGGAATTCAGAGTGAACTGGGGTGATTAGGAAAAGCTTCAAGGGCAAGGTGCAACTTGACCTTGATATTCAAATAGGAGGTAGGAGAACATTCCTGGCTTTAGGAATGGTATGAACAAATTTGAGGAAGACACATGGAAAAAATAAAAGACACATGGTTGTACATATGAGCTCACAAGTAGTAGACTAATGGGAAAAGATGATGGTTGTTATGGTGTGGTGGAGAGAATGTACAGGATTGAAGTGATATCCCAGAGAACCAATTTTATTATTAGGACATCTGAAGTTGTACAGTATGGATCTATAAAATAAAGCAGATATATAGATGTGGCCCAGTTTAATTAAATTGAATACATTAAAGTGTCTATTTACATGAAATATAGCTTGTTTATTTAAGTGAATTATTTAAATAATGAGCTTCCTGTAGCCCTTAAAATTTCTTATCACAAGGAAAAAATGTTTTTTTATAATTATGTGTGGTAATGGATGTTAACTGAACCTATTGTGGTAATTATTTTGCAATTTATATACATATATCAAATCATCTATTTTACACCTAAAACTAAAACAGTGCTGTATGTCAATTATAGGAACTTCCTAATACTTAAATATTTATTTTACTTTGTAGTTTGACAGACATGTTGCAACTTTTGTGGATCTCAATTTCTTCTATAAAATTAAAGGGTTTAGACAAGGTGGTCACCGAAATACTTTCTGGCACTGAAATTGTTACATAACCTTTCAAAAATACCTTGATTTTATGAAATAAATTGGCCTGTAGTTAGGCTGATACTCACTTCTGGCTCGTTAGGCACAATAATGCATTTCCACATTTGTGGGAGCAAAAGTCCTCAAGTGGATGATTCTCTCATGGCTTCTGAGGTCTAGATTGATTCACCTTTAAAAACTCACTTCTCATCCTTTATTTCGAAGTGACATTTAGAGATTTTCGTTTGAAAGAATTTCATAGCTAAGATTGAGCCTCAAGAGGATGCTGTGAGGTTGAGAGGAATTATATAATAATACTCAGTTTTAAATTATCATCATGTAAATTATCTGTAGGAATTTATCTCATGCTGGCTTCCTTCTTTTATGTTTAATTCACTCCCATGATGTTGTCAATGTATGGTCAAGCTATGTAAATACATTTTATTATTAGTTCAGCCCAGATACAATTTGAATTATGCCATTTTTCACCTCCTTTAGTGTGGATAATTGAGAGCTGGCTAGTACTTTTTAAAACTCAGAGACTTTCTCTTTAAAGCACACAATCATATTCAAAGCTAATTAGTGGCATACTTTAAGCATCTCCCTTATAGCATCACATTCTTTTCACTAAATTGTACTATATATTTTTTAAAAATATATTTTATTGATTTTTTACAGAGAGGAGGGAGAGGGATAGAGAGTTAGAAACATCCATGAGAGAGAAACATTGACTAGCTGCCTCCTGCACACCCCCTACTGGGGATGTGCCCGCAACCAAGGTACATGCCCTTGACCGGAATCGAACCTGGGACCTTTCAGTCCTCAGGCCGACGCTCTATCCACTGAGCCAAACCGGTTAGGGCTGTACTATATTTGACCAAATGTTGCCTTTTAGAGAAAACATTAGCTAAGGTGTCATAGGTGACCAGCTAGCTCTTCTTACAAGCCCTCTCAGGATGCTGTCAATTTGATGAATGTGGTCTTCAAGATACAGGATCCACTCCATTTCTTCATCGTCACCAGAGTTGATTGGTCTTGTGGAAAGGTAGCTAACCAAACTGCAAGGGGCTGACAGATAAACCAGAATATCACTTTATTCATATATGTTGAGGGATGGTCTTTTCCATGACCAAGAAAACATGTGTCTGCTCAGTACATTCCCCTCCTAGCACTGGATATTATTAAAAAACTAATAACAATAGGTAATGTTTACTGAGCACTTACTGCTCTAAGCATTTTGCATGTATTTAACTCATTTATTCCTCACAGTAACCTTATGGGAGAGGTATTCTTACCTGTATTTTACAGGTAATGAGTTTGAGGCACAGAGAGGTTTTTAGTAACTTGCCTGCAATTATACACTACTGTGTTGGACTAAGCAAAAGATCACTTGGTAAGCATAGAATCTTAGCAAAGGGAAATCATTTTATCTGGGTCATGATACATTCACTTACTCATTTTTTACACATTTATTAAGTACGGGTAATCTACTATTTGCTGGACACTGCCTAGACACCAGGCTTACAAGGTGAATATAACACAGGTAAGGGCCCTCCTAGGACACTCAATAAGACAATAATTACAAAAGCAAGAGATTTACACATTGAAAGCGATGAGGAAGCATTTAATTTTACTTGGAGTGATTAGAGTAGATGTTTACAAAGATGAAGAAAAGGCATTCTGGGTAGAGGAAACACTGTATGCAAAGATGCTGCAGTGAAAAAAAAAAACAACCAGCTTACTCTGTAGGAATAAAACAAGAAAGTTTTGCATTAATTAAGGTAATACTGCAGTGTACTAATGTCCTGAACTGATTAAGTTGATTGTTGATTGTGGGGATCAAGAGGAATGGTTTATTGGGATGTATTTCTGAGGTAAAATTGACAAGACATGATTGACTAAATTGGGGGGTAGGAAGTAGAGGTGTGGGGCAGTGAGGGAGAGTGGGGAGTTAAGGCTAACACTAAGGTTTCTAGTTTGAGTACTTGGGTGAATGGTAGGTTTATGGAAGACAAGTTTTGGGGGTGGAGAGAGATGGGCTTCCATTTTGGACTTGATGAGTTTGATATGCCTTTGATAGCCATGAAATATCTCGTAGTAGGAAGTTAGTCTGTGGTACAGAAGAGAAACGCTTGTACATAGTAACTGTTGCCATGGGAGTTAAAGGAATGGGGGTGATTGTAGTGATTTGGATTGGCTAGAAGGCAGGAGTTAAAGTAGAGTCCAGTATTTCTCTATTTTCAGTAAATCCTTGTTTAAATTTTTAGGTCCTGTGTTATCTGCTTGTATTTGGTAGAAATTTTTTAATGTAAGATATTTATTTATTTATTTATTTTAAATCCTCACTGGAGGATATTTTTTCCACTGATTTTTAGAGAGAGTGAAAAGGAGGGAGGAGAGGAGAGAGAGAGAAACATCAATGTGAGAAAGACACATTGACTGGTTGCCTCCTGCACTGGCACTGATCCGGGGCAGGAGCAGACTTGCAACCGAGGTATGTGCCCTTGATTGGGACTTGAACCTGAGACCCTTCTGTCTTGGGTCAACATTCTAACCACTGAGCAAACAGGCCAGGGCTTGATGTAAGCCCTGTAGATAACTCTTATTTGTGGTTATTGTCCTAAAATTCACACAAAAACTTTTATTATTTTGATTGTGGTGGTGGTTACATGTGAATTTTGTCAAAATTCATAGACTCTAATTTCATACAAAAGAAATTTTACAATACATAAAAATTGTTTAAAAAATGCATTCAAAGTTTATCTGGGAGTTTTGTGGGTGCTTTTCTCCTATAGTCTTTTAACATTATGATTAAAACTTTTCATAATGCTAAAACCTCATTTTAAGAAATTCTTCTCAACTTTATCACCAATTCTTTGACCAAGCTTACAAATAAGAGAATGGGTGGGTTTAACTTTATTCTCTTTCTACTTGGTTATCACTATTTGAAGACAGAGAGGCAACATAGGATCTGAAGAATTTACAAATTGGATAGTGAACACTAGTTTTTTTCCCTGTAATAAATTGTGAATGACTTCACTGTAGATATATACAGTATTTTAAAATTTTCTTTTTAAATAAGTTTTCATCTTCAATTATGGTAGGAATTGAAATAAAGATCATACTTTCACTCTAGACTAAGGAGGATAACTATCATCTTTATTGCCAACATAATATAAAGATACTAGAGGCCCAGCACGCGAAATCGCGCGAGACCCAGTGTCCTGCGGCGCTGTGGGACCCGTCATTGCACCTCCTGGCGAGTCTGGTCGCTGGTCGTTGCAGCGTTATGGCCACAGGCCTTTTATAATATAGGCTTTGAATTGGCTAAATTTAACATCAGTTATAAAGTCAAAGTTTATAGGTGTGCAATATTTATAGAAGTGATTGGGTTAATTATGTGGAATTCTCAAGGACATTGGACATTAAGTTTTAGTAGTTTTATGCAGCATTAGACTAAGACACATCCATTCCTCTGGACTGTGCCTTGACTACTATGTCTTGTATGGAGTACATGCTCATTAAAAACTCATACCAAAACCTCCCCACAAAACTCATACAATGGAACCCCCCCCCCCCCAAGTACTTATTTTTGGAAGTTATTTGCATTACATGATTGGATTGGATAAACTGTTGTGGCAAGTATGGGCTATAAACCATAAATATGCACCTTGGTTACCAGACTGTCTATAGCCAATCATGAACCATTATTTTCTTTTATGTCATAGTAGCTTGCCATGTAACATGGGAACCCAACCAAATACTGTTTTAGTTTGTTTTTGTGCTAGCTCAGTGTTTAATTGGATGTTTTTAGATTTGATTTTTGGATTAATTTCAAGTAGTCGTTATTTTCTTCTTCATCCACTGCCACCTAATACCAGTCTCAAGTCCAAGAAACAGATTGTGTGTCTTGGAAACAGTGGATTGTATTGAAGGACGTAATTATTTCATTTTAGTTTGAGGCCCACCACTTTATGTGATTGGAATATTTGTTTTTCTTTGGTTTATAATTTTTATTTGAAAATTCCTAACCTAAAATTTTGATCTACAAATATGTGGAATTCAGTCTGGTAGACAGGACATTGAACTCCATTCAGTAGAATTTGCTAGCACCTTAGACGACTTTTTCTTCAGCTGCAATCAATCAATCTTAAAGGGCCTATTCAAATCATATGCCTACAGGTAAGGGTTTCTTTATTAGTATTAGAATTTAGGGACCTCCCACATGACTTTTTGATAATGTCATAGGCTGGACCCTTGCCAAATAACTCGTTTATCTAACTTTGTGTCCCATTTAGTCCCATTCCCCACTCCCTTTCCCAGTTGATGCCTTGTTGGAATTATGTGCTCTGAGTCCAGTGTTTGGCATTGGGTCCCATTGATCATTTGTTATGTAATCAGAACAAGGGTTGAGAAGACCACTCATTTTATTTTTTAAAAATTTTAAAAATATATTTTTATTGGTTTTAGAGAGGAAGGGAGAGGGAGAGAAACATCAATGATGAAAAAGAATAATTGATTGGCTGCCTCCTGCACGCCTCTACTGGGGATGGAGTCCACAAGCCGGGCATGTGCCCTTGACCGGAATTGAATCCAGGACCCTTCAGTCCCCAGGCCAACTGTCTATCCACTGAGCAAAACCGGCTAGGGCAAGGGCAATTCATTTTAAAAGAGATGCTTCTAGCCCTGGCCAGTAGCTAAGTTGGTTAGAGCGTCATCCCATTACACCAAGGTTGTGGGTATGACCTACAGTCAGGGCACATACAAGAGTCAATGAATGCATAAATAAATGGAACAACAAATCAGTGTATCTATCTCTATTTCTCTCTATATCTCTGTATCTCTCTATCTCTATCTCTCTCTCTCAAAAAAAAAAATCAATAAAAGAGATGCTCCTGGCCCTCAACATAGGACTTTCTGTGGTTGGTTAGTTTTATGTGTAGGTATATATAAGGATTGCCTTGATTCTGAGTGCTTCCTATAGATGCTTAAAATTGTGAGTTTCTTAAATTGATCCCCTGATAATAGAAGAAATTGGGGGCAGTTTTCTTAAGAGAATTAGTGCTGGATATGGTTGGTTGGTTTACTTGGATGAGGAGAAGAAATAATGTATTAGGAATAATCTCATATTGAGTGTTCCTAAATTGTATTTCCCCACGTTTCTTATAAAATTAGACGGAGCTTTTGCTGGAAACAAACATACTGCATTAAATATACTACATTTCCCTGATTATAAATTAAAATTTTTTTCCACATATATAACATACTACAACTGAAGATATAGTAAATACTTATACAATTGACCATTGAACAATGTGGTGTTAGGGCACATACAAGAGTCAATGAATGCATTGGCACTGATCCCCGCATAGTCAAAAATCCATATATAAGTTTGACTCCCCAAAAACTTAACTACAGTCATCCCTCAGTATCTGTGGGGGATTAGTTCCAGGACCCTCGTGGGTAGAAACCAAAATCTCAGGATGCTCAAATTCCTTACATAAAATGGTGTAGAGCAGTACATAGACTTGGCTCTCTGCATCCACAGAATCTAGGGATGTGAAACCTGGGGATACAGAGGGCCAACTGTATAGTTATTGAAAACGTTCTGCTTATAAGTGGACCCATGAGATTCAAAGCCATGTTGTGCAAGGGTCAGCTGTAATAGCAAATTGTAGGACAGTAAAAAGAGAACGTTTGTCTATATTTATTTTATTTTTAGAAACTTAATGTAGTCTCCCATACATACACACATACATACTCATGCTCATACACATACAGACACATATATTCCTAGAGTTGCCTGATGTCCTTTGCAAATACTGTTAAATGAATATGGTAATTTTCAAAGTGGATAGTGTGAGCAACTTAATTAACAGTTACTTATTGAGTACAGCTTGCTAGGCATTATTCCAGTTGTTAAATAAAAAACACTTTTAAAATATAGCAAGAGTTGCTTCCTATGTGCTTTATTAACACTTTTATAACCTCTGGAATCATGCACTATTCCAATTAATTTTGGGGTAAAAAGCTGAATAGGAATCCTTTGTCAGTGATAAGATAAGGAACTGAGTTGACTTTTTACTGTGCTGATAATCATCTCTGGATAAAAGTGGCCAGATTATATGTAGAGGAATTTATTCATACATGTTATTAATACATATCTTTTTTTAAAAATATATTTTAATGATTTTTTTACAGAGAGGAAGGGAGAGAGACAGAGAGTTAGAAACATCGATGAGAGAGAAACATCGACCAGCTGCCTCCTGCACATCCCCCACTGGGGATATGCCCGCAACCCAGGTACACGCCCTTGACCGGAATCGAACCCAGGACCCCTCAGTCCGCAGGCCGACGCTCTATCCACTGAGCCAAACCGGTCCCGGCATTAATACATATCTTGATCTAAGACAGAACTGAGTCTCCTTGGAATTATAAAATCTGCAATACAAGTTGCTCACCTACTCTCCTTGTGTTTCCTCTCCACACCCCCAGAATTATTTTCTATCAATATCTTCTTTTACAAACATCTGAAGGAAACAACTATATGTAAATCTTGTACACAGACAAGTACCACATAACATTTCTGGTATATTTTTGACTGGAGTTTTTCCAGTTAATTAATGAAAGACAAATTTCTGGCCTTTTTTTCTCCTTTTTTGCCTAGTCTTACTGGCTCTTCTGCGTAAAGATTTGTTTATGTCTCTCTAGTCACAGGGGATGAAAAGCATGTATAAAGATAGTAGATGCTCAAGTGTGGGAAATCAGGCACTTATGTGGGGAATATGTATCATTGGAACAACATTTTGTAGGGCATTTTGCTAATATCTATCAAAATAAATAATGCACAGGTTCTTGGTCTTGCTTGCACTTATTTTTAGACTAGTGGCCAGGTGCACAAAATTCGTGCGGGGGTGGGGGGTGTCCCTTAGCCCAGCCTGCACCCTCTCCAATCTGGGACCCCTTGGGGGACCTGCTTACCTGCCTTCTCGCCCCTAACCACTCTGCCTGCCAGCCTTCTCACCCTCAACTGCCCCCCCCCCCCGCTGGCCTGCTCAACCCAATTGCCCCCCCTGCTGGTCTGATCACCCCAACTGCCCCCCACTGCCGGCCTGCTCACCCCCAACTGCCCCCCCATTGGCCTACTTGCCCCTAACTGCCCTCCCCTACTGGCCTGATCAGCCCTAACCACCTCTGCCTCGGCCTTGCCACCCTGGCTTTGTCTGGAAGGACATCCAGAAGGTCTCCTGTTCTAATTAGCATATTGCCCTTATATTAGTATAGATAGAGGCCTGGTGCATGGGTGGGGGCCAGTTGGTCTGCTCTTGAAGGGAGTTCTGGATCAGGGTGGGGGTCCCATTGCGGGGGCGGGGCCGGCCTGGGCAAGGGGCCTGGGGTGGTTTGCAGGCCAGCCACGCCCCCATTGGTGTGGGGGTCCCTGCTAGGGGGTGTGGCCAGCCTGGGTGAGGGGCTGAGGGCCATTTGCAGGCTGGCCACGCCCCTGGCTTTGTCTTGAAGGTCTCCAGAAGGTCTCCTGGTCTAATTAGCGTATTACTCTTTTATTACTATAGATGTACCTGTTTGCTACATTGCTTGCAGTAGGAAAATCCTGAAAACCACACATTAGTGTACACTAGAATTCTTTGCGAACTTTAGAAAAAATAAGGTGTATGTGTGCCTACAAGGAAATATAAGAGATAGTTTGCTGGTATGTGCCCCCCTTTTTGGTTTTCTGTGGTTTTTGTATGTTTCTGAGACTAGAAAGGAAAATAGTGGTTATCTTTAGGATTTGATGTCTGGATTTGGGTGTCTATAATTTTGAATTATGTATGCTATAGTATTGTTTTTAGTTTTTAAAAAGCATACATGAAGAGAGGCAGGTATAATTTTAACAGTATTTCCAAGGGGGCATAAAACTGTAGCTCTGGAAGGGACCTTAGAGATTCTTGGACAGTTGCCCTCAATTTACAGATGAGAAAACTCAGCCCTGGCCAGGTTGCTCAGTTGGTTGGAGCGTCATCCTGTGCACCAAAATGTTGAGGGTTTGATTCCCTGTTAGGGCACATACCTAGGTTGAAAGTTCGATCCTGTGCAGTTGGGGCATGTACAGGAGGCAAGGGATTGATATTTCTCTATCACATCAATGTTTGTCTCTCTGTCCCTTCCTCTCTCTCTAAAGATCTTTCCTCAGGTGAGGAAAGAAAGGAAGGGAGGGATGGAAGGAAAGAAATAAGGCAAGCTCAGATTTCGGAAAGTATCTACAAAGCTTGCGCTAGAGTTCAGGTCCTGAGGACTACAAAAGCTTAAGAATATATTGATTTGTTCTATTCTTAGTCTAACAGTTTATTTAAATGATGTCCTCTCTTGCTGCAAAGAATTGATTTTGGAAGACCCAATAAAATGTTGACCTTTCTAAGTTCTTTTTTTTTTTTTTTTTTTTAACATTTCTTCAAGTCACTATCTCTGGCAATAAAGATAAAGTGGTAGTGGTAACTCTTACCCACATTTTGGAACTTGGAAGACTCAATCCGCTAACAGTGAATTTATTTATGAGTTCTGTAAGTATTTAGTATTTGAAGTGAATTTGTGTTTAGAGTCCAAAGCTTCCCTTTTTTGTTTGAATACCTGACTATTCTAGATTTGTAAAATTGACTTTACTGAGTTTTTGTTCATCTAATACTCATCTAATTTTTGTGACTTCAAAGTGACTTGCTATTAAAGGCAAAATATATTTTCTATCAATATCTTCTGTAAAAGATGGTAGTACATTTTTTAAAGGAGGAAAATTTATATATTGAGAATTTCTCAGTTCTTGAAAATATGAGCAGTTTTTCTTTTAATTATAAGTCGAGTCTTTTCCTGGCTCTTTAAGGCCAGAAACATTTTCTCTCTATTCAAATCAAATGATTGGAAAGTCATTCAAAAGAAATCTGTAGTAGTGAGGCTGGTAGTTCAACATGGGACTGGATATCCAAATTGCATTCAAAGAATATTTTTTATGGTTGATTGACTTTTTCTCCCTCTCTCTCAAATCAGTTTTTTAAAAAGTTTAAAAAAGTATCTTTGCTTGTGAGTCTACTACTTTATAGGTGGGGAATAAAATTTAAATAATCTATAGGCCTCTCTCAAAATGGATACTTTATCTTCTATAATAATAAAAGCGTAATGTGCTAATTAGATTGGATAACTGAATGACCTTCTGGACATCCTTCTGGATGACCTTCAGATGACCTTCTGGATGAAGCCAGGGCTGTGAGGACCGAGGCAAACCCACTGCAGCTGCGAGGGCCGAGCCCCTTGCACGAATTTCGTGCATTGGGCCTCTAGTTTGATAATAATTTGATTAGGCTGATAAGATGAATCTTTGTTTTTTGAAGGAAAGGGTTTTTAGGAAATAAAGAAACCTTTTTTCATCTTAAGGATCAGAGTAAATCATGTCTGTACAGTTTTAATCAGTAAAGTTTTGATTGAATTGAAAGGAAGTAAAGGTTATAGAGGGCCAAGAACAAATAGAGTTCCAAATTTGTCTTTGTAACCCTGTGTACTTAGGGGTGAATCCAGTTTGTATAACTACTTTACTTCTGTTGGAATTAGGTAGTTTGACAGTTGACTTAATTTGGTTAGGTAAGACTTTAAAGCTACGTTGGAGGATGTCAGTGTTACATGTGTTTTCTGGTTTGTTTTCAGTATCCTTTCTGATAATGGAGAAAAGAATTTGTTTGGTCCATTTGGACTCTTCAAATTGGGTAACTATTGTGCCTCATCAATTTCTTTTCTTTTTACATTTCAAATCATTATTGAACTCAAATGTCCTTAATTATAGTTTGACTATTTTTCACTAATGCATTATCTTTCATTTACCCACGTTGAAATTCTTGAGCCCAGCACCTGCATTTTTCAATGTAACTATAGGCAGATAGTAGAATAGCTTGGGTTTTGGTCTAAGCTCTGCTCCTGGCCTCCTGTGTATACTATATTACATTGCACAAGCCACTAAGCTGCTTTGGGGTTCGTTTTCCTAATCTGTAAAACAAAATCATTTGGATGTTCATTAAGTCCTTTTATATCTCTAGAATTATTTTACTAATTTCTTTATTTGCCAGATATTTATGAACACCTTCTATGTGCCAGGCACAACACAGGATGCTCTGGGTGCAAGTCCCTTGCCCTCAAAGAGTATTCAGACTAATAACAAAGAACTCCCTTCACTTCATTCTTATCACTTCAGTCTTTTACTTTTGAAGAATTAAGTAGTATTAGCAAGTTTTCTTGATTTTTTATTATCATTCAGTAAGGTATTTGTTGAAATTGTTGGTATTATAGACATCTCCATCTCCAAAAATGCCCTTATATCTACCTTTATTTTTCTACTTGTAAGCCAGTTTCTCATCTTGGAAAACAGATCTTGGATCCCCAGTCCCATTATGATTAGATGTTTTCTTTACTTGATAGACAGTAAGTCATGTATTATAGAGTAAGGCTTGGTGGTAAAAAAAACTGGTGATTTCTTTAAGACAAATAAAAAGTAATGACAGAGTCTAGACCAGTGATGGCGAACCTTTTGAGCTCGGCGTGTCAGCATTTTGAAAAACCCTAACTTAACTCTGGTGCCGTGTCACATATAGAAATTTTTTGATATTTGCAACCATAGTAAAACAAAGATTTATATTTCTGATATTTATTTTATATATTTAAATGCCATTTAACAAAGAAAAATCAACCAAAAAAATGAGTTCGCGTGTCACCTCTGACACATGTGTCATAGGTTCGCCATCACTGGTCTAGAGGCTTGATATTGTTTTTAAAATAGAAGCATAAATGGATATATTAGAAAAAATTTCAAAAAGATTAACGATGGCTTTGTTTAAAAATTTTTATACCTAAAAGAGAAAAGAAAATTTCTGTTGGATGCTAAAAAGAAAAAGATGAGTGTGCAGCTTCTGACTTTGAACTGAGTATTATATTTTCTCAGAGCCCCCCCACTGTCTAGATCGGGGTGGGCAAACTTTTTGACTCGAGGGCCACAATGGGTTCTTAAACTGGACCGGAGGGCTGGAACAAAAGCATGGATGGAGTGTTTGTGTGAACTAATATTAATTCAAAGTAAACATCATTACATAAAAGGGTACGGTCTGGATGAGGACACATTTGTAATACCTTAACTAATAATAATAAAAAAAAAAGGAAAAAAAAAAGGGTACGGTCTTTTTTTTCAATAGTTTTATTCATTTCAAAAGGGCCGGATCCGGCCTGCGGGCCGTAGTTTGCCCACGGCTGGTCTACATCCTGGTTTTCAGCTTTCCAGGACCAGAATGTCAGTATTATAAGTGCTCTCAGAAGAGATGATCAGGCTCTGGACTGTAAACAGTGTAGTGGATTAATTTGCATAAAAATTCACATAAAACAAATTCATAGAAGGTGTGAGTAGGACTGCTACTTTTGACTGTAGTCAGAGTATGCTAGGTGACTTTTGAGCTAAGACCAAAATAACAAGAAGCAAGAAAAGTGAATATCTAGGGTTTTCTAGGCTGAGGGAAAACAATACAAAGACCCTGTTATGGAAACAGGTGTGGCTTATTTATAGAAAGAAGGCCAGTGTGTTTGGAGTGAAGATAGTGATGTAGAAGGGTAGGTGATGAATTTGGTATAGTGGGCCAGCACTTACAGCAGTGGTTCTCAACCTTCCTCATGCCGCGACCCCTTAATACAGTTCCTCATGTTGTGCTGACCCCAACCATAAAATTATTTTCGTTGCTACTTCATAACTGTAATTTTGCTACTGTTATGAATCGTAATGTAAATATCTGATATGCAGGATGTATTTTCATTGTTACAAATTGAACATAATTAAAGCATAGTGATTCATCACAAAAACAATATGTAATTATATATGTGTTTTCCGATGGTCTTAGGCAACCCCTGTGAAAGGATCGTTCGACCCCCAAAGGGGTCTTGACCCACAGGTTGAGAACCGCTGACTTATAGGTTCAGGTAAAGATATTGAATTTTATTCTAACTGTGGTTAAATGGAAGAGAGACATGATCTGATTTACTTTGTAAAAGTTCATTGTGGCTGCTATGTGGAGAATAGACTGCTATAGAGGAAGCTGGGAGATCAATTAGAAACTGCCAGAAGCCGGTCCATCCTTGCTGCTTGACACAGTCGCTGCAGGGAAGAAACATCTGCACAGCATATGTTTCAAGGGACCTGGCGTATATGGCATACTGTTCTTAATATGTTTGCTCACCTTCTTGGCGCTATGTGTTTTAACCAAGGTCACCTCTCCAAGAAAGGTTGTTTCCCCAGGTAGGAATTTTTCCCTGAAGTTAGGGAGGGAATAAAACCCCTTAACTAAATGCCAGGCAGGTAGTTAATCACTTTAACTACAAACAATCACCCTTAAGCTACATAATCTTTACTCCGTGGAATGGAGATAAGAAATGCCCTAACCTTTGGAATAGAAATTGACAGGGTTAAAAATCAACTGGTATAAATACAGATGTAACAAGACAATAAAAGATTGAACCTGGCTGGAGATCCTCGCTAGATATCCTGGCTAGGCTGCTGATCAACTGAACGCTGTCTCCGTGTCATTCCTTCTTCGCCGACTCCGTCCACATCTTTGGGGACCCCTGGACCTGCTGGGGTTGGACCCCAACAAGAAACCAGTTAACAGTGGTTTAGGTAAGAGAAAATGGACAGAAATGGATAAAATTAAAATGGGTAGATGTGTGGAATATATTAGGGAGCAGGACAGCTGACAGGACTTGCTCATAGATCGGATATGAAAAGATAGGTTTTGGGCCCTGGCTGGGGGCTCAGTTAGTTGGAGCTTTGTCCCATACACATCCCTGCTTCCTTTCTCTCTAAAAAACAACGACAACAACAATAAAAAACCATATCCTCGGATGAGGATTTTAAATAAAAAAGGTTTTGGGTTGAGCAAATGGATAGAAGATGGTGTCACTCAGTATTTTAGTCATGTTAGATATCTGAAATGAGTATAGTTAAGTAATGATAGAAATTGTATTTTTAAATTTTGTAATCTTATGGTAAAAGAGAGAGATCTCTAGAGAAGAAAAAGACACTTGATTCTCAGAAACTCAGACTAGAAAATTACTCTGGCATGTAAGAACAGTAGACATTTTAATTTTTTAAATTAATGATTGGGGATGAAAGCATGGAAAGGCATTCTAAAAGTATTAGGACATATGATTTGTACCCGGGGCCCAGTCTTGCAAGCAGATAGGCATGAGCCTATCAACAATTTGCCCAGGTCTCCCATTAGTAACGGTGCTTAGAATTCACTAGGACAAAGAGCATACTTTTTGACAGAGTTGCCACTTGAAAATGAAATTGGAATTGGAAGCTGGGGTATATGAATGTCTTCGTATCAGATATTTTTCAAATTCTGTATGTTGAGTAAAAGACTATCTGATCTAAGAATCACCTAGTCACATGAATTACAAAGTATTGGAAGTTCTGAACTCAAACCCCTTAATAGCTGTGTGACCGTGACAGATTGTAACCTCTGAGCTTCTGTTTCCTTATTTGTAAAATACTTGCCCTGCACGCCTCACAGAGCTGTTTAAAATCCCAAATAAGATCATGAATGTCAAAGTACTGTGAAGACTGAAGCACTGCTTGCTTGTGAGAGACTGCTTATATAGCCTAAAGCTTTTAACAAAAAGGACCTTGGACTTTTTTTTAAGAGGACCAGGAGGATGTGATGGGAGTGTATGGGTTGTACCTCTACTGTGAATCTTGAGGTTATCTTTCTACTTGTCTATAGTACTCAACTGTACATATCTATTCTAAGTGGCTTCATTATTATTAACCCAGGTGCCTTGTGAAACAGAGGATTCCAGATACATTTAAATGCTATAAAAATGATAAAATGTACAAGCAAGTTTGGTTTTGCTCTTCCATTAGGTAGTTAGAACTTTATCCCTAGCCATAATGTCAACATGAAAGGCAGGAAAATATGGTTAGTATTTTTTACTTTAATTTTTCCCCCTTTACTTGACCTTTGGGCTATGGAGTGGGATTTTGTTTGGTTTACTTGGAAATATCTTTTCCTTAAGAAGTGAAATTTATAAACATGCCAGAGGCTTGCTAGCAGTTGAAGGCAACTGTTGGTCAGCAAGAGAATGGGAAGGGGAAAGACAGGTTGGGGTGGAAAAAGTAAAGGAATAGGGAGGAAAAACATATTTGAAAGAAGAGAAAAAGCTTAAATCATTTCAGAAAGTCTCAAGTTTTTTAAAAATAGGTATTAAAATTTGAAGTGATTCAAGAAGAAGGGATTGGTCCTTAGAGAGGGGCTTAAGTAAAATGAGGGAAAGATGGAGGACAAGTCTACAGAAGGTTTAGAAGGTAGAACAGAGCAGAGGTTCTAGAGCGGTTAGAAGGTTAGAAGGTTAGAAAGGAACGGGAAGGTACTCTGTGGAAACATGGTTCCTTATGAGGGTTAGGCCTCTCTGAAGATGTGCTGGATTACTATGGTAGTATTATTTTTATTTAAAATGTAATTTTTTACTGAAGTATATGAAGTCAGTCTGTTTACTCTCTCCCTTTTCAAGTAACCCTAGTGCTATGTAATTCCCATCAACCAGGAAAAATATTTTACCAACAAAAGCTGGACTTTTCATTACTGAGAAGATAGGAACTGAATTCATTGGCTTATTTTGTTTGTTTGATTCCAATTGCAGTATTGTCTGTCTGAAATATTGCTCTGATGTTGATTTTTCAAAACTTTTCTAATTTACTTTTTCCTCTGAATTCATTGGTTTTGAAGTTTTTTCAAAAAACCAAACAAGTAGAGAGATTGTGACAAACACCTTCAGCCCCCCCTTTTTTTTCCACTTGCTCAGTTCTTTTTCCCACCCTTGCTCCCCAGAGACAACCTGTTACCATAAATTCAGTGTGCATCCCTCCAGCGCAGTGTGTGTGAAATATATGAATGTATGTATAAATATATAAATAATTCTATGGAAGTCATTTTTTTCATTTATTCTTATTTTTCAACATCTGTTCATCTGAATACATACAGATCCAGGTCCCTCATTTTAGCTGTTTTATTTTTATTTCACTGTAAGACTGTTTCACAGTTTCCCCAAATCCCTTTGATAGATATTTAAATTGTTTTCCTTTTTTTATGCCTTTAAAAACAAAACTCCAGTGAACAAAAACCTCATACATATCCCTTATGGTTTTCTCCTCCTCTCACTCCTCCTTTTTCTCCTTCTTTTGGTTGTTGCTTTGGTGTTTTGATTCTCTTCTAAGTATCTTTTTATGTGAATTCTTCCACTTGGTCTAGCACTTTGAAGAGAAGGAGGGATCATTTGAGGAGAGGGAGTAATGAGGAGAATCTTCCACAACTTGGAATGCAAATCTTTTTTTTTAATTAAATTTATTGGGGTGACATTGGTTAATAGGATCATACAGGTTTCAGGTGTGGATTTCTATGTTACAAGATCTGCATATTGCACTGTGTGCCCACCACCCAACAGTCTTCTGTTACTAGGGCCAGAGGCTCTGAAAATTTCTCTTCCTATGGATTCATTTTGGAATATGATAAATTTGGCAACCCTTGCATGTTAATATTTTGTGATTTTATTGTCTCATATCCAATAGCTGTTTTTCATAGATGTCTATAATTACCGCTTCCCCTTCTCCCCTATGTTTTCTTTTACTGCTTTTTTTTTTTAACTCCTATAATATTCCCTGCCCACTAAATGTAGGCCTAGCTCCAATCCAGTTCATGCAATTCTTTTTTAAAAGATATATTTTTATTGATTTCAGAGAGGAAGGGAGAGGGAGAGAGATAGAAACATCAGTGATGAGAAAGAATCATTGATTGGCTGCCTCCTGCATGCCCCCTTACTGGAGATCAAGCCCGCAACCCGGGTATGTGCCCTTGACTGGAATCAAACCTGGGACCCTTCAGTCTGCAGGCTGACATTCTATCCACTGAGCCAGACCAGCTTGGGCAAGCTCATGCAATTCTTTTGTCACCTTATAAGTTCAGCATGATCCAAACATAGCCGATATTTATGAAGAGTTCTTGGAGTGTTCTTAGCCAAATTAAGCATTTTAAAAATATAAACCTTCACCTTAGATTAGAATTATTACAGGTAAATTTTAATCTGGGACCATATGTTTCAATGACCAGTGTTTTTCATTTATAATTTTTTTCTGGAGTCTTTAATCCACTATACTTTTATTCATTATTGTGAGGCTGAATATATTTTTAATTTTTATATTCCACATTTCCCCTCCCACTTAAAGGTGGATTCTATTCAGAGCTTTGAGCAGTTGGAATGCTGAAGTGTTACAAATGAAAACTGTTACTCTTCTCTAATAATACACTCTGCCAGCTGCAAGTATTTGAGTAGGAATTCCTTAACTAGTTTGGGCAGCCACCTCATATATGAATATATATTAATGGTAGATTCACCTCATGAATATATCAACAATCTTAAGAATTTGAGAAGAATTTATGTGCTACGTATTTTTAAAAACAATTGATAAAACTTAAAATGGAAATCTTAGTAATAAATATAATTGTACAAAATGAGATGGCTGTGTATTTTTTCTAAGATGTGTTATCTTAGGAGATGGTTCAGGTCACAGGTTATTCTGGTTGGAAAGTAACCTTTGGATCTAGGCTTACTCCGAATTTAACTTGTCACCCTGTAGACTTTCTTTAGTGAATTGTCCTCCTTATGCCATTGTAATTACTGTTTGAATGGAGTCCCTTACCTGCACTTTATCACATCAGTCCCACATTTTATGCTGTGTAGAAATGTTCCTATGTTAAATATTTCTGTAGAAAAAAATTATATTCTTGTATGGAATACTAACACCATGGAGTTTTGTTTTCCCTTCTACTCTGGAAACTCATAAAAATTTAGGTCCTAAGTAAAAAATAATTTTTTTTCAAACTATAATTTCCTTCTTGGGCTGTTTCATCTAGATATACAACAAGAGCCTTTATTGTTTCTTTCTTTTTTTTTTTAATCTGAACAATAAAGATTTAATTAAGAATCTTAAAAAAAAAAGATACCTCTATACACATACACTGAATATTGTTTCTGTGTTAGTAAAAATATAATGTAAAGAATTTCTTGAAATTATATTTTATTTGCAAAATTTTTAAAAAACCTTTTTTTTCTGACTATAAAAGTCAAACATGCTTTTTTTTTTAATTTATTTTTTTTTATTTGTGGAATATAGAGAACAACATAGACTGATGAACAGGGACAGATCCAAAGACAGAGAAACAGCGATCAGACTATTAATCCCCAGAGGAAAAGTAGGGGAGGATGGGGGTAAGGGGAAGAGATCAACGAAAGGACTTGTATGCATGCATATAAGCCAAACCAATGGTCATGGACAACAGGGGGATGAGAGCATGAGTGGGGCGGGGGGTGGGGGGGTATGGAGGATGGGGACTAATGGGCAGGATGAGGACACATTTGTAATACCTTAACTAATAAAGAATTTAAAGATTAAAAAAAAAAGAACAGAAAACAACAAAAAGAATAGGTAAAAGAAGCAATCACTCAGTCTTCATGCTGTATCTCGTCAGGCAGTTCCCACAGTGATTATGCCATTGTGTACCTGCACCAGCAATTCAGGGGAGTCCTTGTGTCTTTGGGCTCTCCCAGCATTGCTATTAAAACAGGCACTGCACATTTGTTAGGGGAAATATAATTTCATTTCTATCAACTTTATATAAATCTTACCTATGACTCATTAATATTAATAAGAACACAAATCTGAAACTTGTTAGTAAAACAAACTTTATTCTTTATTTTAAAAAATATATTTTTATTGATTTCAGAAAGGAAGGAAGAGGTAGATAGAAACATCCATGATGAGAGAGAATCATGGATCGGCTGCCTCCTGCAAGTCCCCCGCTGGGGATCGAGCCCACAACCCGAGCATGTGCCCTTGACCAGAAGCGAACCTGGGACCTTTCAGTTCACAGGCCGATGCGCTATCCACTGAGCCAGACTAGCTAGGGCTATTATTAATTTTGACATATAGAAAGAGGAAACTTGTTTTTTGGAGTGTATGGAATTATTGTTTAATCTTTCAAGGATAGAAATCCAAAAGAAAAGGAAATTAATTCAATCATTTATTAAGTAAGTATTTATTTTTGGTCTTCCATGTGCCAGACACCGACGGGTGCAGCAGCAAAATAGACAAGAGTCTACCGTCTTACATTCCAACTACAATAAGGTAGATGACTTCAAGTGCTATAGAAAAAAATAATGGAGGCATACTATTGGGGCTATAGGGGTAAGGATTACATTTTTAAGTGTGTCAGGGTAGGCCTCACAGAGATGGTGACAATTACAGAAAGACCCAACAATGGTGAGGGTGTGTGCCAAGAGAATATCTCAGGGAAGAGTCGTAGAGAAAGGCCAAGTACAAAGCCCTGACACAGGAACGAGCCTATTCTGTTTGAGGAACAAGAGCAAAGAAGGGCAGTGTGGCTGAAACATTGTTGAGCTCAGGAGAATGTAATTGGAGATGAGGCAGGAGAGGAAATGATGTCCAGACTGTGCTGGGGCTTTAAGCCATTGTCAGGATTTTGGCTCTTACTTGGAATGAGATGGGAAGTCATTGGAGGTTTCAGGCCACAATTAAACTAAAACGGTAAAACCAAAATATACTTGTATCCTGGCTTTGCTTTTTCAGAGGCTTTTGTTTATTTCTTATAACACTTTGGGTATTCAGTAATGGCTCCTGGTAGGTAGCCATACATACATAGATTTAAATGTTTGTGTCTGTATTGAAAATTTTCTTGACATACAGATCTTAGGTGTTATTACATATAAACTCAAAGAAAGCAAGTATAGTAAGAAAGCCTGTTTGTAGGTATTCATTTCTGGGTGGCCCTGCTCTGTTACCCAGTTCTCATCCTAAATTGTCTTGGGGGGTGGGGAATCAAGGGTGTATTGTGCAAGACATTTATTTACTCTTAGACATTGGAAGAAATAAATAGGTATTATTTATAATAAGTATTAAATAAATATATTTAGTAAGTAAATATGTAAATAAAATTTAAACACACACATAGTTGACCCTTAAACAATGCAGGGTTTAGGGGCACCAATTCCCCCATGCAGTTGAAAATCCATGTATACCTTTGACTCCCCCAAATTAAACTAATAGGCTACTATTGACTGGAGGCCTTACCGATAATAGTCAGTGGATACATATGTTGCATGTTATGTGTGTGTATACTGTATTACACTATAGTAAGCAAGAGAAAAAATGTTAAGAAAATCACAGAGGGAAAAAATACTGTAGTATTTTTGAAAAAACTCTGTTCATAAGTGGACCCATGCAATTCAAAACCGTGTTGTTCAAGGGTCAACTGTATGTACACTCTTGGATTGTTTTAACATATGTTTTGAACATTTTAATTATGGAACATAATAGAGAAATAACAAAACAACTATATAAAGATTAATGACAAAAAAAAGTACCTATATAACCAGCAATAGGACCTAGAAATAATCATTGCTACACCCTGAAGAAGCTTGCTGTATGTGCCTCTCCTAGCTTATAAACCATACTTTTGCTCAGAGGTATGACTAGTCTGACATTTATGATAATTACTAGTGACCTGTTAGGCGAAATCGTGCAATACCTGGGATATCCACCCCCCTCACCCCCATGCCATGGGACGCCCCGAGTCCTGGAGTGCCCTGCCTCCGGTCCGCATGCAGTGGCTGCGGGGCTGTGGAAACCCTGGCAGAAGCAGCGAAAAGTGGCCGCCAGGACCTGCCAGCCCTACCACCGCTGCCCCGCCCCCGCTATGTGTGCCGCCATCTTGTGACAGCGTTACAGCATGAGAGTCAATTTGCATATTACCTCTTTATAATATAGGATATCCTTACTTTGTGATGTTACTATCTAGGTTTCATTGCAAACCATATAGCTTAATTTTGTCTGTTTTTGAACTTTATATACATGGAATAATACTGTAAGTGTTCTTTTGTGTCTTCTTTCAGACCAAATAGTATGTTTGTAACTTTCATCCATGTCATTATGTAGAACTGTAGTTTAATTTCATTGCCATATAGCATCATATTATTTGAACATACCCCAACTTATGTAGCCATTCTAGGGTTGATGATGTTTTTGGCCGTTATGAATACTACTACTATGAACTTTTTTTTTTTTTCATGTGTGCTGATGGAAATGTGCAAGAGGAGTTTCTCTGGGCCATATTTGAGAGTGAAATTGCTGGATCTTTAGTTTTATTAGATAACAAACCGTTTTTCGAAAGTGGTTGTACTAATTTGTCCTACCAGGAGTGTGAAGAGTGTCCCTGTTCCTCCTAATCCTTACCAGTATTGTCAGACTCTTTAAATTTTGCTAATCCTTTGGGCCTAAACTGTTCATTCTAGCAAATTAACTGAGAAACCAAAACCTTAAACTTGAGAGAGAGAGAGAGAGAGAGAGAGAGAGAGAGAGAGAGAGAGAGAGGAGAGAGAATGCGCATGCAAAGGACTAAAGGTTTTGACTTTAAGAAACATAGATATTCAGAACATTTTTATTTAAGTTCGGTGATAACTTCTGCCTAAGGAGTAGTTACTTACAAAGTCTTAAAGGCATGTTATCTGTCTATACCCTCAGAAGATCAGGAACTTTTCTGTGTTTTTGGGGGGATGTGTGTGTGTTTTGGAACCACTACATCTCAAATAATGCCTTACACAGTTGGTGTTCAGTAAATATTAATTAAATGAATTCAGCCTGACTCTTGCTACTCTTAAATCTTCTGATCATGACTGTCCTATTTTAACATCAGTAGTTTAAGACAATTTTTGGTGAGGGCTCATTCCATTACTGATAGTAACCAGATTTGGTTTACCAAAATAAGAGAAATTCATTTGTACCAGTGTAACAGTTAAAGATAATGTTTACATTTTCAGGAAAAGATGCCGTTTTTAAGGAATTATCCCCAATATATGCAGTACTTCTTTTCCTGCAAAAAGGAAGAGAGCACCAGAATTTTATGACTGCATGAGGCTTCTGAAGCTTTGCACCCACTCTTATTCCTGTTTCTATTTTGAGTCACTTTGTGGGATATGATAGATTATTAGGTAGTGCAATGATGGTGTTTAGCCAAGTTATCTCACCAGTCTTCAACAGGAACCTAATGTTACAACCGTTTATCAAAACTATAGGAAACACGGCTTTGTTTAAATGCATCTTGTTTTGGTGTAATTGACCCACAGAACACTTTTTTAAAGGGGTATTTTACATAAAAACTTCATAGTAATTCTTTCAATATTTTGTGAGGGAGCTGGCAAAAGTGATCACTCCTCTCATGTTACTGTGGGGCAAGCCACTTATTTCATTTTGCTACATTCATAGGCCAGTTCATTAGAATAATTAGCTTTGGATTTTCCTGACTTTAATTTCTAAGTATTATCTTTTTGAAAGATCACTAAAAAAAAAATAGAGCACTCAGGACTACAGATATAAGAATGGTAATTTGACTTGTAAATCCTAGCAACTGTACACATCCTTTTGTAAGATTTCCCCATTGCAAAATAGCCAAAGTAAGCATTTGTGTGAGATTCAGAATCTAGTTAAGTCTGATTCATCATCTCTATTTCCAACAGAGATTTCCTGTTAGACAAGACAGATTGGTCTTCCTACTACTGACTTAACTTGGTGAGTTTTCATATAGTTTTATTTTAAATATAGTTTAAGATGAAGAAAAAAGTGGAATGAAATGCATATAAATATTTACCATGACTTTAAAAAATGCACATCTTGAGTGCAATCAATCTACTGTTTCATTTCAGTGCCAATGGTATGTAAAGTTGGAAGTCATAGAAAGTAAGCAGGTAGGGTGATATTTAAAAAAAACAAAACACGAGCATAACAAACTGTGAAAGAAACCCTTTTAATAAGTACCCTCAAAATAAGTTTTATTCTAAATATTCATTCCTGGAGTAAACTAGAGTTATTCTTCTGGTGACTATTTTATACAGATAGGATTAGGCTATATAATGATGGTGGAGAAGAGAAAAGATGTTTGGATTTAAAATTTTAATCAACAGTTGATAATGCATGATTTTGAAACCTTAGGGTAAGATTGTTTCTCCCTAGAAAAGATCTTCAAGGAAATTAGAATTGCAGTTTGGTTTTTTTAAAAGATATTTTATTGATTTTTTATAGAGAGGAAGGGAGAGGGAGAGAGATACAGAGTTAGAAACATCCATGAGAAAGAAACATTGATTCAGCTGCCTCTGGCACGCCCCCTATTGGGGATGTGCCCGAAAACCAGGTACATGCCCTTGACCAGAATTGAACCTGGGACTCTTCAGTCCACAGGCCGACACTATCCGCGGAGCCAAACCGGTTAGGGCTAGAATTGCAGTTTAGAAAAGGAGGTACCTTAAAGCAATTCATGGGTTTCATTTTACTCTATAAAAGGAGTTTGATGTTGAGCAGATTGCCTTTGTTGTATGTACCCTTAGAACCCATCTCTTTGTGAGTAACTTTAAAAAAATAATTCTATTATTCTGGCTAGCATCTTAAAACTTTTACTTTGTGGTATGAGATTCTTGCCTCAAATGCTTAAGTATGTTTTTACAGTGTTTTAGTGGGTAAAACAGGTGTTATTGCTTGTTAATCTAAATTCTGACACAAATCATTGGGAGGCAGGAAATTCTGTTAAAGCAGACATTCTGTCTAACTTTCCCTTGTTTTGTCTGCCTGTGTGGTTTCACTTTTTCCTTGTGTTATGAATTTTGGAATGAACATTTAAAGCTGAGAACTTCCTGCCCATCCTTTGTTCCATTTAGTTTAGTTAGAACCTTAGCATTTACATAGAAATGGACTTATTTTCATAACTTTAGAATAAGAGAGGATTTATTTTCTGCCAATATTTGCTATGCAAGGAGCATGGGTTCATGTAAACAGTCATCAGATTTCTTTAGTTAAGGCCATAGTTAAAGGAGAAGATGAAAGCATATGTATACCTCAGTCTCTTATAGTTAGAGGGAGGTCTAGGTGTCTCTCATAAAGAGGTAGCTCCAGAAAATACTGAATTCCATTAAAAATAAGTCTTTTTTAAACTAGATAGTATTACATTAGTTAATGCTGAAGGAAATTGATTGCCCATGTAGTAAATATACCAAATCTCTGGAGCATTGTGAGCCTTTTCAGCTTCTAAGTTAATGAACTTATTCCAAATTGCATACCTTAAGACTAACTTAGCCTTTCTTCTTTGATATGCATTCTTTGGGCCCATACTATAGCCAAATTGTGTTAGCAAGAAATATTTTTAAATGGCTTGGTTAAAGTATAGATGGCAAAGAGAACCACATGTTGAATTTGGCTTCTATAAAGGCTAGAGGACCCTGTGGGTTATGCAACCTCTCCCTGTTTGTTTCATAAAATGACTCTTTAGTTTTTGAGGTCCTTGTAGATTGGACACACTTGAACTGTATTAGGGCCAAGCCTTTCATCTGTTTACTATTTGGATTTTATAAGGTTCCTCATAGTTGTAGTGGAAGGGAAAGAGTGAAAAACCTTTCAAATCTCAAAACAAGCTTTGGGAATATAATTATATATAAATAGAATCTTCTTAGCCATAAGGTTTTCTTTCTCCCTCTCACTTCTCCCCCTCCTCTCCCTCCTTCCCCCTTCCCACCGCTTCTTTAATTTTAATAATTCTGTTCCAGCTCTTGTTTTAGAATAAATTTTCTCAACCTAGAGGAGAAATCTTTGATAACATGTGGGATGTGTTAAAATCTTCATCTTTTCTAACTTTGCTCTTTGTGGCCTTAGAGATTTTCGCCCAGGCCATTCTGTTGAATTAACATGTTGTTATAATTTGTGAAAAGATTGGAATTGCTGATTGTTTAGTTTTGCCTACCCAACTTCATTTCTAAAGGTGTTTTCCTTTGGAACTGAGATCCACTTTGAAGTGAAATAGCCCCGTTATAATCAGATTTGTTTGCTGATTTGGATTCATGTCGTTCCATTTCAGACATCTCCCAAATGATGGATTTTGAAAGTAATGTGTGGAGAAGCTTAATCTGATGAACCCTCATCTGCCTTTTTTAAAAAGCAGTTGGAGGAGTTTTTCTTTTTCCTAGCAGGGTTCTAATTAAGAGCAGCACCTGATGGTGTTAAGCCAGGTCTTGTGAAATTTGTGGTTATTGTAGCCATGGTTTATTCTGCTGTGTCCTCCATCCAAGTGGAGACAGGATATTTTTCTTCCATTGTTGTTTTGTAGATGTATTTAGCTCAATAGTAATTTGTATTTAAATTAAAAGCAAAAACAAAACTCAAAAAGTCTTTTTAAGGTCTAAGGAGACATAATTCTACAAGACTGTTGAGTGGCATCTGCCTTTCTCTTTCCAGGAGAGGCCTCTCCATGTGGAGCAGAGCATGCATTGCATTGCCCCTGGGCATATTTTGGGGGTAGAGAATTAGGCTAATATGTCTATGTCAACAACTTTCACATAATGGATAGTTTTCAGTGGAAGGGAATGATTCCCCAGACCTTAACTTAAATTGGCAATACATTTTTCTGCTCTTTGATTATTTTGCTACCTGGAAAAGTTGCATCCAGAGTGAAAATTATTCCATATTTTAACCTTTGAGCTGGCTGCTAAGGTCTCCTTGGGGACAGGGACACTTTGTAGTTATTTATAACCTTAGAAAAGGGCAGTGTGACTGTAAACAGCCAGCACAAACTGAGGCTTGCGAGTCAGTGGAAGCATTTGTTGGTTATCTCACTACTTTCTATGAGTTGAAATTCATGCACCTTCTTGTTCATTCTGACTTTGTCTGGATGAGCCTTACTAGCCAGGCTAGTCCATAAAACTCTATCTTATAACACTTAGATTGAGGAGAAGAAGGAAAAATAACCATTTCAGGTACAAAAGCGTATCTAATCCTCACAATCATTTTAGATTCTATGCTTGTCTAAAAGATATCTGTAAACTGGGAAGATCTTAAAGGTATTGACATGCATACATAATACAATGCTTGTTTCTGAGTTTTTCTTATATACAACAGTTGCAAGAGCAATTCAACTCTTAATTAGATAAATATTTGGCAGTGGCAGAAAGTATGTTCTACATCTTAGTTTGGTATAGGAAAAACTTAGTTACATATCTAGATATGTTTTAAGGTATGTATTTGTGTGTGTGTGTGTGTGTACGTACATATATTTTTTATATATTTACATAATAAATAAAAATCTTAGATTTTTTTTTAATCAAAGAAGAGTAGTTTTTGGAATGTATTACTTCTTTAAAATTGGTGTGAGATCAACTGGTAATTTTCTTTGTTTAATGTTCTGTTGTTTTAAAAGTATGCCTGGGTTCCTATGCTGTTATTCATTCAGCAACTCCCAAACTTTAACATTTTAACTAGAGCTTGTTAAGGAAAAGCTAGGATTTCAAGACAGAGTCTAGTTATTCAGCAACAATTTTATTAACAAATATTTACTTTTTAATATGTTTCTATTGATTTTAGAGAGAGAGGAAGGGAAACGGAGAGAGAGATAGAAACATTGATGAAAGTGATGATCGGCTGCCTTCTGCATAACCCCCACCCGGGATAGAGCCTGCAACCCGGGCGTGTGCCTGAATGGGAATCAAACCGAGGACCTCTCAGTGCATGGGTTGATGCTCAACCATTGAGCCACACTTGCCAGGAACAAATATTTATTGAGTGCCTACTATACCATTAGGCACACGGGGGATGCTCTTCTCTCATTGAGCTTAACTTCTAGTGGGGAAGACCATAGACAAGTAAAAAAAATTAAAACAATAATTTCAGGTGGTGGTAATAAAGAAGAAAATAAAATAGGGTAATATGAAGAAAGGGATGGACTAGAAGTGGGCTTTAGATCAGATGGTCAGAGAAGACCTCTCATGATATTACATTTGATAGACTATCTAAAAGACAAGAGGGAGCCAGCTATGAAAAGAACCGAGGGAAGAAAGAGCTTTTCAGGTAGAGGAAAGAGTCTGGTGTGTTCACCAAATAGAATTAATGGCCCGAGTGGCTGGCATGGTGCTTGAGAAGCCTAAGTGTTAGATGAGGTCAGGGAGGTGCAATGAGGCCTTGGCTGTGATGACAGAAGGTACAGGATAGCAGGGGAAGCCACTGAAGAATTCCTGTCTTATCTCTCATAAGCGTCAGATTTAGAAGCCATCTCATAACTTAAAAAAATTATTTGTAAATGCTGCTTATTCCTTTAAAATTTTTTACTTATTATTTGAAAAGGTAATATAGTCACATAGTTAAAAATTCAGAAAGTACAAAAGGGAATACAATGGAAATTCTTCCCAACCAGGTACCCAGTTTCTTTCCTTGAAAGTAACCAATGTCTCTAGCTTTACATATATATATCTTTTAAAAATATGTTAAAACAAATAGCTTTGCCCCTTTAAATAGAAAGAGCTTTCTCCTTCCTTTTTAAAATTTTTTTTATTTTTTTGTTAATCCTTACCTGAGGATATTTTTCCATTGATTTTTAGAGAGAGTGGAAGGGAAGGGGAGAGACAGAAAGAGAAACATCAATGAGTTGCCTCCTACACACACCCCATCCAGGCCCGGGGATCAAGCTTGAAACCAAGGTACATGCTCTTGAGTGGAATCAAACCCGAACCCTTCAGTCTCAGGGCCAATGCTCTATCCACTGAGCCAAACCAGCTCGGGCTCTCATTCCTTTTTATTAAAAACAGATGCTTATTACATTGTCTGTATCATAATTTAATCCCCTCTTCATAGATTTTTAGGTTATGTCTATTATTTTGTGATTACAAATAGTGTTATAGTGAGAAAAATTTTATATTTATCATATCATATAGTAGGTTAAATTTCTAGAAGTGGAATTGCTGAATCAAAGAATATATGCATTTTTTTATTCATTCTGATATACATTTCTCTTGATGGAGAGTGTAACAATTTATGCTCTAATCAGAAATGTTCTTCTTATCCTGGACAAGTATTATCAGACATTTTGATCTTTGCCAACTCACTGGGTGAATCAATGTGCAGCTTAATTTGCATTTGTCTTATTATGAGTGAAAGTTGAACATATTTTCACATACTTAAGAACCATTGGTATTAACATTCCTGTAAACTATTGGCTGTTCTTTGCCCATTTTTCTTTTAGGCTGTTGACTTTTTTCGCATTGATCTTTAGATTCACTTAATACTAAATACCTCTTAAAGATTTCAAAAACAAACAGTATTATATATCAGCTTATATCTTAATTTTTTTAAAAAGCAGCTATCTTTAACTTATAAATTGTGTTGTTATTAATCCTCACTTTAGGATGTTTTTTCCATTGAGTTTTAGATAGAGTGGAAGAGGGAAGGAGGAAGGGGAGAAGGAGAAAGAAAGAAACATCAATGTGAGAGAGACACATTGATTGGTTGCCTCCTGAATGTGCCGGGACCAAGGCAGGGATTGAACCTGCAATCCAGGTACATGCCCTTGACTGGGAATTGAACCCATGACCCTTCCATGCACGGTCCAATGTTCTAACCACTGAGCACACCAGCCAGGGCTAACTTATAGATTTTATAAAGAACATGATAAGGGACATAAGAGAAACCAAATCTTTCCTTTGCTGAT
Organism: Myotis nattereri; assembly: GCF_964212035.1. Classification (NCBI taxonomy): domain Eukaryota; kingdom Metazoa; phylum Chordata; class Mammalia; order Chiroptera; family Vespertilionidae; genus Myotis; species Myotis nattereri. The sequence goes on from NC_138091.1 coordinate 45,632,336, forward strand.
TGAGGCCTCTCTTTGATGACTCTTAGTTTTATTTTAAGAAGTATCTCTAAATTTTAAAAAAGTGCATTTAGTATTTGGTTATACTAGATTGAACTAAAAAAAAGTTTACCTATAATAAATATTCAAAAGTCATTCAAATGTTGCAATAGAGAAAGTCAGTATGACCTATAATAATCTGTCCTTGGGGTTATGAGAAAGAAGTTATTACTTCCTGGGCTATATATGATTGAAGACACTATAACAGAAGAAACACAAACCCTCCTTTGAAGTCACATCAGTTTTGCAAAAATGAGTATACTCAAGTCTGTCTATAGTTTCGTTTCTTCTCTCTCTCCCCCTCCCTTTCTTCCTCTCTCCTTCCCTTAATTGTCAACAATCTTTTTGGCTTCTTCTGTTTTGAAAATGCAAAGGTCTCTCAGGTTTAAAATAGTTATGACATTGGGGTTTTTCCTTACTTGGAAACTGTACAAGTCTTTAAACCAAAAGAAGAAAACAGTGACAGGCTTTTAAAAAGTCCCTAACAAACCATTCTTTGACAAGAAGCTATGTTCCCAGCCATCGAACTTGTGCATGTTTGTGTATTATGTTGAACCACATGAAATTGCCCATATTTGGCTATTTTCAGCCTACTGAACAATTACATGGATCAATCTGATATATCCACAATCTATTTCTGTAATTTAAAGGCCGATGGGTAGAAGGCTAATGCATAGATATTATGTGTGGATTATGCCTGTTTTAGTTGTTTGTTAAAAAAAATTATCTGAATGATTAGATTAGATTGAAGATGGACGAATGTTTGTAGAGAATAAAAGAAAGATAAAAATAACTGTATAAATTGTCTAACACTTATCAGAGTGTGCTAGCCTAGCTCTGTGTATACTGCAGGTTAAACTGTTGCAACACTTTCCCCTGTTGTATCCTGAAAGAATCCTGGTTATGTAAGAGTTTAATTCAGATTACTGATTTTTGTCTTCAGAATGAACGAAATGATAGCCAATCCTTTTCTCCATGTAGAATGAAGATAGACTTAATACTGTATGAAAAATTCACTTTACCAGGGCTGAAACTTGAGAGTGCCAGGCTAGGAGTTTTTGGCTTTGTTTATAACTCATTCAAAAGAACAAATTAATGATTTTCATTACATTGCAAATCTAATATACTCAGCACTGTTCAAAGCGCTCTTTTAGAGATATGTGAAAGAAACAAACAGAAAAGTTAATGGACTTGAATGCAATTGGATAAATGTTTCAGCCATCAAAGTATTTTTGCTGAATGCCTTGTTCTAGGCAGGCTGTTAGGTGGTGAAGCGGGTATAAGGAATAGTTGCAAGTTCCTTTTAAGGAACTTAAAGTTTGCTAGAGGCAACAGAAGTGTTCATAAGTGTTAAAGAAGGCAGAAAAGAAGTGCTCTGTGTAGGTTCAATGAAAGTGTCTGCATCATAATGCCTGCTAGGAAACATTCTGTTAGGGATTGTTATTAGTCGCTATCTGATTATTACCTTCATTGGAATTTGAGCAGTATTACAGTTGACAGGCATTTTAAGTATATTTCTTGGTCTACTCAGAAGAGGTGTAACCTCACAGGTCAGGATTTAATAGAGTGAACAGAAAAATAAGTGGTGGTATATAACAGATGTGTTCAGCCTCAGAGCTGTCAATACACTGGGAAGTTTTGCTAAGCTTTGGAGAACAAATTTCTCATTTGAGAACTTGACAGTTTGTCCTAACTTGTTTGAAGTCGGGAACAATATATTTTGGTGCTAGTTGTCTCCTACAAAGGTTCTCAAACCATGACCCTCAAATAGACCTCTTTTCTAAAATTGTTTTTCTGCTGGGTATCTGCAGTAGTTGGCGTAAAGTGCTAGAGAGTTCATGTAACACCAGGCTGCTTTGCTGATCAACACTTCGCCCATGGTGCCTGCTATGAGTGAAATTAATTAGACTTGTGCTATCCTAGTCAATTTCCCTCTCAGCAGGTTGTGTGGTTAGAGCTCCTCAGAGTCTAAGGCTGATTCTGCACTTCTTCTAGCTACCAGGTTGGACATTTTTTAAAAATTGGAAGAAAGGTGATATTATTAAAAAACACACAACAACAATAAAAGACGTGGCTACAAAATGAGTTAGAAGCAAAAAAGAAAAAAAATGGCCAAGACTAAAGTATTTTTTTTCTGGTTGTAATAATGGACCATGGTTCAATAGCAATAATTAAGCCATTAAAATAAACAGGTTTTAAAATTTGTACTTTTCTGAGACTTAGAGAATTCTTAAGTTGTTAATTATTAAATAAATTGGAACTATTTTTAAAACTTCAAGATAAACTCAAATTAGTATGTTATAATTGTTCAGGATAGAGCTGAGCCTGCACCCCACACCTCTAGAGCCACATTTTATGCTCTTAACTAACATGTAAATTTTACATCTTTTAAGATTTTGAAATTTCATTCTGGCCTCTAGCAGAATGGTCTACCATTACTGGCAGTAATGGTAACTGGGATTTGTAAAACTGCTTTATGGTGATTTACTCATTGCTAGACAAACAGTTCTGTGACAATGTGTTTTCCCTCAAGTGCAAGCCTACTTGTGATCATAGGTGATCCAGTATAGCATTTGGTCTCTTTTCTTGATGTTTTCGTGGAATCAGGAATTGCACCAACCACGGAGGCTCAAATGCCAATGCAATGCTTAGTCTGCTAGCTTAAGTGAAATAGTACATCATGTTTAAGATTGTTAACTCCATCTCTGATTATATGGGATGCTTTAGTTGTAAATGCCTATAGAATAGTGTTTAAAACCAGTGGGGACTCTGGTCAGACCAATGGTATTACTCTGTGAGGGTAATAACTCCCCCTCCATGATCTATAGTAATAAAAGGGCAATATGCTAATTAGACCAGATGTCTTCCAGGCATCATTCTGGATGTCCTTCCTGACAAAGCCGGGGCTGGAGGGAAGCCAGCCCGGGTCCCGGGTACCTGCAGGTGGCCGGAGGAGGGAAGCAGCCCGGGTCCCAGGTGCCGGAGGGAAGCCAATGCCGACAGCTGGGGGAAGGAAGGCCTACTTTTGCATGAATTTTTGTGCATTGGGCCTCTAGTTATTACATAAGTGTCAGTGACTGTGTATGAGTTGAGTGATTTTTTTTTTTCTGTAATTCATTTATACCTATTTCTCCAAATGCTTTGAGGCAGTTTCCAAAAACACTTAATAGAAAAGAATAATCAGTTGAAGGAATTACAGTAAAGGGAATAACAATGTTAAGTAAATAATAAAGCTATTATAGAATGAGCATTTGAATCTGTATAAAATATAGCATATAAAATAACCTATAGTTTCAAAAGATCATGGGACCTCCCCGAGTCCCAGAGTCCCACCCCGTGTGGCCAGTTCGCTGTAGGTTGGCCCCGAGTCCTGGAGTGCTGCCCCAATGTCCCGCCTCCGGGTTGCGTGGAATGGTCGCCAGGCCCTGCCCCCACAGCACACTTGTGGCGCTGCGGAAACCCCACCAGAAGATGCACGAAGTGGACGCCAGGACCCCCGTGCCCCTGCAGGGCCGCAGGAACCCTGGCGGAAGCCGTGCAGAGCGCCCCCCTCCCCCACACTGTGCACACCGCCATCTTGTAATGTGTTATAGTGTGAGGGTCAATTTGCATATTACCTCTTTATTATATAGGATGGATAACCCAATTTATTTCTCTTCTCCTTTGAATGGATTTTCAGTTTGCTTCTAGCTTTTTCATTGTTATAAACAATGCTACATTGAACACACTTGTCTATGTCTTCTTGTGCCCATGTGCAGTTTCTCTAGGGCAGTGGTTCTCAAAATATGGTTCCAGGACCAGCATTTCAGGATCATGTGGGAACTTTGTTAGAAATGCAAATTTAGAGGCTCATTCCAAACCTCTGAATCAGAAACTCTGAGGGTGAGGCTCAGTAACCAGTTTTGTAGGTGATTCTGACACGCACTAAAATTTGAGAACCACTATTCTGGTGCAGTATTATAGTTAAAAGTAGAATTGCTGAGCCTTAGTGTACACATATACTCAACTTCACAAGATATGGCCAGATTCCCATCCAAATATACTTTCCCACCAACAGTGTATGAAAGTTCCCATATCCCCCTTCACGGTTTGGTTGATTTTTCTTTCCTCCTGCAGGTCTTATAGATGTAAAATGTTTTAGAGCAACTTCCTTTCTTCCTTCCTTCCTTCCTTCCTTCCTTCCTTCCTTCCTTCCTTTTTTTTATGAATGATATTTTTGTAAGGTAGCTGGCCTTTTTCTTAATTATTTTATAGAAACAATTTATATACCAATTTATATATTAATGAAATTTTTTTTTGTCATGCATTGCAAGGAGCTTTATTTTTTCAGTTTGGCTTTTTTTATAATACTTAAGAAAATTGTAACCTAATTCACCAATTTTTTGAGTGGCATTGGAGGGGAGAATTTTGAATTGAATTTGATTTACTACTGGGACACCTTGCTAAGATATATAGCAGTTATTTGAAATGGTCTGAGCCTTATGAGAGAAGTCAAAGTTAGAGAGATTTAGGAAATATTTTTATCAAGGCAGAAATTTGACACCGTTGGGATGGATAAAATTGCCATGAAAGAGAATGTTGATTGAGAAAATGACTGAGGATTAAACCATGGGGAGCAATAGTGAAGGAAGAGCATCCAACAAAAGAGACTGAAGAATGATCATAGAACAGAGAGGGCAAGAGCAAGGAGAAGAATCTGGAAAATTGAATAGTGATGGGGTATAAGTGGGGAGGGATCTCTGCTGCAGAGAAAGTAACACATCTAAGAAAGGGGTCAATGTTGCCCTTCAAGAGAGCAGCTAGCAATGGGTTGAGGAATAGAAACCTACTCTTCATTAGTTTGTACTGAAGTATAAGAGAAGATGAGACAGTGGTTAGAGAGGTAACAAGATCATTTCCCCTCAGGAGTAGAGTATTTGTGTCTTAGGTGAAGGAGCTGGTGGCATAGTTGTGTGTGGTGCTATCTCCTCTTCAGGCAGCCTTTCCATAGATGTACTTCATATACCCATTGAGTAAATTCATTCGGTAAGATAATGTTAAGTATTGTGCAGAGGATTAAAATAGGGTGATGTAATTGTTATTAGGAGACTATATTAGAATAGGCGATCTTCTCCGAGGTTAACACTTAAGTTTGGGATTGGACTTGTAAGTAGCTATTTGAATAATATGAGTAGAGAATTCTAGGCAGGAGACAGTTTCTAGTCTTTGTCTAGACTAGAAGGTCAAACAGAAATAGTAGGATCATGTGCCATTAATCTAAAACATCCTTTTGCTTTTTCTGTCAACCAGGGTGAAGAGAAAACAAATCTTTGTCCTCTGACTTTGGAAATCTTGTTTAACCTTCAAACTGGCGATGTCAAGGGTTCCAAGTCCTCCACCTCCGGCAGAAATGTCGAGTGGCCCTGTAGCTGAGAGCTGGTGCTACACACAGGTAAGTTATGTTTTCACCCTGTAAATCTTTGCATGTTGGGAGGATTTGGTGGGCAATAGGAATACGATTTCTTTCTACACTGGGTTTTCTGCTTTCTCAGAGACATAACTGCCAGATAGTAGATAGGTAATATATCTGTCAGCTTTCCATTCCTTGGTTTTCCAAGTGGAATCTGAATACCCTAGGCCACGGTTTTTCACTGGAGATTAAAAGGGGGGACTCTGAAATTAGATCCACTTACATCCTCCTTGATGGAAATGTGTTCCTGTGTTGGGCAACTCAAAAGGAAACTAGGTTTGAGATTTTCAACCCCAGGTAGTAGCATCAACATCTCAATTGTCAAACACTGCTCTGAACAAAGGCTCATTATAGGTATGGCTTTGTCATCTGCTTTCCCAACCCTGTCCATGTTTTTCCTACTTTCCATTCACTATTTCTCAGAAGCTGAGAAAAGCTATGAAAGCAGTTGGTCACTGTGAGATTTCTTAAAACATGGATGAGGGCCCTGCCGGTGTGGCTCATGTGGCACATGCCCAGGTTTCAGGCTCAGTCTCCTATAGGGGGTGTACAGGAGGCAGCTGATCGATATTTTTCTCTCATCGATGTTTCTATTTCTATTTCTCTCCCTTCCTTTCTCTCTCTTAAAGTCAATAAAAACATACATTTTTAAAATGTGGAAGAGGGACCTACGGTGAGGGAAAAGCTGAGCCTCCATGCTGGCCAAAGAGTGCTATCTTCGTCTGGGATCATGTGGAGGGCGGGAGCAGAAACAATGATCTGATCTTCAGCCTGTTCTTTAGGTCACCCACTTATTTAATTCCTGGTTTTCTATCAACAGATCAAGGTAGTGAAATTCTCCTACATGTGGACCATCAATAACTTTAGCTTTTGCCGGGAGGAAATGGGTGAAGTCATTAAAAGCTCAACCTTTTCATCAGGAGCCAATGATAAACTGAAATGGTGAGGAAGAACACATCCAGCTGTAAAAATATTTCTAAAAGTTGCCTGTTTTGCTTGGTTTTATGGAGAGATTGACTAGAATGTAAGGTACTTGGAGATAGGGACTTTGTACTTAAAATTCCCCAGCGTCTACGACTGTGCCTGCTACACATAGGTGCTTGCTATGTAATTGTTGAATTAATCTAATGAGTATATCAGGGATCTGCAAATTCAAATGGCCGTAGGGTAATGTAAATGAGTAAAGAGGGCCAGTGTTGTAAAAGATAATCCATATCTGGTGTAAGTGTTGACTAGTAGGCAAACCAGCTGGTGTCCTTCTAAAAGGGGCAGTGGTTACTGAGATCCAGCTGACTATAGCTGTATGTGAATAAGGGCTGATCATTGCCATATTTTCTGATTCTTTAAGTAAAGCAAGAAATCTAGATTTTAACATACAGTCTCTTGACTTTTAAAATGACTGTTTTTAAAAAATAAAGATTTATTTGCTTATGTAACTCAATGCACAGGGTGTAGGATGGTTTTGAAGCTTAGTTCAATCCAGCATCTAGTGTTTAGATTAAGGACCCCATTTCTCTCTGCTCTGCCCTGCTCTCCATGCTGCTGGAGATCTCAAGTCTAACGTCCCTTGTGCTTGAAGGATGACTTGCATTAGTAACGGCATAACCCACTACCACCCAACAGAAGCCTTTGGACTTCCTCTGAAGTAACTGTGGTCATGTATATACTGATTGGTTTAGGTCTGGGTTCCACCAATTACTCCCTGTGGCAAAGGGGTCAGTCCCATCTAAACCATGTGTCCTCTTGAGGAGGAGCAGGCAATCAAGGGTGTTATCATGTGCTCACTGCAAAGACCAGAACACATGTCTGCGAACCACCAGTTCTGACTTCTGATAATCCACTGAAAGTTAAATAGCTCCCCATTTAGATTTGTTGGCTATATACATTAAGCAGTGTACTACTAAATGTTGAGAGAGAATGCTTATTCATAGGCATCGTATTTAAATCTACATCTTCAACACAGTGTATAGTGATATGAGTGGCATATGCACTCCCTAGAGAGGCATTGGATTGAGCCACCTGTTTGTGAGAGGTGTCATAACACTGGCAAGGCCTTGGGGATGCATATGGCCTATCTGGTAGAAGCTGTATCTGAACCACATGCAGTTCAACTGACATTTACAACTTAACTCAGTTGAACCTATTAAATTCTGTCTGAATTTTGTTTTGATTCATTGGTAACAGATTGGCATCTCTGACTATATAGCGTGGAGCTATACCCTGGGAGTTTACTTTTATCTGTGCTTTTTCCGTGCTGTCGCCTTTATTTTAATCTTATAATATTATTACCAGATTGATAAAGTATCTGGAAAAGATTGGGTACTATTCACATATTTCTCTCAAATACTTTTTTCTTTCCCAAGGTGATATTTAAGGGCTTGTTGACATTTTTTTCATGGTTTCACCACAGTCCCAACAAAATTAGGGGCTGCTTCTCCTGAGATTGAGAATTAGAATAGCCTGACTTTGAAAATATTTTAGGGGGTAAAAGTGATTTGGGAGATTATGGGGAAAGAGGCAGGGATGTAAGGGATGTGTTGTCAGATTCTAATTGACTCAGGTTGCTCTAAAAAAGTGGCTCTGAAGTAGTCATTCTACTAAATCAGAATTTTCTGGTTATGGGGCCTGAGCTTGTTTATATTTTAAACATCTCCCTCTCTTGATTCTGATGTTCTGATTCTCTCCTATCACTTCACCAGCCTATAAAGCATGGATGTTTTCAACATTTTCCCCCCCTATCTGTTTTGGGCAGGTGTTTGAGAGTAAACCCAAAAGGGTTAGATGAAGAAAGCAAAGATTACCTGTCACTTTACCTGTTACTGGTTAGCTGTCCAAAGAGTGAAGTTCGGGCAAAATTCAAATTCTCCATCCTGAATGCCAAGGGAGAAGAAACCAAAGCTATGGGTAAATGTTCTCTTCTTTGTTTGATTCTTTATTTTCACATCCAGCAACTTCATACACTGACAAGTTATAGATTTGATCTGGTTTTTTGAGTAACCCTAAATATAACTTTTTTTTCACCTCAGAGAGTCAACGGGCATATAGGTTTGTGCAAGGCAAAGACTGGGGATTCAAAAAATTCATCCGTAGAGATTTTCTCTTGGATGAAGCCAACGGGCTTCTCCCTGATGACAAGCTTACCCTCTTCTGTGAGGTGAGTGCTTCTTCCCCACTGTGAGACTAGCCGTTCCCAGGCCTGGTCAGTAGTGGCCGATTTAATCGTATTGTATCAGGAATAGAGAATGGGAAGAACCCCCAGGTGGAATGGTGTTGCACAAACGTTATTGATGTGACTGGTTGAAAACTGCCGTGATTTCAAGGTTGTTGGGCATCTAGCTTTCCACTTGTTACTGTTCTTCAAAACAAAGATTGTGTACAATCTTGGTATTTATGATTTTTGAATTGCTTGGGTCAGGATTCTGGCTTTTTCTTGGCGGGGTTTTTCAGATAGTATTTGGAAGGACTGTTACTTCAAGCTGAGGAGAATGGCCAGCAAATATATGTGTATATTTGTTCCTTAAACTTTATGGCTTCTCCTTGAGTATGAAGTCCACATATGTTTGACTGTAGATCACTTTTCTTTTCTGCTCTTTGAACTGGATGACTTATCAGGAGTTGAATGTCTCTGGATTGTCTTGCTAGAGTAATTGTGAAATAGGAAGGTGAGAGTCCTCTATTCTAGAGTGAAGGTTATATAAAGCTCTCTAACTCATAATAGCTGAGAGTTATCTGTAGTCTGTTAGGCAAGTCCTTCTCACCAACAACTTAAAAGCCTTTTTTAGGTTTACAAGAGAAGTCTTGAAGTAAAATTCCCAAACTGAGAGTGAGTTGGAAAGTGGTTTCTTTAATGACTATTTACTAAGAAGTCATTTCATGCTGTTATCAACACATTTATAAATATTCATAAGCTCACAGTGTAATAAACGAATAAAACCTCTAGTCAACTTAGATGGCAGTGTTTCCTATACATTGTATGGTCAAGAAGCCACTTCCTGAGCAGCAGCGCTTGACGAGAATGACCACTGTATTTTCCCGGGGAGGGTGCAGGCAAGTTCCTACAGTTGTTCTGTCAAGTAATAGGCGTGCACTGTGAGTTAATGACAGTCCCAAAGCATGTCACCACCTGTGCAGCCGGGGAGGGTGTCCCTTAGGAATCATGCCCTTTTGTAGAAGAGGACTGGCCAGTGGTAGCTGGCTTTTTTTCTGAGTCACAGCTTAATTATTTCCACAGAATAGTACCTCATGGTTAGGAAATTTTGGAAGCATCATTTATTAAGATATTACACTGAATATGTAAAATGCAGTTTTCATAATAGCTGCCTTATAATAAAAGAAGGAAATACTAACAGGATGACATCTAGGTAAATACAGAAATTGTTGCAGTTGTTTTTTGTCTGATGAACGTTAAATTTGAATTCCATGTAAATCTAACTAGTTACATACTCAGTTGCCCAAGTAAGAAATGAATACAACTAGGTGGTTTTGTATGAAGTTAAATGTTATATAAACAGACCATCAATTTAATCTTCACCTATCTTAAAGACCTAAATTTCAGAAAAATTTAAATGTAGTGGAAAATTCTAATTTCTCTTGGAAATGAAAGCCAATCTTAACTGTTCTCTGAAGAAAGATATCTCCTCTAAATATTGCATCTGGTGTTTTAGGCAGTGCCTTTATTGCATTATTTTTAAGTCCACAGTGGGTCCAGCCTTTTCTCATATGCTGTCTCCCCCCTGCCGCCCCATATCTGCTCCACCTTTTATATGGACATTGTTGATTTGGAGACCAGTTGTCTTGCCCTCACTTGGCAATCTCTCATCCTGTAGTTAAGACTGAGGCGCCCTCTCCCCCTTCGCTTCCCCATATAAAATTCTCTTAGGAGAAATGCTGTGGTTAAGTTTAGATTTGCCTTACTGACTTAGAAGGGAAGTGAGATGACACTTTGGAAGTGAGGAGATGTTGAACAGGGAAACGTCTGCTGGGTTCTGCTGATGCCATCAGTTTCTTACCATCGGACCAGGTATGCCATCTGTTCTTCTCACACTTCAGTGTTGGCCACAGGTGCTGAGTGTTGCTTATCATACTTGGGCTTGTGCCTAGTGAGACTCGTTTCTGTTCCAAGGCTCTCTGTGGACTTAGTAGCATTCAGCATTGCAAGACAGTTGCATGGGGGTATGTGTTGGATGTGTGGGTTTTAAAAATATATACAGCTCATCTGAGTTTTTAGCGCTTTACAAAGCTAGATTATTCTTTGGTGTAAGTCCTATCCCTTTGACCTGTTGCTTCCTTTTATCAATGGGGGGAAAATATATGTTTATTTTAGTTCATATTCATATTTTATTTATTATTGGTTTAGATAGTATTTTGTTATTATTCGAGGCTTTGTGAAGTTGATGCCCTCGTACAAATTTAGATTATGAATACTCCACTGTTCCATTCCTCATCAGTCTTTGGCCCAGATACATGTCTGTCCTGTCATGATGCAATAAGTATAGTTGTTTCATTAATTTTAAAATATTTTTTGATATTCCCAGAGGCTGCAGGAGGGAATTCATCCTAAGGTGCAAGACTAAGAATCGCACATTTGTATGTTTGGGCTTTATTTTAGAAATGTTACTGTTAATGAATATTTAAATGAAATTAGATTGCAAACTCTGAAAATGCCAAATGTATGGTCTTGTTTATTATGTGCCACGCTGGGTTCACATTCAATTTTCAGTGATGTTTTTGTCTGACTATTAGGAAATGTGGCAATTCTTCCAAGATGATATTGCTTAGCTAATGTATTTGGAAGCATTTTCAAAGTATTCCTTGAATTGTCTATTTTTACAATCCTTTGAGCTAGGTTAGTTCTATTATCTTCATTTCATGTTGTTGGGGAGAGAAGCGGTGCCTGGAGAGGTCAGGTAATTTTTTCCTAACATTGTGCAGCAAATTAGTGTCAGCTCTCCATTTTCTCTCTCTAGGCTGCTGTGCCACGCTAAGTGGAGCTAAATGCTATTTACCCAGGGAAACATGGGCTCTACCAGGTTTTCTTAACAGAGAGTATTTATTTTGGTAATGAAACAGAATCATGAAAGCTTTACACTTTTAATAATTTGGACCACGGAAAATCTACTTGAAAAATCTACTTGAAAATCTACTTTTAGCTTCTGTTGACCCTTCCCTCCATTTCTTATATTGAAAACAAGTAGCTGTTAGCAATAAAGATGCACATATTCCACCTTCGTTGTATGTGCCTTTGATAGGTAGAAGATTTCAGAGTTTCTTTGTAATGTTGCAATTAAAGTTGAAATAGGAAATATCTAGATCAGCCGTGGGCAAACTACGGCCCCCGGGCCGGATCCGGTCCCTTTGAAATGAATAAAACTATTGAAAAAAAAGACCGTACCCTTTTATGTAATGATGTTTACTTTGAATTTATATTAGTTCACACAAACACTCCATCCATGCTTTTGTTCCGGCCTTCCTGTCCAGTTTAAGAACCCATTGTGGCCCTCCAGTCAAAAAGTTTGCCCACCCCTGATCTAGATGCTACTAAACTCTTTTAAAAATATATTTTTTAATTGATTTTAGAGAGGAAAGGAGAAGAGGGAGAGAGAGAAACATCAGTGATGAGATTCATTGATCAGCTGCCTCCTGCATGCCCCCCCACTGGGGATCAAGCCACAACCCAGACATGTGCCCTGACTGGGAATCAAACCATGACCTCCTGATTCATAGGTTGACGCTCAACCACTGAACCACGCAAGCCAGGAGATACTACTTAACTCTTAAAACATTTCTTTCCTTCTCAAACATAGAATATCCCTTCATAGCCTCGGAATATGATTTTTGCCAAATTTTAAATGTGTGGATCTATTTATTTTTTTCTTTTTATTGTTATTAATGAATTATTTGGATATTTTAGTTGAACTGTGTGAAAATGCCAATATTTGATTGTTTTTGTCCTACGAAAATGGTGATTTAATGTGTAACATTATTATCCTATATAATAAAAGGCTAATATGCAAATTGTCCCCTCAACTGGGAATTCTACTGGGAGTTCAACTGGGAGTTCGACTAGGGGGCGGTGCTGGTCAACCCTACCCCCATCAGGGGCGGGACTAGACCGCCAACCACCAGCGGCCCATCCCCCCCAGCCACTGGGACTACACCTGTGCACAAATTCATGCACCGGGCCTCTAGTAGGTTATAAAATATAATAATGTAGTAAACTTCAGCCAACCCAGCAGTAACTTGGAATTAACTTGTATGTTTCTCCCCTAACCCTTAAACCTGTTGTCTTCCCCCCTCAGTAAATACTAAAGAGCTATTTTGAATTATATGTTATCTCCTCATATATTATTTGTAGCCTGAATAATATGTTGTTTTCATTTGATTGGTTTTGAGCTTTATAAAGTTGGTGTCAGAAAGTATGTAGTCATCTAGGACTTGTTCTTTTCACATTATGTTTCTAAAATTTATATTGTGGATGTAACTACTGTTCATTCATTTTTACTGCTGTGTAATATTTGTGTGAATAGGCAACAGTTTATTCTCTTGTTGATGGACATTTAGGTTGTTGCTAGTCTTTTGATTAGAAACAGTGCTGCTGCTATAAACAATCTATATGCAGAGTCTTTCCCCCCCTCAATTGTGTTAATGATATGGAAGTTAAAAAATATTTCCATTGGTTTTATTTTTTATGTTTAAGTAAAATATTCAGGAATTGGCACAATCTTTAGTCTTTTATGAAATATTATTTTTTAAGAAAAGTAATTGACTTTAAAAGTGAGGCCCTTTTACAGCTTGAAATTTAGAGGGTTATACAGCCTTCCTGAGACATTTTCATGCAGTCATTTGTAAGACGGCATAAATGTCACAGTCACGTCATCTTCGCAGCTGTAATTCTGAATGAGTCTCCATAGTCAACTTTATAGGCATTAAAAAAATCTTTAGTTTTTCTCAAAATGGTTTCATTTTAGCAGCATCATTTGCAGAGGAAAACAATCCCTTTCTAAGTTAAAAGTTTGGGCTCTGAAGACTCATTTGTGAATGCCATTTAAAATTTATTTTTAATTAAGCGTATTTAATGTTGGTAAGAGGTGCCAGACATTCAGAACTCTGGAGACTCCAGGCATCCATATATCTACAGAACAAGTCTGGCTCAGACAGTAAAGGTACATTCTCCTTCTTGTGCATTCCTACTTGTGTCTAGAGAGAGGAATTGTCCCTGCAAGAGGAGTCACAGTTTTGGGTGCCCCACTTATTACCAAGCATGCATCTAACCAGCAGAGGGTCTGTGGTAACCATAGTTTGAAATTCACCTTATCTCTTGCCAATTCATTTTACTCAGACTAGTAAATTGCCATCAAGTGTTAATGACTTTGGGCTCCTGTCAGCCTGGTTTAATTCACGCTTAGGACCTAGTGCCAAAAGCATTCTCCATTCCCTTCATTGGTCATCCCAAGAGAGTCCTGCCTTTCTTTATGAGGAAGTTGGATTTACTTGGTCTTTTCCTTTTTTTAAAATAAATTAATCATCAGTATTTTTAAGCTATCACTGGAAACAGGCATTTTCTACTTTGATATTAATATTATATCAAAGAAATAAGAGTGTTAATATGAGAGAATGGCTGACCCAAATTAGAGATCTTACACAGGACAAGAGAGGATCTGTGCAGTAGTTTGTGCTGGGTCTCAGGCTATTAAAATAATGTTATAATCTGGCTCTGATAAATGTGCTGCTAATGCTAAGCACATTCATAATTGATTAACTTGGCTGCTTCATTGCTCAAGACTATAACAGCTCGTTTTAAACAAATGAATAAATTTCTCGACCTGGTAATAAATATCTCACTCCAGCACAGAAGGGACTGCGGGTCATTTGGATGGGGCATTAACTTTGCCTCGGGGTTTATGACTGCATTTAAGGGATGACTTCTATCTTGAAGGTTAAAAGAAATTTGGGTCATTTAGGATGTTCCTAAGCTGCCTTTCTCAACTAACTTATCAGAATAGCAACATGGGGGAGCTGATTCTCAAGGTTTATGAATTCTGCTTTGATTTTAACATTTCTAACCTATTATGATGTAGGAGATGAAGCATAGCAGTGATTGCTAGGCAGAAGACTGATCTGCTTCAGTTTGGTAACTTACATTTATTTTGTAATGTTATATGATTTATAAATTCTTGTATTTGGTATACTAACAAATTTACCTTTCACTGACCCATCTAGAAGTTACCTTGTTTTGTTTTGTTTTAAATCTAAACTGAACTGTTAATTCAACTGGTTAAAACCTGCTGCTGAAGCCATGTGGCAAGTTGGATCCCTCTTTAAACTTGTTCTTCTCATTCTGTTCCAAAGCTATGAGTGCAAGTCTAGCAGGAGCCAGCGGTCTTGTATTTCATTGTCACAAATGACTGAGTAAGGGCATAAATGGTGTGGGATACCCACACAGTTATCTCTGCCAGAAAGATCTTCCAAGCCTAGTCCTGTTCATTAAATTAACACTTGCACGGAAGTACCAATTATTTACCAGGCCCTATGGAAGTTGCATTTTATTTTCATGTTCCAGACCTAACTAAAGTAAGTGAAATGCTTTTAGGTGTACTAGATTTTTCTCTCTGAAGAGTTTAATTTAAATGGTAGTTTCTATAGGAGTTCTTTGTATTTAACCTTAAGGCAGAATAAGGTAAATACTTGAGGTTTAACATTTGTTTCTTTTAGTTTTTCCCTCTGATGGTTTTGCCCAGGTTTTCAGGGAAGGGGAGGTGAGGCTTATTAGAAGTTGGAGGAGAAGGAGATTTGTGGGGCTTTCTCCCTATTTTCCTGAGATGGTGCAGACCAAGTATAACTGTGATAGATTGAAAATTACGTGATCCAGAGGATAAAGCCTTGATTTGTGGAGATGGTTTCAAGAGAATATGACTAACGCTAGTATCTGAATGAGGTATAAATCATCTCTCTTCCTGCTGGGAAGAAAATTCCTGATAACAAAAGCTTTGGACTGTTTCCTTGTCTTTACAGGTGAGTGTGGTGCAAGATTCCGTCAACATTTCTGGCCAGAATACCATGAATATGGTGAAGGTTCCCGAGTGCCGGTTGGCAGATGAGTTAGGAGGACTTTGGGAGAATTCCCGGTTCACAGACTGTTGTTTGTGTGTTGCTGGCCAGGAGTTCCAGGCTCACAAAGCTATCTTAGCAGGTTAGTATCTATTCGTAGGGAGCGTTCGTTTTGGTGAAACAAGGCAAACCAGTGGCCGCATAATGACCTGTTGAATAACTTCAGCCTTTTGAACTAGTGAAAAAAAATTGCAACTAAATATATTTTTATATTGTGGTGACATTAGTTGTCATAATCAAAAAGGCAACTCTGCATAAAAATGGTATTTCTATTCTTCCTCTCTGTAGTGGACTTAGGCCACCATTTTCAAGGAATGGATGATGATATGTATTGAATGCCTTTGCACCTAGAAAACAGATGTCAAAACACTGCTTAGGATCAAGTATTAGTTCCTAAACAGGGACTTAGGATATAACAGAGAGGATTCTGGACTCAGGATAAACTACGTTCAGTTAAGTCCCCTGCCCTGGAGATCTTAGCCTTCTCTTCCATATAAACATATCAGAAGGATAAGAATATTGCCAGTGACACGGAGGATCAGGTCTTATTCTAATAATAGGCCCTTTGTCTTTGAGACGAGAAAGAGTGACACAGAGGGGAACTGACAAGGCAGGGTTGACTTGACTTCACGTGAAAGCATAGCAGCCAGCCGCAGACTTCTATTCAGGCCATAAGACATAAAAGGAAATAGCATGAACTTTCAGCAACAAATTTCTTACCAAGATTCTCAGCTCTGTTCTAAAATACACACCTGGCTCAATCTAACCATCTTTCTGTTCCCTCTCTGAACTAGATGTTACCGTGTATTGCTAAAGAAAGTCATCAACTCTTAGGTTAGCGCTCCATACTCAGCTGGGCCCTCAGCACTGCCAAGAACTCTTCCTACAGTTAGTCAGCTCCCTTTCTTTTTCTCAACAATAGCTACTTCAAAACTTCACTACTCTCCTTTAATCTCCAACTCCTAAAAGATGACCTTGCTACTTCTTCCAAGAGAAAATTGAGGCCCTGTCCCTTAGCTCTTGCCTCTCACCTTACCTGCATTTTCCCTGCATTCTTGGTGGAAGGGGTGTTCTTCCTTGTGTCCAGAGTGCTGTACTTTCTACTTCTGTTTCATATCCCATGCTGCCTCCTTCTTCTTCTTACTCTGCCACTTATACCCTTGTTATCTGGCATCTTCATCAACTCTCTTTCTCCTATTGCCTGTTTACCCTCAATCTATAAACAGGCTCAGGCTACTCCCCCTAGTTATTCATTCTCATTCATATTCTCTCTCTCTCTCTCTCTCTCTCTCTCTCTCTCTCTCTCAGAGCTAAATTTCTTAAGTTAGCACATTTACTGTCTCAACTTGTCTCCTCTCACTGTCCTCAGTTCATCTACATGCAATGAAAGCAGTTTTCCAAAGTAATATGGCCGGCTACTTCTTACATTTGAGAGACTCTCGTTCATATATTATTTGGCTCCTTTATTCTAGTTTTCTTCTGATTCTCTGGCTACCTCTGATGTGTGGCCTCCCTCTTCTTCACGCATCCTTTTAAACATTGGTGTTCTCTCAGTTCTCTTTTCATTGTCCTTATTCTCCCTGGGTGATTTTATTTATTTCATAACCTCAGTTTCTGTCTATCCAATGATGACCCTCTAAGCATATCACTGCTTTGGACACTTCCCTCTTTATTAAAATCACCAACCCTTTAGTCTTCAATTTCTGTAATGTGTTTATTTAGTGCCTTTTAGTCTGTAGCCCTTCTGAGATATGAACAAGGAGAATTAATATCCTTTGGAATAGTTTAAAGCATTGAGGCTCAGAGGGTTTAGTGATTTGCCCAAGATGTGTGGTTAAAAAATGGCAGATCTAAAATGAGTCCTTCCTAACATAAACTATAAGTGAAAGTTCCAGTTACCTGTTAGCTCAAAGTCCTGTATATATTCCATCTGTTCTTCCTCTCTCAGTTAGAGATTGGTAGTCTTAACTTTCACCAAATCCCTGATTGTCGGACAACATGATAAGATTTGAGTTCTTAGCCATTTTATTACTTTCATGGTTGAAATTAAGTTTACTTATTATTTATAGTGTTCATTAGACTAGAATTGGGCATGACTTAGAACACTGCTTCTTAACCTTTTTTCATTATTCCCACCCCTCGGGGAAAAATTAAATTATCCCCAATGAGAGACATTAAATACTAAGGAATAAGATTTTGTTAGGTAGGATTGAGCTTTTTTTAAATTTTATTTCATTTTTTTATTTTTTATTAGGGTTGAGCTTTGAAGGGCTACAAACGATGTAATCCCTAAGATTTCTTTTTCTTGCCTCTTTGGGAAGTTATCATCTCTGTTGAGAATGCAAGGCTGGAAGGACCAGAAAACCTGCCGTAAATGAGCATGCGTTTCATCTAGTTAGTGGATGCCATTGAGCCTTGTTCTGGGCCTCCTTGCTGTGTGGTCCCTGGATGTGGGGAAAGTAGGTGTCTTTTTTCCAGGCAAAAATGTAGGTATCAAGACATCCTGCTTAGAACCCTAAAGGACCTTCCAGTTAAACCCCAAAATCTACCCAGAGAATATCATTGTCATCCAACATATAGATAAATTTGAGTAATTTCCTTAAAACATGAATGTTTGGAATCTAGCTAATAAATTATTTTGTAAGTAGCATTTTCTTTTTTTGACTATTGTAATTACTAACTTACTGGCATAATATGAAAAGAAATGAATTTTATAATTCTGATATAATTTGAGGCTAAGACCCTTTCCTATACCAGTGTGACAGCAAAGAAAATGACCTCTTCTACATAACAGAAGAACTGAGTGATTTACAACGTGATAACCACATTTGTCTCTGTTGCCTTTCACTTTCTAGCTCGTTCTCCAGTTTTTAGTGCCATGTTTGAACATGAAATGGAGGAGAGCAAAAAGGTATGTATCAGGATAAAAATATGTCTTCTAGCTAGGTGACTAGATTCAGATGAGTTTTCCAATTTGGCAGCAGTTTTATTTTCCTAATTATCTTTTCTTACTGTGTTACTAAAATGGATTACGAATTCCCTGAAGGGACACTGTGAGAGTGGAGAGAGGTAGTCCAGAAGGATTCTAGGTAAAGGAGACTCACTCTCTCCCAGGCAGATCATCCAAAGGGTTTGGGGTGAGGGTATTAGACATGTGTTTCTACTCAAGAAAAGAAAGGTAAAAAAATGAAAGCTATAGTTGTCTTTGAAAACAAAGGTGGTACATATGATGGAGAATATTATAATCAAATATGGCAAAGAGCAATTTTTCATTTATGTTAGGTTTTAAATGATACAAGCTTCTCTCCTCACTAGAGCTTAAAATCATGAAAATTGTTTAGGGAATTTGTTTTGCTGGAATGTTTCTGACTTCCAGTTTTTCTGGCATAGAATCGGGTTGAAATCAATGATGTGGAGCCTGAAGTTTTTAAGGAAATGATGTGCTTCATTTACACGGGGAAGGCTCCAAACCTGGACAAAATGGCTGATGATTTGCTGGCAGCTGCTGACAAGGTGAGATAGGAATAGAAAAATAATCACAAAACTAGGAGTTTCTGTAACTTCTTGAGTTTCATGGCGGCGCTTCTATGCTGCATTGTAAGTAAGATGAGCACATATCTTAGTTTGGCTGGACAGTCCTGTTTCATACTTGTGCTGCAGCCCAATTATTGAAAGCACCCTTTTTATTTTCAAAAGCATCCTGCTTTGAATGGTAAATTATATATGGCCACTCTACATATGGAAAAGAAGAAGTCTGCTAAATTACCTCTCAGATTTAACCATAGTGATATTTAAGACTCACATTTGGATTTATAAGTTGGCTTTATAATGTATAAAATGTTGTTGGGTTCATTAACTTTTATTTAAACTTTTTCAATAAGAGAATAATCTTTTTCCCAGTGTCCTGGTTAGCATTTTTAACTTTCCCCTAAGTAGTTTTTGAAATACTCAAAATTGTAAGATGATTAATATCTCTTTGGGAAATAAGAGCTACTACTACAGTAAATGTATACTTTGATTGTAAGATACATTTTGATTTGAGAAATGTTAAAGTGTGAAAGTGAAAATGGGATCTTAGCAAGGAAATGCGATTACCTAAAACAACAGACCAGTGATTCCCAAAATAAGCTTGGGGCGGGGGGGGGGAGGCATGTGCCTCAGTTGCAGGCTCAATCCCAATGAAACACTGAGTTTAACCAAGTCAAATGCGAGGTTTTGTGTATTGTTGCTATTTTATTGCAGGATTTCTCAGAACCTTTAGTATGTTCATGTGCACTATCATAGCATTTCTCCAATTTAGTTAACTCTGGAATTCTTTTCCTGAAAGATCACCCCTGGATTAGTCTTCCCCAAAGCACACTTTGGGAAACTGACTTTCATTGTATAAACACATTGAAGAGAGCTCAGTGACCTGTCTGTCCTCCAAGCCCTGTGGTCCAAAGAAGTATGACGGGGGTGGGGTGATTACTGTTTATCCTGTGGGAGCTTTTCTTGTGTTGGGAAGGGGGGTTGCGGCAAGAATGTCAAAGGACTTAAACCCATCCAATAGTAGACTCTCTGAGAAAGATGGTTCTCTGCTGGAAGTGTCCCTTCTTTCTGCCAGGATGCTGCAGTGCCCATGTGAGGCAGAGCTGGCTCTGGCTCCAAGGAAAGGGCACTAGCGCCTTTTCAGGATTTGCTCATGGGACTTCCACCTTCCTTTGCATCCCTGAGGACAGAGGAAAGTACTGTATTTACGTGGAGGTTTTATCTTTATTGATCAGCGTTTTGGAGTGTTAGTAGAGGATAAGGCATGTAAACCCAATCGATGCTACAGATGAAAAGGATTGAATAATACTGTATCCTGCATATTACCTTTCAAGACTGAAGTAGTACCGTTAAGCAGTGCGAACATCCCATTCCCTTTCAGTCTAGCTCAGCTCTGACCAGAGGAAACTTGCTTCCAGTGGAGACAGTAAGGAAATACACATTGTGAGCTCTGAGGAAGTTGAAGGCACACAGCCCAATACCTGCTGCTTTTGTGGTGGTTGTTAATCCTCACCCGAGGATATTTTTTCCATTGATATTTAGAGAGAGTGGGAGAGAGGGGGAGAGACAGAGAGAGAAGAAGAATTGATGTGTCTCACACATTGATTGGTTGCCTCCTGCACTCACCCACACCAGGCCAGGGATTGAGCCTGCAACTAAGGTACATGCCCTTGACCGGAATCGAACCTTTGATCCTTAAGTCTGAGGGCCCACACTCTATCCACTGAGCCAAACTGGCTTCCGCCCAATATCTGCTTTTTATAAATACGAATTTTATAGTGATTCTGACTCATCTGCCCTTTAATTTTCACTGAAGCAGTCACTTGGTGCTTACACACAGGCGTTTATCTTCCTCTCATCTTCTAGCTCCCATAAAGGTGAGTAGCATTGAAAGGCCCACTTTTTTAAAAAAAATATATATTTTTATTGATTTTTTACAGAGAGTAAGGGAGAGAGATAGTTAGAAACATCGATGAGAGAGAAACATTGATCAGCTGCCTCCTGCACATCTCCCACTGGGGATGTGCCCGCAACCCAGGTACATATCCTTGACCGGAATCGAACCTGGAACCTTTTAGTCCGCAGGCCGACGCTCTATCCACTGAGCCAAACCGGTTTCGGCGAAAGGCCCACTTTTTAGACAGAAATACTAAGGCTCAGAGTTGTATATTCTTAGAGCCAGGGTTAGACATATGTGTCCCTGGGTTTTCATTTCTGCTCCTCAACCAGAGAACTTACTGGGCACCTACTACTATAAGAGCTCAGAGCATAGGGATCAGCCTGAAGTGACATTCTAAGAATGGTATTTTCCGTACAATGTGTTAAGTTGGGATTTTAAAAGCTAAAGCAGTTGAATCACAACAGTACTTTAAATTTATGAATGAGAAATAACTGAAGGGTGTGTTTTCAAATTCCATTCAGAATTTCCCATTAGACACTCCTTGCTTCAAGCTTATTGGAAAATATTCTTACCTTTCTACGTCGTTGTAAGCGTCAGGAAAACAGAATAAGAAATCTTTCATGGAAGGATCTAGACCTCTAGAATTTACCCAAGAGACTGCAACAGCTTCTTCTGAGCTTTCCCAGTCTCCTGGGGACATGTGTAATTAGACCAAAAACAAAACAAAACACGTTGGCCAGGCCGGGAGACACAATTTCAATCTCTCGGGTAAGTACTGCCATTAGGCAGGTTTTTCAGAAGTATAATTAAGAAAAAAACTTGGTCCCCCAAGGGACAGCAGTGGCTACTTTTGTCTAATTATGCAGTAGGGATCAGAGCTATTCACAGCAAAAGTCCTTTTAAAAGAAAGTATTGAGAAAGGATAAGAGGAATATTCTGTGCAGCACTGTGTAAAAACTGAACATTTACCAAACCTTTCCCAGCCTTTTAAAACAAAAACCTAATTTCTTGCTTGTCTAGTGTCATTCCTGTTTTCCATGGAAACTGTTTTCCAGTTACTCAAATGTAAAAATTAAAGCTGTACCAAAACCAATAAAATTCTCTTTTTGCTGCAGGAGATCAAAGTGCCAGCAGATATGCCTCCTCACCCAGAATTCATAAAAATAAAATTGGCCTGGTTTGATGGCCATGATTCAGCTTAGAGGAATATTATGCCACTGAGTTCTGAGGCTCCTTAAGATGGGACCTGTAGGGAGACTGGAGACCCCCAACCAAACCCCTTTCCTGTGAACTGATGAATGACATTATATTTTGTGCCTCCTTTTTATGCCTTCCTCCTCCTTGTCCTTGAAGTTCCTTAGTAAGTTCATAATCTCATATTTGAGAGCAAGGAGTACAGTTGCGTCAAAACAAATCAACTAAATGAAATGTGCCCAATATTAACCTAGACTTTCATTTACAAAATATTTATACCCTTTACTTGGAAGAAGTTTTAGACTGAAACTGGATCCCAGGGTCTTTGTTGCTTTGTTTTTCTACCCTGAGAATCTTAACCTCAACCCCAGTGAAATAGGACTCCATTTACCCTCTGTTTGAAAGGAGGCTGGGGTTGACCCTCATTCAGGAACAGCTCGTGGCAGAGATGCTGGTGAAAGCACCACAGGCTCCTTTCCACAGCCCAGTGGGCCAGTCAGGATATCCTGCCAGGCCGGTGACTGCTTCACCCTACTGCGGCTCCGAATGAAAGGACTGCAGACACTGAACATGTCATGTCCCTGGTGACCCGAAGCAGAGTGATCTGTCATTGTGAGGGTAGGGAGTGATGGTTTAAGAAACACTTGAATAATATCGGGACAGGGTAAACGTGAGGATGTGGGTCTATTTCATAATTGCCCTTTTTCTCCTAGGTACACTGTAGAACTGGAGTGGTAGGTATGCACGTTATTTTAGCTGTCTTCATCTCAGCATTTGGAGTATGGTTATGTTTTACAATTACAGTCGTAGCCTTCTCACTGAATGCGCGATTTGTTCATGTCTCTGTTACATGATGGTACAGCTTCAGGAGCGGTCAGCCCAGAGCTGTTCTGTTCTGACGGCAGTGCTTGTGTTACAGTACGCCCTGGAGCGCTTAAAGGTCATGTGTGAGGACGCCCTCTGCAGCAACCTCTCTGTGGAGAACGCCGCAGAGATTCTCATCTTGGCTGACCTCCACAGCGCAGATCAATTGAAAACGCAGGCCGTGGACTTCATCAACTAGTGAGTTGGCATCTTCAGAGTCCTTCTTCCAGGGTAGTTGGGGCAGCTGGAGAAGTGAAAAGACTGCATTAGTGAACAAAATAAACGAGGAGCTTCATTAACTTCTAGTAGTAAATACAGTTTTCATCTTTCCTTCATCTTGACAGTGTGGAAGAGGGTTTTGCTTTCACGGGTCTAATTTGATTGCTGAGTGAGGTGTTTTACTTCCATGTAGTGATCAGATTGATGAAAATGATAATGTGCTGTGTTCCCCAAATGATAGCATCTTTCCTTCACATTCACTGGCCTGATGAAAGGCATGCAGATCTCTGGGTGAACGGAGTGTGTTTTTATGAGTTAGTAAAATATATCTAATGGTCCATTGTGGAATGGGGAAAAGAGAAGGGGTCATCAGTAGAGAAAGAAATGTTCATTCCAGTAGATCTGTTCCTTCAACCTTAAATGACAAATGACCTGGCCATATTCCTTTCTGAAATAATTCCCAGTGGGGCATGTTCTACTCCCCTGCCTGATGGGGAACAGCGTTTGGAAAAAACCCAAAAAAGAGCAGGTTTCATAAAACCCTCACAACAACAGTTCTCACAACAACCTCAGAGATGGGTCTAAGACAGCAGTTGCCAACCAGTGGTCAGCAGACCACTGGTGGCCCGTGAGGCCCGAAAGGTTGGCGACCGCTGGTCTCAGAGGTGGCCAGGCAAATAGTGAACATGATTCATCACAGAAAACGCCCCAAATCAGGAAACCATGCCCTCTAAGGCTGTTTGTAAGATTGTTTCGAAGGAGTTACCGATTGAGGAAAAAGAGACCACCAAGTGATGGTCCTAGTGAGTGCTCAGTCTGTGGTGGACACTTGCTTGGTGCTTTGTAGATCGAACCATTCAAGGAAGTGTGGTTAGTATCCCCTCCTTTTTTTTTTTTTTTTTAATATATTTTATTGATTTTTTACAGAGAGGAAGGGAGAGAGATAGAGAGTTAGAAACATCGATGAGAGAGAATCATCGATCAGCTGCCTCCTGCTCATCTCCTACTGGGGTAGTATCCCCTCCTTTTCATTCAGATAGACCCCAGCTCTGATCTGCTCTGTGGTTAGGGCACTAGGAAATGGCAGAGCCAGGTGGAAGCTCTGAGCTGTCTCTTGTCTCTTCATTAGCAACATAAAGAGCATTGACAGCCCTGGCAGGTGGGCTCAGCTGGTTGAAGCATCATCCCCTGCACCTAAAGGTTTCGGGTTCCAGCCCCTGTGTGAGTGGATGGGAGACAACCAATCATTTATTCTCTCATACACCGATGTTTCTCGCCCACCTCCTTCCCCTCTCACTAACATCAGTAAATCATATCCTGGGGTGAGGATTTTAAAAATGTAAAGAGCTTTGATAGTGTAGAGACTAGCCTGAGGGACATTTCACCTTGTAGTTAGTAATATAGTAGCTCTAAGTCCTGGTTTTCAGAGTCACAACAGCCACAATCTGGTCAGCGATCTGCATACCCTCTAACAAGCAAATTCTCATGCATATCAAGGATTTTCTATCTGAGTGTTACTTGCATTGATACCCTTTACAGCAAACTCTGGGAAATTAGGCTGTCTAGGCGGCTGTTTAACCCACCCTTCACTCCCTCGTTTCGTAACTCATCTCTCATATTTCTCCTAGTCATGCCTCGGATGTCTTGGAGACCTCGGGGTGGAAGGCAATGGTGGTGTCACATCCCCACTTGGTGGCTGAGGCATACCGCTCTCTGGCTTCGGCACAGTGCCCCTTTCTGGGACCTCCACGCAAGCGCCTGAAGCAGTCCTAAGATCCTGCCTGTGAGACTCGGTTTATTTTCCAGAAGCAGCAGCCACTGTGGCTGCCATTGACCACCAGGTAGACAGCGCAATCTGTGGAGCTTTGACTCTACTGTGGGGGGAAGACTGCATCTCGGCCCCAGACTTTTAAAACAGCACTCAGTAACCTTGGGGATGGGGGGAGGGAAGGCCGGGACTCGGGCTGTTCAACCCAATGAAACCCTGTTGCTGCGTCACTGTGTTCCCTTTGGCCCGACCGAGTCTGATCCTGTGGGGATCCGGTTAGGCGCTGGCCCTGAGGACAGCCCTGCAGCGGTACTTGGAGAAATCTGTCTGCATCTAACTGAGCAGAACAGATCGTCAGGTGCCTGGAGCAAAAAGGAAAAAAAAGAAGGACCGTTAGTTTTAAGAGAAGGGGAAGAAGAGGAAACAAGAAAGGATTTTTGCAGAATTTCTCAAAGATCAGCTTGTGGATTCCAGTACTATTTATATTGAGAGAAATTTCAGTCCATCCAACTGTGCTAAAACTTGGAATTTGTGAAAACTTCTCACCACCATGCAAGTATCAGAAGAGCTCTCTGGTTGTTAGCACTTACTGTTTGTAAGAACAGAATGCATTCTTTTATCCCTTTATGAAAAACGACAAGCGAAGGCGAAAGGGGAAGGAGGTTATTTGATCTGGAAGATGAGTGTTCTGATGTGGTGGCTTTTGCAAAAAATCTTTATTGGTGTTGGAAACTGGAAAAAAAATAATTCACCCAGAATTCATACTGTCTTGACAAGAACTATAGCTCTCTGATTTTAGATATTGTGGAAAATGTTTTTTTGGCATTTTTCTCCGATTTTATTTCTCCTTCCTCCCCCCTTTTCTAAAAAAACACACAACAAAAACACAAAACATAAAAAGAAGAGAAAAGAAAAGGAAATTTTATTATTAATGCTGTGTGAAAAAAATCCCAACCCCGATTGCTCAGCTGTTCGTACCTGCACCTGCATAGGAGCCAGTCCTGTTCCTTCCAATTCACTCCTCTTCCTACAGGAGAGAACTTCCAAATGTTAATTTTTTTTCTTTTTGAAAATATAAATAATGACTATTTTGTACTGTGTGGTATTTCTGGTCTTTTGTTTCACTCCTCTGATTGGTGTTTTGGGTCTGAGTTCCTTAAGGGATTTTGAAGGCCTAGTTTGATCTGCAGTTTGCAGAGATAATGTTTGAAAGGTCTGAGCGGTGGGGTTTATTACATCTCCCTAATCTCAGGTTCCTTGGTGAGCTACCAGCATCTGCCAGTCTCTTGTCCTTGAAGATCTCACAATCCACCTCCTACTGGGGATCAGGCTCCTGCCTCTGCCAAGACAGGTAATGGAAGTGGGCTTTCTGCACCCTACACATTCTAAGACCTACTCCCAGTGTCCTCCCAGTGAAATATAAAAAGATCAAGGGGACATGAATGTGGAATTAAATAAAGGGAAGTTATTATCTCTGATTGATTCTGTCACCGACTTGATGTGATAACTGAATTCCCAGCGAGCTCTCAGGAATGCTCTGGGCTCCTCTTCTGCATTGGTCATAGCAGTGCGGGTCGGAAGGTGGGATACAGTGGGAAATGCATTGGCCATGTGGCCAAGGTATGTGTTATTTGACTTAGATGGAAACTCGACATATTTCATCTTCCAGTTCCCTTCAGTGACTTTAGCCTTTGCAAATATTCCAATTTTCATTTATCTTGCCACCCCTGGAATGAAGTAAATAAGATCTGTTACCAATATAATCAGAGACAGGATTTGCTTATTGGAAACTGACCAATCCATTGCACTCTTCAGTGTTCTTCTAAGCATCACCTGTGTGAGGAACTGCCCAGTTCTCCAAGTTCTGGCTGCTGTCCCTGTGCCGCCTCGGTCCTCACTCCCCAGATCAGCACACAGTTCCCGGGATCAGGGCATACACAGTCTCCTGCACCCACACTGTCCCTCAGGTGACTGCATTTGCTCAGCAATTCTCAAGTTTTCAGCGAACGTTCCATGCACAGTATCTCATCGGAACGTCCCAACAGCTTGATGTTTGGTGAGACAAGTGATAAATAGCATCTTCCCATTTTATAGATGAGAGATGTTGAAACCCAGAGAAATCACGTGACATGCTAAGATCACAGAACTGTTGAGTGACAGTTCTAATGTAGAGCCCTGAAAAGATGGTCAGTCACTGTAAGAAGTTTCTTCTCTGAAGTGTCTATGGATCTGAGGTGAAGCTTCCTCCTGTGGGAACAGCAAGAGCAAAGCTCTGGGAAGGTGCCTTTGCCGCTTGCTCTCCAGAGGCTCCCGGAAGACAAACCAGACCGGAGATTTGCTTTCTTCCTCACTCGGAGAGCAATGGGCCTGGGGCTGGTGAGTTCGAGGATATGTCCTCAGGGGCGGGGATAGCCATCCTGGCACCACGCTTCTGGCAGGAGAAGATCCCTTGTAGGATTTTTCAATCTTTATGGAATTTCTAACGTGGACTTGACTGAGGGTACAAAGCTGTTAGGATTTCAGGTCCTGGTGAAGCCACTCCGTGCCTCTCCTGTCATTATTACATTATTTCTGGATGTGTTTGTTTTTGTTTAAATGATACAGTTGAAGCCATCTGGTTGTGACAACATCAGAGCCCCAGCATACTGTTCGTAACCCTCCCACTGCCACCACCCCCTCCCTTAGCTCCCCCATGTCTGAAATTTAATTCAAGTTAACTCCACAATCTGGGGCATGTGCTGTCACTGCAGAGATGTCCGTGCCAGTGGAACAGTTGGAGATTTCAATTCCACAAGGATATGGCTTATTTATCAAAACAATATTTCAGGCAAGCGGTTTCACAGCACCTTTGGCGTCGCGGTTTCCGGTCCAAATAAGAGTTTTCTGGCATCACTTCCCAGCTCCCCTCCTCCCCTGTGTTCAGCCCCCCTGTGTCTGGACATGGAGACAGTGAGCCATCCATGGAGAATCGTTCCCATTCCCTATGTGGAGATTAAACCTCCCTGTTGTCCAACAATTGGGCATCTCAGATGCCTTTAAGGGTTTTAACAATTTAGGGAAGAGATGCTGCTTTTCCTTATCGCTGGCAAGTCAGTTGGCTTTTAGGCCTTTGAAGAGATTCTTCTTTTAAAAAGTATTCCAGCCGGGGACATTGAGATCTTTTCTTAGGGCCAAAGATCTCTGGCTTGACCACCACTCTGCGCATTTATTTATAAATCTGGTTTAAACCTATTATGGATTCTCCATATTGCATGAGTCCTGTGCAAATGAAAGAAAAATAGCTTGTATGTTTATGAACAGAACAACAAACAGAGGGGGAGTTGAGCTGCACTTTGAAACTGACTGTTGCTTTGTTCTGGTTCTTCAACGCCTATAAAAGAACAACTGAATTCCCCCAACATGACTGTATTAAATCCTTCGGTTTATCTTTGTCAAAAGCAAATTCTTCAAAACACACACACACAAACGCAAATAGTGGGCTGGAGCCCAATCTTATTTTAATCTTTTTTTGGGGGGGAGGAGGGGTTAGAGATACTTTTATAACACCATAACAATCACCCTAGCCGGTTTGGCTCAGTGGATAGAGCATCGGCCTGCAGACTGAAGGGTCCAGGGTTCGATTCCGGTCAAGGGCACATGCCCAGGTTGCAGGCTCTATCCCCCAGTAGGGGGCGTACAGGAGGCAGCCACCGATCAATGGTTCTCATCGATTCTATCTCTCCTTCTCCCTTCCTCTCTGGAATCAATAAAAATATTTAAAAAACAAAAAACCATAATCATATTTTGGATACAATTTTAATTTTACTTGAATTTCACAAAAGAAAAAAGTTGATAGAATTGCTGAACTCATATAAATATTTCCTCTAGACAAGAGATACTTCCCCTAAAATATTCCTTCAAGATTAAAAATAAAGAAACTGTGAGAACATTAAAGGTTGAAGTCATTATGATTTTTTCCAAGGACATATTTTCATTTTTGTTTGTATAGACTGACTTCTTGCTGTGAAAGAGTTCGTTGGCCCAGCCACACTGGCATGAACACGCAGTTCTGAAAATACTAAAGCCCTTCTGTACCAGTAACTTTCAGCCACTGGACTCTCCCCAGGGCACTCACTCCCTCTCTCCTGGCCGCCCCATCCCACCGCCAGGAGTAACCCCAACCCCCATCTCCCCGGGACCCAGAGTTACAGGGGAAAGAGGACCCTGGTCCCCTCTCCCAGGCGCCTTCAACACCCACCACTTAACCACTTCGCCCCGAGCAGCTTAGTTTCCATCTGTTTTATATAATGGCCCTCAGGTAAGGCTTTGTTTGCAGAAAGTATTCCTGTGAAAACCCTGCTCAAGGTCAGCCCTCGGGCCCTTGCAAGTTTGCACAGTCTGGGATTTCCAGAATGGAGGCCTTTCTCCCAAACACACTGCCTCCTATGAAGTCAAGTGCACGGCTGCATCCTGGTGTGACTACCTTGCACCCAAATGGGCAACAGACAGAGGCCTGCAGGTATGGAGATGACCCCTGAGCCGGCTCCAAACCAGGTGAGGCAGAAGGTGCTGGAGCCCAAGCTCAAGTGGAGGCGGCAGGAAGGGAGTGAGGGGGCTTTGCTCCGGGCCCAGCCCTGGGCCAGGTGCTCACGGTCCAGATCCTCTCCAGTCCTCTGAGAGGTGTTTCTCTGCTCCCTTCCCTTCCTTCTGGAATTACTGAGCACCTGTCTGTGTCAGGGGCTGGGGCACAACGGCAAAGCTAGATCCCCAAGACCTCCCCGCCCCGTGAGAACATCATCCAGAAAACAGCTGTGACTGGGGTGGGTGCAGGATGCAGGGGGAGCCCCAAGTGGCTCAGGGAAGGTTCTCCAGTGGAGTTAAAGCTGAGCTAGGATTTGAAGGATGAGGAAGGGCATTGGAGGTGGAGGGAACTGCATGTGCAAGGCAGGGAGGCAGGAAGGAGCCCGCCTGGTCTGGGAACTGTGGGAGGGCGTGGAGCCCAGGTCCGGGAAAGATGCTGGGTGAGGTTGGGGTCCCAGAACCCACTACGTGGACCCTCTGCCTCCTTGACCTTTGCTCCCGGCTGCCTGGCCAGGAAGAGGTCCCCACTTACCTGCACAAAAGGAGGCTTTGAAGCTGGAGAGAGGGAGTGAGGAAGTTGGTGTGTGTTTTGGATTGTTTCTCAGAAATCTCCTCCTCCTCCTCTAATACCATGGCAACCAGGCATCAGCTGGGGTAGCCCCCTGTGAGCTGGGCTGAGTTGAGGGGGAGGTGGGCTGGGGCTAGGAACCTCTGCTCCCCCTCCCTGAGCCTCAGTGTTGGCATCTGGAATATGGGCACCACAACCCAGTTGCTGGCTCCTGTCAACCCAGGTGCTCCAGGAAGCAGAGCCCCAGGCTGGACTCATTAGGGCAGCGGTTCTCAACCTGTGGGTCGCGACCCCTTTGGGGGTCGAACGACCCTTTCACAGGGGTCGCCTAAGACCATCAGAAAACACATACATAATTACATGTTTTATGGTTAATCACTATGCTTTAATTATGTTCAATTTGTAACAATGAAATTGGGGTCACCTCAACATGAGGAACTGTATTAAAGGGTCACGGCATTAGGAAGGTGGAGAACCACTGCATTAGGGGGAGGACTGGGGAAGTAAGGGTGGGGCTGTGAAGTACCCTGCATCATCCGGCAGCTGGGGGCTGGCTCGGCAAGGGGAGGAGGCCCTGAGCCACGTAGCCTGCCCTTCCCACCAAGCAGCCTGCCCTGGTGTGCCCACTGCACTGTCCCTGCCAAGGAGCCCCTGGGGCAGTGAGAGACCGGACCGAGGCACAGACACAGGGATGAACCCCCTGTGAGCCCCCGCAGTGAGAGGTCTAGGGGGTCTCCTGTGAGGGGGCACAGGGCTCAGCTGTTCCCAGAACCCAAAGCCCCAAAAGGTGGGCAAGGAGGGGTGCATTTCCTGAGGCTGCTGCTCCCATGACTACAGACTGGCCTAAACAGACAGGAACATGTGCTCTCCCCGTTCTGGGCCCAGAATCTGCAATCAGGGTGCCTGGGGCTGTGGTCCTTCGAAGGGCTCCAGGGGAGGGTTCTTCCTGCCCCTTCAGCTTGTGGGGGCTCCTGGCCCCATCGCTTCAGTCTTCACGTGGCCCCTCCTCACGTGACTACTCGTGCTTGAACATGTGGCCCACCCCCTTGTTCACGTGCTCTCCTGGTTGATCAGAGCCCCCTTGAGACCTCGCATGGTCTCTATTCCAGGGTGCGCCCTCCCTGGTTGGCTGTCAGCTCCTGCCTCACACCAGTCTCCAGTCCCTTTTCCAACGTCCTTCCAGAAAATCGTGTGTGTGTGCCCTCTCTTTCCTCCTGGGACTGTGGCAGCTGGGACTGTAAAAGAGACTGGAGAGCAGTGGCCCGTCCAGAGTCATGCAAGAGGTCCAGAGGGGCCTGTGCAGTCCCTGGAAGGCCCTTCCAAAGGGTAGCCAGGTCCAATCTTATTTTTTACAATTAATTATCTTTTTAATCAGCTGGACCCAGTGTGTTCCTTATCCCATGACATCTCACTGAACTCTGCCCGACATCATTTAGATTCACTTCTGATGGTTTGCTGACTAATCTCACATTCAGGTGGGTGTGGCGGGACTGCTCTTTATGTGTGTGATGCCCAAGGTGGATGTGTTTTTCCCCTTTTAATTTCAGAGGTGACTGCGGTGCGCTGGGGCCTTTGACCCAATAAGCAGACACCTCGTGCAGACAGAGAGCAAGAAAGCCAAAGCAGGATGGTCAGTGTTTTGGATAATGAGCTGGGCGCACCAGAAGCTTTGACCTCCAGATGAGAGTGGAAACTTGAATGTTGTTGACTGATGGGATCTTTGTGCCACCAAGCCATTAGCGAGATGATCCCTCCCCTCTAAACCCCGTAGTGCTGGAGTGGAACCTGGCCTGTGGGACACTGTTTGGTTCTGATTCCTGCAACTCTAAGGAAAAAGACGTTTAGATTTGAGGGGATTCAATACATGCAACAGAAATGATTAACAAGTGGAAGGGGATCAACTCTAGGGGAGAAACATTATCTATATATATAAAAGCTAAGCTACCAAACAACCAGTGCTATGACACACACTGACCACTAGGGGACAGATGCTCAACGCACAGGATCAGGCTCCCTCCTGTCTGGATCAGGCCTGTGGGGATCAAGCCCAAACCGGCTTATCCAGCACTCCCCAAGAGGTCCCGAATTGTGAGAGGGCGCAGGCCAGGCCGAGGGACCCACCAGTGCACGAATCCGTGCACCGGGCCTCTAGTGACAATATAGAAGGCGTAACTCAAGTGTGGGAATGTAGCACCCAGCCCACAGTGAACAGAGCTCCCTGGAGTTTGGAACACCCATGGGCTTGTCTTGTGCAGCCCCCTTCATCCCGGGCGTATAGCTTGGGAAGGTGATCATGCCATGTCCTCAAGGTCACTCAACCTGGCTGTAAGCCAAGAAGCAACAGAAGGCAAAGGAATAGTTTTGGGGCACGGGCCCAAGGGCCAAAGGGAAAGCGAAAATCCAAGAGTTTGCCTGGCAGTAAAGGGGACATACCTGCTCCTTTTGCCCAGGTGAAGTGGGGAGAGTTTTGACCCCCTCAAGACCCTTGAAGGTGAGCTCTTAACAAACCGAAGGGAAAAGAGGGGCCCCCACACAGTTCACCTTCCTTTACTGTCTGAGAAAACAGACATCCAGAAAAGTGAGGTGACAGACTCAAGGTCACAGAAATGAAAACTCAGGCCACTGGTTCTGCAAACCAGAAGGTGCCCAACGTTGGGCGAGGCTGGGGGCTGAGGCGGAGGGTAGGATTTCTGCTCTAATTCAGTCTAGTCGCAGCGGTTCTCAACCTGTGGGTCGCAACCCCTTTGGCGGTCAAACGACCCTTTCACAGGGGCCTCCTAAGACCATCCTGCATATCAGATATTTACATGACGATTCATAACAGTAGCAACATGACAGTTATGAAGTAGCAACGAAAATAATGTTATGGTTGGGTCACAACAGGAGGAACTGTATTAAAGGGCCAGAAGGTTGAGAACCACTGGCTCTAGTGGCAGAGGCAGGGGAACGGCACAGGGACAGGGCGGGGGTCATAGCCTTGAGGACATGGCCGTAAGGAGGTCAGTGGCTACCTTAGAGAAGTTTCTGGCCACTGATGGAGGCAGAGGCCAAGGCTGAGGAGAAGGTAAGCAAACAGACTGAGTATAACTCCTCTGCAGACGTCGGGCCGGGAGAGAGGGAGGGAATCTCTCCCGCCCACTCTTAAGAACTTATGTCTCAATGTAGTCAACACATTTATTTTTGTCTAGAAGTCATGGCATGCAGGTTGTTCCGTAAAGTTACAGACACTTTCATAACTGGTATTTGTAATGAAAGTCATGTTTACGGGATAATTATAGCTTTAAATCGAGAACGAAAACAAGCACCTTCAACCCCAACACAATTTTGAGAATGGTTTCCTGAAGACAGACACGTGTTCCTCTATTTCTTCAACCTCGCCATCTTCCAAGTAAAGGTTTGCTCCGTGCTTACGATTAACCCTTTACAACATGCTTTCCTGAGCCAGTGGCTCGGTTCAGGGGTGTGTGGTAAAGGCATAACGTTCGTTTCCCCAGTTTGGTGCCAAGCCCTGACTGGTAGCATTTGTCTGTCTCCATGGCCCATTTCAAACTCCCACGGTGACATTACTGGGCGCGGTGTTGGAAAGGGGTCACCATTATCTCATATTTCCACCACGCAGATAAACTGATGTCTATAACGTCACGAGCACAGATGATAGTAAAGTGTAAAACCATCAGGAAGAGATGCATGTTGAGCATTGCCTTTGCTGTTAATTGTATGTTAATACAACTTGGTGTTTAATGGGCCACTCCATAACCAGCTCTCGGAATTCCTGAAAATGTAACCACTGGCTCTAGAGAGCCAGTGTGAACCAGCTCCAACACCCCGCTCACTGACAGGGCATCCAGTCTGCCCTCCCGCCTCTGTGCACCTCGTCGTTTTCTGTCATCCCTCAGCACTTTTAAAATGCACTGACCCGGTTGCATGCCTTTTTAGGATCTATAGATAAATCGACATTGATACATGAACCAATAGTCATATTACACAGATTTAATCTCTCCAGTTAAACATTTTTCTCTCTCTTACCAGTATGGGAAGTATGTATTTTATTGAAACACTAATGAAAAATGGGCATATCCCCTGGTACATTACCCAGTGTAATCCTCAGTCATTGCAGGGGTTGTGGTCCTGTAGTGCAGCCTTCCCGCCCCCTTTCCCTCTGTACATTTAAAGAGGAAGATAAAGACAGATCCGGGCATGTGAGAGTGGTCAGCATCCGAGTGGGTGGTCCCTGGGGTCTTCTATGCCCACCAGAGTTTTAATAACTGTGCCTTGGTTTGGCCTTTTAAGGATGAATTTTTAGGACTTTTTTGTTTCCTTTGCTAGTATTTCCTTTACACGTTTGACATGCGATGTGCCAGGGGCTGTGCTAGTTTCTATGGCTAACCGGTGAGTAAAACTGCTCCCTGCCCTCATTGGAGCTTAGCATCTAATGGGGAGATAGTGTCCCCAAAAGACATAAGGTGCAACCATGCCGAGTGCATGGGGCACGGTGAGAGCCTGTGAGAGGGGAATTCATCTCGACGGGGAGATCCAGAAAGGCTTCCCAAAGAAAGCAGCCTTTGAAAGTGAGAGCTGAAGGATGAGAAGCTGTCAGCCTGGTGATGTTGGAGAGGCGCGTTCCTCGCAGAAGAAATCGCATATATTAAGCCCTGAGTCAGGAGGGAGCTCGGTGTGTTTCGGGAGCCCCGAGCGCGGCGAGGCCTCAGAGCAAGTTAGAAGCCAGCCCGGCAGGACCTGCGCCGACGTCAGTGATGGCGAACCTATGACACGCGAACTCATTTTTTTGGTTGCTTTTTCTTTGTTAAATGGCATTTAAATATATAAAATAAATATCAAAAATATAAGTCTTTGTTTTACTATGGTTGCAACTATCAAAAAATTTCTATATGTGACATGGCACCAGAGTTAAGTTAGGGTTTTTCAAAATGCTGACACGCCGAACTCAAAAGGTTCGCCATCACTGGCCTAGGTCCTACTTAGACCTGATGGGTCTTGTACTAAGAACAGTGGGAAATTGTTGAGTTTTAAGCAAGAAGGGGTGACAAGAATTTCATTTTAATAAGATCTTTAGCTAGAATACATAAAAGTCAATGTTGGGAGCAGGAATGGAGGAAGGTGAGAGATTATGCAACTTGAACGAGGGAGGTGGCAGAGACGGCAACGCATAGGTATATTTGAGAGATTTAGGGGGCAAATCTGGCAGAACTTGATGATGGATAGAGTAAGGATGAAGAGCTGACTAGGATGGATTCACCAAAGCAGAGACCAATGGGAATATAAACAGGCTTGAGGGAGATTAGAGCCTTCCTTTTATTTCACTTTTTAAAAGTATATTATTTTTATTGATTTCCGAGAGGAAGGGAGAGAGAGGTAGAAACATCAACGATGAGAGAGGTCATTGATCAGCTGCCTCCTGCACGCCCCACAATGGGATTAAGCCCGCAACCCCGGGCATATGCCCTTGACCGGAATCAAACCTGGGACCCTTCAGTCCGCAGGCTGACCCTCTATCCACTGATCCGAACTGGCTGGGGCAAGGAATTCTTCATTTAAAGTAAAAGAAGATAAGCCACAAAGGAGGAGACGTGGCCAAAGATCAGAAGAAAACATGTAAGTGAAGAGAACCAATACAAGATTGTTCAAAGTATCAAATGGGGTAGAATTAAAAAAAAGAATTTTAAAGAGCCCTTTGGAGCTAGCATCATGAAAGCCATTGGTGACTTTAGCCAGAGCCGGTTCAGGGAAGGGACCCTGCTGGGATGAGAGGAGGAGTGAGTGGGAGGTGAGGAAGAAGGCAGGGAGTCGGGCTTCAGAGTCTTTGAAGTTTGGCTGTGGCGGGAGGGACCAAGTTGGGGCAGTAACTGGAGGAGGGAAATGAGTAGAGGGAAGTGTTTTACTTTTTTCCTGTAGAATGAAAGTGGTGTGAGCATGTCCAAAGCTGGTAGGAAGGTTAACACCAACCAGCCCAGGTTGGTGTTTGCAGAGCACAGCACTGGAGTCCAAGTACCTGGCTCTGACCCTCCGCCACATTCATGGTCCTGACCAAAGTACTCACTTGCCTGTGTAAGCCTTCGTTTTCTCATCTGCAAATGGGCTTTATGGAGTTCTGGGAAATTAATGAGACAGCGCATGCCAAATGCTCAGCACGGATGCGAATGTTATTGTCATTGCTATTTCATTCTCGTCGGTCCGAACCGAAGCCATATGTAATCTTCTGGGTCCATTTCCTTTTAGGATTTCTTGGAACGGAATCTAAACATTCGAGGAGACACTGAAATGGGCCCCTGGGGGAGCATGGGAATCCTGGAGCAGGATGACCTGTGGAGAAGGCACCCTGGGAGCTGTGAGGGGGAGTCCACAGAAGTCTCGGGAAAGTGCCAGCCTACACCACATCTCTCCGCCACCCGGGATAACTCTTCCATTCTCCATTTATGATCATCACTGTCACCGTTATCTTCTCGGAAGGCTTGGAGTGCTTGACACCAGGCTCTCAGAGAGGGCACGGCAGCAGCACAGCTGCTGGCAGGAGTGAAAGTCAGGCCTGGGGCCGTAACCGGTTTGGCTCAGTGGATAGAGCGTCGGCCTGCGGACTGAAGGGTCCCAGGTTCGATTCTGGTCAGGGGCGTGTACCTTGGTTGCGGGCACATCCCCAGTCGGGGGTGTGCAGGAGGCAGCTGATCGATGTTTCTCTCTCATCGATGTTTCTGACTCTCTATCCCTCTCCCTTCCTCTCTGTAAAAAATCAATAAAATATATATTAAAAAAAAAAGAAAGTCAGGCCTGGGGAGCGGATGGAAGTACTTGGGGCCCAGGAGCCCTGTTTCTTGGGCTGCTGCTGCCTCCAGGGGACCAGGAAAGACGGGTGATGCCTCCCTACTCCTGCAAGCCCATCTTGTCTGCACCTCTTTCCTTCTTCAGCTTCTTTTCCCTTCCTCTTCTGCCCCTGATCTTCCCTCCTCCTGGCGCACGGAAGCTTCCGTTTATTCCTCTCCTGTTTTCCTAGACATTTCCCTCCCCCACCTCCAGTCCTGCTCACCAGAGTGACATCTTGAGCCTGATCCCGCTGCATTAAAAAAAAAAAATGTGCCTACAACGGGCCCTCCGGTGCTGGTCTCCGCTGAGATGTGGCAGATGGCAGAGCCTGACTGAGCAGCAGCGGCCCGTCCTCTCCTCGGCCTGGGAGCTGCCAAGACTTAGGAACGGAGCCTTTATCCACCTTTCCACTCTCTTGTATCCCTCACCTGCCCCGGTTTCCCCAAACCAGCATCCTCTCACCCACTGCAGATGCCGCCCGGCACGGTTTAGCTGCTCTGCACCTGTGTGTGTCCTCCCTTTCCCCGTCCTTGTGAAAGGCACCACGAATGCAGTTGGATTCAGAGTCCATCCGGGAGTCCAGGTTCACTGGCCAGGCCCTCTGTGTACCCCCTGCACTCGGCCCTCCCCAAAGTGCGAGGAAGAAATGGGTCACGCAGGGCCTCGG
The DNA here is from genome assembly GCF_964212035.1 of Myotis nattereri. Classification (NCBI taxonomy): domain Eukaryota; kingdom Metazoa; phylum Chordata; class Mammalia; order Chiroptera; family Vespertilionidae; genus Myotis; species Myotis nattereri. The sequence goes on from NC_138091.1 coordinate 45,670,012, forward strand.
CCCCAGGGACTGACTCACTCGCGGGTCCAGTCCAAGCCGGGCACTTTTCACACGCCCAGTTCCCAGGGGTGCCAGCGAGGCCCGCAGGCCATCCAGGCTGATGAGAAACTGACCTGTCGGTGGAGGTGACCTGAAGATGGGGCAGGAGGAGAAATCAGGTGTGTGGGCTGGGGCGATGGGCCAGGACTGGGGGGGGGGGGGGTGGGGGGAGGGGCGCGTGGCTGGCTGCTCTGGGTGTTGAACTCTGTGCTTCTACATGAAGGCCCTGGGTACATGGCTGCATTCTCCGATCGTCCCGTGATGTGTCCGGGTAGAGGTCCCCGGGGTTCTGCTCACACGCACCCCCAGCGTGCCACGGGGGCTTCCGGAGTGCAGAAGTGAGATTCTGGGCCCCAGCAGCAGCGGGAATGCGACCCAGGGCCCGGGTTCTTGGCCAGAATCAAGGGAAACAAAAGTGAAAGCCTTTCCGTAGGTGTCATCTTCTGTCGGCTTGACAGGTTCCAGCCTTCCCTGTGGGTTTTCCCCGGCACATTCCTCCCGCAGCAGGACTGAGTGCCCGGGGCCAGTGGCCCTGCTGCCCGCCGCGGTGCCACACAGTGCCAGCTGCTTCACGCGGCCCCACTCACACCGGCCCTCGGGCAGGAAGGATGGTCCTCGCCTTACAGATGGGGAAACTGGGACACACAGGTGTTCAGTCACTTGCCCAAGGTCAACCTGGCTGCGGACCCCGTGTTCTCAGCCGCTGCGCTCACAGCCGACCCTGAAAGGAGAGAAACCAGCCTCTCTCTTCCCGGGAGACCACGGCATGCTGGGAGCCCGGGAAATTGGGGAGGGGGGTGATTGGGGGGGCTGATGGCACTGGCCCCACACTGACATGATGCCACGTTCGCAGACCAGTTTGCTCCTCACAGTCGCCCGTGAGCAGGTGCGGGGAGCTCTGCCATCCAAGACCCAGGGGCGAGGTGACCAGTCAAGATCCCATAACAACTCAGGCTCAAGCCCAGCTCCCTTGAAACACATCCCAGCTGGGTGTGGTCTTGCTTCGACCCCAAGGCGGGAGCCCAGGCGCCTTGGGACCGAGCAGGCCCCTCTTCCCTAGGTGGGGCCACCCCGCAAGCGACGTGGGGCCAGGAATGAAGGGAAGAGCAGCTGGTGGGTGAGAAGCCAGTGCCCCCCACTGTGCCCCCGGAGGTAACCGGGGTCTCTTCTGGCTCGAGGACCGGGGATGCGAATGGTGCAGCAGCCTGTCCCCCTGTTGTCACCTCCTCTCCCAAGGTGGCAGAGCGGAGGCTGTGCTCACACCCCAGCCCAACAAGGCCGATTGGGGAGTCAGGACGCTGGGCCCAGGTAGCTCACTGGATACACCTCAGGGGAAGGGCCTCCTGCCCCTGGGGAGCCTCCAGCCCCCCTGGACTGGGCCACGTGGCCCCTCCCCTCAGGAGCCTCCAATCTGAGGGGCAGACGGCTCCTGTGTCCAGCTTCTTGTTAGTCAATGGGGGGCGGACACCTCCACATCTCCTGCCCCACGTTGGCAGGTACATGGCACTCCAGACTCAGCCTGAGTCAGAGCGAGGGGCAGGCTCTTCAGAGGGGGCCGTGGGTGTGAGGGGACCACAGAGTTAACAAGAAGGGTGCAGAGAGGATGGGGTGGGAACCAGGGAGCGAACCGGCTGGGGACTCGGGGGGGGGGGCGGGCGTGTTCAACAGAGCGAACCGCGGAGCCCCCCGGGGTTCAGCTTTCAGAGGAGAACCTTTGCGTTGGGAGTGACGGGGCCTCGGGACTCCTCCCCTCCCCCCTGAGTTTCTCCTTCCTGTTGGGGCTTCCTCCTTCCACTCCGGCCTCTGCCGTCACCCGGGCCCCAGCAGAACATGTCCTTTTAGGCACCGGCTCACATGTGAACCGCAGCCCCTCCCCCGGGGGCTCCGGCACCGGGAGACCAGCTGGAACTCAGAGGCTTTAGGAAACAGTCGCTGTTGAATGAAAAGCAGTAAGAGGACAGAAGGGGATTAATGTGTGATGGCCACAGGCTTAAAAATAGCCCAGCCCCGAGAGCCTGGGTTTCCGAAGCTGCCCCGGCTAAGATTGGCAGCCTCTGAGCTGGCCTGGCTCCTTCCTTCTGCCCTCTGAGGGAGGAGGAGCCGTCGAAACCCAGAGCAAAGAGGGGGTGTCCTTCCTAACCCCCAAGAAACTACATGGCCCCTCAAAAGCCCACCTAGTCATTCCCTTTCGTCCCCACTCTCCGGTGGATGACACCTTGAGGACAGTCCCTGTGTGCAGGGGCCTGGCTTTCCTTTCGTGGGTGCAGAGGTCCCCCCTCCACCCCCGTTTCTTAAGCCACGACAATTGGGGAGGAATCAGAACCACGCCTGCTCCTATGCAGGGTCCTACCCCGGCCAGGGTCTCGGGAGAGCTCAGTTCCGCGTTTAAACAGCCGGTGCTGGTCTCCGTGTAAACACAAAACCCACATTGGCAGCTTCAGGCTCGAGAGCCTGGTACTCTGCTCCCAAAGGCCCAGTTTGCCCCACTCCTCCGCTTGGCTGTGGACCAAGGCCGCCCATGGGCCACGCTGGCTGCCCCGGGCAGTCTGTGCCCACCAGACCCGGGTCCCCCCGCCAATGGGAGGGCAGCCAGCACTCTGCCCTCTCAACCGTTCCTCTCCACCACAGGCCCCCTCCTGCATCGGACTTCCAAGGCTGTGTTGTCGCAGTTAATTAAAGGGTTTTAATTAAATTAGGATCCCATCTGGCTGGGATCAGTCAGGCCCTTAACGAGGATTGTGTGTCAGCAACATCAGAATGTGGATGGGGACCCAGACGTGTGGGGGCTGAATGGGGGGACTGGAAGCCTTTCAGATGGGGGGGTGAAGAATCCCTCTGAGCCCCTGGCGGCTCCCTGCCAGGCAGCAGCCAGTTGTTCCACCTCCCGGAATGGAGGCCGCGCGTCTTGATGGCGGAGAGAGGGCGAAGACCAGCGCTTTCCCCTGTTTGTTCTTGCCTGTGAGTCTATAAAACCTCTGAGGTGTGGCAAGAGATGTGAGCACGATCTCAATTCTACAGGCGAGGAAACGGGCGTCCACAGGAGTGAGGCGCTCAGACCCACCCACCCAATCAGGTGGAACGAGACTTAACTGCTAGAAATGGAGAGCCAATCAGATAGCAACTTGGTAGGAAGAAGATAGAAATTTGCGTTTTCTCTAGTGGAACAGTCTGGAAGCAGGCAGCCTCGGGCTGGTGTGATAGTTCTCTCCCATCAAGTTTTCAGGGAACAAGACGTTGCCCGTCATTTCTAGGCTATGCTTTTTGTCCTCGTGGCCCAAGGCGGCAGCTGGAGCTCCAGCGATCACATCCATGTTCCAGGCAGCCGGATGGAAGATGGAACAAAGAAGGGCCGCATTAAGGTTTCTGGAAGTTGCCAAATGCCCCCTTTGCTATGTTACTGCTCATGTCTTAGTCCCATGGCCACATCTTGGTGCAAGGGAGGCAGAGAGATGTGTTTATTTCAGGCAGCCACGTGCCCAGCTAAAAACTGAGGATGTCGTTACCATGGAAAAGGGGGGAATGGATATTAGGGAACAATGAGCTGTCTCTGCCACATGCCTGATGGCCCGAGCCCTTTCACCCACCCGCCGGGAGCGGGGCTGAAGTTAGCACCAACTCATCTCCAAAAACAAATAGGAGGAAGCAGCGTTTGTTCAGCAGCTCGGGTAATTTTCCCAACAATGCTGCAAGGGAGGGCGGTGCCAGTTTTTCACACAGGGCGGGTCTGGGAGGTTATATCATTTGTCCAGGCGCCCCCCTCCCCCCCCCCCGCCCGCCCCCAGCTACAAACTACAGACCCAGGGGCGGGACCCAGATATATCTTCCCACAGCACGCAGGTGGCCAGCTCACGGGAACTGCCAGCTTGTCCCTGGGGACCGTCCAGCGGGGTGGCCCTGAGACGATGAGCTGGGAGACTCGGCCAGGCGTCCTTCGCTTGGGTTGTTATCAGGTCAGCCTTTGACCTTGGCAGGCCAGCAGGAACCAGGGTCCCTGTGGGACCAGAAGCCAGCCCCCCACTGCTGAGGTCTCCTCTGGCACTTGTGCCTCTGTGGAGAGCGGCTCCAGCGTTTGGACAGGTTCAAGCCTCGGGCTAATGAGAGGGCACGGTCCTCTCGTGGCAAAGCCTATAGTTCAGTGGTTCTCAACCTGCCTAAGGCCGAGACCCTTTCATACAGTTCCTCATGTTGTGGCGACCCCCAACCATAAAATTATTTTCGTTGCTACTTCATCACTGTAATGTTGCTACTGTTATGAATCGTCACGTAAATATCTGATATGCAGGATGTATTTTCATTGTTACAAATTGAACATAATTAAAGCATAGTGATTCATCACAAAACAATATGTAATTATATATGTGTTTTCCAATGGTCTTAGGCGACCCCTGTGAAAGGGTCATTCGACCCCCAAAGGGGTCGCGACCCCCAGGTTGAGAACCGGTGCTGTAGTTGGTGCCAAAGGCTACGGTTGTAAGCTTGACCTTATGGTCCCAACCTGTGGGCCCAGGTGGCTGAGTGGTGTGGGCTGCGGGAGGTGCAGCAAGTGCTGCCCAAACAAAGCTTGATAGAGTTCAGGTGCATGGAATTGAGTAGATTCGAAACCCGCGAGAACATTGTAAACACGCCCTTACTTTGCCTCCTGGAATCTGCTATAAAACAAAGACTCGGCTTGCAGGCTGTGGTACTGTCTCTCCATCAGAGAGCAGCGTCCCACCCAGCCCCGGTTTTATTCTCTTGTCTGTCCTCTTTAATCCTTCACTGCCCCCCTCCCTAAGGTTCACCCCTGACAGTGCTGAGCGCGGCACACGCCTCAGTGACAGGGCGGCAGCTTCACAAGCATGTCAAACTCGCGTCCCGCGGGCCGCATGCCTCGTTTATTTGGCCTGTTAGCCTTTGAGTTTGACATGCTTGATCTAGGACTCTGGCAGGTGCCGCCCCCACCTGATCTTGCCTCTGCCCTGTGGGCTGGTGGTGCCTCCCCTCGCCCGTCCCCAGCCCCCGGTTCTCCCCACAGTACCATAGACGACTCGTCTCTCTCCCACTCCCAGCCATGACATTGGGTCACTTTCCAACACAGAGCAACTGATTCTGTGTCCCCTACAGCCCCTTACACACATCACTCGATAATCCAGGCCCCTGATTACCCACAACCTTCGGCTGCCTCTACCCCGCCCCCCCTCCCCCCCATACACACACCCTTCTCTGAGCTTCCCTACCCACCCACTGCCTCGTGCATCTCTGAGCAATGGGCCTTGACAAAGGAGTGCCACATGCAAGGTCACCGGCATTCCTGCCAAGGAGGGGTGGGGTGGGGGGTGACTCAGTTCCCGCTTGCTCATCCCAGGAAAGGAGAAAGAGGGGGAGGGAGGAGGCAGGAGGGAGGAGGGACTCAGGAGGAAGACTCAGCTTGCTGCCGGTGACCTGATGTGTACTCCCTCCCATTGGCTTCACAGACTGCCGGGGAGAGTCACCCGGTTAGGGATCGGAGCGCTGAGGCCCGAGCAGCGCCCTTGCCAAGTCCCAAGGGCAGAGACGCTCTCCAGGTGTCCGATGCCCGGAAAAGAACAGGAACTGTCACGTTGCAGCTCCTGCCCTCAGAGACACTCCATTCTGAGGAGGACAGCACAGACCCTGGCCCCCGGTCTGATGCAGAGATACCAAGCCATGACCTCAAAGAGCCCCGTCCGGGAGGCCTGTCCTGGGATGGAGGAGGCGAGGACCTGCCCTGGGGCGGCCCCGCTAGTCTGAGCAGTAGGGGCAGCGCCAGGGCCAGCAGCCTGGTCACTGCAGGGCCGTGGTGGGGGAGGACGCAGGATGGGGGTGAGGGCAGGGCCCAGAGCTTCTCCTGGGAGAGGAGCCGAGCTCCCTCCTGAGGGGCCTGCTCCCTGTGCGAGCTTGACTGGTAAGAGGGGTCCGTCTCAGCGACTGGGGACCGTCTCCCGGGGGGACACCGTAGACGCTGCTCACCACCCTGTGAGGACCGACGGGCTGCAGAAGCATCATGATGGCAAGAGGAGTGGGGCCCAGCGGCTGATTCCAAAAGAATTCCGATTTTGGAGGAATTCTGTCAGCAAGACCTAGCTGAGCAGAGCGCCCGGGGACGCGGAAGGCAGGAAAGGAGGCCGAGACGGCGGAGTGTGCGCGCCGGTGAGATGAAGTTATTAAAATGAACCCACCTCCTGCGCGGCCAGAACTGTGTGCCAGGCAGGCCGGCCCTCCAGCTGTCCGCAGCATCTGGCTCTCCACGGGAGGAAGCAGCCAGGGGCTGGGGGTCAGAGCGCCCCCGGTCCTGCTGTAGGTCAGCCAGGCCCCTCGGAGGAGGGCCCAGGACCACCACTTGCTGCTGCCCCGCTCTTGTCCTCCAGCACCCACTGCGCCGTGGGAGGGGGTCCTGGCTGGCGTCGGTGGGTGGGCACCTGCAGGTGAGACGACCCCAAGTCCCCTGCGGCAGGCCCGGGGCCCTGGGCCTCTCTGAACACGAAGTCCCCGTCCCCAGGGCGGGAAGGAGAGAGTGGTGTGGGGCAGTGGGGGTGTCTCAGGCTCTGCCCAGGAGCGATGGCCCAGGAAACCCGGTGCAGGGCCAAGAGGCTGGGATAGGAGTGTGAGCTCATCACGTGCCCTTTCTGGGTCACGCCATATGAGGCAGCTTCTAAGGCCCCGTCCAGCTCTGCTCTGCACTGTAAGGGGCACTGGTCCATGCTGAGCGCTGCTGGGCAGGGAAGACAGGCTGGGGGTGGCGAGACCATCTGCCCCGCACGCCAGGACTCTCCTAACCGGGGCTGCATGGCCAAAAGGGACCCAGGGTGCCATGTCCCAAAAGGGCAGAGCTAGAACGCCCTCCGGAGAGGACACGTGATCTTGGTAGTGAGGGCCCAGCCTTCCCCTCCCTGAGCCCCGAAGAGCCCAGCCACCTCCCAGGTGAGGTGCCCTGGGAAGCCGTCATTCTGAGGGTCTCCTGTGGACTGCGGCAGGGGCATGGCTGCTTTTAAGCCCCGTGTGCCCCGATCCATCCTGGCCTGTTCCTTCACCAGCCGGTCATGAGACTGAAAATCCAACCCCCCCATCCCCCGCCCCCCCCCCCCCATTCTCTGAAAGGACCCTTCCCAGAAGCAGCAGGTGCAAGGCGCAGCCGGGAGAGGGCATAGAGGCGTCGCCGCATCCAGGGAGCCGAGCCAGAAAGGACCTTCGAGGTCATCCGAGCGGTCCTCCAAGTGTGACCCCTGAGCCTGGAGCACTGGCCTCCACCTGGGCACAGGTTAGATGGGGACATTCTTGGGCCCCACCCAAACCTCCGTGGGATTGAAACCCAGAAATCTGTTTTAACAAACCGTCTTGGTGGTTCAGAGGCCCATCTACTATATTCGAGACCCTCTGGGCTGGCCCAGCTCCTCATTTTATAGAAAAGAAATGAGAGTGGACTTGCCCAAGGCCACAGGGCAAAACACTGCTGGATCTGGGACCCCCAACTGGGCCCACCCAGACGGCAATCCAGGGAGGTCACCAGGAACACCCTTCTATGGCCCATCCCACCTACCAGCTCCCCCTCAGCTGCTTTTGCAGATGCCACCCCATCGGCTCCCACAGCTGTCCGAGCCCTGCAGCTCTGGGCCCCAGCACATGGCCTGCCACCATCTGAGAAATGCTGGCCGGACCCCGGGGCCCTTTCCCGACAAGGATCCAATGCCCGGGAAAGCTTTATTCCCTGCTCCAAGAACAAGACTCTGCACACAGAAGCTGACAATCAGGTGATTTCACAAGACCCCCGCCCCCCACCCCCTACAGACAGACACCACGGAACAGGGCCAGCACACCCTCCATAGCCTGGCCTCCCCCAGCCCCACAGCCAAGGGCGAGGCAACATCTCCATCAGCCCCAGTGCGCCAGGCAAGACTACTGAAGGGTGGCTCACCGGACAAGATGCTCGCAGAGGAGCCAGCAGGGGGTGGGGCGGAGGAGGGCCACAGCGCACAGGCGGGCTGCCGCCTATGGCCTTGGTGCTGGGAGAGCCAGGGTCACCCTCTGTCTCAGCTGCAGGAAGGGCGCGAGGGGGGTGGAAGAGCGATGGCAGGAGAGGGGGTTTTGGAAAGGGGTGGCCTGGCTGGAGGCAGAGGATCTATTTTTCACGACATCAAAGACTCCAAAGTCACCACCTCAGCCTCAAGCCGAGCTCAGTCCACAGTCCAGGACAAGGGGCTCAGGGCTGCCCACTGAGAGGCCCGGGGAGTTCCTCCTGCCTCCGCCCCCCAGGACTGGCTCCCAGGAGGCCCCACGTCCGCCCTGCTTCACTACCTCCTCGGTGTCCACACTGACGAAATCCCCTCTCCTTGTTGCTGTCCGGTCTCCGGATGGCAGGGAGGGAGCCACGGTTTTAGGCTCGTCTCCATGACTTGATTGGGGCCTCACTGGTCTGCCAGCCCCAGGGGCCTCCTGGACACAGCATCCGCCTGTCGCTCAGTGGGGACACCCGGGAGGCTGCTCGGAGACCCGCTCAGCCTCCAGTGCGCCTGCGTCCTAGGGACTCGCTCCACGACCTCAGGATAGAGGCCAGCACTTGGGACCCCTTCCCGAACACCACGTGAGACTTGGCCCTGGCCCCACCCGGCATCTCCTTCTCTCCACCCACTCCCTGCCTGAGGCTCCTCCCCTTCCCTGCCCAGTGTCCAGACAGATGGCCTGGCCTGTGGGCAGGCCTGTCCTTCCAGCCCCGGCCTGGCCTCTGTGGCCGCCCAGAGTCAGCCCGAGGGGTAGTAGGGAGCATCGCTGTGGTAGTTGTAATCTGGGCACACCTTCTGGACCAGCCTGTAGTCCGTGCTGTAGAAGGCGATGTAGACGCAGACGACTTTGAAGGGCTGCGAGCAGCTCCAGGTGGCTGAGCTCTGAGCGTGGTCTCGGGAGCAGGTCTTGGCTGGGTCGTGGGTGCAGAGCGAGGTCCGGCGACCCCGTTCCACCTTCTCCCACTCCATTCGGCAGTTGAAGATTTTGGAGGCCTTGGCTTCGATGTAGATCTGCTGCTCCTGGTGGAACTCCACGGCTTTGCTGGGGGGCACGAGGCTGATGGAGATGTTGCCTTGGCCCGTGGCGTTGTGTCGGAAGTGGACGCTGAAGGTCCCGTTCCCGTGGTCCACGATCTTCCCTGTGACGAGCAGGTTCAGGGCGACCGTCTTGATGTTGGAGTAGAAGTCGCCCCAGCCGAAGATTTTCTTCACCTTGGCTGACGGCGGGGGGCTATGTTTCGGGTGGTTGGGGGGCTGCCCAAGGAACCCCCAGGCTTCCCCAGGTGGAGCCAGCAGCCCCAGGAGAGTAGAGCTGGTCATGGGGCGGGACTTCGGTGGGATGTGGCCCCGCTTCCGAGGCATCCGGGGCCGCGGCTGGCTCTCGGGTTCATCATGCTCAGGGTCCTCGGAGCCGGGGGGACCTTCATCCTGGCCACAGATGACCTGGGGGAGGAGTTGTGATGAGTGTGAGAGCTCTGTCCCCAGGAGTTCTGGTCCATTGCTCCCACTGCCAGGATCATCTCTCGCCCTGTCTCTCCCACTGACCTGGCAGAGGGGCCCCTGCACTGCCCACTCGTGCGGGGGGCTGGGTGTATCCTCTGACCGGTGTCACGGTCCCATCTCCTCCCCGCCAACTCCTCTCCCCACTTTCTTGCCTCTGACCATTATTTAAAGTCTAAAAGGATGGAGGAGCATTCTCTCCGTGGACCACGGCTCCAGGGATACGGGGTCCCCCAGCTCCTGCGCTTGGGAGAGGTGCTGTGTGAGGCAGCAGCACATTCCTGCGCTCACAGGGCCCCGGGCGTAGGAGCGGTGGAGTGAAACCCCAGGCTGATGGGGGAGGCACCGCCCTCAGAGAGCCCCACCTCAGATGGAAGAGCTCCATCCTATGCTGGGGGAGCCCCCAGGTGGACAGAGAGGTACGGCCCTTGCCTCCTGGGACTTCCTAGTCTGCTGGGAAGATGGGACACCATCCTGTCCTAGGACGGTTACTACCCCCAGAGGCCATGGGAACCAGCAGACAGTGGAGCAGGAAACGGAGCCCAGGGACATTCTCTCTCAAGTATAAATACAGGAGGACTGGAGACCTGGAGTGGCTTTCACCCTGAGGATGGCCCAGGGCGTGGAAAGCCCAACCCTCCCACGGGGACCCTGAAGAGGACAGGCCAGGCCTTGCTTGCACGATGGGGTAGGCGTTATCACTCCCATTCCACAGATGAGGACATCAGCACTCAAAGGTTACATCACCAGGAGGCGAAGTCACATGGGCTCAGCCCTCCCACTTCACCACACACTCCCGGCCTCACAGACCAGACGTGTCCTTCCATAGGGGTTTGATCCGAGCCCCATCCCCACCCCGAATCTCCTGTAAAACTGCCAAGGCTCTGCTGGACCAGCTCTGGCAGCCGGGGACACCGGGGTGGCTTCCTGGAGGAGCTGGGAGGTGGGGGGGGGGGGGGGGGGGAGGAGAGAAGGGGGGGCCGGCAGGGCAGCCTGACCGAGCTGCTCGGGACAGCTCTGGAGGGCATCCAGGAGGCCAGGTTTCCTGAGGGCAGCCGCCTGGCGTGTCTGCTCAGCTTTTGACCAGAGCACTCACCCGAAGTGCCTATGTCACCAGCACCAGGGGCACCGGGCACAGCTGGGTGGCATCTGGATTTGCTGGCGTCCCTGGGGTGACGATGGGGGATGCCTGAGGGCTCGGGTCTGGGGGGCTCCGAAGGGGTTTGGGGTCTTCATGCCCCCTGTTCTGGCTCTGGTCATGCCCGGGGAGGTGTGCCGTGGCCCTGCCGCCAGGCCCCAGGGGTGGGTGGGGCCGCAGGAGGGGAGGCTCCGGGGGCTGGACTAAAGGCTGCAGATCTGTGTGCTGTGCGCTTGGCCCCAGGGGTCACAGCGGAACGGGTGGAGGATGGGGAGAAGGGCCGCAGGTCGGGTGTGAGCGGGAAGGGTTCCCGCACACAGTGAGAGGCAACGGGGATTATTGCTCTGAGGAAAGGGGCAGGTCCAGCTGTGGGGCTGAGGCTTCTCCACGACAGGATGGGGGGTGGGGCGCGGACGGCGGGCGCTGGGTCGGCGGGAGTTAAGCCCTACGCTGGGGCCTGGGGTGGGGTTCCCCGGTGTCCGGGTCCCCGGGCAGCCATGGGCGGCAGCACGGGGAGCAGCTCTGGGCGCCCGGCTCCGCTGCCGCGAGCGCCCGGGGCGGGAGCCGCCTGCCCAGGTCCTGTGGGGCTCGGGCTGCGCGCAGCCGGGAGGAGAGAGGAAAACAACAGGCGGGGAGGGCGGGAGCGGGAGGCGCGGGAGCGAGGGACGCGGGGGCCAACCACGCCGGGACCGGCTCCGAGCGCTGGGGGACCCACCGCCCGGGGCCCTCCGGGGCCCCGAGATCAGGAAAAAGCCCCAGCCCCTGGACCTGGCGGGTCACCAGCTCACAACTCACCCCCTCTCCCCCTCCAAGCGGCCCGGGCTCCTGGAAGGGGTCGGGTGACCCTCGGCGACCTAGCGGCCGGCCTTTTCGCTGCTGCAGGTCGCACCTCCCGCCACCAGCGGCCGAATGGGTGGGCCAGCCAAGCCTCGGCTCCCCGCCCCTATTAACCCGTTCTGTCCCTCCTTCGGCCTCGGACCCGCCCTCTCCCCCAGCCTCCAGGCGTTCCCTCCATCCAGGGGATGTGGGGGGGAAGGGAGAAAGTTTCCGGGCTCGGGAGCTTCCCGCGCTCTCCCCCCGTCCTCCGAGCCCCAGCCCGCCGCACAGCTCCCCGCGGACCGCTCACCAGATAGAGGCTGCCCTGCACTAGGAACACGAAGCAGCAGCGAGTCAGTTGCATCCTCCTCCTTGGCTCTCGCGCCCCTTTCTCTCCTCTTTTCCTCTCGGGGTCCCAGGGCCCTGCCGCACCCCGGCGCGTTTCAGGCGCGCCGTCCCATGCTCCGGCCGCCGGCGACTCGCGGCCCTGGCTCCTGCCCGTCGCCTGGGACCGACCCCGCCCCCTTCGGTCCAGCTGTGCAGCCGCCGCCCCCTTCCCCCGGTCCGGCCGAGCGCCGCGCGGCCCCCTCCGGGGGTCCCAGCGGTGCGCCTCGAGGGGTCCCAGGTGCACGGCGGCTCTGCCGCTCCAGATCTGCGCTCGGCGGCCCCTTGGGTTCCAGCGGCGCCGCTCTCGCCCAGATGTGCTGGGGACCCGCGCGCGCGCCCGTCCCTAGTGCCAATTCCCCAGACCAGACGGCCCCGCCCGCCCCGTCGTGGCGCGCCCCCTGGCGGACGCCCCTGGCCGCGCCGAACCCGGCCGCCGCTCGCGGCGCAGCACCCGCCAGACTGGAGCGCTCCGGGCGCCCAGCGACTCCCGCTTCCTCGTCCCTCCTACAAGCGGCGGCGGCTGCGGCTGCGGCGGCAGGTACCGTGAGCTCCCCCCCCCTCCCCGCCCTCCCCGCCTCGTACCTCCGGAGTTAACTCCTACCCTGCCGGCCTGGCCCGCAGCTCGGGGACCCAGGACAAAGGGAGCAAGACTCGGGGGGCGGAGAAATTCTTGGAAATACAGTGAGAGGGTGGTGACCCGGGGTGGGGACCCTACCTTCTCCACCCCTCTAGCAGGGCTTCGCATCTGCTGCCCTAACCTCAACCCCAGAAGCCCTGGGATCTGGAAAAACAACAACAACTTCCTTATTGCCACCGCTCCCCACAGCCGAAAGTCCACTTTCCTTCTGCAAGACGCGCTTCTGTGCGGAGGGAAGTTCTTCTGGGTGTCTAGCCTGTACTCCTGTTGGTATCATGTCAGTCCCTTTCCTTTCCTACTTTACACAGTTATTTGGTGTAACTGTTCTCCTTCCCGCCCCCGCCCCCAACACACACACGCTCGGCTAAAGCCCTGTGCTGAAAAGGCCGCTAGGGGTTAAGCGGGGTTTGGGGCTGGTCAGGGGTGAGCCTCCTGAGAAGCTGGGCAGTGAAGTGGGCAAGGGCTCCGTGGGGGCTGTTCCTGTTCTTCACTCGCATGGATGGACCCTGTGACCCAGGCAGTCACTAGGCTGGGATGTGGGGCTCCTAGAGATGCCAGGCCCCTGGTTATCTCGTTTCTGTAAACTTCCAGGGCAAGGAGGAAGAACAGGACCCCGATATGAGATACTCAAAGGTGGGACCCCCCCACTAATCTTCACATCTCTTTCCTGGAAGGTAGGGCCCCTTTAGTCCTTAGAAAAAGCAAAGGCCAGGTCTAGCACCCTGTGAAGGCTGTGAGGGTGAGGACGTACCCCAGCATTTGGGTGGGCACTCTGCTCAGTGGTCCTAGCAGGTCTCCGGCTGCATCCACCCCCCGCCCCCCCGCAGGCACCCAGCCTCCTCCCCCACCATCTGCCAGGCAGTGCGCTGGGAATGCAGATGAATCTTAACACCAGCCTGGGCCAAGCGCGATGAGGGAGACAGCTTCTGCAGAACCCAGACAGCATCACAGAGCCCCCTGCGTTCCCCAGGCACCCTGGGCGGTGCCAGGTGCAGCAGCCCTTCCCTGATGGTGGTGGTGGAGGTGGTGGGAGTGTGCATGTCTAGTTAAAGACCCCAAAGGCCAGGGGAGGAAGGGACAGCTAAATCCTGTTGGCCTCTGGTCCGGCTGGGAGGAAGAAGCGGTCGGCCTGAGCGTGGGCAGCTGTTTCCAGCGCTCAGCTAGGCAGAGGCATAGCCGGGCCCACTCCTTGCACGTCTCCAGAAGGCCCTGCCCCCAGGAGAGCCCTGTGGGCCAGAAGAAAGAGTACGGCTTTGCAGGCCAGGCAGCTCTGGATTCCACTCCAGGCCCGGCTGTGTGACCTTGGGCAGGTGGCGTTGGTTCTCTGATGCCAGTTTCCTGATCTGTTGTTGCGAGAACTAAATGAGACGACATGTACCAGCAACGCTCAGGCACAATGGCTGGCAGGCAGTCGTGGGAGTGCAAGAAAGGGAAGTTCTCGCTTTTCTACTTCCCACACATTTGCTCTGGCTGCTTCCCCTGACAGGCTTGCCCTCACTGCCCTCTTGGCCATTCCTGGCTCACACTTCCTTCACGTTTCCCCTCAGCATCCATCCATCAACCACTCACCAAGCCTGTCCTCCATGCCAGGCACCAGGCCAAGGGCTGGGATACAGAGATGAATGGGGCACCAGCCCTGCCTTCAAGGATCTCACTGGCTAGTGCTGAGCTGAGACATGGAAATCAATGACTATAACTCAGTGTGGTGCGTGGAATCACAGATCACTGTACCAGGCATTATGGATGCACCAGTGACAGCAAAGACGGGAGCAGGGTGAGTCAGGGATGGCTTCCTGGAAGAGGTGATGCTGCAGTTGTGAGGAGGAACAAGCCAGGCGAGGGCTATTCCTGGCAGGGGGCACTGACTGGTCAAAGGTCTGGAGGCCAGAAGTGGAAGCCATTTGCTGTTACTGGCACACAGCGGGGATAAGAGGACGCTGGAGCAGAGGGCGGGGACCTGCTGATGCAGGGTCTTATGTGTCAGGTCAAGGGGTTAGAACTTTTGTTTGTGAGGATCCTTTAAAGGATTTTAATAAGGAGCAGGTGATTATAGTCAGATTTGCATTTTGGAAAGCTTGTGGAGAATTCACGGGAAAGAGTAGAGGAGGAACTAGAGGGGGCAACCAGTTCGGAGATAAATGCAATGGTCTGGGGTGAGAGAGAGGGCGAGGCCGAAAGCATATTTGGGAGGTAAAATAATCGGGATCTGGTTGTTGCTGAGATGAGGGAGGAAGGGAGAAAGGGAGTCAGGTATGATACCCTGTGGAGAGCGGCTACAGCGTTTGGACAGGTTCAAGCCTCGGACTAATGAGAGGGCACGGTCCTCTCGTGGCAAAGCCACGTGCAAGTCCCAGCGCAATTATAGCCAAAGGCTATGGTTGTACCTAGTAAGCTTGACCTTATGGTCCGAACCTGTGGCCCCACGTGGCTGAGTGATATGGGCTGCGGGAGGTGCAGCAAGGAAACAAAGCTTGACCAGGTGCCTGTAATTGAGTGGATTCGAAACCCAGGAGAACGTGGTAAACATCTTGACCACGCCCTTACTCTGCCTCGTGGAATCTGGCTATAAAAGACTCAGCTTGCAGGCCGTGGCACTGTTTCTTTAACCAGAGGGCAGCATCTCACCTAGCCCCAGCTTTATTCTCTTGTCTGTCTTCTTTAATCCTTCACCGCCAAAGTTTCTAGCCTGGGCAACAGGCAGGATGCTTACTGAGATGGGCACACAGGGGAGGGAAGGAAGATGGGTTCTGGGGAGAGAGGGTGGCAGCGTCCGCCACGGGTCTGTCAAGTCTGGGTGCTGTTGGCCATTCCAGGGCAGAAGAAAGCCTAACCTTGGGTACTGAGGATGTGGATATCCAAGATATACTAATACAAGAGGAGCAAGAAGCTTGGATGGACACTGGCATTTAAGGGGTGGGCTGAGGAAGAACAGCTCCCACCAGCCCAGGGCAGGAACAGGCAGCCAGGGGAAGGAGGGAAGGTGGGCTGATGGGGCTCTCCCACTTGAGGGCACCAAGCAGAGCGGGAGTCTCTGCACGCAGATTCCAGGGCCCATCCCAGGTGGGAGCCCAGGACCATGTATTTTCAAGCCCTTGTCCCACCCCCGCTGATGGCGATGGAGGTGGCCTCTGGGCGTCTTACTTCGATAAACTCTGGTGTGTGGGGGGAGCAACGGGAAAGAGGGAATGAGAAGCAGCTCAAAAGAGCAGAGTGGCTGCACAGGTAGAGACAGAACAGAGGAAACCGCGTTTGGCTGGGATTCCTCCGGCAACTGCATCCAATCTCAGTCCCCACAGGGTAGGAGAACAGCGCACAGCTGTGCTGGAGGGGACCCAGGCAGGTCTGCCATCAGGCTCACCGCTGTGTGTCCCCCAGCTCCCCGCCCCTCCCCTCCCCGCCCTGCAGACAGCCGATGCCCAAGGAACAGGACTCAGTGCCCCTCAGCCCACACCCAGCCTCCTCAGTGCCCACTTGCACCCTGGCTGTGGGTTGGCTGAGCATTTGTTTGCTTAGCACATCAATACCTTCACCTGCTTCAGTCTCAGCCTTGGAAGAATCCTACTTCCCTCCCCTCCCTGCCTCTCCGGTGCTGCGGGAAAGAAAACACAGTGGGGGCCTAATCAGTGCTTATTGAATGAATGGAAAAGAGGGTTCCTGATGGTTTGAAAGGTGGAGAGTGGATGCCCTTGAGCCAGCTGGAGCAGAGAGGTCCAGGGGGAGAGGTGGGAGTAGGTCATTATCATTAATAATCATTTGTGTTTACCTGACAATCTGCAGTTTTAAAGGGTTACCGTAGAGTGCTATGGAGAGGGGGGTGCCGGCGCCCAGAGGGAAACCCTCATCTAAATGAGGGGGCCAAGGACGAATCCTGGAGAAATTATCTTGTTATATATGGATCAGCCGTGGTGGGAGGGGAAGGAAAGAACCTTCCAGGCAGAGGAAGCAACTCATGCAAAAGCCAGCGATGAAAGCAAGCCCGGGAATGAAGTTCTGATGAGGACGAGATGAAAGAATCATTTGTTCTACAAATAGTTATCAGAGTGGCTACTTTTATGTCGGTCCTGGGCTGGGTGTGGGGTACACCTGTGAACAGAGAGGCTGCAGTACTTATTCCCATGGAGAATGCGGGCTTTGGGGGAGACAGATTAAGCAGCTAAGCACAAGAAAACACAAGCTCGGAGGGGCTGGCAAGTGGCATGAGGAAGAACTGCAAGTTCTGAGCCAGAGAAACGGAGGCAGGGTCCCTGGAAGGAGTCGCGGGGGGGGGGGGGGGGGTGGGGGGTGGGTCTGAGAGATGTGACACCTGAGATCTAAGGATGAGGAGGCCTTGGCCAGCCGCAGAGCTGGGGAGGGGCTGCAGGCAGAGGGAACAGTGCATGCTGAGCCCGGGAGACAAGAGACTTCAGTGCTTCGGAGGAGCTGAAGGAATTGAGTAGCAAAGGAGGTGGGGGTGGGAGTGGAGGGGGAGCCAGAGGGGTGGGTGGGGAATGGGTCTAGGGCTTTATGGACCTAGTCAAGGTTTGGGGTTTCATCCTGTGATTAAGGTGTGTTGTTGTTGTTGTTTATTTCAAGTTTTAGACAGGGGTCAGGTTTGCACTTTAGAATAATCCCTAGAAAGATCACTGACCAAGTGTGGAGGGTGGATTTGAGAGGCTGGGGGAAGCTGGAAGCTGGGAGGTGATGGTGGCCTGAATTAGGGCAGAACCATTGGGATGGGAGGAGGCAATGACCTTGAAGGAAGTTTAAGGGGTGGAATGAGAGGAGTTAGACTCCAGGATACAGTCTTGAGGAATCACCAGTGACCTCCTGCCTGGGGACACAGGACACAGAGCAGGTTTGCAGGGGGCGATGCAGCACCCTGACCTGGGCAGGTGGCGTGGAGTGGTCCAGGGAGCTCAGGTGTGTAGCTGAATAGCTGGGTGCAGAGTGGAGTTCCTACTGCAGGTGTGTGTATGCGCCTCGAGAATCATCAGGTGAAAGCGTGAAGAGCTTGCGAAAGACCCATCTTTCGAGGTGCAAAATGGGGCTGCTAGGGCCAGTCATGTAGGAGTGAGGGGAGAGAGGGGGCACCAGGGTGGGGGAGGGGCAAGGGAGCCGAGGAAGCAGGTGAGAGACCCCTGGTCTGAAAACCCAGAGGGAAGCTGCCCATTAAATCCCAAACCGCCCGCCTCAGGCGTTGAGAGGTCATTTTCTCTGTGCTCCTGCCTCTCACAGGCCTCAAGGGCCTGGAGGGACCTGCTGCCTGGAAAGGCTGCCACCTGTGCTGGTGTAGAGCGGGGAGGGCACGGACATGGCGTCCAGCAGCCCTGGATTGGGAGTCTGGCTCTGCCGTCTGCTTCCTGGGTGATCTTGGGTGAGTCTCTCATCTTCTTTGGCGCCTCAGCCTCCCTGTCTGTAAAGGGGGGTCCGCCTGTCCCCCTCATTGGGTGAGGACGCGCTGAGTGTGAGCATCTGGCTGGGCACACAGTACCCCCTGGCCTTCTGTCTGGATTGTGCTGGGGAAAGCGTTTTGAAAACAGTGCCGCCTTGAACGAAAGGACTCTGGTCATCCCCCTTCCTGCTACATCTCGGGTTGCTTCTCCAAACAGGGCCTGAGCTGGGCCGCTAGTCTGCAGGGGACCTGGCGGGGCGCTGACGCCTGGCCTGGAGCCGACACCTGGCGCCGGGGCCCCTGTCCGCCACCTGTCGGCCGGACCCAGGTCGCTGCGGTCACCTCCAGCTCCCGCAGGGGGCGATGGAGAGGCGCGCGGGCGCGGCGCGTCGGAGGCCGGTGGGGTTCCTGCGCCACCTGGTGAGCACTTGGGGCGCCTCCTGTGGGCGCTGTGCGGAGCAAGGAAGGAGGCGGAACCGCCAGAGCCCGCGGCCCCCAAGAGCCCGCTGGGGCTCAGGTCCTCCGCGCTCTCCGCGCTGAGACGCTTCGTAAAGATTCCTCACAGCGAATGGCTCTGGGGCCGGATCGCCCGGGTCGTAATCCCGGATTTGCCAGTGTCTTGGGCAGATGGCTTCCCCTCTCTGTGCCTCCGTTTCCTCTTGGGGATGATAACAGGGTCCCCACGCAAGGCGGTCAGAACAGCCTCCTGCACATAGTAAGTGCTCAGTAAACTCTGGCCACTGTTGCATTGGCGTTCAGTTACCCGTCCAACCGGATTCTCAAATGCCGGCAGCTCGCGGGGAGGCAGCTCTGTAGTGCAAATCGCCTCCACGGGGAGGGGGAGAGGTTCCTGCGAACCGGCTCGGAAACGGAGCCTCTGGTCCCTTATTTGCAAAGTGGGTCAATATAACCTCTGCAGCGAGAAGTCCCGCTTCCTCTGCACTGGAGGGGCGCAGGACGGGGTAGAGGCCGGCCACCCCAGGGTCCCCAAGCGCGCCCGCACCGCTGACCCTCGGGTTTACCTCGTGAAACCCGGCCGCATCAGCCTGAGTTCAGGGGCTCTCGCCCCTCTGGAAGCCGGGGGGCATGCGGGCTGGAGCACCAAGTGGCAGCCAAGGCTTCCCTCCCGGAGTGTCCCCTCCCGCCCGCACGGGGCTGCCTGGGCGCTTCTTTCCCTCTGGGGATGCCCCGCGGGCGTCCAGACGCCGGGGCCTTCCATTCGCAGGCCGCTGGCGACGCCTGGCGGCGGAGGGAAGCACGAGCGCGACCTCCACCCCACGAGGAGCCCCCTACCCAGAAGCTCTTCACCGCCCGTACAGCTAGGCCAGGCTGGGGGAGGGGAGGGGTGTCGCGGGGGTGGAGAGGGGAGCAGGCACGGTCAGGGGGCCCCCGGGGGTGGAAGGGATTCCCAGAGCAGCCCTGACCTGGGCTTCTGCTGGGGAGATGGAACCTGAGATGTCACATCCAAATCAGATCAGAGAGGGGGGGGGGGTGGTCGTCAAGGCCCACTGAGGAAGGGGCACGGTTGGGGTGTAGCCAGATGACAGACCAGGGAGTTCAGGAGGAACATCCCCCTAATTTTCTCCCTCCACTCCATTTGGGGTCATTACTGTTAGACTTTGGAGCCCCAGCCCTCACCCCCCAAGATTTCAATGGGGGGCAATGTAGGGCAGTGCATGGGGAGACATGAGCCTGGGAATGGTCATAGCCTGAAGGGGTCCTCAGTCCTGGCAGAGCCCAGGAGGAGGCACCTGCAACCACAAAGGCCCAGAGCCCAGCGGGAGATTTGGAGAGGCAGCCCTGGCTGGTTGCTCAATGGTTAGAGCATTGGCCCACACACAGAAGGGTCACGGGTTAGGAATAGGAAACCCAGAAGCCATAAAAAGAGAAAAAGAGCCCTAGCTGGTTTGGCTCAGGGCAGAGGGTTGGCCTGCAGACTGAAGAGTCCCAGGTTCAATTCTGGTCAAGGGCACATGCCCTGGTTGAGGGCTGGATCCCCAGTAGGGGGCGTGCAGGAAACGGCTGCTCAATGATTCTCTCGCATCATTGATGTTTCTCTCTCTCTCTCCCTCCCTCCCTCCCTCTCCCTTCCTTTCTGAAATTAATTAAAAAATATTTTTAAAAAAGAGAAAAGGAAAGATTTGGTTATGGGGGAAAATAGTGTTTTTGACTGATGTAAGTTTCCATAAACAAAATGAAAACAACAACAGACTAGGGGGGAAAGATTTGCAACATGTATAACAAAGAGTTAATTAATATCCTTACTGGGAAACACTTTTTTTTTCTTTTTTATAAACCAGTAAGAAAAAGATAAAAATAAAGAATGTGCAGAAGAATAAAAAGCAGTTGGCAGGACATACATGAAAAGAGACGGCCTCCGCAGGAGTCGGGGAAATACAAATAAAAAGAACAATGAGATGTGTATTTTTTTAATCAGTAGACTTTATGTTTTCAGAACGGTTTTAGACGAACAGAAAAACAGAGCAGAATGTACAGAGAGTTCCCACGGTCTGCTCCCCAACTATTAACAACTTACAAATGGTACTTTTGTTACCGTTAAAGAGCCAGGATGGGCATGTTATTAGCTAAAGTGCACAGTGTATTCAGATGTCCTCGGTTTTTACCCCATGTCCTTTTTCTGTGCCGGGCCCCATCACGACATGTGACTCTGTAGGCTCCATTTGGCCGTGACTTTTTCTCAGACGAGCCTTGTTTTGGGTGACGTTCCTAAGTTGAGCACTGGTGACGTACTTTGTAAAATGCCCCTCTGCTGGAATCTGTCTGGGTGTGCCCAGGCTATGGGTTTCCGGGAAGGTGACCGCAGAGATGGGATTCCACTTTTATCACATCATCTCAAGGCTACGTCCCATCAACGTGGTTTATGATATTGAAGTTGACCTTGATCACCTGGCTGACGTAGTGTCTGTCAGGTTTCTTCACTGTGAAATGATCCCCTCCCCTCCCAGCCGACTCTTTCTATACTGCACTCTTTAGAAGGAAGGTCTGATGTGCAGCCCACGACTGACTCAGCAGTAGGGGTATGTGCCCCCTCTTTTGGGGTGAAGTGTCCACATTATTTATCTGAAATTCTTTTGTGAGGGAGATTTGTCCCTTCTCTCCCCCATGTATGAATGTGTTCGGTCATTTACATATTTAAATCAGCGTGGGCTCATGAGTATTTATTTTTTGCTTTAGGTTATAATCCAATACTACTTTATTTGTTTGGTTGTGATGTATTTTTTTTTTTTTTTTACCCTTCAGGTTGGAAAAATGAAAAGATTAACAACCAGGGCCGAGGCAGCAGGTGCTGGCCACCCAGCGAGCTGCTGCCTCTGCAGTCAGAGCTGCATGTTAGCCCTGGAAACGCTGAAGGAGAAGGAGCAGAGACAGAGCCAGGTGTGTTTGTCTGAGCCCATTTTTATATAAAATGAAGGACTATCGATCTATCATTCCCATTTGTCTCCCGGCAGCCACACTGGCCCACTTCAATCCATTCTGCACCCAGTGGACACCCCAGGGGGTCCGTGTGCAACCTCCCCCTGTTCTCAGAGGCTTTCCACCTGCCCCCCGCAAACCTCCCTTCCCCCCCCCCCCACTGCCCCTCACAGAGCCCTCTATTGGAGCTCAACTGAAATGCCCCACTTCAGAGAGCCCTTCCCTGACAATTCCATTGACAGCAGCCTGGTCCCTGCCCCAGGCCCCATCACTCCCACGGGTCACCGTACCGTTGCTTCCCCCCCCCCCCGCCCCCAATTCATTGCTATTTGAAATATTCTAATTCTCTGTCTATTACCTCCCTTCACCCCTAGAATGTAAGCTCCATGGGGGTAGCGGGCACCACAGCTGCTGCGTATTTGCCCCAGTAGCTCAGGCTTAGTACAGGGCCCGATGCATAGTAGGTCTCACAACTTCTTACTTGTTGAGCGAACCTCCTTAGAGAAATATAGGGAAAGACAACACTCCTTAGCCACGTTAGTGACCTCAGAGTTGTGGGGCTGGAAGGGGAGAGAGGAGAAGATCGATTTTTTCTTTAGACACCTCTAGTTTAAGCTGTACAGAGAACATGTAGTGCTACGGTTTGTAATGAAAAGGGAAATCCAATAAAGTTAATTTAAAAAAGAAAAGAAAGAAATTAAAGTTTTCATTTCCTGAGGGGGTGGGGGTGGGGGGAATAAGGAAAAAAAAACACAAGGCTTGATGTGGGAAATTGTTTGGTGTTTTGGGGAGCGCAGGCTGGGAGATTGGGCTGGGCTGGAGAGGATTGAGGGGATGGTGGCAGAGGAGGGGGGTGGTGGGGAGACAGGAGGTTCTGGAATTGTTATAGGAGGGGCTGAGTGGAAGGGGTGGGAAATAAAGGCTGGGCTGGGAGACCTCTGGAGTTGGCTGGATACGAGTTGATTTGGGATGGTTGGCGGGGAGCATGGCTGGTGGGGTGACTATGGAATCCCCCCCACCCCCCAACATCCTATGGCATCGCTGCTGGGACCTAACCCATCTCCCCCCCTTGGCTTCAGTGTTCCCGGCAATAACGTAGGGGTTGGCGAGAAGTCTCCAAGGTCCTCCCAGCTCCGTCGGGGCTGACTCCCGGTGCGGGAACTTGCTTTGGGCCCGCCGGCAGGCAGCCCCATCCCACCCGCGACCATGAAGCTTTGAGCGGGCGGCCCCCGCCTCCGGCCAATAGAGGGCGCTGCGGTAGCGCTCATCGGGCCAGGCTGCGCGCCTTCCAGCGCGGTTCGCTGCCGCTGCGGTCCTGGGTGCCTCCCTGCCCACCGGATCCTTCTGTCTACAGCTCTCATCGCGCCAGTGTCCGCGGGACTCGAGCGCCCGCTTCCCTGGGTCTGGAACTTGAAGAAGCTCAAGAAGTCATTCCTTCCATGCCCCTGCCTCTAATCTCCACCACCCGGCTCCCGCCCTGCAGCGCGCCCCCCCCCCCGCCCCCCTCTCCTGCTGGGCCCCTCCTCCCTCCCTGCAGCCCTCCCCCTGCTGGGCCCCTCCCGGGACATGGGTGAGCAGTCTCCGCTGTGAGCTGCGCGCCCCTCACTCCCGCGTGTCGCCTCATCTCCTCCCAGGAAAGTTCCTCCTTCCCTGTTTTATGCCCCTCACTCTGCCCTCTCCGGCCTGGCAGGCTCTTGGGCGTGTCTTGTCCCAGGATCAGAGGAAGCTGGTCTAGTTTTTGCCCCCTGGGGTTCTGGCCATTTGGCCACCCTCCCTGAAGCTGACTGGGCACACAGCGGGCCCAGGCCCCCAGCAGGACCTTGAGGACTCTGGCTACCTGTTGGCCAAGCTGCCAGCAGGGCCAGGGAAAGGGCCCCCCCCCCCCCCCATGGTTCCGGAAGCTGGGCAGGCCCAGACTTGCTGTATGATGGGAAGGAGTCGCTCTCTGGCCTGGCTGCTGCCCAGCTGCTGCGGGGCAAACCCTTGTGCCCCTACCTCCGTGTCCCTCCGCTGCCCCCAGGGGTCCCCAGCTGGACAGAGGGCCCCATGTAGGCTGTTGGCCCAGGGTATGCAGTGGGTGGGTGTGAGTGAGGCCTGGCCAGTGTGGCTGCAGGGAACACGCCCCAGGGCAAGCTTCCCAGGAGGAGGGTCCCGGGTCCACTGTGTGAGAGGTGGAGAGTGTCTCCAGCCGGCTGCTCTGGGCTGGGTGCTGAATGGGCATGTGGGCAGGGTCCGGCTGACCAGCACCCTGGGCCAGTGGGGACAAAGACCCCAAACTCCAGGCCCTCACCCTGATTCCTCCTCTCCACGTGGAATCCTGTTCTCAGGGTTGTACTGATGAACCGCAGTTGGCCTTGGGAGTCAGGCCAACGGGCAGTCCTTTTCAGGGTGGCCCATGCTGTCTTCAGTTTCTGAGACCAGATGGAGCGCAGGCCTATGGGCTATAGGGACACGGTGAGGGGTGTGGCCATGTGTAAACCAGCGGTATCAGGCAGTCCTGGGCCTGCCATTTGACCAGTTTGCCTAGAACTGTCACATCCTGACATATGGTTAAGAGTCTGCCAAATCCTTGCCCTGGCCAGTCTTGCTCAGTGGTGAGAGTGTCGGCCCTCGGACTGAAGAGTCAGGGGTTGGATTCCTGGTCAAGAGCACACACCTGGGAAAAGGCTCAGCATCCCGTGAGATCAGAATTCTAGGGTTGCTTAGAAATGGCCAACCAGGAGGCACATGCAAATCATGTGTAAATCATATGCAAACGAGCACACTTCTTCCTGGCCAGTGCTGGGGCCCAGGGAGTCCTCCTGAAGCCCTGGGGCCAGGGGAAGTGGAAAGTAGGACTCTGGGGGTGCTGGGAGCAGAGCTCCTTTCTACTTTGGTCCTTTCCAGTTTGTAGACTAAGGCTCTAAACCCCGTGAGAAAGGCCATGGCCACAGAAGCTTCCAGGTGCCACCTGCCTAGTTCCCTGCTGTGGGTGCCATGGGGAGGGAGAAGGGTGAGAGAGCTGGGGGAGCTGGGTGGGAGCTCCCAGACCCACCATGGAGAATGGATGTCACAGTGACAGCTGGCCTAGGCTGCATGCACTGGTCAGGCACAGTTGTTGGGCGCCAAGGCAAGGGATTAAGGGCAGACAGAAGGCCTGGAGGTGGGTGTGCAGGGCCCCTGGGGTTTCCCTGGAGCTCAGAACACAGACCGATGAGATGGAGCTGGGGACACCTCAATAGCCCTCGCCCCTCCCTGTGTGCAAGGTACCCGCGGCCCAGGGAGGGCTTGCAGATCACCCAGCATGGCTTCGTGGGGCCAAGACCCAGACAGAGACCAGGCCCAGGCCTCCCACTTTGCCAGAGGTTGGCATCCTGACTTATGCACATGTGCTGCACGCGCAGTACACACACCTGCACCTCACATGCTGACAGACTCTGCGTGGAGCGTGCTCGCTAGCACCTGGGCACACCCATCCCCCAGCCCGAGCGCAGGTACAGGACATCTGCCCACAGATGTGCACACAGCCTCCAGCTGGGCTCTGACTCACCCCTCTTCCTTACACCCGTGCACATGCCTACGACAGGCAGGGGCGGAGGGGGGGCGGGGGAGCGTGGTTTCCTCACCCCCATGAGCTCTCCAACATACTGCGGGGCATGCGGCCATCTCTGCCTCCCTGGTCCAGTTTCAGATTCACATGGGGGGGGGGGGGCGCGCGCTGCCTCCAGAGCGGGGGCGGGGGGGGGGGGAGGGTTAGGGTTTGCCTGACTCCTGGGTCATTTCTCCATGTGACTGTCCTTTCCCTGAGGCAGGGCTGTGGCTCCTCTGTTCCAACGGGGCCCCTGAAGACAAGAGCTGTGTGTCTCCCTGAGATTAGAATTCCCCCGGGTCAGCGCCTGTCCCTCTGCCGGGAGCTTCTGGAAGGCAGGGGCTGTGTCTGCCCCATTAGACAGACTGGGGCAGACACCACCCCGGTGGATGGACGGAAAATGGGCCTCTCTTAGGGAGCCTCCAGCCTCATGGAGGAAACACTGACCTGTCCAGGTCTAACGCAGGCAGTCTGTCCCACTTTCCCTTAGTCATTCATAAGCCATCCTCCCAATGAAGTTTGTCTAATGTCTGTTTTGCCCACTGGCTGGCATCTCCCTAAGACGCCTCACCTGGCCCAGCAGATGCCATTGATGTGTTGAATTGCATGGCACAGGCCGCATCACAGGCCAGCTCCCACGGAGAACCCAGTGCCACCTCCGCAGGTTCAGTCACTCCCAGCAGCTCCTGATGTTCCTCCTAAACACAGACTTGGCCCCTGCCTGGGCTCCCTGCCTCCCCTGGGCCAGCCCTTCCAATCTCTTCCTCACCGCAGCCAGAGTGATCTTCCCCAAACCCACATCTGAACAGTCACTTCTGGACCTCAAACCTTCCATGGCTGCCCAGTGCCCCAGGAGAATGTCCCACCTCTCTATCCCCGTTCCTTTCACACGTGGTCTCACAGGGCTTCCCTCTCTCATCCCAGCCTCCAACGTCCTCTCCAATAGCCCCGCGGCTGGCTTCTCCCGCTGCCTGCCCAGGGATGGAGGATGCCTGCTCCGGGCTCCTGGCACCCTGTGCCCCTGAGCATTTGCCAGGCTGCAAGGTCTTGCGGGCAGGGCCTGGCTGCTGCTCACCTGTGACTCTCCATCTGCCCGCCAGGACACAGTCTGGAGAGACGGGCAAACAGCCACTCTCTACACAGCCCGCCCTTCCCACACTGCTTCCTACCCATCTGTCCAGACTCCTGCCCACCCGCCCTGAGTTCTTTCCTGTCACCTGTCACAGCCTGGGATGAGGTTACTTGCTGGTTGTTCACCTGCTCAGTGTCTGCCTGGGCCATTAGAGCAGTGGTCACCAACCTTTCGGACCTCACAGGCCACCCGTGGTCCATGGACCACCGGTTAGCGACCGCTGCGCTAGAGTGTGAGTTCAAGATGGCTCCGGCACCGTCCCCACCTGGAGCTGCTCGGCACCGAGCCTGTCCAGGTAGCACTGGCTGAGCAGTTGTGTGTGTGCCGGCACCAGCCTTGGGCCTTTGCACGTGTCACCTCCTTTCACCCCCTGAGCCCGGCTCAGGCAGCTCCGACACTCACTGACATCTTAGGGACAGGTTCGCAGAGACCTCAGTCACTCGCCCAGGGATGCGAGGTTAGTGGGTGAGGAGTTGAGATGGGAACCCAGGCTTCCCCCTCTGCACGGTGCTGCCTCCACAGGAAAGCAACACCCTTGGGACAGGAAGGTGCTGGAGCCTCCTTCAGACCCTGCCCCCGCCATTCCTCCTGCTCCTGCCATTCCACGGCCCATTTCTCGTTTCTCTGCTTGGCAGTGGAGGTCAGAGAGGGGCAGTCAGCGGCTGCCACAGCAGATGGACAGCAGTGACCCAGTCAGAGAGTGGGAGCAAGGTCGGCCAACGGGAGAACTTCCAAACCCTGTCTTCTTGGGGACGAGACCTGTGTCTTATTTCTGTAACAGTGAATGAGTGAATGAATGAATGAAACTTCCCCTGGGAACAAGGAGAGAGTCCCCTTGTTCAGCTAGAAGAGTTTGCTGGGATGGTTGAGAGGTGGGACATCGGGCTAGAGGGCAAGGGAATAGGAGTGATGAGTACAGGGGGGACTCCTGGGAGCTGTGCTGGGAGAGAAGCAGTTAAGCATCCCCCCCACCCCGCCCCTTTACTACCACCAACAGCCTGCCGCTCGGGCCTCTGACCAGTGTATGCTTTGGCTCGGGGAGTCTGCTGTTTGTCTGAGGTGTCCCCTGTTTGCCCTCCTTCCCAGGGCTATTGGCAGGCCCGTTGTCCCACAAGCCGATGGCCAGCTGTGCAGCTGTCTGGGGCAGTGTCTGGGGCAATGGGGCGTGAGAACATCTGGGGCTGAGTGTGCCGAACGGCCAGGCAGTGGGGTAGGGTCCCCTGGGCCTGCCATGGTAGCACAGAGGGGCAAAGGTCCAAGGGAGTCCTCCTCGTGTGGGGACACGCGGTTGTGCCCCTGGCTGACTGAGGGTCTCTGTGTCTGTGCAGCAAAGTCAAGGTTCTTTTCCTTCACAGAGTGTGAAGGCACAGGGAGTGCGTGTTTGTGGTCCTTGCTATGAGAGAGGATGGGGATTAGGGAGGACAGGGAGGGAGGCTGCTTTCAGACTGAAGAAGGGTGTGTGAGAGCAGGCGGGCTGTGATATACCAGCCACCACCATGGCCCACCCCCACCCCACCCCAGGCCTCTGTGGACTCGCCAGACTAGGTCAGGGCCCCTGATCATTGCTCTTACAATACCCTGTTCTTCCTTTCCAGCTCATATTCCAGATGTAATTGATGATTTGGTTAATGTCTGTCCCTGACTCTTCTCTAAGATCCCTGAGGTCCCCTCTCTGCTGATTTAATATTGCGTTCCCAGCGTCAGCCTCGGTGTCTGGCTTGTAGTGGGAGCTCAGTATAGACGGGGAGACGGGCTCTCAAGAGGTGTCCATGACAAGATATCATCATATCCTTCCCCTGCTCACACAAGTTCACATTCACGGCTCCCTGGGCCTCCCTCATCGGCTTTCTAATTGAAAGGCCTGCAGTCAACAGCCACATTGTTCCCCAAATTCACTTCCCTTAAGCTCTCCTTTAGCCGGAACAGCCCTTTCTTCTGCCCGCCCCCCCACTTTGGTTGTCTTCAAAATCCCAGCAGGACCAGCTCAGAGTATCCCTCCCCTGACGCACTTTCCTGGTCTCCCCTGAAGCTCTGAACTGGCTTCTTTAGGTGGGGTTGGCCTCTCTCTTGAGGATGGATGTCCCAGTGATCAGCCGAGGTCATGGCCTCATCAACCTGCATATTCCCAGCATGCCTTGCACACATTCAACAGCCCTTTGTGTGTGTGTGGGGGGGGGAGGTTTTAAAAATATATATATTTGTATTGATTTAAGAGAGGAAGGGAGAGGGAGTGAGAGATAGAAACATCAATGATGAGAGAGAATCATTGATCAACTGCCTCCTGCACGCCCCCTACTGCGGATTGAGCCCACAACCAGGGCATGTGACCTGACGGGGAATAAAACTGACCTCTTGGTTCATAGGTCGATGCTCAACCACTGAGCCACGCCAGCTGGGCTCAACAGCCCTTTGTTGAGTGGAAATTGACAAAGAAAGGGCCCACACCCGGCCACCCCCACGGACTCTCAGCGGGCTCACTGCCTCACGGGTCGGGACCGCAGACGGCTGTGGGAGGCGGCGTAGTGACCGCACCAAGACCCTCAGTGTCTGGTGTGGCCGAGGCACCTAGCGCATAGACTCTGACAGATGCCATTAAGATTCCACATCAGTTGATTCTGAGTTAGCAAACGGAAGATGATTCTGTTGGGCCTGGTGAACCAGGTGAAATCCCTTAAAAGGGGCATGAGATCCTCTTGCTGGGCTTGAGGAGTAACCTGTAGGGAGGGGGCTTAGGAGAGGGTTGTGAGGCCAGGACGGTGGGCAGCCTCTAGGACAGCGGTTCTCAACCTGTGGGTCGCGACCCCTTTGGGGGTCGCCTGAGGCCATCGGAAAACACATATATAATCACATACTGTTTTTGTGATTAATCACTATGCTTTAATTATGTTCAATTTGTGACAATGAAAATACATCCTGCATATCAGATATTTACATTCCGATTCATCACAGTAGCAACATTACAGTGATGAAGTAGCAACGAAAATAATTTTATGGTTGGGGGTCACCACAACATGAGGAACTGTATGAAAGGGTCGCAGCATGAGGAAGGTTGAGAGCCACTGCTCTAGGAGCTGAGAGCGCCCCTGGCTGGCAGCAAGGAAACCAGAACCTCAGTCCTGAGGCTGCAGGAACGGAACGCTGCCAACAACAGTGTGAGCTGGAGAGGACCTTGAACTCAGGGACAGTGCAGCCTGGCTTACACCTGGTGAGACCCCGGCAGCAGGGCCAGGTAAGCCGGACCCAGACTCTGACCCATGGAAACTGAGGTTTTTTTAAAAAAAATTGTGCTATTTTAAGTTACTAAATTAGTGTTAATTTGTTACTGGGCAATTAACCCGCATGGACGGGCTCAAGACAACCAGCCATAAGGAGCAATACTGAGGGGAGGGTCATGGGGTGTGAGAGAGAGAACCCTGGGAACAGGAGGCGGAATTCGGGCCTTCACATGCGCACCGCCGGGGTTTACCTCCTCCCGCCCCCACTCCTCTCCTACCCTGGGCCTGCCTGTGAGTCTATGTGGAATCCAACTCGTCTCCGTGGGGGACTTGGTTTGGGGGTTCTAGTCTCTGAGTGTCTTTGAATTCAGACCAAATTTGGGATGAAACTGTATCACAAACACCCCCCCCCCCATCCTAACACCAACTGTAAGGCCCCAAATTACCATAGAGGCAGGTGTAACATGGATCCTCCCCCCCCGCAACACCCCCGTCCAGAGCCCAGGCGCCTGCTTGTGGCCCAGACAGCCCCACGCAGACAGCTGCTGCTCCCCTGGGCTCCGCTCCTGCTGTTGGGACCAGGCGGGCTGCAGGGGAAGAGTTCACAGCCTCCATGGCAGGCTGGCAGCTGGGGCTCCAGATGTGGGGGAGCCCGGAGCCTGGAGGTAGGGTTACACCCAAGTGGTCCGTTTCCTTTCCCGGGAGGGACGGGAATGTCGAGGGGGGGGGGGTGTCTGGGATTGGAGAATCAGGGGAGGGGCTAATTCCTACTTCCCCCTCCCCCCAGCTCTGCTGCTAGGCCCCTTCCTGGATGTGGGTAACTGGGGGAGCTTGATGAATGGACCCAGGTCCCCAACCAATAGGGGGACAAGCCTCCACCTGCTTGGAGTCTTTCCTGCGCGTGAAGAGAACCTGACTCGGATGTCCCAAGACCCTGCCAGAATCCTCCAGCCAGAGCAGCTGGTGAGAGGAGCCGGACCCCCTCTCAAGTCCTTCCTTTTGTCCACAGTGAATACGGCAGGATTTGGTTTCTCCACTGACACTCCTCCCGCCACCCCCCTACCCTCCCCCCAGCCCAGCCACTGGCCCAGGGCTCCCATCCATCCTGTCTCAGGCTGGGCCTCTCCAGGACACAAAGAAGGCATCTCAGGTTCCCTTGTCGGGGAGCTTGCCCTTTGATCTGCCCCCTCCTCCCACCCTGGGGGTGCTGGGGTGCCCCAGGCAAAGCTCCATCCAGGGACAGGCACCCAAAGATAAGATCTGGGATGGGAGGGAGTCCAGGGCGCAGGGACTTCAGAGGAGTGCCGACAGCCCCTGCCCCAGCTCACCTCTGCCTGCTCGCCTCGGCTAGGCTCCCTCCCTGTGCATCTGCCAGTGCTCAGTCCCCCTCGCCCGCAAGCCTGAATCAGGACTTTACGAAGCCCTTTCACAGCTGTGGTTTCACACGGCTGTCTCGTTGGCCCTAGCAGAGAGCCATTATTGGACCCACTTTATAGATGAGACGACTGACACCCAAAGGTTTGCCCCAGGGCCCCTGATAGTAAGAGGCAGAGCCAAGCCAGGAGCCATAGCTGTGCCCCTGGCACCCCATCTCCTGTTCCTCCCCCGAGGCAGACCCTATAGTGTCCACCTGGCAGCATGCTGAGTGCACAGGTGCCCGACACCCTTCCCCCTCCCCCTCCCCCGTGGTGGCCAGGGGGTGGGGAGTGGAAGGGGGAGCACAGCGAGTTTTAGGGCAGTGAAATTATTCTGTATGATACTAGCACGGTGGATACATGTCATTATTTGTTTGTCCAAACCCATAGACTGTACTACCCTAAAAGTGAGCTCATGTAAATACGGGCTTTAGGTGACGATAATGTTTTCATGTAGCTTCATCAGTGTCCCACGTGCACCGCTGGAGTGTAGGATGGAGACAGTGGGGAGGGCTGTGCTGCGGGACAGAGACAGGGGACCTAGGGAAACTCGGTACTTTCCGCTCCGTTTGCTGGGACCCTAAAGTTGCTCTGCACAATAAAGTCTATTAATTTTTTTTAAAAGAACAGAGCAAGGAAGGAGCAGCTTCTGTTATTGATTTGGTTTTGGAGGAGTGGTGAAGATAAGCGAATTCTTGTTGCATGCTGAGCACGTTGACATTGAGGTGTTGGGAGAACATGCAAAAGGCAGCATCTGACAGGCAACCAGGAGATGGGGTTTGGAGAGAGATGGTGTGGAGGTAACACACGCGGGCCATTTAGAGTGGGGATGGGGCCCACACGGGCAGTGGGTCATGTGACACAGGAAGGCAGCCCGGCCTGGAGAGGGTACACGGCATAGAAGGGGACCCACACGCTCTGGGGTGGCTGCAGTGAGCGGAGGTGCTGGTGGAGAGGCAGTTCCGTGTCTGGGCAGCGGGGCAGGGGCAGGGGCAGCGCAGCGAAGAGAGGGGTTCTGTTTCTGGGAAGGTGGGTGTCCGTTCCCAGAAGGTTTTTCCCTCTGATCTCAGAAGGCTGAGAGGGTGAGGCCTGGGAGTGCAGAGTTGGGTGCCACCCGGAGGGAGGCCAGCTTGGGCAGGAGACGGGTGGGGGACTGGAGGACGGCTGGGTGCTGTTGGTTGAGGCTGGAAGGGAGGAGGGGTGAGCCTCTCTTTCCCTGAATCTGTAGTTTGGCAGGGAAGTGAGAGGATGGGGGTTTGAGGGTGTCGGGGGTTCAGAGAAGGTGTTTATAGGATGAGGGAAGTGGGAGACTGTTTATAGACTGAGGGGACAGCCCTCAGAGGGGACCCAGAGCACAGGTGGAGGAGTAGGGACTTTGTCATGGATTGTTTCCATTTATTGTAGAAAAACTATTACACCAATAAAAATTTTTTGGGGGGGCGGGGGGAAACACTCATAATTCCACCTCTCACCTTACTCAACGATGTCGAGTTTTTCCTGGCAGAGAGAGGCAGGGACTCCAGGAGGTGCTGTCCCAGGACCTCATCCTCCCCAGGGATGAGAAAGGGGCTGGGCACTGAGGACTCACACAGCCGCCAGGGGCTTTCACATCGAATCTATCAGATTTGAGTAAAAACATTGAGCCCTGGCCCCCCTCCCCACCTCCCACCCCCACACCTCCCTCACCAGCTCCTGGTCCAGGTCCCCTCTCCAACGGCTGTCTTCCCCGGGCCACCCCTTAGCAGGGTACCACCCTGAACCCCACGTGAAGGGGGTGGAAGGGCCACAGCGCTGATGGGGGGCTGGGTGGTAATTGAATCCAGGGGCCTTGAGACACAGGCCAATGGCTTTTCCCTGCCTAATTAGAGGGATTTTTTTTTTTAAACCCAGGAAACAAATCCATATGGTCCACGATTGTTTCTCAGGCTCTTTACCCTCCTGAAGTCGTAAATGTCGTGGGCTTTTTAGCACCAGAGGATTGGGAAGGGGGAGGGGCCGCGGGCTTAGGTTTCTCTGCTGGAGCCCAGTCCAGGATCTGGGGCCTCCTGGGGTCCTGCCCCCGACCCCATCCGTTCAGCCACCTCGGTTCCCTCTACAAGTCCTGGCAGGCGGCCTCCACTGCCACCCACACAAGTTTCCCCTTCTCCCCAAGGCCTCTCCTCTGGCCAAGAGCTCTCCCCCAACCCAGCCTTTCTCCCCCTCCTGCCCTGCCAGGAACATCGCTTCCCCTCTGCCCTCCCCCACATGTCCTGCACTGGTGCCCACTGCCCCTCGGCTGGCTGCTGTCCTCCCAGTGTGACCTGTTCCCACCATCCGATTGGGAGCTGACAAGAGACAAGAGAACCATGTGTTTCCGTTGGTCTGGGGCTTCTGAAGGGTTGCTCCAGGCAACCTTTATCTGCGCTAAGGAGCAGAAGGCACTGAGGTCAGACCTAGGGCGGTGGGAGGGAGAGGGCAGAGCTTTGCTATTTGTACACGGAGCTGCAGGAAGCTGGAACCCGGAGTCACACCCGTGAGCTGCTGACCACACGCATCACTGGCTGCCTCGCTGCACCAGGGCCCGGGGTCCTCCCCGGTGGAACCGGGGCCCGGGGTCCTCCCTGGTGGAACCGGGGCCTGGGGTCCTCCCTGGTGGAACCGGGGCTGGGGGTCGTGGTAGGGTTTGTGTGTTGTTGTTTTTGCAAAACTGGAGAGAAGCTCCTTTGGTCAGTGGCCAATGACCTTGCTCAGGGCCTTCGGAGCTAGGAGGTCATTTTGGGAGAGACCTGGGAGTTCATGGGTGGGGAGCAAGGAGCCTGCTTTATGCTCCTGAATCCTCTGGAATTTGCTGCGTTTTGGGAATTTGCAGATAGTACTATCTTGCCCTTGAGATCCGCCATCTCCAGGGCATTGTGAGAAGGGTCCAGGTATTTGGGGTCCAAGGCCTCAAATGGGTTCCCATGTGCGCTGTGCATCCATGGCGTGAACTTGGGAGAGCCATATACCCCTCTGAGCCTCAGTTTCCTCATCTGTACAATGGGATGAGTACAGTATTGTTCCTCAGCCCAGCACGGGGTGTGGGGGATTCATTAGTAAGAGCCAGTCCCCAGTTCTCAAGGAGCTTCCAGTTCCGGTGAAATGAAGAAGAGACGTGAGTGGAAATCTAAAGGGGGTTGGAGTGGAGATGGTGTGTACGAGGAGCACAGCCCAGAAGGCGGACAGGTGTCTGATGCATTAGTCTCCAGCTCCATGTCAGCTGCAGCCACGCTCAGCCATCGTCCCTCGACTTACTCCCCCTGCCCCCAGCCTTCTTCCAGCTCCTGCCTGGAGGCCTCGGTTATGTCTGTCTCACAGTTAGTGTCTGTGGGTGGCTTTTCCTTCTCTGCTTCGTGGGCCAAGAGTGGGGGAAGGCGCGAGCTGCTGGTCTGGCTGGAGTCAGAGGGACGATGTGAATGGCTTTGCCAAACCGTGTCAAGCTGGATTAAGTCCCAGGGCTGGTCCCCCATTAACACACTTCTCTCCCTGCACTCTCCCACTCTCCGTCCTTCCCTCTGCGCACAGTTGGGTTCCAAGTTCGCCTTGATTAGCAGGCTCAGTCCTGGCTGCCTGGTGGGAGGGCTCTGTGGGCAAGGAGGCTGCAATGCACAAGGGCCTGGGGGAAGGGTTCAGTGTGGATAGAGACAGTGGCAGAGATGAATCGGCTTATAATTTAATAAAAGATATCAGGCAAGGACTCGGTATAGAATCGAGCCCTTTCTATGCAAAGTGCCGAGGAGCTTCTGGAGGAAGTAAGAGTGAGATCCCGGAGGGCTTCCGGGAGGAGCTGGGAAAGGGACATGGCTACAGGTAGGGCTGGGGAGAGGGCTCTGCAGGCAGCCAGCGCAGCAATAAAGGCCCCAATGGGAAGCGTGAGCTGTATTTGGGGAACACAAGCCACCCAGTCAGACTGCCACTGGGAGATAGGCCGGAAGGGCAGGGTGGGGCTCTCATGGGGGCCTCTAATGCCAGGATGGGATGACAGTGACTCAGATATCCACTGTGGCCCACAGTTGTGCTAGGTCTAGCCTTAAAGCGTTAAGTTTTACTGCCAATTTCCAAGGGAGCTGCTGTAGCCTCCCATTGTACATCTGAGAAACAAAGGCTAAATGACCATATGGGACTACCTTCCCCTCGACCCCAGGCCACAGTTTGCACCCAGAACTGTGTGACTCTTAGGCTCACATCCTTCCCACCTGAGTCCTTGGGTGATGAGGCCAAAATAACCAGCAGCCAAAGTGGGAAGGGTCTTCTCCCAGGTGGGCCTCGCACCTCTGTTTCAGGGACCCAGGCAGGGCCCAGCAGAGCCCAGAGTAGGGCGGGGGTGCGGTGTCTTGAGAAAGCAGGCTTGTCTGAATCCCAGACTGAGGGCTCAGCCCTGAGGAGTCTCTGTGGACAGGCAGCATGGGGGGCATTTGGGAATAGGCAGAGGGATCCGGCCAGGCCCCCCGGGGTGGGACTCGGAGCTGCACTGTGGCCGTGCTGGCCTCCTGCCCCCTCCACCAGGCCGGGCCTGTGTGGCTCTGTGCCAGGCTCCCAGTGGCGCCAGCCTCCTGCAGCCTGGGTGGGGGCTGGGCGCAGGGCAGGGGTGGGGGTGCTGGTGGCGGCACCAAGGTTAAGACACCAGGCTCAGAATCGGGATCCCCTTTCTTCTTCCCCTTGTGGGTGCCAGCTGTCCCTGCCACTCTTTGCAGGAGGGGGCAGGGGATTCTGGAAGGGAAATGAACCTTTGGAAATACCCAAACGGGGTATTTCCAGTCCCCACCCCAGGTTCCCAGTCTCCCCACACCAGCCCCTTGTCCCGCCCTTCATGCCCACCTCACCCTCAGCCCAATGGTGGCAGACTCGGCCTGCCTTGGGGGAAGAACAGGAGATGGGGTGCCAGGGGGGCAGCTATGGCTCCCGGCTTGGCTCTGCCACTTACTGGCAGGGGCCCTGGGGCAAGCCTTTGGGTGTCAGTTGTCTCATCTATAAAGTGGGTCCAATAGTGGCTCTCTGACAGGGCTAAGGAGACAGCTGTGTGAAACCACAGCCGTGAAAGGGCTTCATAAAGTTAAAGTGTATTCTGTCATCATTAAGCTGTGTCGCCAGAC
This sequence comes from Myotis nattereri, assembly GCF_964212035.1. Lineage (NCBI taxonomy): Eukaryota > Metazoa > Chordata > Mammalia > Chiroptera > Vespertilionidae > Myotis > Myotis nattereri. The sequence goes on from NC_138091.1 coordinate 45,705,767, forward strand.
GCCCGGTTACAGCTGCTGTGCTGCCTGGTTCACCCACTTCAGTGGGTGTGGTTAGCCTCGGTCCCTCAGGGTCCCCTAGGTCTCCAGGTCCTCTCCCTCACTTTGAGGCCAAACCAGGAGCCAGAGTCTAAGGACCCAGGCTATGGCTCCCACTGACACTCCTACCCTGACCCTTAACAGGGCTCAGGGGCACACCCTCCCAGGCCTGGACTGTGGCTGCCCCTGTGTCCTTAATGGAGATTCTTCCTTGATGGAGGGCTGCCTGGCATTTGGGCATCAAATCTGAGTTTGGGTCAGCCCAAGACAGCCTCTATGCCAGTCTGCCAAGCAGACCTCTTTCTTGCCAAGAGAGGCATTGCCATGCTCCCAGATGGGGGAGCCAAGCCCCTGCTCCTGGCACCCATGCTCCCTCCCCTGTCCCTTGACTAGCCAGACACCGGGTGGGAGAGGGGTGGGTGACACAAGCTGGCCTGGCCTGCAGCCCTCCCTCCCAGCACCCCCTCCTCACCTGAGTCACTGTTCTGGGGCTTTTCCGGCAGCCTCCCCGGAGAGGCATGAGACAGGCTCCAGCCTGACAGGCATGGGGCACTCTGGGCACGTGCCCAGCCCATGTGTTACCCCAGGAAGGGGCGGGGCTGGACGTGCAGAGCTGCCGAGGTGGCTTCTGCATGAACCTATTGTGACTCTGGCAGCTTCTTCGGTCCTGCCCGGCCTTCAGCCTTTCCCCTGGAAGGGATGGAGTGAGGCTCTCACTCCCAGAGCCTAGTGCAGGGGTGGGCAAACTTTTTGACTCGAGGGCCACAATGGGTTCTTAAACTGGACCGGAGGGCCGGAACAAAAGCATGGATGGAGTGTTTGTGTGAACTAATATAAATTCAAAGTAAACATCATTACACAAAAGGGCATGGTCTTTTTTTTCCAATAGTTTTATTCATTTCAAATGGGCCGGATCTGGCCCGCAGGCCGTAGTTTGCCCACAGCTGGCCTAGTGGCTGCTGAGTAGAGCCTCAGTGAGGTGGCATTTTGACAGGGGTTCTAGGTTGTGGTTCTTCTGGCAGAATCCAATCCCACTTAGATTTTCAGACAATTTCCCTCTTCATTCTAACTGAGCTCCTTGAGACCAAGGCACTGGTTCTTGCTCATTAATCCTGCCCCAGTGGCACTGAGATGGATGTGAGGGGGGTACAGAGCAAGATGGTTGGGACAACCAGAGAGTAGGACCCTGAGGACCAAAGCTGACCCCTTTAAGCTGGCTTGGACCCTCACCCAGAGGGGCTGGCTGGTGGACCTACGCTGGGGAGCCCAAGTTGAGAGGGATGGCTCAAGCCACCCAGCTTGAAACCTTTAAGCCTCCTGACCATGGAGGTCACACCCTCCTCCTCTTCCCCACAAAGAAGTCCCTCCTCATCCTAGGACATGCCCCATTTCCTCCCCCTCTCAGCAAAGCTTTAAGGAGAAACGTTTCTATACAGCGGTATCTCCACTGTCTCACCTGCCACCTCCCCTCCCACCATTCACTGGTTTCTGTACCTCCCACGGTCCAATCCAGGGGCTCATCCCAGCCTTCTCCCTCCCAGACCTCCCTGCAGCACCTGCACTGGGGTCACCTGCTGCTCCCTCCTGGAGACTGGCTCCTTCCTTAGGCCTCCTTGATGCTGCAAGATCAGGTGCCCCAGATCACTGACCGGCCCTTCTTGACCATCTCTGCCTCCTCATCCTCCTGGGTCACCTCAGCAGGCCTAGCCGCAGGGCTCTCTCTCCCTCTGTCCCAGGGGTCCTCACTCTGTGCCTGGCAGACGATCACAAAGCACTCCCTGGGATTTCCTGTGGCCCTGGAATTTTCTGGAGCCCCTGACTTGTATAAGTGTCTCCTGCCTTTTTCCATGGAGGTCCCACCGACTTCCCAAACTCAGCAGGGAATTCTGGATCCTCCACCAAAGCCCGCCTCTCCTCCAGGCCTCTGTCTCCCCGCAGCTGCCAACGCTGGAGGCTGGGAGTCCCGGAGACTCCCCTCCGCCTTCCTGCTTCCCATCTGATCTCGTGCCAAGCGGAGTTCATTCTTCCTTCTTAATGTTTCCTGAATTGCTTCCCTCTTTTTCCTCCCCACTGCTCGTTTCTGTGCCTGAAGCACCAACCTCCCGGCTGGTCTCCTGCCTCTGGTTCCTTCCTCCCTACACAATGCTTTGCTGCTCAACCAACCTCAGCACCAGCCCGTTCAGTCCAAATTCCTCCGCCGGGCATTCTGGTCCCTGCCAGATCTGCCTGATTGTCACCTTGTTCCCATGATAACGTATGGTCAAAGCTAACCCGTCCTCGTTCCCCGTTCTTGTGCCTTTGCTCCAGCTGTTTCCTTTGCTGGAGATATTCTCCCCACCCATTTTCCATCCCCACAACCCAAATCCTGTCCATCCTTCAGAACCTCAAAACTCAGATCAAGGCCTCCCCCTCCCAGACCCTCCCTAGGTCCCTGCAGCCTTGAGGAGTTCCTCCTCAGATCCCCAGTGCCTCCTGGGTGCTCTGTGCCCTATGTCCGTGCTGTTTCATGATTCTTACGAGAAAGACACACCTGGGTCTAGGGGTGGGATGTCACTCAGACTGCCTGGTGAGGAGGAAGGAGCTACATTTGTTGTTTTTGGGGGGCCCCCTTTTCATAATTGTACCTCAACTTCTCCCACTCTCAGTCCCCATGCTGCAGGCAGGGCATAACCCCTGCCCAGGAAATGGAGCCCTGGAAAGGGACCTCCATCTTAGCCATCAGTGATTGACATTCCTGGGGATGGGCCAATCAGAACCAAGGACGCCTGGAGACTTTCTGCAGGAGTTCTAGGACTTGAGGCTGTCTTTCCCAGGAGCTTGAACCTGAAGCTGTGCAGCCTTTTATCAGCACAAGGGACTTGTCTATGGGAGGAAATGGAGGCAAGCGATGGAGAGGGAGACACTGGGTCCTGGGATGTTGTTTGAGCCTCTGAATCAAGCTGTGCCTAGAGTCAGCCCTACCCACCCCCCATCCCCCAATCACTTCTGAGAGTACATTCCCTTGACCCACCCTGGGTTTGGTTTCCTCCTCCTTGCATTACAAAGACGCTGAGCTGGTGCACAGGGTGAGAAGAGGGAATCTCAGCAGCATCTTCCAGGAGGTCATGGTGTGACCTCCCTTGGTTCCAAGGTTGAGCCATGGAAGCCTGGCTGCCCTGTGCCCTGGCTGCCCTGTGCCCTGACCCGCTGGCACCCCAAGGTCCGTAGGAGTAGATGAGAACCATCTGGACCATGGAGTGAAGCCTTAGGCCCCGAGGCAGGGCTGGGTCTCCGGAATGTGGATGCTGAGCCCAGGCTCAGGATGGAGAGTGTTGAGGGGGCATCAGGCTCCTGCTGCCTGAAACAAAAGATCCCCAGACGCTATGAGTCATTAGAATATGGGAGGGGGATGGGAGGAGGCTCAATCCCACCTTTCCCAGGAGCCCTTGGGGAATATAGCTGGAAACAGCTGGAGCAGGGGTTACCGGGAAGGGAGCACAGGGACTGGGACGTGCCCGGATGCTGTGGGAAGAGGGCAGGACTGAGTGCCCTGGGAGGGATGGGGGTTGAGAGCAGAATGTTCCTGAATGTTCCTTCATGATGGAGCCTTAGGGAAATGCTCCCGGCCTCTCCTCTGACATGGTGGGGGGCTGGGACAGGTAGATTGAGGTGTGGAAGTGGGGAGCCCTAACTTCCCGTTGAACCTGGGAGGAATCACCATAGATGTGGGGATGGAAGGGCTGCTCAGGGTCTGCCTTGGGAAGACGACTGGGTGCCCGTCTGAATGAAGGTGCTGCATCAGAGGCCCCCCAAGGATTTGTGCTGAGAACTGGGGAGTCTTTTATGAATCTGGAGAGTGATCTGGGGTCTGAGGCAGGGCTCAGGGCAGGCAGCTTGCTGAAGAGGAGCCTGGTGTAGCCGGGAGGGGTCAGCATGAGGCAAGGGTGTTGGGGGAGTCAGAGATAAGGGGGCATGAGGCTGAAGGAGCCCTCCTTGCTTCCGCTCTTCTACACCCAGATTCCTGAGAGCTTGGTCTTCCCCCCTGGCCTTCTGCCCACCAGCTGCCACAGAGTGAGGGAGGAATCTGCTTTGCATTATCAGAGGAGCCGCGTCCCCCCCGGCATATGGTCAGCAGACCCCCCCAGCCAGGAGCATCATGGGAAATGTCTTCTCCTGACCCCAGCTCTGGCCCAGCCCCTTCTTCCCCTAGAGCAGTGGTTCTCAACCTTCTGGCCCTTTAATACAGTTCCTCATGTTGTGACCCAACCATAAAGTTATTTTCGTTGCTACTTCATAACTGTAATGTTGCCACTGTTATGAATCGTCATGTAAATATCTGATGTGCAGGATGGCCTTAGGCGACCCCTGTGAAAGGGTGGTTCCACCGCCAAAGGGGTCGCAACCCACAGGTTGAGAACCGCTGCCCTAGAGCCTGGGGCTCTGAGCTCAGTGGCCCCACCACACCCCGCCCCAGTGGATGAAGAGGCTTTTCACATCGTTCCAAGTCTCGTCTGGGCCTCACTGATCTGCATGAAAGAGGCGGGGGAGGCCCTAGGGGAAGAGAAGGGGCTCTAATGGGCCAGCCAAGGTGAAAGGTCTCACCCTCTAGCCTAGAGGACGAAAGAGACAAAGAGATGTTCCCCCAACCTGGGCGAGAGGAGAGAGGCCTTGGGGGTGGCGGGTGGGGGTAGCGGGTGGGGGTGGCCGGTCAGGTGGGAAGGAGAACTATAGGCCTCAGACCCAAGGAGACTGACACAGGAAGAAGCAAGGGAGCACCTATCTGTCCTCTGAGCCCACATCTGGTCAAGTTCACAGCTGGCTGGACCCAGAATGAGTCCTCCTCTGGGAGGATGAAGCTCTGGAGCTGCCCGAGTGACAGCCACGTAGAGCTACTGAGCACTGGCAACGGGCTAGCCCAGTGGTCGGCAAACTGCGGCTCGGCAAACCGCGGCTCGCGAGCCACATGTGGCTCTTTGGCCCCTTGAGCGTGGCTCTTCCACAAAATACCACGTGCGGGCGTGCACGTACAGTGCGGTTGAAACTTCGTGGCCCATGCGCAGAAGTCGGTATTTTGTGGAAGAGCCACACTCAAGGGGCCAAAGAGCCGCGAGCCACGGTTTGCCGACCACTGCCTAGACCAACTGAGATGTACTGTAAGAGCAGAATACATCCTGAATTTTGAAAGCTTAGTAGGGGAAAAAAAGTAACAAACACTTCATTGGTCATTTTAAAATACCGATTACATGTTGAATGATGCTTTGGACATATTGGGCTAAATAAAATACGGTAAGTAAATCTCCTCTGCTGCTTTTTACTTTTGTAAGGTGGCTACTAAAAAATTGAGAATCACATATGCCACTTGCATCCTATTTCTATCAGCCGGGGCTGCTTCAGAGCACGCCACTCATTCGGTCGACAAGGTTTTATTGGGTGCTAGCTCTATGCCAGGCAAGGTGCTGGGGATTAGAAAGTGAGCAAAACCAGACCCTGTCTCTGGTTTCCTGGAGTTTACAGTAATCAAATAATCACTCAGACGGGTGCCTAATTGCAGAGAGACAAGTGCTCGAGAGAGAAAGAGTGGAGCGTGGTCTTCTCTGAACCTGGGATCAAGAAGCCTGCGTTGGGCCCAGGGTGTGGTGAGAGCTTCCCCAGCGAAGCACCGAGCTGGGGGGTAACTTGGAAAAGAAGGGAGAGTGTCCCAGGCAGAAAGGACAGCACATGCTACAGCCCCTGGCTCTCTTCTGTCTCTTAGGGCCTTTGCTGAGCTGGCTCCTCTGCCAGGGACACTGTCCTCCCCCAGCTCATTGATTCCACTCAGCCCTAAGGACTCAGCTTCAATGGCCCTTTTCTAACAGACCTTCCCTAGTCCCTGGCAGGGGTGGGTCTGGGCTGGGACCTCCCATGCACCCCTCGCGTGGCGCTGGGCACCGTATGGGGCCTGCTGCTGTGTCCCCCTTGAGACTGCAAGGTCGCTGCAGGCAGGGACTGGTGTCTCCCTTATCCACGCAGGCAGCGTCGGGCTCTCCTTCCCCAGGTGCCATGTCTCCCCCGTCAGAACGGAGGCTCCCTTGGGACAGGAATGGTGCCTCCCTCGTCAGATTAGAAGTATCCTCAAGCCTGGGACTGGCTCCTCCCCATCAGATGGGAGGTTCACTCAGGACAGAGACCATCTCCCCATCACACTGCACCCTGGGTGCTACCCAAGTACCAGGGTCACTTCTCCCACCTATCGCATCCCCAACACACCTTCCTCACAACTCCATCTGGGGGTGGAAGATGGAAGACAGCCTCACTCTTGGCTGGGGCCCCGCTGACCCCTCCCGGGAATCTGAGGTCGGGAAGGCTGTTTGTTTTTCTTTCTGGGAAGACCAAGCCTCCCGTGCTTTTCCCAACAACCGTGAGCCAGCCCCGCCAGAGGTCGGAGGACCTGGCCGAGGGACCAGCAGGGGCTGAGCGGCTCTGACCAGCTGCCTGGCCGGCCTTGGAGAGGGGAACAGGCCTGGGGCCCGGAAACCCGCAGCTCAGGGAGCTCCCAGGCCCGGGCCAAGCAGGGCTCCAAGCCAGGCTGGCAGGAGCCAGCGTTGGGAGAGCCACAGGGAGGGCTTGCCTAACTCCAGGTCGGGTCAGCCAGGCTTCCTCGCGGCCATCTGGAGCCAGAGCCTGTGCGCGTGTTTGAGGAGGCGGGGGGAGTGTCTCCCAGGCCGTGTGGGTGGCTGGGAGCCGCGGGGCTGTGATCTGGCCGTTCCAGCAAGCCCCTGGCTCCCCTGTGGTCACTTTCACTTCTGACATCTGGTCAAGTTTGCAGCTGGCCGGCTTTCTGCAGGGCCATGTTCACTTTCCCTCTCCCAGATCAGGGAACAAAGCGCTCCCACTCCCTCCCTACCCCACGGAAGTTAACTCCGTGGCTACTATACGAGTGCATTTGCTGGATGTCTGTTAAAACTTCTCCATGTGGTGTGCGTACAGGAGGGAGACGGGGCAGAGAAACGGGACGGGACCAGAGTTGGAAATGACACCTGGGTCCTTATGACACAGCCAACCTCCGCCAACTCAAAACACATGCGTTTCCGGAAAGTCACCGCACCCATTTTCTTTCTTTGCTATTTAATGTTCATCATTTATGTTTTATGTGTAAGTTTCAGGAAGGCCCAAGAAATGGTTACACAGGGTGCGAGGGGAAGGTGTCGGGAGTCTGGAGCTCACAGCCCCCCAGCTGGGGGGCCCAAAGGGTTCCATCTCCGCCCAAAGGGAGGTAGGAGGGGCCCCAGACCCAAACACATGCTAAAACATACCTGCCTCCCTCCAACCGCTCCCAACCGCTGGGGCGGAAAATAAATACACTCAGACTCTGTCCCGCTCCCGGGCGCACAGGCGAGGAGCCAGCGGGTGAGTTTCCCCCTCCCATCACAGATTGAGGTCCAAGGAACGCCATCTACATACAATGTTCCCGGTCCCTGGCAGGGGGTTGGGAGAACCCTGGGCGGGGGAGGGGGTGGCTGTCCGCTCACCCCCTGCTCTGGGCTCCTTCATGCTAAATAGAGGGGGGAGCCATTCATTCCAACATCAAGCAAAACAGAACAGGCCAGGAGGGACCTCCAGGCCCCTTCCTGGCACCAAGCTAGGGAAAAAGCTGTCCTTTGTGGGGCCCTTGAGACTTTGGACAGACCGTCCAGGGCCCGCAGTTTAACTCCATTCCTTCTTGCTGCATTCCCAGACTGGTCCAAGTTTCTTCATCGCAACCTTCGGGGCCCCGCCAAACCCGTGGCTTCAGGGGAGGGGAGGCGGGGGCCGCATTCCTCCATGTGCAGGCCCTTGGAAGGCAGGCGCCAGCTCGAGCCTCAGCCGTCCTTGGCCCGCCAAACCCGGGGGCGAGGGAAGACGGCCGAGCAGAGTTCAATTCCCTGTGATGCTTCTCTGGCAGCTGCCCCGGGGCAGGATCCGGTCCCAGCCCAAGAGAAAGAACTCGTGGAGAAAAGATTTCTCATCTGCTGTGTGTGAGTATGTGTGTGTGTGTTGTATGTGGGGGGGGTCCTTAGCCCCTAACCCCGAGTACTGCCTGTGTTGACTCTGGGTCTGTGCCAGGATGGAAGGCACCTACAGACTGGGCCACACCCAAGATGCCACACTGACATGCCTGAGGGGGGCAGGAAGGGGGAAGTGGCACCCCTTCCCACAAACCCCAAGCTGACTCAGGTTATGATGGATCCATGGACCAAGCCTTGGGTAAAGCATCCTGTGTCCCCCAGGGTTGAACAGGCCTGGAGATGGTGGAGGGTGGACTGGATCTGGCTGTACAACACTCCCCAGGGGGTCGCCTGGCCCCTCTCTCCCAGCCTTTAAGCAAAGCTGAGGCTTGCACCCCTCGTTCAGAGAGGAGGTGGCCAGCCCACACTTGGCCACCCTGTTGCTGGGTGGCTTTGGGCCAGTCACTGCCTCTCTCTGGGCCTTGCTGTCCTGTAGGTAAAAAAGCGGGTGGACTAGATTTCAGTGCCCCCTTCCCGCTCCGACAAGCCTTCGAGCCTCTTCATCTTTGGCCAGAGGGGGGGTGGGGAGTGGGGGTGAGGGGCTGAGGGAGGGTTTAGGCCACATGATGCTCCCTCTTTCCCCAGGTTCACAGTGTAGAGTCCACGGCTCTGGTTCCTCAGTCTCTCTCTGAGTCTCTGGGGCCTTGTCATCACCCCAACACCATCCCTGGTGTCAGCCCCCCAGCTCTGACACCTGCTATGGTGGGAGGAGCTGGCCCGCCTAGGAGTGTGGGGAGAAGGAGCGGAAGGCTGGAGATGGTGAGGGGCAGGGGCAGGGTGGGCAGGGGCACTTCTGGCGCTGCAGAGGGAGTGTGGTCGAAGCGATGGGGCCACAAGGGGTCAATGGCAGGGCTGTGGTTTAGGGGCCCGGGCTCCACAGCCCTGCCCACAGGAGCTCAGCTCTGATGCTGACCCCCGGGGGTTGGCTGGAGCATCAGTCATCGGAATGTGGGGCAGGGCAGGGCTCCCGGGTCAGCTCACACAGGGGACGTGGCGGTAGACTCGCTGCACAGGCTCTCCACGATGTCGGCTCGCTGGATGCGGCGCAGGGCAGCCAGGAGGGCGTCGAGCGTGGCGCTGTCCTGGGCGGCCCAGCTGGCGAGCAGGGCGCGGACAGGGCAGGCCTCGTGGGTGAAGGAGTCTATGTGCTCAGGCTGGTAGCCCAGCTCGTCTGCCAGGTGCCGCCAGGTGTCCCCCGCAGAGCCATTGAGCAGCTTCTCCACCTCCTCCCGCTTGGCCGGTGGCAGGCTGCTGTAGAGGCCTCCATCCCCCTTGAGGGCTGCCAAGAACCAGGGGGAGTCAGACACTACCCGCCAAGCCCTGGGCGCCCCTCTGCCCTTCCCCGGGGCCTACAGGCAGAGGGATGGCCAAGATGGGATCCTGGATCGGTGGGGGAGTGGGGGGTGCAAGCTGTGGAGGAGGTCTGGGGGGATGCTGACTCATGAGCCTCCCCACCCAGAGTCCAGCACTATCTCCACCCCCTGACCCCTTCCGTCGTCCCCCAGCAATTAACCAAGACAGAGGAGGAGACAAGACTGCTCAGTCCCAGACTCAGCTGTAGCAAGTGTCCTGGAGCTGGGCCGCTAATTAGGGGACATAATTAACTACTTGTTCCCCAGAAGTCCAGGGCAGGAGGCTAATTGCAGCCACTTGGGGGAGTAATTAGCCCTAGGGGGGACAATTAGCTTGATGAGTCTGGATGCTCCAGTTTGTCAAAGCCTCCATTTCTCAAGTCGCTCTGGGAAAAGGACTTCCCTCACCCCGACTCTCCCATCCTTCCACCCATCACCCCTAATGGCCCTGCTTCAGTCCCCGGCTCACCCTGGCCCGCGGCCGTCTGCGTGTGGGGCTGCTGGTCGTGCAGGCTCTGGCTGTCCACAGAGATGCCGCTGTCGCTGTGGAGTTTTTCTCCCTCGGGCGGGGGTGTCTGGTTCACCGGCCGGCTGTTGGCTCCTTGCTTGTTCTGCTTGCAGCTGTTCCACCTGGAGCCAGAGGACAGGCCCAGCCTCAGGGGGGATGGGGGTGGGGGGCGCACTGGCTAAGGCATCTGATGTGTGAGCCAGGGGCTCAGTGGGCACCCAACTATCACCCCTGCCACGGTGCCTAAGGTTCCCCTTTCTCTGCATAGTGGCCCGGGCCTACACGGAAAGCATCGTGAGGGCAGAGGGGCGCCCAGTGCTCGGTGCACACTGCAAGGGTTCAATACATGCTCCTGGGATGAATGACGCATGAATAAATGACTTCCCAGAATTCCACTTGCCCAATCTACTCTTGTAAAATGCTCGCACATGTGGGCAGGACACATGGAGTACAAGGACTTCCTCTGCTATTACAAGCACTAAGAAAAAGCGGCCAACAAGCCAAATGTCCATCCACAGGGAACTGGTTAAATACGTTATGACCCACCCATATTATTGCGTGAGTGGTTAGAAATGACCGGATGATCTGTATGTCTCAAGGAAAGCTCGCCTGAGGGGGGTTGGTGAAAAGTAAGTTGTAGAATATGTAAGTGTGATCCCAGTGGTGCTAAACCTGCGCGTTTACATGCAACTAGAAAGTTTTATGTGCATGTGTTTATAAATGCACAGAACATGGTTGGAAGGGACTCAAACAGATTCCGATGATGAGAGGGGTAGGATTTGAGGAGATAAAAGGGAGCTTTTGCTTTTGGCTTCACAAGACATTACTCTTGTGTGCATTTTCCCAAACAAGCCTATATTACTTTGATGTTTTGTTTCTTTTTAAGAATGAAAAATGCACTTAAACACTTTAAAATGCTTTCTGGCAGTCCTGGTTTTCTGGATGTGGATGCCACAGCCCCCCAAGTGTGACTTGGAAAGGAAAAGACGCGTGCACGTGTAGGTACCTGTGTGGGTCAATGGGGTTCAGGGAATGAGGACAGAGGCAGTTGGTAGAGCAAGCCTACTGTGTGCAGCTCAGCTCTCGGCTGAGTCATAGCGGGGAGAGCAGTGGGGGGCGTGGGGGAGGGCGGGAGAGAGTGGGCGGTGCTGACACCTGGAGGGACAGGGGCAGTCCCCCTCCCTGCCTGCTGACTGCCACGCCTGGGAGTGGAGCAGCTGATGGTGAGTGAGGATGAGCTTGCTTTGGGGTTAAGAGTGTCTGTCTGCATTTTCAGGTCAAGGTCACAGTAAAGCCCACCTTGAGAGCAAAGGTCTCCTCCTCTGCCCCGCCCCTCACCTCTTGAAGGCGATGTAGGCCACGAGGCCCACAACCACCGCGGCCAGGATGGAGCAGTAGACGGGGATGAGGTTGTCGTTGGAGCCTCGGGTCACCACGGGCTGGGAGCTGCCCATCACTGTCGTCACCACGTCTGCCACTGTGCTGGCCACGAGGTCTGGGTCTGGAGGTACCTCGGGCTCCTGGGTGCTGGGGACGGTGCTGTCCGAGCCCTCTGGGGGTGTGGCCCGTGTGGCCCAGCGGCCAGGGAGCTCTGGGAGGGACGGTGACAGGATTGAGCGCCCATTCCCCTCAGCCCTTCCCTTGGTGATCTGAGTCCCGAGTCCCCAGCCCACTCCAGGTGTTACCCATATCGTGGAGAGCAAGAGCCTGGGACGCAGGAGACCTAGGTCCCCTCCATTCCCCGCCCATAGAATGGGGATATTAAGTGAGATGGTCTCTAAGCTCCTTTCCACCCCGGAGGTAGCTGTGGTCCTAGAAATTGGGGGCCCAGAACCTGGCACACAAAGAAGAGGGCGTCAGCCCCGGGAAGCCTCTAGCTGGAGTCACTCTGGGAAATGTTGTGACCTCTCTGGCCCTAGGTTGCCCCAATGGCCTCAGTCGCCCCTGTCCTAAGGAAGGATGAGGGTACTCGGGTACTCCCCTCCCCCAATCCCCTCCCAGAGCTGGCACTCAGCCTCCTTTCCAGTCTCTGTTGTCTTAGCTCTAGGCTTGGGCAGGGCGGGGATGCCATTTGAGCTTGCTTCCAGCCAGCCAGTCCTTGGACAGCGGCTAGCCGTTTCCTGCCCCGCGTGGCCCTTGCACCCTCTGATCGTGCCACCCAGGGAAGAGTATCAAGTAGCCGGAACCCTCCCTGGGCCGGAGGCAGGCTGTTGGTGGAGAGAGGGCGGGTGAAGCAGGTACTGCCCAGCACCTCGGGGGATGGAGACCGTGCCTTGCCACCCACCTAGGCCTTCTCATGCCAGCTGGGTATTGCCAGCCTCTCTGGCAGGGGACCCAGGGATCTCCTGGCACCAGTGGGCGGGATTTTCCACTCTGTCACCCAGCTGGGGGCAGTTCCCTGGGGTGTGGGCTCTGGTCTGCCTGGGGGTGCCTGTCTGGGCAACGCTGCTTACCGGATCCGTCTTCACTTCCCACTCCTAGGGCAGGGGGGGAAAGCGGACGGGACATACCGATGGGGTGATGGGGAAGGCGCTCTGCCCTTCAGCTCAGCCTCACCCAGCTCCCAGTTTGCCCACCCAAGTTGGAGTCAGAACTGCCCAATGGTCTCTGGGCCTCCTGGCTCCAGACTAGGATGCTTCAAAGAGCCTTGTTTTCAGCACCTTCTGAGGGGTGAGGCCCCCAGATGTGAATCTGGAATCCATTTGGCTGGCACTGGGAAGGGGACTGCCATCTGCTGCCCCATTCCCCCAACTCAGTGCTGGGAGGGGGCGGGGCAGAAAAGGGAGGAGACGTAGCCCTGTCTTTCATAGCCCCAAAGAGGGCATTTGACCCAGGAGGGGGGTGGGGCTCCTCTTGTCCTGCTGGGGAACTGGGGAGGGCAGCCTGAGCCCTCAGATGACCCCACTCATCAGCTGAAGGTGTGGCGGTGAACCGGACCATCGCAGTGGGGAAGGGCTGCGAGCGGGTGGCAAGGGACAGGCCGGGCTGAAGACAGAGCTGTCCCGGGCATTTCCCCACATTGCTCCAATCCCCCCGGTGGGGGCTGGGGATGAGATCCAGATGTGGCCATGTCCACTAGCATTCCAGCCCCTAAGCCCTTGGCAGGTCCTGACAGCCGTTTCCGGAATGGGAGCTGCCAGACTGGGGGTGGGAAGAGGGACCAGGTTAGGCAATTGGGGGGCGGGGGGTCCTGCCCCAAGGGTGAGTGAGTCACCATGTTGACACCTGAAATGTATATGCGAGAAAGTACAATGCACTGCAGGGGAAGGGGCAACCCAGGGAGTGAATCAAATTCCATTTCCTGAAGGGTCCCTCTGCCCCCAGCCCACACTTAACCCTTCAGAGGCTCGCGTAGAGGGGCAGAGGGTAAACACAGCTCTCAGGGGGACCCTCCCCCTCCAGGGTGGCTGGGAAAGTGGGGTGCGATCTGGGAGGGGTCTATGAGTGCCCCTAAGAGGCAGAGCCCACCCCTCCCCCAGCCACCACCTTTCTTTGCTTTAACCGCGCCGCTGACTAAGTCCCCCCACCAGCCGGTCTGGACCTGCCCAGGGAGCTGTGCTGGTGCCTGCCTGTTGCCAGCAGCTGAGACTCCCTCCCTGCCCTGTGCCTGGCGCCACTTGCCTGTCTCCTGGCCCAGGGCAACCGGAACCACCGGAACCATCATGTTCTGTACCCCCATCCTCTTCCCACCCCCCAGCCCAATACAAGGAAGCGTCACGCACACACCTGGCTCAGCCCAACTGAACAGCCCCTCGGCCTGAGCCAGAGATCATGGAGGAAGGTTGTGTGGGAGCCAGTGTCAGACTGCAGGCTCCCCACAAGGGAGACCCCCCCATCTGACTGGGGACCGACTAAAGGCAGAGGCTGTGCTGCCGCCACCAGAATGAGGGCTCTCCTGGGAATGGGTGCTGGGGCCTTGACGCCCTCATCAGACCAAGGCGAGGCTGTCTCTCTCCCATCACACTTGGGGTGATGCAAGGAGGTGCTGTACTGCCTGCTGGGTATCCTGAGGGTTAGGGGAGTAGCTACGAGGCCCCGCCACAGGGTGAAGCATAGCCGGCCTCTCCCTGCAGCGGAAAAGCCCGCCCATCTCCCCGAGACAGGGCACCAACCAGAGACCCACACCGTCTGTTCTCACTGCCACGTGCTCTCCTCCCATCCCAGGATCCACCCCACCTCCTTCGGGCCTGGGGCTGGCTCAGGGGGGCACACACAACTCCCTCCCACCCTCCTCTGGGGGCTGGAGGGGGGGCTGAGGCCTCACTGCACCCCGCCTCTCATCCTGGGGCTCCTGCCACTCCCCCTCCACCCCAAAGTCCCACGCCCACACTTCCTTAGTGTCCCTGGGCCCAACTTCATCCCCGGCTAAACAGAAAATGACTGTAGACACACCCCCTCCCAGATACCACAGGTTGAAGCAGGCAGGCCGCCTTCTCTAACCCACAGCACTGCCCAGTGAGGAAACTGGGGTCCCCGATGGGAGTGACCCCTCCAACGACTCTCCCTCAGGGAGCAAGTGACAGGGTGGATTCCGCCTTAGGTCCCAGAGCCACTGACCGCCATGGACCTAGACCAGGCCTCCCTGCGAAGGGGCCCAGCTCCTGGTCCTCGAGCCCCTTCTCCGGTTCAGGAAGCCGCCCTGAGCTGTGGTCACAGTGGCCACTGCCCAGCTGCTTATCTGCCACCTGCCCAGTGCCAGCGGTCAGCCAGATGTGGCAGCTGGGCCTGGGAGGAGGAGGAGGATGGCCTTCCACACGCTTAGCTCAAAGGAGGGAAGAGGGAGAGGGGGCCTTTAAGGATCGGGAGCCACCCCTCCATCAGGCCTCAGGGAAGGTGGCCCCCGCTCAAGCCAGGCCTGGCCCCCCCCGGCCCCCAGGGGGCGCCCGCGGCGCGCTCACCCTCGCACTCGGCGTCGGCCCAGCGCGTGCACTCGCGCAGCTCGCGCTCGGTGTCCTCGCACACGGTGCACGGCAGGCACGGGTCCACGTGGTTGGCCTCGTCGGAGTACGTGCCGTCGGGGCACTCCTCGCACACGGTGTTCTGCTTGTCCTGGCAGGAGTACACGAGGCCCGAGCCCGCCTCGCACACGCGGCACGCCTCGCAGCGGCCCGTGGTCTCGTTCTGGTAGTAGCCGTAGGCGCAGCGGCACACGGCGTCGTCGGCCTCCACGCAGGGCGCCGACATGCTCTGCAGCCCCACGCACTCGGTGCACGGCTTGCAGGGCTCCGTGGCGCTCACCACGTCGGAGAACGTCACGCCTGCGGGCGAAGGGATGTGGGGGAGCGCTCGTGGGCCCAGATTTCAGTCGCCTGCCTGTTGGGCAGCTGGAACGCCAGGGCTGCAGGCTCTCCTGCCCTCCCTCCCTCGCCCACCTCTGCCAGGGCCTCTGCCAGGGCGCTGACTCCCTGGTTCAGCCTGGCCCCCTCATGGATTCCCACCCTCTCTCTCCCCTCGGGGCCCTGCTCCCAAGTCTGGGAAAGCTGGTGGCAACCCACTGGGAAGGAGGCAGGGGACAGGAGCCCCTGCTCCAGGCGGGGAAGCCGTGGCCCTGAGGCTGGGGCAGGTAAATTACTTGGCAAATTCTCTTAGAGAGTTCCCAGCAAGATTAAGGAATAATCTACAGGTGGTTCCCACCCAGCCCTCCCCGCAGGCCAGAGCTGGATTGTGAGCCCGGCCCAGGCATGGCGCCTCCTGCCCCAGCTGCCCTTCCACAGGTAGTGGTGGGGGGGGGGGGGAAGCTCAGGTGTGGCCCCAATGGGAGTAACTAGGGTTGGACAGCTTAAGTTCCCACCCATGGCGCTCCCCCACGCTGCTGAAAGGCTGGAGGGTAGGATGGGAATCCTGGCAAGCAAGTTCAGGTACAGCAGGAGGGACTGGAGCTAGAAAGAAAGAAGGACTTGCATATATCGTCCTCTGCCCTTTCAAAGGCCATAGAGGGGAGATTTCCAAGCTCACTCCTAAGGCAGCTCTCTTAATAATGGGGGGAGGGGTGCCAGGGGTGCCAGAGAAGAGGAGGCCCAGGCTGGAGAACTTGTGCCAATCTGAATCCAGGAGGATGCATCCTTGCTCCCAGGGGAGGAAGAGCAGGGGTTTAGCGACCTGAGAACCAGGGAAGGTCTGCTCAGAATGTGGAAGCAGAAGTGGAGAAAGTATCAGACGCCACTTTAGGGAAATCAAGGCCTGTTGTGGGGTCTGATCACAGCCCTCTCTAAAGGCCCCAAGAGACAACATGGAGCACTGGGTGGGTGGGGGGTGGGGGGTGGGGATGGAGGGTAAAGAAGCAAAGAAGAAAGCCAGACAGAGGTGAAAGGGGAATAAATTGGGGGGAGAAGAGAACAGAGTCCGTTCTGGCAGAGGGAGCCCTGTATTTTTCTTCCTAGGAATCAGGCAGATCTGGATTCAAAACTGCTTCCGTCACTTATTGGCTGTGTGACTCTGGGTGTTTTACGTAACCTCTCTGAGCTTTTTTCTTTCTCTGTAAAATAGGGAATAAAATATCTCCACTCACAGGGTTGTGGTGAGGAATAAGTGGAATTCCACTGCAAAGCGCTTGACACACAGGGATCTATAAAGGTCGGGCCCCTGGGGTGGGCAGTGATAAGTATGGTGGACTTCAGTCAGACAGCAGAAAGGACTTCCCACACAATCAGCCGAGGCAGGACTTACTTCCAGTTTAGATAAACAAGAGGCTCCTATCTGGTTGGCATGTGGTGGGGGGCCGAGGGGGGCGGGGTAGAGTCACCCTGAAGGGGAAGGGAGGGCCTTGCTCATGGGAAAATACAGAAAATTTGCAGAAAACTCCTGGGAAAGGGTTTTAAGGGGTGGGGAAAATGTGGTCTTTTTTGGCAGAGAATGAAGGCAGGAGCTTAATGGGTTTCCTTGTGGAAACGTTTGAGGATAGAAAGTCCACTGGGGTCTCTATTCCATAAAGTGGGCTTGTAAAGGCAGCCTGTTAACGCAGCTGCTGGGGAGTGAGGGGAGGAGGGAAGAGGAGGGGGGCAGGAGGAAATGGGAAGGAGGATTCCTGCCACCACCTCTGAGCTTGCTCCCCTCCCGGTCCCAGAACCTCCCTCCCCCAGGCTCCTCTATCCCACCCTTTGCTTTCACGGAAGATGAGTGGGGGCCCATCGGGGAGACTTCGGGTCCAGGGAGGAGAGGCCCTGGGATGGAGTCTAGGAAGTGAGAGAGGCAGTCGTGGGAGCTTCCGGGGTAGGCAATAGTTGGCCAACCCGTCCCTGGGATGGAAACCCTGTTAGGCTAGGGCCAGGGCAGGTGGCCAGATGACAGAAACATTACAGGATGTCCAGCCTCCCCACCCAGTCCCAGCATCCCTCTGCTGGGGGGTGGAGTTGTAGGAATCATAAGCACAGAGAGAGGAAAAGAGTATGTTGGGAAACACCAAGGAGTTGTGTTTGTCTGAAGGATGGAGAGGTGTGCAGGGTTTTTCCTGTTTTGTTTTTAAATATATTCTTATTGATTTCAGAAAGGAAGGGAGAGGGAGAAATAGCAACATCAATGATAAGGATCATTGACTGGCTGCCTCCTGCACGCCCCACACTGGGGATCGAGCCCACAACCCAAGCATGTGCCCTGTCCGGGAATCAAACAGTAACCTCCTGGTTCATAGATCTACGCTCACCCACTGAGCCAGGCCGGCTGGGCACGCAGGTGTTGGTAGAGGTGGTAGGGAGGCATCCAGAGGTAAGAGTAGGCTGGCAGGTGGGTTCAGTCCCCAGTTGCTGTACCGGGTTCCCAGCCTGATTATAGAATAGCTGGATATGGTTACCACAGGCCCTTGGATGGGCCGTGAGTGGCTGGGAGAAGGCAGATCTGATCTGACGGTGAGGAAAGCTTTCTGGGAAGGGTAGGCAACAGAGCAACTGAGCCCATAGCCCAGTCCTGGGCAAACTATGGCCCGCGGGCCGGATCCGGCCCGTTTGAAATGAATAAAACTAAAAAAAAAAAAAAGACCGTACCCTTTTATGTAATGATGTTTACTTTGAATTTATATTAGTTCACACAAACACTCCATCCATGCTTTTGTTCCGGCCCTCCGGTCCAGTTTAAGAACCCATTGTGGCCCTCGAGTCAAAAAGTTTGCCCACCCCTGCCATAGCCCGAAGACAGCGACTGAGGCTGGGGGCAGCCAGCAGAGCTGAGACCCCTGACTCCACAGCACACAGACTCCAGATGCACCACCTCGCAGCCTCCCTCACCCAGTAGGAAGACAGGATTCTCTCCTCTCCCCAAGGAAATCTCAGGTAGGAATGGCCACAGTGCCCCTCTCCCCACTAGAAGGCCATCCCTATAGTGCTCCACCCCCACCCCTGCTGCCTGGGGAAAGCTCTTGTCCTTAGTCAGAGCTGGAGAACAGCTGGCCTGGGAGGAGGGGTAGCCACACCCTCCCAGGATCCCCCAAGGTCAGTCTCCAGGGCAGCCAGTATTTGATCCTCCTCCCCTCCCCCCAAAACACCATTGATTTTGCAGTGCGGATGGTATTTTTAGCTCATCTTAGTGTCAGCTACTCCTCCCACCTGGCCACTCTTCTAGCCGGCTTCTCTGCTTGGGGGCTGGAAAGGGGCTCCCCCTTGGGGTCCCCCATCAGGCCCCCTCCTTCCTCTGCATACCTCTCTCATCCATTCTCAGCTTCCCCTTTCTGCCTCCTATCCTGCATCAGACCCATGTCCGGTGCCCATGCAGCTGTGGGCAGGAGACCCTGCCAGGAGGCAGAGGACTTGTAAGGCCTCTCTTCCCCAGCCCCGGCCCCTCCCTTCCATTCCTCTCCCCTCTCCCCCACCTGCCACCCTTTACTCACTGTCCAGGCAGGGCTCACACACGGTCTGGTTGGCGCCACAAGGCTGGGCCACACCCTCTCCAAGGTAGCAGGCTTTGCAGCACTCGCCGCTGTGGGTGTACAGGCCCGTGAGGCACGCCTCCTGGGCACTTCCGAAGGACACCTGGGTCGGGGGAGATCAGAAGGTCAGACTGGCAGGAGAGAGGGGAGGGGGTATCTTCCGAGGAATCAAACACCCCTCCCCAAAGCCTCCTATTGGAACCACCTGGGCCCGGATGAGCTCACCCGGGAGGTATCAGGCACATCAAAGCTGGCCAGAAGAAAGGCAGTGGGGGGCAGTGCACCCCTGCAGGCTGCTGGGGGTGTGAGGTCAGAGCCTCCCAGGCTGACCCTCTGCACAGCTCATTTCGGGGTCACAGCAGCTCTTGGAACCTCAAGGAGACACCACATGGAGAAGAAGGCTTGAGGCCCAGCGGAGGCCCTTCAGGTTGCAGCTCGCACAGGGCTTCCAGCCAAGGGGGCAACTGGCAGCTGAAATTTAGTCCAAATGCCACTGCCTAAGCTTCACACCTGCAGGGCTGCATCTGCCCGGAGGGGAGCCTTTTTCTAACAAAGGCCAGCAGGGCCCTCCCTACTCCAGGTCCTCCATTCGAAAACCATTCCGCATATTATATATCCAGCAGGAGGTACTGTAGCCTAGAGCAGGAGGCCGAGGGGTGGCGTCTGGGGTTCAAATCCGGATTCTGCATTGGGAGCTCTGGCCTGCCCTGCTCTCCCTCTCTGCCTCCATCTCTCCAGCTAGATAGAGGTGGCTGCAGCTCAGGGCCAGGGCAAAGACCAGCCAATCGGCAAGAGTGTGGCGCCAAGATGTGCGAAAGGGTCGCCTGTTATCGATGATGAGAAAGTGGCGGCTGTCATCACCTGGCATCCAGCTCCACGAGGGTTTGATTTCCAGTCACCAGCCCTCCCCACTCCCTGCCCCCCATGCAGCCAGTGGGAACAGCTCTGGAACCAGGGGAAAGGGGAGTCAGATTCCTGCCGCCGAGGCATCTTTGCTCATGGATGGAACAATTTAGCACCAGATTCCCTAGAGGAAGGGGCTGCTGGCAGCTTGCTTTATATTTCTGCTCCTTAAAAAAAAAAAAAAAATACTTCATGTCTAATAAAACTCCCAAGCCCGTTTCCCTGGCCCCAGACCACGCAGCTCCCACTTGATATCGACAGGAAGTGTGGGCTCTCAGGTCGTGGGAGCAGAGGGAGCCTTAAAGGTCCTTTTGGACATCCCTCCGCTTCCTCGCTGACCAGGTCATGGCCAAGAACACTCCCCTCGCTCCAGACCTTTAAGCTATCCTGAGATCTCACCAGGGTTAGGTGGAGGCAGGGGGGTGGACAGATTGGATGGGTCTACGAGGCAGCCTTTGGTCCTCAAGAGACCAGCAGGGAGGGTGCAGGCAGCACAGGAGGGGGGACCTCGGCGTTGCCACCATCTCCTCCCAGGTGGCAGGAACATGGTGCTGGGAACATCTGCAGACCAGAAGTCTCGGGGGTAGGCGGAGTCCCAGATACAGGCTTTCCCCAGGAGGCGCGTGAGATTATAGAAGAGTCTGTTTGGATTTCTTTTCATCCTTTAGGGCTCCGTTTAAGTATCACTTCCTCAAGGAAGTGGGCCAATGTCTTCCCCACCCCCCACCCCCACCCCCACCCCAGATCAGGCGGGCTGCCCCGGTTACGCGTTCTCCCTGTGGACTATTCGTGTCTGCTCTGACACTTCACAGGATCCCCCACTGGACTGTCAACTCCCTGAGGGCCAGGCTGTTGTCCCAGAGCCTGGCAGGGTACCTGGCACTAAACAGGTAGCTCACTTAACTAGAACTCGGCGGAATGACTTCTGGATGGCCGAGCTTCCCGAGAGCTAAGGCGCTGCTGCTCTAGTCACCTCCTGTTTTCCATTTTCACCAGAGTGGCTGCACCTTTCCCCGACTGGAACATAGCTTCATGGTTTCCCCGTGACTCAGGGACTCAGTATTCACACCCGTGATTACTCCGGGCTGCTGTGCGGTGAAGCCCTTATGTTCTTTATCCCAAATTACTACCACACGATCGTCTCCTTCAGTTCTCCTTTCAGCTTCTTCTGCCCTGACCGGTTTGGCTCAGTGGGTAGAGCATCGGCCTGCGGACTGAAGGGTCCCAGGTTCCATTCTGGTCAAGGGCACGTACCTTGGTTGCAGGCACATCCCCAGGAGGGGGTGTGCAGGAGGCAGCTGATCGATGTTTCTCCCTCATTGATGTTTCTAACTCTCTATCCCTCTCCCTTCCTCTCTGTAAAAAAAATCAATAAAATATATTTTAAAAAATAAAATACTTTTTCTGTCTCCTCCCTTCTTGCTGAGATATCAGTGGGCAGCTCTTGCTGCTACCAAAGTGTGACCTGCAGGGCCCCTCTCGCACCATTCTAACCTTCTAGGTCTCAGGGGATCTTTGGGAACTATGGCACTAGCCTCGGTAGGAAGGTGTATGAAATGAGTGCAAGGAGGCTTTGAACCAGGAGGGCAATTCTTGGAGTAGAAAGTGTGAGCTAGCTACACTGCTCTCGTCCTCAGCGGCCTCTGTGGCTCCGTATCCTGGCTCATCGCTTTGCACTAGGCGATCTGGGGCCAGTCTTGAATTTCTCTGTGCCTCAGTATCTTCTGCATTAGGTCATTAAGACCGGACCTGCCTCATAAGGTTGCTGTAAGCATTACATGAATGAGTAAGGTGTTCATACGCTTGGGAAATCTCTTTTCTCTTTTCCGAGGTCTTTCTTTATTTTCTCTATTTCCTAATTGGCAAGTGATTTTATTTATTTTTTAATTACATTTATTGGGGCGACATTGGTTAATAAGATCATATAGGTTTCTTTAAAAAATTTTTTTATTGATTTCAGAGAGGAAGGGAGAAGGAGAGAGAGAGATAGAAACATCAATGATTAAAGAGAATCATTGATTGGCTGCCCCCTGCACACCCCTGACTGGGGATCGAGCCAGTACCAGGATTGGAACTGTGATCTCTTGATTCATAGGTCGACACTCAATCACTGAGCCATACCAGCTGGGTAAGATCATATAGGTTTTAAGTGTACATTTCTATGATACGCAATCTGTATATTGCATAATAGTCATCGAGGTGGCAGCCTTGTACAAGCTCCTCTTCCTCCATCTTCTTTCAGGCCTACTCTTCCTGCTGCAGCTGGTGTCCTTTCTCCTCTCCCAACTCTTGCATTTGGAATCGAGTCCATGTAATTACTGACCATGTATTTCCTGTGCTTGTTTTATGTTCCCTATTTCAAAACACCCTAGATCTGCTTCTTCATAGTACGTTATTTGGGGTAAATTCTCAATCTCTCTGAGCCTCAGTGCTTCCCAAAGGAGGATGGGTAGTTGCTCTTCTTGAAGTTAAGTAATTCAACAACTATTTACTGAGCATTGGAATAAGAGTTTCCAATGCGACATGGTCCCTGATTTCTGTGGGGAACCACAGTCCCGTGGGGGAAAGGAAATGTCACCCAAACAGCCATTCTAGAAGCCAAGATGCTGAGGGGGAAACACTTGAGGGATTGCCTTCATCCCCTCTCTGACGGATGGGGAAACTGAGGACCACAGAGGTCCCTCTGCTGCGTGGCTGATGCTTGGCCCCGGCCACACCTTCTATTGGTTCACGCCAGGGCAATCCTGGGAAGCCGGGAGGGATGACTAGGATCCAGGCTAATTGTTCCAAAATGACCAATTTACCAAAATGATAGATGCATTGCCTGAGATTTACATGATTACATTTATTCATTTCCCGTTTGAATGATTTCATCCCATGTTTTGAAAATGTATGCAATCTTTTTATTTATTTATTTTGCCATTTCAAGGCATTCAAGAAACTAAGGTGGAAGTACTCTTAGATAAACTGATTTAAAAATCTAAAAAATGCTTTTTTAATTAGACAAAATAGAAAACACACCAAAAAATAGTTGAAAGAATTGAATATGAATGCTTCAGTGTGTTGAATCCTAACTGTTCACAACAGCTTCAGCAAAGGGTTCTTTAGGTGAATGGAGCCATCAGCCACGCCATGGGGTTGAAGAGTTTTCACATATGGGCAGGGTCTTTTGAGGTCGCTGCAAACCCGCGGGGCGGGGGAGGGGGGGGGCGGGGGGGGCGCTGGCACATGCTCCCCACCCCTTCAGACAGGGGTTGAGTCTGGGTAGGGGACAAGAGCTCATGACGGAGGAGGATGCTGCATGGGGACTCTGAGAGGGCTGTGCTGCGTGGGGCCAAGGGACTCAGTTCCAAATGTGTGGGCATAGGACACCGATGCAACCTCCAGGGCCCGTCACGCCCTCCGTGATCGAGAAAGGGGCGGGGCTGGCGTAGGGCGGACAGAGTAAGCTCCAAGCCACGCCTCCTCGGTTCCAAAGCCTCCACCGCTTCCTAACTGCGGGAGCCTGGTTTCGGGCCTGAAAGTTTGGGAGGTTCGGCTCCATCAACTGTAGAACGGGAATAACTAGATTTACGCTGATGGCACCTTAGGAGGGTTCACTAATGCAAGAGAAATTACCCAGGCAATGAGCCGCACATAGTAGGCACTCAGCCAATTTTATTCCCGCGCCCGCCCCCTCCCCCCCGGGTAAGAATCTATGCACGGGAGTGGGACCGGGATGGTACAGACGGCTGGGAACCCCTTCTCTCCTCCCCGCCCGGCCGCTCGCGTCCTATTTGCTGCCCTCGCTGCATCCCTATTAGGCGCATTAGCCAGCCCGGCGGCTCCGGTTACAGACGTCTGAATGACAAAGTGCCTCCATTACCGGCGCGCCCGCCCGCGGACCCGCCGGGACGCGCTCTGGTTTCAGCGCGCTCGCTCCGCTCCGGCCCTGGCAGAACTCGGAGCGCGCGGTGCGCACAGCCGGCCCGGGAGCCGCGAGGCGGAGGCGAGAGCCGCAGGGGCTGCAGGCGGCAGACTGCGCGGGTCCGCTTCCCCCAGGCCCTCCACGCCCAGCTCTCCTCCTTCCTCGCCTCTCCTCCACTCGGGGGACACCCGCCCGCCCCTCCGGGATCCACACGACTACTGTCCACCCCAGTCCCACCTCCCGGCCCCTTCCCGGTGGAGAAGCGCCTCTCGCCCGCGGCGTTTGCCAGCAGAGGTGCCCGCCGTCACTCCCAAACCCTCGGACGAAGCCACAGGTATCCACCGCTAAGCCGCGGAAAGGGGGGCCCGCGCTCGAAGAAGGTCTCGGTCCCCCCCAGCCTTCATACCCCACCGCTGGCCTGACGCGGGATGGTGTCCAGCCCGCCCCGCCGCCGAGCTGGGACGCCGGGCTGCCCCTTCCGAAGGTATGGGCAGTGCCGGGCTGGGAATCGGGTGCGGGGCAGTGCAGCCCGGACTCTGGCACAACTGGCGGTGGGATCCTAGCCAAGTTGTTTAAACTCTCAGAGCCTCAGCCTCCGTATCAGTCAGAGGGGGGCCTGGGGGCGCGATGCTCCGATAAGGGGTGAAGATGTCAGGGAGAGTGAGGACACCCCCTCCAATGCCAAACCCCCGGGGCACTCCGCTCGTGGCCACACACAAGGTCACCCATCCTGAATATCTTGTCAGAACTACAGGGCGGACTTAGATGCTTCAGAGGACCGCAGTCCTTCGCCCAGACAGAACCGGGGCGTCCGGGGCACCTCTGTCTCATTCAGGGCTCAGCGTCTGCATCCGAAAGTTGGGCCGGGCAGGGGCGGAATCCCCACCGAGGGAACGGCGGGCGCGGCGCTCAGGTCACTTAACTTAATGGGGGGCGGGTGCGCAGCCCCAGTGGCGCCCGCAGCTGCGGAGGGCGCAACCCTCGTACCGCAGCGCCCCCTGGGGGCCGCCTCCGCCTCCGCGACCCTGGGCTGCGCGCTGCCGGGACTTTCCCCTCCCGGCGCGTCCCGGGCGCTCTGCACCCGAGACCCGGCGGCCGCCAGACCCGGTCGGACGACGCCCACTCCTTCCCCTCCTGTCCGCCGCGCTTCTTCAAAACGCGAGACTAAGCGCTTCGGAGCAGCCCGTGGGTTGGGGACAGGGTTCGCCCCGGCGAAGTGGGCGCTCCCTTCCCAGCCTCCCGTCCCCCGCGCAATTCCCCGACTGGGCGAGGCCGCCAGAAAGAGCGCACGACGGGAGCGGAAAAGCGGAAAACGGCCCTTCCTCTGCTCCGCTTCGCCCCGCACTGCCCCTCGGCACACCCGCGGGGCCCCACCACCTTAGGGGCCGCTCTTCCTTCTCCGTCCTCCTTCATTTGCTTCCATCTCTCTACCTCTCTCGCCGCCGTTCCTCTTTTGCCCTACCCAACCCACTTTTCTCTCTTCACCCGACGACCCCCACTCCCCGAGGCTCTGCCTCCCACGCCCCTCCCCCCATTGTCTGGCCAGTCCCCATTGTCCGCTGCCCGGTCCCCTCGGTCGTTCCTACCTCCTCCCCATTGTTCCAGCCCCGCATCTCCAGCCCCACTTGCCCCTCACATCCCTAGTCCCCGTCGCATTCCTCATCCTTCTCTAGCCTGGGTTCTGTCCCACGACCCCCCAGAAATCAAGATGCTGGGGGGGGGGGGGTCGCCTTGAGGTCCTGGCATTCAAGCGCCCTCTTCCAAGGAACCCAGGTTCCAAGAACCGCAGGACCCCCTCCTCTGAGACCCTCCCAGCACCTCCACACCCACACACCCAGGTTCCGGAGTGCCCGCATCCGTGCGCACCTCTGGTCCGCATCTCTACCCTGGATCTCAGGGTCTCCTCTGCGCCCTGAGAACCCTAGACGCTCCTCCGTGGACCCTGGCATCGGAGTTCCTCTCCCGCCATCCATCCCCAGCATCTGGGAGCCCAGCGCTTGGTTCTGTTTTCCCTCGGGGAAACCTGGACCCCTAGGGTTCCGGTCCAGGGAAAGAGAACGGGCGCCCCTCCGGCTAGCACTCACCCCCAGCAGCAGCAGCAGCAGGCGCGGCGGGTCCATGGCGCAGCCGGCGGCACCTGCCCCCATCGTCCGCCTCCCGCGGCCACGCCGACTTCCAGTTAGTCGCGCTGCGGACCGATCGGGCTGCGCTGCTCCGGCACCCGCCCCCCGGAGCTGGCGGAGGCTCCACTCCCTCTGGCTGCGGGCGGGAGGGGCCGGGAGAAGCCAGTGCGGCGGCCCCGCCTCCTCCCCGCCCAGCCCGCCCACCCCCGGAACCTTGCCCGCCTGCTCCGCTGCCTCCGGGAGGGGAGAGAAGGGAAGAGAGGGTGTGCGGCGAGCTGCGGCCGCGCGCCCCGCTGCCGTTTCTCATCGCCCTAGCCCTCAGAGCCTCTCCCTCACCTCGCCCCGGTACCGAGTGCCAGGCCCGCCCCAGGGCACGTCTGTCCCGGATACTGTGGGCCCTGGACCAGGGCGGCTCCCATTCCCCTCCGGCTGCGCCCACCCGCGGGACTCACGCTCTTACCCATCTTCCTCTGCCCTCCATCCCCAGCGTCTGGCCTCAGCTTCTTCCTGGTGTGCTGCTCTCTACCCAGCCTTTATCGGCAAGATGTCCACTGCCTGCCCTGCCCTTCCTCCTCTGGTCCAGACCCTACCTCTGCCCCTTCCCAGTGCAAAGGCCTAGGAGGAGGGGAAGGGAAGAGTAGCGGGTGGCTATTTGAATGAGGCGGGTGGCACTCAAGGGGGAGTCCATCCCTACATCATTCTCAAATGATGAGTTTGAAGGGATCACAAGTGTGCACACATAACACAGGAAGACACACAGTCTCAAGCTCACATACTTATGTACCACATATGCCCACACCATCCTCATGCACTCATGTAGACCTGCACGTCCTACATATGTGTGTGCACCTCCACACTCAAGCACACACGCACACTCATTGCACATGTGGTCATAACAAACACGCATGCTCACCTACACATTCACACAGGCCTGTGTGCATGCAGTCACCACACAAGCCCCATGTGCATAGTCGCTTGTACAAGTGCACACACATTCATGTGCACACACACACAAACACACAGATGTATCCTCAGCAGCATACCTTTACTAGGCCAGATGTTTCCATTAGCGTATGACTATGATTTCTTATTGGAATGCCTGGTGCACAGGACGAGTAAGTGCTCAGTAAAGGTCTGTAGAAGAGAACAAATGGGAAAGCGGTTGGATGGACTCACATCCAAGTACACATCCGTGTGCTGTGCTATCATCCCACACTCACCATGTCCCAGAAGCCTTGACAGGTCCTAGTCAGGGAATGTGCCAGCCGTCTTCCCACCACCACCGTGATGCTCGCCATGGCTTGGCCCCACCCTTTCCTGGTTCCCAGATATGAAGGCCCAGTAGCACATGTGGGGGGCATGTCTACAAAGTCCATCCCAGCCCCCTGATCTTGAACATGTGTGTTTGTGTATGGGTGTAAGTGTGTGTGTGTGTGTGTGTGTGTGTGTGTGTGTGTACCTCAGTTTTGACTTTGAAAAAAAAAATAGTGCTAATCTCCCAAGTTACCGGAAGGAGAGATCAGTGCCCTTGTGAAGAGGACATGCTGGCAGTTGGTCGGTGATTTCCTAGATCAGCTGGAGGTCATTCATTCATTCATTCATGCAGGGAAATTTTTGCCCCGTGAATTTCTTTCCTGGGCAACCAACTAAGTCCGGGGGCAGACCCAGGAAGGACAGGTAGGCATCATTGTGCACGAATGTGGACAAGCCACCACCTGGCTGGCTGGCAGAAGAGGCCAGGAAGCCAGCCCATCTTCAGAAATCCCTGAGGAGTCCCTCCTCTGGGACAGGGACCTACCTCTGAGCTGTTTCCTTTTCCCTCGGCTTTTACGGCCCATCCTTTCCTTTCAGCTGAATTCATGGAAGGCAGGAAGGGGCAACATTAGTACTAACAGCAGCAGTGCGCTGCTTACTACCAAGGGTATACATGGTGTGGCATTAATTTAAATCCTCCTGTTATTAATTTATGATCCCAGTTATTATTATTGCCAAGGTTATCCATCTCGACACAATTTAATATGACCCACAGAACCATGGCTGAGCCGGGGTTATTAATAATTTCCATGGCATGATCATTTAAGCCTTACTCGAACAATTACAAGGAGCAATTGTTACTATTATTAGCAGTGTTCCTATGAGTAAGCCCACACGCACGACCACGATGAAATGCTGAGTGCTGGTGGGGAGAATGGCTCTGCAGAGTACATGGAGGAAGGAGCACTAAACTGAGAGTCAGACCAACCTGGCTATAAAAGCCTACACAGCTCACCCCACCCCGCATGGCTTACTCCTGGGTGGTTGTAGGCAGGTTAAGCCATCTCTTTCTGCCTCCGTTTCCTCATCTATAAAATGGGAATTTTAAAAAAGAGCCTATCATGAATGGGCATGGTGGTGGTCCCAGCAAAGGAACATCCTAACAAATGAGGTAACTGTGTTCATCACAGAGAGAGGCTCCATCCCCTGTTACTCACTCAACGCATATTTATGGAGCACGCAATACAGGGCGCACACTGTTCTAGGCACTGGGAACTCAGCAGAGAACAATAGCAGCTGCTCTCAAGGAGCTGAGGTTCTAGTGTGTGTAGGTATGTGATGTGACGCATTATTTTAGGATGTGACACCTCGGCTTGACCATTCTGTAGATAGCACAGCTGCGATCAGGATGTTCCTTTGCTGGGACCACCACCGTGACCACCACCACCATCACAGCCACCTATACCAAAACCAGCACCACCATGACCACCATCATCATGACACCAGCATCAATACCAGTAACACCGCAGCTACGCTGCCATCACTTCCGCTCCCACCATCTTCCCCATCGCTACCATGACTGCCACACCATCGGCACCACCATCCCCATCATCATCACAGCTGCCAGGGTCATGGCCACCACCACCTGCCTTCCTTCATCTGCACCATCACAAGCAGAGGGATTCCTGCTCCTAATGGATCCGTCCCTTTTCCTTGGAGCAATATCAGAGGCCCTATGGAGCCACTGCCTGCCTGATCTTAATTCCCTAAGAGTCATGACTCCGGGCCTCAAACATGAGTGTCCTTCAAACATTTCTCCCCAGCCTGGCCAGTGTGGCTCAGTAGTTGAGCATCAACCCATGAACTGGGAGGTCATGGTTCCATTCCAGTCAGGGCACATGCCTGCGTTGCAGGCTCTATCCCCAGGAGGGGGCGTGCAGGAGGCAGCCGATCAATGATTCTCATCATTGATCTCCCTCACCCATCCTCTCTCTGAAATCAATTAAAAATATGTTTTTTTAACAAAAATTTTTTTTAAATAAATTTCTCCCTGACCCAGCCCCCTTGCCCCCTAATCCTGAGCACTTGCAGCCGTCACTGTAGGATGGGCATGGGAGTGGGCTTGGGAGCTGACCAGCAAGTGGGATCAGACAGGCAGCGTCAAGGAGGCAGCTGCTTTCATGGGAGGGCCCCCCAGAACCATCTCCCATGACAGAGTTGCACATATAGAGGGCCCCGACCCCCCACCCGCACCCCCAACACATACGCCAAGGTTTCCTGAACCTGATAGTAACCCGAAAGGGAAAGGGTGGAGGAAATCATTGCAGTTCTACATGGAGCTGGGAATGGGAGTGGTGAGTCGCATTGCATTGTCAGGAGTTGAAATGGCTTTGCCACTCCCCTGTTCATCTCCCCACCCCTCTGTCACACACTTCCAGGAAGACAAGCTCCTAACACACACTCCCTGATCTCCCATCTCATTGGGACCCCTCACTGCCGGCCTTCTGCAGAGCATGGCTCACACCTCCCTTGCCCATCCCTAGGGAACCAGCCTGCAGCCCAACCCACTTCCCAGCAGAAATGGGACAGCAGAAAGGAAAACACATTTATTGAGACGTCCTAGGGGCTGGGAGAGTCACCCAATCAGCTCCTTTAATCCCCACTTCCAGGAAGGAGGTGCCGGGATCACCATTTTACAGATGGAAAGACTGAGGCTTGAAGAACCCCCAGAAGGAAGCAGTGGTACCATAACTGGCCACTATATCGCACGAGCCCCTCCACAGCCACATTTTTTCAGTGTTAACCCCCCATGTCTGTTCACTGCTCCTCTCCATCCCAGCCACCCCCACCCCTAACCTTCACCCCAATGAGTTGGGGAGATAGAACCTGCATGTCAGAGGGGCAGCACTCTGCCCTTCAATGGCACCCCCCAGGTGCCCCTCCAGACATGCACTGCAGAGTCTGTTCTTGGGGGGCCTAGCACAGATGGGCAGAGGCAAGCCAGGGGTGACCTCTGCCTTTTGATCAAAGGTGTGATTTCTCAGCTCTGTTAGCGAGTGCTCACTTTTCCTGCTTTGGGAGAATCACTTCCCCTACCCCCAGTTTCAATGTCCAACCAGAGAAAGGGTGAAGGGAGATGAACAAGGAGACAACGATTTCCGAAGGGGAGGAAGGGGAGGGGAGGGGCTGGGCCTCCCCAGCTGCATCCCATCTGCCCTGGGCAGGCAGCCAGGCAAGGTAAGTGAAACCTGCTGCCCCCCATTAGGAGCTGGCTCGGTGGCTTTGAAGCGTGATGCAGTGATTACATCGGAGCTGACTCCTTCTGGGCCGCAGGGGGCGGGCGGGGGTCTTGACCAGTGAGGGGGGCAGGGTGGGGCCCAGGGACTGGTTTGGGGTCAGTGTGGTTTGATTCTGGAGCTGCAGGAGTAGTGAGAGGGGTGGGAGGAATTAGTCAGTTTTGGAGCCCAGTTAGATTAACTGGAGCATCAAAGTGGGCCAGTTGCACTGTGCCCTCCCCCACCGTCTGCTCCCGCCTAAGGCCAGGGCTCCCTTCCTACCTCCACCCTGTCCTGCAAGGGGCCTGTCTGACCCACATTCGCCAGCCTTCCCACCCCCAAGCCCTTCTGTGGGTTACACTCCCCTGAGTCTTCCTTTGACTTAACAGTAGAATAGGCCAGTCTCCCAGCATCTCATGTGCAGCCTTTTCCTTCAAAGGCCAACCTCCCTCCTACCTGTGCCCCATTATGTACCCATATCTCTTGCCGAGGAGCCACAGGATCCAATCCATTCATTCGTGTAGACCGAAGGGGCTTAGTTTCCCCAGAAGTTGTGTCTTGGAGAAGGCCTGTCCAGAGACGGCAATGCTATAGCCAAGAGCTTGAATGGGGAGTGCGTACCAGGCCTGTGGTAAGGGCACATGGAGAGAGAGTAAGGGTACCACCTACTTCAGGGCAGCCATCTTCCTTGTTGACCCAAGGGGCCACCCCTCCCAGCCCTCTGAGCCAGCCTCTGCCCTCATCTCCGTGGCACACATCCCCTCAAGTAGCTTTCCTTTAGGAAATCCCTCCTGACGCTCAACTTTGATCCTTCCCAGCCCTGCAGGATTGCAGAGCTGCCGGCAGCTCTGAGGGATTCCGTCTTCTCTCTCACTTTCTACCCTGCAGCCAAGGATACTCAAGACCATACTAAAGAGAAACTGAGGAGGGCTACCCCAAGGCCAGAGCCCTATAAAGTCAGCAGGTGGGAAGATAAGAGGGTGCGCCATCAGAAGACCCGGGCGGGCCGGGGGCGGGGGGAGGGGGGGGGCGGAGGGCGGGGGCAGGCTACCATTTATTTGCTATGTGCCCTCAAGCCAATCCCTTCCCCTACCTCAGTTTCCTTCTTTGTAAAATGGGCATTACGCAGGCACGGTTCAGTGGTTGAGCGTTGGCCTATGAACCAGGAGGTCACCGTTCGATTCCCAGTCAGGGCACATGCTGGGTTTTGGGCTCCATCCCCAGTGTGCAGGAAGCATCCAATCAATGACTCTCTCTCATCATTGCTGTTTCTCTCTCTCTCTCTCCCCACCCCCTCTCCCTCTCCCTTCCTCTCTGAAATCAATAAAAAATAAATAAAATGGGCATAAGATGCCAGTCTCATTTAGTTCAAGGAGTCAGGAAGGTATTGAATGAATGTGCTTTGTAAGTCAAGGGAGCTGGAAAGTTGTCAGTTACTCTCATTCTGTTGCCTGTGCTGCTGCTGCTGCTGCTGGTGGTGGTGGTGGCCTGCAGGCTGGGGACCGGATGGGGGGTGAGATGACATTCAGCACTGGAGACCCGGGCTTCGGGCCGTCCTGCGGCAGATAAGAGCCAGAGCTGTGACAGTTCTCGGGCTCAGCACAATTCCCACGGGAATCGCTGAGGGAGGAGACATCCCAGGCCGAGCTTATCTTCACTCTGGCTGGTCTGGGAAGTGGGGTCAAGTGCAATTGTCTGGGTTGGTTTCCAGCAGGGGAGGGTAAAGGGCATGGGTGTACAGCCTGTTAAGTCTTCCAGTCGAGAGAAGACCCCCAAGAGGGCTCAGATGGGGGAGGAGCTAGAAGAGGAGGGTCCCTTCCCAGTCCCACTATCCCAAGGGGACCCGTTGGGCGGGGAACCCTGAGGCGGGGCTGGACATTGAAGAACAGTGGCCTGGGTGGTCCACTCCTCCTGCAGCGGCTCAGCCACATCCACTCCCCTTGCTGATGGATGCCCCTGTCTGAGAGAAGACACAGCCCTGGCCTGGGGGAAACCCCAGTCTGCGGGGGAGACAGCTCTTGCCTGGAAGTCCCCCTACTCTAAAGAGGGAGGCGCAGTCTCCAGGCTGCCGGCGCCTCTCCCAGGGGAGCACAGGGATGCGCCTGGGACCCGGAGAGGAACCTCAGAGCCACTGTCCCTTCCCACACGCTCAAGGAGTGAGAGTGGAAGACAGGCCATGACCTTGGGGGTCTCCTAGTCCAAGGGGTTCCCCAGTCAAACAGGAGAGGTTCACACCCCTGGCAGGAAGGCCAGGACTCAGATTTCAGCAGCGGAAGCCACCACAGTCGGGGACACGGAGGCCCAGAGAAGTACCTGACTGGCTCTAAGCCACTAGGTGGGTCTGCTGCAAAGAAGAGAATTTCGGATCAGTTTCCGCAGGGTGCCCTGAAGAAGGCCCTGGGGAGGGGGGAGGCTGGGGAGGGGGGTTCTCTCTTCAGCATCGCCCCAGCTCCCTGCGTGATCTGGCACCACTCGCTGGGCCTCTCAGGACGGTTTCCACCTGTGACACAGTGAACCTGTCCTTCAAGACTGCCCCTGCCCCTGTTCCCGGGGAGGCTTGAGGCCGGCCAGGTTCTAGTCCAGCCCAGCCTGGCCCAGACACGGGTGGCCCGGGGAGGGGGGCAGGTGCAGGCTGCCGGGGTCACCTCCTGCAGAAGCCAGTGGGGAGAGGAAAGCGCTGAGTCGGCACTCGGAGCCCCAGCCACCTCCGCTCCTGTTCCATTATTCATCCCTGTAAGAGGCTCTCCCTCCGCCGCTGACCCAGGCCCGGGCTCGAGAAATGCCTTTGCCTCCCCCCACTCCACACCCCCCTCAGCTGGAAACTCTTAAGCAAAAAGGTCGTCAAGATGATTAAATGCGAACAGATTTTAGCTCTTTTTCTACTTTAATTAAAAATGTGCTCTTCGTTCAGAGGAAGCTGGAGACGGAACCGTAGCTCCCGAAGGCCCCTGGGCTGAAACGTGTGTGTGTGGGGGGGGGGGGGGGGACACTCCGAGATGTCGGAGGGCTGGCCCTGGGTGGCCTGGGGTCGGGGGCCTGCCTGGAGCTGTCCTGTGCCCGTGTGCCCACAGGCCCTGTCCACAGGGGGCAGCAGGAGCCCCACGGCCTCTGGGCACCGGAGACAGAGCAAAAACAGGGGCAGGGGGCGGGTGAGCAGGTCTGCACCCTGGATCTGGGGTGGGAGTGGAGTGGGGAGCAGAAGGAGTTCCACTTCATAGACCCTCACTGCTGGGGAGCCCCCGGTCTGGAGTGGGAACAGGTCAGTGTCCTCAAGAAGGGCTGGGGTAAGTGAGAAATGGTCACGTGACTCCCAAACTACCTGGAAGCAAACACTGGAGTGGCCCAGGGTGCCATGAGCAACGAGGTGGTGAGAGGGGCAGCCAGCAGTGGCCTCACAGGCTTTCAGCAGGAGGACCACAGAGCCGGACAGTGGCTGGGAGGCTGCGTGCAGGGCAGCGGTGGGAAGGGTATGGGAAGGGGTGAGACAGGGACAGTACGTCTTGTTACAAAGATGAGGAGATGGGCCTGGCCAGCGTGGCTCGGTGGTTGAGGGTCGACTTATGAACCAGGAGGTCAAGGTTCCATTCCCGGTCAAGGTACATGCCCAGGTTGTGGGCTCGATCCCCAGAGTGGGGCGTGCAGGAGGCAGCCGGTCCATGATTCTCTCTCATCATTATGTTTCTATCTCTCTCTCTCTCTCCCTCTCCCTTCCTCTCTGAAATCAATAAAAATCTATTGGAGAATAAACAGAAAGATGATGGGGAGGAGGAAGAAGCCAGCAGGAGGACTCTACCCTCTCTCCTCCCCTCCTTCTGCCAAAGCTCAGGATTCGAGAGGAGGAGTGAGTGGCAGGGGAAGGGATTTGGTTGAGACACCTGAGAACATCCGCAGGGGGAGGAGGGAGGGAGGGCCGGCGGGGGAGCTGGCACAGGCTGCAGGAACCACAGGAACCCACAGCCCTTGCTCACCGGTCCCATTTCCGGTCTGGCCCCAGCCCTGGGCAAGCCCTGGAGCAGAGTGTAAGAGAGGGCGGTTGCATTTGACATTCCCCGTCCACACCACCTCTGTGCCCTGCGGAGAACAGACTGGGCCGGAGGGAAAGGTCTCCTTCCACTGCCTGTACCTGTGCTGCGTGGTCCCGTCTGCCTTCCCCCAGGAGCAGAGTTGGCCCCGAACCCCAGGAAGAAGATTCACCCTTCCTAGTGAGTCAGTCATCCTGGTGTTGGGGGGCAGCCCAGAGCCCACCCCACCACCCAGCTCCCAGGCCAGGAAGCAAGCAGCTCCGATCAGCTTTGGGAAAGGGGCTGGCAGAGAGGCATCCGGGACCCTTCAGAGCACCCCAAGCCCGCCCCGTGTCTTTCCAGCCCCATCTTTACCACCCGTTCTCCTACCACCACTGTGAGCTCCACCGGACAATGTTAGGGGAACAGGAGGAGGGGGAGCCACCCACTCAGCACGGCTCTCGGGAGAGGTCACATGGGCTGGGCCTTGACCAGAGGAGAGGACCTCACCGGGACAGGGCGGGGAGGGACATCTGAGCACACGGGCTGGAAGGAAGCAAGGAAATGCTGAGCGGTCCGTTTGGGGGCAGCATTAGGGATGCGGGAAGCAAATGGGTGGAGATGGGGCTGGCTATGCATCTTGGGGTACCTCGAAGGCCTCTTTTTTCTTGTTGGTGATGGATCTCTCTCTCTCTAGTTGAAATGCCCATCCTGCCCAGGCACAGGCAGCAGGCTCCAAGTCAAAACCTCCTACTTCTCCAAGAATGGCTCCGGTCCACCCTCTCTCCTTCCAAATTTAGTGACCCGGTCTGGCTGTCTCTGGCGCCCATCAGCCTGGTCCGCTGGCCTCTCTCCCTGGCTGCTGTCGTGGGATGGGCCTGTCTGCCTGGACCTTGGGTGTCGCCTCTCCCACTCCCCCAGTTCATGGGCTGCACTGCACGTCCCACCTAGACGAGCATCCTGGCACCTGCTTGTCCAGGAAGAAAATTTGCCAGGAGAGGAGAGGGGTGCTGGCCTCACTCTAGGTGGATGGGAGACCTGGCACCTGGGTTCCCACAGCCCCACTTCTCTGAAACAGCTACTCACCCAAGCAGCCCCCGTGCCTTTGGCCTTCCGTCCTTCGTTCTACTTTTAGAAAAACCAGGGACTCCGTGGCTGGGAGTAAGTAGCCTATTTTGATCATCCAAATGGAGCAGCACGGGGAGGGTAGCTGACAGGGCCGGTAGCGTGTCTCTGTTGGCGGGCACTGCCTTGCCCGGAACTCTCTTTTCCTCCCCACTGTTAATTATCAAAATTAACCGAACTCTATAAATAACCCAACGCGGAGACTTGAAGAGCCTCACTTCTAATTAATTCATTTTCAATCAAGACACCTCTGCGCCCCCCTACCCTAGAATCGGAGGGATGGGAACCTCATTGTGCAGCTTTTTCAAATATTGAACTTGACTGTCCCCCTCGCTCATGAGCTGGGAATGCACAAAGAGGAGAGAGAGAGAGAGAGAGAGAAACCACTCAGCTTTCTTGGAAGGAGGTAGCCTATAAATAACCCCACATTGGTGCATTTGATGGGCGATTGGCTTTTCTTGTAATGAGGAGACATGGAGGGTGGGGGGTGGGGTGATGGAGACTTCCATCTGCCTCCTCCTTTACTGGGCAATAAATTTAAAGCAAGACCGTGAGCACCATCCAAGGCCTCTATGTTGGCTAGAGCTGGGGAGACTGATCGATAGAGGAGGAGGAGGAGGAGGAGGGATGGGAAGGGGGAAGAGAGGGAGAAAGAGAAAATGCCAGCCCTAGATAAGTGCAGGGAGGGGGAGAGAATGGGAAGGGGAGAGGAGAAAGAAAGAGAAGGGGAGAGGAGAAAAATGAGGGAGGAGGAAGGAGGGAGACAGATGAGAAAGGAAAAGGGTGGCAAGGGAAAAGAGTGACAGGGAGGAAAAGGGGTGGGAGGGGCATGTCCATCCCCACCTTGTACCATGACCCCTGCCAGAGACCCAGCGGCTGCTCTAGCGCCATCCTGCCTTGTGCCCACCTGCCTCGAGTCAAGATCCTCCCGTGTCTCCTCTCCCAGAGCTGTTGACATCCTTCGAGAAATCATGTGGCCTGTGTGCCCCACCCAAGTGCCCAGCAGCCCCCAGCAGGCAGGCCCTGGCTCCTGGCTCCCTGCCCTTGGGGGAAGGGACCCGGGCCAAGAGGGAGCAGGCCTCCCATGGGATCTGCTCATTGTCTTTCTGGACCAAGTGCCCGGCTTGACGTGGGTGGAGGACAGGGGAGGAGGGGACAGAGATTGAGTGAGAAGAGAGGAGAGAAGGGAGAGACAGAAAGGGAGAAAGGAGATGGAAGCAGAGGCACAGAGAGACGGAGAAAGAGGGGCTGAGCTAGAGAGGAAGGAGGAGAAAGGGAGAGAAAAGCAGAGACGTAGAGACAAACATAGAGATGGACAGGAGGGGAGCCGAGAGAGGTGGCTCTGACTCAGTGGGTCCCGGTCACAGGGCCAGCTGGAGTTGAGGCCTGGGAGGCCAGGGCTGGGTGGGCTCCCTCGAGTGCCGTGAACTTGGGCAGGTGATTTCTGCCCTCCGAACGCTTGCCCATCTGCACAATGGTTGTGACGTCAGCCCTTTCATCCCCCGGAGGTGATCGTGAAGATTAAACAGGGTTAAACGCATACAGAAATCTTAACCAGGGTCTGGCACGGAAGGAGTGCTCCGTTCGAGATGGCGCTACTGCTAGCAGGACTAGCAGGAGTCCTAGTCCTAGTGGCAATGCTAGTGTCATCTTCCGCACCTAACCCCTTTGTGAGAGCCAGACTGGGGTCCCCCAGAGCCGGGCTGTGGCCTCCGCCCCATCCCGGGAGCTTCCTGAGCCGTCTCTGCCATCAGGCTGGGAGCTCCCTGAGGCGGGGGCAGCCCAGGTCCTCTTCCCTCTGAGCACCCACCCTGGCCTTTCGTGGGCGGAGGGGCCCAGCAGGGGGCAGGTTGTTGGAACTCATGGCCTCGGGGCCAGACTCATTCTCTCACCACCTCGGGAGGCTCCGGCCTCTGGTTACCGTCCACCTGTCCACCTGGTCCTCCTCCTCCAGCCGAGATGAAGGGATGGACCAGGTGGGGAGAGTGGCCTTTTCCCACTGACATCCTGTCCCTGGGCCTCCCTTTCCAGGGAGCTGGGGAGGGGGCTGCTGGGAGCCAGCCCCCAGGCAATCTGATCTCCATTAGCCCCTTCTCTGGTTCTCATTACCAGGGCCCAGGCGGCTTCGGCTTCGGAAACGTGTAATTTCCCCGCGGCTTTTCTCTCCTTCCTCTGCCTTTTGAGGTCCCTCTCCCATCCCAGTCCTCCTTGAAGGCCCCTCCTCCTGTGGGCCAGCAACAGGGGTGTAGAGCCCAACTTTATGGGGGGGGGGACTTATGACATGACCCTCAATCTCAGCCCAACTCTGGATCTCAGGGAGCAGGATGGTACCTTTCTTCCTAAATAAAAAGCATCTCCCCTCTCACTCCTTCTCCCTGGGCTCCTTATACCTCCCCTCCCCCACTGGCAGCATATACCACCAGAGTCTGGGAGAGAGGGCTGTCGACCGCCCTGTCAGGCTCCCGGGCACCCAGCTTTGTGCCTGCACTGAGGGAGGCAGGCAGGGATGAATGTGCTGCATGAATGCTCAAACAAACAAACAAGACATGGTAGCAGGGAGGGACAAGAACTCAGCCAAAGAGAAAAACCGAAGCCGGGGATGCTCATCCCCCCAGCCTATTTCTCCAGCCTCATCACCCACTGTGTTTCCTCTTGGAACTGCCTCACTCCCTCCTACTCGCCAGTCACAACTTGGCACAGGAATCATCACCTCCTCCAGGAAGCCCTCCATGTTGACCCCTTGAACCTCAGGCACACGGCTACCCCCTGTCACAGGACACTGTGGCTTGGTCAGTGATTGCCTTCGCTCTCTGTCTGGGTGCTCAGCCCCTTGGGGAGGGGAGTGATTGTGTCTGTTATCTCTCTGGGGTCCTCCTTTCTCCTGCAGGCCTGGGGGGAGAGGGGGATGAGTGCATGGATAAAGAAGTGAATGAATGAAGGAGCAATGAACCAACAGCAGCCTAAACTCCACCTGTAGAGGATTAGGGACGTCAAAGCAGGCGTGCCCCTCTGTGAACTTTATGTAGCCATTAAAAGCTATAATTAGGAAGCAAGGGGCAGCATGGGGAGAGTAATAAGTAGAAAAAAGTGGAATTGCAAGTCTATCTAAATTCAATATGCCATGTGCTCAAGGACCAGAAGGGAGCAATTGCACGTTGTTGTTTTTTTTTAAAACCCTCCTTTAATGTTGGGTTATGATGTTTACAATTCACAAATGGCTTTTTAAGGACTTTCTGATGCCTTACAAAGGGCAGGGAGGAATCCCCACGTGAACAGAGAGAATGTGGGCAGGGGGTTCCCATCATCTCCTTCCCTGGCTCCTCACTGCTCCACCCCCTCCTCCAGGCCTGGACAGTGGCCTGGCCTCGCCCGGATCTGCCAGAGGAGGAGAGAGCACCCTGCTTGCAGGGGAAGGCGGCTGTAGGGCCTAAACAGCCTTGATTGAATATCTAAATGGACAGGCCTGGGCAGTGCCCAGACGGAGTGTGGCAGACATTGTCCCTGCCCTCTGGGGTTTCCAGGATGATCCAGACATAGAGATGGGGACAGGCATGGATGGGCAGCCAGGAACACATATAAAACAGAGTGTGAAATCAGACTCTGTGTGTGTACACGTACCTATAAGGTGACTCTCTTTTCCTGTACCTGGTGAACTCCTAGTCACCCTTCACGGCCCAATTCATTTGTCCAATCGTCCATGTATTCACTTGTCATAAATATCTGTTGCCCAGCATCACTTTGCCCTTTTTAGCTCATGTGAAACTTCCTCTTCCCAACTCTTTTGTGGGGAGAAGCTTACTTTCACTCCAGGAATGGTCATGATGTGACCAAAGCCGAGTGAATTAGTGTATACAGTACCCTAAGCCATGTGATTGGCTCAGGATGGGCATATCGCTAAATCCGCCCAATGAGAGCTAGGGCTGGGCTTCCTTTGACACTATAAGGAGGGAAGCACTTTCTTCATGTTGGGGTGCCAAGCTGGACTATTGTAAGCCCTCTTACCATCCCTTGGGGAGAGCCTGGCTGAGAATAAAGCCAACACAAGAAGAAAGGCAGAATCAAGAAAGGCAGAACCAGTGGTGCCTAGCTAGTGTGGCTCAGTGGTTAAGCATTGACTTATGAACCAGGAGGTCACAGTTCGATTCCCGGTCAGGCCACATGCCCGACCCCTACTGTGGGGGGTGCAGGAGGCAGCCAATCAATGATTCTCTCTCATCATTGATGTTTTTTTCCCACTCTCTCTCCCTCTCTCTCCTTTCCTCTCTGAAATAAATTTAAATTTTTTTTTTTTAAAAAAGAGAGGTGCTCAGTGGCAATATTTAGCGCTTGTGTCTAGCTTTGCCTGGACCTTGACCCTAATCCTACTCCAAGAAACGTCAGTTATATGGAACCATAAATTCTCTTTTTTTGCTTAAGCCAGTTGAGATGGTTTTCTGGACTGACAACCTAAATGCCCCTGACAAATGCATCATTCCACTTACCACACACTTACAGCGCCCCTGCTCTGTGCCAGGAGCTGGGTGGCGGAATCCAAGGATGACTAAGGCACAGACAGCCCCTGCCTTCGAGGAGCTGAGTTGCCTGAGCTTTGTCCAAATGCTGCCCCTCCGTGCCACTGGCCAGCTCCCAGACAGTGAGCTCTGTTCTCCGCTCTGCTCCCCGGCAGTCTGTTCACATTATTCTTTCAACAAATAGTCATTCGCTGCCTACAGCACGCCCGGCTCTGCAGTTCCTCCT
Source organism: Myotis nattereri (assembly GCF_964212035.1). NCBI lineage: Eukaryota > Metazoa > Chordata > Mammalia > Chiroptera > Vespertilionidae > Myotis > Myotis nattereri. Next base: position 45,745,845 of record NC_138091.1, read on the forward strand.
ATTGTCCCAGACTGTGTCTGTATCGGTCCTGTCTCTGCCTCCTAGACTGCCAGTCTTTGACGATGGGTGCCATGTCGGTGACTCCCCAGGGCCCGACACCTGCTACTTGCTCATGTTTGTTGAATGGCTGTGAGTGAGTGCATATCTGTGTGTTCATGTGTGCTGGGGCGAGGCAGCGAACAGCCAAGGAGAAGGACGACGTGACGTAGAGCAGAGGGGCCTGCAGGCCTCTGGGTCTAGCGGGGGCTCTGCCACAGGAGCCAGCCCACTGCTCCGATCAGCCCAACAAGCCACCGACAGAAGCCTTCCACACATGGGCACCGAAAGCTTCGCTCTCCCCGCCCAGGCCTGGAAATTCTGCCTTCCCCAAGCCCCGCCCACTGTTCCACCTGCCTCTACCTGGAGCTGAGTAAGGTGTCATCTTAGCCCCTCCCGCTCAAGCCTGGGTGCTTCCAGGGGCTAATGGATCCATTCATTCTTTAAATATATATATAATTTCAGAGAAGAAAGGAGGGGAGAGAGGGATAGAATAGAAACATCAATGATGAGAGAGAATCATTGACTGGCTGCCTCCTGCACGCCCCCTACTGGGGATTGAGCCCACAACCTGCACATATGCCTGGCTGGAAATCGAACCGTGACCTCCTGGTTCATGGGTTGACACTCAGCCACGGATCTCCAGCGGCTGGGCGGATCCATTCATTCTCCACACAGCACTCTCTCACGTGACTGACTCCCTCCTTCTCCACACACCTTCCCCCTCCTTTCCCTCTTACCCTTTTCTCTCCTCTTCTCCCCGTCTCTCGTTGGTTCCCCATTTCTTTCCCTTCTCATCTCTTTCTCCAGCTTTCCCATACACCCACTAGGCCATTCCTCCCAGTCCATGTAGGCAGCTGGTTAAATTTCTGTAAACAATTAAGTTTGTGATAAATTCAATTGTGTCGCTTCCTTATTAGAAGCTGATAGCATTTGGGAAGAGGGACTTGGGCGGCTAAGAGGCTGATATCCCCTCTGATGGCTGAGTGCCTGGAAGTGGAGCACTCCCATTTTCAAATTAGCTTGAGCTTCACGTATTTCATTAGCTCCCCACATTTCCCCCTGTCGGAGCGTCCCAGCTCTTCTCTTTCCTGCCTCTCTGCCTGAGTTTCTCCTCCTCTGCCATCCTCGGGCTCCCGGAGACATTCTCTTACAGTAGGGAGGATGCAGGCTGTACAGCAAGAAGGACTTCCCAGTTGGTAGTACATGAAAATAATCCTTACATAGAAGGAGAGGATGGAAGGAAGGCGAGTCTCCATCAGTGGAGAACTGTGGTCACGGCCGGAGCCGGGGAAACCAGCCTCCTCAGCCCTGAAACCTGGGGACCTGAAACCCCCAGAGCAGCTGACATGAGTCTCCCAGCTCAAGACTCTGGAGGGGGAGTGGGAGCAAACAGCTGCACACATCTGGAAGATGCTTGCCCAGCTCCATTAGCCCAGGCACCAGCCAGGCCGTATTTGATGTTTGATCTTGGCTTCAACGCAGGGAGGAAGCCAATGGGATGGCAGCGACTGCTCACGGAGACACCCCCTGCCACCAGCCTGGCTCCCCTCCCCTGATCCCCTGACAGTCCACGCCAGCTTCCAAGGCATAAATGAAATGCCAGAAAACCAAACACTGACCCCCCCGACACCCCATTCCCACAGCAGCGGAGCCAAAGCCAATTCCCCTTGGTGGGGGGTGGGGTGCTAGGGCCTCCTACCCGCCTGCACCCCTCCCCATGCCTTTGTGTCTGTCTCAGGCCCTAGGAGAGAGGCTGGGCGCCAGACCACAGTCACGCCTCATTTTGGTTCTTTTTGCAGAGGGCAGGTAATTAATGGAGAATTTTTTTTTTTTTTTTTTAGGGAGGCAGGGAGTGAGTCCTAAAGACTTATTTGGGAGCCATGGCCGGTTAGCTCAGTGGTTAGAACCTCGGCCTGCTCATGGGAGGGTCACAGTTTGATTCAGGGTCCAGGGCAGGTACCTGGGTTGCAGGTCCAATTGGTCCCCATCCCCCTTTCAGGATAGTGTGAAAGGGAGACAACCAATCAATGTTACAACATCTATGTTTTCTCTCTCTCTCCTCTCTCCCTCTCTCTCCCCCTCCCTTCCACTCTCTCTAAAAATCAATGGAAAAAATAGCCTCACTCCTCAGGTGAGAATTAAAAAAAAAAAAAAAAGACTTATTTGGGAGAGAAAGTTTGTGGATAGCAAGGAAGATCAGCAAACTGCTGTTAAGTAGGACTGGAATGTAAAGCTACTATGCATATGTTGAGTGCCTGCTACATGCATATAATACATAAAGAGGTGAAAAGATGGCCCACGGGGGGAGGCAGCTATGTAAGCAGACGTAAGTACAGTGAGAAGGATGAGAAAGGCACCCGTGGAGGGGGTGGAAGGCAGTATATCTACCTTGAAAGGGCTTCATGGAGGCAGTGATGCTGGAGCTGAGCTGAGAAGGGTGAACAGAAGCCAGCCAGGCAGGCAGGGAGGAAGGGGAGGAGCCTGCCAGGTAGTGGCAGCACTGACAAGGTCTGGGGGTACTGAGGGAGAATGAATGAAACCCCTGGACTGCAGCAAGCGTGTGAGAGCCTGGATGTGGTGGGTGGGCAGGGGCAGTGTTGGGAAAAGCTCATATCTACTAACCCTGCGCATCTACATGGCACCTTACAATTGTCAGGCGCTTTTCAAAGTCACAGTCTTATCTAACCTTCATCACAACCCCTGGGAGGCAGGTTTTAGATGCCCAGCGTAGGAATGAGGAACCCGGAGCTCAGAGAAATCAAGGGATTGACCCAAACTGCCCTGAACAGAGGAAGCCCTGTGCAGTCTCCGGCCCTTGTGGGGCCTCTAGACTGGGGAAGGTGGAGGTGAGGGGGGTGTCCAGATAGATGCACCCCGAGCCCCAGTTTAGACCCAGGAATGGAGAAACGGGGTGGGGGGGGGGAGAGTGAGGGGAGCAGCTCAGGCAGGCTTCCTGGCAGAGGGAGCTATAGAATTTGGTTGGGATACGAAGGAGGGGAAGCTGGTGTGAAGTTTGGTGAAGGCAGGGGTTGGGAGTCAGGGAGAGCTCACCGGGCCAAGGGACGAAGCAGAACTGAGTGCTGGCCTGAACTGCAACCACGTGGGAGGAGCTGGAATGACAGTGAGCGACGGTCGGAAGGCCGTCCTGAGGGCCCGGACACAGTGGGTCCTGGTGGCTTTACGTGGGGGACAGTGTGGGGAAGGGGGGAAGCACGGGCTTTAACGTGGGCTTCAGAGTGGGAAGGAGTTGGGTTCAAATCCCATCTTCACAGCTTCCAGCACCGACCACCTCAGAGGCGTGAGAATCAAATAGGCTAATGCTTAGCCCAGAACCTGCTATGGGCATGTGTGGGGTGTCCCCTGAGAAGATAATGGCAGGAACAGAACTTCTGAAAGAATGAACATGTATTGAATGACTACCATGTGCTAGGAGCTGAATAAGAAGCTTCCACATGGGTTAGACCAGGGGTCCTCAAACTTTTTAAACAGGGGGCCAGTTCACTGTCCCTCAGACCATTGGAGGGCCAGACTATAGTTTTTTAAAAACTATGAACAAATTCCTATGCACACTGCACATATCTTATTTTGAAGTAAAAAAACAAAACGGGAACAAATATAATATTTGTATTTGCATGTGGCCCGCGGGCCGTAGTTTGAGGACCCCTGGGTTAGAGTTTTCAAGATTTTGCTGGGTCATAAGACTCGCCGGGGTGACTTCGATCTTCTAGGGCAGTGGTTCTCAACCTTGGCTGCACATTAGAATCACCTGGGAATCTTTTTAAAATTCTGATTTCTGGGCTTCATCCTCCATCTTCGTTGGGTTAATTTGCATACTCATCCTGATTGGCTGGTGGGCATAGCAGAGTGACACCAATTTGCATGCTTCTCTTTTATTAGTGTAGATGATTGCATACAGAGTGCCCTAAAACTTAGAGGTCTAGGACAATTTCAACCATGTATTATCTCATGTAGTTTCTGTGGGTTAGGAATTCGGGAGCAGCTTAGCTGAGTAGTTCTGTCTGAAGGTCTCTTGAGAGGTCAGTCAGCTGTCACTTGGAGCTGCAGTCACTGAAGGCTTTCCTAGAGCGGCAGGAGCCGCTGCCAAGATGGCACCCTGACCTGGTGCTGTGCCAGCTGTTGGCTGGAGGCCTTAGCACCTGGGCCTCTCCGGAGGGCTGCTTGAGCGTCCTTACAACATGGCGGCTGGCTTCCCCTCAAGCAAGCCATCTAGGAGAGAACAGGAGGAAGCCTTGCCTTTTCATGGCCTGACCTTGAAAGTCACACCCTGTCACTTCTACAATAGTCTGCTGGTTACACGACTTTGACCCTGTTCAAGTGGGAGGGGACACAGAACATGAAAACGAGGTCCATGGACACCCCATTGGAGACTGGCGGCCTCCATTTCATGGATGGAGAAACTGAGGCTCACCCAGTGTTACTCCAGTCCCTCAAAGCAGAGGCTTGACCCCTGATTTGCCCACTCTGAGCCCAGCAACTTGCCACACACAGACATACACACACACACACACACACACACACACCAAGCTTTTGGGAGATGAACCCACTGGTGGTGAAACCTAGGTCTGTGTGCCCCCAGCTGGGCGGAGGGGCGGGGTGACAATCGGGCCTCCCAGGCCTGAGAAGTAAATATAATCACATGTTTGCTCAGCAGAAAGAAAGCTTCCAGGGGCAGTGTGGGAGGGAGGGGCTCTCTTCATCTAAACATGCTTCTGGCCTCATGGGCGGTGTTTTCCATTTAAAACCACACTCAGGGTGGCTGGGAAAATATGCTTGATCTGGGTGTGTTTTTCGGAAATCCAACCTGTTGGGGATCTTGCCCCTTTCTCAGTGCCCCCAAAAACGGGCTCATCCTACCTCCCACCGCCTTGGTGGCTCGCTCCCAGGGTGGTCTCAGACCCCTGTCTCACCCTCTCTGAGCCCCCAGGAGCTGGGGCGGCTGCCAAGTCTCTCCTGGTTTTGGAGCAACATCAGTCTTCCTATCTTGATGTCACAGATTTTGGGGAAGAGCTGCCTTAGCCCAGGGAGACCTCGGGTTTCAAAAGGGCCTGCGTGCAGGGGGTGTGCCTCCCCGCTCAGACTCTAACCCTAAGGGCCCGTGTCTCCCAGGAAGTGGCAGCCCCCCAGTGGACAGCATCTCGTTCCTCCGCTGACAGTGGGTGGAGAGGTGGCTAAGGCGGGATGGAGAGGTCCCATGAGGGGGGTCCTCCCGCTCCCCCTGCTGTTTTCCTCCATTGCCTTCTCCCCAGTTTTCTTGTTCCTGGTTAGCAGCCTTGGCCCAGGGGAGAAGGGAGTTAGCAAAGAAATACAGTGAGGGCGCTGAGAGAGACGCCAAGGTGACAGGTCTCCGAACGGTCCTCGGGCTCCTGCCATCTGTGTGCTGGCCCCCTCCCCCAGCTCCTCAGCGAGATGAACTGCACAGCACAAAGAGCTGCAGAGCTGGAGAGACCCCTGGGCTCACTGTGCAGATGGGGAAACTGAGGTTCGGAGAAGGAACAAAGTGCCCACTGAATAGGCTACAGAAGGCAAGCAGCCTCCCTCAGGTGTGGGCACTGGGCAGACCTGGCAGTGGCCACCATCAGGGTCAAAGGTCATCACATGCCTTCAGGAAGCCCAGCCCTCCTAAGGGAAGAAGGAGAAGAAGAAGCAGCAGAGGATGCTCAGAAATTTTATGGAATCCTCTTGGTATGTGTGTGGGTGCGGGGGGAGGGGGGGGCGGGCGGGGAGGACGGGGGGGGGGCGGCGGGAGAAGCGGTTGTGTAGAGTCCCCAGGGGGAGGAGACAGAAAGGAACAGCAGGGGTAACCTGGCTTTAGACAGGCAGAACCAAACCTGCAGTCCTCGCTTTTTCCATCTGGAAAATGGGGATTTGTTTCTCCAGTCTGGCTGATGATTAATTGTAGTTCAGAGCCTTTCCCTGTCAGCCCTGGCCTCTAAGCACTGAGGACATGAACTTGGCCTCCTCTCTCCTGCCCCGATGCACAGTTTCCTCTGTAGTGGAGTGGGGGAAGGAAAATACACCCTCTGGGAGGACTGAGGTCACTGGGGTCACTTGAGAGCTCATATTGCAGCAGTGTGGCTGGATACTAGGTCAGAAGGACTTCCGGCCTGGTGGGCAGTGTCCCTGCAGGGTGTGGCCACCCCCAGCCGGGAGGGAGCTCCTCTCTCCTGACACAGCCTGCTTTTGCTCCTCCTCCCTGGGTACAGGAGAAGGTGGAATGGAAGGTGCTAGATTCCTGGACCCTGCTGGGACGCCCCTCCCCACCAGCTTCAGGCGCCCACAAGCCACCTGTTTCAGTACAAAGCCACTTTGAGGCAGGGAGGTGGGGGAACCACCCTCTGATGACTCCCCCATCCCCCCCACCACAGCTCTGGCCCTGTTTCCTGCTTAGGGGAGGAGGTAATAGGGCCAGAGAAGGTAGCTGAAGAGGCTGGACTGGCCATGGGAGAGGATCAGTGTCCAACTGCGGGGAAAGGGCATGGAGAAACAAACATGTCAAGCAAAAAGAAGAAAAGTGCTCCATGAAAGCTGGCCTTTTGAGCCCTTGATTCAACCCTCAGAATTCTGGGACAGAACCAGACACCCCTGAAAAACAATAGCCAGTGCAGGGAAGCCTCAGGGGACAGGACTATGAGGGCGGGGGGGGGGGGGGGGGGGGCGGGGGGACAATTTTAAAATAAATGAGAATTTATCAGGTGGTTTGAAGACAATAAAATAGATTGGTGTCATAGAGAGTGCCTGGGGCTGCAACAGATGGAGTGGTCAGGGAGGGCCTCTCGGAGGAGGTGACACTTGAGCTGACACCTGAAGGCCAAGAAGGAGCCAGCTGTGTGTAGAACTGGGGGGTGGGGGGAGGGGGAAGCATTCTAGACCAAGGAACAGCTGGTGCAAAGGCCCTGAGGCTTGGAAGAGTTTGAGCCAGAGTGAGAAGAGTGGGGACGAGAGTGGCTGGAGGTGGGATCAGAGAGATAGTGAGAGGCCTTGTAAGGTCAGGCAAGGAGGCTGAATTTTCTGCCGAATGTGAGGGAAAAGCCCGAGAAGGTTTAGATAGGGGCGTGCCAAGGTCGGATTTATGTTTTTAAAGATCTGGCTGCTGTCTGGAGAGTGGATTATAGGTGCCAGAGTGCAGGCGGGGAAGGGAAGCTCGCGCCGTTTCCGACCGACAGCCCCTGGCAGCAGTGGAGACGGAGCGGAGCGGAGAGGAGAGCCTGATGCAGGTTTGGTTTAGAATGAGAGCCAGCAGGCCCTGCCGACAACTGCATGTGGCTGAGGCTCGGAGGGAGGAGTGGAGATGACCGAGCAGCTGGGAGAGGCTGGTGGTGCTCCGTTGCGGACTCTTCTCCATTCATCTCCTGCCACAAGCCCAGGCTTCCCTCTGCAGAGGCCACGGGCAGTTGTTCATTCATGGATTCCCACAGGAGGTATTTCTAGAGCTCCAACCAGGCCCCTTCCAGCTTCCAGTCCTGCCCTGAAAAGTCTCTGCCCCGTTTCCAACAGTCGGGGTGGACAGCTGTCCTCCATCCAGGGGGGGGGGGGGTGACCTCATACACTGCTTCAGCCCAGGTGTGGTGCGCAGACTTCAGGGGCTGTGGAGAGTTTGGCCATCTTTCTGGGTGGTGCGCAGACTTCAGGGGCTGTGGAGAGCTTGGCCATCTCTCTGTGTGGTGCGCAGACTTCAGGGGCTGTGGAGAGCTTGGCCATCTCTCTGGGTGGTGCGATGCTCTAGAGGCGGAAGGAGCAGGGACTGTCCCTGCCCAGCGAGTGGAGCCCCCACCAATCCCTGCGCCTGGGAGTGCAGCCAACGCAGACGCTCTGACCTCGTGGAGTGTCATGAATGGCAGGCTCATGGGAGTCTCGGACGCCTGGACAAGACACTAGCCGAGGAAGGTCCCCAAGGGTGTCCACCTGGGGGTGACTGTCTTCTGTCGAAGGTCCTGCGATGTGGACGCTCAGACTGGTTAGGTGACTTCCCAACGGTCACACAGCCAGTTCTCAGTCCTTGTGTCTTGTCCTGTGACGCTGGAGACAGAACTGCCGAGGGCCCTGCTGCAGCGCTCTGCTCTGTCCCTCACCAGCCGGAGCCAGGCCCTCATTTGCTTCCAAGCTTTGGTCCCGCCTTTCCTCGGGTCCCCACTGCTCTGTCCATTTTCTCTAGAAAACCACCCCTCACCACTCACACCTACCTAGATGCCCCCGGTGTTGCTCCCTAAGACCTAAGGCTCCCACTGCCTTCGGATGCCCCTCCGTGGCTGGGGGGGTGGGGGGTGGGGGGGAGGGAAGGTCGGAAGCCTCAGATGGCAGCTCGGAGCAGCGTCCCCGCCCCTCCCGGAGCCCCAGTCTGTCAGCAGTGATGGATGCCGGGCAGCAGTCCCTTGGAACGGATCCTAGATCTAAAAGCCTCACCGAGCCATCCTGGGTGGGAGGCGGGGGAGGGACACGGGGGTCCCCCAGAGCCCGGCTCCCTGCCATGAATCAAGCGGCCGGCAGAGCCAATTAGCGCAGACAAGAGCCCAGCGATGAATCATGAGCCCATTAGTCGGGCCGGCTCGCAGCTCCCCCCACCCAAAGGGGGGTCCTGGCCAGGGATGGGGGCAAGGCCGGGGTCCTTCCTCCCTTCCTCCCTCCGGACAGCCTCCTCTTCCCCTCACCCTCAGACCTGCTAAGAAGACCCTCCCACCTTGGCAGCTGGGGTGGACAGGATGACAGTCAAGTTATTTGCATACATTTGCATGGAGTGAGGGCATTGGAAGCCCCCCCCCCCCCCCCGCAGGCCTCCCCACCCTACCCTGCGGTCCTGGTTTAACCTGAGAAAGCACCTGGTAGGTGACCTGTAGCCTCACCCTTTCCTCCATCCTCCAGGGACAGAGGGCTAGACCTGGGTTCGCAGGGGTATGAAAGATGAGCCCTGAGCCCGGCTGCAGGGACAACCCAAGTCAGCCCCTACCTCCCAAACCCAGCCCCCCTCCAACAGGAGGAAGATGCAGCCCACAGGGGCTTGTCAAAGACCCAGCTCAGCCAGGTAGTGAGCCACCTCACCTGTCAGCCCAGCCAGTGCCCAGAGCCACCTCCCTGAGCCCTTGAGGGCCTCTGCGTTGGTGTCATCTGTGGCAGGTGAAAGCCCCAAAGCTGGACCCATGACCGGTCAGTGGTTAGGACTGAGTCCCTGTGGAGCCATGGCAGGGGAGGAAGGGAAGCAGAGACAGCAGCGAGGGAGTGGGAGAAGGTGGAGGGAGACACAGAGCAGCCAGCGCTGTGTGCCATGTGACAACTGCTGGCCGGTGGCGTGGCCCTGGGCCTCTCTCACCTGGACAGCTCCAGTGCTGGCCAGTGGCCTCGTCAGTGGTGAGTGGTGACTGGGGTAAAGCCGTCTCCTGCAACAGTTGACCCTCACCGTCACTTTCTCCGCTTTACAGGTGAGGTTACTAGTTCAGTTTGGAGAGGGTCAGGGACCACCTTGTCCAAGGTCCGGGAACAAGAACATGGGAATCAAATTTGAACCCAGGTCTGGCTGACTTCAGCGCTTGAGCAGCTTCTCTCTGAGCCCATGACTCTGCTTCTGTCCCGAACTTAGCCCCGTTTGTCCAGCTGCCTATTTGTCCTACAGGGGCCTCTGACTCAACGTGTTGAAGTCTAAACTCATCATCCCTTCCAGCCCAGCCCACTCCTCTTTCCTGCAAAAGGTACCGTTAGCCACTGGCTGCCCGAGCCAGCTCTCTCTCTTCCTCCACACACACCAGACACGCGGGTGTGGAGTCGGGTCCAGCCTGTCTGTGACATGGGCCCCTCGTTGGACCCCTACTCCCCAGCTTCATAGCAGTGGTGTGGCCCAGGCCGGGGACTCTTCACCTGGATGGCTCCAGGACTCTCCCAGTGGTCCTCCAAGACCCCCTCCCCCCAACTCCTTCTTCCATGTTGCCGCCGGAGTGTGCTTCCTCAAATACAATCTAATCCTTCACTTCCCCTCGGCCCCCCATCACGTTCAAGATAAAGCATCAAAAGGCCTCCGCCAGCGGTCCCAGCATGCCTTTCTAAAGCCACCTCTGTCCACTTCCCTCTGAACACCCAGCCAGCGACTGGCCGCCTGGGATTGCTCACCTGGCCCAGCAGGTACCAAGGTGTGCCTGCCTCTTAGCCTTCAAGCCTGCTGTGCCTCGGCCAGCAATGTCCCCTTTCCCATCTCTGCCTGGTCAACTGGTGCTCCTCCTTCTAAGATCAGTTCAATGTCACCTCCTCCATGAAACGTCCCCGGCCCTGCCCAGGAAGGAGGAATTGCCCCTCCTCTGTGCTCCCACAGCACTTTGCTCAAACTGCTGGCCTAGCAATTCCACACCCAGCAGTGCAGTGAGTGGGTGACTGCCCGCCCCCCTTGCCTGAGAGGCCGGGGTCACGGCTTACTCAATTCAGCTTCCCTGACAGGGTCTGGCACGTCAGAGCTGTTCAATAAAGGTTTGATAGATGGGTAGCCTGCCCCCTCTCTCTCCTCTTTCTCTATTCTCCAGCTTCCTTTCTCCTGGCTGCCCTCCCAAGTTGAAACCATCCAATTAAAGGAGTCGTGCTGGGAGGCAATCCTGGGAGCGGGCCCTGGTCTCTGTACCTGGTGAGGAGAGGCAAGCACCTGCTCTGCACAACCTCATGGATCTGCAGAGCCCCATGGACCAGAAAGCACAGACTGGGGTCAGGGACTTCAGGTTCTGAATGGAAGTGTGAGGCCTTGAACAAGTCACTTCCTTCTGTGGCCTCAGTGTCTGTCCTCCTGTTAAGCCGGGGTGTGAGTAGAGGACAGATGACACTTTTAAAGTCCCTTCCAGCTCCGATGTGTGCATCCATTGAGTTATGATTCCAAGGCTTGTCGAGGGCCCTGGACAGTTGGCATTTTATGTGAATGAAAAGCAAGAGTTATATCTTGGGGGGTGGGCTGCTCAGGGCAGACAAGCAGCTGTCTGGGAGGTGGCTCCTGGGAGCATGCGGGACCAGGGCGGGCACACACTGATGGCTCTAGCTCTGGCAATTCAGTTAATTGTGAAAATCAATGGTCTGGCCAGAGACAGGAGCCAGGGGAAAGCCTGGGGGTGGAGACTCCCAAGGAATGAGTGGGATGGGGCTTGGTATCCTTTCTGCAACCTCTTCCAGGGCTAGTCCAGGGGTTCTATGGACAGAACAGGGTCCAGGAGGGCCAGAGCTCAGGGAAGGAGCAGGGCAAGGGGAGCAGCCTGCGATCAGAATTGGGGGAGGGGTGGGGTGGGGGGTAGTAGAGAGGGGGAGGGCAGAAATAGGGAGAATTTGGAGTGCAACAGAATAATCATCATATGCAAATTAAAGAGCACCTCATTGTTGCACTGCCTCCCCTCCCACCCTGAATCTAGACCTGGGTTCTAATCCTGGCTCTGCCACTGACTTGTGGTTGTGTGACCTTGAGCAAATTCCTGTTTGTCTCTGAGCCGCTGTTTCCCCGTCTATAAAATAATGGCTGTTCTTGATTGTCAAACTACAGCGGGAAGGCCGGGGAGGATTGGGGGGCAGGAGGGAGGGGGGTAAGAGATCAACCTAAGGACTTGTATGCATGCATATAAGCATAACCAATGGACATAAGACACTGGGGGGTAGGGGAGGCTAGGGGACTGTCAAGGGCGGGGGGTGGGGAGGAAGGACACATATGTAATACCCTTTGTAATACTTTAAGCAATAAAATAAATAAATAAATAAATAAATAAAAATAAAATAAAATAATGGCTGTTCTTGACCATCTCTGAGGGCCATGGGCCTGGCCCAGTACCTGGTCCCACCCAGGGTCCTGCCAGCCTCAGCGCCCACCCCCACATGTTTACCCTCTGACCCACCCAGGCATCTCCTGCAGGCCCCATGTTCTGCCCACGTCAGGCTGGCTTTTCTCAGCTTCTCTTCAAAGCCCCCTCTGCTCCCCTACTTCCCACTTCCAGGCTGGCCCTCCAGCCTCTCCGAGATCCTGGTTTTGACCCAGCCAGCTGGCCGAGCCGACTGATTTTGATTTTTGCCATTAGGCTGAGGGAGCACAGGTTGTTGTAGGGTAATCTGGACCTCCCACCCTCTCCCCCTCCTCGTTTCCCAGCCGATAGGACCCCAATCCTCTCTCACTCCAACGGAAGAAAAAAAAAGAGCAGCCACTGGGTGTCCTGGGGGAGGGGGGAGAGGAGGACCCTGGTGGTGATGGCAGAGACCAAGGGGATCCTGACGGGGGGGGGGGGGGGGGGTAGGGGAGACCCCTGCTGGGGAGAGGGCAGGAAGGAGGAGCCGGGAGCCGCAGTAAACCACTCTCCTTTAATCAGCAGCCTCCAGGACGAAACGGTACTCCATTTGGTGGGGCAGAAAGGAGGTGCTAGTGTTGAACCTGAACCTGGAAAGAGCCATTCCCTGGGCAGTGAGCCCCCAGCCCACCCCTTTGATCGCCCCTCACCAGCTCCCTGAGAGGTTGTTAACATCTTTCTTTATAGGGCTGGGGAGGCAGCCAAGACTCACACCTCATCTGGGCCCTGGGCGGCTGCCTTTGTACTTTGTCCCATGCCAGGCGCCTGTCTTGGGGACCAGCCCGGCCCTCCTCCGCGGATCTGTAAGTGAGCAGTAGTTAGGTGCTCTCAGGGGAGTAGCTGTCTGAGCTCATAGGGGGCTCCCAGTTTGACGGGGGGCAGGTGGAACACACACCTCCGCTGACAGATTGAAGAGACAGACAGTCCAGCAAGAGAGAGCTGAGTGAGCCTTGGGTGGGCTTCCTGGAGGAGGAGGCAAGGCGAGGCCAGAGGAGCAAGGCCAAGGAAAATGAGGACAAGTCTATGGAGCGACCTGGAAAGGGAAGAGGAGCCTACAGGGGAGGCCTGGGAATGTGGAAGAGATGGTAAGGAGGTGAGGCAGGAAGGTGGGCAGTCTCCGAAGCCGAGAGGACAGTGCTGAGGCTCAGTTGACGCATCTGTAAAAATGGGCCCGATGCCTGCCTCCCCAGTGGCTGTGAGAATCAGCCAAGACCCTGTCGGTAGAGGCCCTGGCGAGAGATCACACTCCTTCCTCCCTCATTTCCTGTCCTTCCTTTATCCCCCTACCCCTCCAAGCCCTGAGGGGCCAGCCCCCTCCCCGGAGCTCAGCACCTGGCCTCATCTGGAAACATCTGCCTCTCCTGCTTCAGATCTCGCTCTGAAGGGCTGAGGTGGGGGCAGCGGACGGAAGGAGCAGGAGATGCATCTTCCTCGCCCCCACCTCCCGCAGGCCTCATTCGATACAGCTTCGTCCTGAATCTCCGCACGTCCCCCCACTCCTGGCTGCCCCCAGCACACACCTGCTTTCTCTCTCAGCTCCTCAGCGTGGCCCTTCCAGGTCCCCAGTAGAGGCCTCTGCTTTGCTTCCTCCAGCTCTCCCTTCAGTGGCTGCCCCACGATGGATTCTCCGGGTTTGTCTCTAAATCTGTAGCCAGTTTTGTATTCTACGCTGCAGCACACCCATGTTGTTCTACGGGAAAATACTGCACCTTCCTATTAAAATGGCAAACTTTCCCCTGAAATATCTTTGCGTGAGAAGCAGTGCCCTCTTTTAGGCACCTGACAAGGACGCAGGGCCGTGTGGGGGCACAGAACCCTCAGGCCCTCTGTCCTGCCCCAGGAGAGGAAGGCAAAGACACCAACTAGAGCGACAGAGCGGGCGTGGGACAGGGCAGAGGCGGGGGGGGGGCGGGGGGGGGTGCCCATATTCCTGCTTCCTGCCCCCAACGCTAGGCAAATCTAAGCTGTCCTCAGTGCCAAGGGCCTGGGCCGGTGACAGCACAATAGATTAAAATTCCACTAGGCATGGCCACTCAGAACCGTGTCTCCCGACTGGAGTTTCAATGCCCCAGTGAGGTGGCAGGCTGACCCCATGTTACTTTTGGGGGTGAACGGTCATAAGGGTGAAACAGCAATGAAGCACCACTTGACTTAACCTCAAATTATTTATTGATTCTTGAAAAGAGAAAGGAGAGGAAGCCAACCAAAGCCAGGGGCTGCCAGTTGAGTAAGTCACCACGAGTCTTCTTGGATCTGAGATGCGGTTCCGTTTGCATCACTTAGCATCATGAGCCTTGGAGGAGAGTTCCCGGGGGGCCCTCCCTCCTGACTGCAAGCTCACTGAGGGCAGAGATGGTGGTTGGCACGGGGCCTGGCTGGCACGGGGACCTGCTCCTCTTTTGCAACAGTCGATTCAGTGCTTTCTCTGCCTCTGTCTTGACTCCTCCAGTCCGCCCAACAGTCTTCCCAAACACCAAGTAGATCCCCTGACTCTGCTTAAATGCCTTCAGGGACTCTCCATAGCTACACAATAATTCCCAAAGTGTGCCCTGGGGCACATCAGCCCCAGGGGATGCTCCTGAAGAAATGATTTGGGGGCCAAATACGTTTGAAAAAATGTTCTTTTAATGAAGCTTTCCACCCCCTGGAGATTCACATTCCACTTGAGCAAAATGAAGGCTCTGAGAAGTCCTGCAAGGTTAGCGTGCAGCCAGGTTAGCATGTTTGACACAGCTTTCCTAAACTTATCCCATCACATAACAAGCGTTTTAGCAAGAAATGTATATAGTAAACAGCCCAAAACAGCCCCATGGAACATACTTTGGAAAGAAGCGAACTGAACTGGAAAGCCTGAAGTCCATTTGGGGAGAGGGACAGCTACAACAAGTCCCTGCCTGAGATCTGAGGGTGCCAAAGGGGAGTGAGACTGTGGGTCGGGAGATTCCAGCAACAGCTCTCCCCTTGAACATGGATGTCCTGGGCAAGTGTGTATGTTTCTGGACCTCACACATCTTGAATGAATCTTGGCCTCTCATTGGACGCAACAGCTCCCAAGTAGGGAGTCACTGACATGCTCTGCAATGATCACAAGATTCCAGCTTGTCAAGTAGAAAGGCCTGGGCCTTTTCCCTTGGATCGGGGACAGCAGGAGCCTATTCGGGTAGGAAAGCACCAGCCTTGGAGGTGGATCCTGGGTCCCCGTCCTGATCCCTTCCCTCACTAGGAGCCGTGAGGCCCCGGGTAAGTCACTCAGTCTCTCCGTAAAGTGGGAGAAGAGCAGCTGCTTTCAGGCTCGTTCGTGGAGTTGGGATTCAAACCGAGATCTTGATGGCCCCCCAAGCCAGGTGGGTCCGTTGCCCTGACGTTTAAGTTTCATCACCTCCAAAGTTCTAGAAGTTTCCAATGGCATGGTTAAGTCTCTCCATTCATTCATTTCATTCAATTCAAACATTTATCAGGCACCTACAGTGTGCCGGCAATGGGGAGACAGTGGCGCAAAAAGAAAAAAACCCACAAAAAAACACAAGCAGGTCTCTGCCTGCATGGAGCGCACAGTCTGGCGGGACTGACTCCTTCCTTCATTTATTCAATTCTGAGCCACCACTGCGGGCCAGGCGCTGTACTGGGCTCAGGCCCTGTGTATTGTGTTTACGGAGCACTTTTGCCATCATCCTTCCCTTTGCTCCCTGTGACAGTCTGACAAGATAGGAAGTACAGAGGTTACGACTCCATTTTGTAGACAGGGAACTAGACGTTCAGGAAAACCAATTGGAAAACTGAGCTGGAAACCACAGTCTCTCTCCTCTCCACAGGAATTCACGGACGGCTGCCCTGGGCCAGCGGCTGCTCTCGCCGTGCGGTGCGGTGCGGTGCGGTGCGGTGCGGTGCGGTGCTGGGCCAGCGGCTGCTCTCGCGGTGCGGTGCGGTGCGGTGCGGTGCGGTGCGGTGCGGTGCGGTGCGGTGCGGTGCGGTGCGGTGCGGTGCGGTGCAGAGGTCCGTCTGGCTGCGCGGCGCTGGCAGCCTTTGTTTGCCTGTATGTCACTGTGGTCCCTCCTCCTCTCTGAGGCTGGGACCCTCCCCGCACCAGGCTCTCGTCCATGGACGTTCCACGGGACAGGGTGCATGTGAACTGACTCCTCGAATTCCAGCCTCTTGGCTGTTCCCCTCTGCAGCCCGGGAAATCCTTCCTGCCCTTGAACTTCCGCGCCTTATGAACCAAGGGTGGTCCCTCCCGGGAGCCTCCTCTGGGTGGAGCAATGCTCAGGGAAGGCCAGGGTGATCTGGTTCTTCCCCAAAGGCCAGCGAGTGAGCCAAAGGCACCGCAGTCCCTGCACCACCGGCCTGGTAGGTGCTCACGGTGGGGTCACCCTGGGGTGGGGAGGAGCAGGAGCCCAGCGTGCAGATCTTCTGAAGCCAGTGGGCTGGCAACTGGAGTGGGAGGAGAGGAACGAGTGGTGAGGGGCAGAGTGCTGAGCCCACCATCATTGACTGGGGGCCTAGACACTCACGGCAAGATGGGCCGCTGGAGGGAGGTGCTGCCCGGGGCGGTGGGGGTGGGAAATGTCACCCAACACCCAGCTGGCTGTCAGCTTCAATGAGCACATCCCAGCTGGGCCGGCAAGAGGACCGACAAACCCCGCCGTTCCCAAACGCCTTCTGAATGCTCCCCTGCCCCTCCTTCTTCTCCGGCGCCCCTCCCCCTCCCTCTGCCCCCCCCACCCCCCCTCCTCCAGAAACACTTCTCAGATCATCTGCACCCAGCAGCACGCTCCCTGGGTGTCTGCCCAGCTCCTGTACCTGCACCCTGTCTTCGTGTCCCGGGCATGCTCCATCTCCTTCACACACAGGGGCTCCAGGAGACGGGCCGATGCCCAGGAGACGGTGGAGGTTTCTGGAAAGCATCCCCTCTGCAGGTATGGAGCACAGAATCTCCTTTGAAGCCCCCTCCACCTGGGCTGTCCTGCCTCCGGGCCAGCACCAGCTCCAGAGACCACCCCTCGGCTCCGCCAGATCCTGGCTGTTCCGCAGTGTTTACGGCCTCTCTCCCCGGCTCGTGGCACATGGCCCTCCACCTGGACCCCGTCTCCCCTTTCATCCCCGGCCCCGCTTCTTACCGTTACCCCTCTAGCCCCGTTGGCGGCGAGCGCACCACAGCTTCAGGTGCCTATTCTTACTTTGCGGGTTCGGACAGCCTCGAGGATTTGGGGTAGGGCCGAGGTGCAGCTATGCGGCCGGGAGTGCTCTACGTTCTCCTCGCAGTTCACCCCAGTCCCTCCCCGGAGGGGGATGTCTGTCTCCAGGAGCTTATTGCCAGGGAAAGGAGAGCTGCTTGTTCCTTCTTTACAGGTGGGAAACCCTGCAGGCAGGAATCCAGGCGTCGTCCTTGACACCATCCTCCTCCCCTTACGAATCCCCTGCCAAGTCCTAGTTCAAGGCCGCATCCACTTTCACCTGGACCCCTGCCATCACCTCCCCACAGGTTTCCCACCGCCCCTCTCGTCACCCCTGGTCCGCAGCCAACCTCAGATGATTACGTCACCGCCACCCCGGCACAACCCAAAAACGCTTAACTCTGCCTCTGCCCCTCCATCAGGGTTTTTAAAATGACCCAGCCCAGCCAGAGGGGCCCAGCGGTTGAACGTTGACCTGTGCACCAGGAGGTTAAGGTTCGATTCCTGGTCAGGGCACATGCCCGGGTTGTGGGCTCGATCCCCAGTAGGGGGCGCGCAGGAGGCAGCCGATCAACGATTCTCTCTCATCATTGATGTTTCTCTCTCCCCCTCTCTCTCCCTCTCCCTTCCTCTCTGAGATCAATCAAAGTATAATTAAAAATAAATAAAAATAAAAATGACCTAGAGGACCCCCTATGGCCAGTCGCTGCCCACCTCTCACGCGACTCGTTCCCCTTGCTCTTTGCCCTCCAGCCACACCTGCCTCCTCGGAGCCCCTCGCACACGCTCCCGCGGGGCCTTTGCACATGTTACGTTCTTCCACCTCCTCAGGTTTCAGCTCGAGCCTCACCTCCTAAGGAAGCCACCCGGCTTCCCTGGCTGGTGAGGTGCTGCGTGTAGACTCTCAGAGCAGCGTGTTCTACCTTTTCTCTGCACTGACCGCGGACCTTAAACTGATGTTTACTCCCCACCAGACGGCAGGCTCCCTGCGGGCAGGGCCACGTCGGCTCTGCCCTCTCTGTAGCCCAGGGCCAGCACAGTGCCTGGCACATAGTACACTCTCAATAAACACTCTCTGCTTGAATGAATGAGACCCAAAGGAGCGCTGCCCCTGAGGGAAAGTCACCCCGTGAGGCCTTAACCACGCCGGGACCCGGGCCTTAGCGCCCTAGGGTTAACCCCCAAGGGCAGTTGGGAGAACCACCATCCCACGCCCTACTGCGTGAGGACACCTCCATCGCTCCCCTTGGCCAGCAATTACTCGCTACTTGACAACAGAGTCAGCTGCATAACAAGCGGCCCTCCAGGGACCGGGTGCCGGGGAGGATGCCAGTTAGAGCGCTGAATCCCGGCACAGCCCCCACCTCTGCCGCTCCCTCTCAGCGGCCTAGTTCTTGGCCGGGGGAGCCCAGTGCCTGCATATCTATCTCTGCCTTTCAAAGGGACCACGCTAGCCCCATCCCCAAACAGAGACGCGGGAGGCTTCGGTCATTCCTGCAAGCGGAGAGACCTGGGAGGAAGGGGAAGGATGCAGAGGAAGGAAAGGGAAGACCAAGCATCCAGGGAACACTCAGGGAGGCAGGAGAAAGGCCTGTGGTAGGCAGAATGCTGGCCGTTTGGGGAGACACCCTCTAAACGTGATTCGCCCGCTCTGGTCCTTGGGGTGACCCAGGAAGCATACAGTCGCCCCCTTTATAGCATCTCTCCCAGGGGAAGGGAAGAAAAAAAACAAAGGACGTCTACTGTCCGGACAGAGCCAGGCAGGCTCCTCTGTGCAATCCTGGAGGGCTTCCTGGAGGAGAGGAGCTTCATAGAAGCCACAAGCAGCCGGGAGGGTAGCTGGGAAGTAGGAGGCAGCAGGCAAAGAAAGGTGGTGTGACCAGGCGAAGGGAGAGTGCGAGGGAGGCAGGACTCACCCTGGGGCATTAACGTGTTTGCACATCACTCTCTACTCAGAACCTTCCAGAGGCTCCTCATCTCACTCAGAGAAAATCCAGAGACCTGCCCTCCTCTCCCATCTCCACTCACCCTGACTCCCGCTGTTCAGCCACCCTTGCCTCCTCCCCGGTCCTCGAACATGCATTCCTGAGGCTGGTCCCTCCTGGAACCGTTTCCTTACACGGTCCCACGGCTCACCCCACACCTCTGCACGGCTTCACTCAAGTGCCGCTTTGTCAATGAAACCTGCCCTGATGATGTCATTTAAAATCTCATGCCTGGCCAGCGTGGCTCAGCGGTTGAGCATCAACCTATGAACCAGGAGGTCACGGTTCGATTCCCAGTCAGAGCACATGCCCAGTTGTGGGCTCGATCCCCAATGGGGGGGTGTACTGGAGGCAGCCAATCAATGATTCTCTCTCATAGCTGATGTTTCTATCTCTCTCTCCCTCTCCCTTCCTCTCTGAAATCAATAAAAATATTTAAACAAATAATAATAAAATCACACTCCTTCCTCAGCCCCACCCTTGGCACTCCCCATTCTCTACCTTGCTCCACCCCGCCCCCCCCCCATAGCTCTTAAAAATTTCTAATATACTCCAAAACGTACTTATTCTCTCTCATGAGAACGCAAGCTCCACAGGGCAAGAATAATTTGTCTGTTGGTTTACTGATATGTCAGCAGCACCAGGGACAGTGTCTGGCACATAGAAGGTGCTCAATAAACACTGGTTGAACAACTAAGAGCAGTAGAGGGCGTAAGTGGGGCTGAGAATGGAGTGGAAAAATCATTTTTCCAGGCTCCTTGGCACCTGGGGGTAAAGTGGATGAGGAGGTGGGGGCGTCCAGCTCATGAGTAGCAACCCAGCAGCCAGGAACAGAAGTGTCCCACTTGTTGTCAAGTCTGTCCCAGCTCTCCCTCCTTCTTCCCTCTTGAGTCCTCTCTGGGTGATGGTGCTCCTGGCATCTGGCATCCATCAGTCCCTTCCAGAAGTCCCTGTGAAACAAGGAGGGGGGTGGTAAAGTGTTCCCAGATTGGGGGCAGGCGGGAGTGTGTGGGCAAGCTGCCCTGTCCCCGAGCCCCCCCACCGCAGCCCTGCCCAGAGCTACCAGCCCACTGGCTTCACTGCCCCCAACGCCCCATGGGCCTGGAGGAGGTTGCTGCCAACCACACACAACTCCTGGCTCCAGATTTGAGAGAGGAGGAGGGGAGCTGGCAGGAGGGAACAGGGGCAAGTAAATGGGACCTGACAGGGGCTGGGCACCTCGGGCAAAGAATGTAAATAAAAATCAGTAAATATTTAGGGGAAATGGAGCAGGAAGTGGGAGAGGGAGGGGTGGAGGGGACGTGTTGGATTTCCAACAACATCTGGAGGGCAGTCGCCTCCACCGCCTCCCCCACATTCCATCCCACCCCTTTAGGGGCTTGCAGTGGGAGAGAGGGTGCTGGCTGGCGGGCGTGTGGTGTGTGTGTGTGTGTATGTGTCTGCACCCGGCTGTCTAGATGCACATGTGCCTGGGGAGGAATCTGACGGCCTGGAGTGTTTGCTTGGCCAAGTGCACACAAGGTCAGCCTCACCCAGTCCCAAACGGAGTGCTTCCCTCTGAGTCGCCAGCATCCTCCCTTCCATAGACCCTGCTATGAGCCAGGTGGTGGCCATTCTGGGGTGCAAGGGCAGTGTCCCTATCTTCAAGGAGCTTCTAAGCGAGAGGATGATGACCACACTTGAGGGGGACCTTGACTGAAGTCAGCTCAGGGGGCTACACACCCAGGCCAGGGGGTAGTGGCGTGAAGTGGAGATCAGGGAGGGCTTCCTGGAGGAGGAGGGGGTTCTGAAAGCACGGGGAGTGATGGATGAGAAAAGAATGAGTGTGTTTCAGGGAGAAGCAGGAGTGTGGAACATTGATGGGCAGGGTAATGCAGGACCATGAAGCAGGGAGCCGGAGAGGACTGAAGCTTTGCCTAGCCCCGGGAGAAAATCTAAACCAAGAGCCCAACTATGCAGCCAAGGACACGAGAGGGGACACGGCAGGATGGGCCAGGCTCCGTCTCACCATCCTTCTCTTCCATAACTTCCTGATGAACCTTTTCCTGGGCAGGGATTTTGTCTCTTCCTTTCTCTGTAGCTCCCCCTTCAGCCCCTGCCCACCCAGGGAGCACAGCACAGAACGTGGGAGCCTGGATGCCTCATGAGTCCCACTCCATCGGGTTACAGGGGAGGAAGCAAAGGCCCAGAGAAGGGAAGTGACCTGCCCCCGGGTCCAGGGGCAGCACACGCTGGTAGAGCCACGGCTAGAATCCGGGGTCCCTGACTCCCGTAGGAGAAAGTGGGGGTGGGTGGAGAGCCCTCACTGCTCTGCACTGCTCCAGGCTCTGCCTTGGGGACTCAATCGATGCCTTCTGGGCTGTTGGGAGATTACATGAAACAACCAATGTCCAGCCCCCGCCCCCCCCCCCCCCCGCACGCACGACCCCACTCTGCTTGCTACGTCAGCACACATCGCTGATGTCCTTTGCTGTGGCCCTTCCCACCAGGGGACATTGGGTCGCTCTGGCATAACTGAGAGGGAGCCCCTGAACTGGGCATGGACATCCCAGGACCCTGACTGTGTCTAGAGGGGGAGTAGGAGAAGGCCCAGCCCAGGCCCTTGAGAGAACCTCATAGCACAGAAGTGAGGGGTGGAGACATTCATTCATTCATTCATTCATTCATTCACCAACTAGATTTTAAGCACCTACAGGGGACTGGTCCCTGGATGCTTGGAGGACAGCATAAAGCAGTGGTTTTCAAACGATGCTGCCACGGGGTGGGGATGAGGGATGGGGAAAGGGGCTTGAGGAAGTCTCTGCCTGCCAGCCCACCATTCCTACCACCTCAACCGAGTCCGCTTCCACCTTTACTGATCGGACTTCTAGGACGATTTCACTTGAAAGCTCCCTGACTGTTGGGAACAAAATTTGAAAATCACGCTTTCCTAAGGCCGAGAAGACAGTACTCCCCTTGCCCGCCCGCCCTCGAAACAGGAGAAGCAGAGAGCGCCTGCTCCTTCACTGCAGAGCAGTGGGCTTCCGCACCCCCAGGCTGCGGTCAGACCCTAGGAAGGACTTAACGCACTTTCCGAGCTTTTGCCTTGCCATCTGGCTTGGGTCAGCCTCCCTCGGCGGGGCCTGCCTCACCCACCCTCACACCGAGGCTGCATCGGCCACAAGCGTAGGGTCTCTAAAGAGGGTCCCAGAATCGGAGTGTCATCCTCCCACCTCCTGCTTCCAAGCTGGGAAACAATTAGGACCTTTGTCCAGCAGGAGAATGCCCAAAGGGTGAGGTCACCCCCAACATGGCCCTCTTTGTCCCAGAGCCAGGGAGACACCAAGGCTGAGCCTAGGCACCCTCCCCCCACCCCCTGTCCACAAACCCCTGGACACCCCCTCCCCCATGAAAGACTTCCCCAGGAAGGAGTGCTGACAGGATGGAGGCTGGTGCAGCTGCACTTATGGAGGTGAGGAAGGTTCCAGATGGGTACGCTCAGGGGAAGGGGCCGAAGAAAAGTTCCCAGCTCAGAGGGCAACCCTTCCTCCTAAGGACCTCCAGGCTCTATGCGGCTCGGCCTACGGAGACGGTTCCAAACCCCCCAAAAAAACTAAGGGGTCTGAGCCTAGAGGCCCCAGAAGCTTGCCTCCACTTTCAACCAAGAAGCCTTCGAGAGCCCGACTGGTGTGGCTCAGTGGTTGAGCATCGACCTGTGAACCAGGAGGTCATGGTTCGATTCCCGGTCAAGGGCACAGGCCCGGGTTGCAGGCTCCATCCCCAATGGGAGGTGTGCAGGAGGCAGTCAATCAATGATTCTCTCTCATCATTGATGTTTCTATCTTTCTCTCCCTCTCCGCACCTCTTTGAAATCAATAATATATATATATATATATATATATATATATATATATATATTTTTTTTTTTTTTAAAGAAGCCTTTGGGAAAGAGGGGTGAACTGAAAGTCCCCACAGGTACAGTCATAGGGACTCACCTGGTCCCAGCAGCACCCCCGCCTCAGAGGGGAATCTGGAGCACAAAGGGAAAGCTGGGACAGTGGCCATGGCCTGGAAGAGCAACAGAGCCGAGTCTGAACCAGAGTTTCCGAGGAGCTGAGACGGGAGGCCTTCAGGAGGCGCTGCAGGCAGAGTGGACTGAGGTGGGTAAGAGGGACCGGAGGGGCAGGCCAGGGCGGGTGGTCTCTGTGGAGTTTGGAGGAGATGTCACTGAGCACTGGGCTGGAATGAGGGTGCTAGGGATAGTCTTCTCTAGACTTGGGGGCTCTGCCTCTTACCCCCCTGGGAACCCTGGCTTGTTTTCCTCTCCCTGGGCCTCAGCTTCCTCCATCTGTGCAATGAGAGTCTTCCCGTTGTCTGGACTGAGCAGTCCTGGGCAGCAGGGTGCAGGAGGACGATCTGAGGCACAGGGTGAGGGGGCCTTGTGGTCCCCTGATGAGACAGGGTGGGACATGGCAGGACAGGAAGGCCCCCCTGAGACCTTCAGCTCTGGGAGCAGCTGCCTGTGGGGAGGGGGCGGGGGGGCAAAGCTATGCAGGAGCCAGCCATGATGCGGGCTGATGAGGACAGTGGTGCCATTGGTGGAGTGCAGCTATCCAGAGGCCACCAACGTTGGGAGAGAGGAGGGGTGTGTTCACCCGCAGGGATGAATGGACAGCCAGAGAGCACCCAGAGCATGCTGGGAGCAGGGGCCAGCGACAGGACACCCAAACTCTAAAAATGGATCCTCGACCTCTAAATATGGATCCCCCGACTTTGGGAGCTTCTCAGACTTTGGGAGCAGCCTGCCTCCCCCAACCCCATGAATTCTGGACCAGCCCCAACCCCATCTTGGTGGAATGCTGTGTGAGCTGAGAATAGTCATTGGTGGGGTCAAGGAATGGAGGGTCACCAGGGACTAATTGCCCTAAATAAATGAGCAATTAAGGCTGTTACAGGATGTATCCGGACCCCCCTCCACCCACCACCCTGAAAGATCACCATGGCAACCACTGCTGGCTCTGGAAAGGCTGAGCCACTTGGTTGGCTCACATGGCTGTCATTCAGGCAGCAGAAGGTGGGAAGGGTGTGGCAGTCAAGAAGAGCGGACTGCTGAGGAGGGGAGGCAGAGGGGTGACTGGGTGACATCTGGATGAGGATTCTGGGTGATCCCCCCATTCAGTGAGGAAGACAGGAGTCTGGAGCACATTCCATGACTGCAGCCTGCAGGACAGGGGCCTGTGGAAGGGACTGGGGGAGGCAGTCACCAGGAGAGGTAGATCTTGCCAGGTCCCCATCTCCTCTCAGCACCCGGCCCTCCCCCTCCACTTCCTGTAATGGCGTCTCCAATGGGGAGGCCATTAGTCCTGCTCAGGGCAGCGCCTAAGTACTGTGGCTGATAAATATAACATGAGCCCATCGATTAGAATCCTCTAGTCCTGCAGCAACTCAGCTCCCTAATGGCTCCCTCCCCCCGCCCCGCACTGACTGCCCACCCCCACCCCACCCGGGGCTGCTTTTCTTGCGGACTTGGGGCCGCGAGGCAGATGCTTCTGAAGAGCAGAGTGAGGCGATACAGGCACCCGCCAGGGCCCAGTCGGAGGGGTCACCACTTGGAGGCAGGCTGGACCCCAAGATGGCCTGGGTGCCCCTCTGCCAGTTGGGGGTAGCGAGGACAGGAGCGGCCCTGGCGGGCACACAGAAGGCAGAGGGCCCTGCCCTTGACCAGGGGGACAGCACAGCTCCTGCCTCGGGGCTCTCCTGGTGGCTTAAAAGACAGCGGTGACCCTGTCATCACACCCGCTCCTCCGCTGGGATCGCTCAGCACCCCCACAGCACCTGTCCCGGCCCAGCCGAGCAACCCCCTGCCTGTCTCTCCCAACCCTGGCGACCCGCCTTCAGGTCTGCCTTCACTTCACCCATCTCTGGGGTGTCTACACTCCCTCGTCAGATTGGGAGGCCTGAATGCGGGGGCTGTGTCTCCGCCATCAGCCTAGGGCCCCAGAGTGGTAGGGATAGTCTTCTTTAGACTTGGGGGCTCTGGAAATCCTGAGCTGTCTCCCCAAACCCCCAAATCCAGACTGCAAACTGCATAGGGTGGGGTGTGTTCTCTGGAAGATAATCAGGCCAATAGACTTTGCTAAGCTCAGCGCTAAGAGCTGAGACCTCCCCGCAAGCTGAGACCCCTCTAGGCTCTGGCCAGCTGTTTGAAGACATCTGGAAGGGCCTTGGCAAGAGGTGCAGGAACAGCTCCTGCCTGGGCGCCAGAGGGGGCTTCGGGGGGCGAGGGCGGGGGCAGCCAGGCCGGGGAGGGGGCTGTGGTTTTGCAGAGCCGTGTCTCTGGGCAGAGGCTGCCCACAGAATCTTCTAACAGGAAGGCTGAGCCAGGCTGGCTGCAGCCAGGAAGTTAATCCTTAATGTGTCTCTGGCCTCACTGCTGTGCAAACTCACCGCTTAAACACTCCAAGCCGGTGGGGACGAGCCACAGAGCCCACACTCCTCGGGGTGGGGTTTGGTACCGCGGCAGGCTGAGCACCGGCGATGCAGGGTGTGCTACAGGGATGCCTGGCTGCCTGAGTGGCTTTGTATGAGAGGAGAAGAATTGTGTTTTTGTGGGCTGGAGGTCTGAGCACCACTCTGCTTCCCCACGTCTCTAGCTGCAGCTCTAGGGATGGTGGCTAAATTGCAAGCACTTCCTCATGTGCATTGAATGGAAGACCAGAGGGAGCGTCCTTTAGGGAAGGGAAGGACGATCCTTTGAAAATTGCTGGAAGAGAAGTTAATTCTGGGAGACGTAGATGAAAGCACAGTGAGGGGATGAGCAGTGGGGTTATGCTTTCAAGATGCCTTAGTCAGCTCGGGCTGCCGATATAACAAGGCAGCACAGACTGGGTGGCTTAAACAGCAGAAATTTATTTCTCACAGTTCTGGGGACCAGGCGTCCAAATTAGGTTTCCAACAACCATTTTGGTTTCTGGCAAGACCTCTCTTCCTGGCTTGCAGGTGGCCTTTCCTTTGGTGCGTGTGTGCAGGGGGGCAGAGAGGGGATGCACTGTCTCGTGCCTTTTTAAAATAAAGACACTAATCCTATAGGGTAAGGACCCCACCCTGATGACCTCACTTCACCTTGATGACCTTTTTATACGCCGATATACGTATCTCCAAAGACAGTCACATCGGGGGTTAGGGCTTCAACATATGAATTTCCAAGGGGATGCAATTCAATCCATAGCACAGAGTAAGGATGATCTCTCCCTTTTCCCCACGCTGCA
Organism: Myotis nattereri; assembly: GCF_964212035.1. Taxonomy (NCBI): domain Eukaryota; kingdom Metazoa; phylum Chordata; class Mammalia; order Chiroptera; family Vespertilionidae; genus Myotis; species Myotis nattereri. The sequence goes on from NC_138091.1 coordinate 45,772,085, forward strand.
CCCCCACTTTTTTAAAAAAAATCTTTATTGTTGAAAGTATTACATATGGCCCCTTCCCTCCCCATTGACCTCCTCTGGCCCACCCCCTCCCATCACCCCAGGCCTTCACCACCCTACTGTCTGTGTCCATGGGTTATGGATACAGGTTTTTGGTTGTGCCTTCCCCAACCCAGCGAGGGCCCACACACCTGATCCCTACCCTAGTGCCTTCTTTCTGAGCCTCCTCTCCTCCTCCTCCTCCTCCCTGTGGCCGGGGCCTAGGGCAGAGCAGCCAAGAGCCTGGCCCCTCAATAGCCTGAATTCAGCCCCCAGCCCCGGCTATATTTAGCCTCGTGCCTCAAACACTGGACAAAGCCACTTTGCAAGGAGCTGGTGGGGACGGAGTTGAGAAGCGGCTGCCCTTCCTGCCCCTTCCTCTTCCTGATATGGATACCCCTCAGTTGCCCTTTTGGGGTTACCAGGAATACTGTTCACAGGGCCATAGGCTAGGACTCTGGGGGACTGGAAGTCTATTTCTAAGTTATCCTCTGGGAAGTGAGTTCTGAGCCCCCTGCCCCAGCCTGAATGGGGACATTCTGGACCAGTTTTTCTTTCATGCATCGGAATCATCTAGGGAGCTTTAAAACCATGGATGCCCAGGCCCTATCCTAACACCCTGATTTCATTGGTCTGGGGTGAGCCCCTGGCATCCTTTATTTCCTTTTAAAAACCTCCCCAAGGCGACTGTAATGTGCAGCCAGGATGGCAAACCACTGTTCTAGATCCTTGTCACTCAAAGTGTGGTTCCTACACCAGCCCCTTGGAGGAGGAAGAAAGGTCCGTTAGAAATACCAAGTATTGGGCCCCGCCCCAGCCTGCTGGTCAGAATCTGCTTTTTTAACAAGATCCCCAGGGGGTTCCAAATCAGGCTGAACTTTGAGAGTCACTATTCTAGAACCTTCCACCGAACTGGCTAAGACTCCAGATCTGTGCTTCCAAATTGTCTGGGTAGCAAAGGGTTTCAGCCAGGTTAGAGCAGCAAGAGGCTCACCCTCCCTGTCTGCTTTCTTCTTAGGAGAGGATTTTTGAGAGGGTCCACCACTCCCAGGTCCACACAATGGCCTCACTGTGGTATACAGGTTCTTCCTTCTCTCCTCCATGTGTCTTCACACTCACACATGTACACACACATCCCATACCCCAAGGCAGGCAGGCTCTCCATTACCCACAGGCCATGCTAAGGGGGGTTCAAGAATGTGTCTTGAGTCCTATGACTAAACTCCCAACTTTTCGTGCTCAGCGCTCATATCCACTAAAGAACTGTCCACTTGCTCCTTCAACATCAACAAAAGGCTCCCCATTTTCCCCTCTAAGAAATCCCCAGGGTCCCCAGTCATCAAAAATTCTGTCTCACATCCAACCCAAATTCTCAGAATCCATTTCACTGAGTGTCTTATATGTAATTCATGTCTTGCCTTTACTTAAAACCCCTCACTGCCCACCCCCACCCCTCGGCTATAAGACAAAATATAAAGTCCTTAGAGGAGCATCAGGGCCCTGCAGGACCTCAAAAACCTTGGCCTCACCTGTACAGAGCCTCACCTCTTGCCACTGTCCCCCACTCCACACCCAACACTAGAGCCACACCCCGCTCCTGCTGGCCGCAGGGAGCACACTGCTCCCTGGATTTCTCCCTTTGCAGTACAGCACTTTGCGTATGCTGTTCCCGAACTGGAATGGCTTTCATCCCTTCTTTGCCCATCTCCCTGGCAGGCTCCTATTTATCCTTCAAGTCCCAGATCAGATCACCTCCTCCAGGAAGCCCTCCTTAACCCTCCAGGCAGAGCAAGTGTTCCTGTGGCTGTTTATACAGGCCCCTCTCCCAACACCTATTGCATTGCCTGTCCATGTCTATCTTCCCCACTAGTCCCCTCAAGGGGAGAGGCAGTCCCATGCATGTCTGTCACGCTGGCACCTTAGCCCGGCCCCTGGCAAGGAGTAGAAGAACAATAGCTAACATTTATTGAGTGTTCGTTCCATGTTACGCACCATACAAACCGCTTTCTGTGTATTATTCACAACAACCCTACGAGACAGATACTTTTGCCATCCCCATTTTATTGATGCGGAATCTCAGGCGCAGAGAGGTGAAGCAACTTGCTCAAGGCCTCTCAGTGAACCATGGCAGATGGGATTTGGACTCTGTCAGGCTCCAGAGCTCGTGGTCTTTACCACCGCCCTTGGTAGAGCCCTTAGGTGGATGGTGGGATTAATGACTGAACGACGTAATGAGTCCTCAGTGGGAGTTGCCTAGAATCGCCTACCTCTTCATCAACACCTTCTTCTTCCTCGGTGTCAGCCTCACCTTCCCATCCTCCTTGTTACCTTCATCCGCAGCCTCCTTTGCAGGAGTCCAGTGACTATTGTCCTGGCGCAGTTGGCCTGACAGAGGCATGAGGCCACCATTCCCAGGCTTCTGCTTCAGTTGAATGAATGTTGGGGTCAAATGCTGGGTCCAATCCGGGCTCTGCCACTTCCTGCCTGTGTCACCTTGGCCATGTCATTCACCTCTGGGAGTCTTAAGCCGGTTGTTTAATCTCTCTACACCTTGGGTTTATACATTGGGGCTGGGAATGGTGCCTGCTGCCCAGGGCTGTTGGAGGGTTTAATGGGGGGGGGGGGTGTCTGTGTGTAAAGACCTGGCCCCCAGTAACAGCCCAGGTCACGTTAGCTAGTGAGCTCAAGCTCAAGGGGAGAGAGTTATTAGGGGAAGGTGGACTCCTGATTCAGACCTCTCTTCATCCTGCCAGAGCAAGAGCCATGACTGTTGGGTCACTGGCCTTGAGGAGGGGAGAGTTGTGACAAAGTGTGGAATTCTTTCACTCAAGCTGATTCCCCTCTCCCAGATTACTCCGAGAAGACCCCCTGAGGGGGAGAGGAGAACTTGGAGAACATGGAGATGGTGCCCAAGAGATGGTCCAGAGGGCTGAGGAAGGAAGCAAGGGTCCCCGGGGCTGTGGGACCCTCACAAGCTCCGGCAGACTCTCCCCTGGATGGCTGCCTGCCCCGATCCCTACCTACCCCCCACAATGCAACGGGTGCTCTATGAAAACCTGGAGGAGACCCCTACATCTCAGCCTCATGCCTTCCTCCTTGGCCCTGGGACAGAGCCTTGTTGGCACCATTCCCCGGGCGGGGGGTTGGGGGGAGAGACAAGAAGACAGAGAGCGGGAAGAGGGGACCTTTGTCCAGGCCCCCAGTGACAACCTCCTCGGGTCAGGGCAAGGCCGAGGGGCCAGAGCACAGCCCCCTCCCTTCGTCCTTCCCTGCCCCATGAGGAATGTGTCCTCTGAGGCTCACCAGCTTGGTGATCGGCTTCTGTTCACAGAGGGGGCTGTGTCCTGCCACCCATCCCCTCTGAAGCCCCCATTGTCAGGCTGGGGGTGGGGGGTCGGGGCAGGCTGGGGGCATGTCTCAAAGGCCTAATGTTCTCAGAGGTGGGGAGGCTGAGGGGCTGCCGGAAGGACCAGGCCAGGGGACACCTGGCTCTCCTCTACCTCCCTGCCCAAGGCCCAGGAAGTGGGACAGTCATCAGGGCACCTTCCGCATTTGCCCGCCTTGTGCTGAACTGTTCCCTTCGCCCGGCAGATAGGCTAGAGAGGAATAAAAATCAGCAAACAGCCCCAGCTGGTGTGGCTCAGTGGATAGAGCGTCGGCCTGCGGACTGAGGGTCCCGAGTTCATTTCTGGTCAAGGGCACATGCCCAGGTTGCAGGCTTGAACCCCAGTAGGGGGGGCATGCAGGAGGCAGCCGATCAATGATTCTCTCTCATCACTGATGTTTCTATCTCTCCCTCTCCCTCTCCCTTCCTCTCTGAAATCAATAAAAAATATCTTTTTTAAACAAGCAGGTGGATAAAATACTACAAGTGAATTTTGTAAAGCCTTACCAAGGGGCAGCCATTGTGCTGTGGGTTTTACCAGCGTCACACCACCTTGAAGTAGATGTGATCGCTAGCATCGTCCCTACGCCACGGCGGAGGCAGTGAGGCGCAGAAACGCTCGGTGGCCTGCCCAAGGTGGCACAGGCAGGAAGGGGCAGAGCCAGCTCATGTCTGCAATGGCTGTGGGGACCGGGGTCGGAGGAACACTTACAGGGGAAGGTGGATGACGCCCATGGTACCCAGAGCACCTCCCAGGACCCCACAGGTCTTCCCATCACAGCTGAAAGCACGGTTTTAAACCTGCTCCCGGGATCCTGCCCTCGGTGGGGTCTCCAACCCATGGCTTCGATTGCTTTGGCCTGGGATCCACTGGGGTCACAGGACAATGGGGTCATCTGCCCACCCATCCGCTGGCTCCCCCCAAAGGCTCCTCCAAGCTGGGTGCAAAGTGCTGGTGCATTCTTCCCCCGGGGCATGAAGCCAGCTCTGCCGGAGGAAACAAAGGCCCTGAAAGAAAGCACAAGATGTCACTGATGGTTTTGATAAAAGCACCAGGACTTGCTCATGGAACCATGTGTGGCCCTTTTCAAAGCGATCTTCCCAAGAGCCGCCCCCCCCCCCCCCCAACACACACATTTTGGGAAACTCCTACCATGGGCCTGCCTTAGACCCAGCAGCTCAGGCCTTCAGCCCTCCTGGACCAAGCCAAAGCCTCCTGCTGCGAGGGGCAAACCTGCATTTAGGGGACAGCCAGGAGCTACCTGAGTGTGTGGGGAGCGAGAGATGCCTCCTCCCTTTGGGCAGGCGAGCATCGCTCAGCACACAGCCGTGGAGCAAGCATTTATCCGGGTGCAGTACCAGGCTGGGTGGCAGTGGGGGTGGCCCAAAGATGAACAAGGGGTCCAGGACACTCGTCAATGGGTGGGGAGGGAAAAACCCATCCCTGAGGAGTCCAGGGCCATGTGGACTACACATGTGGGCCCTCCCGCAGGGCAGGCCTTCTCTGTTTAGGGGGCTCTAGGACAGGAAGAGTAGAAGAACAACCATGAGGTTCAAAATCAAGTTCACCCCAGAGATGACCTCCAGGGAGTGGGGAGGGCCTTACAGAATACAGGATGGCTTCCTGGAGCAGGCACGCTTTGCCCGGGCTTAAAAAGGTGAGTAGGGCCCTAGCCGGTTTGGCTCAGTGGATAGAGCGTTGGCCTGTGGACTGAAGGGTCCCAGGTTTGATTCCAGCCAAGGGCACATGCCTGGGTTGCGGCTCGATCCCCAGTAGAAGTCGGGGATGTGCAGGAAGCAGCCAATCAATGAATCTCTCTTATCATTGATGTTTCTATCTCTCTCCCTCTCCCTTCTTCTCTGAAATCAATAAAGAAATATATATATTTTTAAAAATGAATAGGATTTGAATAGTTAAATAAGAAGGGGATTTCGAGTAGAGGGGACAAGCTCATTGGTGCTGTTTTGATTAAAATAAAACAAAAAAATTAATAAAAGTAATATAAATAAATAAAATAAAACAAGCCCCAGCCTAGAATAATTGTCACAGGAAGGTAGGAGGTGCTCCACAGTTACGTTGAAAGCTCTGGCTGAGAAGTTAGACCTGAGTTTGCATCCAGCCTCCGTCACTCACTAGCTGTGTGACCGTGGGCAAGAGACCGCATCTCCCCCAACCTCTGCTTTGTCATCGAAAAAATGAAGGTAATAATAGTGGCTTCTTCCTAAGATTATTCGAGCATGAAACAAGTTAAGTTCTGAGGAGCAGGCACTCCGTGATTGGCCCATGGAAAGGGCCCAGCCACTATTGTCTGTTCTTGTGACAACAGTACCATCTTCTTAGGAGACACCTAAAGGGACTAGAAGGATTCGTTCTCCAAAAGGGGTCCCCAAATTACTGTGAGTCATGGGAAACATGTGACAAGCTCCTTGCCCTGCCCCCCAACAGGGCTCCTGAGAAAGGGGATGAGCCTGTGTGGACTCCATCCTTAGCACATGGTCCCCATGGATGGCTCCTAATCAGTCAACAAATCCTATGGATTCTTCTAAAACAATTCACCCCTCACCCCTTCCTCTCTCTCTACCTCCAACACCAAAGCAGCAGCCTCCTAAAGATTCTCCCTGTTCCAGTCTCTCTGCTTACCAAACCTCATCCTCCCACAGCCCCTACAGTAGATCAGATGATATCTCTTCCCAGCTCCATAACCTTCCATGGCTCCCACTGCCTAGAGAACAAAGCCCAGCTCCTTAGCCCAGCACCCATAGCCAGTCCTCCACAGTCCAGCCCCCGCCTGCTTTTCCAGCCTCCTCTCCCATCACGCACGTGTCAAACCCTCCAGGTCCCTGGACAGCTTTGTACAGACAGCCCTGACCCAGAGCCTTCTCTTTCCAAGCAGCCCTGCCTTTCCCTCTTCCTAGAACATCCTTTCTCCCTTCTCTGATGTTAAATCCTAGACATGCTTCAAGGTCCAGCTCAGACATCTCCTCCCTGGAGCCCTCCCAGACTCTATTCCCCATCAGGGACCATGGCGTGCTTGTGGCTGTCTCCTTCTATAACTGGTGGGAACAGGGTTGAAAGCCGGGGCCACACTCCTCAGACGGTTGAGGACCACCCGGGGGGCAGAGATTGCTGCCGAAAGTGGCTCTGCCCCACAGCCCCCGGAAACAAGCAGGGTGGGGCTCCAGAAACCTCCACAGAGCCTGGCATGGATGCCAGCGCCCGGATAGAGCCCAGGCGGCGGAGTTGGCACCGCTCCTCTGCCGGAGATGAGAGTGAGACAAACAGCAATTAGCCAGGCACAGGCTGGGCTCTCAGGGCTAATTACCAATTAGATGGGGCTGGGCGATTAGCGACATGAAAGAGACAGTCAGCAAATAGTCACTTGCTAGGCAAAGTAGAAGGTGGGGGCTAAGGGGGGGAGGGAGGCCTGGCCTCCTAATGGTTAGCGCAGTCCTGTTAGGGGGAACGGCTTGGCAGCAATGGAGGGGCTGACCTCCTAGGGCAGCAGTTCTCAACCTGTGGGTCGTGACCCCTTTGGGGGTCGAACGACCCTTTCACAGGGACTCCATCCTTAGCACATGGTCCCCATGGATGGCTCCTAATCAGTCAACAAATCCTGTGGATTCTTCTAAAACAATTCACCCCCCACCCCTTCCTCTCTCTCTACCTCCAACACCAAAGCAGCAGCCTCCTAAGGATTCTCCCTGTTCCGGTCTCTCTCCAGCCTAAGACCATGGGAAAACACATATATAATTACATATTGTTTTTGTAATTAATCACTATGCTTTAATTATGTTCAATTTGTAACAACAAAAATACATCCTGCATATCAGATATTTACATGACGATTCATCACAGCAGCAAAATTACAGTGATGAAGTAGCAACGAGAATAATTTTATGGTTGGGGGTCACCACAACAGGAGGAGCTGTATTAAAGGGTCGCGGCATTAGGCAGGTTGAGAACCACTGTCCTAGGGGGACTTGGGCAGGTTTGCCTTCTTCTCTTTGATTCCCAGGATCACCTTCAGAGAGGGGCTCCCGGCTGGTTTCCAGGTGGTGTCAGGGCGGCCGGTGATGAGTGCTTCGCCCCCCTTGGCCAGGTGAGCCCAGAGGACCTGGGAGCCTCCACCCAATGGGATGCATTTGTGTCTGGAGCTTTGCCTGGCTGGCCCGGCTGAAGGAGGGAGGGCGGGGAAGGGGGCTGATAGCTTCCTTCCTCCCATCTCTTGGCTCAGCAGTTCTTCACTCTCTGTCTCCTCTATCTCCCTCCCGCTCCCCCTCCCTTTGCTCATTTGCTCTTTTTCTTTCTTTCCCCCTCCCTCTCACCCCCTCTCTCTCCATCGCCCACCTCTTGGGCTTTCTTGCTCTGTCTCTGTGTCTGAGGGTCTCTCCCTCCCTCCCTGAGCACCACCCCCCACCCCCCTGCCAATCACAGTCCCTGCTTCACTGAAGGTGGGGCCACCACCACCCGCAGGAAGAATTGAGGTGGGACAGATACAATGACTTCCTGCCAACCGAGGCCAGGCCACTCCAGGGGGAGCTGTCCCTGGTGGGAGAGAGTGGGGGTGGGGACTGGGCCTCTCACTTTACACAGCTTGGGGGGGGGGTGGCCTGGGAGTAGTGGTTTGTGCGACTGGTCCTGCAAGGAGGCTGTCCCCACATCATACAGATTCGGGGCCCAAACCAAGTTCAACCCAGAGTTTGGTTACGAGACCCCCTCCTGGCCATCTGCTTCCCTCCCTTCTCTCCAGTCCGTGGCCTGCCTGCAGCCTGGCAGACGCTGTGGCCAAGAGCTGTCGGCCAACCTGCTGAAATGGCTGGTGACCAAACCTGCCCACCTGGTCTGCTCAGATGAGCCTTCCCAGGCTGGGCTCCTGAGGTGGCGGTGGGTGCTCTGTGTGTGCGTGGGCACGCCCGTGTGCATGTATGTGTGCTTGGGAGCTGGGCGTGGGGAGACCATACCACCTGTCTCAGCAAGCATTATGGGGGTCTGTGTTGTAGGGCACACCCTCTGGGCCCAAAGAGATGAGAAGGAAAGGATGCTGTTCTCCCAGAGAGCGGGTGGGAGAGGGGAGGAAGAGGGGAGGAAAGAGAATTCGGTGAGAAGAGAATTGCCATCAGGCTAAGCGCTCAGTGAGGGGGAGAGGATTTCATTAGGGGGGAGGGCGCTGGAGGAAGATGAGGGCCCAGGTCTGGAAACTAGCTTAGGAATGCAGACCTGGCCAAACACCTGGTTTGCACATCTCCGTCCCTCTTGGCAGCCCCGCCATAGCACAGGCTGCTCAGATCAAAGCACCCTGGGCTCTCTTCCCAGGGTGGGCGGGGCTCCAGGGGCTGGCCCTGCCCGGGGACAGGTGCCACATCCCCGCTTCCCTGGCTGGCTGTCGCTATGTCCGGAGCCCCCGGAAGGAAGGTGGGGAGATTCTGCCTCAGGGGCTCCAGGAAGGAAAGAATGAAGCATCTGCCGGCAGGAATGCGGAAGGAGGAGGGGGCTGTGCTCAGCCCTGAGGCGGGGTGTGTTGGGGAGCACTGGGAGGGCTGGCCCCAGGAGGGTGGCTGTGTCTGGGCTGTGGCTCTGTGTGTTGTTATGTGCACCAGCCCCGTTCTCCCACAAGCAGCCGGGCGATTTTCCCCGAGGCCCCGCTGCTGTGGTCAGAAAGCTGGTGTCCAGCCCAGTGGTCGACATCTCTGGGCTCTGAACTCACCCCTCAGCTATGCCCCCCAGACAATGGGGCCCTTTCTGCACACGATGGGCATGAGGGACCCTGTCATGGACTTGTGACCTGAGGGACAGGGCTGCCGGGGGGGGGGGGGGAGGGGGGTGAGAGCATCCCAGCCTTGGTCACACTGGTGGACATTATCTGGCCTTGAGCCAGGGTAGACCAAAGAGGACAGGCCCTCCTTCTGGCCTGTCTTGGGAAGGCTCCCTGGAGGAGGGCTCGGTGCTCCTCCAACCTCCCCGATACACCCCTGTCTGGGGTCCTGGTGGGCATGCATGGGGCTCCCATCGGTGCCATTAGGAGCCTGCACCTGTCTCCGAGGGCCAATACACAAGTGCTGTGAGTCAGCACCAAGTAGAGGGAAGACGCAAATCCAGTCCTGGTGGGAGAGAGGCTGCCCTGCCCTTAGGGAGCCCTAGTCCAGAGAAAGGAGTTGTGACCCCAGCCAGGCAGCTAATCTCATGAGAGACTCAGCCCCCACCCCCACTCTCTGCTGAGTCCCCTCCTGCTCTCAGAGCCCCCCACCCCTCACTGAGCCAAGGGTCAGTCTGATGGGGGAGTTTGCATGCGCACACACACACACACACACACACACACCCAGAACTGACAAAGGCAACCTAAGGAGATAAGTGTGGATGAAGAGCCTTTGAGAGCAGGAAGGGCACATGAGGAAAGGGCCCATCCCATCAAGAGAAGACACGGAGGGCTTCCTGGAAGAGGTGTGTGTGGCGGGGGGTGGGGGTGGTCGTGGAGCTGGGCAGGGAACTCAAGCAGGGACTGTCTGGGCCTGTTGAGATACCTGGTAGGGGCTCAAAGGAGGGTGAGGAGGCAAGGAAGAGCTTCTGGGGTGATCCCTTCCCGGTACCAGGAGCACCCCAAAGACTGGCACAGAGAGGCCAGCCTCAGCTCCCAGGAGCACAGCACAGCAGGAGGGAAGGCACAGGTTGAAGCCCAAGTTTCCGACTCTCTGGCCCAAAGCCTTTTCACATCCCCTTCCCCTTTCCCTTACAGCCCACTCCCCGGGGCGCCCCCGAGAGATTAGTGGGGGGTGAGGGGGCAGGAAGCGAGGTTCCAGCACTCAGCGTCCTGGGCCCACAGGCCCAGACAGCTGTTCTGCGCAGCTGCTGGGGGCTCTGGGGGCTGCAGCGGATTTGATTTGATTCTGGCCCCAAAATAGCCTTCGTAGCAGGAAGCGGCCCCCTCCCCCAGCCCCTCCAGGGCTCTCCGTCCTGGGGCTGAATTGACACCTTAGGTTCTGTCCCCTCCCCTTCTCCCCTTCCCCCCACTCACTCCCATTCACCCCCTGGTCTCCCGAGACCCACTCCATTTTCCCTCCCCTTGCTTAGCCCGAAGCCATTCTCCTCCTCCAGCCTCCCCTCTGTCCAGCTCCTCTCCACGTTCCCTTCCTCCAGGAAGCCTGCCCTGGTCACCCCTCCCCGCAGGGTCCTGCAGCCGCTCTCTGCCCACACACGATCCCCTGCCCTTCCCCTGTCGGAGCCCTGCTCTAGGGCCGGGGCCTGTGGCCAGGCACGGGCGGGCCGTGGAGGGCACACAAAGACGCGGGCTGCCCTGGCCTTTGATGAGTAATCGCTGTTCCCTGGAGCCACGATTCCATGCGGCTGCCTCGGCCCCCAGCCCCCACCCCCTCCAACTCCTCAAATAAGACTCGTTTTTGTTCTGAAGACACAATGCGAGAAAATGTCACCCAGGGGGCGCGCCCCTTGGCCCCGGCCCTGACAAGCGCAGCTCTTAATCACCCGGCCTTCCTCCTCCCGGCTTCCCTCTCCGGCAGCTGGCGGGGCTGGGGGAGGGGTCAGAGGGGGGCTGGGGGACAGTGACCACCTTCGGGGCTGAGACTTCTTCCAGCTGGAAGTCCAGGGCATTCGTTTTTCCCTCCTCCTCCCGGGGGTGCAGCCCCGGCACCAGCCTCTCACAAAGGCCTGGGCCCCTGGGCAGTTCTTAGACCCTCTCTCTCCCTCAAAACCTGCCAGGGCCCCGGAAGCAGGAGAGCTGGGGAAGAGCTGGGAAGTGCACCCAAAGCCCATAGAGAACCTCGCCAACGCTTTGATAAGTGCCACAAAGAAAGCAAGAGTATGGCAGAGCCCTGGCCGGTTTGGCTCAGTGGATAGAGCGTTGGCCTGGGGACTGAAGGGCCCTGGGTTTGATTCCGGTCAAGGGCACATGCCTGGGTTGTGGGCTCGATCCCCAGCGGGGGGTTGCAGGAGGCAGCTGATCAATGATTGTGTCTCATTGTTGATGTTTCTCTCTCTCTCTTCCTCTCCCTTCCTCTTTCTCTAAAAATCAATTTAAAAAACATTAAAAAAACAAAAAGAGGAATACAGTCTAAATAACAGTGTGCTTGCTATGCACACAGCTTTTAGGCAAGTTCGCTGGCCCCACTTCCATCAAATGACCGCCCCCAAACCCTTCTCCATAGAAATTCTGGAACTGCCACTGCTGATCAGTGTTAGGTGGGAGGGAGGTCCAGGAGGCAGACGGTGACGCAGATACTGGTTCCTTCCTGGAGCCCGTCACAGACTCCCACAGCTCCTGCCCCCCGCCCTCACTGACCAGCTGTATAAAAAAAGTGCCTCCACTCCCTTTCGGGGTGACTTCACTGGCCCCCCCTTGGACCCGTGAACCTCGCCCGGGAGTGCAGATTAAAGCTCCTCCTTGTTGACTTGCCTGGCTCTCTGGCCTTGTCTCCTGCGCCGCGAACCTTACACTGAGGTCTCTTTCTCTCTCGCTCCTCACCTCGTAGACACCAGCCAATCTGGTCCGCTCTCCCTCCGAAACGAGGCCCACCTGTCCACTTTCTCTGTCTCCACGGCCACCCCTCCAGCTGATGCCATCTCTCATTTGTGCCACTTCAGCAGCCTCTGTCTGGTCGCCCCACTCGACTTCGTCCCCTACAGTGCATTCTCCACTGAGAAGACACAGCAATCTTCATAAAATGAAAATCACGTCATGTCACTCCCCGGCTTAAAAGCCTCTGAAGACGTCTCGTTGCTTTCAGAAGGAAACTCAAGTTCTTCTCTGTAAGTAAAAGCAGAGAGGGCAGAAGATTCACATGAGATAAATATCTGTGGGTTCTCATTGCGTGTGAAGAGAGAGACAAAAAAAAAAAAAAAAAACACACACACACACACACACAAAAAAAACCAAGACACAAAAACAAATCAGATGATGACAACAAGGATGATGATACTGCATCACTCTCTGAGGAGTATGAGCTAATTGATTAAACTGCTGTACATGAGATCCAGGAAAAGAAAATTAAAATCCAGATTTCTTATTTTGGTCCTCAAGACCCTGGCTGGTCTGGCCTCCCCCACCTGCCCTCCCCCGCCCGATCTCCTACCACTCTTGCTTGTCTTTCCTTTGCTCAATGGGCTCCAGCAGAGAAAGAGGGAAGCAGCATGCAATTTCCCAGGCCATTCATATATTCATTCATTCATTCATTCATTCATTCAAATTTGTGTACTGAATTCGTGCACACATTAAGCATTGATGAGATATGGAGGGGCTTACAGCCTAGTGAGGGAGGCAGACAGATAACAGAAACATAAGTGGGATGGGAACCCTGCCTGGGGCTCTTGGGACAGGCTTCACTGCTTTGAGCTCAAGGAAGAGTCCAAGTTCACCAACCAAAAGTCAGGGTGGAAATTCTTGGCTGAGGGGACCATGTTTGCAAAGGCAATAACCCCCAAAGCACCTGGGCTTATCAGGGGTTCGGGAGAAGTGTGGTATGGATGGATCAAGGAGCATGCTGGGAAATGAGCTTGGGCTAGGAAGCAAGGGTTGGATCATGAATGGACTTGGAAGCCTCATTAGGACTTTGGATTTATCTTTAGGCCACAAGGCTACGGCCAAGATTTTAAAGCAGAGATGTGCATAATCGGATTTGTGTTTTAGAAAGAGCTCTTTGGCAGCAGCACAGATAGATGATAGATTAGAGAGAGGACAGACTGGAGTCAGAGAGACCAACCGGTTCCGGAAAGAAATAACGCAGGCCTGAACCAGGGCAGCGGTGGAGGGAGAGGGAGAGGTATGCCTGTCTGGACTTTTTGAAAAAGGGACATGTGAGAAGAGAGGGGTTGATGTTGATGCCTAGATTCAGGCTTGGGTGGTGGGGCCATCCCTCAGATGGGCAGTCCAAGAAGAAGAGCAGCCTGGAGTCGGGGGTTGCGGGGCGGGGGGGGGGGGGTGAGGTGCGGTGCCTTAGAGATGTGCAGGTGGAGAGGTCTGGTTGAGAGCTGGGAACGCACGCAGTCTGTGCTGGGGAATGAATTGTGGAATGAGAGAGAGGCCTGGGTCTCCCAGAGAATCTGCCTCTTACAACCTCCCCCATCCCAGAGGAATGTTTCTGAATTGGGGGTAGGGGCTGCAGTGCACCCGCAGGAAAAGCCAGGGCAGAGGGGAAAGGGCGGTGCTGGGAACCAGGGGATCGCAGGGTCCTCATGGTCGTGGAATCCTTGCTTTAACCGTAGCAGAGGGCCTCGGAAATCATCGTACAGATGGGGAAACGGAGGGGCAGCTGAGTAGAATGACCTGGCACAACTGCCTGCCTCCATTGCTCATGCTCTGGGCTGGGCAGGTGAGTATACATTTGTTTTCTGCACCATCTGCCTATTTCCGTGGAACCTGTAACCCACTCCCCACCACCACCATGTGTGTGACAAAGGAACAGGCCAGAGTCAAAGGGGAGTAGTTGGGGGGCGGGGGAGGAGACCCGGATGCCCTCTGACACTTACCCTTCCCACCTACTGAATGCTCCCTGCCTCTCCCTAGAGAGCACCACCCTGCAGTCCACTCGAGGACACTAGCTCCTCCTAGCGGCCGGAAGGAGCATTACTCTTGCTGCCAGGTCAGCTGTGAGTCCGAGAGCCTCCCAGACAGAAACTCCACCTGTAGGAGGTACATGCTCTCACCATCGCTGAAGCCTGACCCCAGCAAGACGCCCTCTTCTCCAGGCCCAACTCCTGGGCCACGACTGATGTGTTTCCATGGCTTATGATGAGGTGGGATCCACATCCCACCCCGTTACCTCCAAATGCTCGGTTGTCAAGCAGAGAGCTCCTTGAGGGCCGGAGCCATGCTAACTTTACCTTGGTTTCCTCGGGGTCTGGTACAGCGCCTGGCGTGTGTGTACCGGGTTCTCAACAAATGTCTGCCCATCACCACGCTGCCATCCTGGGAGCTTAATGATCCCCTCCCCCTCCCCCACGCTCACAGGACAGGGAGTCTATTCTCCTTGGACCTCTCACTTTCAGCTCATCAGGAAGTCTGTGTGGCCAGTGCCAGGTGCTTCCAGGCTTCTGGTGGGATGGAGAAGCACCTCCCAGAACCAGATTTCCATTGGGGTCTCCACCTAGCCCCCATCCCCCCTGCCCCCAGCCTCCTCCCCATCCCTTCTCTGCCCCTCCACCCCTTCTTGGAGGGCAGAGGTGAGTCAGAGCCCTCCTCGGGGCTCCCTCAGCACATCCCAGACACCATCTGTTTCTTCTTCCACGTGGCCTTTTAGAAGCTGAAGATTTTTGCTTATTCATCAATCCTGGGGCGGGGGAGGTGGTGCGGTGGTCATGCCTTTTCCTCCCTTTCCTTTCTTTTCCGTGTGAAGAGTTAGTTGTGTGTGGCATCCAATTAGGCTGAAATATCTCCCTCACTCCTGGCTGGTACTGCACTTCTGAGGAAGCAAGATGACAAGGCTCCTGAGTGAGGAAGGCACCCTGCCTGGGGCCAGGGCGGGGCTGGTGTCTTATAACAGCAACCCAAGCTTGCCTGAGCCTGGAGGGGCTTTTGTGTATCACCCTGAGCAGGAGAGGTGTGTTCCCACACCCCCACTGAGCAGCGGAGAAAACTGAAATAAAGGCGTCGCTCAAGGTCACAGAATTGGCAAGAATGACAACGTTGGGGCTGCACCCAGGCCTCCTGACTCTCAGGTTTGGGGGTTTTCCCTACCACAGAGGTGCCCCCTGTACACCATCTGTGACATTTCAGAGACAGGTTTGGATAGGACTCAGGCTTGGTGACCTTGAGAGAATGGATTCATGGGACTGACTCAGACACAACATCCATCCTCCCTCCCCCCCTCCCTCCCAACAGATCCTGCCCTCTATGTGTCACCCATTCGACCCTGAAGTCCAGGAGACCCTGGAAGCAAGAACCATGCCTTTGTCACGTCTCTCTGAGCATTTCACCAGCACCGTGCTGGGCACAGAGCAACTCGGCAGTAGCCGTGTTGAAGGAAGGGAGCCAACACATGAGTCGACCTAGGCCACTGCCAAGGGCCCCTGGGGACTTAACCACAGGCGTGAGGCCCTGAGATGCTCAGAACAGTGCCTCCCCCACTCCATGTGTGTTGGGTGGTGGGCTGAGGGGAGACAGCTTTTGTCGAATAGTCTTGTGTATGCCTTCTCCTTTGTACCCTCCTTTCTCCACCGTTAATTTTTATTTTTGTCTAAAATATATATGTACATAAAGACCTTGAAGAGTTCCAGAAGGCCTTTAAAGACAAACTGAAGTCCCTGCCCCACCTCTCCTCACTCCAATCCCTGGCCCCAGAGACCAACACTTTCAGTTCTTCTATCTATTTATTTCAGCATCTCCCATCAGGTTTCTAAATCATATGCTTCTACAACTATTCACACCGAATAGCTGTAAATATTATTTATTTTCTTCCTGTTATGGAAGATGGAGATTTAGCTCAGACACAAACACATCATCGCTCTCTTCCCTCATCTGCCCAATAGAGCTGCGAACATATTTATGAGCTCATTAAGCGCTTATATTATTATGCCTATGGACCCATTGTTCACAGCTGAGCCACATTGTACACTATGATACTATTTCCTATCTTGAATAACATCATTTCCCCTGGAATTAAACTTGTCTCTCTCTCTCTTTTCAAAGTTTGCTTAGTCTTCTATCTACTTATTGCTAATTAATTCCACATATCTCTGACAGAAATTAAAATCTTCTCTCAGTCTTTTCGAACCATAATTTTTTTTTTTTTCCTTTACAACATCCTTCCTGAGTCCTTGCTTTCTCCTGCTCCCATCTGGTCTGAGTGCCTTCTGCGCTCCTACAAGCTCCCTCGACCATCATTCTAGAGATCCCTTTTGCCTCTCACAGTCGGACCTTCTATTTCCTGAATACTATGTCTTCTCTTTAATTTCCCCCCCCTTTTTTTTTTCTGCAGCTTATCCTTAAGTAGCTAAATGTCTTTATTCTAGCATCTCACTTGATCAATTGGCTGGGTACAGAATACTAGGTAGCAAACCAGCTTCTCCAAGAATTTGCAAGGATGGCGCATTGTATTCTACGTGGCAGGTGGGGCTGGTGAGATGTCCAGGCCATCTGATCCCAGTTCTTTTCTCTCTAGAGAGTTTAGAATCTTCTTTTTGTCCTCGCTGTCCTGAAGGTTCGTGATGATGGTTCTTGGTGTCAGTCTTGTTCATTCATTATGTCCCACTTGGGGCCA
Source organism: Myotis nattereri (assembly GCF_964212035.1). Taxonomy (NCBI): domain Eukaryota; kingdom Metazoa; phylum Chordata; class Mammalia; order Chiroptera; family Vespertilionidae; genus Myotis; species Myotis nattereri. The sequence continues at coordinate 45,788,709 of NC_138091.1, forward strand.
TCTTTTCATTTGAAAGCCAGGTCCTTCAGTTCCTTGCTATCTATGTGATCATATCTTCCTCTTCTGTTCTTATTTTCTGCAACTCCTATTCACAGGATGTCAGAACTGAATTGATTCTCTAATCTTTTCTCTCCTGGGATCCCCATCTCTTTCCCCTTTTGTTTTATTTTTCTGGGAGCAACTTTATCTCCCAGTCCCTCTGTTGCATTTTTATTTTAAAGTTTATCTCAATTTTAATCTCCAAGAGTGTTTTTTTTTATGTTTTCAACAATTCATTCAGCAGATATTTATGCAGACTCTACTGTATGCCACACACTGTTCTAGGTGATAGGGATATAGCAGTGAATAAAGACAATAACCTCTGCTCTTAGGCGCTATTCCTCTACTTCGTGTTTTGTTTTGTTTTTTTTTACATGTTACTTAGGTATAGTTCACATGCAGTAAAATGAACCTACTTAGGTGTGTATTTAGATAAAGCTTAATAAATCATTATACCCGTGTAATCACAATAGCCAAGGTATAGAAAATTCTTACCCCCTCAAAAAAAAACCCTTTTTGAGCCCCTTTGCCATCAGTCACCACCTTATGCTGGTCCCAAGCACCCACCAATCTGCCTTCTGACTCTATGGGTTAAATTTGTCTTTTCTTGGGTTTCATTTAAATAAAATCAAATAATCATATACCCATATAATTTTTCCTCTTTGTGTCTGGCTCCTTTCATTCAGAAGAATGGTTTTGAGATGCCTTCATAGTGCGACTTGTGGCAGCAATTTCTTCTCATTGCCGAACAGTGTTCCGTTGCACACCACAGACTCCTGTCCCTCCGCTGGCTGTCCTTATGGAGAGTGATCGCTGCAGGCTGCTTAGCCCCAAGCCCTCTGTTCCTGCCTACGTGGCTGCCCAGCTAAAGAACACATGCTCCAGCCTCTGCTGTGATTAGATGAGGTCATGTAACCAAGTTTTAACCAATAAAATCGAGTGGAATTTATGTGCTGCTTCTGCCTTGTTTGCTTAAAACAAAATCGCTGCCCTGGATTTCCTTCGTTTTCCCTTCCTGCAAGCTGGAACCCAGATGGCCCTGGGTAGACGAAGACCATCTTTTAAGGGATGGAAGCCAATGAAACGGAAGGAAAGTGGTCTATAAATGACCCGTGTCATTTCTGTCTGTATCTTGGGATCTTGGTACCGCAGCTTAACTTTGCTCTAATTAGCATCCCAAGCAATACAAGCCCCGAGAAGCTGGCCGGGCGCTCTGAGTTTGCGAGTGCATGAGTTCTTGTCCTGGGGTGGCTTTGACTCTAAGGTAATGGCTCTCCACATGTGGTCCAGGTAACCCTGGGGGTCCTTGAGACCCTTCCAGGGGGTACTTAAAGTCAACATTATTATTATTATTTTTTTATTGTTTAAAGCATTACAGACAGTAGTACATATGTCTCCTTTCCCCGCCCCCCCCCACCCCCCATTGAAAGTCAACATTATTTTGATGGGCCCAGCCAGTGTGGCTCAGTGGTTGAGCATTGACCTATGAACCAGGAGGTCACAGTCTGATTCCCGGTTAGGGCACATGCCCGAATTATGGGCTCGATCCCCAGTGTGGGGCGTGCAGGAGGCAGCCAATCAATGATTCGCTGATGTTTCTCTCTCCCTCTCCCTCCCCTTTCATCTATGAAATCAATAAAAATATATTTTAAGAAATTATTTTGATGGTACTACTAAACCGTTACTTTCGTTTTTCACTCTCATTCTCTCCTGAGTGTGCAGTAGGGTTCTCCACAGGCTGCAAGCCCTGTGACAGGATAATGACGAACCCGAGATTTGCAAAGGCATGAAACGAAGCCACTCTTCTCACTAAATATTTATGTTGAGGAAGCCATAGTTCTTTTTCATAAAACTATATCAACACATAATGAGTTTCTTATTGTTATTTTTAAATGAGTAAGTAAATATTTTAAATATTTTAACTTTCTCACTTTACCTGTATATATATATATATATATTCCATGTTTTAAAAGCTCTTTGGGGGTACTTAATAGCTTTTAAGAATATAAAGGAGTCCTAAGATCAAAAAATGTAGTAACCATTGCACCAGGGGTGACCTCAGGAGAGACTTCCGAACCTGTGTTCCTGTGCCAAAGCCCTGCCCGGCTGGCAGGCACGGAGGGCCTTCTCCTCCCTCCTGGGCTCCCGAGCTGCCCCGGACCTCTCTCTCCGGCCTATTCTCCTGGGAGAACATTCTCCTCGTCCGGGAAAGAAAAGCAGCCTCCAGGGAAATCTGGTCTCTGCCTGCCTCCTGCTTTTCAAACGGCCCCCGGGACTGGCGGAGAGGTTTCTGGGTGCTCCTGCACAAATCCCACCCCTCGCGGGAGTGGCGCTGCCTTAAGTCTCCCCGTAAAAACCAAGCCCTCTCCTAATTTATCGGCTTGGGCATCTGCTCTTTCTTCACGTGAGACCGGCTGTGGAAGAGAAGCACCCAGTGGTCAGCCTGGCCCCAAAGACGAGATCTCAGTCTCCTTTACTGGCTCTGCCTTCGTGAGCTGTGTGTGTGTGGGGGGGGGGGGGGGGATAATAAAAGATTGACTTGACAAAAAAAAGAAAGAAATGCATGTGCTGTTCCCTCTTGAATGCTCTCCTCCCACCCCACCCAAACTTTTCCATGTCTCACTTCTTTAGATCTTACCTTAAACATCATCTCCTCATAGAGGCCTCATTGACCAGCTGGTCCCAAATAGAGCCCTGGTGGCAGACGTCGTTGGTTGCAATTCCAGCATCCCTTCTTTCCATCCTGTCCCTTGCTAACAAAACACCATTTTGATTTGTTATGGTTTGGGCAGTCATGTGGTTTAGGAGAAGCTAAGCCTTCCCCAATCCCAAAGGTTGACTCTTGATTTGTTAAGTCCCAACAAGGCAACGTCATTCTTTTGCCAGTGGTCAGAAGAGGGCAGATGATAAAACCCTGCTCAACAGCACATAAGGGGATGTCTGGTGGGTGTTTCTGGGAAACTTTACATAGCTCTTAAAAGGGGACCCAAAATGTAACGTGCCCTTTTCCTGCCTTCTGGCCTTTGGTTAATGTGGTGTGAGAACATGAAGCCTGGACCTTCTGCAGTCATCCTGTGACCTTTAGGGGACAATTATGAGGACAAAAGTCAATACCTGAAGATGGCAGAGTTAAAGATGGAAAGACTCTGCATCATTGATGGCCTTGTTGAGACACTAAATTAACCAAAACCCCAAAACTTGACACTGTGTGTCGAGCAGTAGTCTATGTTCTGAGAATAGAATAAACTTCCAGCTCTCAGTTTGCATTCTAGTAGTGAGAGGAAAAAACGTGGTTAGGGCAAACCCATATCACCTGAAGAATGCTGCCTTTGATATCTCTGATTATTTGATTGTGCCAAATGGGGACAAAGAGAAGAGGAGAGAAATACAGGAAAAAGAAGCTGAAAGAATCCAATCCTACTAGAATCCAGAAATGGACCAGGTTTCATAAAAATTTAATATCCATACACCACTCAGTTAGTATCCCAGCTAAGAATGCCAAACCTGAGTCTAATCATGAGGAACCATCAGACAAACCCCAAATGAACAAGATCCTTCTTCTTCTTCTTTTTAATGTAATAAAAGACAGGAAGACTGAGGAAATTTTTTGCATTAAAGGAGACTAAAGAGACATGAGAAATGAATGCAGTACCTAATCTTAGATTGTATCCTGTGTGTGGGAGGGTTACTATCATGTTCATTATTGGGTCAATGGACAAAAATAGAATGCAGAAGGTAGATGAGAGAGAGACAGAGAGGATGAGGAGGGAGGGAAGGAGCAGATGATAAAGCAAATGGAGCAGATTTTTAGCAGTTGATGATTTTGAGTAAAGGATACATGAGTTCTTTGTACTATTCTTGCAACTTTTCCAAATGAGTTTTAAAAACATTCTGTCCATGAGAAGATCTGGACTCTAAGCCAAGCCCCTTTGCTAAATCCATGGTTGACCTTGAATATATCCCTTCCTCTCTCTCTGGGCCTCCTTTTCTAGTCCAGATGCTTCCTGAGCGCCTTTTAAATATGTTTTTATTGACTTCAGAGAGAGAGGAAGGGGGAGCAGGAGAGAGAGAGAGAGAGAGAGAGAGAGAGAGAGAGAGAGAGAGAGAGAAACATCTATCAGTTGCCTCCTGTACGTGCCCTGACCGGGGATGGAGCCTGCAGCCTGGGTATGTGCCCTGACTAGGAATCCAGCTGGGGACCTTTTCGTGCACCAGATGATGCTCAACCAACTGAGCCACACCCGTCAGGGCCTAAGGTTCTTTATGGTTCTGGTAATCAATGTTCCAGGACTCTCAGGACGTTTCCAGGCAGGGCTGTGGAATGAAGATCACCTCTTGTTTTCCTTCAGGGTTTCTTACCCCAACAGTTATTTCACCACAAGTTTCTCCAAGGTGCCCACCCATGCTTCCATCAGCTTTCTATTTTCCCAGCCCAGCTCTGCCACTAGCTGCAGACCTAGCTACTTTTTACAAGGCTCATCTTCCAGGAGGTTCTAGCATCAATAGGCACGTGCATTTATCCCCTAAGAAACTACAGCCCCCAAAAGGCTTAGCGGCAGCCTCATGGCGTTAAACACGAAAGAGAAAAAGCTTTTCAGCGCGGGTCAGCCGTTGCATGGCTTTTTGGGAATTGTAGTTCATCTGCCAAGAGCCCTGAAACCAGGACAAGGCGGAAAGCCACCCTTCCCAGAATGCACAGCGCTATTCCCGACCAATCGGAGGCGCGGATCTTGGAAAGAGGGCGGGGAAGAGGAGGAGCCGCCTGGCGCCTGCGCAGTACGTGTGGCTGGGGAAGCCTTGTGGAGGTCAGAGTAGAAGCAGGTGAGAATGGAGGGGTACGGCTGTGGTCCGCTTTGGGCAACTCTGCAGTCCCTCTCTGCACTCCCATCTGCACTTGGGGAGAGCGGCGTGTATGCGCGGGTCCGCCTCGCGGGAAGCGGGTACGGGGCGAGCCCAGGACGAGCCAGGAGTTGCGTAGAGTAAGGGAGGTGTGTATGGGGGCAGGGTGAGGAATGATCCAGAAGCAGTGAGCAGTGGAAAGGCTCAGTGGTCAGGGCTGGGCGTCCTGGCATTGGGAAAGGGATGTTTCAATGCCCGAGGAGCGATCGGGGTAGGCTCAGGAGCTCTGGCCCGGAGGGAACGAGGGAGGCGTTGAGGCTGAAGCGGATGGCGACCACGGTGCGGAGCGGTGAGAAGTTACGTGCTGGAGTGGCTTCTGTTCGGTCGGGCGCGCTCCGCCCACCCCGCGCAGCCCGCCTGCCCACGTACTCTTCGTTATGTGGTTCCAGAATGTCATCCAGCTGTCGCTCCCATACCAGGTCATTCTTAATACCTGCTGTTGAGAAGCCGTATGATGAGGAGCTAAGCTGTGCCTCCTAGAATTCGACCTGTAGGTCTTCATCCTGGTTCTGCCACCTAATAGCTGTGTGATCCTGGGCTGCTCATGTAACCTCACGGTGTGCCTCGGTTTCTTCACCTGTAGTAATCTACGGCATAGGGGCTGGTGTGAGGGTTCAATAAATTGCCGTTAGAAGACCTGATAGAAAGGTTAGCGATTCGCTGTTTTTGCTGTGGGAATCACTGTGGAGCACACACTTTTGTTACCAGAAAGAGGACCTGACCCTGGGCCAGTCTGCCTAGGACCAGCCCCTACTGTGTGGGTTTGACTTGGTGCAGAAAAAATTCCCCAGCATGAGTCCAGGTGACTGTGAGGGAACATTTAGTAAAGCTGGGGACAGTAGAACGAGAAAGGGCTGAGCTTAGAAGCAGCAAAAGGAGAGCCAAGGCTGGGCTGCCCTAGCTCTCTGGGAAGGCAGGGAAAAGGGGGTCTGGGGAGCAGGTTCAGGGTTTATCCTGGGATGAGGGGCTGCTGCCCATTGCTCCCCTGGTTGCAAGCCTCCTGTGGTCCTCTAGGGTTTAGATTACAGCGGTTCTCAACCTGTGGGTCGCGACCCCTTTGGCGGTTGAACGACCCTTTCACAGGGGTCGCCTAAGACCATCCTGCATGTCAGATATTTACATGACGATTCATAACAGCAGCAACATTACAGTTATGAAGTAGCAACGAAAATAACTTTATGGTTGGGTCACAGCATGAGGAACTGTATTTCAAGGGCCAGAAGGTTGAGAACCACTGGTTTAGAAGATGCGTGCCTGTGGGGGAAGAAGAGCAGATAGGGAATGGTGGGGCTGCTCCCCAGAAGGAGAGCATGCGCTGGGTCCTTCGTCTTGAGGCTTTTATTTCTCTCTTGCAGGCAAGTATCTTCGGGGAAGTATCAGGGGAGGGTTTTAACGGAATATTCACCAGTTTTCTAGGTGCGCTCCGTCAGGGTCGTGGTGTTCACTGATTGGTCAGTGTCCAGGCAGGGGGTCCTTAATCAGTGCGGCTGGTCTTGGTATCACCCACCTGGTTTTGCTGCTTTTCCGGGTCTGGAGCCGAACTACAGCTGAGGCCTAGATGTTATTTCTAGAACGGTGGCCTTCTATATCTTGCAAATTGCTCTGTCAGTTTGTTTAGCTACCTACCTCAGTTTCCCTATTTCAGTTGTCCTGGCTTACTGGCCTGGCTCACTTTGAGTTATTTTCTAAACCAAAATTGCACAGAGCCAGCCTCACAGCCTCTCTCGGGGTCTGTCTGTCCAGAAGATGGGAGGGTGGTTTATTGTGGTGCTAAGTTCCCTGTGGGTATCGAGCACATGCCCCAGTCCCGTGTGTTAACCAAGTGCTCCCGACCCCTCTTCTTAGGCGGTGGAAAAAGAAAGAGGCCGAGGAGTTGAAGCGGCAGTTTTCCAGGAATGGGGAGGAAACAGCCAGCTGGAGAAGTGAATATTGTGTGGCAGAGAGCGCGCTCTCGGAGGATTTGGGGAGCAAGTTGTTTTATCTGTTCTGTTTTTACCCTCTTAGGTGTGAGTGGGTCCCGCAGAAGGAGACATGGCTGCCAAAGTGTTTGAATCCATCGGCAAGTTTGGCCTGGCCTTAGCCGTTGCGGGAGGCGTGGTGAACTCGGCCTTGTATAACGGTGAGGCTCCTTTGCTGGAGGGCTTCTCTTCGTCGGCACAGCCCATGGGACGCCCCAGGCGGCAGCGCCGCCGAAGGTGAATGTGTTTGTGACCGAGACGGCTCGCTGCCGTGCCACACCATACGGTGACATTGTCGCCAGAGCCCTGTCCTTTTAGCCAGAGGTTCTCTCGGAGCGGAGCCGTTCTTCACAGGGAGCCTCCCAGTCTGGCTGCTGGTTGGGTGTTTCCAGCTGCGCCGGTTCATTTGAAGGGACGCCGCACCCCCGGAGGCTGCAGCGGGCGGCCAGGATATCGCTGTCGCGCTGAAATGGAGAGCTCATTTGTTCTCTTCTGCCCGTGGGGAGACTCAGCAGGAGCTGTAGGCCCGCGGTGACCTTGTGCTGAGCAGGGGCTTTGCTCTGCTGCAGCTGGGTCACTGCAGAGAAAATACCTTTGAGGTGCACTGCCCGGCTTTGAACAGGGTGGCAGGGGGTTGAGCTGGCTGTTCTTCCACTTTGCTGGGAGACCTGGTCCAGCGGTGGGATTGAACTAGTTATCTCTAAGCCCCCCTCCAGCTGTGACATTCTCTAGCTTCCACTGTTGGCAAGCAGCAGTAGATGGACTCGCCTCGTGTGTGACATAGGTGATGTCCGACAGGAGGATTCATTTCAGAGTGGAGCTGTTTGGACCAACGATAATGTCCGTAAAGCAGCAGATCAGAAAAGCCTGCTTGGCTTACATGGCATAGCTTTACACTCTGACCTTTTTGGTGTGTTGTTTGGGCAGTGTCCGTGTTTTATTAATCCTCCCCTGAGGATATTTTCTCCATTGATCTTTAGAGCGAGTGGAAGGGAGGCAGACAGACAGAGAGACACATCGATTGGTTGCCTCCTGCATGTGCCCCGGGGGCACTGGGGGTTGATCCTGCAACTGAGGTAGGTGCCCTTGACCAGAATTGGACCCACAACCATTCAGTCCGTGGCCTGATGCTCTAACCACTGAGCCACCAGCTAGGGCCACTCTGATCTTTGTGGCCATGCATCCCTGCATAATTATACAGTAATCACCATCACCAATTTCTCAACAAGACAACTCTACAACCCCTCAAAACCTTAGGGAAAAAAAAAACGCTTTTGGAAAGAGAGAGTGACCCCTGGATTTTAGGGTTCTCATAGTGGGGGTGCTGCTTCTGGAAACACGAGGTAAGATTGGAACCAGGTTGAACTGTGATAACAGTGAAGACTTCGGGGAAATTTAGAAAGACGTTTCAGGAGGTGATTTCTGGATATGTGCTGATGGGAGTTTGGGGATGGGGTGGTTAATCAGAAAATCAGCAGCCAATTGTTTCAAGGAGAAAGGATACTGAGGACCTATTAGCAAGGTCCTTGGGGAGACACATGGGACAGGAAGTGATTGCTTAGATTCGTAGCTCTTAGAAGCCCCTGGAGACCAGAAGTGCGGGAAGATGGAGCAGGAGAGGGGAGACTTAATACGTGGACAGAAAGCTCCAAGACCCTTTCCAGGGCGTGATGCTTTCGGTGAACAGGTGAGAGGAATTTCCTGACCCATCGTTCTCTTCACTCCTAGTGGATGCTGGGCACAGAGCTGTCATCTTCGACCGCTTCCGTGGCGTACAGGACATCGTGGTGGGGGAAGGGACTCACTTCCTCATCCCTTGGGTACAGAAACCGATTATCTTTGATTGCCGCTCTCGACCTCGTAACGTGCCCGTCATCACTGGTAGCAAAGGTGAGTCTCGCCCGTGGGTTCGGGAGAGGGTGGAAGGGGTGCTGTGGGGTCCACAAGAGGTTGAACTTCACATAAGAATTCCTGGCATCTTTTCCCTGGAGAGTGGTACCTGGATTCATAGCAAGAAATACGTGCTTAAGGTGCGCACACAGACAGCTGCGCACATTTAAAGAAACACACAAAGATCTGTTTCAAGAGTCACATTGTGACCCAATTGGAAAGAAATCTGAGGATGCCCTGCTCCCTCCCATTGGCTCTTCTTCCCCAGGATCCCTGGATAAACCCATCTGGCGGCTCTGTTTGCCTCGCAGCTGACTCGTCCTTTGCCTGACCTCCCGTCGTCCTCTCACAGGCGGAGGCCCACTTCCCTGGGAGCTGAGTCCTGGTGTCCGACACGCCACTGGCTATGCAGTGGGAGCCTAAAACGAGTTGTTGTCCTTGTTCTCCCCATCCTCATAGAGGTGCTCAGGCAGTAAGTGGAGTAGCAGGTGCCAGCTCAGCAGCCACACGTCCGCACAGCAAGAGGAGAGGGTCACCCTCGATGCCTTCCTCCACTGATATGCACTTCCTGTGACTGTGCCTGGATTTTTGCTGGGCAGGGGCTGGGGCTAGTTCAGAGATGACTAAAGCAGGGGCCTTAAGGAGCTCTGTCCAGCTAGGGAGATAGAGATGTGCACAGACAGGTATAGTGTAGTGAGCACCGGAGCCGAGGTTAGACGGCGCGTCGGGGGCAGAGAGGAGGGCGGCTAGCCCACCGGGGGTTGGGCAGGCTCCCGTGAGGAGCTTCTATCTGAACGGGGACTTTAGAGTGAGCGGCATGTCGGGCAGAGGCCGGAGGGTAAGTTGGTAGGGCATCATCTGTCCCGTAGCCCCTGGCCAGGGAGGGGAAGGGGCTTCCTGTGAGGGCCTGGCTTGCCTGCTACCCCAGAGGGAATCCGAGGTGGGGTGGGGTTCATCGAGAAACAGAACTGTAACCTAAAAGCCTCGGTCTCAACTTCCCACCTCTTGGGGATTTCTGCTCTGCTGTTCTGCAGTTGTTCTAAGGATACTTCCTGTACCTAGCTTCAGAGCTGTGGGGAGGGAATCCAGAGATCAGGGGCCTGTGCATTTCCCACTTCCCTTGCCTGGTTCAGCTGTCCCAGGGATGCTTGGTCCATAGGCTTGTTGACTGCGAGCCGGCTGTGACCGTGCGTCAGCTCCGAGCAGGCCTGGCTTGTTAGAGGAAATTGTGTTTCCCTCCTTGGTCCTTTGCCTGGGTAATGAGAGGTGAGCTGTACCAGTGGGTCAGTGGTTCTCAACCTTCTGGCCCTGGAAATACAGTTCCTCATGTGGTGACCCAACCATAAAATTATTTTCGTTGCTACTTCATCACTGTAATGTTGCTACTGTTATGAATCACAATGTAAATATGTGATAGGCAGGATGGTCTCAGGCGACCCCTGTGAAAGGGTCGTTCGACCGCCAAAGGGGTCGCGACCCACAGGTTGAGAACCGCTGCAGTAGGTGATCCTGGCCTCTTAAATCTGTTGCGTTTCATCGTGTTTTTTGTCTTCTCTGTTCGTTTCCTTCACCGTGCCTGGAAGTCAGATGAAGTCATCCCTGTTCTTAGAGAACTAAGTTGAGGCTGGCTAAAGCGTAGCGGAGTCGGATAATTAGTAACCAGCAGAGTAGGACTGCGGCCCAGGCCTTTGGACTATTGGTTCTGTCCAAAGTGGACTATTTCTGCTGGGCCCACGGTTACCCCTCCAAAGCATGCTTCTGACCTGGGTCACGTGCACCAGGCCTTGGACAGGCCTCGCCCTAGAATTCTTAGCATTGCCGTTTCCTTAAAACATCCGTGTTCCAGACCCATAGCACCTGTTGCTTATATCGGGGGGCATTCAGGGTGCACGGAAAAGCCGTGGTCACCGGACGCCTTTCAGAGGCTCCTCACTGGTGCTCTGCTGGGTTCTCTACCAAAGACCCCAGACATCTTTGCTCCATGCCCTCTCAGATCAGCAACTCTACTTACAAATTGTAGCAAATCGGGGATAGGAGGTCCCCTCGGAGGCCACTGTGAGTTTTATTTTAACTCCAGCATCTCCCCCCTCCCCCCCTCCCTGCCCGAAGATTTGCAGAACGTCAACATCACGCTGCGCATCCTCTTCCGCCCGGTCGCCAGCCAGCTCCCCCGCATCTTCACCAGCATCGGCGAGGACTACGACGAGCGGGTGCTGCCCTCCATCACCACGGAGATCCTCAAGTCGGTGGTGGTGAGTGGACGGCCTGTGCCCCGAGCTGCGAGGGTGGCCCTGAGAGGTCACGGAGGGGCGGGAAGAGCGTGGCAGGGGGCGGTGGGGATGTGGCTGGTGGTTTTCTGGTCCCTTTTCCACTCCCTCACTGTCCTGAGCGGCTGCTCTGCCCTCCCCTGGAACCAGGCTCGCTTTGACGCTGGAGAGCTCATCACCCAGAGAGAGCTGGTCTCCAGGCAGGTGAGCGACGACCTGACGGAGCGAGCCGCGACCTTCGGGCTCATCCTGGATGACGTGTCCTTGGTAAGATCCTTGCAGAGCCTGCCGGGAGGGGCCCGGTGCGTGCTGGGGTGCCTGGCTCCGTTCCTGGGGAGACGCTGTTGGGTCCTGCCTTCCACGTTCCTAGACGTGAGACTTGAAACCGTGGGAACTTCTTGCCGTGTGAGGCCCTCTCCTCGGGCTTGTTTTCAGCAAGGCCTCTTTCCCGCACCTCGGCCACTCACTCTTGACTTCTGGCGCTGCCCAGGGGGGTGACCTAACCACGAGTGTTTTCACCATCCCAAACCGTGACTGGCTGTGCCTGCTCCCCAGAGCTCCCCGGGAAGTGGTGCCTTGTTGACCGTCTGACACAGGAGGAAACTGCCTGGTGAGACCGGAGAACACTCGGATAGTCTTTCTCCCTAGCGCAGACCTCCCAGCCTGACCCGTGGGCATTTCCCAGCACTTAGGGTCTGAGGGTCTGAAGCTCAGTGACCTGAGCTGTGGGAACCCCCAGTGAAAGGTGATAGCGTGTAAATGAAGGGTTCTGCTCCCCAGCGCCGAGGACTGAGACTGCATATCTGTGTATTTATATACGCTAAACGCCGTAAGTCAGACGGAAAGCAATACAGGCGGAGTAGCATTTCAGATGGAGGGGGCGAGGGGGAGGTTCATGTTTCTAGATTCGTGGGAAAAACCATTTGGAGTGATTTGTTCAGGCAGTGAGGTGGTGTTTCCTGTTCGGTTCTCCCGTGCATCGCTAGGCAAAGGCACCATTTCCCCCTCAGCATCTGTGCAGCTGTTTAAACATCACAGTCCAACACCCAGAGCTCGCTGCAGGGCATGGCTCCACCCGCTCCACCTTGCATCCATTGCCCGCCATGGAAGGGCCTGTGGGCTCCCTCTACTGGCGAGATTCCAGGCTGCAGCCGTTTGGCTCTGACTAGTGGTAATTCCTCAGGTTCTCACTGTTAGCCCGCGCAGCACGGCTGTGGGAAAACGCTAAGTAAAAACCCAAGGAGAAGCTTGGCCTTTTGTGAGACTTTAACCACACGCTCCGTCCTGGGGAGATGCGGGCTGACCACAAGAAACCATATCTAAGAGGTGTGAGAAGAAAATTAGATTTCATGGGGAATTTGCTGCCCTCAGCTGGCCCTTTTAGAAAGAAAACGTATTCCTTAATTGCACATTTCATTTCTCATCTCTCAGGATTGCGTTTTCTTCCCCAAATGTTGACCAAGAGTCAGAAACGGAGCAGGCAAAGTAGAACAGCCGCAGCGTACGCGTCAGGAGTGTTCACAATTCTGGAAGGCAGTGAGACTAGGATTGACTCTCCAGGAGGAAACTTGAGTTACTGATGCTTTTAAAAAAAAGCAGAGGTTGGGAGAGTGGAGGAGGAAATAAAAAACAGTAGAATTTGATAGCAAAACCAAAGCTCCTTTTCCCTTTATTTCTTCCTTTTTCATAAAAAAAAGTTGATAAATACGTAAATCATTTCTAGACTCGCCATTAGGCATTCTGAGATCTGTTCCCTTTTTTTGCACGATCAGTAGAGGCAGTCACTTCGGCCAAGTCTCAGTTATTTATGCTCTTAGGGGATGTCTGGGTAATCCGAATTTTAAACCTTCTTCCTAAGCAATAGCTTTAGCTGCCTTCTCTCTCTTTTAAACCCTTTACCAGAAGCGCTCACACAGGGAACACCCTGATGTGCGTCCCACGTTCTCCCGTCCTCTTCCTGTTTGGTGGTGGAGGTGCTGTGGGAAGGAAGGGGGCTGGTTAGCCCGTAAGCGCAGAGCAGGCCCTCGAACTCCTGAGAACCAGCTGCATCCCTCCCTCTCGGGTCTCCACCTGGCCTCCCCAGAGGCATCAGAGGGCCTTCTGAGAGCGCTGGTCATGGTGGGAGCGCTGCAACCCACAGGTCTCCTCGAGGGAGGTGGTCAGTTGAGTAGATACCTTCAGTGCCGTGGGCCGTTTTCCATCTGAGATGGTCGCACTGAGGGTGACAGCATGATGTACGGGAGCAGAGGGGCAGCCGAGGGCTCTGGGTGTAACCTAGTTTGGACACAGCTATGGAGGTGGAAGGGGGATCCAGCCTCCCGAAGCCTCCAGCTGCTAGAGCCATTCCTGGCCTTTCCCTCCAGCGGCCGCGGGGGCCTCGCAGCCACGCTGTCTGAGCAATTATACCGCCTCATCTTGCGCTCGCTCTCTCCCTTCAGACGCATCTGACCTTCGGGAAGGAGTTCACAGAAGCAGTAGAAGCCAAGCAGGTGGCCCAGCAGGAAGCGGAAAGGGCCAGATTTGTGGTGGAAAAGGTGAGCGTTCGGCCAGATGGCAGAGCCCCTCTCCCCTTTCTCCTGCGCTCGGCCTCCCCGTTTGCTGGGTGGCCTGGAAATTCATCATCTGTCATCTCTCCTTCCGGGATCATTGGAAGGGGATGGAAGGGACCGTACTCCTGCAACTGGTTCCAGAGTCTTTGGGGGCTAGTCAGGGATTATGTGAAGTTACGTTCCCAAATCACTGAAGGGCCGTTTTTTTTCCCTCCACTTCCCTAAGATCAAAAAAACTTTCAACAAATAAAAATGTTTTTCTCCTGGCATATTTTCAGCTTCGCTGAGAGGTCATTTTTAACCGTAGTTACACAGTGAAAGCTGACAGCGAAAGGGATCAAATGTTGCACCAGATGCTCTGTCGTCACTGGGTTTGTTCAAACGCTAAGCCCATCCAGATGTGTCAGCGTGTGAGGGACACAGTGTATTTGCATAGCAGCCCGGTCTTCGCAGTCTCTGCAAAGGTGTGTTTATTCCTTCCCACCGCTCGTTCTCTGGCATTGGCATTGGCATTGGCATTGGCATTGTAATCCAGCGATTTCCGAGCGGTGTACCGCAGAGTCTAACGCACGCAATGCCTGGCTATTCAGTCAGGGCCCTGACCTCTTTTCCCTTAGAGTGTCAAATAAGAAAATGACGACAGCCAGCACAGTGGCCACCTGGTGTGAATGAATCAAAATTATACCTGTTTTTTTTGTCAGATCACCAAAAAGTAAGGTGTGCCATAGAATTTTAGTGGTTAGTTTATGTGTGTCATGAGATGAAAAAGGCTGAAAATCGTTGTTCTAATCCAACACCCTTAGTCCTTGAAATGAGGGGAAAGAGGGACATGTGGGTGGCGAGCATTTAATGTTAGAGAATGTAAACTCTCTGAGCAGGAACTTTTTTTTTTCTCTTTATATAAACTGCCTATCTCCAGAGCCTTAGACATGTGCCTGGAGCAACTAGGTGCTCGGTAAACATTTGTTGAGTGAATAGTCACAGAGCCTAAGAATTTCCAAGTTGTGTTCATTTTATTGGTCATGCATTGCAGATAGAGGTCCTATTGGTAGGAGTATGGCAAGCCCAGGAGACCTCATCCTGGGTGCCTGGGCTCCTGGCAGCTCCAGGGAGCGCCATACAGGCCTGCTTCTCCGGCTTAGCGACGCTGGCTTTGGTGAAAGTCACTTTGACCTGGGACTGGAGGGAAAGAGGAGCCTGAGCAGTGATTCTGCTTTTCTCGCTCTGTTGTCCTTGGCCTGGGATGCTCTGGCTCAGAGTAGTGTGGCCGGACTAGATTGCTGTTACTATTACGACTTTGGAACAAGACAGCTGTTTATGCAGCCGACAGAATGTATCCCTAACGTGATGAGAAGTGGGTGGTCCCGGAAGGAGAGGATTGGTGGCACCCAGTGCTGGGGACCCCACCCGGAGGAGGCGGCGGCAGATCCCCAGAGTTCCTTGGGGGAGCAGTGAGGGTGCGAGGCTATGGCCTGCCCTCCAGCGCCCTGAGGTGTGGTCCCGGTGTCTCCCCACCTCCCCGTCTTAGGCCGAGCAGCAGAAGAAGGCAGCCATCATCTCCGCTGAGGGCGACTCCAAAGCCGCCGAGCTGATCGCAAACTCGCTGGCTACTGCGGGCGACGGCCTGATCGAGCTGCGCAAGCTGGAAGCGGCCGAGGACATCGCCTACCAGCTCTCCCGCTCTCGGAACATCACCTACCTGCCGGCCGGGCAGTCGGTGCTCCTGCAGCTCCCCCAGTGAGGCCTGCCCTGCCCGCACCGCTCGGGCCCCGGCCACAGCCCCGAGGACTCTGAGCATCACGTTCCTTCTGCCCCAGAATCACTGTGAAATTTCATGATTGGCTTAACGTGAAGGAAATAAAAGTAAAATCACTTCCGCTCTCTAATCACTCTTACCAGATGAAACTCTTTTGTTCTCATTTCCACCCACTTTCTCTACCCACCTCCCTACCCAAAACTGCCAAGTGCCTATGCAGACCAGCTTGACTCCTGTCCCAGTTGGAGGCCCGCGGGAGCTCCAGCCTAGGCCGAGGCAGTTGGCAGAAGAAAGGCGGGTCGCGTGTGTGATGGGCTGGGGAAGCGCAGTGGTCAGCCTGAGTAAACCGGTAGCCTGCAGCCCTCCGTCTACCAGGATTTGAAGACGCCGCACGGCTGGACCGAGCACACAGGCCTGCGCAGACCCAGCTGAAGAGGTGCCGGGCGGGTCGGAGAGGAAGCGGTCTGTCTTACCATCAGGCTGATTCTCTCTGGGGCCGGCGGAAGCAGGTGTGTGCACACGGCATGGATGGAAGGATCTGCCCTGTGCAGGTGGGTGGGCTGGATTTGCTGCCCCCCGGGGCTCTTGAGCTGAGATGGACTTGGCTAGTGGGAGAGGAGGCCTGGACTGAGATGTGAGTCCGTGGGAGACTTCCTCTCCACCCCCACCTCGGTCTCAAATGCCCAGCGGAATTCCATCGTGAAGGATTGCATCCTGTGGGCTGGGTGTGCCTGCCAGGGACGTGCGCTCTGCGCTCCTGGCTCTGCCCTCCTCGGCGCTGTGCCTGCGCTTTGAAGGAACGGCCTTGGGGAGAAAGCCAATGTGTGTAAACTGCCGTCAATAAATGGCACCCAGACCTCGCAGCTCCGTCTTCTGGGCTTGTTTTTCTGTCTGGGGGCCATGGGATCTGAACAGAACGTTCCCGCAGTTTCTATGTGCACATGTTTGCATGGCCAGCGGGGATGAAATCTCCAGCAAGGCAGAAAATGCTCAAGTTTCAGAAAACTGCCGTGTTCTAGATCCATCCTCAACCGGAAGTGAATGTCTGGTGTTAGGTGAGGCTTGTCATGAGATGGGCTCTCAGGTACCGGTGAGTGCAGGGCCATTGACTCTCTGAGGCTTTGGAACCACTGTGAACTGGGAGTTGTGGGCCCGCCCGGCACTGTCAGCATCAGTCCCCTGACGGGACATAAAATCCATGAGTGTGAGCCCTCTGCCCTGGTTTGGTTTCTGTGTACACGAGGTGGCTTCGGGGGCTCTGCTGTGAGTGGAGATGGCTTGTTCTGCTGTGCTTTGATGTAGAAATGGCATTTACGAGGCCACGTTTTTGCATTGGGGGTGGCGGGGAGGGAAAGCAGAGCTAGACTGAGAGATGAGCCGTGCCAGTCCTTTCAGGAATAAAGCGGAAGCGAGGACGTGCTGTGGACGCGCACTGACTGCTTGAACCTCTGCTCTCACTTTAACCCCAGGTCCTGCACCTGGCCAAGGCCAGGGTCTCTGACCTCAATTCTGCATTTCCCTCTCACGGGACAGGGCCAGCTGTCAGCTGAGGAAGGCGGAGACAATGCACAGAGGTAGCTCTAGGGACCGAGTGTTCCCATCCTTGCACCCCGCTCCCCTCCCTGGGCCTCTCAGCAGGGATTGAAACCCTTGCCAGGCACCCCCCAATGACAAGTGTGCTCTGGGCTGCTGACCCTCGGCTGAACCTCACACCTCCCACCAAAGCCGCATTCTGCTGATACTCCCTCCAGCCTCCCATCCGGCCCACCTCCCTGCCACCTCCCCGGCGTCATTTATCTCAGGATCTTCCTTCTTACTTTCGCGTTTTTGCTGTAAGAGCAGCGAGGCCTGCGAATGACAAGGTGCCTGGACTCGAAAACACATTCAAGACTGGAGCAGAGAGAGCATAATTCCTCAAGCGGATCCAGGCCGACTCCCATTCCACAGCTGCCCTTCTTTCCTGCCGTTTATGGCTTCGGATGCTCTTGGAGGGAGGGAGGGGCGGGCAGGAGGCTCCTCTCCTCCCCGGACCGATTTAAGAGAGCAGTTGTGTTTCTTGCATTTGACAGGGGCGATCAGGTTTCAGGCTGCAGGTGTCGGCAGGGGAGCCCTCCGCAGCTTCTGGGTTCCTTCTGCCTCTGGCGGCCTCTTGGCTGTCAGGCAGGGTCAGGCCCGGCTCCTGCTGCTTTTGCTGTTAGTCTCCTTGCCATGGGTGGTGCCAGCGGCAGCCCGGGGGCCTCATTCTGCTGCGACTTCCGCCAAGTAGTAATTCTTTTCACAAATGTTCAAGGGCGGTTAACTGGCTGCTCAGCCCCAGAGTCCCCTGATGGCCTCTGGGTTTCTCCAGAAGCTGCCACAATGAGCCTTTATCAGCTTGGGATCCTCTGGGCCGCGGATCAAAATCCATGTCCTGCCCTGGCCAGGGGAGGGGCAGGCAGGGAGGTCTCCTCTCTCCTGGGGTCAGGCTGAATAGTCCCCTTGTTCAGGCACCAAGGGGCTCTTACTAAGCAGGCAGTGGACCCTGGACAGGGAGGAAGAGAAAACCCTCAAAGGGTTGCCCTTTTCCTTCTTGTTTTACATAAATTCTCCCCGTGTGGACTAACGGGGGGGGGGGGGGGGGGGGGGGAGGGAGTTGTATTGTGGTCACTGCCAAGTGGCTTGATCCGAAAGACAGGAAGAGACAAGGAAATATTAGTCAAATCCCAACGTAGCAAATACAGTTCTAATAGGTCATTCCAGCAATCCGCAGGGCTGTGCAGATAGCACCTCCCTTGACCTTTGCCATCCGCCAGCAGCCCGCCCTGACTGAAAGCGACCTGGGTGGGAGGTTGCTGGAGGCCTCCCGTTCATCCTGCTCCAAACTTCATTTTCTAAAGCAGATTGCGTTCCCTCCCTCCTCGGACACTCCTTGCTTAACAAAGCGCAAGTGTCTTGTCCTGGCACGTGAGGCCCTCCGTGCTCGGCTGCTAATTTTCCAGTCCAACTTTCCATCTCACTGCGTGTCTTCACAAACCTATCTGGCGTTTCCCGCAGAGTGGGGAGCGTTGCTGGAAAATGCAAGTGGAAAGGGGCCGTGGCTACCGGCATTAGGTGAGGGTCTGGAGGTGGCGGGGATGCTGAAAGACCTCCTTTGTATGGGGCAGACTCATACAATGAAAAATCGCCCCCCAATAATGCCAATAACACCCCCATTGAAAGCAAGCACCAAAATGAGTGCCTTGCCCTTGTCTGCACCCCCTTTGCTCATTGTCACTTCTTCCTGGACAGCCCTTCCCCCAGGTTGCACAGACTCAGATGTCCCCTACCCTTTCGGTCCTGGCTCAAGTCCTTTCTCTTCCACAGAACTTCCCCTGGTGTCCCCTGCTCCCCGTCCATTGCTTCTCCCGTGCCCGAACTCCATGACCGCAGTCCCACAAGGCAGTCGGCGCTATCTTCTTTGGGTGGTAGGTATGTGTGTGTTCTCTCTCCTGCTCTACATTTCCGGAGTGCAGGACACGTATGTGATTCCATACTCATTCCCCTTTTCTCTTCTTTCCCTTAACAAGCCAAACACGCCTGGCTCTTGATGGGAATTACTGAATGTTTGGCGAATGCATAGATGAAGGAACAGAGAATACGGGACCGAGGTTACAAATGAGGGCTGGAAGTTAAGGCCCTGGCGTTCCCCTGTCACACCATCACATGAAGTTACCGCAACCTACTCAGAATCTGGGTTCTCAGGGCCTGGCAGGCCAACCCTCCACTAAAGCCCCACCCTGACCCCAGTCTCATCACTCTCTCCCTTCATATGGGCTCTGCGCGTACTGTCCCCTCACGGTCACCTGCCCACAGCTCAGTCTCTCCTGCTTCTGCCTGAAACACCACTCGCCCACCCACACACACACTTTTAAAATACATATATTTTTATTGATTTGAGAGAGAGAGTAAGGGGGGGGGGACATCAATGTGAGAGAGAAACATCAATCGCTTGCCTCTGGCGTGCACCTCTCCCAAGGATCAAACCCGCAGCCTGTGCGTGTTCCCTGACCAGGAATCGAACCGGAGACCTTGCAGGGCACAGGACAATGCTCCAACCAACTGAGCCACCCAGGCCAGGGCTCTCCTCCCCGTCTTTAAAAAATTGTTTTCAGTTATAGTTGACATCTAACATTGTGTTAGTTTCAGGTATACAGCATCATGATTAGACATCTGTCTACCTTACAGGGTGATCACCCCGATAAATCTAGTACCCACCTGGCACCATCATCGTTGTTAGAATCTCTCCTCCCCTTTTCCATCCCTGTCCCAGGCCCCACTTAGAATCCCTCTTCTCCAGGAATTACCTCTGGCTGACCTCTTGCTAGCTCTCCGTGCCTGTAAGTCTCCCTTTGTGAAAAGGACATTGGCGCTGGAACTCTGGCAACACGGGGCCTGAGAACTGAACAGAAAAGGAGGGATGAGGCCTGCCCGGGACGGTGGAGGCTGGGAGCTTTGGCAAGGCCCCGATGCACGGAGCTGGAGAGAGAAAGGACGGAAATGTACTGGGCCTGGGGAAACCAGTCCACAGTTGGGAGAGAGCTGCCTGCGTTTGGCTGAATGAGCTGCAAACACTTAGGTCAGGGATTGGCCAACTACGTGAGCTGTAGGCCAAGCACATCCCTCCACTCGTTTCCATACAGCTCACAAGCTGACAATGGTTTTCACCCTTTTAAATGGTTGGGAAAATATCTAAAGAAGAAAAAGCCCGGCCGGCATGGCTCAGAGGCTGGGCATCGACCTATGAACCAGGACAACAGCACTCCCTGCTGACCTTGTGCAGCACCGAGCTGGGAAGGACGCCCAGTATTTCTCGCTCCATAAAGCAATTCCGTTTAGTGCAGCGGTTCTCAACCTTCCTCATGCCGCGACCCTTTAATACAGCTCCTCATGTTGTGGGGACCCCCAATTTCATTGTTACAAATTGGACATCATTGAAGCATCGTGATTCATCACAAAAACAACATGTAATTATATGTGTGTTTTTTCCGATGGTCTTAGGCGACCCCTGTGAAAGGGTCGTTCGACCCCCAGAGGGGTCGCGACCCACAGGTTGAGAACCGCTGATTTAGTAGCAAGAATATGGGTTCTAGAGTTAGA
The DNA here is from genome assembly GCF_964212035.1 of Myotis nattereri. Classification (NCBI taxonomy): domain Eukaryota; kingdom Metazoa; phylum Chordata; class Mammalia; order Chiroptera; family Vespertilionidae; genus Myotis; species Myotis nattereri. Next base: position 45,809,182 of record NC_138091.1, read on the forward strand.
AAGATTTGGGTTTGGATTCTGACCCTGCTTGGGAGATCTTGGGTAAATTCCTCGAATACTTCAAACATCTTTTTTTTCTTCTTTTCAAAAAACTAAGGACGTGAATACCCACGCCGCAGTGTGGCTGAGGAGTGAATGAGAGGACAGATGTGAAAATGCTTAGCACGGGGCTTAGCACGTAGATGCTCCAATATTCTCACTCTCTTCCCTATTATGTCCCGGGAGCGGCCTGCCTCTCCCCAGCGTCAGAGACCAGGAAAGTCCTCGGGAATCCTGAGATGGCAGAGGGCATCTGTGTGTCCCTGACAACATGCCAGCGATTGAGAAGGGACATAAGGACCGCCAAGGGTCCGAACCTGGTCTGATTCATACGAGAAGATGCAGGAGCGGTTGTGCTCTGGTGTCCCCTCCCCAGGAGCCCCGATGTCTCGAGGGAGGTAGCTTGACCTGGCATTCCGTAAGCTGTGTTCAGTCATTATTTGAGGTCGAGGGTGCCGATTGGCCGCGCAAACTCCAGAGTGACTTTTTGTACAAGGGGTTTGTGCATTAGCCTTTGTTAGGTCACTGTTTACACGAGTCCCTTTACCTCTCCAGCTCCCCAGTTCCCCATCCTTACATGGAGGGGGTAGGCCTATCAGCTATTTGCCAGTTGATCTCGGAGGAGTAATGACCGGGGAACAGGTCCAGCGGAGAGTCCCTCCCTCCCCTGCTACAGCCAGAGCAGCGGCGTGAGGACCTGGGTCACAGCTGTCATTGGGAGCAAGGGTTGCATGGCTGCAAACGTTTGAAAATCCGCTGTCCTGGGAGCTGTGCTCAAAGGTTCCTGTTCTCTCTCGAGTCTCAGACTGAGCCCCGCAAGGCTGTGCCTCGCTTCTCCACCAGGTGGCAGCAGCCTGCCTGCCGCTGCGGGTGCCAGGCCCGGCAACAAGCACAGGATGTTCAGAACAAGATCCCAGAGAAGGGACTGGGGGAGGTTGGCAGCCGGTGTGCGGATCACGGGTCCGGGTGACTTCCTGATGTAGAACCCCTTGGGCACCCGTGGCTGTAAACACACCGCTGTCCTGTCCCAAGCACCAGCCAAACTGGTGCTCCCCCTCGCTTTGCCAGGGGGAGTGCCCCCCAGTGTAGCTTTAACGCCTCCTTAACCCAGGGCGCTGGGTGCTTGGCTTTGGCAGACCTGAGGTCAGTTTGTGAAGCTCCCCATTTGTTAATGAATTAATAAGACGCAGAGGGGACTTCAGATTCTCTTTCTAAAGCCCCATGAGTTTTCTTCTAATTTCTTTAAAACATTTAGGAGGAGCAAAATTAAATGTAAGAGGCTGCCAGGCAGTTGGAGGAGGCTTGACCTTGCATCTTGTGAATGCTCTTTTAAAAAGTATATATATATATATATATATATATATATATATATATATATATATTGATTTCAGAAAGGAAGGGAGAGGGAGAGAAAGAAACATTTTTTTAATTGATTTCAGGGAGGAAGGAAGAAGGAGAGAGAGAGAGAGAGAGAGAGAGAGAGAGAGAGAGAGAGAAACATCAATGATGAGAAGAATCACTGACCAGCTGCTTCCTACATGCCCCCCACTGGGGATGGAGCCTGCAAGCCAGGCATGTGTCCTGACTGGGAACCGCACCTCAACTTCCTGGTTCAAAGGTTGATGCTCAACCACCGAGCAACGCCGGCCGGGCATCTTGTGGACGTTCTTGATGAATGAACAGACCTAAAAAGACAAGTGTTGTGTAAGCAAGTTGGTCCATTCGTTCACCCAGTGGTTGATGACTGAGTCCCTACTGTGTGCAGTCCTGGGCTATGTACTTCAGGCGATTAGAAGATGAACCCGACGCAGGTCCTTTATAAAGAGGCCAAAACAACGTAGTCCAAATGCCAGGGGATCAGGTCCTGTGCATTGAGGTGCATTCTGTTTTCCTTCTTCCTTCAGATTTCTGTTCCTCATTCTTTGGTTCAAGTGTAAACGTAAATGACGAGACTATGAAGTGGGGAGAGAGACAGAGAAAGGCGTGGTTGGAAGGAAGCCAGAGACAGCGCAAACGCTTGCCATCAGGAGTCCGCAAAGTGGAGTGTAGAACTGGCTATTCTGTCTGTTACCGATGTGTGCAGACCTCAAAGCCAAGCCTTTTCCCCATCTCCTCCCCTCAGTTCTCCTGGAGAAGGTGTGAGCCTCCCTCTACCCCGTTTCATTCTGCAAATGCACGCTGCCTGATTCTTCAAGCCTGAAAAATAACACTCAGTGATCTAATTCTTCTCTCTTGTAAATAATAGGGACATGTGAAGGATAGAACAGAGTGAATCAGAATGCCATTGCCCCCAGGTAATATTTTTTAAGTATGTAAACATCACTAAAAAATGCAAATAGTGCAGAAAGATAAACAATGAAAAGTGAAAGCCTTCTCACGCTTTTCTCCCACAGTTCCTCTCCCCCAGAGGAGCTACTGTTCGGTTGCGTAAATTTCCTTCCAGAAAAAAGTGAGGCATTCCGCAGTACATGCATCTCTACGCCTCAGAGAACATTCCTCCGCTCTCCTGATTATTGACACAAAAGGGATTGCACTGTTCTGCACCTTGCTGTTTTCACTGATCACAGTATCTTGGTCATGTCACCACAATAGCACATACAAATCCACCCCCTTATTTAAAAATGTTTTTATTGAGTTTTAGTGAGAGAGGAAGGGAGAAGGATATAGAGAGAGAAACATGAATGCGCCCCCTACTGGGGATGGAGCCTGCAACCGGGCATGCGCCATGACTAGGAATCAAACTGACAACCTCTTGGTGCATGGGACAACACTCCACCAACTGAGCCATACCGGCCAGGGCCACCCACTTTTTTTATAACTATATTTTTATTGATTTCAGTGAGGAAGGGAGAGGGAAAGAGGTAGAAACATCAATGATGAGAGAGAATCATTGATCGGCTGCCTCCTTCACGCCCCATATTGGGGATTGAGCCTGCAACCCACACATGTGCCCTGACCAGGAATCTAACGGTGACCTCCTGGTTCAACCACTGAGCCACGCCAGCGGGCCCACCCCATCCTTTTTATGGTTACACCCTTTCCCTGGGATGGCTCGATCATGTTTTGTTGTCACCACTAGGCTTCTGCAAACCTCTTGGTGGTTTTCATGTGCTTCGCTGTTGCAAACAAAACCACAATGCCTGCTGCCCGATGGTTAAAGGGGCCCAGCGATCTCTGCACCAGATTTCCCTCCCAGGCCAACCAGCAGACCCCAGGGGCCTAGGAAACAGCCCTCGGGGTGGGGAGATGGCAATGCCTGAGCCCCCAGAGCTGCCCGGAGGCTCCCTACGGTGAATGTGTGACTCTGACTTCTTTGCGGAAGTCATTACTCCACCTCCTGTCCCTGCCACACTGGCATGGCTTCCCCCAGGCTAGCCACCCCGCCGTGGCTGCCCTGGGCTGGAGTCCCTGTACCTCCCAGCTGGCTGAGGGCTCACTGGGTTGGCGGGCGGACGGGCTCTCTGAGGCTCTTGCCTCAGACCAAGGCTGCTCTGATTAGCTGGTGTTCATGGCCACACGATGCTGCTCTGAGATTTACAAACAAACAGGAAGCCAGTCCACTTCCTCCTTGCTGGGGCTGGTCCCCCCGCCTTGGCGCCCAGTTAGCCCAGGATTCACAAGGCAGCTTCCTGGCAGAGGTGGCGGGGGAATTCTGGGGCCCCACCCAGGGCAGACTCCCCAGCTCTCTGCCCCTATGTGCCCAGCTGGACAAGCAAAGGGAGGCCCAGGTCTCTGGGGGGGGGGGGGGGGGGGGACGTGTTCTGATAAACCTCACCCTGGGTGGGCCCCTTCCTCCTTCGGTTCTGAGACGGAGCTCTGACGCTGTAGGAGCCGCTCTCTGGGGGTCTGTGGTGGGAGACGTTTCTCCCTGAGCCAGTACCCACCCCGCAGGCTGCTCTCCGCTCCTGGGAACACCCAATACATGTCTGTCTACTGAAGGGCTGACCAACTCTACCAGGAGTGCCAGGGGGCACGGGAGCGGACAGGGCTGCAGTCACAGCTCACGGTGGGGCCAGAAGGCTTGCTACTTGGGACCAGGGGCAGCTGAACCAGGAGGCAGTGGTGGGTACAGTTCCAGGTGTGAGGCCGAGGTGCGGCCGGGGCGGAGGCTGGAGGTGAGAGCTGCAAATATTCTGCCTGGTGAAGACGTCCGAAGGTCCCTGCTTTCCGATCAGTTAGTTACTAAATACATTATTCACAGGTGCCTGTTTTTTAAGGAATTAAATTTTTTTAAAACACAGTCAACATAAAAAACAGCGCTGAGCATATTTAATCCTCTGCGGTGACTCAGCACGGCAGGCCCGCCCTCCCTGCCTGGGGCGGTCATTAGGATCATCAATGACTTTAGGGAACATTAGCCCTGGGCCCAGCAGCCGCCCTGAGTCACTGCCAGTTGCTGGAAAAAGAAAAATCTCTGCTATCAACTTGTTTAGTTGCTACTGTTCAGAAAGCTGGGCACAAAACAAACAAACTTAAACACAAACCACCAGAACCCCGAAGCTGTAAAAGCCCGTCTGCAGCTTCAAACACAGGTTTCTCCACTAAGCACCGGGGCTGCGGGACAGCTGAGCCTCGCGGAGGTGAGAGCAGCAGGTGAGGGTGGAGTGGAGCCGGTGGGCCAGGCTCGGGGAGGAGACCGCTGCAGAGGAGGCCCTGGCAGCAGAGACCTCCGGGAAGGTAAGGAGGGCGGGAGGCAGCGCCCAGCTCCGAAGCCAAAGCCGAGAGGAGACTGCAGACCAGGAAGCAGCAGCCCTGGACGCCCCTAATGTCCGAAGGGCATCAGTGATGCGGGCCGCACGGTGGACGGAGAGATGGCCCTGGGGCTGGTCCAGGGACTCCTTGATTTTCACCTGGTTCCAGGTCCAATCTCCGCCGCATCACCTATTGGGGGTGAGGGGTGGGGATGGGGGACTTCGGCTCCCTATGTGCAGTTTCTAAAGCGTCAGCCCACAGCTGCTTTAGGGCATTTATTCCAGAAGCAGAGAAGGGACAGCTTAACAGAGACGGGTAAGGGGGAGGGCCAGGCTGGGCCCGGCAGCGAGAGACAGAAATTGTGGCCTCCGAGGCTGGCCAAACGCTCCCAGCCCTTCCAGCGCACAAGCAGCCCCACCCAGGACCAACTGGACAGCGAGAGGAGTGGAAACCTCAGGTTAAAAATACCCACTTGGGTGTAAAGAGAAAGAACAGGAAGGAAGTGTGGGGAGGCAAGGCAGACTAGACAAAGAGCCTCTGAGAGGGAGATGTTAGCCATGGCCGGAAGCTGCGCAGGTAGAACAGGTAGGGAGCGGCTTCCAGGTGCCTGGGGGCTGCCGGGCAGGGAGTGGGGTCATGGGCATGGTTCAGGCGGCCCCTCCCCGAGAAATGACTCGGACCACTGAGACCAGGAGTCCCATCCCCTCGATGCCTCTTGGAATGACCGTCAGGGCGCCTCCCTCTAGGCCAGGAGTTCTCAGCCTTCTGGCCCTTTCAATACAGTTCCTCATGTGGTGACCCAACCATAAAGTTATTTTCGTTGCTACTTCCTAACTGTCATGTTGCTGCTGTTGTGAATCGTCATGTAAACATCTGATATGCAGGATGGTCTGAGGCGACCCCTGTGAAAGGGCCGTTCGACCGCCAAAGGGGTCGCGACCCACAGGTTGAGAACCGCTGCTCTAGGAGGTAGGGTGCGGGTGACCGGAAGGGAGCCTGCGTGCCTGTCATTCTCTCTTGTGGGGGAGTTGGGGGAGATGATGGGGGGAGGAGGGGTTCCTAAGCCAGCAGACCCTCAGCCCTGGGCCGGGTGGCAGGTTTCAGCTGATCTTGGGAACAGCAGCCACCTCGGGGTGGAAGGGAGAGCAGCGGGAAGGCTGAATGAGGGGGCACAGAACTGTCCCTGTCGTGGAGGTTAGGATCCGAGCTCTGGGCCCAAGATGCCGAGTTTGACTCCTGACTCTGTCCCTTCCTAGCTGCCCGACCTTGGACCATCACGTGACTCCCCTCTGCCTCCGTTTCCTCATCTGTAAAGCGGAGGAGATGCCAGCGGCGCTGAGCTCACGGCCTTGTGGTGAAGATTAAGTGAGTGACTATATCCAGTAGCAGTTAGCTCGTAGCTTTCTAAGTGTTAGGTATGGGGGTGGAGTAGGGGGCAGGGCAGGTGGTGGGTGGGAAAGAAGTTCCTAACACCTCATGTCAACCAACAGCCCTTCACAGAGAGCCGGCCCCTCTCCCCCGCACCCCTCCCCCTCCTCCCCCCAGGTTAGGAGGGCACGGAGGAAGGAGGGCATAGAGAGAAATAAAACACTGGCTCAAGTGTTCAGGGACCAGTATCTTAAGGAGGATCCCAACAACTAAACAATCCCTTGTCAGCGTAAGGGGAGAGAGTTCCCTACCCAGCGCTAGGGTGCAGAGGGATGGAGCCACTTTCTCTGTCCTCAGAGCTTGGAGGGCGCCAGGGAAACTGGGCTTAGAGGTTGTCACGGGATTCAGCACGCCGAGAAGAGAAAACACAGAAGAGGGCTGTCCTAGCATGAGGGAGCGTGGTACCCGAGGTGGTGGCTCCGGGGGGTTGGCTGAGGGTGACCCTTGGGAAAGGCGAGTCGGCCGGCCTTGCAAGCACTGCCAACAGTTCTCGCTTTGTCTTGTAGGCATGAGGCCAGCGGAGAGACGAGGAATGGGAAACCCAATCTGACTTGTGTACTTGGAAGTTTTCTCTGGCAAAATGTGGAGAGGAAATGAGATCGGAAGAGCTTGGCGGCAGGGAGCCAATGGCCCGGCAGTGGTCAGGGCCAGGGGGGACCCTTAGAAAGTGGACACATTTGGGAAAATGACGAGGAGGAAGGAGCGAGACGGACTCTGTGGCTTCCAGTCTGAGTAATGGAGCGTTTAGTGGTGTCTTTCATGGAAACAGAGAATGGAGGGAGGTAAGTGGACTTTATAAAGAGGGTTTTAGAGGAGAGGTGAGCTGGCTGAGAGAGCCAGGAGGGCCCTGAAGATGTTAGAAATGGTAGGTACAGTGACAGAAATGAGGACTCCCTTTGGATGAGTCAAGAAAGCTTCCTCTCATTTTAACCTGTGGATGGACGCTGAGATGGGGGCCATGTGTGATGTGGAATGTTCCGGAGGGACCCCTGGACGTGCCCCAGAGGGGTGGACAGGGCTCCGTCACTCTTCTGTTTATGGCTAGAAAATCGCAGTGTCACAATGTACATTGCCTGGTACAATGACATTATGGACTACTAGAGGCCCGGTGCACGACATTCATGCACTGGGAGGAGGGGTCCCTCAGCCCAGCCTGTGCCCTCTCACAGTCCGGGACCACTTGGGGGATGTTTGCCTGCCACGGAGGCGGGAGGGGTTCTCACCACCGCCGCTGCGCTCGCCAGCCGTGAGCCCTGCTTCTGGCTGAGCAGCGCTCCCCCTATGGAGCGCACTAACCACCAGAGGACAGCTCCTGCATTGAGCGTCTGCCCCCTGGTGGTCAGTGTGCTTCATAGCAAACGATTGTTGTTCTGCTGTCCAGTCGATTTGCATATTAGCCTTCTATTATATAGGACTAGAGGCCCAGTGCATGAAATTCGTGCACTGGAAGGGTCCCTAGCAGTGCTGGCCGGGGCCTCCCTCCCTTCCCTCAGCCGACTGCCGCTGCCGCCAGCCAGGGCCTCCCTCCCTTCTCCCGGACGGCCCCACCCCTGGTTGAACTCCCAGACAACTCTCAGTTGAGGGGTCAATTTGCATACTACACTTTTATTATAGAGGATATTATCTAACTTGACCTAAATTCACCTTCACAAAATGCATAATGGGGTTAAGAATATTCCTTCATGCCCTACCTGGTTTGGCTCAGTAGATAGAGCATCAGCCTGCAGACTGAAGGGTTCTAGGTTCGATTCCAGTCAAGGGCACATTCCAGGTTGTGGGCTTGATCCCTGGTAGGGGGCGTGCAGGAGGCAGCTGACCAATGATGCACGAATTCATGCACGGTGGGGTCCAGCTGGCCTGCCCTGATGGGAGGTGATCAGGGGCCGGGTTGAATGTGGGAAGGGGCCATGGGAGGTTGGCTGGCCAGCCCCACCCCCAATTGTGGGGTGGGGGCAATCAGGGGTCCAGGCTGGCCAGGGAGAGGTGCTGCGGGAGGTTGGGGGGGGCCAATTGGGCTGGTTGGCTGCTGCAGTGTGTGTCATAGTGACCAGTCATTCTGGTCGTTCTGTCATTCCGGTCGCTTGGCTTTTATATATATAGATGTACTGGTATGTGTGTGTGTGTGTGTGTGTATGTATATATATATGTATGAAAATTCCTGCATAGAAAACTGCAGATTAAAGGTCACCCAAATTCAGCAAGCATTAGTTCATGAGAAAAGGGCAATTCCGGCTCTAGCTTCTCACACGAGCTCTTCATCAGCCCCACCCTGAGGTCTAAACAGTGACCATCTGATCAGGTCCCACATGATGATGATCACAACCTTTTTTTTTTTTTTTTGTCATTTGTAATGGCCAAGGCGACTATCTGAAACGTGAACTTGCACTCCCATCACTCTTAAAAAGCAAACCTCACCCAGAGTGTACCCTGTGCTTGAGATACTAAGGACAGTAGCCCGTGCAGACAGTTTGTAAATAATTGAGCATATATTAAGGGGGCCTGCTCAACTTTTATCACCGATGCGATGTAACTGCTCAGTGTGGGAGCTCTCATCTCCCACAGGATTTGATTTGGGCAAAAATTCTTTAGTCACAGGCTTTGGGTCCCAGGGAAGGAACTGGTTTCCTACTTTATCAGGCCTCTGCATCTGAAATGCCATGTATTGCAGTTACCTCCTAGAACAAAGGGTGCTTGTATTCTAGAGCGTGGCCGCAATGGTGCTCTTTCATCGCCTTGGTCCTTCTCTTCCTCCTGGAATGAGGGAATGGAGAGCTGAGCTCCCTGGAGAAACGTATTAAGTAAATACAAGGTGTTGCCAACGTTATTGTTACGATTATTACAAACACTATTAGGCAGCGGTGGAGAATGCCACTCCATGGGGTTCTCACAAGGAGCCAGGTGAGAGGTTCTAAACACATCCACCACTCATCTCTGCTACCACAGGAACCCAAAGGCCTTCTGGGGGATGCATCCTATGGGGCATGGAGGCTGCTGGAGCTTAAACAAACTGAAGCCCCCAAGAGTAGGACTGCCATGCTCTGAGGAGGATAGAGCGCAGCTCCTGCTATTCAGAGCCCAAGATCGGACTGGACCAGTGACTAGTGAGAGCATTCCACGTGTCAGCCCAGGAGCCAATGCCTCACTGGAGACTTTGCCACCTTCACCCGCTACCGCAGAAGCTGGGGAGAACACACACACATAACATTTTACATTAAAATAATTATTTTTTTGGCCTAGCCGGTTTGGCTCAATGGATCTATCCATGCTCTACATGGGCCTGCGGACCAACAGGTCCCAGGTTCAGTTCTGGTCAAGGATAAGTACCTTGGTTGCAGGCTCCTCCCTGGCCCGGGTGGGTGCAGGAGGCAACCAATTGATGTGTTTCTCTCACATCGATGTTTCTCTCTGTCTTTCCCTCTCTCTTCCACTCTCTCTCTAAAAAAAAAAAAAAAAATCAATGGAAAAAATATCCTCAGGTGAGGATTAACCAAAAAAAAAAAAAAAAAAAGGGAAATAATTAAAAAATTATTATTATTATTTTTACTTTGTCAAAGCACATGTATGTGGAGAAGTTAATAGGAGGTCCAACATGAATTTATTAAGCACGTGCCCTGTGTACAGGTGCTATACGAGTCACCATGGAGACAGCCGTGAACAGACCTGGCGGCACGCTGGTGGTGCCGTGGGCAAGGTGAACTACGCACATAGGCACCGCATGTGGGCTTGAGGGATCCAGACAAAGAGACGCCGACATTCCAAGGACGAGGGTCAGGCACAGTCATGGAGGTGCTGACCTCTGGCCTGGGCCCTGAGGGCGGGAGAGCCCGGCCAGGTGGAGAGGGAGGCAATGGCCTCCCAGACCAGGACCAAAGCCCCAGCCTGGAAGAGCATGGGAGGTGTATGACCGTCGGGGAGAAACACTCCCAGCTGGCATCCAGACGGCGAAGAAGAGGAGTGGGCTCGGAAAGGTGGGCTAGAAACGGACTTGCCGGCCAGCGTGGCTCAGTGGTTGAGCGTTGACCTATGAACCAGGAGGTCACGGCTCGATTCCCCATTGGGGCACATGCCCGGGGTTGCCAATCAATGATTCTCTCTCATTGTTGATGTTTCTCCCTCTTTCTCTCTCCCTCTCCCAAATCAATGAAAACATAGACATTTTTTTAAAAAGAAAGAAAAGAATCTACAGGGTCCAGAGTTTATCTTCAGCGAGGGATGAGGAGCCTTGGAAAGTGTGGGGCAGGTGAGGCAGTGAACCCCGAGCAAATCAAAACAAAACAGGGCCCGGTGATGTGTTCGTCTGTGGCCCAGCCAGGACCTGAATTCGGATTTGTCCTGGCACAGGCAGGCTCCTGGACCGCACACTGGCCAGGCAGAGCCGGGTCCTGGGAAGGCGCCCCAGGCCAGGGGCGGGCAGACGGCTTCTCTGGGAAAGCCCGGAGCCCGAGTTTCCAAGTCCGAGGACGTCCTGCCCTGCGGCCGGCTTGGGCCTGGTTGGGCTGAATCTTCCCATGGAACTGGGTGGCGGACGGGCTGCGGTGCTTGGGAACCCAGACGGGTTGGGCTGGGAATGGCAGAGTGTGGGATCGAAGCAATAAAAGGAAGGGAGAGGAGCCCATGGAGTGTCCTGGGGTGTGAGGCGCAGGGCGTGGGGCCTCACATTCCTGGATGGTTAGGACGCCGAGGCTGATGATTATCATTATTATTCCTGCTCCGGCTTCGCTGAGCTTTCATCCTGCAGGACCCTGCCTTGCTGGCCCGGCTTTACCTACGAGCAAGGCCTCCTGGGATGGGGCGGGGCCGAGAGCTTCTGGCCACAAGGAAACTCAACGCGACTGGGTTGCTTCCCTAGTTTGCTCAGGAAACTTCCAGATGCTGAGCACCTTCCTAACCCTGGAAGCATGGGCATAATTTCTCAAGGGGGAAACGGAGGCACCAAGCCAGGGAATGATCTGAGCAGGGTCCTGGGGGAGACCCCTCCCTCCTCTATTTGCCATACCATGCCTATCCTTCCCAACTGGGGCAGATCTTGTCAGCCTGGAGGGGAGCCAGGGAAGGGGTAGAATCTAGAAGAGAGAACTGGGCTGGAGCCAGGACAGCAGAGCTGGTACCCTCCTTTCCTACCAGCCGCTGTGGGCATCATGAGGTCAGGCTCCTGGTTGCGCGTCTCTCTGGAAGGTCCTGCCTTCTGGGTGGGCTTCCTCCAGCCAGCCCCCCGAGGGAGGCCAACGCTGCAGACATGCAAAGTGCAAATCTCTCTTGCATCAGAGGCCACAGACCGGGTCTTGCAGAGATGGGCCAGGCCCAGGGACAGCGGGCCAGGCAATGGCTCAGAGGCAGGGAATGGTGTGTGCGTGTGTTTCTGTGTGCGTGCAATTGCTAACTCCAGGCTTCCAGCGGTGACATGTCCCTGCCTGCCGAGATGAGATCAAAGACCAGAAGGAAAGGTGAACAACCTGGTGGCTGGGTGGGGGGCTCAGTGGAATCCTGCAAAACATACTCCTCTCTGGCAGTGGGAAGCCCAAGGAGAAAGGGGGGGGGGCGGTGGCCCGACAGGCTGCAGGCTGAGACCCAGCCTGCGATTGCCCGAGTCACCTTCCCCACTATTGCTGTCCACCCAGAGAGCAGCAATCTTCAGGAACGTCTTCCGGCAGGAAACAGAGGTGGGACAACATGGAAGGGTAGGCTGAGGAAGCCAGGGAGCAGACCAAACAGTAAACAGAGCTTCTCAGAGGCCTCCGTAAGCTCTCACATCCTCAGTGCCTCCCAGAGCCTGCCCGTCAGCCGAGCATTCGTTTATGAAGCTTTTACGAAGCAGCTACTATCTGCAAGGCAGTCTGCCTGGAGCTGTGGGTGTAGGTGCATAAGACATGGTCTCTGCCCTCGGGGGGCACTCTCTGGAGAAAAGCCAACTTTCCCTTTCGGTTTTGCCTGGCTCCACACAGCATACCACCTCCCGAGGCATCTCCTCCCTCCCTGGACGTGTTCGGCCCTGACTGCACTGGCCCCTGCCTCTGTTCCCGCCGCCGGCTCTCTGAATCCACCCAGAAGCAACACTCACTAGAATTCCTGCTGCTATCTTGATGTTCAGCCCCCAAAGGCATCTCTGGAGCTTACCCCTGCGATTAGGCCACGCCAAGACGGTCCTCAGTGACTCCGCCCGTCTGCCTTCTCTTACTGGTGACCCCGAGAGCCTGCCGTGTGGCTCCCTGTTGCTGATCAGATGCCATTTGAACTTTTGGCCTATTTTCCAGGGCCCTCCCAGCACGTTTCTAGCTCTGATTGTTATGACTACCCCACAGTGTCCCTCCCCATCCCTGGGATCCCAGCATTCATAACGTAACTGTACATCTGACCAAGGGGAAGAGCTCTGTTGAGGGGATCACTTCCGCATTTACAGCTGACTTATTCCACCAATATTTCATGAACAGCTGCTGCGTCCCAGGCGCCGTGACAGGTACTAAGACAGCTCTGATGGCGACGAGAACAGACGTGCCGCCTGCCCCGCGGGAGCCTGTTCACCAGCAGGCGGGACACATGCTAATAATGAAAATGGAATGGGGTGCGTGGTCAGACTGGATGACCATCGGGGTCCCTGAGAGGCTGGGCACTCCCATGAAAGCCACAGAGACCTCTTTCACTTCCTGCCTGCGTTCTTCACAGAGCCAAGCGTGCCTCGCTGGGAGGAACAGAGAACGTTCCAACAGGATGTCCACCCAAAAGGCACCAGCCCCCAATCTGTTCTCCCGGGGCAAGGCCCCGCCCTCCCCAAACTCAGCCTCCTAGGGAAGTGGCACAGGACGAAGAGCCTCGGAAATCCACCCAGCCGGGCCGGCATGGCTCAGAGTGGAGCGTGGACCCATGAACCAGCAGGTCACGGTTTGATTCCCGGTCAGGGCACATGCTCCAGTTGTGGGCTCGATCCCCAGTAGGGGGCGTGCAGGAGGCAGCCAAGGGATGTTTCTCTCTCATCAATGTTTCTACCTCCCTCTCCTTCTCCATTCCTCTCTTTAAAATTAAAAAAAAAAAAAATTTAAATCATATTTAAAGGAACCTAAGAATTCCACATGCAAACAAACGCCTTGGACAATGACATGGAGAAAAGGCGCCTCCCCGTTTCCCCACGTTGGAAATGACAGTGCTCGCAACCTCGCCAGCAGCAGCCGCCCTGTTGGGCGTTAATACTCCTCTGTCCTCTGACGACATTGCCCAGGGCAGATCATGTGTCCTCCCGTGTCTCACTTTGAAACTTGTCCGTGGATGAAGGTTCTGACACCTCAGGCCGCTGCTGGATGTTGAGTCAGCGTTTAACCACTATAATTGGTAGAAACGTCTCCCCACTGTCTGTCGAGCCGGGATCTGCACATCCCACCCTCCTGCTCGCCCGCCGCCCTCTGCGGGAACGTTACCAATATTCCCTACTCCGAATGCTCCTGAAAGACTCCACAAAACGGAAATGGAAAGGCCTTTGGATCGGATGCCCCTCATTCTCTCTAAATGTCAACATCCCGGGTGGAAATTTTTTAGAGCATGTGATACAAGGGAGAGAGGGAGAGAGCGCTCCAGCGTGCCTGAACGCGGCCTCCTGGGCCCTCTCCTGGGTGGGCTTCTCTCCCACCGGGGGCCTCTGTCACCTGGGGTGCCATTCATAGTCCTGGACCTGGAATGGGCCCTGGAACTGGCCTGTGCTCCCGAAGTGCAGGGGGAAAACGTTCCTTCGTAGGTGCCTTCTTAGGTTCCTTTTTAGGTAAAAGAGAAAGTGGCTTGAGCTGTAAAATGAGAGCAGCATTAGAGAAATAAAATTTTCAAAGGCTGCTGCCCTAGGTTTGTGGGAGTTTCCGAAATCAAGGGACAAATCATTACACCAGACAGAATTTCTCTCTCTTTTTCTTTCTGTCTCTCTCTCTCTGTCTCTTCCTCCCTCCAACCTCCTTTCTTCCTTTCCTTCCTTCCTTCCTCTCCATACCTACCCCTCCCACCCGTCTCTCTCTCCAGAACCTAAAACAGCGAGTCCCTACAGAAGGATGTCTTGTCCCTGCTCTAAAGCCACCTCCTGAACGCCTTTCTCTTCTCTTTTTCAGCCTCAATTCCACCCTCTTTTCCAAGCTGAGCTACCGTCTAACGCCTTTCGTGCAGCCCTTCCCATCTAGTCAATCTGTGAATTCCATTAAACTCTGGGGCTCGGTGTGATTACGCAATGTCTTGTGTTCCCCAGCGGTTCTGTGTGCATGCGTGTTGTCTCCTCAACCAGGTTGTGAACTTTCAGAGGCCAGAGGCCGGAGTCCCTCCGCACACTGGACACAGAACTGGGAACATCAGGGGCCTTTATAGAGACCTTCATTGCCTTTCACTTCCCATGAGACATCAGAGAATTCACACAGAAAACAAAATTCATAAGTGTAATAAACGTGAATAAGCCTTCATTTGGGTGGAGTAACCATCTTATACAACATCAGATAATAATTCCTACTGGAAAGAACCCTGTGCCTGCACCTGAGGTGTCCATGGGAGAGCCCTCGGGGCGAGTTGGAAGCTGGGAAGGTACACCTGACTCAGTGTCATGGAACTCGATTACGTGAGTGCAGTGGCTGTGGGGGAGCCTCCCGTCAAGATGATCTCCACATCGGTGTGTGCACGTGAGAGAGAGCCCACGAGTCTGAAGGATGTGGGAAAGCCTCCCCCAAGATCTTTGTCCACCAGAGGATTGACCCTAAAAAGCAGTGTAGACGTGGGGGTGCAATGGGGTGGGAGGCGGACGTGGCGCCTGCCCCGGGGAAGAACTTGGAGAGGAAGTGTGACGTACCGTGGGTACAGCTGGAACATTACCAAACTCTGACTGGCGCCTTTTTCTTTCTTTGGCCTTGAAACACTTCCATGTCGGATTGCCTTTGTCATCATCTCTCCCTGGGGAAGGGAAGGGATGGTTTCCCCGGTGCTTGTTATGGACGGAGAATTGGGCTGGAGGGGCTGCATCGCTGGTCCAGGGCCCGCTGACAGTCGGGATAAGAGCTGTAGTCTCTGGGGACCTTTATTTATTATATATATATATATATATATATATATATATATATATATTTGATTTTCTACAGAGAGGAAGGGAGAGGGACAGAGAGTCAGAAACATCGATGAGAGAGAAACATCAATCAGCTGCCTCCTGCACACTCCCCACTGGGGATGTGCCCGCAACCAAGGCACATTCCCTTGACCGCAATCGAACCTGGGGCCCCTCAGTCCACAGGCCGACGCTCCATCCACCGAGCCAAACCGGTCAGGGCTGGGGACCTTTATTTGATGTGCCAGGGACTGTGCTAGTGCTAAGGGAGACGCAAGGCCTAAAGAGAGGCTCCATGCCCTCAAATGGCTTATTGTCCCAGGAAGGAACAGCTGGGCCCTTATCACATGGACCTGCTTTAACAGGAGTGCAACTGAAGTGCCGCAGAGGAGCGGGAAAGGAGCCCTAAGTTCCTCGAGGGAAAAGCAGGAAAGACTTCACAGAGGAGGTATTATTTGAGCTGAGCTGTAGAAAGGATGAGGAATTTGGCAGACAAACACGTGAGCAGAGGGCGTTCAGGTGGAAGAAACAGCACATACAAAGGCATGGGAATAAGAGAGGGCGTGACCTGTTGAGGATCCTGGAGAAGTTCTGTGGGTAAAGATTGGGGTGGGGGAGAGGGGAGGGGGCAGTTAGGCAGATAACAGAAGGCCCTTGAATGCCTTGTAAAGCAGTTCAGATTTCCCTTTAGGCAATAAGGATTTAGTTTCCCGATGCTGCTGTAACAAATTACCACCAATTTAGTGGCTTAAAGCAACACGGATTTCTTCTCTAACAGTTCTGGGGGTCAGAAGTTTCAAATCAAGGTGTGGGCAGGTGGTGTTCTCTCTGGAGGCTCTGAAGCAGCTATGCGGTCCGCCAGGGAGCCAGTTAAAGACCTGGTGACCCACGCACCCAGGGTGGGCATGAGTGCGCCTACCAGCGTCGGTGGGCACCTGGGTCTGGGTCTCCTGCTTCCCTAATACATCGTTGGCCATCTTCTATGTCTCCCATTCCCAGTACCAAGGAATGTGAAGCAATCAAAGTATTTCTCTCCTTCCTATTGCATCTTTATCTAAGAAACTCCAGAGGAGTTAGGATGAATCTCCTGGTGGTTTTACCTGCAGGTAGCGTTGCCAGATAAAATATAAGACATCCAGTTAAATTAGAATTTCAGATAAACCATGAATAACTTGAGTCTGTCTCAAATGTTACGATATTTTTAGTACTACTTTGTTAACCAGATTACTCTTTGATGCAATCTACAAGGTTGACTGGTAGGTATTCAAGCCCTGAAAATCCCAGTACCTTCTTACAGGTAACTTTCTTGGCACAGTAGTAACCCAGGGAAGGAAGGCAGGCTCTGGCTCTAGAGAGATGGCGGGTTTCAGAACGATGAGGACTGGTCCCTCTTATTTCTCTGTCATGAATGATGATGGCTCTTCAGCCCTGACAGAGATCCTTCTGCTGCCCAACTCTAAGATTCGGACAAGCTCAGTTCCTGCTCTGGATCTCACCTGCCCATCTGTTTAAGTACACTGAAGTCTTTTTTTTTTAAAGGTGCTATACAATGCTGTCTTTGATCTTGACTAGGGATGATGATGAAGACTTTCATCATCTTTGAGATGCAGGTGACAGTGTGATTTTTGAATCGAATGTGTCAAGTTTGCAGTAACCACTGTTACAGGAAACACAAACGCAAGAACAGTTGAAATCTGCAAGGCTAGTAGCTGTTGGCACTGGGGTTCGCGGGAGACTTTGGCTCCCAGGCTCCATCCCATGTGACTCCCATTCTAGAATGACCCTCCTCTTTTTATTTCCCTGAACCCCTCCTTCTAAATCTCCCTTCTTGGTCGGGGGGTGAGGAGGGGGTAGGAGGTGGGGATGGAGACCTGAGGTCCTTCCATGTACCCTATTTTCAGGCCAGGGCCCAATCCTTCCAGCTAGGGCTTCACAAACACGGTCACTTCATGGTCATCTCCGGGCCACTCTCTGATGCAGCACATGGCTCCATCTGGTGCTCTCAGGCAGGACCTGAGTGTTCACATCAAAGTTGTGTAGATACTGGTGGTGGCCGATTTCCACATTTCTGAACTTATCCCTTTTACGCACTATTTTCTAAATGCAAAAGATTATAACAGTTCATGAAGCCCTAAGAAACCCTGGCTGGTATGGCTCTGTCAGTGAACTCACCCGCCCAGCCAATGGCAGCAGGCCGAACTGAATCCTCTTGCACCTCCAAGACTTCTAGAAAAAAGGTGGCCCTCCCGGGCCTGGGGAACTAATGACTTAATGCCTACAAAGCCCTAGAAACAACTTACTGCAGATAAGGTCTCATTATGGTTAATTGTTATTATTATTGTTGTGATTGTTCTCAGCCCAGCTCCTATGAAAGGCTGCCACAGCTCCGCTAAAGACCTCAGGTCAGGGGTTTAATTAATACCTCCACTGAATGCCAGAGGCCCCAGGCACCATGTTGCCGCCCCCACATCCGCGTCCTATCTCCCCTGAGCCTCGCCCACAGGGTCCTTTCCACCCTGGAATCTGCCCAGTTTCTACCTGAGTGACTCCATCATGCTTCACTCCTGCCAACAGCTCCCCCTCCCAGCCCAGACCCCTGCTCAGCACCTTTCTCCTCCCTTCGCTGCCCCTCGCCCACAATCTCACCTCCCTCCTTTGATCTTGCCTTCTCTTTCCTGCAGTTTCCTAGCCCCCGCAACACATCTTAGGGTGGTGGCCAAACAGTTCTCAGAAGCCAAGCCTTTGGGGGGGTCATGAAAACTAAGAGAGGGTTCCCTGCACCCCACCTTTCTCCCTTTCAGTCCCCGCTTCCCAGGTCTCCCACCCACCTTGGTGAACTTGGGGATTGTTCCTTAGGTGGTGAGGCCGGTTGGGTGGGTTGGCTGGTTTAGGGTGACGAAGTCTGGCATTAACTCACAGCCCCGTGCAACTGCCTTCTTTAATTAATTCACACCAATTTTTACAAAACCACCTCTTCCATTGGACCTCAGTACCTGCCTCTGGGGCATATGTCACCTCAATTACAGACAACAATTAAGCGTGCTGCTGTAAAGAATCGGTGAGCCTCTTTAAAGTCTCAAACACAATTCGGGCCTGACTACCTTAGAGCAGTCTGGTGCAGACAGAGCCTGAGGCAGGATCTACCCCCTCACACACCCCCACACCCCCAGGAATTGGTCTGCAGCGGTACACTTAGAGAGGATGCTCTGCTAGGCCCCTGCCCTCAGCTGCCCACACCCTAACCCAGGGTTTTTCTGTCTTTGCTTCGATACCCAGAAAGCTAAGCTGTTGCAGGGGTGGTGGTGGCCTCACTTCACTAGTACCAATGTCCCTCAGATTCCAAAGCCCACCTCCCCACTGTCCTCACTGGCCATCTTGCATGAATAAAGATGAATCCAGGCCCTGGAACAATAAGACAGGAACTGAGTTGATCTTTCTTTCTATCAGTAAAGATGGTATATGCAGGGTTACCTGATGGTTTCGCAGTGGTTTGAATTAGGAAAATGGTTGAAGATGTTTCTTTTCTTTTTTTTTTAAATCCTCACTCTAGGGTATTTTTTTCCATTGATTTTTGGAGAGAGTAGAAGGGAGGGAGGAGGGGAAGAGAGAGATGGAAGAGAGAGAGGAGTGGGGACAGAGAAAAAAGAAACATCAATGTGAGAGAGACACATCAACTGGTAGCCCTAGCCCTAACCCTAACCCTGACCTGGGGTGGGGAACCTGCAACCTGGAGACCCAGGGTTTAGTTCTGGTCATGTGACCCTTCAAATCCAGACCTCATCTGTTGAAAAAAAAAATAGCGGGAACAACATTTTTCTGCCCTTCCTACTTCCTGTGGAGGGAAGGATTAAATGGGGTAATGCAAAAGGAAGATTTGTAGAAATTGTCATATAAATATGGTTTTTAAAAAATTATCAAATGCATTTTGAGGAACATTTGAGATCTCATTCCCCAGCACATGTTGTCAGTTTGGCTCAAATAAACTCATAAAAATTTTCTCTAAAAGAAAAAAAAAAGCATTTTGATGATAAGTTCACCAGAGTAATCAAAATCCAAACTCTGGGATGCGTCAAACGGAGAAGCTGATATAAAGAAACGGTAGCTGTGAACCCCATGACAGCCCCGGCCATGCATGTTGCAGTTAAAACAAGCTTGAGGCCCAGGCGACACTGGCTGTCCCAGTGGCCTCGCTCATGTCTATCCCCAGAGCGGAACAGCTGCGTCACACAGCCGGCCTTTTAGTGCATCCCTCCTTTTTCTTCTAGGGCATTCTGGCATTTAACTTTTCACTAGAGTTCAAGTAGGGGTGGTGGGCAGTGAGGGGCACAGGGTGAGGTGAGGTGAGAGGGACACATCGGATGGTAGCCCTAACCCTAACCCTGACCCTGACCCTGACCTGGGGTGGGGAACCTGCAACCTGAAGACCCAGGTTTTATAGTTCTGGTCATGTGACCCTCAAATCTAGACCTCATCTGTTCAAAACAAACAGTGGGAACAACACAGAAGCCCAGGGCCCATACCCCTCTAATCTGCATGCACAGGAGCGCATGCGTGCGCGTATGCATCCAGCCCCATGACAGAAAAGCCAAACGCCCAGCTTGCGGCGCTGTCTCTCCGCACTGTCCCTCAGAGCTCTGGGAAAAGGTGAATGAGAAGGGGGAGTCCAGGCCGGCTTTCTCCATTGTGTAAAAGGAGCAGTTCCCTGTGAGAAGGGCTCAGCGAGGAGAATCGAGTAGTAATTCTTAGGAAAGGAATGGAATTACAAGGTATTAATGAACACGGTCAGCTTTCTAGAGTAGAACCCTAGGTACCCAATCTGGAAGACTCTAAGAACCATGCAATCCCCTCTTTTCACAAAGCTAAAAAGCAAAGTGATTGAGCAGAGGTCACAACACTCAAGTATGCGAGCCTGGGAGACCATGGCCAGGGCTCTGGTCTGGCTCCAAGTCTGGGTGCGGTAGGATGGGGCCATGTGGTTAATGCGTGGGCAGGCTCGCACTGGCCCCTCCATAAGTACAGGCGGTAAGAACTATAACTGACTAGCGGAACATCCCTGGAAACTTGAGGAGCAAAGAAATACAGTGAACAGGGGACTTGTACCAAGCCATCCAGTTCATGTCACAGAAACCAGATAGCTCTGTTGCTCTTCATTTTATTTTTACATATATTTTTAGTGATTTCAGAGAGGAAGGGAGAGTGAGAGAGAGATGGAAACATCAATGATGAGAGAGAATCATTGATCGGCTGCCTCCTGCACACCCCACACTGCGGATCGAGCCCGAAATCCAGACATGTGCCCTGACCAGGAATCGAACTGTGACCTCCTGGTTCATAGGTTGACGCTCAACCACTGAGCCACACTGGCCAGGCAGCTCTGTTACGCTTTAAATGAAATCTCTGAAGGTTTTCAGGACTGTCAACGTGTACAGAACTTTTTCCTAAAACTTTTTAATAAAAAAAAAAATGGGTTCTGCTGGTTTCTGACCACTGCCTTCATGAGAATGTTAGTGGAGAATTCTACCCATGGCCAGAAAACCAGCTGACAGAAGTTTGATCTCCCAACAGTGCCAGGGGTGGGTGCTAACTGTTGTCTGCCATGACTGCTAAGCTGCAGTGCCAGCGCTGAAGAAGGGAGGCACTGAAATTAGTAGTCTGACTAAGAGCAAATGCCCTCTTCTTGTGACATGTCAAGTGATGACACTGGTTGGCAGCCCCCTTCTCTTGGTAGGTGTGTGAAGGGGAGGAGTTAAGAGAGAGCAAAGGAAACAGAATCTCCTTGCTATCCCTGAGGCCCAAGGTCTTCCAAAGCACCAATCACCAAGGGTTCAGATACACGGAGGCAAGTCCCAGGGTCCTAGAGAGAGAAAGAAGGGGGAGGCGGGCA
This sequence comes from Myotis nattereri, assembly GCF_964212035.1. Classification (NCBI taxonomy): domain Eukaryota; kingdom Metazoa; phylum Chordata; class Mammalia; order Chiroptera; family Vespertilionidae; genus Myotis; species Myotis nattereri. The sequence continues at coordinate 45,830,274 of NC_138091.1, forward strand.
TTGGATAAGGGAGATGCGGCTGTTGAACGGAATATTAGAATTACTCTCCACCAAATGCCAAGGCTGCCTGTTTTTACTCCACAGGAATACGTAGCCGTTTTTTCAGAACGGGCCTGTTAAACCCTCTGAAAGAACAGAAAGTGATGAACCTGGGTCTTGTTCTGGCTCCACTGTGTACTGGGCTGGGTGGCTTCGGCTGCGCTATTAAACATTCCTTGGCTTGAATATCCTTCATTGGGAACAATACCTGCCCTGCCTGCCTCACAGGGTTTCTGGAAGATCGGATGAGATAATGAACCCAACCTCCCTGAAAAAACACCATAAAGCGCTCCTCACACCGAAGGGAAGAATATTACTGTTCTAATTACCAGGAGCCCGTCAGAGCGTTGGCCTGTGGGTGGAGAGTTCTAGAGAATGGAAGGTCACCTTGTTTCTTTAGCCGTCACTCTGCACCCCATCTCTTCCAGGCAGGACAGCCCTGACAGGGAGAGGGTGGGGAAGGGATCAAGTGTCCCAGAAGGCAAAGCGAGATGTTCTGGGCTCACCAGCCCCCACACATGCCAAGTCCTTTCTTGCATTGGATCTAAGTCTTTCCTTTTACTTCTTCAAGCTTATTTCTCCCTGTCCTACCCACAGATTTCTCTGCCTGCTGAGACAGGACATCGTTGTTAGTGTTTATCCACTATTGAAGAACATGACCCAAAGTTGCCAAATTACCATTCCCGGGGGCTCCAGTCAAAGTGTAACAAACACCAAGTATCTGCTTTTGGAAGGGACCTTGAAGGACCCCTTTATTTATAAAGCGTCAATGTCTTCCCTATCCTTGTCCCAGATTCAGGAGATATATATATATATTTCTATATGATGCTATTTTGGGGAGAAGTGGCTGCATCTGTATTAAAGCTGTGTGGCGATGTCAGCCTTAGTGCAAGAAAATTTATTAAGTGTGCTTTTAATAACAGGAGGCCCAGCCAGAACGGCTGAGTCGGTTGAGTGTTGTCCTGTGCACTGAAAGGCTGCCGGTTCAATTCCCGGTCAGGGCGCATGCCTGGGTTGCAGGTTCCATCCCTGGTTGGGGCGTGTATGGAAGGCAACTGATCAATGTTTCTCTCTCCCTCGCACTTCTCCCTCCAAAATAAAAAAATATATATTTTAAAAATAATAGGAGAATTACGTAATTAGGATAAGATTTGAAAAACATCAAGCCCCAGCCGTTTTGGCTCAGTGGATAGAGCATTGGCCTGAGGACTGAAGGGTCCCGGGTTCCATTCCGGTCAAGGGCACATGCCTGGGTTTCGGGCTCGATCCCCAGTAGGGGGCGTGCAGGAGGCAGCCAATCAATGATTTTCATCATTGATGTTTCTCTCTCTCTCCCCCTCTTCCTTCTTCTCTGAAATCAATAAAAATAAATAAAAAGTATTTTAAAAAGAAAAACATCAAGGAAGTTTGGATTATGGTGAGAAAAGGTCAAGATCCTTCAAGTTGCTGTCTCAGGGCTTCTCTGCCCTTGCCTCCTTCATTTCCCTTCTCTGTACTCCAAGCACCTTCCATTACGGATACCCTCTCTTGGCTCTCAACTGGGATAAGTGCTAACTTGTTAGCTAATAGTAGCATTAATTATATTAATGATTAATAGCTAATTAGTCATAATGCTGTAATGCTTACAATGGAGGCTTCCTTTCTTGCAGCAGCTCTATGTCTCAAGCCCACACACATCCCCTTCCCTATTCCTGGCCATGGAACGGGCGAGCGCCGCTCTCAAACTGTTTTTCACACCATTCTGGCAATCTCTAAATGTCTCCACTTTTCACTGGTTTTTCTCACTCATCTGGCCAGTGATCACACTGCGTATTAGCTTGCCTCCTTTATGTCTGTCTTCTGTCACTCACATCGCCCTTCCTGTCACAAGGAGGCCACGGTCAAGATTTTTTCCTTTTTTTTCACTTTATCTCATAAGCCAAAGGCTCTTCTACTTCTAAGTCTCATTTGGGCCCACTTTTCAACTTTGGCCCCCGCTTTCCTCACTTCGCCTCCGCCTAATCCTCACCCGCCCCCTGTCCTGTCTCGTGCGGTCCCGCACCCCCCGCCCCCAGCTCCCGCCCCCTCGGCGTCTGGGCTTCCTTTCCGCAGCCACGCCCCCAGCCCCCGGGAGGGCGCTGCGCACGCGCAGTGCGCGCCTTTACCTGGGCGCCCGGGAGTGGGCGGAGTGGGCGCGGGCGGGGGTGGAGCGGGAGCCGGCGGTTATCTGGTCGGCGGAGCGCTCACGCGGTGGCGGGAGGGAGAAAAGGTGCACTCGGGCCGGCCCCAGGGCTGCGCATGCGCGCCGCCGCGCCCAGCGGCCGGGATGCCAGGGGGCCGGGCGGAGGGAGGTGTCGGGATCCCTGTTGGGCGGGGGGTGGGGGGGGGCCGGCGAGGGACGGGGCCGCGGGCGCGCGCGCGCTCTCGCAGCCGCGCTCCCCTCCTCCCCGCCCCCCGCTCCGCACACACATCCACACGCGCACACCCCCTCCCCTGCCTCCCTCCCCGCGCGCCGCCCGCCCCGCCGGCCCCGCTCGCCCTCGCGCGCTCGGAAGGGAGTCGCGAGACGTCGGAGCGGCGGCCACGTAGCGCTGCGGCGGCGGCGGCGGCGGCGGCCGAGGCCGGGTTTGCGGAGCGGCCCTGAGGACGGACGTTGGGCAGGGGGGAGGGGCCGGCCCGGCCGGCGGTTGTTACTCGAGCACCGCGGCTACAGGGCCCCGCCGCAGGATGGACCGCCGAGGCGGCGGTCGGGGCGGCGGAGGCGGAGGCGGCCGGCCCGGGTGAGTAGGGACCCCAGCCCCCCCCTCCACGCACACGCCGCCGACGCGGCTGCGCCCCGTGCAGCCGTCCGCCTGGCCGGCCGGGGCTCCGGGCGCCGGGGTAACCCTTCGCCGAGGCAGCTGCGTGCACTAGGCCGGAGCAGCCCCCATCCGGCTGGGAGGCCCCGGGCGCTGTGCTCCTCTGGCCCCGCGCTTGGGCCGGGGGCGCCCGCCTCAGCTCCCGGATCCGGGCTGGGCTTCAGTTGTGCAGAGTCCGCTGGCCCCGAGGCTGAGGGGGCTGGGTCTGCACGGGTTCGCGGGCCGAGGGGAGGTTTGCATCCGTCCCCGACGAACGTGCTGCCCTGCAGCTGGCGGCTTGCACCCGCTGCCTCCCCCGCCCAGCGGTGGCGCCCAGACCTCCCACCCCCGGAGTATTGTGCCGCCCGAGATCAAATGCATCTCGTGTGCAGCCTCCCCACACTCACCCCGGGGGGCAATGCCGACCTTTCTCCACCCCCCCCCCTCCGCCTCCCCTCCAACCCAGCTCTGCTGAAGACTCCTAGATGGGAGACACTGGAGGCAGTGACACCCCTGTTCCCTGGGCGCATAACGTGTTCATTGTCGAAGGATGTCTCCCGAAGAAAAGCTAACCGCCCCTTGCCTCACCCTCCAAGTCTGCCTTCACAATTTAAGATCCCATATGCTCTTCTTTGAAGAGGGCCAATCTCTGATCACATCTAGTTCCTCCCTCCCCCACCACACACACACACACACACTTCCTGATTGCTGAGCAGCCACTGTCATCGCGATCCATTGTCAGGAATGGCTTGTCCCAATCACAGGAATGTGCTTTTGCCTTGGGAGAAGGGTGCTTGCCACACCATGTTCTCGGGATGTGCCTCCCTGAGCCTGTCTTTGATTGTCCTCCTGCTCAAGCAGCGTTATTACAGTGTTTCCCTTCTGTGCGTCTCCAGGGGACCCTCAGTAATAGCCTGAGTGATGCTTTTGCCCGGTTATTTAGACACCTATGGTGTAAGGGAAATTTCTTCTTCTTTGGCTGTCATGTTTAACATCTATCCTCAAGGAGTAGTAAATAAATAAGGCAATATTTTGGGAAGATGGTGTGCCCCCCCCCCCCCAAAAGATGGTCAGGCCGGTATTGTTCTGGAAATGGCCACAAGCACACACATGCTTTGTTGACAACATGTGTGTGCCTAGGGAGTGCAGAGCTGCTGTGGCTCGCGTGTGTGTGTGTGTGTGTGTGTGTGCGTGTGCAGAATGCAGGTGATGTTCCCATGTGAAGCTGAGTGGAGAGTGGCGAGCTGCCCTGTGATCCTGGGAGCCGGCAGGCAAAGCTTGGTTGTTGGCATCAGGACTGCGCACATGTGTTTAGCTAGAGCCCGGGGTTCTCAACCTGTGGGTCTTGACCCCTTTGGCGGTCGAACGACCCTTTCACAGGGGTCACCTAAGACCGTCCTGCATATCAGATATTTACATGACGATTCATAACAGTAGCAACATTACAGTGATGAAGTAGCAACGAAAATAATTTTATGGTTGGGTCACAACATGAGGAACTGTATTTAAAGGGCCAGAAGGTGGATAACCACTGGTAGACGCTGCCGCTGGTATAATTTTGTTTACAGTGTTCACTGCTGAGTTTCAGTGTATCTGGAAATGCCTACTTCGGGGGTTCTTAACCTTTCTTTGAGGTCACTGAAGCCTTTTTGGGTGCTCTTGGTGAAATAGACATGGTTTTGTGTGTAATTACAGTCATCTTGAAGCTGGTTTTGGGACCTCAGGATAAGATCTATAGTATGAAAAAGTGAAAGGAACTTAAGTTTTGCGTGGGGTGGGGGGATTTGTTTTTGTTTTTCTTAAGGCTTGACATTACTTTGCTCCTAAGCAATAAGCAACAAAGCAGATTGTACATGTATTCTTCCTTGTGTTTTGTTATTTTTATTGCTGTGAGTTAGATATTTGTAAGGTATCATTTCCCTGTCTTCCTATAAAAAGCATGTATGTGAGAGTTTCACAAAGTTAAAACAGGAGTCAGAATAATTTGTCTACATTTGACCACTTGGTAATGTATGTTCCTTGCGCTGTATTCTAATTTCAGCCTCAAAGTCAGTGGTCTGTTTCATGATGCCCGTCCAGAACCTTTATTTGTTGGTTGAGGTTGACCTGATCTCTTACAAGACTTTATCGTTCCCCTAGTAGAGCACCTGCTCCATGAGGAAGATTTTTTTCAACTTTATTAAATATTATTGCATATCTTTATTCCAGGTGACAAGTTGCCATCAAAAGCATCCATTTTTAAATTTTGTTATAATGGAAGGATTTTAATTGTAGTTAGGGAGTTTAGGCTCCATGTTTTAAAATCTAGAACCGAGGATGAACATTGCACCAGCCTGTCAATAAGCAGGGGGCAGCCGTCAGCTAGTCTTTAAATCATTCTGCATTTTGATCATATTTCATTCCAGCTTTGGAAAGTGTCGTGATGGACATTAAAGAAGCACAGTCTCCAGCTCTCCAGGAGCTTCCAATTCTGACAATATTTTCCACTTAAAGAATCCTTTGAGACCTTAAATTTTTTTTGCATTTTGGGGGTTTGAGAGGCTAGGGCAGTGGTCGGCAAACTCATTAGTCAACAGAGCCAAATATCAACAGCACAACGATTGAAATTTCTTTTGAGAGCCAAATTTTTTAAACTAGATAGGTAGGTACATTGTTATTAACTTAATTAGGGTGCTCCTAAGGCTTAGGAAGAGCCACACTCAAGGGGCCAAAGAGCCGCATGTGGCTCGCGAGCCGCAGTTTGCCGACCACGGGACTAGGGAATTCATTGTCTTAACAGCTTTGGGGAAGGCAAGGGAGCCTTGGAATCTTGCATAGAACCTGTTCCACATAGCTGAAGAGTAGCATTTATTCCAATAAATTATGTAGTGTACCCTAAGAAGTTTGGAAGAATGCTGAGATTGCAAATATCACATTTTTTATTGTCTAATAAACATGCTTGAAGTGGTTTATATTACAGGTTATGTTTTTTGTTCGTGTCATGCCTGAAATTTTACTGTCGGAAATTATTTGCCTGTCCTGAACCCAAACCATTTCAAAGTTGCAAATATTAGTATGTCACTTTGCTTTGTCAGCATAGTATAGTGACAGATCATTAAGATCTTGGGACAGGGTGCTTCCCTTGGTTTTTAATATTGCAGAACCTCTTCTGACCAGTCGCTTACCTAGTTAAACACCCACATACCACAGAGCAGCTGATCATATAGCACATGCGGCTGTGAGAACAGCACGCTCTCTGCCAGATTCAGGGCTTGGAAGCTGGAAAACAATTGCATGGCAGTGAAACACCAGGAGTAGTGGTGCCAGCAGCTCCCTCGTTAATGCAAACAGCCCGCTGTAGTTTCTTCAACACTCTTCTTCGACACCCTTCCCGTAGGAGGTTTCAGATCAGCAGCCCCTACTCAAGGGAGACAGAACCTACTTTCTGCAACTGTGGCCTCAAGATCTGATGCGTGACGCCCAGAGCTGTTTCCATTTCTGCTCTCAGTATGGGAAGCCACCTTGTAGTGTGGTAAGAAAATACTTTTCAAGTCTGTAGAGAAAAAGTTGATTAGTAATGCTCCTGATGTGATTTTGTCCTTGCTTGTCTGAAGCCTATTGAAGTGAATTGTAAAAACAAACTGTTTTTAAAAAAGCCCTTTTCTAAAGGGTTTTAGATAATTTGACCAAAAATACTCTCGAGTTTCATTTCCCTTGTTCTAAAAAGTCAGTTGAGAGACAGCCAACAGCACAGTTTACAAGGCCTGTGGATTCTCTTGCATTTTGAACCGTAGCCTTTGGAGCTAGTTATCCTCAAGGAGGTGACTGCATTTCCTTGCTGGGAACTCTTGGGTCTTGTGCTTCGGTTTGAGGTGTGATATTTTCTCAGCTGTTTGCCCTCGTGTCCAGCAGTTAGCACGTGAATCTACTTTGATAGAGGTGCCCTGGTTCTGCAGTGAGTGACTCCAGCAGCTAGACTCTAGCTAGGGGAGCAGGGAGCTGCTGCTTTGGAGCCAGGCAGAACTGGGTTTGAGTCCCGGCTCCACCACTTACTGGCTTCATGGCCTTGGGCAAGTCACCCTGACCTCGCTGGTCTCAGTTTCCTCATCAGCAGATTGGAATTTGCTGTGAGGGTTGGAGATAATACATGAAACCTCTAGCACAGTTCCTAGCACTAGTATTGAGGGAGTATTAAGGACTCAGTAAATGGTAAGGCACCGTTGATGTGGAGTGTAACTACAGATTGTTTTGGCTTCCAAGATGTAGAAGTCTGGTGCTGCAATCTGCATACTTTCATTTGTGCAGATTTGGGATGAAAAATTGCAAATATTTGTCTTGGAGCATACCTCAGTCTTGCAGGTGCAGCGTGCTTATTGGAACTTTGATACGTTGCTGTATGGCTGGCTGAACTTGGTAGACAATAAAACTTGGCTCCTAGTTCTAGCGTTCCCCACAGGCTGTGCTTGTTTTAAGCCTATTCAAGCTTATACGGTAAAAGGGGTGTTTTAAGACATTAGTGTATCTCAATGAGTTCTGTGTCCACAGTTGAATCATGTGCAAAGCCTTGTGTAAATTTTCATGGTAAATGAAAGCCACAGAGTGCTTGCTAGAATCAGTGACGACATCAGATGCTTGTTTCAGTTAATCTGTTTATTTATATAGCAGGTATCTTTGATTTTTACAAACATTTAGGAACATTTTCTCTTAAAGATTCCTCTTGCTCTCCCGAGGTTCAGTTATAAACTGTTATTAGAGCTAGCTAGAGGTTTGAGTGCCTGCGGCATTTTTGCTTTGGTGGGAGAAGGAAACAAAGGTAAGGTCCCTTTACCTATCAGATTTGACCAGCTCTCCACTTCAGGCCTATTCCTACAGGTTGTGTGTAGTTCCCAGCCTTGTTTTTAACCAAAAAGGGAGTTTTATGGTAAACTATGACTTTTTTAAAAACAATTTAAGAGATTGATTACTTTGAAAAATAGATTCAAGGGCATGATTAGAGTTTTATTCAGTGCATAGAGCTTTTAAAATAGGATTTCTTAGTCTGTCACTTTTTCAGGATATTATTGTGATAAGTCTGTGAGCCCACGAGTTACCTAGAGACTTTTCACATAAGGTAGACACATCAGGATTACCTCAAGGGAATCTGCTAATCTTTATTTTCATTTATTTTTGAGCCAGCTCTAGGGGCTTGCCCATCAGTGGAATCAGTCACTGGTATTGGATTGCTGATAAAGACAGATTGGTAAACAATGATCTTAGCCTCGCTCACCTTGATTTTGCAGGACACTTGAAAAAACTTAATCTTGGCCAGAATGTTTAATAATAGCACTTCTGCTATGTGAACCCAGACTGACTAAACAAATACAATTTAGATGATTGAGTTATGTATCTTTTTCTCAATTATAATACCTTTTTTTTTTTTAGTTAATCCTACCTGAAAATATTTTTCCATTGATTTTTAGAGAGTGTAGAAGTGAGGAGGAGAGACACAAAGAACTATCGATGTAAGAGAGACACATCAATTGGTGTCTCCCTCACGCATCTGACCAGGACCTGGGATTGAGCCTGCAATTGAGGTACATGCCCTTGACTGGACTCGAACCCCGGACCCTTCAGTCTGTGGGTGGACGCGCTATCCACTGAGCCAAAGCAGCTAGGGCTATACTATATTTTTTAAGTAAACTTTTTCTTGGGAAGGAGGGGTGCTAGTTTTTTAACTATTGTTTTTTCTGGTTTACCTAGAGTAAAATGGCCTAGTAGATAACTAGATGCTTCTGTCAGTTTCTAGATAAACCAGTCAGTGTGTGGTGAGAAGGGATTGTTGGAAGAGAACAAATAGGAATGATGCAAAGAATGACTGTAGCTGAATTTTTTGGTCTTTACTATGCATTGTGGCATCAGAGGGTTATGACTCTTACCTGGATTTCACAGAGTATCCGTTTGTCTTTAATGCTAGGGAAGAATATAGTCTTCATTATATTTATACTTTTCAGCTTTAAATATTTTATTCCATTTGGGGGATTCAATGGGACATAACTTCTAATTAATCAATGGGACATAGCTTCTTAAGTCACTCTGTTACTTATAAAATGAGATTTATAACTAGACCCTTATGAATTGTTTTCACCCTTTTGAATGTGTCATTTTAATATATCTAGAGTAATATCAGTGGCCTGTGAACATTGAAACACATAGTAAAGTGTGTTTGTTTGAGGAGGTGGCAAATAGAGTGTTGGTGATCTCAATTATATGGACAAATCTGTATTCTTTTCAGTTCCTCTTAAGACTGTAACCCCGATGCCCAGGGACTTTCCTGTGTTCGTGTACTATTAGAGAGCCTTACAATTTTCTCTTCCTTCCTTCTTTCCTTCCTTCCCTCCTTCCTTCCTTTTTTTTCTTTTCTTCCTTCCTTTGTTCCTTCCTTCCTTTGCATGTAAAATCAGTTAAATTAACTCAGCAAAAGTTTAGAAAAAACTAAATGCCCATCAGTGTAGAATTGGTTAAATAAATTAGGGTAATGAATATAGAACAGGTTTTATATAGCTGCAAAAAGAATGAAGAAACTATATATTGCTGTGGAAATCTTTAAGCTGTATTGTTAATGAAGATAACAAGGCACATAACAGTGCATAGAATGTGTTACTGATTGTAAAAAAGTTGGGTGGGGATTTCCCTACATATTACAGAATAACTCTAAGAAACAAATAATCTGTTTATCAGAAACTTGTATTGGTTGTCAGTTGGAAGAGTGAACTAGATGACTGCGGCAACTGTGTTGGAGGGAGATGCTTCGCTGTATTTTTTTTTTAAGTAAAATTTTAATTAAAGTAGACAGTAACATAGAAAAGTAGGGAATTCATAGGTATACACAGAAGAATCATAGACTCTTCTGTATAGTCAGCAGATTACATAGGTTATTTATAGAACCAGAAGCAGCTTCTCCTGTCCCTCCCAGTGACTGCTCTCCCAAAGGTTGCCCCTATTCTGAGTTCTATCATCATAGGTTAGTTTTGCTTGTTTTTGTTGTTTTTGAGCTTCTTATAAGTGGAATACAATATGGACTCATTTGTACTATGTACTGAAGGAAGGAAATGAGAATAGCCTACCCATATTGTATATAACAATAGTTTATTCTCATGTAATACTCCATTATATGCTAGCTATAATAATAAAAGGGTAATATGCTAATTAGACCAGACATCCTTCTGGATGAAGGGGAGAAGGGGGGGGTGGGGAGCGCCGAGCCCCTTGCACGAATTTCATGCATCGGGCCTCTAGTATATTATCATTTATTTGTTCATACTACCATTGATGAACATTCAGGTTGTTTCTGGTTTTGGCTAGCATGAGTAATGATGCTCAATTTACTACATGTTCTTCAGTTCTTAAGACTTTTGATTCATGTGAATGTATACCTATTAAATATATATGTATATATTTTTAATCCTCACCTGAGGATATTTTTTCCATTGATTTTTTGAGAGTGGAAGTGAGGGGGAGAGACAGAGAGAGAAACATCGATGTGAAAGAGATACATCGATTCGTTTCCTCCTACATGCCCCCAGCTGGTACGTGTCCTTGACCGGGACTCAAACCCAGGACCCTTCAGCCCACAGGCCAATGCTCTATCCACTGAGTCAAACCAGCTAGGGCTATTTTTTTTTTAAGTGCCCCCTCCCTAGCCAAGTAGCTCAGTCAGTTGGAGCGTCTTCCTCTACACCAAAAAGTTGTCTGTTCAATTCCTGGTCAGGACACATACTTAGGTTGTGGTTCAGTCTCTGTCCAGGCATGTGTGGGAGGCAGCCAATCAATGTTTCTCTCTCACATCTATGTTTCTCTCTCTCTCTCCCTCCCTCCCACTCTCTAAACATCAGTTAACATGTCCTCAGATGAAGATTTTAAAAAAATAAAAGTGTCCCCTAATTGATCCATAGGAAAATTGTAATGTCCTATTTAAAATTAAATATTAAGATACTTAGAGGGGCAGAATAATTTCAAGCCATTTCTTTTTACATTCTCAAAGACCTGGCTTGTATTTTCACAGTATTAAGAGAGTTCCCAAGCTAAACTTGGGAGAAAACTCTGTATTCTTTTATCCTTAAAGGAGTTAAGTATGATGGAAAAATGTCTTAAAAATAATTACAGCTCTTGCAGGATTTGTTTTTGTAACTGCTAAATATTTATTTTACTATCTCATTTCATAATATTGAAGTCACAATCCTTTGTGAATTGCTAATTATTAAAAATATTTTTACTTAATGTAATTTTAATAACTGCCAAATATTTAAACTCTTTGGAAACCCAGGGTTTTAAACAAATAGCAACATGAAAAACTTAAGTATAGGTAACCTAGTTTTGAATATTTAGAAATTAGGTAGACCTATCAATGAGTCGGTGGTGGCATATAATTATATGTACACTGCACTTTAATAACTGCTGAGGCCTCATCATTTCTATTAAAGACTGCATTTGATCAGATTTTTTGCTTTAATTGCAGTAATGCCATTTCCCCTTCTTTTTGCCCAAACATGGGAATAATAATTAAAGTATAAACATGTAAAGCCGTGGTTCTCATCCAAAGCCAGTTTTGCCTCCAGGGGACAGTTGACAATGTTTGGACACATCTTTGTCACGAGTGGGACCAGGCGTGTGCTATTGGTATCTAGTGGGTAGAGACCAGTTATGTTGTTAAATATTCTAGCAAAGAATTCTCTGGTCTAAAATGTCAACTGTGCTGAGGTTGAGGGTTGAGAAACCCTTCTGTGAAGCAGCTAATTAAACTGGTGCTGTTAGGCAGGTAGGATTTGAGCACTTCGTTAGACTTAGCTTATGAAACTCACATTTAGTTTATCTAGTCTAGAGAAGAAAATAAGCTAGATAATTTTCTAAGTAATAATAGAGTTTTAAATATGAAGACTGATCTTAATATAAGTTTTAGTGGACAAGTCATCTTTTTCTTAATAGGCTATTTATAGCTTCTTAGTGGGTAAAGCCAGATTATCTTAGAATATAGCTGTTATCTAAAAGGTTATTCACGCCGAAACCGGTTTGGCTCAGTGGATAGAGCGTCGGCCTGCGGACTGAAAGGTCCCAGGTTCGATTCCGGTCAGGGGAATGTACCTGGGTTGCGGGCACATCCCCAGTAGGAGATGTGCAGGAGGCAGCTGATCGATGATTCTCTCTCATTGATGTTTCTAACTCTCTCTCTCCCTTCCTCTCTGTAAAAAATCAATAAAATATATTTTTTAAAAAAATAAAATAAAATAAAAATAAAAGGTTATTCACAAAGAGAAAAAGAATAATCTTTATATATACTAAACAGCAAAAACTTTTAGAAGTATAGTTTTTTTCAAAAGCAGATACATTTTTACTTTTATAGCTGTTTGACATAAAATATTTTTGAAGTTCACATCATATGGTAACCTTAAAAACACTTGATATTGCTAAGTGCGAAGATGTTTAACTTAAATTTGGAAAATACATACATAGTAGAAAAAGATCTAATTTCAAATGGCAAGTTCTTCCTGTTTCGTTCAGGTAAAGAATATATATACATTTCTGCATCTATTCTAACTTGTCTGGTATTATCACAAAATCCAAAAGATAGTCTGTTCTGCCTTCCAGTCTCTCCTCAACCTTTTCGTCACCTCAAATTGAAAGTTAGGTTTTTTCTTTTCTTTAAAGATGATTTATGTCTTTTGGGCCAGGTGGTACACTGAGTGCTGAGAGACGTCCACAAGCACCAGCTGTTGCAGGCTTGGACAGTTCCAGATCTAGAACCGTTTCATAATTATATATCGAGTCCATATGCAATAACTCGATTTACAGCTACAGTTTGTCCTTTGCAACTAAACATAATAATACAGTGATGGTCTGTGTCATATCTATAAGTTAAAATTACATAGGTCATATTGTAGTTAACAATCTATAGTCTAATGTCGATGTTTTATAACATAGCTATATCTTAGCTTTCTGGGATTATAGTTTACAATAAACTCTACTTAAACTCTACTTCAATAAGCTTGACTATCTGCTCATAGATTTTTTTTTAGTCATATGTATGTACCATATATAATGTATCTGGATCTCTGTATTTATTTAAACAGTTACCTTTGACATTGATATCTTTGAAAGTTATCTTTTGACGTTTACAGACAGTTCTGCCCAAGGCCATTTTAGGGCAGCGTGGAAAACTTGCAGAAACATGATTTATGACATGGATGAGTGTAGCTCTGGCCCATGCAGTTACAAGTCCCTGTCGCCAGGAGCATGTAGGAAATAGCCACCTTTCGTTTACTAGGAAATTAACTTGTCTGTTAATTGAAAGTAATCGTCAGGAGTATACTTTGCCAGATGGTTTCTCTGTCTGTAATGTCTGGCTCTGAAAGAATGTAAGTATTAAGTGATTCTTGAAGAAGAAAAAGGTGCTGGCCTTGAAGCAAAATACCATTATAGGTAGGGTAGTACTTGGGTGTCTTTTACTCTACATTTGCTAATGCAGAGAATTCCTTCTGAAACCTTGCTGTCCAAACTCACTATATTAATTTGAACCATTCCTTGAAACAGTTTAGGGAGAGGAGAACGAAATTGGCAACACCAAGTAGATATGAATTTTTAAAAATCACTTGCCTCCCAGCTTCAGTGGAACTCTTGAGTGTTTCTTCCATTAGCATACCACGTTTTTCTTAGAAAAAAATTCTCTGAAGCATTCTAGGAAAAGAAAAATAGTGGTCAAGAAAAGCTTCAAGGAGTTGCATTTGAGCTAGATGTTGAAAGATGGCTAGGATTTTACCATGGGTGGTGGAGTGTTCTAGGCAGAAGGAAAGAATGGCATAATCACAGGGTCAGTGATGGAGAAAGTTCAAGGTGCATTTGAGAAATAGCATGAGGATGTTGGTGGGAGAGGAGGACTTTGGGAGCAAGGACTGAAAAGTCAGTTGGGCTCAGATGGTGCAGGGTTTGTAATGCTTTGCTAGCAGTTTGTACTTTATTCCAAGGCTGTAGAAACCAATAAAGAGTTTGTAGCTAGGGAGTTACGTGATCCAAATTCTTTAGGAAAATACAGTTTAACAGCGGTCGCCAACCGGTGGTCCGCAGACCACTGGTGGTCCGCGAGGCCCAAAAGGTTGGCCACTGCTGGCTTAGAAGATCTCACACGTAATAGATGATCAATAAATGTGTTGAGCGCTGGCCAGTGGCCCAGTGGTTAGAGCATCTGCCCTCAATCGCAAACCAGGGGATTGTGGGTTCGAATCCCAGTTAAGGGCACGTGCCTGGCTTTCAGGTTTGATCCCCAAGCCCCGATCAGGGTGCGATCAGGAAGCAACCAGTCGGTGTCTCTCTCTTTCTCAACACCTCTCTCTCAAAATAAGTAAATAAATAAATAAATAAATAAATGTGTTGACGTTTATAAAAGTCTAATGATATTTTGAGGTTTAGTGTACATTTTAAGTGTTTTCATGCTTGGTCACATTATGTTTGTACTTTTAAAAAATTTTTCTTTCATCCACACTTGCATCTAAATGACCTTAAATGTGAATTTGAATGGGTTTGATGAACTCATTCATTTTTTCAAGTTTAGGATCAGTGGTTTTGTTTATTACAGAAATTATTGATGTTCATTGTAGGCACATTAGAAAATCTAGATAGTCTTCCTTACCCTCCCCCTCCCGCCCTCAACGTCATCTGTTCTCTGGTTGGATTTCATTTTAAGGAAGAAAAGGGAATTGTGATTGTATACTCATCCAGCTTTTGCTATCAAGAGTCCCTGTGACTCACCTTTTAGTCAGTGGGCCCTATTTTCCTCCCTTTTTGAAAGAGACAAATACTTATTTGATAGGAACTTTGTGATGCTTAGATAAATGTAGTATTTTGTTTCTGTTGGTGTTTTTTGTTGGGGAGGAGCTGGGGGGGAGGCGGAGTGATTACTTGAACAATGTTTCTGTGGTCAAAACTATCTGTGGTTTTTCTATCCACATTTCTTTTTTTTTTTAATATATTTTATTGATTTTTTACAGAGAGGAAGGGAGAGGGATAGAGAGTTAGAAACATCGATGAGAGAGAAACATCGATCAGCTGCCTCCTGCACATCTCCCACTGGGGATGTGCCCGCAACCCAGGTACATGCCCTTGACCGGAATCGAACCCGAGACCTTTCAGTCCACAGGCCGACGCTCTATCCACTGAGCCAAACCGGTTTCGGCTATCCACATTTCTTAAAGACGTTGCCAAAGTGCTGATAGAAAAAGTGTAGCCCGGCCAGTATGGCTCAGTGGTTGATTGTCAACCTATGAACCAGGAGGTCACGGTTTGATTCCTGGTCAGGCACATGCCCAGGTTGCGGGCTGGAACCCCAGTGTGGGATGAGCAGTAGGCAGCCTATCGATGATTCTCTCTTATCCTTGATGTTTCTCTCTCTCTCTCTCTCTCTCCCTTCCTTTCTGAAATCAATAAAAAGTATATTTTTTTTAAAAAAAAAGAAAAGAAAAAGTGTTAAAATTCTTTGACTTTGGTAAGGGAAATACATTTAAAGATATTACAATAAAAACCCACATTCCTAATTAAAATCTTTTCTTCGACATACATAGATGAAGGGAAATTAGACTTAGTCATAGATTCCCAGGCTACTGACTGGTCTGGGAAATCTGTTTGGTCATGTTGGCTTGGTTATCTTGACCACTCATTGGATTTGGGCAATGACAGAAATTATTTACAAAACCAAATAACAAGCAAGCAAACTAATATTTACTCGGGATTTTTTACTGTTTATAGCATATATGTTGTGAAGAGCTGTGTTGTTGTTTTTTTAGATTAAGAAAAGCATTGTAAAAGGCACCCAAATTGAAAAGAAGTAAAACTGTCATTATTTGCAGATGACAAGATACTGTATATAGAGTACCCTAAAGATTCCCCCAAAACACTAGAACTGTTTATAAATGAATTCAGTGAACTAGCAAGATACAAAATAAATTTCTAGAAATCAGTTACATTTTTATACACCAATAATGAACTATCAGAAAGGGAAACTAAGAAAATAATTCCATTTAAAATTGCATTAAAAAATATCTTGGAATAAATTTACTCAAGGATGTGTAAAAGACCTATACTCAGAAAATCATAAGACATTGAAGAAGATACAAATAATGGAAGCATATACTGTATTCATGGGTAGGGAGAATTAACATAATTAAAATGTTCATACCACGCAAAGCAATATATAGATTGAATGCGATTTTTTTCAAGATACCAAAGGCATATTTTACAGAACTAGAACAAATGTTCCAAAAATTTATATGGAACCACAAAAGACACTGGATAGCCACAGCAATCTTGAAAAAGGAGAACAAAGTTGGAGGAATCACGCTACCTGATATCAAACTATACCACAAGGCCATAGTAATCAAAACAGCATGGTACTGGCATAAAAACAGACATACAAATCAATGGAACCAGAATAGAGGCCAGAAATAAGCTCACATTTTTATGGTCAGTTAATATTTGACAAAGGCAAGAACATGCAGTGGAGTAAACATAATCTGTTCAATAAGTGGCATTGGGAAAATGGGACAGATATATGCAAAAAAAAAAAAAATGAAATTAGACCACTTTCTTACACCACGCACAAGAATAAACTCAAAATGGGTTACAGACTTAAATGTAAGACTCAAAACTATAAAAATCATAGGAAAAAACATAGGCAGTAAAATCTCAGACATTGCTTATAGCAATCTTTTTTCTGATATGTCTTCTCAGGCAAGGGAAACACAAATGGGACTATAACAAACTAAAAAGTTTTTGCACAACAAAAAAACAACAACAAAATGAAAACCCACTGAATGGGAGAACATATTCACTAATGATACATCTGAAAAGGGGTTAATATCTAAAATTTATAAAGAACTAGTATAACAACATGTAAAAAACAATCCAATTAAAAATTGGGTAAAGGGCCTGAAAAGACACTTTTCCATAGAGGACATGCAGATGGCCAATAGACATATGAAAAGATGCTCTACTTCACCAATCAGAGAAATACAAATTACAGCCACAATGAGATGTCACCTCACACCTGCCAGAATGGCTATCAGCGATGAATCAGCAAACAAGTGTTGCCAAGGATGCGTAGGAAAGGGAACCCTCATGCACTGTCAGTGGGACTACAGATTGGTGCAGCCACTTTGGGAAACAGTATGGAGTGTCTCAAAAAATTAAAAATGGCCGAAACCGGTTTGGCTCAGTGGATAGAGCGTCGGCCTGCGAACTGAAAGGTCCCAGGTTCGATTCCGGTCAAGGGCATGTACCTGGGTTGCGGGCATATCCCCAGTGGGAGATGTGCAGGAGGCAGCTGATCGATGTTTCTCTCTCATCGATGTTTCTGATTCTCTCTCTCTCTCCCTTCCTCTCTGTAAAAAATCAATAAAATATATTTAAAAAAAAATTAAAAATGGAACTGCCGGGGTCCAACACCAGCAGGTCCAGGGGTCCCCAAAGGTATGGACAGAGTCGGCGAAGAAGGAATGACACAGAGGCAGCGTTCAGTTGATCAGCATGGTTGGGTTCTCTTGCCTGGTTCTGTTGCCAGGTTCTGTAGGTTCTCCAACCAGATTCTGTAGCCATGTTCCCTCGCTAGGTTCTCCAGCCAGGTTCTGTAGGTTCTCCAACCAGGTTCTGTAGCCATGTTCCCTCGCTAGGTTCTCCAGCCAGGTTCTGTAGCCATGTTCCCTCGTGAGGTTCTCCAGCCAGGTTCAGTCACCAGGTTCTAGTCAGGTTCTCTTGCCATGTTCTATCCAGGTTCTGTAGCCAGGTTCTGTCTCTAGGTTCTGTGGCCAGTTTCTGTCCAGGATCTTTTGCCATGTTCTCTCCAGCGAAGTTCTTCTGTCTCTAGGTTCTGTGTAGGTTCTGTGTCTAGGTTCTGTTTCCTGTCGTCTTGTTACATCTGTATTTATACCAGTTGATTCCAATCCTGTCAATCTCTATTCCAAAGGTTAGGGCGTTTCTTATCTCCATTCCAGGGAGTAAAGATTATGTAGCTTAAGCATGATTGTTCGTAGTTAACGTGATTAATTACCCGCCTGGCACTTAGTTAAGTGGTTTTATTCCCTCCCTAACTTCAGGGGAAAATCCCTACCTGGGGAAACAACCTTTCTCAGAGAGGTGACCTTGGTTAAAACACATAGTGCCAAGAAGGTGAGCAAACATATTAAGAACAGTATGCCATATATGCCAGGTCCTTTGAAACAGCAAGGATGGACCAGCTCCCGGCATGGAACTGCCTTATGACCCAGCAATTCCACTTCCGGAAATATATCTGAAGAAACCTGAGACATTGATGCGAAGGAATCTGTGTTCATCGCAACATTATTTACAATAGCCAAGATTCTAAGGCAGCCCAGATGCCCAAACAGATGATGTGTTACAGAATTGTACATCTAAAATCTATATAATTTTATTAACCAGTGTCACCCCAATAAATTCAATAAATTTTTTTAAAAGAATTATATAGGACTTCCGCCTCGGCTCCCTTCTCCCCCACACTCGCCCTCTCTCCTGCCTTCCTGGCCTCCCCCTCCCAGCTGTCCACCCCTCTCCCTCTTCCCCGTCCCTTTCCCAGCACTAAAAAAGGGGGGGGGCATTATATGAAATTTATCTCCCCATGTAAATGTTTTCTCCACCTACTCATTTGTCTGCAAGCCAGGAGTCTGTTCACTTCCCTTGGGCTCGATGCCTTTGCTGTTCATAGGCTCGTTTTTTAGGCATTCCAGTGCGGGTAAAAAATGTCTAAAGTGTGTATTGTTACCCTAAAAGTAACTTCTCTGGAGTTTATGAGGAGGTAGTGTTTTGCCTCAGGTTCATTCAGAAATACGGTGGTTTGGTATTTTTGTCTTACTGAAATAAGCACTGTCGTTCACAGTTCAATACAGAGAACCATGATTTGGAAGAGGGTGATTAAGAATTCTGTGTGGGGAAAAATGGCATATTTGAACATCAGCTTCGCCTGCTGAGGTTATTACTGACCAGTTGTTATGCCCGAGAACAAATAGCCAAAATGATTTTCTGTGACACTGAGGGGTTTTCTCTCCTCACAAGCAGAGTGTTACATGGCCACATGTCCTTCCGCTTTTTTTTTTCTTTTAAAAAAATGGTTTTATTGATTTTAGAAAGAGAGGGAGAGGGAGAGCGATAGAAACATCGATGAGAGAAAAACATTGATTGGCTGCCTCCTGCATGCCTTTAGTTTGGCTTTGAGCTAATATTTATAGTGATGTCACAGTAACTAACAGATGCTGTCCATATGATACATGTATCTGTGTGTGTGTGTGTGTGTGTGTGTTCATAAGGACTGTGCTTTTCTTTTATTAAACTGAAGAGCTGAGGTGTGTTGTAGCGTGAAGATGTATTGATTTTCCCCCTTTGCTTTACCTGTTACCTGCCATTTAATGAAAAAATCTTGCTCGAAAGTTGCAGATCCCTTGAGGGCAACACACACACAAGCCTCAAAGTGAAACTGGGTCTCTGAAACATGCCGTTTGTATCAGAAGCTGTTTGGTCTTGACTTTGAAATTATCCCCTTTTCTTTGAAGTGGTCATATTTTGGAGTGGTTTTAAATTTTAGAGTTTCCTGAAGTGAACATGAACATATTTTAATATTTTCTTGTGTGGTGGTTATACACGAGTTTATAGAAAGCTTTATCTCCCAAAACCTACTTATCTCTTTAAAACCTATTTCTTCAGTAAGACCAAAGGGAAACAATACTTCAGGTTTGAGAACATATGGGTGACGGAAAGTGTTTTGGGCAGGTATTCCAAATGGTTTTAGGTAGCTATGTTATAGATTTCCTTGTCTTTTAAAGTATCTGGGCTTTTGTGGTTTAGTACTTTGAGTTTGTGTTTTTATATTAGAATCATCTTTATAGTATAACGAAGAGAAAATTAGGCATTTTTCATTTACTATTGCTATCTTTTGTTAGGTATCTTTTTTCTTGTGGTTGGTATGTTCTGAAATGTGGAGCTTAAGCTTGTGGCTTTGTCAAATAGGAATGGGAATTTAAATTGTCAAGATCATCTCTGATCGTTTTCTTTCTTTATCTTTTGCATCTAATGAGCAGATGTTGTTGACCTCCCCCCTTTTCGGCTCTCTGCCACCTTCGGTGATGCCTGTATCCCTCAGCCCCCTGTTTCCTGTCCCTACTCTTTACATTCTAACTGAATCCCCTGTGAGATGCCGTGGGCGAGGCTGTGTCGTCATCACCCCCTCGATATATTGCACTTATTCATGGTGAAGCTTTACTCACGTAGCCTTCTCCTCAACCTGTCTTTTAATTTCCTCTCTGCCTTTTCAGATCCCCCCCCACCCATCAGCACCTAGGTCACATCTCATGCTCTGCACAGGACCTTCCACAGCCTATCCATTCTACATCTTTCTTGTCCTTTTAAATAATTATGTGGCACCTTCAAAAAAAATACTATTTCTTGCCCGGGCCAGTGTTGGTAAGTAGTTAGAGTGTCGGCCTGCACACTGAAGGGTTGCAGGTTCGATCCCCAGCCCTGGTCCGGGTGAGTGCAGGAGGCAACCGATTGATGTCTCTCTCACAACAATGTTTCTTTCTCTCTCTCTCTCTCTCTCTCTCTCTCTCTCTCTCTCTCTCTCTCTCAAGAAACATCAATCACGCCCTCTACTGGGGATCAAGCCTGCAACCCACGCATGTACCCTGACCGGGAATCAAACCGGCAACCTTTCCATGCGTGGGACAGCACCCAGCCAACGGAGTCACACCGGCCAGGCCTCAGTGCTTCCTGATGAAGGCAGAGGATTGAAAGGAATCACCCAGGGAACAGTGTTGAATGTGGTGATGTCTCTTTCCACCTTTGGAGAAACTTCCTTACACCAGGTTTAGGTTGTGGTTCAGTCCCATTGAGTGTCATACCTATTTCAAGACGGTAGATAATACAGCCCCTTACCCCAGGCATCCCCCCGGAAGTTCTGGTTGTCCACTCAGTCTCATTGCATCACGGCTGTTAGAGCCCCGTTTGTAAGTCAGTAAAGTCATTTTAGATAAAATATCATTGTTTTCAGAAATTAATTGTTCTACCACCTTTGGGCTGTTAGCATCCAGATAGCCCATTTCATTTTTTTATTATTTTTAATTGAGGTATAATTCATTTACCATATAATTTACCATTTGTAAGTATTCAATCCGTTGGTTTTTAGTATTTTCAGAAGGCTGTGCAACCATTACCAATATCTATTTCCAACATATTTTCATCATCCACAGAAGAAACCTGGAACCTTCCTACCCCTAACTCTTAACAGTCACTAATTTACTTCCCCATAGATTGGCTTATTCTGATTATTTCGTATAAATGGGATCATAGAATGCATAGCCTTTTGTGTGTGGCTTCTTTCACTTAGCACAACGTTTTCAGGATTCATCTATCAGTGCTTCATTCCTTTTTATGACTAGTAATATTCCACCGTGTGGATATGTATTTTATTTATGGATTCATCAGTTGGTGTATATTTGGATTGTTTCCACTTTTTGGTGGTTATGAACAATGCTGCTGTGAACATTTATACACAAGTTTTTGTTTGACTGTATGTTTTCAGTTCTCTTGAGTATATGCCTGGGAGTGGGATTGCTGGGTCATATGGTAACTGTTAAACAGTTTGAGGAACTGCCAAACTGTTTTCAGAAGTGGCTGTACCTGTTGATATTCCATCAGTAACGTGTGAGACTTCAGTTTCCCACGTCCCAGCCAACACTAGCTCTTTCCCAGCTTCTGATAACCAGCCTCCTAGGTATAGAGTAGTATCTTATTGTGGTTTTGATTTGCATTTTTCTAATGACAAAAGATTATGAGCATTATTTTCCTGTACATATTGGACATTTGTATATGTTTTTAAGTCTATTCAAATGCTTTGCCCATTTTAAAACTGGGCATTTGTCTTCTTCTTGTTGAATTGTAGGAGTTTTTTCCCTATATTCTGGATACTAGACCCTTATCAGATCTAGTTTTACAAATATTTTTTCCCATTCTCTGGGTTGTCTACTGTTTCTTTGTTGTTGTTGTTATTAATCCTCACATGAGGATATTTTTTCCATTGCTTTTCAGAAGGAATGGTAGGAAGGTAGGGAGGAGGAGGAGGAGGAGGAAGAGGAGAGAGAGAGAGAGAGAGAGAGAGAGAGAGAGAGAGAGAGAGAGAGAGAGAGAGAGACATTGATGTGAGAGAGACACATCAATAGATTGCCTCCCACAAGCAAACCCGCAACCCAGGCATGTGCCCTTGACCAGGAACTGAACCCAGGACCCTTCATTGCGCAGACTGATGCTCTAACCACTGAACACACTGGCTGGGCCATCTCTTTACTTTCTTGATCGTGTCCTTTGACACACAAAAGTTTTTAATTTTATAAACTTCAGTTTTATTCTTTCTTTGCTTGTAGCCTGTTTCATTTTTTAAGCTTAATTTCTCTTCACAATCTTTTCCTTTTTCTCATCTTCACTACCTCATGTTCACTATGGAAAAATGCACGTACCCAATTCTAAAATTACATAAATCTCTGCTCTGCCATCTGTAATCTACAACTTCTTTAAGAAAGATCTTCTCGCCCAGCCCGTGGGGCTCAGAGGTTGAGCATCCACCCATGAACCAAGTGGTCAGGGTTGTGGGCTCCATCTGATTCTCATCATTGATGTTTCTCTCTCTCTCCCTTCCTCTCTCTGAAATCAATAAAAATATTTTTTAAAAAAGAAAGAAAGATCTTCTCAAATAGAAATGAGAAAGGAGCCAGTACTGAAATCCACATGTACTGGGAACTTTGCCTGTGTCATCAGATTAAATAGGTGTGGGTATTGTTGTTCTAGCTTTACAAGGAACACATTGAGATTGAGTAAGATTAGTTGGCTTTTCCAAGGTGATATACCTGGTGAAGTGGCATATTGGGGTTCATACTAAGATCTCTTATTTCTATTTTTAAAGATTTTTTTTCATTTAATTCATTAATGATGATAATTACGCTGGAGAGATTAGAAGAAAAAGGTAGGGAGAAGAGCAAAGGAGGCAAAGAAATTCGTGCATGGGAGGAGAGAGGGGCTCAGCCCGGCCTGCACCCTCTCCTAATCCGGGACCCCTGCGGGATATGGCCTAAACTGGCAGTTGGACATCCCTCTCGCAATCCGGGACTGCTTGCTCCTTAATCACTCGCCTGCCTGCCTGCCTGATCGCCCCTAACCACTCTGCCTGCCTGCATGATCGCCCCTAACCACTCTGCCTGCCTGCATGATCGCCCTTAACTGCTTACCTGCCTGCCTGATGGCCCCTAACTGCTTACCTGCCTGCCTGATCGCCCCTAACCGCTCACCTGCCTGCCTGATGGCCCCTAACTGCTCACCTGCCTGCCTGATGGCCCCTAACTGCTCACCTGCCTGCCTGATCGCCCCTAACCGCCTCTGCCTCCCTTCCACCGCAGCTTCATCCGGACAGACATCTGGAATGACGTCCGGAAGGTCGTTCGGCTGTCCGGTCTAATTAGCATATTGTGCTCTTCTTATTCTAGATATGGAAATGTGAATTTACCTTTTGCATGAAGTAATATCTCAAATACAACCAACAGTAACCAGCACTCTCTCTTAATAGTCCTATAGTCCCATTTCCCCACTAGAGCTTTTGGCTCTGTGGTATGCTGTCTATCTCATGAGGTAATTAGGTGAGTTCCACCAATCACTTCAGCACTGCATCATATTCTTTTAGCCTCCAGTAGCAGTTTCCTTGCCTCCTACCAGCTTCCTAAACCTTTCTTATGTATTTTGGGTATTTTGATGAAGCAGCACCCCACTTCCAGATTCCACTTGTATACGCTGGGATAGGCCAGGTTATGCTGTAGGCATAAACAACACAAAATCCCAGTGGCTTGAAAAACACACTCTGTGTAAAAGTATATTTTAAAAAATCCACTGCACTGTGCATATATCCTGTAAGTACTTTTAGTCCCTCAGGGACCCCAGCTGATAGCAAAGATAGCCGTCATCACCGTGAAGATCGCTGGCCCCTGTGGCAGAGGGAACGAGGTATGGAGGCTCTCATCTTGGTTAGAAGATGCGCTGGCCTTCTGTGTGTCACATCCACTCCCGATGTGCTGCGGGGCAGGGGCAGGGCTGGAAAGTGCAGTCCTACCCTGTGCCCAGAGTATTTGCGAAGAAAGTATTAATGGCCGACCACAGGGGCTTTTTCTTCCTTCCCTCCCTCCTTCCTTCCTTCCGTTACTTATTTTTTGTCTTCCTGACTTTTATTTAACTCTTAGCGTTTGCTGGTTAGATGAATT
Organism: Myotis nattereri; assembly: GCF_964212035.1. NCBI lineage: Eukaryota > Metazoa > Chordata > Mammalia > Chiroptera > Vespertilionidae > Myotis > Myotis nattereri. The sequence continues at coordinate 45,854,425 of NC_138091.1, forward strand.
TTATTGTTTCTCTTCCCTTGCTTAATTTGAGATCAATGTAAGTTTATATAACAGTACTTGTAGTAGTTTACATTATTTCTAGGGTCAGAAGTTTTGGTACATGTGAAATAAAGTTACTGGGATTTTCCTGCTTAAAATATGAAGTGTGAAACTGTTTATTGCAAAAAGGTCTGTGATTACAGGAATAATTAATTTTAAGTTATTTTTTGGAGTGTCACTTGTCATAGTAGAGATAGACTATGAGCTTTGGAGTCGGGCAGACCTAGGATCAAACACTGCTTTTGTCATTGAATAGATATGTGATCTTAGACAAATTAGTTAGTCTCTCAGAGGCATAATTTTTCTCATTAATAAATACAAAAAAGTAAATATATGCAGATGTCAAGTAAAATATAGTAGCATTTATCACCACTCCTTTCTGAAAGTCCACTAAAATGAAAGTAAAATAATTTTTAAAGAACAAATCCATACAGAGAAAGAAAATGGAAGAGAAGAATAATGTAAAAATCAACCCCAAAGTTTTGCAGTGGTTATTAAATAGAAATAATAGATAATAAGCACCCTCACAGTGCCTGTGCACGTAGCAGGCATTCAGTAAATACTGGTTTTCTTCTTTTGTCAACTAGACAGGGTATGTGTTTGCAGTCATTTCGTATGACTCAGAGGTTAGGTGGTTGGCTAAACAGCAATGTGAGGTATGTCACAAAGCAAATTACATGCCTCTCTGATCTTTTTTTTTTTTTTTTAAGTGATGGTTTTATTTTTCTTGGAACCATATCAACCTGATGGTTACTGTTTCTTAGAATTTAGATTTCTGCAACTGACACGTGAAGAATCACCCAGTTACTGAGTGGATCTAGTGAGCTATGCATAGAACAAATTTAAAAATACTTGGCAATTTTGAAGTTATTCTGATAAACCTAAAAACAATAGTATCTAAAGTAATAATCTATATCTAGATTTAAATTGTCTAAAGCCAGGGACATTTTCTCTTTTCAGTAGTTATGTCAAGTAGCAGGTTTATTTCCTGGCCTGCAGTGCCTAGCCCACTGCCACCTTTGTCCGTGAGCCCTCACGGTGGTGGACAGTGGTGTCTGATATTGAAACGAAAGCCAGCAGCAGAATGCTCTTGTGTGTTCCATGTACGACACATTTATATAACCAGGCTAAATTGTAGACAGATATATTTTGCCGTATCAGTGTGCCTCATAGCATCTAGGATAATGAGTGCTATGCAGTAGCAGCTATTCATTTAGTCCTCAAACGTATACTGAACACCTACGAAGTGCTAGGCATTGTGCTAAGCTCTAAGATATCTCAGTGAAGGGACAGTGACTCCTGCTACCTTAGAATTTACTTAGAATCCAATTCTAACAAAATGTTTGTTGAATTCATGTAACCCAGTAAAATAATGGCCCACACTGAACCATTTAAAAGCAGAAGAAAGAATTGTATATATAGAGTTTGATCGTTTTAGGCTGTGTTTGCTGTATGGTGTACGTGCATGTTATACAAAGGAAATAGTGGTATCTGACTTTTTTCTTCTTTGCTTTTCTTTGTAGATAAGATGCTCCAAGTCACTTGCAGCTGATCTTCAAACGAAAAATCACTAGCTCTGCTCTTGCCATAACACCAAACCTTTGACTTACGCTTTGGTGCTGCATCACTGGGAGAATTGCTCACGGGTTCCAGGAATACCTTTTTTTTAAATTTTTTTTATTTGAGTGATTCTTTGTGGATGGAAAAAGATTTGAGTCTTGATAATTATGCTGTTTTAAAGCTATTTCTTTATAGTCTGAACTGTTTCATAAATCGGGCCACTTACCAATGAGCCACACAGCCGGCTCCTGTCAGGAGCTGGTTGAAAACCGTGCTGCGCATGTGGCAGGGATGGCGCAGGAAGACGGCCGCTGTGCGCAGGTGCCGTCCACCTTCTATCATGGTGCCAACCAAGAACTGGACCTGTCCACCAAAGTGTACAAGAGGGAGTCGGGAAGTCCTTACTCCGTGTTAGTGGACACCAAGGTGAGCAAACCGCATCTCCACGAGACGGAGGAACAGCCGTATTTCAGGGAGACCAGAGCCGGCTCCGACGTGCATGCTGTTAAGGAAGACCGGGAGAATTCTGATGACATGGAGGAGGAGGAGGAGGTCTCCTACAAAAGGGAGCAGATCATCGTGGAGGTAAACCTTAATAATCAAACGTTAAATGTGTCTAAAGGGGAGAAGGGTGTCTCTTCTCAGTCCAAAGAGACTCCCGTCGTGAAGACGAGCAGCGAGGAGGACGACGAGAGTGAGGAGGAGGCCACGGACAACAGCAGTGACTATGGGGAGAACGCGAGGCAGAAGAAAAAGGAGAAGGCCGCGGAGAACGCCGGCGTGGCACCGAGGAGGACGAGGAGGGCCGCCTCCATGGCCGCAGCGCCCGCTTCCCCTGCCCCCAGAGCCACCCGCGGTCGCAGGAAGAGTGTGGAGCCGCCGAAGCGGAAGAAGCGGGCCGCCAAGGAGCCCAGAGCCTCGGCCCAGAAAGCTAAGTGTGACGAGAAGGAGACTCTGACCTGTGAGAAGTGCCCCAGGGTGTTTAACACGCGCTGGTACCTGGAGAAGCACATGAACGTTACTCACAGGCGCATGCAGATTTGTGATAAGTGTGGCAAGAAGTTTGTCCTGGAAAGTGAGCTGTCCCTTCACCAGCAAACAGACTGTGAGAAAAATATCCAGGTAGGTCTGTCTCTTCACCGAGAGGGCACGCTCCCCAGCATAGAGCCTGGCTGTTCAGACTCACCTGGTATCTGCCCAAGAGAATAAGCACAATAGAGGCTGAAGGGACAGATTTCGCCAGTTTAGCTCTTTAACGGCTCCTGCTCTGGCCTTTGCCAAACCCAGGCTTAACGTTTTTATTTCAAAAGCATTAAATTTAACTGACGCTGGACTAGCGGGAACCCAGGTGCTTGGAAGGGGGATCTGTTGTAGGGGATTGCCCCGTAGGTGAAGTCAACGCCGACTTTGCACTGAGATTCAGAGTTGTTATCATTCATTCTGGCATCTTCTCTGTCGAGGTGGGAAATACTGGGCAAAGTGCGGGAATAGAGAGCGGTCCCTTTCTAGGCTTGAAAGGATGCCAGGTTCTAGTGCAGCCGATGGGGACAAAAACCGTAATGACTCAGACCCGTGGAAATGGAAGATCTCCAGGAGTGAGTTTGCTTTCACCAGTGGAGAGATGACAACACTAAATTTGTCAAGAGGCTGAGCCCATGGGAATATGCAAACTTTAAACAGAGGCTGAGCTGGTTGCAAATGTTGCCCGCCTGGCAGTAGGGCTATGTAATGCTACTGTACCATATGGTTAAGGTAACAAAACATGGTACTCAAACCAGGCTGGTGCCTTGAGAGGACTGTGTTGCCATAGGGTAAAAGTTGTGCTAATTATGTTTTGTCAAGTGAATAATATTACTGTGCTGAGCTATATTGGTTAACACATGCGAATGCATATCAGTGAATACTTATGAAGGTAAGTCTATTAATGCCTACATAAAATATGTAAAATAGACATATTTTGTACCATATTTACGCTAAATTTCTTTTAAAAGATGCAATTGTTTTCTTTTGGTTTGTTTCCTGAAGTGCTCCTTATTTTTCACATTTCCTCTTGCTTTTAATCAACAACTGAGATCATTGCTTTACTTTAAAGAGAGTTTTAAATATATCAAGTATAGCCCGGCCAGTGTGGCTCAGTGGTTGAGTGTCGACCCATGAACCAGGAGGTCAGGGTTTGATTCCTGGTCAGGGCACTTGCTGGGGTTGCTGGCATTATCCCCAGTGGGGGGCATGTAGGAGGCAGCCAGTCAATGATTCTCTCTCATCATTGATGTTTCTATCCCTCTCTCTGAAATCAATTTTATATATATATATATATATATGTGTATATATATATATATATATATATATATATAAATATAAATTATATTTGCTAAAATTTCGCTGCTTTTTGATTCATCAGTTGTGATTTGATCTCCCAAATGCTGGGTAAATAAGAGAAAACAGTCATGGCTGGGGGATGAATTGGTTGCCAGGGTTCAGGCCACAGGGAGTGAAGTGGTGCTGCACCCTAGGGGTTTCACTAGGTCTGTGCGTTCGTTGCTAAAAAGGTGTATCTTGAACTTGAAGACCTTTATACGGTTTTTTTAAACTTAAATTTACTTTATTAAGTTACAGAAAAGGAAGCATTTGATGCCTTTCCTCACTGTTTCTCACCGTCACGCGTGTAAGCATGCGTGTAGGTTCTTGGGTGCTGCTGAATGAACTCTTTGCATTCCTCAGGAACACTGCTTTGTTCCTCAGTATGGATCCTCGTGATCATGACGACCTAGCAACAAGTAGAAATTAAAGCCTGTCCCACAAAATGGCTTATAGGCGTTGTCTGTCCTTCTCTCACACCGTATTCGTCAGCAGCTTATCTTTTTAACCCTTCCCAGAGTCTTTGTTTCCTGAAGTGGCAGTGATGTTAAGAGATCTTTATTTACAGTGAATTCCATCGTGTTTTCTTAAGTATCTCAGAGTCTGATTGTTACCTAGAACTTTCTAGTATTGTTTTGATTTAACCAGAAGCACTTTATTTTCATACGCTTTATGCCTGATCGTCTAGACCAGTGGTTCTCAACCTTCCTAATGCCGCGACCCTTTAATATAGTTCCTCATGTTGTGGTGACCCCCAATTTCATCGTTACAAATTGAACATAATTAAAGCATAGTGATTAATCACAAAACAATATGTAATTATATATGTGTTTTCCGATGGTCTTAGGCGACCCCTGTGAAAGGGTTGTTCGACCCCCGAAGGGGTTGCAACCCACAAGTTGAGAACCGCTGGTCTAGACCATTAATGATTCATAACACAAGGAGCTAAGCAGTGTTGCATTCTATAGGTCGGCGATGTTCAACCTTTTTCATCTCGTGGCACATAAACTAATTACTAAAATTCTGCGGCACATCAAGAAATACATTTCCTGCCTATCTGACAAAAATACAGGCATAATTTTTGTTCATTCACACTGGATGGCTATCATATTGGCTGTTGTAATATTTTATTTGACAATCTAAGGCAGCAGTTCTCAACCTGTGGGCCGCGACCCCTTTGGCGGTCAAACGATCATTTCACAGGAGTAGCGTAAGACCATCCTGCATACCAGATATTTACATTACGATTCATAACAGTAGCAACATTACAGTTATGAAGTAGCAACGAAAATAATTTTATGGTTGGGTCACAACATGAGGAACTGTATTTAAAGGGCCAGAAGGTTGAGAACCGCTGATCTAAGGGGTCAGTGCCCCTAACTGAATAGTCAGGTATTGCATGTTTTATAAATTCTGTGACACACCCACTGAAAATCGCTGCCGTAGGGACTTACATGAGGCATCTGGAGCTGGGCTATAAGGGAAAAGGGAGAAAGATACTAACCGGTTGGAGCTATGTTAAATTCTGCCAGAGGGAAATGTTTAATAGAGCAAATTAGATTTGGAAAAATACAATAAAATCTCAGTAATTTGTGTTAACGAAGGTTCTAAATACACTCTCTAAGGTACAAAAATATTGTTATACTTCTGCAGATCTATAACCATTAATGTGTATTTTGTTTTTTCTTCTTTTATTTATGTTAATTTGAAATTAGTTTGTATTTTCTGGTAAACACCTATGTGACCCACATGTAGGTAGCAGCCGCTTTTGGTAATGCATATATTTTTTAAAAGCTGGCAGGTTCTTTTTATAGGTACAACACAAATTTGATAAAAGCAGTCACTTCTTTGATATTAGTGGGACTTTCCATTTCTTCCTGTCTTATTTTTTGCCGTTGTTTTCATACTCCCAAAGTGTGTCTAAAAGATGCATCTTGGAAAATAGGACACACAGATATTGGTGTTGGACCTGGACTGCATGGCCGGATAGCACGTGTTTGGATTCTGGCCTTGCGCCAGGACCCTAGCACACCGTGTCACCCGCCAGCAGGCAGGTCTGGTTTTCCGCAGCCCCTGTAAGTAAGATGGTTTCTGCTTGTCCTGCCCAGTGTGTTTCCTGTAACAAGTCATTCAAGAAGCTCTGGTCCCTTCATGAACATATCAAGATCGTCCATGGATATGCAGAAAAGAAATTCTCCTGTGAGATCTGTGAGAAGAAATTCTACACCATGGCTCACGTGAGGAAACACATGGTCGGTAAGTTCTGTCGGCTTCTCTTCTCTCACCTGCAATTTTCCCTTGTGCTTTGGTGTGTTTCATGCTCTGTGTGGGGCAGGATACGAGGCACTGCCCCACGTTAGTCCCTTCGGACTGGGTGGAATTAAATGCAGCATGTCGTCAGGAAGCATCACCAAATTGAACGGTCCCGGCCCCCACACCCAGGCTTCTTTTCACCGTTGCTGTTTATTTCCTCTTCAGAACATTGCTCTTAACGCCTCGCATGTCAGCGTGTGGGAGTGACGGTGGTGTGATGGCCTTTACAGTAGGACACCGACCGTTTCCAGTCGGAGCTCTTGGGCGAACTTATTTTGATTAAAGTGCATTCTGTGTTGCAGCGCACACGAAAGACATGCCTTTTACATGTGAAACCTGTGGGAAATCGTTCAAACGCAGTATGTCACTCAAGGTGCACTCCTTGCAGCATTCTGGAGAGAAGCCCTTCAGATGTGAGGTAAGGAAGGTGCCACCGCCAGGCGCAGGCCTCGGGGCCGGAGTAGCGTTCGTAGGTGTGGGGCAGCCGCGAGAGGCGGTTCCGAGGTGCGGGGTGGCAGGCCGCTAGGCCACAGAGCCTGCAGACAGGTGCTCTGAGCATCGTGTTATCTCACTGCTCAGTAGAGAAATACCCTTTTTGTGTGTTTTTTGTTTTTGTTAATCCTTACCCAAGATATTTTTTCCATTGCTTTTTAGAGAGAGTGGAAGGGAGGGATAGAGGGGGAGTGAGAGAAAGAGAGAGAAACATCAATGTGAGAGAGAGACATGGATTGGTTGCCTCCCACACACGCCCCAGTCAAGGCTGGGGATCAAACCTGCAGCCGAGGTACGTGCCCTTGACCTGGAATCAAACACAAGACCCTTTGGTGCACTGTGGATGCTCTAACCACTTTGCCACACCGGCCAGGATGAGAAATGTCTTTTTTTAACACATTGTTAAATTTTGAACTGACACATGAGTTATTTTTCTTTTAGTAAATCAGTAATCATTATATGAGAAATTCCCCTTTTATGAATAACTCGGCTGCAGAATTGTAGCAGAGCCAAAGAGTTGACAAAAGCAGGTTCTGTGTTGAGTAGGAGAAGCAAGCCTCTCAGGTGTAGGGGTGGGCTCGGGCCAGGAAGGCTGTTGTGCTCGGCGTCCAGAGTCTCCCGTGTCCCTGCAGAACTGCGACGAGCGGTTCCAGTACAAGTACCAGCTGCGCTCCCACATGAGCATCCACATCGGGCACAAGCAGTTCATGTGCCAGTGGTGCGGCAAGGACTTCAACATGAAGCAGTACTTCGATGAGCACATGAAGACGCACACTGGTAAGGGCTCCGTGGAGAAGGCACGGCTCGGTCTCAAGTACTTGCTGATCACCTGTGAGTCTGTTTATTTCAAAATGTAAACACCAATTTTCATGCCGAGTGGAAATTTCACTTTAAATAAAAATACAGACTTATAATACTGAATGATTAGGCTTTCATAGCTGTATTTTATAAAGGATTACTTGTTAGTGCCCCTTAACTTCAGGTTCCTTCAAGAAAATGGATTCTTTACTCAGGGCGTGGGGTCTCCTGAAATAGTATGAAACTTGTTTGGTGTGTATTTTTTCTAAGGAAAGAGTTCTGGACCTTTAAAAGCTGGAAGACACTGACTGCTTTAAATAGAATACCCTCAGTACTCTTCAAGTTTGATTGGGTTTGCTTTACCAAAACTCACTGCTTCTCAGGAAGACATCCACCCTCTCAGCTCTCCACATACCCATGGACATTCGGAAATGGTGTGGGGACATTTTTTATTATAAAAATCTCGGGCATTTAGGAAGCTGGCACCAGGAATGCCGCGTGCCCTTCAGGCGTGCGGAGTCCCATGTGATGAAGGGCCGTCTGCAGAAGCGCCAGTAGCTCTCGTGCAGAAACACCGCAGCGAGAAATTCACACGGAAGGCTGCGTCCAGCCCCTTTCCACGTCCAGTACCAGTGAGCCAGCCCCAGGCTGAGGGTGATGCCCGAGTGGCCGCCAAGGGACTCGCTCCATGGGACCTTTTCAGCAAAGTCCCACTTGTGGCTGGAATGCCGGGTCCTGCCTGCAGACCAGCGTGCCTGGATTGGAGGCGGGGATGGGTCTGTGGTGTTGGTTCCTGGGCCCAGGGCATTGTGTGAGCAGTTCTCCCGTAGGCCGAGACGATCGCTACTGTAGGTGCCCTGTTTGTAAACCAAGCCCAGATGCAGGTTGTCTGTTCGCTTTACTCGTATCTGTTCTAAAGTCCCCGCTTTGGGAGACTCGTGTTTTGCTATTAGAATATAATATGCCATAAGGGAGAGGAGTGGTAATCTCCTTTCTTAATCTAAGGAATGACGAGCACATAATTACGCCGTGTAGCTGATCATTTTTGTGTGTCTGTTCATCTCAGGAGAGAAACCCTTTATCTGTGAAATCTGTGGCAAGAGCTTCACCAGCCGCCCCAACATGAAGAGGCACCGCAGAACTCACACAGGCGAGAAGCCCTACCCGTGCGATGTGTGCGGCCAGCGGTTCCGCTTCTCCAACATGCTGAAGGCCCACAAGGAGAAGTGCTTTCGGGTGACCAGCCCCGTGAACGTGCCGCCTGCTGTCCAGATCCCACTGACGACTTCCCCTGCCGCCCCCGTTCCTTCCGTGGTGAACACACCCACCACCCCAGCCCCTCCCATCAACATGAACCCTGTCACCGCTCTCCCCCCGCGGCCCATCCCCCACCCGTTCTCACACCTGCACATCCACCCCCACCCGCACCACCCGCACCACCTCCCCATCCCGCCCGTCCCTCACCTGCCCCCCCCTCCCGCTCTCTTCAAGAGCGAGCCTTTAAACCACCGCGGCCAGGGCCAGGGCGAGGACTCCTTCCTGCGGCACCTGGCCGAGAAGAACAGTGCGGCGCAGCACCATTAACATCTGTCTCCAGGGCGTGCTCCACGCTGGTGCCCACAGGCAGCTGGTGAGCGGGGGGCATGGCTGCCCTGTCTGCTCAGCCCGCCAGGAGCTCGTCACTGTCTTGGTGAATCAGCCCATCGAGGGGACAAACAGGAGCACCTGGAGTCCTGGAGGGGCCTGTCATCCAAACCAGGGGAGCCACCACACTGAAGCCCACTGAGCTTGCATTTTCTGGTGACTTTTATAAATGTCAGACACTCGGACTGTGGAATTTTATAATTTCATATCAGCTGATGAGGTATGCTTGCTTTTTTACCCCGGACGTCTCCTCCAAGAGGGGACAGGCCTGGTTTCCTTTGTACTAATCGGGAAGACTGTGAGGTTAATCCAGAGCATTAATTGTATCACTGTGTATCGTAATGAATTCTTTTCAGCTTTTGGTGCTGGCTACCCAGTTGAGCTAGCCACGTTTTCACAGTATATCAAGCATTATAGAGAAAGATGGAAATTTTCTTCTTTGTGTAGCTCTCCTAACACACTCTTTATTTTACTACAGAAATTATTTTAGAGTTTTTGTATAGACTTCTTTAGTAGTCTGTTTCTAAAATGAAATGTATTTCAATAAGCGGTGTAATTTTTTCAGTGTCGCTGGACCTATGGTGTAAAATAGAAAAAAAAATTTATAATCATCAAAATGTGATTCTTAAAGATGCATATAACTTCTATAGTTCAAAGTTACTGTTCTTACATCCGTACAACTCAAGGTGCTTCAGAGGCCAGTTGTGTGAGAGGGTCTCCAGACCGTGCCACTGCAGAAGTGAGGTTTTGCTTTCAGACTTGGCGTCAGTCCTGGGTAGTTTTTAATCTCTGCTTAATACTCGGTGTCTTTGGGCTCACCGACATGCTCCTGTCCTCCAGGCTTCGTTTGGTTCAGTTCGTGCATTAAGTGGACGGTTTGCAGAGTGTGGGGCCTTTTCCAGGGAAGCCGCCGGAAGTGGCCTGTTTCGAAAATCCGAGGAAAGCTGCTCACTGTCCAGAGGAGGAAGTAGTGGGGATGGCCTCATCCCTGTCACGTCTGTTTCTCACTTCCCTTGGAACCGTGACGTGAAGTCTTAGTACACTTCTCATTTTGAGGTCGCTTTATTTTTCTGGAATCGTCGGGAAAAGGTAGAACAGCACACCAAGATCACAAGCATGGCGGTGCAGAGGGCTGAGCAGTGTGGGCGGGAACACAGAGCTGGAGTTTGCCGTGCCTGTGTCACTGCACAGATCCACGGCCGGGAGCCCGTTCCCACCGTGAACTGCGGCCTGGCCTGTGCTCTGCACGCCTGGGGTCGCAGCGCGCGTGGGTGATGCGGAGGGCGGCCTCTCTGAGACCTTGCGGCAGGTTCCTTTTTAAGTTTGGAGAACTTTGAAAGCACAATCAACCAGCAGCTTATTGTAGGCAAGGCTGCACAGAAGGGCTAACTGTCAATGTACTTACGGATCAAATTTATCCAGATTCAGTACAACTAAAACTTTTGTCCTTTTTCATCTCAGAGAACTGAGTTCCAAAGCTAGGAGTCTCCTTACTTTCTCTCTCCTCCTCTTTTGGTTTTTGAAAATTTGTTCATTTAAAAATATGTAGACGCTTCCTGAGTTTGCGTGTCGGCCCTGTGCGGGGGCAGCGAATCCTCTCGGACCGGTCCTTGCAGCCCAGGTGCTGCCGAAGGGCGCACTCTTGATTTTGTTAATCCTGAAATGTCTTCGTTTTTCTTTCCTCCGGCTGGTAAGTCATTGCCTGAGTCAGAACCCCGGCTTTTATTTATTTTTAGTAGTAAATCAGCAGACATACTGTAAGCACCTTTCTGGCTGATTAGCTCTGATGAGGGGAAAGTTGAACTTTTTCCATTGAGGTTAAGTCCTATTTTAAAAATACTGCATTCTCTATTCGCTTTTTGGTTTAAGATGTCCATTTTTCCCCCCATTGTGATTGTTGCCTTTGTCTTCTATAATGAGCATAGGCAAATTTGGAACGAGGCAGAAAAGTATCTCAAAACACACTTTTCTTCCTGGTTTTGGATCTAATTTCTAAAGAATGCTACTTTAAATATTTGTATACATCCTTTGAACACCCAGGTACCCAACTGAAAAAAGACAGTTAATTCCCTGTTTGTTCCACCTTTGGTGGCCACCTGATGTCACTCCCACAGTCTCCTGGGAATTCCATGGCAGGCTTTGGGTCTGCGCCTTTATGTAGACATCATTATCTCATGGCCAAGCCTACGATATTCAAATCACTTTTTACTAGAGATGTAAATTGCAGCCTAGTTCATTGGCTATACCTTATTTTATTCTAAATAAACGTAAAGGGCAGCAATTCTGAATTCTATACTTGAGACCATTGAAGCAACCGTTTTATGAGGTGTACTACGAGTATACACTGGAAAATTCAGGTAGTCATCTTTGATTTCTTTATTCGAGTGAATATAGCCATAAGAAAGTATCTGCTACACAGGAAAGCCGGTATTAAGCAAATAATCACCCCCACCCTTAACAGAAGCAGATTTTTTAAATCAGCACGTCACGCAATACAGTTCTTAGTGAGATGTATTGTGGAACAATCTGAAAACTTCCAATTTCCCCCCACTGTGTAAGTATTCCTTTCCCGGCAGGATTTGTGGTCTTCAGGAAAATTGCCCAAAATATAACGACTCTTCATGAGTGGCATATTACATAGGAGTAATGAAACGCATTAAGAATAGTCACAACTTGAATGCTTCTGAACATGAGAACTGCAGGATTAAGCCTTAAACATATGTGCACATCAGGTTTAACATGCTGGGGACGCAGACTCAGGGTTGAAAACTTGATTGGGTCCTTAATGAAGATAAAAGTTGCAATAGGTGTGTTCTCTCCCACATACAGCACAGCACCCGGGATTTTTAAAAAACTGATTTCTACTTGCTCTCTGTTTATGGAAAGGGGAACTGTGGAGGAGTTTGAGTTCTCAGCCACTATCTGTACTTAAATCTGTTTTTTAAAGGTAACAGTGGCCACATCTCAGCATTACACAGATACCAAATGGAGGCTGTTTTTCACTACTTAACTTTATTGTCTTTAAAGCCTTGTACCATTGCTAGGGTCAAGACTGACTTGAGGAAAAGTCCCAAGGACTTTCTTGAGTTGATACTGCTTTTTTTCCATTTTTTTCTCATAGATTTATCATTCAAATATAAACTCTTTCGTAGCCTATTGAAGGGCTGCTTGCTGCTTTCTCATATTAAGTCAGGTCTGCTCATACCAAGCTACATTTTTTAGTTTGGAGGATATAAGATGGACAGTTGAAAGGTATGTGGCTTCATTTCCGATTTGATTCTTATTTTTGGCAAGCAGGGGGGTCACCACATAAAACTTTATGGTTACATATGCTTTTCCAGTCTACCACTTACATGAACTGTTCTCTATTAATGACTGACGTTCCTTATAATCTGATTGTCTTTAGTGTACTAACTGGAGGCAAAATACTCTGAAGAGATGCTTGTGAACTTTGAATGTTCTACTTCTTGAACATTTTTCAGTGTTTATGTTCGTGAGTGGACATATGTGGTTAGTTTAATTTTTATTTCACTGGAAGTTTTAAATTTTGAGATCAAGCAGAAATAGAAATCCATTGCAGATGTATGATATTTACCCCATCTTGCCGATTTCCATTAGTGAAACACAGATGGTGGTGGGGGTTTATTGTAAGAAAAAAGAAAGAAAACTAAAGTTAGAGAAACCTTTCTGTTTGAGCTACTGTATAGAAGAGACAGCTTTGATTACATTGTTGATCTACATGATGAACATTTCGATGCTGTTCTAGACTGTGTGGGGAGTATTTAATGAAAAGGGGGTTAGATTACATTGAAGAATTTTATCAGCTATGTACCATTACAAAAATAAACTCACTGGGAACTCTTCAGACTGTAAAACCCTTCAGACTGTAAAATTTACTGAGAGCAAGTAAATATTAGGTTTTCATTTTCCTTTGCCTAAACCAAGATAAAAAATTTCCCAAAAGGTCATTTTTTCAGGAATGAGAGGTCATTGGCCATTAGAGATAGTGGCATTATTATGCAATACCAGCGCCTACCTAACCTGCTTCTGTCAGCGGTAGCGTTTATAACAGGTACCGATGACCTTCCAGCCCGGGGCACTACCTCGTTAAAGCAAACCAGGGATCCTCTCTACACCTTCCATGGAAGCCATAAGAGTCGCCATCAACATCCCCACTTTCCTACTTCGCTGCTTTTATATAAACACTCTAGACTTTGTATAGACTTTATGATGAGATCTTTTTGTCTCAGAGGATAGGTTTTGCAAGATTCAAAAGAAAAACTCCTTGGTTGTCCCAACTTTGGAGCCTGAGGCTCAGTACATTTAAATAAAGAACCAGATAATGTACCGTTTATCAGATTCTTCATTTAAGTCAAAACTACTTTGCAGAGTTGCCTATTCAGAAAGCAAACTTTTCTTTCCCCTAAGTAGACGCTATACTATTATAAGGAGCTACTTACAAAGTGGATTTCTACCTTGTTACTCTGTGTATTACTCGGTGATACATGTATTGTCGCAACATTTCTGGAATTTTTCTTTCCGTGCGGCAGATACATGACTATACACGTCTCTCTGATCCTCCATTATCTGATCCTCGCACTGTTCCTGAGTGCCTTCAAACAGCCAGCATCCTGGAACATTCTTTTCCTGGTTTAAATCCTACCTCTGCTTATTTCATTCTCCAGGAGATTTGAAATTCACCCTGTTCCAGTGGGTTTGGCTCTACAAAACAGCTAACACCGTGGACGAGAATTTTGAACGTATTTGTTCTGTTCCCCCACGTCATGGTTAGATTGCATTTTTAACTTTTATTTATATCTTATTTCTTCACATACCGCATCTCTAATGATGGAACATTGTATCCTTGTCTCTCTTATTCTTTCTTTCCTTTCACCAGGAACCAGATGTTCTTTTAAAAGGAAAGTCACTGAGTATCTCTTTTGAACATCTTTTCCTCGTCCTCCTGACGGCCTCCTGTTGCTGAGGGATCCTGAATGCTGCTGTGCGATACCCTATTCCTGTGTGCCCTTTCTCTCCCAGAAATAGTTTGCAAGGTTGTACCCATACTTGTATTTTAATCGCATCATTTAAAGGTGCTCTCTGGGTTTATCCTAAGTCCTTGATGGGCTTTTGCCCTGCCTCTCTCATCCTCCTCAATAACGTTCTACTTGTTCTCATCTAATTAATTTTTTAAATATGGTTGATAGATAATATATGAAGGATGTCATAAAAAGGAGGTTGCAGTGTGTTCTCCGTGTGACATGAGCACCTTATTAATAAAACATGTGAGCAACTGGCCAATCTGTCCGTCAGAACTGGAGTCTGTGCTGCCCCCGGGGCCCTTGCTCCCTTTCAGTTCTCCCCAAAACTGAAAACTCCTTCAAATGAGGAAATGGGAGTGAGTTGGTTTTTTTTTAAGTGGATGAAAGCTAGTCAGTTGAGTAGTTGGGCCTTAGTTACGATCTTTCCTTTTGACGTAAAGCATCATGCCTCCTCCCTGCAAATTAATGATGCTCATGCTCAGTCAGGTTTCCCAGACCGATGACCACCTGCAGCGGGACTCAAGGCAGCTGTGTGTGAACGGAGTCCTTTTCGTCCGGCAACAGTATGTTTTGGTGGGACGGTGAACAATGGCGCGAATTGGTTTGTGTTTGATAGTGAGTTCCGGTAAGATATTGGAAGTCTGCACTGGCTGTTTGGAAGGGGATGGCGAGTTTACAGAGTGCAAGAGGTCACTTTCTACAGAAACAGGTAGCAAGGGTACCTTGTTGTTTTAAATTCCTTTTGCTTTAATTTGCCTTGACAGCCCGTTACTGATCTAGAAGTTGGTCTCTCTGGTCACAACTGGCTACCTAAAGTAACCACTTTGAAACGTGTGGCTTTTCCCTCCCGAGGCACAGGCAGGACCAGCGGAGAGCCAGGGTGGGCTCACACGTGCAGGGGCCACATCCCAGAGACCGTGTTGGCTCGTTTCCCATCGTCTGTGATGGGAAACGTCTGGTGCGGGCAGCATGGGCCCTGGGCCCTGAGACATGTCCCCGCCGCTCCCAGTTCCAGGCCCCTTTTACACAAGTTGGTCTTCCTTTGATGAGAAGGGGGATGCTGCAGGTTCCTTAGAAACGATGAGGGGACATGTGGGGAATGGGATGGGGCAGGAAGGGGCAGGAGCTGAGTTTTGCTTCAAGTCAGAAGGAAATCTGATACTTGCATTGTTGGTTTTGATCAAAGAGCCATGTCTGTACCGGATGTGCCAAAAATCAAGTTGTTTCTTAATATCCAGCCCCTCTGAAGGAACCCAGCTTCCCCCCTACCTGTCTTTTACAGGTGAAGGGGACCATGTGATCAGAAGGACAGAGATGCCCACTCATAACCTGCAGAGGGCAAAGGCTCTGTTTAATTGCATTTGCAAGTTGGTGGGAAATACTCTTAGAATCTCTAACCCTCCCAGAAATATCTGTGCTTAATTATTCAACTCATTAGGCTTTTCAAAAGTAAAAAACAAAAACTATGTGGCATAATTTTGCTGTTTATTTCTGAAGTTGCACCCCCAAGGATATATATATATATATGGCCTCTGAAAGCCAGATGAGTCCTTCAAATGTGTGTGTTATTTCTTGACATGAACTGATTCTTTCATCAGCAGTACCGGCTTTGTCCACAAGGGGGCAGCAGAGTACTTTAGCTTATTTATTCTGAGCCTTCTAAAGAAAGGGCCTGCTTTCAGCTCTCCTGGGAACATCCTCTCTTGACTCAATGCTTATTTATAGATCTTGGTTCTTAAGACATTGTCCCTTATTACTGCGTCCAGTAGTTGCTCAGCCTTCATGATGCAAACAAAGGTTGAGGTGTGGGTCAGAGTTCCTTGTGGCCAGGCATCTTAATTAGCCTTTTAAAATAACGGTGCCCAAGATTGAAAGCCAGGGAGACGTGCTCGGGGCTAAAGCAGGAAGGCGACCCTCCTTCTTCCAAATCCCACCACCAGTGCAGGACCAACACATCCCTGAGAGGGACAAGAGCGGCGGAGGGAACTCTGGAGTGAGTGAGGAAGTACTTCCCACCTGTTCTGCTCCAAACGGATGTCTGTCACACCAGGAGCCGCCCCAGGGCCAGGGAGGCCCCTGCAGCAGCCACTCCTCCGGTTAGCATTCAGTGTGTGTTCCCTCTGCCACTTGTCTTAGGGCTCCGGACCCTCATCAGCTCTCCGGCCGCGAGTGTCGATTGTGCTCCTTGCAGCAGCCTCTGCACTGTAAGCCAGCCGGTTATCAGCGGAGGGGAAACATGAGACCCTGACCGTTTTCCCTGGAGGGCCAGGAGGCATCTGCCCTGGCATGGCCTTCCTCAGGCATAGCTGTCTCCTTCCCCCTTCCCTGCCCCTCCCCACCTCCCACCCCCGGCCAATAGAGGTGTCCACTCGTAACTCCAACACTTGAGGACAAAAAAATGAAACTGAAGCTGTGATGGGTTTAGAAACAGGTGGCCAGGTGTGACTTGTTTGTTTGTTTTGTGTTTTCCCTGACAGTACTGAAATCACTTGCACTTTTCCTCACTTCTTAGAGAAAAGAAAATCCAGTTTGCTTGCCAGAAATTGTTTAGTGTTGGGTTTACAAAGCTTGTTGTTGAATGTTGAACATTTGTCCAAAGGAGTTTGACAAAACAGAAGCTGCTCGGTCCCTGTTCTGCCTGCGAGGTCGTAAGGATGAAGGCCATGTGGCCGGGGTACTTGTGTCAAGTCCAGAAGGGGGCAGTGTCCCCCTCCTACCTCTGCCAAGATGCCATTGAAGGTCAAGTTGACTCGTGTAGGGCGGGTACTTCTCATGCTGCAAAGGAGCTTAGAAGAGTTTCGGTTGGGGATGTGACAGTAGGTAGGACGGGATCTCTGAAGATGGGACAGACACAGGGGAGAGGAGAGCTGGTGGGCCCCAGGGGGCCGCAGGGAGGTGGACAGAGCTCTCCTCCTGAGTCTCCAAACTAGCTTAGCTTCCCGGAGCCATCTTCTCCCAGCATCCTGTCAGATCCCTCAATGTACTGATCCCCCTCCCCGCCTTGTGTTAACTATACCAATATTATTTTTTTTAGCAATTGAAATGCACTTTTTTATTTCAACTCAATCATGATTTTAAGTATATAAAATTTATAGACTGTTAAAACTACTTTTTGTGTATTTTAACCACTTGATGTAGCATTGTCTATTTTATTCTTGTGAGACTCTGGTACAAGGTGTGCCACTTCATATCTCCGAGATGCTGGGCCTTTGGATGTGTACGGGAACCAACCTAATGCTAATGTTCAAAGTAAAAAAAAAAAAAAAAAAGTAGCCATATCCTTTGTGTGTCTGTCTTTGCTTAATTCTTCCTCGTCCTCCATTGACAACATTTTGAGGTCTCCTTGCTCAATGAATTGTTTTTGTTTTTCGGTAAAATGAACAATCCTTATCTGCTACTATCAGTTGTCGCTAGTCCTGGTAATAGGCTGCCCAGCCCACACACCCTGCAGACCTCCTTTTGAGAGAGAATGTGTCCTCAAGGCTGCCAGCCAAAGTTAGAGTGATTAGTTCTCGTCCCTCCGTGCTGTCTGGGTCCGTGCTGATTGGCTTCAGTAACACCGCTCGGACCAGCGGAGCAGCAATCCGAACATATCCTAGAAAACAGTATTTGGGCCCTGGCTAGTGTGGCTCAGATGGTTGGGTGTCGATCCAGGCACCAAAAGGTTGCCGATTTGATTCCCAGTCAGGGCACATGCCCGACTTGCGGGCTCCATCCCCATTAAGGGGCGTGCAGGAGGCAGCCGATCCATGTATCACTCTCACATCAATGTTTCTCTCCCTCTCCCTTCCTCACTCTCTAAAAATCAATGTTTATAAAAACCTTTAAAAAAAAAAAAAAAAAGAAAGAAAGGAAAAACCAGTACTTGGAAAAAAAAGATCATAATTGGGTTCTGAACCGGTTTGAAGAAAAATAAGCACAGATGGAGACAGCGTTTCAAGTACACCCCGTGAAAAGCAGGGACTATAAAACACGGCTGTTAGGATGAGGTTCCTCTTCCTACCCCTCCCCATCCGTCCCTCCGCTTCCCCGTTTGTCCCACAAATGTTTATTGAGCACCTACTGTGTGCAGGGCACCGAGGGAGCCACGGGGACTCGCAGTGAGCCAGAGAGAGTCCTGCTGTCAGGGCGCATATGTTCCAGTGGCAGAAACTGGCAGTAAACAAATAATGATGGGACCCGCGTCAGGTGGTGAGGTCAGGGCTGTTGCTGGAGCCAGCTGGAAGACCCACTGCTTTCTGTCCCAAGTCCTTCCCGCTCCGGGCCCGCCCTGTTTGGTTCCGTCTAAGGATTCCAACGAGGGCGCTGAGCCATCCAAAGGAAATCATATTGTTCAAGGTTCCCTTTGTTTCGAACCTCTTAGAACGGAAGGAAACTGCCCGAGTCGCAGAATGACCATTCTCCTTCTCATTATCGTGCAGCTCTGGCTGGACACCGCTGTTAACACATTCTTCCTCGTGGCTGTCCATGGGCCCTCCGCCCACCCCAGCACCTACACAACCAGCGGCTTTCAGACTTGGACCAGGACCCGTAGTCAGATAGGCGTTCCTCCGATAGGCCGATATACGAGCCTATTTCTGGAAGTGAATTACAAATTCAAGAAAAGCCGGAACCGGTTTGGCTCAGTGGATAGAGCGTCGGCCTGCGGACTGAAAGGTCCCAGGTTCAATTCCGGTCAAGGGCATGTACCTGGGTTGTGGGCACATCCCCAGTGGGAGATGTGCAGGAGGCGGCTGATCGATGTTTCTCTCTCATGGATGTTTCTATCTCCCTTCCTCTCTGTAAAAAATCAATAAAATATATTTTTAAAAAAAATAAAAAATAAATTCAAGAAAATACCTTTGTGCTACACGTTGACACTTAACATTGAAGCAGGGCAGAGGTGCGTGGCATTCCAACAGCGGTCTGAACGCAGTTCTGTGTCCAGTTGGGTGATGTGACGTGCGCTTTCCAACATCTGACGTCTCCTGTGTTTCTGCTGCTGACGGTCCGAGCTCCGCAGCGCCCTGCCCGGCACAGACCAGCCTGCGCCGAGGGCCTGCGGAGGCGACGCTTCGAATCTCAGGCCCATGGCAGCCCTTCCTCATGGGCCTGCAGCCCACGGCCGGTGCCAAGGCAACAAGAACTGCTTCCTTGCAACTTAAGCATAAACTCCCTTTTCACAATTTCCCTGGTAAATGATAATGACAATGATCCCCAATGAGTCACACCGCCGTGTGTCCACACCCACTCTTCTCCATGAAGTTCCCAATAAAAGGTGTGGCCATTCTCAGTTCCCTAGAATCTGGGCTGGTCTTGTGATTTCTCTGACCAGAGAAGGTGGCAGAAATAATGTGTTTTTTTAAATATATTTATTGATTTTTTACAGAGAGGAAGGGAGAGGGATAGAGAGTTAGAAACATCCATGAGAGAGAAACATCGATCAGCTGCCTCCTGCACACCCCTACTGGGAATGTGCCCGCAATCAAGGTACATGCCCTTGACCGGAATCGAACCTGGGACCCTTCAGTCCGCAGGCCGACGCTCTATCCACTGAGCCAAACCGGTTAGGGCCAGAAATAATGTTTACGTTCCACCCAGCTGGTGTGGCTCAGTGGTTGTCCATTGACTCGTTAACCAAGAGGTCTCTGGTTCCATTCCAGGTCAGGGCACATGCCCAGATTGCGGGCTTGATCCCCAGTAGGGGGCGTGTGGGAGGCAGCCGAGCCACGATTCTCTCATTATTGATGTTTCTATCTCTCCCTCTCCCTTCCTCTCTCTCAAAATCAATAAAAACAGTTTTTTAAAATAGTTTCAAAAAATAATGTCAAGTTCTGGAGCCTGTGCCTCAAGATGTCTTGCAGTGTCTGCCTTCATTCTCCTGGCACGTGACTGCCAAGTGGAGAAGGGCAGGCGACCACTGAATGATGAGGGACCGCATGGAGGGCTCCCAACTGTTCTGCCGGGGATCCAGACATGTGGGTGAGGGCATCTCAGACCCTGCAGTTCAGCTGACCCTCCAGCTAAATGCAGAGCAACTGCCCAGCCCACCCAAAGAATCACGAAAAACAAATTACTGCTCTAAGCCACTAAGATATGGGTGGTTTGCTACACAGCAATAGACACCTTGGAACAGCCCTCAAATTTCGGTCTAACCGTTACTAAGAGCTTATACCTTTGCACAGTCCCTTATGCACGAAGCTTAGCTTTTGGACTATACCTCAGTCATAATTATAGATCATTTGTTTCTAGATTCCCAATCCAGACTTAGCAACTATGAACGGGAAAGGAAGGAGGATTTTGTGATCTCACCAATAACACAACCTTTTCAGAATTCCTCTCCACCCAGTCTTCTGGCCTGCTCTCTCTTCTGTGTGTAGCTTTATTCCTGAACTTCCTGAGCTGGGAAACGCCTGGTTTAGGAGCCTCCGACAGGTCCCTCAGTCCCTGCACCCAAAGCACGGCAGAGCCCAGGTTAGCTTCAGTATTCTGCAGCCTCTTCGAGCCTTCCCAAGATGTTGTTGAGGGAGACAGTACAATAAAAGAGTTAGAAGCACACAGGTTGTTCAGACAAACCTGGGCTCAATCTTCTCTCTCCTACACAGTAATTAGTGAGGCTATGAGCAAGTTATTTAACCACCCTGAGCCTGTTTCTACATCTGCAAAAGAGGGTATTAATAGCAACTCTCTGAAGGTCACGGTGAGAGTTAAATACAGCAATGCCGGTGAAATGCACAGCTCGGTGTCTGTCAGTATTTGGGACAGGCAGCTCCAAGATGGCCCCATGACCTTCACCCCCCGGTATTCACCCCCTTGTGCATCCTCTCCCCTTTCTTTAGGCTGGATGCCGTGACTTGCTTCCAAGGAATAGAATATGACAGAAGTGATGCGATGTCACTTCCAAGATTAGTTGGGCCTGGTCTCTCTCCAATCAACCAGCCGCCGGGTCACCGGAACACCTAGGCAGCCTAAGGCGAGCATGACCAGGAACGGAAGCCTGCCAACAACCACGTAAGTGAACTTGAACGTGGATCTGGGGCCGGCCAACAGCCTCGTGGATGAGCTTGGCAGTGGGCTCTCCCGGCCCAGGAGAGTCTTGAGGTGTCTGTAGTCCAAGCCAGTAGCTTGTGACAACCTCATGAGTGACTCTGAGCCAGAGACACTGCCTCAGCTGAGCTCAGATTCACGACCAACAGAAGTTATGGGATAATAAATGTTTGTTATTTGAAGCTACTAAGCTTGGGGGTAATTTATCCTGCAGCAGTAGACAAGTACTACAAAGTACCAATAGGCACTCACAGGAGATGCAGAAAACAGTCATCGAGTGGCTGCTGTGGTGTGCCCCCCAGATTCTCCCCCTTCAGAGTGGAGGTACTCATTCTCCCAGCTGCTTCGGAGTGTTTATGCCAACAGCTCTCAGGTGGAGAGAGCCCCCTCCCCAAATCACACCTCCTGCCCTCCCCAGGGGCAGCCCACATCCAGACTGGTTGGTGCAGAGATATAAAGACCAAGGTGGGCCCAGCCAGTGTGGCTAAGTGGTTGAGATCACAGCTCGATTCCTTGTCAGGGTACATATCTGGGTTGCAGGCTCGATCCCCAGTAGGGGGCGTGCAGGAGGCAGCCAATCAATGATTCTCTCTCATCATTGATGTTTCTCTCTCTGAAATTAATGAAAATATATTAAAATCTATATATTTAATTGATTTGAGTGAGGAAAGGTGAGGGAGCGAGAGATGGAAACATCAATGAGAGAGAAACATTGGCTGCTTCCTGCTAGGGATCAAGCCCACAACCTGGGCCTGTGTCCTGACCGGGAATCAAACTGGTGACCTCTTGGTTCATGGGTCGACTCTCAACCACTGAACCACACTGGCCACAACTAGCCATTTAAAGAAAAGTTGACTGCATTAGGACCCTTCCACTCTGGCAACAATTCCTCTTGACTGGAATCAACACATGTTTGGGGGATGGGTTCGCTTTTCCTGCTGCAAGGCCTATGATGATTCATTCTGTGTCAGCTTGGCCAGGCAATAGTACCCTATTCAGTCAAATACAGATATAGCTGTTGCGGTGATGGTATTTAAGATCGATAGTCCTTTGACTTTAAGGAGATTGTCCTGGATGATTTGGATGGGCCTCATCTAATCCGTTGAAAATCCTCAGAGTCAGCACGGAGAAAGAAGAAAGTCCACGGTAGACCACAGCCGCAGCTCCTACCTGAGAGTTCCGGCCTGCCACCTGCCTAATAGATTTTGGACTCATCTAGCCAGCCCCCCACAATTATGTAGTTCCTTGTAATAACTCAAGAATGTCTAGCTAGCCCAAACCAGTTTGGCTCAGTGGATAGAGCGTCAGCCTGCGGATTCAAGGGTCCCAGGTTTGATTCCGGTCAAGGGCATGTACCTTGGTTGTGGGCATATCCCCAGTAGGGAGTGTGCAGGAGGCAGCTGATCAATGTTTCTCTCTCACTGATGTTTCTGACTCTCTATCCCTCTCCCTTCCTCTCTGTAAAATATCAATAAAATATATTTTTTTAAAAAAAAAAGAATGTCTATCTACATCTAAAACTAACCTGTATATTAAAAAGTATATATAAAACTCACACACATCACCTACTGATTCTGTTTCTCTGGGGGAGTGCTGACTGACATAGGGCCTGTGCCAGCATCACTATCTGAGAGCTTATTTTCAAAAAAGAGGAGTGGGGAGAGGCAGTAAAGTCTCCCACTCCCAAATCACCAGTTTCCGGGGAACCCCACTTAAGGCCACGCCTTGTCCTAGGCACCTGTGGTGTGTGTGGCATTCATTAACCTGGAATTGACGCTAAAGACAATCCCGGGACGCAAGAAAGCTATTCAGGACCACAGCTCTTGGGGCTGGTCCTCTGGGCTGCCCACGGCCGTGTTAATAGCCACAGATGGTGGTAAATCACACTGTGTAATGTTATCAATGGGTGACAGGAATGGTAGCCACAGATTGTGGCCAGCCTGCGTGGGCGGGCACAGACCGATCCAAAGAAGACTTTTGCTGAGAAGCCTCCCCCTTGAGGAAATGGACAAATGTTGGTGTGGGGGGTGGGGTTTGGGGGTCCTCGTAGGTTGGATGCAGAAGCCCAGTCCCCTACCAGTCCCTCAAGCGTGAGGTGGCCAGACCAAGCCCCGAAAGGGGTCAGAAGCAGAGGATGGATAGACCGGCCAGTCGGAGCCAGGAGGGATGCCTCCCTGGAGTCAGGAATATTGAACTGAAAATGAGAACAGTCAGTACTCAGCATGCGGAGATGACTCTTCTTGCTTTCTGGTGGTGACTTGGCAAAAATCAGCGTAGGAAGCCACGGCGGCGCTGCTGTGACTGCTGCATCGGTTTCGCAGCTGGGTTTTTATTTGGGCCCGTGCTGGGCCCCGGTGAGAGGAGAGTCATTACTGAGCCGGCTCGATGGGTTAAAACCCAGCCCCCTCAGGGGAAGGTGCCAGCCCAGGGCAGGCCGGGAGCAGCAGCAGTTTTAAAGAAGAGGAATGTAGGCAGGCTGAGGTGGATGAGGGTGGCTTGGGTTAGCAAATAATACCCCAGACCATCTGAGACCACAAAATAGGGCTCACCCTGGAAAGCTACAAAATTAGAACTTCAAACATGAGCTAGCTACAAATTAAGACTCTTTTATTTACCTTCCTCGCCCTCAGGGAGCCACATCTCTCTGCCCAGGTTGCTACCGCAAGGAGACTAAATAGAATTAGGTATTAGGCCATGTTTGGGTTGGGCCTATTGAGACTCACACCCGCTGTCTCAAATGAAAGAACAGGGCCCTTTTCAAAGGATTTGTTCTTTTCCACATCTTTATGATCCAAGTTTCCAGACCCTAGGAAGGGGTGAAGGAGACAGCTGGGGACTTCAGCTTAGGAGACCAATGGTGGAGTGTCTGTAACCTCCATCCAGCTCAGGGACCACCCCAGTGAATCCCGAGAGCTGTCCCCCTCCCCCCAAATTAAACCACAGGTTGGGGGAATGGAGAGCAGGAGAGCAGGCTCGCTCAAGACCACCTGACCAGTAACTGGCAAAACTAGCCACAGCCCCTTCTGCTTCCCTTGTTTTCCTCCAGACCAGCCCTCTCACCACCATACGACCCCGCTCCGGCCCCTGAGCCCATCCCCCGCATGCTCACCCAGGCCTAAGCCCTGGGCATATGCTTCTCCTCCACCCTGGCTATGTTCCTTCCCTCAAGTGATGTGCAAGATGATCACCAGGAGATACTGTTTTCCACCTCACCTGCGGCAGGGATACAGTCATGGTCTGAGGTGTTAGGTTCAAGAGTCAGAAGTCTCCAAGTTAAAACTCGACGTGCACATGCCTTGGTGTCCCAGCCTTCATTGTACAGGTGAGGAAACTGACTCCGGGAGAGAGGGGGCCACAGAAGGCCCCATGGCAAGGTCGCGGCGGAACTCAAGCAATCCCAGGACCTCCCTGTAGCACTCCTTTCTCAACCTTTCGCCTGCATGTTCTTATTTCTCTTATTTCAGTCACCCAGGCGAGTATAAAAATGCTGATTCATTCATATTTTAAAGGAGGGATTATCAATATAGAGATTAATAAAGAAAAAGAGCAACAGGTTTCAACTTCACTTATTCTTTTCCAACTTCATCTTTACTGGATAGTCACTCTGTAATTAACTGCATGCTTCACGCAGCAAGTTGTCATTCTGAGTTGGGTTTGTCTTGTGCGAAGACATTTGCACCCTCTGAGCATCCCAGGGACCAGGCATTGTGCCTAGGACAAATGGAACCACTGGGCCCTGTTGTCCCTCCCAGCCAACCTAAGGTTTTGAAGGATTTGCATCTTCATTGCTGTCTGCCTGGAGGGCTGTCTCTCAGTTCCTCCCCCTACTGCCCAGGCAGATCCCGTCTTGCTGATGGATGCTGAGTCAAGGCACGCTGCTCTGGGTGCCTCACCGCAGGCAGCTGGGAACTCAGGTCTCCAGCCTCCTCCGTAAGTCATCTCCAGGCGATAGAAACAGTGACCCTGTAGGGAAAGAGCACCAGCCTAGAAATTGGGGTTTTAGTCCTCATTCAGCCTCTATCCTCACCCACCTTTCTTCACAACTCAGCTCAGCCACCACCTGCTCTGTGTATGTGATTCTTCCCGGCACAGGGCTGGTCCCTCTTGCACTCTGTACAGAACAGTCACCGTTCTTATCACATTGTTTCTAATTACTGGCAGACCTGCTTGTCTCTTCATCCTATTTCTGGCCCTCGAGGGAAGAGAATGCTCTTGACCATTTCATCTTTCTAGCTCTAGCACATGGCGGGTACTCCATCTATACTAATAAAAGTATAATATGCTAATTAGACCTGATAGACCAGACGTCTTCTGGACATCCTTCCGGACAAAGCCAAAGCAGCTGCGAGGGCCAAGGAGGACAGGCGGCTGGCAGTGGCAGCAGCGGACCTAAGCTGTCAATAGGACATCCCCTGAGGGCTCCCAGACTGTGAGAGGGGGCCGGGACCCCCCCCCTCCAGTGCACAAATTTTCGTGCACCAGGCCTCTAGTATACAAATAAGTAATTATGGAATCACACCAAAGTGAGAGGGCCAGGCTGGCTGATCTTGAAGGTGGCTTCCTTACTTAAGAGTCTGTGATAACCTCAATCTCACTTGCAGCATCGGGCCCTACTGCCTGAGAGGCACAGAGAAGTGACAGTCCCAGGATCCCTAAATCCTCAAACCACGCGTGTCCCAACCTAGTGGTCCCTGGAGATGGTGCTTCTCCAACAGGTGAGAAGATGGGGTGGTTCTCCCAGGGACTGGGGACGGAGGCAAAGCATCTCTAGAGGGGTCTGGGTGGCTGAGGAGGCAAGGACTAACACCCCTATTTTCCCTCACCAATAAGTCCGATTACAGCACACACAGGTGGACGGCGATCCATCTTCTCAGCTGGCCTCGGTTCCGCCTCTGGGTTCTCCTGACCGAAGAAAGCCTGGGCCGGGCGGAGGTCTGCAATCTACCACAGGAGCCGCAGCTGGCCGCGTTCTCTCTGGGCTGTTGGGGGGCAGGGCCGGCATCTAGGCAAAGCTACGTGTGATGTGGGACTTTTAAGCAGAGGGTCCTCCTCGGTGTGGTTTCAAACACTGTCATTGTGTGTTTGGATAACGTCTACATTAGCCCTCCAAGAAGGCTGGGAATGAAGGGATATCTAAATATAACCATGGGACACCGTTTGAGAACTGCCTGTGGGTCGCATGGAAGAACCTCACCTAGAGGTATAAGATAGCAGGAAAATCAAATCCACCAACCATCCCGCTGCCCCAGCCCCGAGCGCTACCCAGGTAGAGAAGGGGGGGGGGGAAACCCCCAGCTGTAGAGGTCAAACGGGGCTCTGGACACGTCTGCCCCTTCCAGGTGCCAGAAGGGAAAACTCCACAGGGTGGGGTTGGGGTTGGAGCGCTGCGGGGAGGCCTGTCCCCCTGGAGCTGCCAGGCTGCCAGTGTTGGGGAAGGCTGTGCAGGTGGTTTGTGGGGCCCGTGGGCGAGCGCCTTATAACACTCCGGGCCTGTGCAGACAGCTTTTATTAGAAACCTTCCATTTTTCTGGCACGTCCCTGCGCTAGCCAAACCACTGCTGGCAAACAGCCTGGCTGTCCTTAGCCCCAGGGGGATGTGGTTTCATTCCAGGCGGGCGGGGGATGGGAGTGCGGACAAAGGGCACTGGGCTGGGCGGACAGAAACCTGGGCCCCAGGCCGGCGGTGCTGTAACTTACAGTGGGACCTTGACCTTGAACCAGGCAGCCCCCTCCCCCTCCCTCTGCGCCAAGGTTCCTTCATCAGGAAAACGCACAGGTGCCTCCGAGGTGCTCCGCACCCGCCTCCCCCAGAGGCTGCCCTCCCAGGGCTCCTCCGTGGGCGCCTCCCCGGGCTGGGGTCGGAGCGCTGGCCGAGCGCAGGGGAACCGCTCTCGGACCCCGGCCGGTGGTTTGGGCCGCCTCCCTGCTTCAGGCCCAGGTGGTGAACTCTCAGCTGAGCACGTGTCCGGAGCTGGACAAGGAGGTCAGTGGGAGGCCGCGCGCCCCGACTGCGAGCCAGACGCGGACCCCCGGGTCAGGGACGAGGCGGACCCGCGGCCACTGGGTCACGGGCGTGGCCGGGACGCGGAGCTCCGAGTCCCGGGCGCGGCGGGACGCGGGTGTGGCGGGCGCCGCAGGGACCTGGGCGCCGGTCCCGGTCGCGGGGCTCCCCTTGCCCGCCCCGGCGCAGCCCGCGGGGTGTCGCGTGTCCCGGACGCGGCGCCGGCAGACGCGGGGCGGGGCCGCTGCCCGCGGGACGCCGGTCCTCGCCACGTGCCCCTCGTCCTTCCTGGACGTGACCGGACCAGGAAGCCGGGGACGCCCGGCGGCGCCGAGGCCCCGCGAGGCCGGGATTCCGCGCGCGGCCCGGGGCGGGGCGGCCATGGCAACCCGCGTGGGCCCGGAGCGGACGCGTGCGAGGCGCTTCTTTCTCCACATTTCGCGGCTGGGCCCCGCTCCCGCCCCCGCCGTCTGAATAGCTGCTCTGTCCCCGCGGACGCCGCGTCGGCTGCTGATTGTTTAGTCCCAGACCGGCTGGCTCTGTTGACTTTCCAGATGCCTCTTTGGGACAGATCCTGGGGGAGGAGGGAGAAGTCTGTTTGTAGGAAAAGCCAGGCACAAATAACCTCGCCCCTGCTCTCTTTCCTTGTAGCCTTTCATTCTGCCCGGGGCCGGCGAGGTGGCAGGGACAATGGCCCCATTTTACAGATGGCAAAACTGAGGGGGGTAGTCAGTTGGCCGAAAGCACATCGAGAGATATAACTAACAACAATAAGAGAAATCTGTGCTTGCTTTGGTAGCACAAGTACTAACAAATAAAAAAATAATAATGGACCTTGCTGGTTTGGCTCAGTGGATGCAGCCGTGGGCAAACTACGGCCCGCTTGAAATGAATAAAACTAAAAAAAAAAAAAAAAAGAAAGAAAAGACCATACCCTTTTATGTAATGATGTTTACTTTGAATTTATATTAGTTCACACAAACACTCCATCCATGCTTTTGTTCCGGCCCTCCGGTCCAGTTTAAGAACCCATTGTGGCCCTCGAGTCAAAAAGTTTGCCCACCCCTGGAGAGTGTTGTCAGCCTGGGGACTGAAGGTTCGACTCCGATCAAGGGCACATGCCCAAGTTGTGGGCTCAGTCCCCTAGGGGGCGTGCAGGAGGCAGCCAGTCAGTGATTCTCTCTCATCTTTGATGCTTCCATCTCTCTCTCCTTCTCCCTTCCTCCCTGAAATCAATAAAAATATATTAAGCAAACAACAACCAAAAAAGGTTATTAAGTAAGTATGAAGGTATGCCTTTGCCTGACCCCTTTCTCCTCGCACATTCCTAATGATGACCAAAAGCAAGAAGAGAAAAGCAAGTGGGCTTACCCACCCTTCCCAAGGCGCTCTGCACCACCTGGCGCCATGAGGAGCCGCCTCCGCCTCCGAGGCTGGGGGGAGCAAAAAGATTTTTGTTGGGAAGCTGCGTTTGAACTTGATCTCTGTCCCTCCCGTGCTGCCCCTGGCCAGTCCCCTTTTTGAACCTTGTCATTCTTCTGGTTCCCTGGCCTGTGGATATATCAGCAACAACGGCTCCCTTTTTACAGATGACAAATACCAACGAAGTGAACTGACTTGGCCAAGAGCTCACTACAAAACACGAGGTGCTACACGCAAGACTGTTCCCTCATGGGTTCATTGAAAATAAGAGCCCTGGCCGGTTTGGCTCAGTGGATAGAGCATTGGCCTGCAGACCGAACGGTCCCGGGTTCGATTCCGGTCAAGGGCACATGCCGGGGTTGTGGGCTCGATCCCCCGTGGGGGGACATGCAGGAGGCAGCCGATCAATGATTCTCTCTCATCATTGATGTTTCTCTCTCTCCCTCTCCCTTTCTCTCTCTGAAATCAATAAAAATATATATTTTTTTTAAAGATTACATCTTTCAGAAAGAAAAGAATAGTCATGCCTGTTTCACGGGCCTGTGGGAAGCTCCGCTGGAAGAGAAGGGAAGGCGGGTTGGGAGCTGGGGCCTGACAGGGTGGCAGCAGTGACGCCGATGCCGGGCGCGGGGCTGTGAGAAGCGTTCTTTCCGTGGGCATTTGCATCTGGCTCATAAACAGGGCTGGGCATAGGCACCAGACACACAAGATGAATGAGATACGGCCTTCGCCGGGAGGAACTGACTCTGGAGGCAGGGAACACGGAGTCCTGGGATTGCCACACTCCTCCAGGCCGTTTTCGTCAGGTATGCGGCCCTGCTGCTCCCTCCCCTCCCTGTGCACTGGGTGTTGGTTTGTCTTGCTCTGCTTGGTTTTAACATCTCCGGCATCCTCCGGCATCTCCCCTAAGGGAAACAGTCACAGCTCAGGACCTGCCACCCTTCACCCAGCTTGGGTGACACGCCTACGGGAGAGGTTTATTGGGTGACTCTCCGTCCCCTTCTCCTGGGGGTCCCTGGTCACCCTCTGCGATTCTCCCCAAAGAAACCAGGAATGGTCCTACGTGGGGCGTTTGGTGTTCGACCTTGAACCTGAAAAATGCTCTAAATGTTTAAAATTTATTTTCTCAAATAAATGTACATTTATTATGTAGATGGTTAACTTGTACATACATGCATATACATGTTATCCATCTACATGTACATGTACATGTACATGCATGGGGGACAAAATTCAAAAGGTATAAAAGAGAACACAGGCAAGTCTCTGCCCTCATGTGCCCCCAGGCCTCCAGCCTCCCTTCCCAGAGGTAACCACTCTGCCGGCTTGTGTCTCCTCTCGGACATCAAAGCTTCTTTTGTAGGAACTTTTAAAAAGTGATGTTTGTCCAGTCGTGGTCTGCAGACCGCCTGGGTCAGGATCACCAGTGTCTGCTCCCCAGGGGCCGCCTGAAGGCTGGCGAGCGCAGCTTTGAAGAATTGACAGCTCTCGCCCTGTGGTTGGAAAGCTATTTCCATTCGTTCCTATTTCTAGGTGAGGAGACCGAGGCCAGGCCGAATAATGCCAGGTCTAGAAACAGACTTTTCAACACTTTCCGCTGCACCAGGATTTTGCAGACTGTGTGTGTCCTTAGAAACAAATCCATTTTTGAAATGAAATCACCCCCGTAAACACATGTGGAATAAAAGCAGAGCCCCTCCTCCTGTGGAAGTAGGGAGGGCGGGGCTGGGGGGTGGGGGGTAGGAACTCAGGGAGCCAACTTGGGGCGGAAAGAATGGAGTCTCATCTTAGGCGACATCCTAAGGGAACAGGAGCCTGGTATTCAAATGGCCAAGTCCAAGGTGGGAGGAGGGACCCAGAGGTTCCTGCTCAGCTCTCTGGATGTGAGCCCTGGGTCACCACCCCCACCTCCACCTCACCCCCTGCCTCACCCCCACCCCACCCCCACCTCACCCCGTGCCTGGTAAAGCCAGATCTCCTCGAATCCCACGGAGGGCTGTGGTACAGAGAAAGCTGCTTGGAGCCCTGTGCCCCCAGGAAGAGAGGTGGCCTCCTTTGAGCATCCACGTCTTGTCAATCCACGAGCAGTTATGGAGACGTCGGGCGGTCACTGCCCAGCGCAATAAACTCCACGCAGTTTTAAAGTAGTCCCTTCCTCCCATGGCGCTCATTATAGCTGGAGAGAGAAGATATAAAAAGAACAGATAGGCCCTAGCCAGTTTAGCTCCGTGTCTAGAGCATCGGCCTGTGGACTGAAGGGTCCCAGGTTCGATTCCAACCAATATATTAAAAAAAAGAAGAAGAAGAAGAAGAACAGATGGGACATTAGGCAGGTAAAGGCAGGTAAAGGCAGGTAGGTTATCTCCGGATGCCTGGGGCGGAGAAGGCGGGGGGTGGAGGGCCAGGGAAGGCAGAAAGACGCCGCAGGAGACATACCTTCCGGGGACGCTGGGCCACTGCCCCTGGAGGTGTGGTTCAGGCAAAGTGGGACCTGAACCCTACCCCCAGCTTAATTCAACTGACTGGCTAGAGGGACTCGAGTTAGAGTTTAGGAAGATCTCTGCAGCAAAAACCTCCATCCCCTCTCCATAAATCTTCTTTTGTTTAAATATATTTTTATTGATTTCAGAGAGGAAGGGAGAAGGAGAGAGAGAGAGAAACATCAATGATGAGAGAGAATCATTGATCGGCTGCTTCCTGCACACCTCCCACTGGGGATTGAGCCTGCAACCTGGCCATGCGCCCTGACCAGGAATCGAACCATGATCTCCTGGTTCATAGGTTGACACTCAATCACTGAGCCCCACCAGCTGGGTGCGTGGCTCCCTCTTAGCAGACTCCCTCTCCTCCGATTCCTCCCTAGGACGGAGAGGGGTACTCATGGTGGCCAGCAGCTTCACTTTTGTGGACAACAGTGGGAGCCAGCACGTGGTGCGATGTCACCGTGCCACGAGCAGTCATCAAAGCGTCATTAGAAACCTCACCGAAGGTATGGGCGCCCAGTTGAGCCAGCTTCTACGGGGAGAGGGGAATAAGGGCCGTGGAGAGGGACTGACATAGAGTTTGGGCCGAGCAGGTGGCAGGTGCGGTCCCCTGCTCCCTGCATGTGCTCGGTCACCACAGACACTGAACCAGGGACCAGGCAGGGAGGAGGCGGTCATGCATGTTGGGAGCGTCAGACCTCAGTGCCCCAACCTCAGTGCCCTTAACCTGCCCTTGGCTC
The DNA here is from genome assembly GCF_964212035.1 of Myotis nattereri. NCBI lineage: Eukaryota > Metazoa > Chordata > Mammalia > Chiroptera > Vespertilionidae > Myotis > Myotis nattereri. The sequence goes on from NC_138091.1 coordinate 45,886,343, forward strand.
CGCAGATGAGTCAGCGAGTTCCAGCCCCTGGGGTTCATTGCAACACTTCCCCTGGGTCCAACAGAGGATCTTGCACGGCATTAAGAAACACCCATAGGAGGGCAGGAGGCTCCAAAAGCCTACAGCCTGGGGCAAGGGTCACACAGAGCCATCCAAGCTTGCAGCTCTGTGTGGAGAGCCCCAGCCTGGGAAACAGCTGGTGCTGGGAACTTGGGGGGCCGGGGGGGTCCCCATCCTGAGCTGAAAATCAGCACCTCAGTACAAGCAACTGAAGAAAAAACCGTTTCAAGGCAGCAAATCCTCACAGAAAATTGATTCAGGTGTGACTTGCTTTAAGTCACTACTTATAAGAAAACCAAATATTTACTGAGGATAAAAAGGGGGGAGTCATTCCTCATTTTAAAAATATTTTTTTAGAGAGAGAGGAAGAAACATAAATGTGAGCGGGAAGCATCGATCAGCTGCCTCCTCCTGGGGCTCGAGCCCACAACCCGGGCGTGTGCCCTGACCGAGAGTCGAACCAGCAACCTTTCGGGGCACAGGACAATGCCCAACCAATGGAGCTACGCCAGCCAGGGCAACCATTCCTGGTTTTAAAGAAGGCTGCTCCCGGGGCGCGCTGTGCATACGTGAGCGCCCCTCATCAACTGCAAACATAGCCTTTATGGATATCAGCTTCCACATAATTATCTCTTGACATGGGGCACATCCCGTTCTCGGAGGACACGAGGAGGTGCCTATAATGACCCCCATCCTGCAGATGAGAAAGAGAGGCCTGGGGTGGGTGAGGCGCGCAGCTCAGCCCGGCCTCGGATCTGAAGCTTTTCCCTGCACAGCACGCTGTCCCCATGGGGTCCCCGCAACAGCTCCGGGAGGTTGATGCAGAGCAAGAGCCTGGCCTGGGCTGTGGCTGAGAAAACGGGCGCTGCGAGGGCCTCTAACAGCTTCCCGGACTCGGGAACCCAGGTTTGGGAGTCGTGCTAGGCTTACCACTCGTGGGCTCTGCTTGGCACGTACTGGACCTCTATGGGCCTCGGTTTCCTCATCTATAAAGTGGGCATAATGTGGGGAGCTGTGAGGGTGCACTGAAGTGATGCATATTGTTGCATAGAGCAGTGCCTGGCACATGGCTGCTAATATTTGCCTTTCGTTCTTGTTATTTTTACGGTATCTCACACACCTTATGCGATATATCCAGAGCCATGTGAAGGGAGCGTCTCCTCTGGGGTCAGGCAAGATGCCCTCCCCCCCCCCACTTTAGCTCAGCCTTTCCCTCCCCTCACCACCCTCACCCCTGCCAGGTCACACTGGGCTGGTTCTCTCTCCCAACCCCCAGGAGCCTCCCTGCCACCACCTGACCCCACCTCGCAGCTGCCAGCTGCCTTGGCCAAGGATGAATGGCATCCCCATGGCCCCGCTGGCGTGCGGTCACCCGCCTCTGCCTGTGGCAGGGACCGGAGCCGGGACGTGCCTGGCCGGCGGCCAGTGCTCCTTGGTAGGGTGCCCCGCCACGCCTCTGGCCCCTCTATTCTGGGAGCTGTAATTAGCCGGCCTTCCCCGCCCCCGTTGCTATCTGTGGCAGCACTCACGGGTCCGAGGGCCCTGCCCACCCGCTGCCTGGCGGCCTTTTCATCAACAGCTCCCAGGCTGCCCTGTTATCTTGGGCGCCGTGGCTCTGGGGAGGAGGCCCTGCCACCCTGGAGATACAAATGACTCTTCAATCCTGCGGGGAAAGCCGGCCAGATGTGGGCAGCGGCGGGGTGAAACCCTCACCCATGGGCCCAGTATAGCAGCCCTCACAGCCTGCCCCTGAGCCTGCTGGGGTGGGCTGGGCTGCAGGATAGAGGAGAGCCTGTCATTACCCCCGCAGCGCCCTGGGGACTGGGTCAGGCAGGGTCACAGTCTCCCCACAGGCCTCTAGCCCAGCGAGGCCTGCTCAGCCACAGGGCCATGACAAGCATGGAGGGGGGATCAACAGCAGCAACAAAAGTGATGTTTCTAAGATGCAAATGTGACTGCATCTCTCTCTAGCTCCCAACTTTCCGTGGTTCCCCATGGCCCTTAGGGATGAAGCTCACCAGACCCTCCTCCTCTGCCCTCCCGACACGTCTCTTGCCTCAGGACCTTTGCACAAGCCTTCCCTGTGCCCGGACACAGCTCTCTTCTTCGCCTAACTCCTACTCATCCTGCAGGTCCTGGCGTAGAAGTCACTTCTCGTGGAGCCTTCCCCTGACATCGCCACGCAGACACGCTTTCCCTGGTCCTCCCCTTGGCCTGGTATGAGTGTCCTTCCCAGGGTCACCGGGGGCACCAGGCCCTCGCCTGTGCACCTGTCCGTCTCTCTAGCTGACTACGAACGTTCCAGGACAGGAACTCTGCTCACGTCGTTTCTCCAGCACCCAGCCCAGCCCAGGCCTGACATACGGTAGGTGTTCAAGAGAGATTTGCTGAAAGCGCTCAGGGAGGAATAAATGAATGACTGCTCTGCCCCTCTGGGATGAGTGGGTCTCTTGCGGGGGGAGGGTGTTTGCTGCTCTGTGCCCTTCATTCCCCCAAAAAGCCTTGGCTTCAGTGTTCCGTCCCTTTGTCCTCTAACATTGGGTCTGTCGCACTGTCCATCCATCTGATCTGGAAAATAGGGTCGCTATGGCCCTGAGCCTGCTGGCGGGAGCCCTAAGAGCTCTGAGGCTGAACTGCAAACAGCAGGGCATCTCTGTGCTGAGAGGGAGGAGAGCACAGGAAAAGGGAGTCCTCAGGCCATGAGTCACTCACGGGCCACCAATCTGTTCCCGAGAGGCAGGGCGGTCGGTGTGCATGCCCAGTGGGCAGGGCGGTCGGTGTGCATGCCCAGTGGGCCGGGCAGGTGGTTTGGGCACTTTCTGCTGTGACACCGAGATCCGCTGTGCATTTTGCTGGCTCCAGAGGGGAGACGGCAAAGAATAACCTACAACCACAGCAACGAGGCTGGGGTTCCAGTCCTCCGCCCGTCGTCCCTGTAAATAGTGGAGGACTTCTGCAACTTTTAGTCTTTCTGCATCCAGCGTGCACTTCCTGTGTCATTTCTGTCACCCTGTCGTTTCACTTAAATGTATCCAGAGCAGCTGGAGGCTGGGAGAATATGGTCACTGCGTCTGTTTCCACCTCCTGAGACCATGAGACCCACCCCTAGGACACAGCCATGAAGCCACCGTCTGGGGCCCAGGCCTTTTAGAGAAGGAACAGGAGAGCAGTGGGGGCTCAGCACCCTGCCCCCACGCTCCTGGAGGCCCCATCACGAGGTGGCCAGAGCCAGCCCTGGTGAGGACAACCAATCTAGTGGCAAATATATACAAAGTGCACTCTCTGGACAGGTCACATGATCCAGACATACTCTCATCTCAAGGCCTTTGCACTTGCTGTTCCTCTGCCTGGATGCTGTTCCCCTCGGATTTCTGTAAGGCTCACTCCCTCAGCTCTTCATGTAATCGGCCCCCGCTCAGGCAGACCTTCCCTGGTCACCTATTTAAATTGGCCTCCCTCACTCCCAGCCCATTTCCCAGTGTGGTTTTTCTCCAGAGCACTTACTGCCATCTGACACTCTGGGTTCTTCCTCCCCATCCTTCCCTCCCTTACTTTCTCCTTCCATTGTCTGCCTCTTTTCCATAGAATGTACCGGAAGAACCACAGCAATTGTGTTTACAGACGTAACTCTGGCTTACTTCTCTCTTACTCTCTAATAGATTAGCCTACCCCTAGCTGGTGTGGCTCAGTGGATAGAGCATCTGCCTGCAGACTGAAGGGTCCCAGGTTTGATCCCTGCACATGCCCAGGTTGCAGGCTCGATCCCCGGGAGGGGGCATGCAGGAGGCAGTCGATCTCTCATCGTTGATGTTTCTATCTCTCCCTATCCCTTCCTCTCTAAAATCAATAAAATATATATTTAAATATATATATATATATATATAATAGATTACCCTAAAATTTTAGCAGCTTAAGAAAGATTTTGCACTCGGCTTTGAACAGTGGCTGGAAATAGACGAGGAACCAGGGAGAAGATGCCTCGGAGTGGAAAGGGGGAGAGACAGCCTTCTCCCAGGATGAAAAGAGTGGGGCTTCCACACGGCTCCCAGGAGCTGGTGTCATGATGTTTTCCAACATAGAGTAGAAATAAATCAGTCTCTGGGCTGTGTCTTTATGTGAGATACGTTAGAGAAGGATTAAAGTGAATCTTTTTATATATACCAGTATATATTTCATTGAAAAAATCCGCATTATTAACCGGCACATATTATGGAAAAATTCATATTATTAACCGGTGCACCTGCTAATAGTTGTGCTGGCTAATAAAGCAGATTTTTTAAAAAATATTTACCGGTTAGTAGTGCGGTTTTTTAAAATAAATATTTACCGGTTAGTAGTGCGGATTTTTAAAAAATATTTAAAATAAATATTTACCGATTAATAGTGTGGATTTTTAAATAAATATTTACCGGTTAATGTGGATTTTTAAATAAATATTTACCGGTTAATAATGCGGATCTCTCTTCCTGGCTTGCAGATGGCCACCTTCTTGTTAAAACAGGAATTTGGGGGGTAAAACAGGACAGGTGTAGGAACTTTTAGAAATCTTGGAAATTAACTGTGGACTGAGAAGCATTTTCTTGACACCAGTGAGCGTGTTGGATGGCTGCTAAGGCCCTCTGCAACACCTGGATGTCCAAATGGAGTTCTGGATCCAGTTTTCGGAGACTGGGTGGCACTGCTGTCATGAGAATCTTCACCGTAGCATCAGAAGGACAGATCTCAATGCCAGTTTCACTGGACAGCATGTTCCACACCTCAGAAGGATCCTGTGCTCTTAGGCTCTCCACGACTTTGCTCCCTAGGGCAGCATCATTGATGTTTCTATTTCTCTCTCCCTCTCCCTTCTTCTCTGAAATCAGTAAAAAAATATTTTTAAAAAACTCTGGCTGCTGTCTGACGTGAGGGCAGTCTTGCTGGGGACAGTGCTCTGACCGTATGGAGTCTGCACTAATTCCCGTTCCTGTCGCACTGCATTGGGGTCCAATCGTAGTGCCAGATCTGCAGACGCCTGCGTTGGACTTTATTTGGTTGGTGGCTGGAAGTCATAGAGTTTATGAGAAGATGACTGACAGGATTAGTATCTGGGATCCCGGCGAAATAATCTGGCAGAGACTGATGTTGGCCAGAATTCCCCAAGTCCCGGGCCCCCTTGGTCACACAATCTTAATTTTGACGTGGAATGCTGGTCACCAAAGATGTTTCCTTTCAAAAAATAAAGAGCCGCGATAAAGCAGATGGCATAGATCTTCAGTCGAAGGTGTGTGCGAAACACAGAGTTCATGCTTGTATTATTATGTAGTAATTATTGTATGACTCTTTCCTACGACCAACTGTAAAGCTACTTTTGCCCCACCCTGTACATGGGTGGGGTTGGAGCCCTCCCGAGGTAGGCCAGCCAAGGAGCTGCAGAAAATGCTCACTCCTGGGAGCAGAAGGCCCGTTGTTTCTTCCCGGTGCACCCTCTGCGGACGCTGAAATGCATGTGAGAGGCTTGGATGCACACCTAGCCCAAGCCCTCTCTTCAAAGCACAAGGGGTGTGGCAGCAAGGTCAGGGTACAGCTGCCCCTTGGGGAGCCTCAAGTCCCTTTCTTAGCCTTCCTGGGCTCTCCAGCTTGCTTCTTCCCAGCAACAGCTAAACACTGGCCAGTGGTATTGCAACGTTTCTTAAAACAAGCACCTGCTATCTTCCAGGGTTCCTGCAGGCCAGGAACCCTCCTGAGTTGCAGTCATCTTAAGGCCTGACAGGGGCTGGAGGGTCTGCATCAAAGCTCGCCTGTTGGTATGGTGTGGGCCTCAGGTCTGCAGGCTGCTGGCTGGGGGTTCAGTTCCGTTTCCTGTGGGCCTCCCTACAGGGCTGCCCCCAACATGGCATCTTGCTTCCCCCTAGATCAGCGGTTCTCAACCTGTGGGTCACGACCCCGTTGGGGGTTGAACGACCCTTTCACAGGGGTCACCTAAGACCATCCTGCATATCAGATACTTACATTACGATTCATACCAGTAGCAACACTACAGTGATGAAGTAGCAACGAAAATTATTTTCTGGTTGGGGGTCACCACAACATGAGGAACTGTATTAAAGGGTCGCGGCATTAGGCAGGTTGAGAACCACTGCGCTAGAGCAAGTGATTTAAAACGGAGGCAGCAGGAGAGTGAGAGAGCACCCAGGGCAGAAGCCGCCGTCCTAGCACCTACGTCGGAGATGTACCGTGGCTTCTGCACAATGCCACCCTCACGCAGACCCACACCGGGGAGGGACTGCACGGAGGTGTGGACACCAGGCACAGACCCTGAGGCCATCTTGGAGGCTGGCTACCACGACCCCCACACACCCCTAGAAGATGCTCCAGCCCTGGCCGGTGTGGCTCAATGGGTTGAGCATCTTCCTGTGCACCAAAAGGTCTCTGATTCGATTCCCAGTCAGGGCACATGCCCAGGTTTTGGGTTTGGTACCCAGTTGGGGTGCATGAAGGAGGCAGCTGATGGACGTTTCTCTATCACATCGATGTTTCTCTCTCTCTCCCTCTTCCTTCCTCTCTCTAAAATCTATAAAAACATTTTTTTAAAAAAAGAAGATCTCACGAAATAGCTGTGGGAGGAAAGAAGGAATGCTCTCAGCAGAATGTCTGGTGTGGGCTCCAGGTCCCACGAGGAACTAACAGCCCTGACCACTGCCTCATCCCTGAAGGATCAGAAGCACAGCCAGCTTTCCCCAGCCCCCGTCGTCGTGCCCCACGACTCCCTCTTATAATCCAGCTCCGCCTCTTTCCAGCTGTGTGAACTTGGGCAAGTTCCCAAACTCACGGGCCTGCTGTGGGGATGAGAGAGATGAGCGTTTACGTGTCACAATGCTGACACACACAAGCCCTCCAAAGCGGTCCCTGTGGGCAGTGCCGTGTGGGTGCTGGTGTAAATGTGTGTGGATGCGTGTTTCTCTGTGTGATTTTCCACGAGCCGAGGCTGAGAGGAGCTGTCCAAGGTCGGTCACGTGGTCCAGACACCGGGCTTATCACTTGGGCCAGAGATGGTCACGTGCTGAGGCCTCGGTCACCCAGACAGGCGGGAGAGACTGACCGGCACTGGGGCTGCGTCCTTTTACTCTGAACAGTAGGTGTTACGCTAATGGTTCTTAAACTTTTTGCAGGGCTGGGAGGGGAGGGGAGCCGGAGTCATGGAACCTTTTGAAAGTTTACATGAAAAATCCAAATGTGTACATAAACACACACACACACACACACACACACACACACGAAGTACATATAATAAGCTCAGGACATCCATGATGGACCATCGCTTCCAAATGCTAGCACTGGACTGTAGCTCCTTAAAGGCAATGACTGGGGCTTATGTGTCCCGAACAAATGAATAAATGCATGCATGAAGGGATGAATTAAAAAAGAATGAAAGAATCACATAACTGCCAAAAAAGCCAGAATCCTGGAATTCTTGCTGGTTAGCAGCACACCTTCTCCACTTGTATAATTGCCTCCCAAAAAACTGGCTGGATTCAAAAGAACTGCATTCAAGTTTTGCCTTAGCCGCCTTGCTAACTATATGACCTTGCACTTGTCACCCAGCCTCTCTCAGCCTCATTTGCCTCATCAGGAAATGAATGTGAATTACAGAGAGTGTTTTGCAAGCTACAAAGCCTACTGAAGTGCTCCAAACACGAAGGCCTCTTATTCTGTGCGTGCAGTATCTGGATTGGCAAAAGTAATGGAATCCCCCTACCCACCTGCCCCCCAGGCTCTCCCTCAGCACAGACCTGCCTTATGGACGGACGGACGGGGAGGTTCCGGGTGGAGCAGTGTGCTCAGAGGAAGGTAAGAGCAAGCTGAGCTGCCAGGGCTTTCCTTAGCCTGTCCACAGTCAGTTGGCCAAGTTACCACACAACCAAGGCTGGGAAGGCTGGCTCCGGGCTCATTCCAGGCCTAAGGCCACAGCCTACACAAGTGGACTAGACTGCGGAGCCTGCAATCATTCAGGCAGCAAACTGAGCAGCTCTTCTAGGTCAAGGCCTGTGCTAGGTGCTGGGGTTACCATGGGAGTAAACCCACTGTGGCCCCTATTCCCTCGGAGCTGACAGTCTGATGGAAAACAGATATCAACCACCCAGAAGAAACACAGGGCGCTGTGCAGGCACATGTGTCATGGGAGGTTCTGATATGGGGCGGGGGCAGGGGTGGGGGTGAGGGGAAGCACAGGACAAATTCCCTTTAGAAGTGAGGTATGAGCTTAACCCTGAGCTCAGAGAGGCCACGGGTGGAGCGGGAAGCACTGTGGACAGAGCATGTCCCGGTGTCTGACCCAGCACACAGCAGCGTGAGAAGGAGCGGGCTGTGAGCTGCAGTCGGAGAAGTAACCAGGGATACGATACGTGGCAGGCAGAGGCTAACTCGCCCCGTTCTCTCTCGTGTGACATTTGCAAAGACGGCGGAACTGGAGTGGCAGATTTCAAACCTCTGAACAGCTGTTCGGCAGAAGGAGAGGCCTCATGAGAAACAGGGTGAGACTCAAAATGGAGTCGCTACCGTCAAGCTGCCGCATTACTGACACCGAGCAAGTTGAGGCATGAGGACAGGATTCTGTTCTTGTTTTAACTGGAAATTTTAATTTTTTAGCTTTTCAGTCCTGTCAGTGCCTGGATTTGCATCACCTCTCCAGGTGACCCTCTGGTTACCCCGATGAAGGACGAAGGAAAGCAGGTTTAGGTATCCAGACCACCTGGCACCCATTATCCAGATCGCTGGTCATCCAGAGGGTAAGAGTGAAGTCTGATTCTCCTCAAAGAACGTGCTTTTTACTGTGAGAACTCAGCCTTCTTTTCTTCTTTGGAACAAAGCCTCCAGGCTTTGTTTTGTGTTTGTTTTTAATATATTTTTATTGATTTCAGAGAGGAAGGGAGAAGGAGAGATAGAAACAGCAATGATGAGAGAGAATCATTGATCGGCTGCCCCTGCACGTCCCCTACTGGGGATTGAGCCCTCAGCCCAGGCATGTGCCCTGACCGGAACTGAACCAGTGACCTCTTGGTTCACAGGCCCATGCCCAAGCCCTGAGCCATGCAGGCCGGGCCAGGCTCTTATTTAATTCTTTGGACACTCAGAAGCCAAACGAGAGCAAATAGCCCAGCAAGTGGGTTGGAGTCAGAGAGAAAGGACTTGCTGGCCCAGACACGAGGCTGCGGGCTTGCCTTCTCCATTTCACTTGTGCCTGCAGAAAGGGGGGTGTTTGTTTGTTTGTTTGTTTGCTCATTCTCTTCTCTGTCCCCTTCCCTCTGCCCTGTTACTCCTCATCCCTGCCGCTTGGCGAGGGAGAACAGTGGACAGCTCTGTTCCAACACAAAATTCAACCAAGTACATTTTTGAACGTCTAATTGGCTTTCTAGCTGATTCATGAAGCAGGCAGCTTCCCACCTAGCAACTAGAAGGGCACTCCCAGGGCTTGTACAGACAGAGGGTTTACAAGAAGAAGGGTGGGGCAAGGGAGCTTTTAGCACAGTGGTCCTCAACCTTCCTAATGCCGCGACCCTCTCATACAGTTCCTCATGTTGTGGTGACCCCCAACTGTAAAATTATTTTCGTGGCTACTTCGTAACTGTAATGTTGCTACTGTTATGAATTGTCATGTAAATATCTGATATGCAGGATGTATTTTCATTGTTACAAATTGAACATAATTAAAGCATAGTGATTAATCACAAAAACAATATGTAATTATATATGTGTTTTCCGATGGTCTTAGGCAACCCCAAAGGGGTCACGACCCACAGGTTGAGAACCGCTGTTTTAGCAAAAGAAGAGAAAGGATTATCTTCTGGTTGGAACCTCTTTTTCTTGTGGGGAAGAGAAAGGGAAGGGTTTTCGTCCTACGGATTGCCTCTTCTTTCTGTGGAGGGTGGAGGGGACTCAGGTGACAGATTACCTTCCTGGCGCCTGTCCAGGAAATTCCAGACTGGCTGATGACGATTACATTTCTGGGAAAGGTTGGAACTGCGATTAGGTCCGGTATGAGGTCATTTTGGGGCCTGTGGTTTTCTCTTTAACAGCTATGGCCGCGGAAGTCTGTTGTACGGGACAGGGCTGGGACTGGGGACAGCAGGGAGGGACAGATGCAGGTGAGGTTGTCCTCACTGTCCTGGGTGAGCCCTACAGGGGAAAGCAAGGCTTACAGAGGATGCTCCTTCAGGGGGAAGCAGCACTAAAAGCACCCTGGCTCCAGATGAGTGGGGAACCATCCCTATAAACATATTTTGGATTAAAAAAAAAAATCTGGACATTTCAAAGGCAGGACATGTGATGATCTGATTAAAACTGTAGGTGTGAAAAAAAAAAAACACAATGATGAAAAAAGGGGTGGGGGGAGGAGCTCTGCAACTTCCTAGCTCTGGGATCTTGGACCAATCACATTGCCACCTTGTGCCTCATTATTCTCACCTGTAAAATGGGAGAACTAATCGATCGCAGGATTACTGAGAATGAAGAGAGCGGAGCCTTTTGGAACACTGCCTGGCACTCAGGAGGTGACTGTAGTCTAGGAAGGAGACAGACACCTGGAAAGGGATTTGTTCAGCCTTGGCCTCCACACAATGCCTTACACCCAGAGCACCCTACAGCAGACCTTGCAGAACTCCCTAAAAGCGGACCCCACCCCACCCCACCCCGTGGCCTTCTCCACTGGGCCTACCCGCACCAGCCACCAGGTCACCGAAGGCCCTTTCTCTTCTGCAGACAGAAGTGGAGACTTCAACATCTGGGCTGACTGCCACTTGCTACACAGCACCCTTGGGCAAGCTGCTTTCTCAATGTCCCCAAGCTTCTGCTTTCTCACTTGTAAAAACAGAAACACCAAACCCACCCACTAGGGTTGCTGTGGGGACTGTGCTGGGCACCCGGTTGGTCCTTCCTCCAGTGGACAGATGTGTGCAGACCTGCCCCTCCCTCTCACCCTTGCCCTGCCCATCACCACCAAGCTGACTGGAGAGCAAGAGCCACCACCTTCCTGGGGTCCTGGCCTCCCTGGCTCTAACCCAAACCTTGAACCAGAGTCACACCTTCTGTGAAGACCAGCCGGAGAGCCCCATCCCTGGCTGCCCGAGTCAGGGTTCGGCAGGAACTTCTGTCCCTGTCACAGCTCCCTGCCAGAGTGACTGACCTGAGTCCTAAAGTGACCCCCACAGGAGCAGACATCGGCAGCCTGAGCACTAGGCAAAGGCCTCCGCCTGCGGGGGGCTGGGATGGGGTAGGAGGTGGGATCCCCACCCCATTTCTGTCTCCATCGTTAGGCATGTGGTTGATCATTCAACTTCCTCACTGGCACAGTGAAAGGGGGATATGTGAAGATAGATAGATAGGGGTAGGGAGTGGCTAGGGTCAAGCGGCTGACCTGTGGCAGGGCCACAGTCCAGTCCCAGCCTGGAGGGCAGAGCCCTCCTTGCATATTTAAGCCTGACCTTGTAGCCCTCCCTAATTCCTTCCTAAGAAGCTAATGGGCTATGGGAGGTGCAGCAAGTGTTGCCAAAACAAGAACCTTTGTATACATGCTAATCTACCCTTGTTTTAATCAGACTATAAAATAAAGCATCTGCCCTAGCTGGTTTGGCTCAGTGGATAGAGCGTCAGCCTTGGGGACTGAAGGGTCCCAGGTTCGATTCCGGTTAAGGGCATGTGCCTTAGTTGCAGGCACCTCCCCAGTAGGGGGTGTGCAGGAGAAAGCTGATCGATGTTTCTAACTCTCTATCCCTCTCCCTTCCTCTCTGTAAAAAATCAATAAAATATATTTTTAAAAAATAAAATAAAATAAAGCATCTGCTTGCAGGCTGGGTCTTCTGTGTCCTCATCCAGGCATGGGAGATCCACCGAGCCGCAGCTGTATTCTCTTTGTCTGTCTTCTTTAATCCTTCACCGCCCCTCCTCAGGTTCACCCTTGGCCGTGCTGGCGCGGCACAGATAGGATTGTGTCCTGGAAGAACTGGGGGTACTCCCACAGAAGCCTTTCCCCACAGTTCCTGAGGACTTCAGTGTTCCCATCGCTGGAGGCAGAGTTGAGCAGTAAGAACTCACTCACCATGGGTGGCAACAAAGTCATCGGCCCCACCGGTTCCCCACCCGATCAGCGACTTTGGAAACAAGGTGAAAATGGCTGCTAATTGCATCCAAGCCTCAGCATTTGAATCTAGTGGGGGTGAAGGGGGGGAGGGGAGGATGACCCTGGGCAAGTCATTTGATCTGAATCTCATTTCCCTGTTGTAAAACGGGAATGGTCCGGGGAGTGACTCATTAGTGTGAAGATGAAATGGAAAGCAGCAGCAGATTGTTTTATTATTATTATTCAACAAATATCCAAGACCTACTGTGTGCAGGGTCTATATGCTAGGGACTAGGAGGACATTAATAAATAAAACACCCCGGCCGGTGTGATGGTTGCACGTCGTCCCATGCACCGAGAAGTTACCAATTCGATGTTCTGCTCTCACAGCCATCTTTCTCTTTCCCTCTCCCTTCCCCTCTTTCTAAAAACCCTTCCTCTCTCTCTCAAAATCAATAAGCCTGGCCAGCATGGCTCAGTGGTTGAGTGTCGACCTATGAACCAGGAGGTCGTGGTTTGATTCCCCGTCAGGACCCATGCCTGGGTTGTGGGCTCAATCCCCAAGTGAGGGTGTGCAGGAGGCAGCCAATCAATGATTCTCTCTCACCACTGATGATATTTCTTTCTTTCTCTCTCTCTCTCTCTCTCTCTCTCTCTCTCTCTCTCTCTCTCTCTCTCCTCCCTTCCTCTCTGAAATGAATTAAAAAAATTAATTTAAAAATCAATTTAAAAATAAATAAATAAAACATGCTCTCCACCCTCGTGTTGCTTACACCCTGGTAGGGGTGACATTGATTGTGAGGGATGGCGTAGGTAACAGTGAAGGCAACCAGCTTGGAAGCCCAGCTCTATCATTTACCAGCGGGGTGACCCTGAGTCACCTCAATTCTCTGTGCCTTCATTTCTCAACAATAAAATGAGCCATACACCCAAGTCATAGGATGTGAGGATTACATGAGTGGATACATGGGAAAATACCGTATGTATAGCACCTACCATGTGCTCCGGCAGCACACACATGACGAGTGCACCAAAAGGAGCTGTGGGATTACTGGGCAAGAGATGATGTCGAGGCCGAGCGACACCAGCAAATGGGACAGGCACGTTCTGAAGAGGGTGGTCCCCGGGGGAGAGCAGGGTGTACTGGGAGCTGGAGGAAAGGGTGAGGGGTAAAGACAGGGCTCAGAGGAAGTGAACCAGCCAGTGTTTCAGCGGCTGGGACCCTGGAGTTGCTGTCAAGGGTTTGAAGGATCAGGTTGGCAGCTTTAAAGCACTTGTTCCCCTTTGTGTGTGTGGAAACGAGACAGATTAGTAAATCCTATCTTCCCTGAACCCAGAGGAGACGGCAGAAATCCAAGTAGCGCTACTGCCAACCACACCCAAGGACAGATGAAGAGAACGAACCTCATTTTAGTACATCGGCATAAAGCTGGTGACCATTCTGTAGAGATGCTCCCTAAGACCTTCCCTGAACGCCCAGCCTTTAAAACCCCTCAAAAAGAGGGTCTTGCCTCCAGCTCTACCTTCCAGGGGCACGCCAGCACCTTCCTCCTCCCCCCCTCCCCCTCCTCCTCCTCCTCCCCCCCACCCCCCACCCCTCCCGGCAGGCATGCATCTACTAACTCTAATAGTCCCAGCAGCCTTGCAATCAGGGCTGCAATGGGCAGCGGCAGTTCATCCCCTGAGAACCCCCCGCACTTGTCCCCAAGGCCCCCTTTTCTCCCTTTGGTGAGTCAACGCAGACCAGCCTAGAACCATTTCCCAGCCCTCCTTGTCTCGCTGCCCCCAGCTTTAATAACTGTCCTCTAGAGTCACCCAGACTCGCGCTAAGAAATGTTTCCTGCACGAAGTCAAGAACCCACACACGACCGTCTGGCCCTAGGCAGACCCGCTCAGGGCCAGGTACCCTTTCCAGCAACAGAACTATGGCACACATGTGCCCTGTTCATGACCGTAGCCCCCGCCCCTGGCACGGAGATCAGGGCAACTCCCTGCAGACCCTCAGTTCCTCTGGTTTCCAGCCCCATGGCTTTCAGATCGCTTGGGGCCTTTAACTTTGCTGGCTGTCTTCAAGGAGTGGAGCAGGGGAGACGGAGGGAGGACTGACGGTAGAACCGGGCTTGGGGCACCTGCGTGCTCCCCACTCACATAGCCCCTTTGTGATCCCATGAGTCGGGTGTGCATGGACTTGAACGCAGGCAAAGATTTCCCCTGAGGGCTGTGAACGTTCAGCCACGAGTGCGGCGACCAAGTCCGGCGCCCTGTTCGCAGTACGTTCGCAATAACTATAAGCTTCACCTCTTTCCTCTCGAAACAGGATCTTCGCTCCTCGCCACCGGCTGGGAGGGCAGAAGGCGGGTGGGGGGAGGCGGCTGGGAGCAGACTCTGAGGAAGCAAAGAAGGTGGGTGTTTCGGTTGCAGCAGCCCTGGCCAAGGGCACGCTATTCGGTCCGCAGGCCCCCCTCTCCGTAACCTGCAGCCGGGGAAGGGTCCCCAGGACCGGGATGGGGCGCCGTGACTCCGCCCCGGGGCAGAGGGCCGCTCGCTGCGCGCACGTGGGAGAGGAACACGGGAGCTGCGGCGCTGGAGGTGGGGGTGCATGCCTGCTCATCTCCGGGATCCCCGCCCTGGGCGGAGTAGCAAGCCCGCAGCCTTGGCACCCCAGGGCATGGGGGCGGGGCTTACGCAGGACCGTGCGTCCACTCCCACGAGGGTGCCCCCACCCACGTCCCTACCCTTCCCCGCGGCACCCAATCCCACCCGAGCGGGCGCTCCCGGAGCCTCCGGGGCAGCCGCGGGGCGTGGCCCGCCCCTTTTCATGTGCGCCGGCGCCGCTGTGATTGGACGGCCGCTTGTGACGTGCGGGGACTGCGGTGGCCCGGGCGCTGCGGCAGCCGCAGAGCCAGCGCGGCTCGGGCTCCGGCTCCCGGGCATTTAAAGGGGACGCGCGGCGGCCCGGGCTGGGGGGATGGAAGGCAGGTGGAGGGGGCGGCCCAGACGCACATCACCCACGGCCCCTCCGGACCGGAGGCACTCGTGAGCCGCAGCCCAGAAACCCGAGGGTGGATGAGACACCGCGTCCCCTCCAGCTCCCGCAAGCACCCCCAGCTCCATCCTGCGCCCCAATACCGCCGCGAGCCCCTCTCTCCACTCTCTGCGCTTCAAACTCAGCCGGGACAGACTTCCGCCGCCGCCGCCGCTCCGCACGTGAGTCCTGGGTTCCCCGCGGTCGGGGAGGGCTGGGGTCCGAGGGCGGAGTGGGGGCCGTGTAGAGTTTGAGGGCGCTCCTGCACGCGGGTGTCAGTGGGGGAGCCCCTGGAACAGAGGAACGCGTCCCCCTGCCTCCTGCCCCAGGAACGTGCTGTGATGCCCGGGTGTATCCGCCGTCCCGACTCGGTCAAAGCGAAAGAATCGGTGCCCCCTTGCTCCCCGCCGTCCGCTGGCCCCCTCAGCTCCCTGAGCTGCGCACCCTCCGCCCCGCATTGGAGGGAAAAGCCCGCCAGCTGGGGGGGTGCCAGAGTGCCTGCCTTGCAGCCACCTCTAAAAATATCTACACCCCCCCCCCTTCCACCCGGCAGCTGCCACCTCCCTGTCCAAGGAGGATCCCTCCCGCAGGGCAAGCCCAGAGGTGATTCCAGGTCCCGAGTCTTCACCGGCACCAGGGTCCGGCTCAGCGCCTGCAGCCAGTAGGGCAGGGAGCTCCTAGTCCAAGGGGGGCTCCAGGGCAACAAGGGAAGCTCTGGCTGCAATTTTAATATATGTGACTTTTATTGATGTTTAGAGAGGAAGGGAGAGGGTTCAACAGAGACATCAATGAGAAACATCATCTATTGGCTGCCTTCTGCACGCCCCCTACTGGGGATCCAGCGGACAACCCAGGCACGTGCTGGGCACAGGAATCTAACCAGTGATCTTTTGGTGCATGGGTCTGCGCTCAACCACTGAGCCACACTAGCCCGGCATCAGGCTGCGATTTTGTTGTTGTTCATCCTGACCCAAGGATTTTTAGACAGTGGGAGGGGGAGAGGCACCGTGAGAGAAACATCGATGTGAGAGAGACACACTGATTGGTTGCCTCCCACATGGGCAACTGAGGCACGTGCCCTTGACCAGAATCCAACCGAGGACCTTCAGTCCCCAGGCCTGTGCTCCATCCACTGAGCCAAACCGGCTAGGGCTGGCAATTTTAAATGCAAGTGGCACCAGAGACCCTGAGTTCCAATCCTGATTCTGATTCTGTGTGGCCCCAGATGTTCGCTTGACCCCTTTTGGCCTGTTTTTCCCATTTGCTGCTGGTGGCAGTGAGGTTGGGAGTGCTGTCGGGGGGAGGAAAAGAATCCCAGCCTAGTGCCTGTATCAATCTAGTGGTTGATACAAGGAGACCTGATCTTTGTTGTTGTTGTTAATCCGAATCTGATTTCTAGTGATTAATACAGGGAGACCAGATCTTTGTTGTTGTCAATCCTCACCTGAGGATATTTCTCCACTGGTTTTTACGGAGAGTGGAAGAGAGATGGAAAGACAGAGAGAAATATCGATGTGACAGGAACACGTCGACTGGTTGCCTCCTGCACAAGCCCTGACCAGGGTGCCAGGGAGGAGCCTGCAACCAAGGTACGTGTCTTTGAGAGGAATCGAACCTGGGACCCTTAGATCCGCAGGCCAACGCTCTATCCGCTAAGCCAAACCAGCTAGGGCTCCATTTTTTTTTAAATATATTTTTTTATTGGTTTCAGAGAGGAAGGGAGAGGGGGAGAGATAGAAACTTCAGTGATGAGAGAGAACCATTGATCGGCTGCCTTTTGCACCCTTGACGGGAATCGAACCTGGGACCCTTCAGTCCGAAGGCCAACGCTCTATCCACTGAGCCAGATCAGCTAGGGCCAGACACCACTTTTAGCTGGGACTAGTTATGGACTTCCTGTCACCCCAAAGAAACCTTTCTCTCCTCTCTCTGTTCTAGCCTGCCGGAGAAGCTCAGAGATCCTTGCCCCTTTTATTTGAGGACCTCTTTTGGACGACACAAAATGATTTGATCATTCAGGACAAAACTGCTCTAGAGGTGAGTCATTTGTGAACATCATGGGAACCAGGTTGCAGTGGGGCCCCTCTGACTCCTGTGGGGCCGGGGACTAAAAGAAACAAGGACAGAAGTAATACATTTTTAACCGATTTCCCTAAATACTATTATTCGTATATGCAAAAAAGTAACTGTCTTTTGCTGTAAGAGTTTTGAGGATGATTAGATCAGTAGCATGCTCCACCAAACTAGAAAAAGATAAAGAAATGAAGGCAAAGTAAGGAGACCCTTTTCTATGGGATAAAAGTATTAGCCGGGATTCTGGAAGCCGGAACTCCCTCTAGATAAGGCCTAGGAGAGCCCTCCCACCCTCCAAAACCTGTCAGTTCCTTGTCCCTGTACCTCCCTCCCCTTCTCTCCCATCATCTCCTCCCCCGACCCCCTCCCTCTTTTGCCCACTGCCTCTCCCGATTCCTAGATGAAAAGTTCTTAGAGAAAAGGCTGATACCCACATCCCTTGACCGAAAGGGTTTCATGCATGTGTGGCCTAGTGGAGAGGGATGGGGGGCCCGCCCTCTGACCGGAGCCCTGCTCCTGGGATGTCCCAGTCTGTGTTTTGGGAGGGAAATAGCTTCTCCCTGCTATCCTGGGATGGTCTGGGGCCGTGGTCGGCAAACTGCGGCTCGCCAGCCACATGCGGCTCTTTGGCCCCTTGAGTGTGGCTCTTCCTAAGCCTTAGGAGTACCCTAATTAAGTTAATAACAATGTACCTACCTATAGAGTTTCAGTTTAAAAAATTTGGCTCTCAAAAGAAATTTCAATCGTTGTGCTGTTGATATTTGGCTCTGTTGACTAATGGGCTTGCCGACCACTCGTCTGGGGAGAGCATCACCTTGACAGAGGTGTTTCCAGTGTCACTCACTGTCACCACCAGAGGGCAGCAGCCAGCCAGACCTTTGCTCCTGGTCTCGTCTTCCTGGCTCTCAATGTCTTTCCAGATCTGCCCCAGATGCCTCTGGTCTCTTATTCAACCCCAGGGTGGAGGGGGCCAGGGGTAGAGAAGGGCACTGGGAGCCGCAGGTGGTGTCCTTTATAGCCGCGTTGGTAAAGGCCTGTCCCCAAAGCCACATAGCAAAGTCCAGCAGAAATGTC
The DNA here is from genome assembly GCF_964212035.1 of Myotis nattereri. Classification (NCBI taxonomy): domain Eukaryota; kingdom Metazoa; phylum Chordata; class Mammalia; order Chiroptera; family Vespertilionidae; genus Myotis; species Myotis nattereri. The sequence goes on from NC_138091.1 coordinate 45,904,666, forward strand.
AATCTGACTCTCCAGTCCCAGATCACCTGTGGTGCCGGGGGTCCCTGCCCCGCAGCTGTGGTACAATGAGCCTGATCACCTTCCCCTACCCTTGCGAGGACAAGAGTGTGGAAGGGAGGGAGAGAGAGAGACAGACATAATCTACTGCCTCCCACCCTCGCTGTGACCAGGGCCAGGGATGGAACCTGCAACCCAGGTGCATGCCCTTCACCGTGAATCGAACCCTCGACCATTTGGTGTGGGGTGCTGATGCTCTAACCACGGAGCCACACCAGCGAGGGCTCAGATCTGGTTTTGAATCTGTCTGCCGTTTACAGTGGTGACCTTTGAGCAAGTCAGTTCCCCTCTCTGGGTCTCCAACTCTGTCATCTGTAACCTCTCCAGCATCCTAGTGGATCGCTAAGGGGATGCCTACCCAGGGCTTTGTGCGCTGCAAGCACTGCCCAGCTGAGGGGTTGTTTTTACTGAGCTCCTGGGAGTGGTTCCTAGGGCCCAGCAGCGGGGCTAAGGCCTGGTAGCATCAGCGGTGGGAACAAAGCCAGCTGAGTGGGCGCCCTCCAACGGACCTTGTGTGGTTGTCAGGAGCTCTGGACGACGGCTAGAGCCCAGCAGTCCCTGCAGGTGGTGCTGGGGTGGTGCACCAACAATGAGCGGGTGTTTTCCGGTTGCTGGCCTCCGATGCCTGTCTAGGGTAAGTGGGTCCCTCTAGAGGTCTCTTAGGGTAAGGCCTCAAATTCCATGTTTCCACCCTGGGGTGGCAGGGACCCTATCTAGCCTCTTTTAGGCTTGCCCTCACCTCTACTGGGCCTCTAATCCCTAGAAGCTTCCATCCCAGGTGAGGGTCCTAATGCTTTACATCCTCAACTTCAGAGAGCCTGGGCCACGGAGACTCCCGCGTGGATGGTGCCGAGACCAGTGGGTGACTCTAGGGCAGCGGTTCTCAACCTGTGGGTCGCGACCCCCTTGGGGGTCAAACGACCCTTTCACAGGGGTCGCCTAAGACCATCGGAAAACACATATATAATTACATATTGTTTTGTGATTCATCACTATGCTTTAATTATGTTCAATTTGTAACAATGAAATTGGGGGTCACCACAACATGAGGAACTGCATTAAAGGGTCGCGGCTTTAGGAAGGTTGAGAACCACTGGTCTAGGATGAGGTCCAAGGGACAGTTACGTTAGGGAGGCAACAGGCCAAGTTCAAATCCCAGCTCTGAAGTTAGGAGCCTGGACCGCTGTTTCACAAGGTATGCCAGGCCGTAAACATCACAGAAATATGAGGGCGTTCGGAAGACACCAGAAAGAGGAGAGCTTTCATCTGGACTAATTGGGTGGAGGCTGGAAGGGGGGAAGGGAGGCAGTGCAGTATGTAGTGAGCTTTGCATGACTTGCTCACCCTGCCCCTCCATCCATCCAGCTGTTGGCAGGCAGAGGCGGCAGGGACTGGCTGCCGAGGGCTTCTGCCTCCGTTTGCTTGCCTTTCTTTGTGCCTCACACTTGCCCTGTTGTCTCCATTCCCTCCAAGGTCTCCACTTCCTGGAGCTCCTCACCCCCACTCTGTCTTCCCGTCCAGTCTGTCTCCACGCTCCCCCATCATTACTTCCTCCTAGGCCCTCTTTCCCCACCGCTGTCTCATACCGTCCCCCACCCCCCCACCCACCCCGTCCCCACTACCTTCTTCACCTTTTCAGCCACTGCTGCTCTCTTTCCTCTCCCTTACCTGCCTCAGGTATGCCGTGGCCTGGCGCGGGAGGCTCCTACCTCCCCAAGCCCCATTGCTTCTGCTGCTCGCTCGCTTCGGACTCTGGCACGAGCCCCACCCGCTGACACGGTCCTTCTGGGGAATTGGCAAGTGACTAGTGATGAGCTGTCAGCACAGGCCCCTAAAACTCCCTGGAAAAGCTGAGTCCCATCCCTGGACCCCTGCCCAGAGCCATCTGGCTGGAAGCGGCTCCCAGAGAGCCTCCCTGGGCCTTGAGCCTCTACCCAGCTGGTTATTCTGAGCTCAAACCCAGCTCCCTGGCCTGTGCCCAGGCCCAGCACCTACTCTCCAGGCCTGAGGTCTGGCACTCGCGGTCCACGTGCTTTGCATAGTGTCAACTCGTCTGCCCTGGAGACAAGCTCCTTATTGTCCACCACCGTCCACAGCCATCGGCCCAGGGGGGATTGTGGAGGCTGTTCTCTTTGAGTGAATGGGTGGTTTCCCTGTCGCTGGAAAGGAGTGGAGTCCCCTCCACCCTCCCTGTATCCATCCCAACAATTGGGGTCAGAAGTTTCTAGAAAGTCTAGTCCAGAAACGTCCCCAAAGGGTGTCCCCTCCTTTCCGCTGCCCCATGTTAAGTCCCAATGGCCCCGGATGAGAGTAGCAGCAAGAGGTGCCAAGGAAGCCCTCCTGGGCTCAGGAGGAGGCTGGTCCTCTGAGGATAAATCCCAGCGCGGTCAACTTAGAGGTGCCCAGGGGGCGGGCAGGGAGCTGGGGTGGGGCCGCGGCGTTGGGTGCTCCCCGGCTTAACCAGCCTTGGGTCCTCCTCAGGTCTTGGATGTGCCAGCGCCTCTGGCCGCGGCCCGCTAACCAGCCTCTCCCGGGTCGGCGCCCGCCGCGCCCGCTCTCGCTTGCTCCCTCCTCCTGCTGCTCTTCCTCCCCCTGCTCCCAGGACGGCGGGATGGCGGTGCAGGGCGCGCCGCGCTTCCTCCTGACCTTCGATTTTGACGAGACCATCGTGGACGAAAACAGCGACGACTCGATCGTGCGCGCCGCGCCGGGCCAGCGGCTGCCGGAGAGCCTGCGCGCCACCTACCGCGAGGGCTTCTACAACGAGTACATGCAGCGGGTCTTCCAGTACCTGGGCGAGCAGGGCGTGCGGCCGCGGGACCTGCGCGCCGTCTACGAGGCCATCCCCCTGTCCCCGGGCATGGGCGACCTGCTGCAGTTCGTGGCCAAGCAGGGAGCCTGCTTCGAGGTGATCCTCATCTCGGATGCCAACACCTTCGGCGTGGAGAGCGCGCTGCGCGCCGCCGGCCACCTGGGCCTGTTCCGCCGCATCCTCAGCAACCCGTCGGGGCCCGACGCGCGGGGGCTGCTGGCGCTGCGGCCCTTCCACGCGCACAGCTGCGCGCGGTGCCCCAGCAACATGTGCAAGCACAAGGTGCTCAGCGACTACCTGCGCGAGCGGGCCCAGGACGGCGTGCACTTCGAGCGCCTCTTCTACGTGGGCGACGGCGCCAATGACTTCTGCCCCATGGGGCTGCTGGCCGGCGGCGACGTGGCCTTCCCGCGCCGCGGCTACCCCATGCACCGCCTGATCCAGGAGGCGCAGAAGGCCGAGCCCAGCTCGTTCCGCGCCACCGTGGTGCCCTGGGAGACCGCCCACGACGTGCGCCTCCATCTGCAGCAGGTGCTGAAGGCGTGCTGAGACGGCGGCCAGCAGGGGGCGCCCCGACCCGGAGTGAGGAAGGGAGATCGGGAAAGACCGTCTAGTTTTTTAACTTCCTTTCCCTTTCGCTTTGGTGTGGAATTTCTAGAATTCCAGGCCCGTCCATGCGGGGGCTGAAGGAGGGAGTTCAGAGCCAATCCGAACTATCCATGCAGTTAAACCAGCGCGGCCGCCCCCCTCAGAGCCACAGCAAACAGTTACATTCTGGACGGTGGCCCAACCCGGGTGACGCGCATTCCTGGGAAGGCAGCAGCGTTTCCTAAAAGCTTGTCCTCCGAACTGGGAGGAAGAGGTGCCCTTGTGCGCGAGAGAACTTTAACGGCTGCCTGGCCCGTAACTTCCCTTCTTCCAGGCTTAGGTCAGGGAGGAATCCTCCCGCATCGACGCCCCGCGGAGAGAGGAAGCTTTCTGCCCACGGCCCCAGGCCTAGATTTCGCTTCACCTACCGCGATGCCACACTACATCCCTTTTCTGGCCTCCCTTCCCCGCCCATCCGGCCAGCAACCCCAAAGGAAGAAAAGCCAGACGGAACAGTCGCCTCCTGGTGGTGGAACGAGGTAGCACACTGTCTGGCTTGGGTCGGACCAGCCAGGAACCTCGCAGCGGTGCCTCGGTGTCTTCTCGTACCCCAGCCTCGTCTATGCAACAAGACCAGGGACAACCAAAGTCACCCCCGTGGGCTGGGCCCTCTGCGGCCCCCTCCTCTCCTATGGAACAGAAAGCCATGATGTTTTAAAGCAGAGCCAGCGAAACCCAAGCCCCTGCTCTTCGGTGTTTTAGAGCTATTAAAGCAGGTGAAGGGGGAGAGTCGACAGGTCTCTGGTACTGCATCGGAGGGGTGAGGGTGAGGGTCAGGTGGTCTCTGCTCTTAGGGAGCCCCACTTATGTGAGGGATTGGTCCCCACTTTCCGCGGAGGGCCCCGCTTGAGGCACCAAGACTGAATACACAGCAGGCAAAAGAACAGCATGGGGCCATCTGCAGAGGGCACCAGGGGCGCCAGTAGAGAGGGCCCTTAGTGAAGGTGGAGAGGTGAGACAGACTTGCTAGGAGCAGGCAGAGGGGGCTCAATAACTAGGAGCCTTAGAACTGAAATGCCTTTTAGTCCCTTCTCTCTGCCCCCCCAGCCCAGCCCTCCAGGGCAGCCATCAGGAGTTCATCAGAGTTTTATTCAAAGTTGCCACTTGCAGCTGGAGACCCCACCCTCCATGGGATAGGGGTCCTCTGTGTGGACAACTCCTCGGCTTCCAGCTCTTCCCGGTCTGCAGCAGACCTCTGGGTACCTCCTCTAGTCCAGTCTTGCTTGGTCTTGGAACTGGCTTTTGCCTGGGCCCCGAGGTTCACGCAGAGAAGAGCCCCCGGTCGTCTGTCAGCAGCCGGGGACCACGTAGTTACCCGGGAAGAATCCGGTCCCCTCCGCGGTGACACCCTCACACCAGCCATCGGAGTGGCGGCGGGTGATGCAGATGACAGTGCCCTCGGAGAAGGAGAGCTCGTTGTCCTTCTGGCCAGTGTACGGGTACAGTGTCACCACTGCAGGGCGGAGGAGGGGGCGCCATGAGAAGTGCCTCCTGCCCAGCCATGGAGATACAGGGGCCTGCATGATTCCGGGGAGCATGTAGGGGAGAAGGGTGCAAGCTGTGGGGCAAGAGGTGCCTTCTCCCAAGCCCTGGGGACCGAACCCTTCCCCAGCTCAGTTAAACAATCGCAGGCCAGCTGCTGTCTTCCCTGCTTGGTTCTGAACGACTGGGTAAACATTTGCTCAGGTCACCAGGAAATGGGGGGGTGGGGCGGGGGTTGACAGTAGGCCCAGAATGCATCTGGGGTGGAATGGGAACCCTGGTGGTGGGACCTGGGGTCCTTCAGGCCCGGAAAGGTGCCTACCTTTCTCCAAGTATGAAGCGGGGACCCAGCTGGGCTCTTCTGGCCCAAAGCCTGGTGGAGGTGGAGGTGGTAGTTCCAGTTCATCTACGTCCAGGATGGGAGGAGGGGGCAGGTCCAGGGGCGGGGGCAGCTCTGGGGCTGGGAGGGAAAACAAAGTCTGCCCTGTGCACAGGGAACCCCCTCCACTCACCCCAGGAAACTGCTGTTCAAGAGGAGGGCACCGGATCTGCCCATTTTATGAAATCTTCCTCCAGCCCTTGCCCAGCCTGGTCCTCCCACAATGCCGCCAGCGCGGAGTAGGTGCCTAGTAAACACTGAACCTTTGGACAATGTAGGGTAGTCAGACTGCCGCTTAGCTGGGTAACCATTGGGCACGTGACCTAACCTTTCATCCTCAGCCTCGTCTGTTAAATGGGGGTGTGAAGATCCTCTCAGGGTTAGATTTAAGCGGGAAAATGGATGAGAAGCTTCGACCCCACCACCTGGTATAAAGCAGGCCCTAAGTTGTTAGTTCGCCTTTCTCCTTTCACTGAGGTGGGCGGGTTAGACCCAAGAGGGCTGGGGAGGGGTACGGGGGGTGAGACAGGGACCCCACAGTGGAGCTAGGAGGAGAGGGCGGAGCCCCTTACCTGGAGGGGGCAGGGACAGTTCCTCCAGCGGAGGGGGCAGCAGGTCGATGTCCGAAGCTGGCGGAGGGGGTGGGGCCATGGAGCTGGGAAGAGGAGGGGGCGGGGGTGCTGCCTGCCCCTTGATCGTGGAGGCCCCACAGACACCTTCGGCACTGCTGGAGGTCAGGGGAAGCAGGGGCGTTTAGTTTGGGGGACCCCTTCCCCACCGGGCCCCGCCCCTGTGACCCATCGTGACAGCTGGCAGGAGGCCCCTCAACTCCCACCACAACCACTCGCGGCTTGGGCCTGGGGGGCTCACCCAGCCGAGGCCAGGGAAGAGGCAGAAGAGGCTGCGGAGAGTTTGCCGTCGGGCACCACGGGGAGCTGCACGGGCTCCGGGATCCTGGGCGCGCGCCTGGGGGTGGGAGGGGGAGGGTGCGGTCAGGTGCGGGGAGGGGGCGGCGGCGGAGGAGGAAGTTGGGCGGGGAGGGGAGGGGAGGGGAGGGGAGGGGATCATGTGAGGCCGGTTTGGGTCTCGGCGGGCGTGGCCTCACCCCAGGGTCGCAGAGGTGGGTGTGGCGGGCGCCTTGATGCTCTTTCGAGACAGGGTCCCGGTCCTCGACAGCTGCGTGCTCAGGTCCTGCGGGGAGCCGGGGCTGGGCTGACGCTGAGTCCCCCGCCCCCCTCCAGCTCCCCCATCCCCCCGGGGAGAGAGAAGGGGGGGAGGGGCGGACAGGGACTGGGAGGAAGAGCGAGGCCCTAAGTTCCCACTTCCACTTCCCAGCCCCGCCGCCCGCCGCACCCCGTCTTGCTCACAGCCTGGGCGCCAAGTCTGCCGCGGCCCCGCGGAAACTCAGCGCAGACAGTCTGAAGGCCACTTCCTCTGCGCGGCCTCCGCGGCTGCGGGCCCCCTCCCCCCTCCCCCCTCCCCCCTCCCACGGCATCTCGGCGCCCAGTCGGGTGGCTCCTGACTCCCACCCCGGCCTCGGCGTGGGGAAGCGGGGGGGCCGTCACGCTTAGGAAAGTCCCACCTGGCAGGCCTGTGGCCCTGGCTCTGGGGGTTCAGGGCAGAGAGGAGCAGAACATACACCATAGAGTGGGGTGTACCCATGACAAGGTGCAAGCCCGCGCAAGAGAGCCCCTCTATGGTGATAGGGTTTCCCCAGGAGAGGGGCCACAGGGAGTGACACCCTCTTCTCTACCTCACTGGGGTCAAGACACAGGGACTTAGCCGAAATCCTAAAGCATTTAAGCTGGACAGCGGGAAGAACTCACAGGTGGGAGGCCTGGTGCCTGCGGGGGAGATTTCGTTCCCCCCTTTTTGAGGGAAAGGTATGTTAAGGATATGGGAGGAGGAGGAGGGGCCGTTTAGGTACAGAGGGGCTTTCATCTAACCTGGAACGTTGGAGTGTGGGGCCAGGAATTGATAGAACGGGGCGCGGGGGGAGGGGTGTCCTCGCCCCCCTCTCAGTAGATGGGCCCAGAAGAAAATGCCAGAGTCCTGCTCCCCTGTCTTCACCATGTCCCCTTAGAGTGTCTGCATGCCTGCCCCTTCTCCCCCAGCAGTAGCTCTGGGGCGACTTCTCAGTGCTGTGACCTCAAACCCCCAGACAGAGGAAGTTGCTGTTCTCATGCGGCCGGGGAGCCATTCTCATGCACACCCCGACAACCGCCCTTCCTCCTCTTGCCCTTCACACACGCCAGCACCGCGGCTCAAATGTCAGTCTCAGCAGATCATCTGGGCACAGGGCGAAGGCCGGTCATGGAGGTTTTTAAGGAGGGGGTTGGCTTCAGGAAGTGGGGACAGGAACATGGATGTGGAAGAGAAAGTGAGGGGGGGAGGTGGTGGAGAAAGAGGAGGGGCCCTGTCTCTACCTTGATCCCATGGCCAATGTCATCCAGGCAACCGAAGTTGAGGGGTTTCCTGAAGTAGGGCGTCAGGGGAGGTAGGCTCTTGGGGGCGATGACTTTCTGGCTGGGGTGCAGCCGCTGGACAGTGGCTAAGGTGCCGATCTCCCTCCGGGCCACCTTCTCCATGTGCATGCTCACCATCTGTGTGACAGGGTTTGAGGTGACAGTGGGGTGGGGGGGCTCTACAGCACCCTTCCCCTTAAGGGAGGAAGAGGCTAGCGACTTTGGGGTGGGGGTAGGGAAGTGGGGAGGTCCAGAGAAAGAGTGAGCTGTGTCCCCAAGGACACACAGCATTTGGAAAGAGTTGCCCTGGGAGGATGGAGCCCCTTTGGAGCAACTTCCTGGTGGAAGAGAATGGGGGTTATTATTAGCTGAGCAGGAACCAGAGGAAAAGAGAAAACCGCATCCCTGGGGATGTCGGGCAGAGAACGGGCTGGCTTGGGAGCAAAGAGGGAGAACGCGGAGGTGGCTGAGAGTTGTGGCAGGGTCAGCTCTCCCTTCTGAGGGACAAATAAGTGAATTAATTTCTCTTGGGATGTTTTGTGGAGGAACTCCCCTCTGCCGGGATGAGAGGAAGGCACCCCCACACTGAACACGGGGCTGCTGCACAGGCCAGGCTGATGTGTAATTGGATCTGTGCATGTGGATTATGGGGCAATTAACTCCTCGGCCAAGGATCCAGGAAGGAAGGAGGGGGGTGTGATAGGTGGGCAGGGGACACTAGGGCGGTGGCAGTGCTTCCAGAGCTGAAGATGACCTTGCCAAGCAAGCACTCTGGGTCTAGGATATTTATTAAGTTACTAGAGGCCCAGTGCATGCAATTCGTGCACTGGAGGGGGAGGGTCCCTCAGCCTGGCTTGCGCCCTCACAGTCCGGGACCTCTCACTCCTTACCGCCTGCCTGCTCTCTGCTCCTTACCGCTTGGCTCACTGCTGTTAGCGCTGCCACGGAGGCGGGAGAGGCTCCTGCTACCGCTGCTGTACTCCCCAGCCTTGAGCCCAGCTTCTGGCTGAGTGGCACTCCCCCTGTGGGAGTGCACTGACCACCAGGGGGCAGCTCCTGTGTTGAGCGTCTGCCCCCTGGTGGTCAGTGCACATCATAGCAACCGGTCATTCTGGTCGTTCGGCCATAACGGTCGCTTAGGCTTTTATTATATAGATTGTTTAGATGGAAACAGGGTCCATTTTGCCTCTTTCCTGGACTACGCAGCCACGTGATGGGTAGAACCTGCTTCCTGCTACTACGCAGGGTAGAAGTCAGAGAAGGAAGGAGCTTTGCCTTCAGGGAGTACCTAGTCTGATGGGGCAGCAAGGCCCAGCACTGACACAGCCACAAAGATAAGGAGGTTCAATTGGGAATTGCCAAGCTTCTGTGACAGAGTCAGACATTTGGAAAAAGGCAGCAAAGAAATATCACTAGAGGAAATGCCCTCGTGGGGCTGAAGACTAGGGGGATGATGCAAGAAGCCGCCCCACATTCCTTACCTGGCCCAGTGTGCTTACACGGGCTTCCACCTGTCGCAGAGCCACTGCCTGCAGGTCCAGCATGCGCACGGTGTTCCCGGCCAGGTTGCCCACCTGGTAGGCCACGCTGGCCAGCGCCTGGGTGGTAAAGGCCATGGTCTCCTCCAGTGCCTTCCGCTTGTCTGTGGCCTGAAATACACACAGTCCTGGTCGGAGGCCAGCACCTTCCACTGATTCTTTGCTGGACAGCTGGGATGGGAGAGGGTATAGGGAAGGCGGGGCTTGAATTGGGAAAAGCAACAGCCCTTAGGTGTTTTACAAGTAAGTGTTTTCCATAAGAATGATGTGACAGTAGGTGGACTCAGGGGACATCAGAAAAGCAAGTCTGTAGCCCCAGGGAATGGAGGCCCGGAAAGAGAAAGATGCCCCTTCTCAAATAGTCAAGCTGAGGATTAACCCTACCACCTTTTTGAGGACCTCTTGGGAGGTGGGGGTAAAGGGTAAATAATAGAAATGAGAGGGAACGGCAATATTGATTTAAGGAGATCTCAAACTTAAAACCCACCTGACCTTCTGGGAAGGTCAGGCCCTCATCCCAGACCTTCTAACCAGGATCCTGTGGGAGTGAGGCTGAGTCTGTGCCTTTAAAAGCTCCACAGGGGACTCTTGTGCTCTTTGTTTAGCTCCAGTCTGCAGGTGGGTATTTGGGGAACAATGACTTGGTCCATTTTATCAATAAGAAAATTGAGGCCCAAAGATAGTTACCTCATTCCTTCCTTCCTTCCAATAGCTTCCAGAACATGGAGGATGAAATCCAAACTACTAACTAACTATGGCCTTTATAGGATCCCCACAAGGCTGGGTCCTGTTTTCTCTTCACGCTCATCCCCTGCCACTCCCTCTCTCGCTTACTCCCCTCCAGCCACATTGGCCATGGGTTTCTGTTCCTGATCAAGCTAAGATTGTTTCTACCTCAGGTCTTTTCACTTGTACTTATTTCTAGAAAACTTCTTATTGTTAAGTCTCAGCTCCGCAGAGACACCTCCCCCACCACCCTATGATTTTCCCCAGCCCACTTCTGTATCGACGAACATATTTACCCTGTTCTCTTTTCTTCAAAGCAATTATCACTATCAGCAATTATTTATCTACTAGAGGCCCGGTGCACAAAATTCGTGCAGGGGGTAGGAGGGTCCCTCAGCCCGGCCTGTACCCTCTCCAGTCCAGGACCCCTTGGGGGATGTCAGACATCCCTCTCACAATCCGGGACCCCTGGCTCCTAACCTCTCGCCTGCCTGCCTGATCGCCCCTAACCGCATCTGCCTTGGCCCCGGCCACCGTGGCTTTGTCCGGAAGGAAGGCAGGATGACCAGAAGATGTTCAGTTGACCTGGTCTAATTAGCATATTACCCTTTTATTAGTATAGATTTACTTTATATCTACTACACAGATGCGCGCGCGCACACACACACACACACACACACACTAAAATGTAAGCACAGTGAGGGCAAGGAGCTTTTCTGTTTTATTCTCTATCCCATTTTGGTATAGTGTCCCCAACACAGATGATAATAAATATGCATTTGTGAGTTAATTAATGGATTTCATGTAAACCTAAATACTTGCTGGGCATCTTCCCACTGTCTTCCAGGCACTGTGCCAGGGGCTGAGCAGGGTCACACTGCCAGTCAGTGGTGAAGGGGTGGGCAAGGAGTGGCTTAAGACAGAAGAGGGATTTTTTTCAGTCCCAAATCCCACTGTGGTGATTGGGACAAATCTTCTGTGGTCATTTGGTTCCCCAGGCAGCTTCCTCATGTTTGGTTGGATCATGGAGTTGCTGCATTCTAGCCTGTACCGTTGTGGGGATGGGGAGGTAAGTCCAGGACAGACAAGGCTGCACCATGGGGTCTTAGCACTGAGGTGCTCCTCAAGGCCCGTCAGTGGAGAACACACCTGGAACCTATCAGAGCAGGGTGCTCAGAGAGATCTGGGTGCCTCCAAAGTAGCTTGAGTTAGGCTGGAGCCAAAGGGCAGATCCAGAATCTTCTGAGCTGCCCCTCCTGGGTTACTCCTCTCAGGAGTCCCTTCCTGCCTTTCTGTTCCACACCAGTTAGGAGATGCTCGTTTGCAAGCAGTGTACATTCATTAGCATATGCAACCAAGTGCCTTGACAAAGCAAAGCAATCAGGATTTTTTTGTGTTTGTTTTTTTTAAATCCTTAACCAAAGATAAGTTTTTATTGAGTTGAAAGAGAGAGAGAGAGAGAGATCTGCAACCAGGTATGTGCCTGAGGAGGGATCAAACCTGCTACCTTTTGGTGTATAGGATGACGCTTCAACCAACTGAGCCACACTGGCCAGGCTAACCCAGGAAGTTAAAACCAGAAAGAATAACAGGTCTTGTTCTAGTTCAAGACCTCCCTTTAATAGGTGAGGAAATGAAGGCCCAGAGGGATCAGGGACCATTTCTTTGGTCTCCACCCAAATTTGTTAGCTCAACTCTCCTGTACTGTTCCCTCCCTGGACTGGCGTGTAGAATTTATCACTGGATTTCTTCTATCATCCTAAATAGGAAAAATGTCTGCTTGGCCCCAATTCTGGCAGGCTAGAGCCTGGGTGCCTACTAACCCCTGGGTCTTAGACCAAAGCCAGGTCTGGAGGTCAAGGGTTTGGGGCCTATCTTCATGACTGACTGCTTATTTATTATGCAAATTACCCCATCTGTAAACTCCCTGGACCCTGACAGAGAACTCTGCAGTTGACCCCATTCCCCAAGGGTTTCCTGACACCTGCTTGTGGTGGAGGGAGGGGGCTGGGAGAGGACAGAAAGCCTAGGAACCAGGCCTTGTTAAAAAGCAGTTCTAAGAAGTCATCCATACCCTTCTCAGGCATTTGCTCTCCAGACAAAAATCCTCAGAGAGGCCAGAAAAGGGAATTGGTTCTGTGATCTCACGGGTAGTGTTCTGCCCGAAGCAGGAGTCCGGGAATGCCGACCTGGGCCAGAGCTTCCTATCCCCGGAGTGTTTGCAAGGGCTGTTCCACCTCACTAGACTTGGCTTTTGTTATCTACCTTGTACTTCTCATCCTTCTGATGAATAAGAGGATGGTGATGGTGATCATAATAGTAACAGCTGCCATGTATCCTGGCCTGTTTAAGGGGCAGGCACTGGGCTAAATGCTCCAATACATTATCACATTGTACTGAATTAAGGGGAAAGTTGCCACAGGTCCTATAGTTGGTAGTTGGCAGAGCTGGAAATTGGACTCAGGCCTTTGTGCCCTCAAATCCTGTGTGCACACTGTGTGCAAATGAGAGCCCACGGAAAGTGCTTTGCATTGTGCGGAACTGATTGAAGGAATGGGGAGGAATACTTCCACCCCGTCATCAGGAGGAGCGCGCCTGCTGCGCTAGAGTAGAGCTGGTGTACAGGCCAATCAACACCCACGCAGTCAGAAATGACACCTGGAGTCGGAGTTACGGGTTTGAATCCAGGTCCTGCCACTATCTTGAAAACCTTGGGAAAGTGAGTTAACCTTTCTGGACCTCGGCCTCTGGTTGTGAAGTGGGAGTGGTTCTCCCCTCACAGGACTGGGGTGAGACTAAAGGAAGCAGCCCACGTGCCCAAAGTAAGGGGGCCGAGGGTTTTAACTATTATTATCATTGACTCTCTCTCTCTTTTTCAAAAATGTGTTCTATTGATTTTTAGAAAGAGGAAGGGAAAGGATAGGGAGATGGAAACATTGATGAGAAACATCATCAGTCGGCTGCCTCTTGCACATCCATCCCTCACTGGGGATGGAGCCTGGAACCCGGGCATGTGCCCTGACCGGAAATCCAACCAGTGACCTCTTGGCTCATGGGTGGATGCTCAACCATTTAGCCACACTGGCCAGGCTCATTGACTCTCTCTTTCCCATAAGCACTTGCTCCTTTTATGATGATTATTTTTCCATGCTCTTATTAATCTGGGAATCCCCGTGCCTCCTCTCACAGTTTGATCAGAACAGGTTAGAAGAATGAAGTTTTGCTGACGGGATAAGAGGATTAGTCTGTAGCCCTTAAGGGAGCGGAGGAAACCGAGGACAGAGAGTGCGGATAAATCGTCTTAAAGTCATACAGCGTGTCAGGGAGGCGGGGAGGCGGGGAGCTCGGCTTCAGAATCAGGAGGCCTGGGCTGATGCCCAGCTCTACTGCTTCCAGGTGGCGTGGCCTTCAGCGGTCCCCTGGCCTCCCTGCACTGCTGTCTCACAAGGTGGCCACCAGGATTCATGAAATAACAGAGGTACTCAGTCTAAGTCTTTCTCCTTCCTCTTCTCTTTTTTTTAATATATTTTATAGATTTTTTACAGAGAGGAAGGGAGAGGTATAGAGAGTCAGAAACATCGATCAGCTGCCTCCTGCACACCCCTCACTGGGGATATGCCCGCAACCAAGGTACATGCCCTTGACTGGAATCGAACCTGGGACCCTTGGGTCCGCAGGCCAACGCTCTATCCACTGAGCCAAACCGGTCAGGGCCAGCCCCTCTCTTGAACCCGGCCTCCTCTCCCTGCTCCCTCGCTCTCCTGGCCCATCTCAAGTCTCGGGAAGTCCTTTGGAAGTGTCACCTAGAGCCAGCCTGACAAGGACAGAGGGCGCCAACGTGTGTGTGAGGACAAGCCTTTGGGCCTGTGGAGCTGAGTGAGAGGCTGGGAGGCTGAGAATGAAGGGGTAGTGCACCCCGACATCTGAGGCTTGGGGAGAGAAAAGGGGCACCACGGGGGCTGGGGCAGCACAGGGTCACGGTTGAAGTTCGGGGGACTGGGTTGAAGCCGAGGCCTGGAGCGGGAGGAGTTCTCAGCCAAAGCCCAGGACAAGCACCTGTCAGGATGGTCCCCAGGGCCTGGCCCAGGGGATGGCCTTGCCTCGGGCCCCTCGAGGGACCGGGGTGTCGGCCGCTGCCCCCCTACCTGTGCGTAGTTGTCTTCGCAGTAATCGGCGACGCGCAACAGGGCGCTGTGGTTGCCCCGCAGAGCCTCCCGGCCCGTGGGGATCTCGAACTCCTGCAGCTGCTGCAGCTCTGCCATCGCCCCGCTCTCTCTGCCGGCTCCCCACGGAGCGACTGGTTTTGTGCCTCACCCCTCCCTTGATTGGTCGCTCTGCCTCCCCGCTCTCTCACCGCTTTTGGTTTCCTCTCCGTGAGACCGAAACCTGCTTGCAAAGGGCAGGCATGCTCATTCCGGGACAAGAGGAAGTCAGTGCCTGTGCCCGGGGCCTGCGCCGTTCTGTCCCCTGCCCAGAGGACGGGGACAGCCAATGGTCCCTTTGGGGGCCCAGCCTCCCAACCTCTCCCCGCAGAGGAAGTCAAGGTCGGGGCATCTGTGATTGCTCCCTGGGCCTGGAGAGGAAACTGTTTGGGGGGGGGGTTTGATTGCGGAGGAAGGGGGGTGGCCTGCTGGGGGGAGGGGGCGTGGAGACAGATTTTCCACTCATGGACAGGGAGGAAAGGGCAGAGGGTGGGGGCTTCCTTGGGAAGCCCAGGGATGAGTCACCAGGGACAGCAGAGTGGAGGGTGGGGAGGATATGGAGACCAGTCGTGCCGGAGGCCTGTAGGGTGGCGGAGCAGCAACAACGAAAGACAGACAATGCAACAGTAAGAAGGATCAGACGGGACAGCAGGAAGTTACAGCCAGAGTCCCCTAGGAAGTGTGTACAAGCCTCTGCAGGGCTCCCTGGGATGACGATGTGGTGCGCATGCTCTGTGCTCGATGGAGGCAGGATGAGGTGAAATGGACCAGGTGTAGTGTGAGGGACTCAGGTTAGACAACAGGAAGGACTTGGCTGTGAGAAGCACCAGGTTCAAGATCCTGATGAACTGCTCGGGTTTAGGACGCAGCGGTGGCTAGAGCACTGAGCCGGCCTCGGGAGGTAGGTGCTCTATTTCCTGCATTAGCAGGGAGGTGGCTAGATGGCCTCTAGGGTCCTGTCCTGGTCTCAAATTCTTAGAAATCCTGGAGCAGGGAAAGTTAGGATGGATCCCGGGCCTCCTCCTGGGCCCTCTGAGCACCCAGCCTGACACCCTAGAGGCAGGAGAAACAGAGGATCGCTCACTGACCATGTTGGTCCCCTAACATCTGCCCCTCCATTGCCTTGTCATTGGACAGGCATCAGCCTGAGCAGGAGCTCAGTGTCTGTCACCGTGGGTGGTCCTAGGAGGAGACCAAGAGAAAGATCAGGACACGTGCCCTATGCCTGATGCCGGGGGACCGCGGAGGGAGACCCACCCCCAGGCTCAGGGAGGCATGGAGGCAAAGAGGCCTGGAAATGGGTGTTGGAGGTGCCCATGGCCACCAGCGCTAGTTGACACAGCATCCTATGTGAACACGTTATGGAATGAGTGAATGACGAGTGAGCTGGGAAAAGCTTATAAAGTGAAATTGTGGGGCTCCAATCAGGGACACAAAGGCTTCTTGGGTGAGGAAAGTTAGGAGCTGCTCTAGGACTTGCCTCACTGGGAAGAATCGCCTTAGTGCAGTCTCAGAGGTAGGGGAGGGGAGGGCTTGGGAGAGGAGGCAGGGGGAGGGTGTTGTAGTGTACCCCGCGAACCACACAAGGACACCTCAAGAAGTTGAATTAAGGAGCCACATTTCTTTCAAAGCCGGGACTACGAGGGGGCAAATGCTCTCCAAATCTCGTAGTACCTGAGTGAGGGCAGTAGCCATCTTATCAAGGCAAAACCCACATCCTGCTAGACACTGGAATGTGGAATTATCTTGTGAAAGCAGTTTTACAGAAGCAGAATTGAGCAAAGTTAACAATCTTTAAAGGTTATGCATAGTTTCAGCTCCTGGAGCCACTGAGCCACCAGAAAGGATTCCCGGAGCCACTGAGATAAGGAAAGCAATTTTGTGGGTCTGGTCCTCAGACACAGGAGAACAGCCTTTGGGATGTGGGCTGGCAACATAATGGGGTGATTTATGTGAGTTTCCAGGTCTCAATCTGGAAACTGAGGCAACTACCCTCTTGTTTAGGCAAGCAGGTGTACAGAAGCCAGAGCAGCAGGGTTGAAGTTCAAACAGCCGTTCTTACCCGAGATGAATGCTACTGTGCTTTATTGCTTCAAGGGGAGCATGTAGGGCTGGAGGGTGAGGACTGGGTGAAAAGGGCTCTAAGCCAGGGGGGCCACCAAAGGGGTGGAGCTTATGCAGGGGGCAGGGAGTCTGCTCTGGTGGCACTGAGAGCTTGGCGGCTCAGGCCGATGGATGGGCTTAGAACCTTGAGCCTGTGATCAGCTTAGGCATCAGAGATTCCGGCTTCCAACCATCTGCTTTGTCCAAAGACGTTCCGCTGAAGAGAAGCTGGGAGGCTCGAACACCATCCTGTCTGGGTTGGGCACAAGCGACTCGAAGTGCACGCTCTTTCTTGGCAGGTGAGAGGGGCTAAGGCTGTAGTGGGCTGGGATCTAGTCTTGGAATTGTTGAAGTCAGGCACCTGACTGGCCTTTCTGATAACTGTGTAATGATGACGGCGATGATAATAGTAATAATAATCAATGTATTGTGTTCGTTATGTGCCAGGCAATGTATTAAAATATTTTAAAGGCATTATTTGTTAGTGCTCACAATACTCGTATAAGGTAGGTACTACTATTATACCCATTTTGCAGAAGGGGAAGCTAAGGCTCAGGGAGGTTGAGTGACTTGCCTAAGGCCCCGTAGCTTGGAAGCAGCAGAGCTGGGATCAGAGCTGGAGTCTAACAGGCTCCAGAGCTCTTCTCCTAACCATTAGGGTTCCCTCTCCCCTGACAAGACCTGGAGTTCCTTAAAACTTCTACCTGTGTAGTATGTGCAACAATACTTTGCTCCCCAAATCTCCCTCACAGGAAAAGACTCTTTTTTTAAAATTTTACTTCAGAGAGGAAGGGAAAGGGAGAGAGAGATAGAAATATCAATGATGAGAGAGAATCATTGATTGGCTGCCCTCGGCACACACCACACTGGGGATCGAGTCTGCAACCCAGGTACGTGCCCTTGACCGGAGTCAAACCTGGGACCCTTCAGTCCGCAGGCCGCTGCTCTGTCCACTGAGCCAAACCAGCCAGGGAGGAAAGAAACTCTTTTTCTCTCCCTTCCCCATGCTCTGACTCCTGTTTCCTCCATGGACAGGTCCTTACCTGAGGACAGAGTGTGCCTCCCCCACCAGATTGGGGTCATCCTTTCACCCTGAGCCTAGACTCATGCTAGAGGTGGGGTGGGGAGGATGCAGTGAAGACATGGTGAGCAGTGAGGGGCCTGAACTGGGGGACATGGCAGGGAAGAGGGTAGAAGGTGAGGTGCAGACAGTACAGAGCAGGGAGCTGGGGGAACCCAGGGGACTTGCAATTCTGGCTGCAAAATCCTTTCCAGGTCCAGGTCTCTCCGGGGCGGGATGGCCCAGGAGCTGGGCGAGAAGGAGCTACTGAGGATGGAGGTGGAGCAGCTGAAGAAGGAAGTGAAGAACCCAAGAGCTCCGGTGAGTCTCCTCTTCCCTGCCCTGCTCCCTCTTCTCCATCCCTCCTAGTTCTCATGCAGCTGGAACTCGAAGGAGGAAGTGATGGACAGGGGGGTGGTGGGCCCTCTCTAGGGCAGGAGAAGGAGCAGGAGGTGCCTCTGGGATGGGGTAAGGAGGCTGGGGTTGGACCCCATGGAGGTGCACAGGACAGACGCTCAGCGCCTGCCCAGCCCTGGCTCTGGGCCAGCATCCCTTGCGGGTAAGTCAGGCTTTGTGGTTCTGGACAAGGACCTGCCACCCCTCTCACACCTGCCTGTCCCCCTCATCGTTCTCCTCTCTGGCCTCTGTCTCCACCCCGTCCAGAGCCGATTTGGGGTGGGGGGGGGGGGGACTGACCGAGTCATGGATCGGGAGCAATAAACAAGGTTGGGACCTTGCTTTGCTTTCTCCCAGATTTCCAAGACAGGAAAGGAAATCAAGGATTATGTGGAGGCCCACGCAGGAAACGACCCTCTTCTCCAAGGCATCTCTGAGGACAAAAACCCCTTCAAGGAGAAAGGCACTTGTGTGATTAACTGATGGTCCCAGAGCCCCTCGCCCTGACCTCCTGTCCCTCCTCAGCCCCTCTCCTCCCCCAGAACCTGTCCTGGGACGCCCAGAGAGTCAGTGAATTTCCACCTTCTCTCAGCCACAGAAGAGGAAAGAGACAGACCTGCTTCAGGTGGTCCTGGCGCTTTGCTCTCTGTGGGTGGCTTTGGTCAGGGACAATGTTCTGCAGGCGCCATCTTCTGGAAAATGCTGCTCTTGGGGGCAGTTCCTTCAAGGGAACTGCTGTTGGGCAGGACGAGAGGTTCTACCCTGAGCTACTGGGGCTGGAACAGAAGAAAATGTGGAGGGGGTTTCAGAGGCTGGAGCAAGGGGTCGGGGGGTCGAGGGGGAGGACAGGAGGGGTGGTGGCGAGCTCATAAGTGTTTTACTAAATGTGAGTTAAGTACCATTAGTGAGTTATGAAATCAATTCAGTAGATTGTTACCAACTTTTAAAAAGGAAAAAAATGTGAGTGTATAGTACTTTTACATGTAGTAAAGGTGAATATTGTTTCTTAAAGTTTTAAAAAAATATATTTTTTATTGATTACAGAGAGGAAGGGAGAGGAAGAGAGAGATAGAAACATCAATGATGAGAGAGAATCACTGATCGGCTGTCTCCTGCACGCCCCACACTGGGGATCGAGCCCGCAACCCAGGCATGTGCCCTGACCAGGAATCAAACCGTGACCTCCTGGTTCATAGGCCCACGCTCAACCACTGAGCCACACCAGTTTATTTCTTAAACTTTTGTTTCAGTTTTGTGTATGTGTGTACTGGATTGTGGTGTAAACAGGTGTCTTACCGAGGATCTGGGTAGAAACAAATGAACAAACAAACAAAAAAATGGTGAAAGCCACTGGATAAATGATGAGAAAGGTCCTGAGTGGGCGTGAGTAAAAGCCTGCGTGTGCGTGAGGATTCACAGCAGAATCAAACGTCAGAGCAGAAGGCAAGGCCACTTCTGTGGAGCCCCCACCTTCCACTTCCGTGCAGAAATCTTCCGACACCCCCAAGTAGCAACGACCGTGGAGACCCCCCAGGAGGCTTCCAGGCATCAGAAGCTCAGAATTTCTCAAGCCTGTTCTGTTGATGGGCAGCTCAAATGGTTAGAAAGTTCTTCCTGTGTGCCTCTCTGACATCCACCCGCGAGTTCTCCTCGGCCTCTGTGGCAGCCCTCCAGGTGTGTTTTCTTCCCCATGGAAACGTGTTCTTTTCTCAAGAGTCTGAGCTTCCTTAGTCTCCACCCTCTTGGCTGTCTTTCTAGCAGGTACCAATACTGAGCCAACCGTGGATCGGACGCAGAGAAAAGGACTTTCCAATGACCATCTTACTGCTTCTTGCAACACCGCTATTCAAAAGGCGCCATAACTGTCCTTTCACAGCCAAGGCTCAGAATATCTATTTTTAATTTTTTCTAGCCTTATTGAGATATAACTGACATATGACTGTATAAATGACAATGATTACCATGACAAGTTTAGTTCACACATCCATGAACTCACATTGAAAAACGTTACAACTTGTGAACATTTAACTTTCGTACCCAACTGCACCCAGAAGTTAGTGGCTGGATGAAATGTATCAGTGTCTCTGTGTGATACCTGGAATGGAACCTGATCCTCCAAATGCATCAGGCTGGCTCAGAGTAAAGGATCTTTATTCTGAGTCCCTCTCTGTGGCTTACCTTTTTTGTTTTTTATTTATCCATTTTATTTATTTATTTAGTTAGTTAGTTAATCCTCACCGGAGGATATTTTTCCGTTGATTTTTTAGAGAGAATGGAAGGGAGGAGGAAAGACAGAGAAACATCGACGTGGGAGAAACACATGGGTTGGTTGCCTCCTGTACTTGCCCTGACCAGGGCCTGGGATTGAGCCTGCAACCTAGGTACATGCCCTTGAACGAAATCGAACCCACGACCCTTCAGTCTGTGGGCCAACGCTGTATCCATTGAGCCAAATTGGCTAGGGCCTATGGCTTACCTTTTCACTTTCTTATTGGAGTCTTTGATAAGAACATAGAATATTATATTAATTCTAGAGGTCTGGTGCACGAACTCGTGCATGGGTGGGGTCCCTCGGCCTGGCAGGTGATAGGGGCCATCTCACCCAGTCCCCATTGGGGCTGGCCAGCCAGCCAGGCAGCTGGCCTGGGAGAGGGACTGAAGGAGGTTGGTTGGCTGCAGGAGGTTGGCTGTGGGAGTGCACTGACCACCAGGGGGCAGCTCCTGCATTGAGTGTCTGCCCCCTGGTGGTCAGTGCACACCACAGTGACCATAGGTCGTAATGGTTGCTGAGGCTTTTATATATACAGATGATGACATATATCAAAATTTTAGAATCTTCTGTGTCAAGATTTTCCCTGCTCTGGCGTCATGAAAAGATTCTCCTATATTGTTTTCCAAAAGCTTTATTGCTTTTCCTTTCAAAGGTCTACAGTTCACACAGAAGGTATTGCTCTGCTTAGTGTAAGTTGGGAAGAATTTGATTTCATATTTTTCCATATGACACCCATTGTCCCAGAATAAAAGTCGGTCCTTTTCCCCACTTCCCTGTGTCGTATATCACTTGTCCAAGTCTGTGCGGGGCTGCGTCTCTCTTCTGTTCCACTGGTATGTTTGCACCAGTAACCTCGCACCAGTATCACACTATCTCAATCCCTACAGTTTATAGGTGACAATAAGCTTTAATATCTGAGAGAGCAAGTTCTCCCACCTTATGCCTATGTACTTTTGAGGCTGAGATGGCTCATACACACAAATCCACTTGAATCTTTAAGGAGTGTGTGGGGTGGGATGGGGTGGGGTGCAGAGAGGCAGCTCACGGGAGAGGTTCGGAGCAGTGCCAGGATCCTCTCTGTTACCATGGCATTTTCCCAAGGGGCGAGAATGTATAACCACAGTGCCAATCACCCTGCAGGGAGATCACACATGCGTCATCGGCCCGTGTCACTTATCCCCGAGGGACAGACAGCTCTCAAAACCCAGATACCAATCCAAAGAAAACAACACGACATGCACGTCTTTCCCCTGCCCTCCCAGAAGTGCACCCTTTCCTGCAAATCACCTGGGCCTGGTCAGCACCAAAAACCTGGGTCCAGGACAGACTCCTCAATAGATCTCGCTCAATCCTGTTGGTAAACCCTGTAGAGATCTCTACCCGCCTCTCGGGAGAAATCATGCATGGAAAAATCAGATGAGAAACAGACAGCAGAGATGCTCCGACCCGCTGGGACAGACCAAAGAACCGGGACGCTCAGGAAGGAGTTTTTGTTGTTTGTTTGTTTTCCTGATTGAAAGACACAGAGTGTGTGGTATAGGAAATATAGTCAACAATATTGTAATGACTGTATGGTGTCAGTTGGGTACCGGAAAAACCAGGAGGAAGGAACACCTGTAACGTATATGACTGCTCTAAACACTATGCTCTACCCGAAACTAATACAAAATAAAATGGAATGTAAACTGTAATTGAAAATAGAAATTATTTTTTTTAAGAATCTAAAAGAAAACGACAGAAAACCTCACTGTCCACTGCCTGAACAACAGACAACCAAAACAGACACACACACACTTCAGTATCGGACCGATTCACAGCCGGACGGACGCCCAAACCCTCGCCTCCCTCCCCAGCCCGGCGTTCCTTCCCGCGCCCCTCGGCTGGGCGGCGCCCGTTCGCCCGGCGGGACCCGTTGGCCCCGGTTTATACAACAGAAATGCATCGCACTCTGCACACTGGCCAATAGGAAGAAGGAGCCCCAGCAGCTTTTGGGGAGAAGGGGGGTCTCCCAGTCCCGAAACTGCCGCTGCAGCCCACCCGAAGCAGGACCCCGGACGGGTCAGGTCCCTCCGCTGTCCCCTCCCGGGTTAAGTAACCGAGTGTCGGTCTCCCGGGGACAGACATTGACTTTTCCGCCCCGACTCTCACGCATGCGCACTGGGACCCTCAGGCAAGCGCTGAAAAGAAAACATCTTGAGAGAAGGGGAGGGACCCTAAACTGCGGCCGGGCAGGTCACCGGGGGCACGGCGCAGCCCGAGCTGGCCGCGGCCGCCAGCAGCCCCCCAAAACGGGAGTTGGAGAACCAAAAGGTTCTGAGAGGTCCCACCGAGATTTGAACTCGGATCGCTGGATTCAAAGTCCAGAGTGCTAACCATTACACCATGGGACCCGCTGGCTGCTCTAGGCGGCCATGAGTCTTCTCAAACCATATAACTGGGGGACGAACAGTCTTCCCAGAACGGCGGCCAATGTCGGGTTCACCTGGCGTGGGCGCTGGGCCCGAGGTCGCAGGGGCGAGCGGGAGCGAAGCAGTGGGGGCCTGGGCGTCCCGGACGTTCCGGTCCCGGGGTGTCCTGTCTAGCCGCCACTCTCCCTGCTGTCCTCGGGGTCCTGGCCGGCGTCCGGGGGAAGTCGGAGGGCGGGGAGCCGGCGGGGGCGCTCTCGGGGCGGAGGTGGGATCGGGGGTGGAGGCCCTGGATGCTGGGCGGGGCTGGAGGCCGGGCAGGCGGCTCCTGCTCCCAGCTTCCCAGCGGGAAGCTCCGCGCCGCCTCCTGGGCTTCCTGCTTGTTTGCTTTCCTTATTTACACACGTGTGTCTTGCAGGGAATATTTTGGCTGCGCGCGGAGGGACCACAGTTCCAGGCCCCAGCGCGCCAGGCGCGCATTTTGGAGCAGAGGGTGCACCCCAACTGGTGCCTGGCGCTCCACGCGGCTGGACCCAGCTGAGTTCTGCACGGAGGGTTTCACTTCCAGTTCCGGGTGTAGCTTGTAAAGGTACCTGGTAGGTGTTTCCTTTTAACCTGCAGGTCACCATCAGCTCAGTGAAAGAGACGGTCCCTCTTGGGCTTTTGAAACTAAGTTTTACTAAGAGCAGAACTGGGTACTGTTCCTTCAGGCCAGTCGGGCGACAGATAAAATTTTGTATGCCGTTCGATCCAGCCGTTTTCGTTTTGGAACTTTATCCACGGAGCTACTGGGATAAGCGCCAAGTGTGCAGGACGGTCTCAGCTGTGTTGTTTATAACAATAAAGAACAGAAGGGAAATGTCCTTTAAGTGAAAATTGATTAAATAAATATCGACTATCAATACAATAAATACTGTGCAGGAATTTAAGGCATAGGTTATTGTATTATCATGAAAAAAAGACACAGGCCTAAATAAACCAAACAAAAACTAATCTACTTACCAATTAGTATCCTATATAATAAAGAGCTAATATGCTAATTAGACCAAACAGCCGACCAACTGTCCAGACGACCTTCCGGACGAAGCCGAGGCTGCAAGGGGCAGAGCCCCTTGCATGAATTTCATGCTCCGGGCCTCTAGTGTATAATAAAATCTCACGTATACAAACAGAAAAGCTGTGTACCTATGTCATAAACAGTTGCCATTTATTTGCTCTGTGACCTCTGACTTCCTTTTTTGAAGGACCCAACATTGTGGGTCTGGGTGACACCAGGGCTGTCTCCCAAGACAGATGTATTCTCCAGGCTTCTGGTAGCCAGAGTGAACGTGTGTGTCCTTAGCTGGCCAACGGGACTTAGAATCCAGAAGCAGGGATGCTTTGTAACTTGTCCAAAAACAAGTGGAGGGTCACAGGGCCGGTGATGGCAGCCATTCCATGTCCACTGGCTGCAGAAGTGGCGTCCTAACCAGACTGTCTGGGATCCTGACCTTGGCTGGGTTCCTGGTTGCCCGGTTCCCCTTCCTTCTTGCCCATTTTCCTGACTTTGCTTTCCCTGTGAATTATCTGGCCACTGTCCAATGAACCCCTTCTCTGCTTAAGGTACGCAGAGTCTGTTTCTGTTTCATACAGTCCAGAACCTTCTTAGCCCAGATTGGAAAAGGCTTGTTGATGACAATTATCTCAGGGGAGTACATTTTTGAGGGCCTGTTTTTCTGCACTGCTTGAAAAAAAATTGTTCTAACGCTTGTATATTGTCAAGAGAAACATTACCAATTTTTCATCTTGAGGACGGAACCAAACTCCCCTTGAGCTCGTTTGGTGAGATAAAGGGGTCCCTCTATTAAGGCTGGAGTGACTTCATATGGAATTGATTTCATGTCAAATGACTTTAGCATCCCTGGGCCTCAGCTTTCCCATCTGTTTCCTTCTTACAGGGGCTCTGTGGGTGTGTGAGTGTATTGCAATTAAATTTTCAAAAGCTACTGTAGAAACCCTAAAGGGTGATGAGTACAGCCTTTGAAAGAGTATAGGAGAGAGTTCCTCCTGTCTAGTACAAGGATAAAGGAGTGGCTTCCTCTTCCCACTTCTCCGGACTCCCACCTCCCTCTTTCTCCGCCTCAGAAAAATCGTACCAAGTGAGACCCTGCTGAAACCCCTCTACTCGTGCATTCCTCAAGTGCATGAAAGATCCTGTCCCCCACAGCTTTTGTCGTTACTCGCTGGAATCATAGGTCACGGTGTTCTATGGTTCGGTCTCTCCCATCTTTCCGCCCCTCCTGGGCTAGGTAGGCTGTGAGCGCTTTGGGGGCCAGGGCCCAGGACGGACTGCTCGTTGAATGTGACGAGCGCCTTACCAAACACTTCACTACACCCCTCTGCAGGGCCCAGGAGACCTTAGGAGGGAGAAACAACTTTACAGTTTTGTGTTCAGAGATCAGAGAAAACAGAGATAATATGCAATCTCCTTGTCCCAGCAGCACTGGTTTCTTTTAACATAAATCCACGGTGCACAACATCCCAAAGAAGTCTTTGACATCTTTGAGAACAGACTCCACAATAAGCCTCCACAAGGCGGCCCCTGCAGCGTGGGGGATCAGGTGTGGTTAGGGTCAGTGGGGTTCGATCTGAGGGCTGACCTTCGGCAGAGTGCACCCCAGAAAGTACAGTGAGGCCAGGGGTTCAGAAAAGAGGGCGAAAGTCCAGGATACGAGACTTTTAAGATATTCTCCCACATTTTTTGTGAGCCTGAATAAGTGGATAATGAATGGGGTAATGGGTACAATGATGCTTTGAGTACAGTAGTTAATATAAAAAATATTCATATTCACTATCAAGGCTAGGTTCATCGATTTCCTTTATCCATGCAGAGGCACCTCACAGTGAGCTGGGATGGACTCTGCCTTGCTCAGCACCCTCACCACCCAGGTTAGGTGATATCTGCCACAAATCCCCGCTTCGCCTTGGCAGCTCTGGCGTTCCCCAGGAAAATCTGGCGGGGGAATCTGGCCACTTTACTTTTTAAAAAGCAGCATCCACATTTTATCTTTTTTCTTGAGTGTTTTCACTATATTTTTAAAAATGAATTATTTTATATTTTCAGATTATAAAGATAAGACATTTACGATGGAAAATGTAGAAAGTACAGTAAAGCACAGAGAAGATTTAAAAATAACCACAGCCTGGCCAGTTTGGCTCAGTGGACTGAAGGGTCCCAGGTTTGATTCTGGTCAAGGGCACATGCCCAGGTTGTGGGCTCGATCTCCAGTTAGGGGCGTGCAGGAGGCAGCCGATCCATGATTCTTTCTCATCATGGATGTTCCTATCTCTCTCTCCCTTCCTCTCTGAAATCAATAAAAATATATTTTAAAAAATAAAATTAAAATAACCACAGTCCCAACAAGCACTTTTAACATTTGATGTGTTTCATTTCCTTTTTAAAAAATGCATGTTTATGCTGAAACCGGTTTGGCTCAGTGGATAGAGCGTCGGCCTGCGGACTGAAGGGTCCCAGGTTCGATTCCGGTCAAGGGCATGTACCTGGGTTGCGGCCATATCCCCAGTGGGAGATGTGCAGGAGGCAGCTGATCCATGTTTCTCTCCCATCGATGTTTCTAACTCTCTATCTCTCTCCCTTTCTCTCTGTAAAAAATCAATAAAATATATTTTTTAAAAAAAAATAAAAATAAAAAATAAAAAATGCATGTTTAGAGATCAACCAAAGGACTTATATGTAAGCATATAGGCCTAAACAATGGACACAGACAATAGGGGAGTGAGGGCAGGGGAGGGGGGGTAACGTGGGGATAAGGACACATATGTAATAACTTAATAAAAAATTTAAAAAATATAAAAAACAAAAAAAATGCATTTTTACATAGTCAGTCTCCCTGTATATATATATTTAAAAGCAGGTAGAATATGATTTTGCTGAGAGTGGTTTTCAGTCCGAATTTACTGGAAGTCCTATCATTGGGAGCCTTGCAGGGCTGGAAAAGCTGAATTCTCTGCCCCGAGAGAAAGCACCAGCAGACACAGGAGACTTCGCCAGAGATCAGTTTGAGCAAAAAGACCAGCCTACAACATTGCGAAGCTGTAAACATTTTCTAAAAAAAAAAGCACTTTCTGCCCACGATGAGGAAAAACGTGGGGGCAAAAAACAGATTATAGACGGTCTCTCTGTACCTTAGATGCCAATTTTGAATAGCCTCCAGGCAGAGGCAGTTTAACCAAATGCCAGAGAATAGGCAGAGGCCTGCGGTTACCAGAATGGATTTCCCAGTCTCAGAGACTATGTCTAGACAAGATGTCTGAAATTGACTGGAATTATCAGAAACCCTGTAAGTTCTTGAGGTCTCATTGGCAACTCAGTTTCTTTAAAAATCTGACTGATAATAGCTAGTGAGTCTTAACTCCTATGGCCATCCCCAGACTTGTGAATGCTACCCAACTCAAGGGGTTCGCCATTTGAGGTGTTCTGGTCAAGAAAGAGACGTAATTGTCATTAGGTAGTTCTGGAGATGGGATTCATATCCAAAGCTCTGTCTCCCAGAAGGGAGGCTTAGCCATTGCTTATATACACTATCTGGTTAATATTAATGTTGATTTCTTCTGTGCAGTTGGCTAAACCTATCTGGTTGGATTTGGGTCAAGTTCATGGGGTTACAGCTGCATCTGCAAAATACCGTGCTACATTTTAACATTTAGCAAGAATTGCACTTAGTAAGAACTGCTCAGACCTTGAGACCTTTGTCCTATCTAACATTATCTTATATAATAAAAGGCTAATATGCAAATCGACCAAACAGCAGAACGACCGGTAGTTATGATGCGCACTGACCACCAGGGGGCAGGCGCTCAATGCAGAAGCTGCCCCCTGGTGGTCAGTGTTCTCCCACAAGGGAAGCGCTGCTCAGCCAGAAGCCCTGAGCCGGGCTCACAGCTGGCAAGGGCAGTGGCAGTGATGGGAGCCTCTCCCGCCTTGGTGGCAGCGCTAAGGATGTCTGACTGAAGGCTTTTTTGTAGGCTGGTCCAGGGGGAGTGGGCCTAAGCCAGCAGTCAGACATCCCCCAAGGGCTCCCAGACTGCGAGAGGGCGCAGGCCGGGCTGAGGGACCCCCGCCCCGAGTGCACAAATTTCATGCACTGGGCCTCTAGTTATACATAAAATGCATGTACTATTACACGAAGTGATTGTGCATATTAGTTAAAGCTGGAAAAGCTTTTGCAATAGAATCTTTATGACAACAATGGAATGAGGTAGGTGTGTTCACTTCCAATTTGGGAGAATAAAAAATGACTGCCAGTCTATAGCCATATCTGAGAAATGCTGAATTAAACTTAAACCGATTCTTTTACTACAGAACTTCTCAGAGCCTTTACTATACTAATGTGACTTGCAATTTTTTTTGAAAATTATTTGACCACTAAAATATTTTTCATTAAATTTTATTAATATCTCACAGACACATCTTCAGAGGCCCCGAGTTACTCTCCGCCCTTAGGGCAGGGCTAGACCAGTTGTAGAATCTGCTGACTCCGACAATAACAGAGGGCTTTCCTCAACATGTAATGCTCCATTGTGTAGATGACATGGGTCTTGAAGAGTCAGCAACTGGTCTCAAGTCCCTGGAATGCAGTGGCTTGCCACCACACTTATACTGTTTATCATGGCACCTTAGCGTGGGGGTCCAAGTTCAATGCCTGGCATTCTGGAATGTGTCTTTATGGTAGCAAGTCTGATGCCAGGAACACCTTTGTTCTGACAGACAGTGGACTACCCAATGCTCTTTTCTCTCCCTCCAACTGCCCAAATCCCATCCATCTTCCAGACTCCAGATAAGCTAACTCCACAGAGCCTTCCTCAGCTGCCTAGGCCAGGGTGACTTCTCCCTCCTCTGACCCTCTGACCCTGGCTGCCCAATGATGCTAGTGGACTGAACTGAACCAGGCTGCAACCACCTCAAGACAAGGACCCTGAGTTATTCACACGGCCTGAGTCCACAGGCAGAACCAAATAAAAATTTGTGGATGGCAATGATGCTGGAGATGATGCTTCTGACTGTGAGCAAAAAGACCAGCCTACAACATTGCCACCCAGTAACACTCAAGGACCCAGCAGCCAGCAATTCTTTTGACTGAAGATAGCAACCCTCTTTCTTGTGACATCTAAGGAAATGATGTGAGCTGCTGTATGTGCAAATGCTTCATAAACAGTAAAGCATCATACAAATAAATAATCGTTATTAATATGGTCTTCATTGCCCTGGTCAGAGATTGGTCCATTTCTTTTTTTCTAATTAAATCTTTTTTTTTTTAATATATTTTATTGATTTTTTTTACAGAGAGGAAGGGAGAGAGATAGTTAGAAACATCGATGAGAGAGAAACATCGATCAGCCACCTCCTGCACATCTCCCACTGGGGATGTGCCCGCAACCCAGGTACATGCCCTTGACCAGAATCGAACCCGGGACCCTTCAGTCTGCAGGCCGACGCTCTATCCACTGAGCCAAACCGGTTTTGGCCTAATTAAATCTTTATTATTCAGATTATTACAGTTGTTCCTCTTTTTTCCCCCCATTGCTCCCCTCCACCTGGTTCCCATCCCACCCTCTGCCCTTACCTTCCCCCCCCCCCACCCCCCCGGCACTGGCCTCATCCATAGGTGTACGATTTTTGTCCAGTCTCTTCCCGCACCCCCTACACCCCTTTCTCCCTGAGAATAGTCAGTCAATTCCCTTTCTATGACCCTGATTCTGTTATATTCACCAGTTTATTCTGTTCATCAGATTATTTATTCACTTAATTTTTAGATTCACTTGTTGATAAATGTGTATTTGTTGTTCATAATTTGTATCTTTACCTTTTTCTTCTTCTTCTTCCTCTTCTTAAAGGATACCTTTCAGCATTTCGTGTAATACTGGTTTGAACTCCTTTAGCGTTTTCTTATCTGTGAAGCTCTTTATCTGACCTTCAATTCTGAATGATAGCTTTGCTGGGTAAAGTAATCTTGGTTGTAGGTTCTTGCTATTCATCACTTTGAATATTTCTTGAGTCTCAGTGTGCTTTTCTCTTTCCTTCTAGTTGTAGAATTTCCACTCAGCCAGCCTTCCTGTGGTTCTGGATGATGTCCGTTTTGTCTTTTAGTTGTATTTTTGAAGTGGTTGTATGAGGCAGCAATTTCCGGTGTTTACCTATGCCGCCATCTTGGTTTCTCCTGATTGGCCCACTTCTAATGACCTCTAGCCTTTGATTGGTCTTTCCAGTAATTGAACCCATCCCACTCACTATATGGCTCACTATATGGTTTATTATGATATTTATCTTTTTTAGGAGTCCATGATTTGGTAGCCTGACCACGGGTTCCACTGTTCCAGATGCCCACACCAGTCAGCCTAGCGCTTTCCCAATGCCTGGGCACCTTTATGTGGAGCATTGGAGATGGTTCTTGAAGTAGTGGAGAGCCAGCTTGAACTGGATCTGGGCATTGGTATTGGCCCGGTACTTGCTGTAGGTCTTCTCCAGGGCAGCCAGCTCCAGGTCTACCTCTGGAGAATGGGCCTGGTGACCTATAATCACGTCTGAGCACGAACCCACGAACAGGCTCCCGAGCCCATCAATAAAAAACTCTGCCAAGACAGGAAGAACACAAGAAAGAAATGTGAGATTGGGCCCGAGATCCAGGACCATATTCCACATCTGGGAGGAGAGTCAGGGGGAGGAAACACAGTTTATACCCCTGCGGGGGTTCAGCCCCAAGCAAAGCCACCTGCCCCAGCTTATTTGGAAGGCCGAAAACAAGCTCATTTCTCAGACAGAGATACGCATAGAGAGGCAGAGAAACACGGATTGGCTTTCTAGCTGGACAGAACTGTGGACTCCGGACTGAGGGAATAAGAGAGAAAAGAGAGAGGGCAGTTAACCAGTTGCAGTTAAACAGGAAAGGACTTCTGGAAAATGAGAATAGGAAGCAGGGTAGGGAAAAGGGAGGGGACAGAGCTGTAGGGAAAGGATGGAGAAGGTATCTCATATGCCGGAGGCAAGAAATCAAAGAGAGGGTGAATAGGGAGGCAAGAGAGACCATGAGCTCCTTCATTTGGGGGGAAAGGGAAAGGAAACCCACTGTTGTTGGACAAGTGCCTGTGATGAGTGGGGCTCGCCCTTGAAAGAACAAACGTCTAGGGTCCGTTCATAGCCCAGCTCCAGCCTCGCCCGTCAGCCTCCCCACCTGAATGAGCCACTCGCTGCAGACGGGGGTCGAAGCCAACTCTTAGCAGCCGTTCCGTGTGGGCCAGGAAGAAGTTGGCAACACCACTGGTCACCACGCAGTTGGGGAAGCCGTCCAGGGGCTGGAAAGATCCTGACCGCCGATGAATACAGTCCCCATTCTCACTCTGCTCCAGCAGCAGCTTAAACTGGAACACGTTGCCAAGCACACTGCCGCCTACCTGGCCCGCGGGCAGAGAAACCCACATTAGAGAACATACTCACCATCCACGTTGCCTCTGCCGGAAAGCCTTACTGGATTGAACTTCAGCAAAAATCACACCCTTGAGGGGACTGAGGGCCGCGGTGGCTGCCAGCGTGGGATTGAGTGAGGGGCCGGCACCGGGGGCCCGGCTGTGCTCTGGCGCCGTGGTGGCCGTCCCCACCGATACGCTGTCCGGCCTGGCGTGCTCGGCGGCACTGGGCGCCGTGTACCGCCTCAAGGGCCGCAGCGAGGCCAAGCCGCTGGCCGTGTGCCTGGGCCGCGTGGTCCACGTCTCCAGGTTCTGTCATGTGGACGTACCCCGGGGGCTCCGCAAAGACCTGTTACCAGGACCCGTGACCCTGGTGATGGAACGCTCGGAGGAGCTCCGTAAGGACCTGAACCCCTTCACTCCCTTGTGGGCATCCGGATTCCTGACCATGCCTTCATGCAGGACTTGGCCCAGATGTGTGGGGGGCCACTTGCTCTCACCAGTGCCAACCTCAGCTCCCAGCCCAGTTCTCTGAATGCGGAGGAGTTCCAGGACCTCTGGCCTCAGCTGTCCTTGGTAATCGATGGGGGGCCAATTGGGGATGGCAAGAGCCCCAAGTGTCACCTCGGCTCAACTGTGGGGGACTTGTCTGTGCCTGGAAAACACTACGGATGTCCTCCAGGGAAGTACGGGCTGCTCCCTGAGACAGGAGGCAGGAGGGCCCAGGGGCTGATGCCGGACACGACGTGTCTTGTCTACCAGTGGATGGCAAGGCCTCACTTGAGAGGCCACTGGGGCCACAGCGTCACTAGTCTGACTTTGAAAGCAGTTTACCTTTATGAGCACTGTAACCAGGCCCCAGGAGCTGGTTTAGCTTCACACCTGGAGAAGGGGGCTATAGTTATTGTCTATAATTTCATATGTCAGCCAAAAGCTGAATAGAGACTTTCAGAACATTCCTAGGATGCTCTTATTCTGATAAGCTTCTTCTCTCCCTCTCTCTTTTTTTTTAAAATTCCTGATATATAATTTAAATAATGTTTGGAATCTAATGAGAGTTGGTGGATTTAAGGTCCAAATAAGCTTGAGTGCCAGTTGGTGCTGTTTAAAGGTCTCAGGTGACCAAAGGCTTGACTTTTGTGCTCCTGAAGCTGGAACCAGGTTAGCATAAAGCCTGTAGAGTAACAGGCCAACACACTTGCCTCTGAACCAGGGGCTGGTGGTGCGGCGTGCTGTAGTGCCTGGCAGAGGGTCGTCGCTTTCTAGTAATGGTGGGAAGCCAGCTCAGTTGGCAGGGAGTGGGATGGGGGATCCAAATTAAAGAATATAGGAAAGTAAATCTCTCTTCAGACAGACAGTGCCTTTTTTCTTATTCATAAAATACATTATAATGATACCATTACTTAAACCTAGTGTCCACTCAGCAGCCTTTATCTGCATTCATATGTATACCATGTATTAAACATAGTTATTGTTGGGCAAAAAAAAGAATCACACCCTTGCCCTAGCCGACTTGGCTCAGTGGATAAAGCGTCAGCCTGCTGCGGACTGAAGGGTCCCAGGTTCGATTCTGGCCAAGGGCACATGCCTGGGTTGTGGGCTCGATCCCCAGTAGGGGGCGTGCAGGAGGCAGCTGATCAATGATTCTCTCTCAACATTGATGTTTCTATCTCTCTCTCCTTCTCCCTTCTTCTCTGAAATCAATAAAAAGAAATATATATATATAAAAAGAATCACACCCTTTCTCTATCTACCCTTCATGCTGTCCTCCGTTACTCTTGTTGCTATTGCGGCCACAGCCTTCAGCATATATTGCAGGGTCCTTTGATCCTTCATTCCTACTCACCCCAGAAAAATCTCTTTGGTGGGAGCAGAAAGCACTCAACACCAAGCCAAAAGGGCAGACAAGTTCTCTGCTCTGCTTACCATACAGCAAGCTCCTTCTTTCCAGAAGAAGCTAACTCGCTCCCTTCCATCAGGAGGCGCAGTATTTGGGTGCAGGCAAGAGACAGCCTGCGCATACATACAGTGGTGTCTATGTGGAGTCTCCCCGGCCAGGCTTCTCGCAGCTTTTCCCAGTTTGTCTCAAGCTGTCTTCCTCCCATTCCCTGCTCCCCACTCAACTCTCTGAGCAGCTGTCCACGTGCTCATGGGAGACATGGGCATTTATATGTCTGAGCCCAAGCCGAACAGAACCAGCCAGAAATCTCTTCCTGACCCAGCGTCCAGGATGGCCTGGGAAAGCCTGCTACCATCCCCCATCACCTGTGCTTTCCTTCTTCCTTTTAGTAAACGAACCCTCGGACTTTTAAGTGGATTAGATTAAGACACAGTTCACTATCCAGCTAAAAAAGATATTTCCCCATTTCCCTTGCAAGGTCTGGCCATGTGGCTAAGTCCTGGCTGGAGGGCAATGATTTAGATAGATGGTCCTCCACTTCCTCGCGCCCCCTTTTCCTCTGGCCTTGCCGCTGAGGCCCACAAGGATGAGGGAG
Organism: Myotis nattereri; assembly: GCF_964212035.1. Classification (NCBI taxonomy): domain Eukaryota; kingdom Metazoa; phylum Chordata; class Mammalia; order Chiroptera; family Vespertilionidae; genus Myotis; species Myotis nattereri. The sequence goes on from NC_138091.1 coordinate 45,938,166, forward strand.
CAACAAGGGAAGGAAGCGGGTCCAGGATGACCTTGGAAGCAGCCAAGTGCCAGCTTGGATTTTGACATGAGTGGGACCTACACCTTCTCTCTCATTTATGCTATTGTGATTGAGTCTCCAGAAAAGTAGCCAAGAGATTTCTTGGATGGTTTGGGGATTGTCCATCAGGAGTAAGAGGTAACTCTGGTCACAATGTCATGACCTCTTTCTTTTTTCTTTCTTTCTTTCTTTCTTCCTTCCTTCCTTCCTTCCTTCCTTCCTTCCTTCCTTCCTTCCTTCCTTCCTTTCTTCCTTTCTTCCTTTCTTTCTGATAGCTTCGTTGAGACATATTAAAATTGTATATGTTTAAGGTATGCAGCTTGATGTTTTGATATATGTTTACGTTGTGAAAAGATCACCACAATCCGGCTCATTAGCATATCAGTTGCCTTAACCTACGTACCACTGTGTGTGGTGCAAAGATTTAAGATCTGTCCTTGCCCCAAATTTCAAGAATACAATACATATTGTTACCTACAAACAACTTTTCCTTCTCTTTTTTATATGTGAATTGACTTTTGATGGTTTTATTATTTTCTTCTGTTTAAAATGTCCTTCAGAAAAAAAAAATAATAAAATAAAATATCCTTCAGGATATGTGTGCTTGTAAAGCCTGGGACCATTGACCTTTTTTAAAAAAAAAAAAAAAAAATATATATATATATATATATATATATATATATATATATATTTTATTGATTTTTTACAGAGAGGAAGGGAGAGGGATAGTTAGAAACATCAATGAGAGAGAAACATCTATCAGCTGCCTCTTGCACACCCCCTACTGGGGATGTGCCCACAACCAAGGTACATGCCCTTGACCGGAATCGAACCTGGGACCCTGCAGTCCGAGGCTCTATACACTGAGCCAAACCGGTTAGGGCAGCCATTGACTTTTTTTTTTTTTTTTTTTTCATATGGTGTGTGACAGACCCAGAGCACTCCTCTCTTTCATCACACCATTCCAGGGAGGAGGTTAAAGTGATGCATACACACACCATTTAAAGATGAAACAGCTCTAGCCGGCTTGACTCAGTGGATAGAGCATCATCCTGTGGACTGAAGGGTCCCAGGTTTGATGCCAGCCAAGGGCCTCATGCCTGGGTTGCAGGCTGGATCCCCAGTACGGGGTGTGCAAGAGGCAGCCAATCAGTGATTCTCCCTCATCATTGATGTTTCTATCTCTCTCTCCTTCTCCTTTCCTCTCTGAAATCAATAAAGAAATATATATATTTTTTAAAAAAAGATGAAACAATGGTGGATTTTTTTTATTTCATCAAAAAAAGTAAGTATGAAAAAAAAGAAGCCCAGTGCTCACAGGTGTAGCTCAGCACTTGAGCGGCGACCCAGGAACCAAGAGGTCGCTGGTTTGATTCCAGTCAGGGCACATGCCCGGGTTGCAGACTCGATCCCCAGTAGGGGTGCTTGCAGGAGGCAGCAGATCGATGATGTTCCTCTCCCATTGATGTTTCTATCTCTCTATCCCTCTCCCTTCCTCTCTCTCTAAAAAATAAAATCAATAAAAATGTATTTTTTAAAAAAAGTAAGTATGGAGGCAGAGACAAAATTCAAGCACATCTCCTGAGTCCTGGTGTGACACCCTCAAGCCCAGAGTTGTGCTGGCTATTCATCTTCTGCATCAGCCCCTCTCCCTCACCTTCCTTCCCTCTTCTCTCCTCTTTCTTTCTTTTTTCTTTTATTTTCTCCTCTTCCCTCACATACTTTCCTCTCTTCTCTTCTCCTCTCCTTCCTTCTCATGACTGTTTCTACGGGTTGCAACTGGGATAAAACCGGCAACTATCCCTTACCACATCCAGCTCCGTTTTCTCCAGAACATCCACCAGCCTCTCAATCTTGGTCTTGTTGGTGAAGAGAAAGTCATCGTCCACCCAGAGAACATATTTGGTGGTGACCTGAGATATGGCGAGGTTCCTGCCAGCAAACCAACCCTGTAGGTGGAATGAGGTTACATCAGTGGTTACCATTAGAATAATCACTTGGGCCCTAACCGGTTTGGCTCAGTGGATAGAGTGTCAGCCTGCAAACTCAAGGGTCCCAGGTTTGATTCCGGTCAAGGGCATGTACCTGGGTTGCGGGCACATCCCCAGTAGGAGGTGTGCAGGAGGCAGCTGATCGATGTTTCTCTCTCATCAGTGTTTCTAACTCTCTATCCCTCTCCCTTTATCTCTGTAAAAGATCAATAAAATATATTTTTTTAAAAAAAGAATAATTACTTGGGGGCACTTTCTCAGTTCCCACTAGCCAGACTGCACCCCAGACGAATTAAGTCAGAATTTGTGAGGGTGACTCCAATATACGGCTGAGATGGAGAAGCACTGGGTTAAAGGGAGTCCACATCTCAGAGACACCTGGAGAAGAACAGTGACTTCCTGGGACCAAGATTGAAAGGCCAGGAAGCCCTTCCTCAGCCCTGTGGCCAATGTGGACAGGTTTTCCATCCGATCGAGTCTCTGTGGCTCTCCTTCCATTTCCCCTTATATTGCCCGGGAGATGTTTGGTGGGAGCAGAAAGCACTCAACACCAAGTCAAAAGGGCAGAGCACAACCCAGCATACACTCTGGTATGTACAGTATCTATTTCTTTCTGTGTGTCCTTGGAGGAAGCTGGGGGGTGGGGTGGGGGGCGGAGGAGAGACAGAGAGAGAGATAGCTGCCCCCGCTTGGCTGGAATCATAGAGATGATTCCAGTTGGATCTGCATGTCAGGAATCCTTGGGATGTCAGACACCTCGAATCACTCAGAAGGACCTCAATCAACTTCCACGCCAAGTGTGAGGAAAGGCAGATTAACCGCCCATTAATACAGCAAAGTGAGCGTGGCCTGACTTCTCTGTGAATTTGGCATCAGCAAGGGGACTCGGGGGAGAGTCCTACCCTTTCCCGCTCCAGGACCCTGCTTCCTTGGGGAGGCCACTGAAGCAGCCCCATCCAGGGTGGGACCTGACTCTGGGGCCCTCTTGTCCCAGGACCCAGGTGTCTCCCATCTGGGAGGGAGGGACATACCTTCCCAAAGGGCATGCTGTAGTACTCCACGTGGCTGTCATTAATTTTCAAAGGCTCCTTGCTGTCATCAGCCACGATCACGGTCAAGTCTGGATAATACTCACGAACACTCCGGAGCATGGTCATGAGCTTGTGGGGACGGAGGAACGTTTTGGTGGCAATGGTCACCAGGTCTCTGAGCTTCCTCTCTGGTCAAGAAAGGGTGGATGTCAGGGCACTGTGTTAGGGGAAGCCTCGCTGTCTTAGCTTACATTGTTTTTATGCCACAACCTCTCACTGTTTGTGGGCCTCATGCCTCAGTAGGTGCTTAACAAGGGTTTGTTTGTCGGGTTAGAAAATAAATATATTTATGTATCCCTACGTTTACTGAAGCACTGAGTTAAAGGGAGTCCGTGTCTCAGAGACATGGACTCCCTTCATGGTAGCTAAGACAAGAAAACAACCAAGATGTCCTTCACTAGGTGAGTGGATAAAGACGATGTGGTCGTCATATACAATGGAATACGAGTCAGCCATAAGCAAAGACGAAATACTGCCATTTGTGACAACACGGATGGATCTTGAGAGTATCACGCTAAGCAAAATAAATCAGACAAAAAAGTCAAGAACCCTTTGTGATATCACTCATTTGTGGGATATAAAACTGAAAGCAATAAATGAACAAACAAGACAAGCAAAAGTTCATAGACACAGACAATAGTATGTTGGTTACCAGAGGGATAGGGGTTCAAATATATGGCAATGGAAGAGGACATGACTTTAGGTGGTGAACATACAATACAATACACAGATGATGTATTATCAAAGTGGACACTTAGCTTGGCCAGCAGGGCTCAGTGGTTGAGTGTCGACCTATGAAGCAGGAGGTCACAGTTCAGTTCCCAGTCAGGGCACATGCCTGGGTTGTGGGCTTGATTCCCAGTGTGGGGGTGTGCAGGAGGCAGCTGATCAATGATTCTCTCTCATCACTGATGTTTCTATCTCTCTCTCCCTTCCTCTCTGAAATTAATAAAAATATTTTTTAAAAAAACATTATGGAATTAGCCCAACAATAAACAGACCAGTGCAAGCTAACAAAGCCCAGATTCAGACTCCTGCACATACGAACCTTGGTGTGTGACAGAGCGACAATACAAGCCAGGGAAGAGGAAGGGCTTATATGATGTTGCTATTCATATACCAAAAAATTAGATCCCCATAATAAGCCACACATAAAAATAACTTCTAGGTAGATCACATATCTAAATGTGAAAGCAATCAGGTACAACTTTGGAAAAATTCAGGAGAATATCTTTCTTGCTTTAATGTAGAGAAGAATTTCTTGAACAAGGCACAAAGAGCAAAACCCAGAAAGAAAACAGTGAACCAATTTTATTACACTAATGGATAAAACTTTCATATAACCAGACCCTGGAAACAACATCAGAAGACAAGCCATGGGCTGACGAAAGATCAGGTTCTAGAACTTCATACCATACAGTGTGATAACTTTTATGAAAAAGTTCAAAAATGCCTAAAATAACCACACTATACATCTTTCCCTCTTTAATTTGAAAGTTACCTTTATCACATGGTAAAATTCCAACATGTCTATTTCTGGGATTTCAATTTGATTCCACTGATATATCTATCTATTCATGCTCCAGTACTATTCTGTTTTTATTACTTATTTTTTAAATATAATATATTTTTATTGATTTCAGAGAGGAAGGGAGAGGGAGAGAGAGAAACATCAATGATGAGAGAGAATCATTGATCAGCTGCCCCTTGCAAACCCCCTGCTGGGGATCCAGCCCGGAACTGAGAATCGAACTGTGATGTCCTGGTTCATAGGTCAATGCTCAACCACAGAGCCACGCCAGCTGGCACTATTACTTATTAAAATGTTATCATTCCTTAGGTCTTTTTCAAAATAAGCACAACCATATAAAAAGTTAAATATAATTAAGCAATATTAGAGCAATGTGTCCTAGAATTGTTTTCCTCCAAACAAGCTTGTCAGGAATCATATCTAAACTGTTATTTTGGTCAATTCTCATCTCCATCTCAGGGGACCTGAATTTCACCAATAGCTCTACAGGATACCAACATGCAGCCCCCGGGCAAGGGCCTTACCTGGTCCAGGGTCATATAACTTGGGTATGACGGGATGGCGAATGGTCACCGGAAACTTGGCTAGTGAGGACTTGGACGTCAGACTCACTGGAGGGAGAAATAAGGTCAGGGCGGGCAGCACCGTGTCTGGGTCGCTCCCCATGCTGCCCCAGGGAACCCATGCAACGCGGGAGTGAAGGTTTGGTAGACAGTGTCCTGGCTGGGGTGAGACTGCGGACCTAATGGAGTCGGTGGCCTTCTGGCTCCTGATTTACTGTGTCCCTGGGGCCACCTGCTGAGCACCTCCCAAACTCACGTTTCTTGCCCTTGTGAGAATCTGCTGGGGTGGACAGGGTGTGGAGTCACAGAGTCCGGATTATCTTTGACTTTGCCATTGTTATCTGAAATGCCTTGGGTTAAATCGCTCAGTCTCCTCCAGCTACAAGACCAGGATAATAATACCCGCCCTATTTTCTTTCACAGGGTCATTCTGTGAAAGGCAGCGTTTGAACACCCGAAGGTCGGGAGAACTGGCTCTTTAGTGTGCGGTCACGGGTCATCTGCCCCACGTTTCATTTCTTTTTGTTGATGTCCTGGGAATGCATCCTGTGTAGCTAGTCAAAAGAGAAAGGGGTGCCCAGTTTGGCTCAGTGGATAGAGTGTCGGCCTGAGGACTGAAGGGGCCCAGGTTCAATTCCGGTCAAGGGCACATGCCCAGGTTGCGGGCTTGATCCCCACCCAGTTGGGGAAGTGCAGAAGGCAGCTGATCAGTGATTCTCTCTCATCATTGTTGTTTCTATCTCTCCCTCTCCCTTCCTCTCTGAAATCAATAAAAATATATAAATTAAAAAGAGAGACAGAAAGGGATGACTGATTCATCCAGAAACAAACCGGGCTGCCCTGAGGATGGCAGGAATTGTTCTCCAGGGAATTCCTGGGGTGGAGCTTGGGGGAGGGGGTTGATTGGGAAGGAGGAGTCAAAGCCACTGTCCTTTGGACTGGGAGTTTCCCCACATCCCCTTTCCGGTTAATACCCAGGACAATAAACGGATGCATAGACTGGCCCCCTCCTCTACCGCAGCTGAAGTCTTCAGCTTTGAGAGCGATAGAGAATAGGAAACAGACCTGGAGGTTTCCAGGTGCACAGCATGAAAGATCCGTCCTCCTAGAGACGAGGAGGCTCTTCACCTGTCCTTGCCTGGAGTCCCTTCTATGGGGTCAGTAGCAACGTGGGGATAGTATTGGGTACAGTAATTTGGAAGTTAGGTGTCTAGGTTAGAAATAGGAGCAAGGAAAGCATCTCCCATGCAGGCAGGCTTCCTGGAGGAGGAAGACTTGGAGAGGGCCCAGTGGTGTTTTCCGGCTCCCTCAGCATGTTGCCATCCAGGGACAGGATCTCACCCACATCCACCCTGTGGTGCTGGTACACCGTGCTGGTGTAGGTCACGTGCTGGAGGATGAAATTCAAAAGCTTCCGGTCACTGGTCGAAATGGTCAGCTGCTTCTGGCCTCTTCCCCGCACCACACTGTCTGGGAGGTCAGCGAGGGTGTTGAGTGTCCCCAGAGAAGCTGTCAGGGTGACCTAAGGTGGGTGAAATACAAAGAAGCTAAATGCAAGGAAAGGCACATACCCAACACGGCCTGCAGGGGGCAGAGCATATTAGGGTGAGAGGAGAAACTCATGGGTGCCCCAGAAGCTAGGGCCTGGCTCTGCATGTGTCCCTGCTCTGGTCACAGCAAAGGAGAATTTAGCCCTGGGGCCTGGTGCATTCAAGGGCAGTTCCTTTTCTCTTCTTATCTGTTGGCTTGCAGAACACCATTCTTTTGACTTCAGTTTGCCAGCTCCTCCTCTATAAAACCTCCAAATGGCCCAGCTGGTTTGGCTCAGTGGACAGAGCGTTGGCCTGCAGACCGAAGGGTCCCAGGTTCGATTCTGGTTAAGGGCACATGCCTGGGTTGTGAGCTCCGTCCCCATTGGGGGGGGGGGGGGGGTTGCAGGAGGCAGCAGATAAATGACTCTCTCTCATCATTGATGTTTCTATCTCATTCTCCCTCTCTCTTCCTCTCTGAAATCAATAAAAGTATATTAACAAAAATAAATAAAACTCAGAATGGAGTTTTTCAGGGCTTGACTCTGCACTCTTTGCCTTCTTATTCTAACACCTTCTTGCTAGAAGATTTCATCCGTTCCCATGGCTTTAAATACCACCCCTCTGCTGATGGTTTCAACATTTGTGTCTACAGTTCATCTCTTTCTGAGATCCAACTGTCTGGTTGGTTGCCCTGCTAGGAAGTTTCACAAGCAAATCAAACTGATATCTTCAAAATGGAACTATTGATTTCTCTCTATAAGCCTCTCCCTGCCTCGTGAATGGCACCTTCATCTGCTCAACTGCTCAAGTCCCCAAGTGGAAGTCGTTGCTGTTCTGCCAGTTCCCTCACACCTACAGCCAATCTGCCCTTGACCAGAATCAAACCCAGGACCCTTTGGTCCGCAGGCCAACACCCTATCCACGGAGCCAAACCAGCTAGGGCATTGCTGAAAGCACTTTAGTCAGTCAATGAATATATATTCTGAGATCCAAATTACAGGCACAGCAGGGAAAGTTGTGAATAAGACAGATTCCTTGCCTTCAAGAAGCTTATAGTCTACTAGAGGCCTGGTGCATGAAATTCATGCATGGGTAGGGTCCCTAGGCCTGGCCGGCGATCAGGGCCGATCTGTGGGGTGACTGGCGGGGTAATTGGGGGCCCACCCCACTGCACCTGCCTTGGCTGGCCTGGGGCCTATGGGCTGGGGGCAGCTTGCATCTGCCCCCCGGTGGTCAGTGCATGTCATAGCTACCAGTTATTCCAATGGGTGGTCCCCTGTTTGGTCAATTTGCATGTTAGGCTTTTATTATATAGGATTGGGGAAGAGAGGCCATAAGCATATCACGACGCATATGAGGTAGTTCAGGTACAGATAAGTGCTATAAGAAAATAACAGAGGTCGAAACCGGTTTGGCTCAGTGGGTAGAGAGCGTCAGCCTGAGGACTGAAAGGTCCCAGGTTCGATTCCGGTCAGGGCCATGTACCTGGGTTGCGGGCACATCCCCAATAGGAGATGTGCAGGAGGCAGCTGATCGATGTTTCTCTCTCATCGATGTTTCTAACTCTCTATCTCTCTCCCTTCCTCTCTGTAAAAAATCAATAAAATATATTTTAAAAAAAGAAGGTAACAGAGAACTGAGAAAGTGACAGAAGCAGGTGGCAGAGGGCTTACTGGTAGCTGGGGGTGGAGACAGAGGAGGCTTCTAGTCATTCCAACCTCTGTTTAACATACAGAGGTGAGAAAACTAAAACTACATTTCCCAGGCTCCTTTTTAATTAGGGCTCTTGATGTGATCTACGTCCCACCAGTCGGATGTACTTGCAGAGACCTTGATTTGGAGCTCTGCTAAGTGGGGAAAGCGGGCAGGGCACAGGGCATCCATCTCGGAGGTGCTAGCCCTGGCAGAGGCAGCACAACGCAGGAGCCGGAGCCATGGCTGTGGCAGCAGCGTCCTCTCGCAGCGGAAGCAGCAGCACTGGCGGTGGCTCAGTGCCTTGGCGCGGTCTCGGAAGGCCTCCCTGGAACTCCAGCCACTCCTTCGGCTGGAAAAAGTGGGCCTTGCATAGGCACCCTCCCCTCCCCCCTCACCTCAGACTCGTGTCTGATGTTTCATCTGGATGGGGGCTCCGTCAAAATCCGAGACCAGCCACCCCTGGGGGGAGGGGGCTGGGCAGTGAGCCAAGGACAGGATGCCAAGTGCACAAAGGGACTGGGAGGGGGGGGCTCTTGCCTTATAGTTGGGGGCACTGGGTCCATCAAACTGCAGACCTGGAGGACACAGGGAAAAGGAAAACAAAACAAAAAGTCATCTGGGAGGATTCCATGGGCTCTCTGAGGCTCACACCTTCCTGGCTGCCTCCATGTCCTTCCAGAGTCCCTTCAAGTGTTCCCTCCTACCCAGGGTGTTTGCTGGCAGACTCCCCTTCCCCCAGGGTTCTGCTAGACGCTTTCCAAGGTCCTTCCAGCGGTTCTAAAACCCCTGATGCCACCCTCAGCTTTGGATGGGTGCTATGAATTAATCCAGTCCCTTCCAGGTATCTGTTACTGAAGGGAAGGTAGCAATGGGTTAATAATGAACCAGCCTGCCCGGTCTGCATGGCTCAGAGGTTGAACGGCAACCTATGAACCAGGAGGTCATGGTTCGATTCCCAGTCAGGGCACATGCCCAGGTTGCGGGCTCAGTCCCCAGTGTGGGATATGCAGGGGGCAACCAATCAGTGACTCTCTCTCATCATTGATGTTTCTATCTCTCTCTCCTTCTCCCTTCCTCTCTGAAATCATTAAAAAAATAAGAATAATGAATCATCCATATATGGAGCACCTAGAGTAGTCAAACCGATCAAGACAGGAAGTAGAATGGTGGTGGCCAGGGGCTGGAGGGAGAGGGGAAGTAATGTTAAATAGGTGCAGAGTTCCAGGGGGGAGATGAAAAAGTTCTAGAGATGGATGGTGGTGACAGCTGCAGAACAATGTGAATGTATTCAATGCAATAGAACTGTGCACTTCAAATGGTTAAAATAGTAAATTCTGTTATGCATACTTTACCACAATAAAAAATGGATCATCCAAAGTGTCATATTATTTTTAAATAACCATTCAAAAACACTAACAATGAACCCCAAGTGTATTTACTTTAGCATCTTATAATATGACTAGTTCAAGTTCTCCTTCAAACATACCCTCATCTGTGGCCATAGGGAACTTACTAAGCTCATCTGGGAAATTGGCAAAATCACATTTGCCTCACAGGGCTGTGCTGCTGGACTAGAGGAGTGTGTAAAAGCTTTTTAGTTGTTTAAAACACAAATAGTTACTTTACTTCTAGAAAATAGTGCTGCTTGTATCGGGGCCAGAGCCCCCCTCAACCATCAGCTCTTCCTCTAGGATGGGGATGTCAGGGGCCCTGTGTGTGCAGCAGGTACCTGGAGAGCCAGGCCCAGCATGGACGCTTCCTTCCTCAGGTCTGATGCCGACCCCCCTGCACCTTCTCCCCACCTCCACCCTGCGTGAGGGGGGCCTGGGAGCACCAGTGCAGACCACCCCCCAAGGGGGGTCCAAGTAAGCACCCTGGATCAGCCAGGCCCTCAAGCTGAGGAGTGTTAATTCCTGGAGATGGCCTGCGCTTTGCCTGCTCCCAAGATGCTGTAGGACAGTGGCCGGCAAACTCATTAGTCAACAGAGCCAAATATCAACAGTACGACGATTGAAATGTCTTTTGAGAGCCAAATTTTTTAAACTGAAACTATATAGGTAGGTACATTGTTATTAACTTAATTAGGGTACTCCTAAGGCTTAGGAAGAGCCACACTCAAGGGGCCAAAGAGCCGCATGTGGTTCAAGAGCCGCAGTTTGCCGACCACTGATCTAAAGAGTAAGTTCATTAAACTAACTTACCCTGAATCTTTCTTGGACTTTGCACCTCCAGAGGCTGGGGTCAGTTAGCATTTAGACTACAGCCAGGATATTTCCTCAGCTGTCAGCTCATCTGTCTCATAGCCACTGATGGTTTACAAATTCTGCTTAAGCTATTCAAAAACAAAAGAACCTCACTTGGCTTTCTGATCAATGAGGTCATCTTTACAGTCTTCCTTCGGCCTTGGTTCCTTCGTATAGTGTGGTTTTGCCAACTTACTAAAAAAACACACTTCTGATGTTATTTTTTCTTAATCACAAAATGGCGCTGAGAGGAAATCATGGGCTTGAAAGTTAGTTTAAACAAACAGAAACCCCTACATTCAAATCCCAAGTCTACCATTTAAGAGTATAGGCAATTTAGTCACTTTCTCAGCTTCATCTGAGAGATGGCAATAAATATACCTACCTATCCAAAACTGTCACAAAGAGAAGGCACACAACCTTTTTTCAAAACTTAGAGCTATATTGTTACGTTCGCCGAGGTCAGCCCCTTCCAACTCTCCCACCCACACTCGTCTTGTATACTTGTTTCCGTCTATCTCAGCGATGGCGAACCTTTTGAGCTCGGCGTGCCAGCATTTTGAAAAACCCTAACTTAACTCTGGTGCCGTGCCACATATAGAAATTTTTTGATCTTTGCAACCACAGTAAAACAAAGACTTATATTTTTGATATTTATTTTATATATTTAAATACCATTTAACAAAGAAAAATCAACCAAAAAAATGAGTTCGCGTGTCACCTCGGACACGCGTGTCAGAGGTTCGCCATCACTGGTCTATCTCCTTTCCAAAAACCGGCTTCTGCGCATGGGCCACGAAGTTTCCATCGCACTGTACGTGCGCGCCCGCACATGGTATTTTGTGGAAGAGCCACACTCAAGGTGCCAAAGAGCCGCATGTGGCTCGCGAGCCGCGGTTTGCCGACCACTGCTGTAGGACACCAAAAAGCCAATTATGTCCTAAGATTGCTTGAGGCTCACAGATATCTGTCCTCGTCGGTGTCATCTCATAGCCCCGGGGAGGTCACAGCTACTAAGGGTGATCGCCGGTGGTGGAAACAGTGATATTAACATTAAATGAAATCATTTCAAACTTTTTGCCTGGTGCTGGCACCCAGCAGGTACTCAATGAATGATTGCTCCCTCTTTTGCTTAAGAAGGAAAAGGAAAGTTGCAAGTTCACTCAGGATGGGGTGCACCTACCTGGGATGGGAACTGTATGCAGGGGCATCACCTCCACCCCGTGGACCGGGTACCCGAAGGGGAGGTTGGGCGGAGCCAGCAGGGGCGGTGGGCGGGGCAGCCCTTCCCTGCAGAGAAAAGGAACTGTTAACAGCTGCCCTGACTCCCTTCCCAGGTTCGTTCTTAAAGCGGTGCCTGTGCCCCGAGCCTTGGGCGGCCAATGGGGAGAAATGGAGAGTAGATTGTAACCATGTCCCCTCCGCCCTCCCCTCCTCCATGACGCCCAGCCTCTTAACTCCACAAACGAACTGAGCAGTTTACAACAAAGCGCGCAAAAATCAAAAATCATGACCAGCAAAAAAGAAGAAACAAGATAACCAGACTGTAGGGGCCAGCACAGCTGCGGCAGCTGAACACCAAAGTCACCTGTGGTTTTAATGATTTCATTTAAAGTCGCCTGGTAGCCAGGGTATACAATGATTGTCAGAACTCGGGTCTTCTTAAAGGGGCAGAGGAGACCAATTCCTGGAGGGAAGTCGGACTTTCCCTGGCTCTGCACCAGAACATAAAGTGTATCGCAGGGAACGGTGTATGCGAGTGGTTGCCGTCCCCGTATTTTCAGAGCAAACACAGTGATGATTTTCAAATGGTTTTGTTGTGGTAACGACCTTCAGTCAAAGGCAAGTGCATAACACAACCCGGTGAGATGGGCTCTTTGAGGGACTAAGGCAGCGGTTCTCAACCTGTGGGTCGCGACCCCTTTGGCGGTCGAACGACCCTTTCACAGGGGTCGCCTAAGACCATCTGCATGTCAGATATTTACATGACGATTCATAACAGTAGCAACATTACAGTTATGAAGTAGCAACGAAAATAATGTTATGGTTGGGTCACAACATGAGGAGCTGTACTTAAAGGGCCAGAAGGTTGAGAACCGCTGGACTAAGGTAACACGGCTGAAATGTAGCCTCGAGGGACCCAGTTTAGCCAAAGATACCACCACCCAGATTACCTGGAAGAGAGATCAGACTATGGGAGTGAGTATTTATGGGAATATGAAAAAGACAACATTTAAAAATGGAAAAGGACCTAACTAGGCAATCAAAAGAGGAAATGCAAATGGAAAATAAATACATGAAACACGCTCAGCATCAATATTACTCAGGGAAATGCAACTTTAAAAAACAACTACCTTTTCATTAAAGTTTAAAGGTAAGGGCTATGTAAGGTCATCCTGACCTCCCAAGGTTTCAGGTTCGATCTGAGGCATATACAAGAATCAACCAATGAATGCATAAATAAGTGGAGCAAATCAATGTTTCTCTCTCTTTCTCTCTCTCTCTCTCCCCCTCTCCATTCCTCGCTCTCTCTAAGATCAATACATGAAAAACTTTTTTAAAAGAATGATGATATAATAAATCACAACAATAATAGTAGGTAATATTTTTGCAGTGCTTCTATATGTCAGGTCCTTTTTGAGTTACTAGCTCTCTGTATGCTAATACAATTCACCTTACAATAAGCTTCTTAAAAATATTTATTAATTAAATTGATTGGGGGGGGCATTGGTCAACATGAACATATAGGTTTCAGGTGTGGGTTTCTGCGTTACAAGATCTGTGTATTGCACCATGTGCTCATCACCCAAAGTTAAATCTTCTGTCACCTTATATTAGGACCTCCTGCTCCCCCCACAATAAGCTTTGGAGGGAGGTATCTATTATAATTTTTCATATAAGATACTGAAGTGCTATGAGGTTAAGTAACTTGGCTCCCAGCTTGTTTCAAAGTTAAAGTCCTCAATCACAAAGGCTATTATTTTATTACTAGAGGCCCAGTGCACAAAATTCATGCAGTGGGAGGAGGTGTCCCTCAGCCCAGCCTGCACCCTCTCCAATCTGGGACCCCTTGGGGGATGTCCGACTGCTGGTTTAGGCCTGATCTCCCCCAACTGCCCTTCCCTGCTGGCCCGATCACGCCCAAATGCCCTCCTGTGCCAGCCTGATTGCCCACAACTGCCCTCCCCTGCTGGCCCGATCGCCCCCAACTGCCCTCCCCTGCCGCAACCCACCTCCTCTGCTGGGACCTGCCTCCTCTGAGCAAGGCGGCGGAGACACTGGGACTGGCCTCCTCCGCGCTGCACAGAGCTGCAGGACCCCCAGGCCTCACCACGTAGAGTGGCCGCCGGGCCCCCGCCTCCGCTGTGCACATGGCCATCTTGTGGCCATCTTTGTGGTGGCCATCTTGCGGCAGCCATCTTATGATCATGTCATGCACGAGGGCTTGACACCACCTAGGCTTTTATTAGTATAGATGTTTGATGCACGCAAAGTTTATAAATCTTCATTTAAGGGCTATTTCCTCCATTCTCTTTTCTAGGTTTATTCCTAATAGTTCCTCCCAGGCACCCTTGCAAGAGGGGGAGCTCCCTCCTTCTCTCTTTGAACCCATACCCTCAGGACAAAGTAGAGCTTTTGCTCCTCCTCGGACCCGAGAGCCCTGGCGGTCTACATTACCTCCTCTGAAAGTGCGCAAATTCCGCCTGTCTCCTCGCTTTCACTGCAGGGAGGTCTTTCTGGCCATAGGCACCCTCAAAGTTGTAGCCCTGGCCTTTAGTTTCACAATGGCACTGATTTTTCGGGAACAGCCTAAAACAAGCAAGAAGACTGTGAACGTGACTGGGTGCGAGGAGGGGGGTTGATGAGTGAGGGGGAACCTGAGACCTTACCCCACGTGTGTCCCTCTGAGAAACTGCCTTTCCCAGACCCTCTGTCCTGGAATATTAGCAGAGGCCCCTGACCAAGACCCAGGGAGGGGAAGGAGCGGGGAATGGGAGGAAGAGCCGCTCTCTTGACTTATCCCCTGCACCAAACTTCTTTACACTTGAGAATCACAGAAATGCCAGTGGCATCTCAGCTCCACCAGCAGAGGAGGCTGGAGGGACAAGGAGCTGGCAGTTAAATGGGCCCTCCGAGGTTTTAAGGGAGTTGACTGAGTGTTGCAGAGAGCAGAGGCTGTGCCCCGGAGACCAAGCCCTCTCCTGGTCCCACAGGAGGGAATCATTTGAACAACCCACACAGGTCAGGAAGGCAGGGAATCTTCTGTAAAACGGGCACAGGAGGAGCAAGGGAGCTGTCAGACCACGGTGGGAGAGAAATGCGTGATAGCTCACCAGATTCCATCGTAGGAAAAGAGGGACCGGAGACGTTCCTCGGGTAGAAGCTTTGGCACCTGGACAGCCGGATTGGAACGAGGGAGCACCGGATCGGGATGAGGGAGCACTGGGTGGAGGCCGAACTCTTCATGAAGGTACACACTTAACATAAATAAAACCAGGCCGAATCCTAAGACGAAGGTGGACATCTTGAGGAGCCATAGCAAGTTGTAGCTGTTGGGGCACAAAAAAGCACATTTCATTAAAATCTTTTTTTCTTGATTAGTTATTACATGACTTGATGGTCATTTAATCAACACCCACAGGAATAAGTATTTTGGGGTGTAGGGAAGAAGGAGACTATTTACTGCAAATCGCTCCGTGGTGACCTGGCAGGGCTGTGAAAACAGCACGGGCCCCCGCTGCCCTGCACTGGTCTGGCCCGCCCCCTTCTGCTCCTGCAAGACGTCATTGTATTTCAGCTTCAGCTCCAGCCTGCGAAACAGTCTTGGTGGAAAGGGAAGCCGTGCTCCCAGAGCCAGAGGGGAGCTGACTTATACAGACTTCTGTCCCCGCCCCTGGTCCAACAGTTCTCCATTTAATACAGTGTTAGTTTTGTAGTATGCAATTATTTCATCAGTAAAAAAATTATGCCTCTCATCCCCCTTTTTGTTACATCTTATTTATTCCATCAGCTAATTTTGCTGCAATGACTAGTGCTTTCCTGACAATGTTAAGTGATAGCAGTGGGCATACTTATCTTGTTCCTGACAATAATGGAATAGGAAGCATGATTTTTTGTAATTGCCCTAGAGGCCCAGTGCACAAAATTCATGCACCGGCCTGCACCCTCTCCAATCTGGGACCCCTTGGGGGATGTCCAACTGCCTCTCGCAATCTGGGACTGCTGGCTCCTAACTGCTCGCCTGCCTGTCTGCCTAATCGCCCCTAACCCCTCTGTCTGCCTACCTGATCGCCCCTAACCACCTCTGCCTGTCTGATTGCCCCTAACTGCTCCCCTGCTGGCCTGATCACCCCTAACCACCTCTGCCTCGCCCTGCACTCGGGACCCGGGCTTCCCTCCCTCTGGCCAGCCACAGGCACCCAGGACCCGGGCTGGCTTCACACGGGCTGGCCGCAGCCACAGGGGACCATGGGCAGGCAGCTTTGCCCAGGCTGCAGCTGCAGGTGCTGGCGCCCAGGACTGCAGGGCAGGCGGCTTGTCCCTCTCCCGGGCCGTAGGCACAGGCGCAGGCGCAGCCACTGGCACCCAGGATCGCGGAGGGGGTGGCTTGTCCCTCTCCTGGGGCCAAAGCCTGGCTGGTCCCCATTCCTCTCTCCCCAGTGTTGAGTGTCTGAGCGTGATGGCGTGAGGGCATGACAACCATTTGCATATTAGCTCTTTATTATATAGGATACTGGGAAATGAAAATGTATTCATTGAGAAACTATTAGAAACAGTAAGATTTTTTAAAAATATATTTTATTGATTTTTTACAGAGAAGAAGGGAGAGGGATAGAAAGTTAGAAACATCGATGAGAGAGATCGACCAGCTGCCTCCTGCACACCCCGCACTGGGGATGTGCCTGCAACCAAGGTACATGCCCTTGACCGGAATCGAACCTGGGACCCTTGAGTCCGCAGGCCGATGCTCTATCCACTGAGCCAAACCGGTTCGGCTTTTTTTTTTTTTCCAACCTGTCCTTGTCATAGTAAGATTTTATTAGAGTAGCTGGAAGGTGAACCTGGTGGATGGTGCATGTGGGCAGGCTAAATAGCCATCTCAGACAGCGGATAAAGAAAAATTGAATCAGCCCTAGTTGGTTTGGCTCAGTGGATGGAGTGTCTGCCTTCGGACTGAAGGGTCCAGGGTTTGATTCCAATCAAGGGCACATGACCAGGTTTCGGGCTCAATCCCAGTAGAGGGGTGTGCATCATTGATGTTTCCATATCTCTCTCCCTCTCCCTTCCTCTCTGAAATCAATAAAAAAATATTTTTTAAAAAAGAAAAGAAAAACTGAATTTATTTAAGGGTGGGGGTGGGGGTGGGGGTGGGGGTGGGGGTGGGATATCCCAAGGGTAAGGCTGCACAGCACCGAGCCAAGGGGACATTGGGTCAATGACAGCAGCACCCAGGAGCTGGCGTTTCATCCTTACATGCAGTCACTGGTGGGAAACTTGTCATTAGTGGGGTTTGGGGGCTGAGCTGGCGGGGTTGGAAGGAGATGGAATGCAGGTGTGCAATCAGATGCCTTCAGGACAGTTTCACTCCTTGTATGGCCTACCTCCTGGTGTCCAGCGAATTTTTCCTGGTCTTTTGTTCTCCTGTGGCAGGAAGCTTACAAATGGCCGATAAGGATTGTATTGCCCTATAGGCCGAAAAGTAGCTAGTTATGAAATAAACATCGTCCCTCCCCTCCACCCCCAGGATCCTTCAGTCCACAAGCTGATGCTCTATCCACTGAGCCAAATGGCTAGGGCTCAACATATTTTTATATCAACATATTCCTATATTCTCTTTTTTTTTAAAATATATATTTATTGATTTTTTTTTTACAGAGAGGAAAGGAGAGGGATAGAGAGTTAGAAACGTCAATGAGAGAGAGACATTGATCGGTTGCCTCCTGCACACTCCCCACTGGAGATGTGCCCGCAACCAAGGTACATGCCCTTGACCGGAATCGAACCTGGGACATTTCAGTCCACAGGCCGATGCTCTATCCCAGCCGTGGGCAAACTACGGCCTGCGGGCTGGATCCGGCCCGTTTGAAATGAATAAAACTAAAAAAAAAAAGACCGTACCCTTTTATGTAATGATGTTTACTTTGAATTTATATTAGTTCATACAAACACTCCATCCATGCTTTTGTTCCGGCCCTCCGGTCCAGTTTAAGAACCCATTGTGGCCCTCGAGTCAAAAAGTTTGCCCACCCCTGCCTATCCACGGAGCCAAACCGGTCACAGCTCTCTTTTTTTTTTTTATTTGCAGTGATCAAGTATTAATTCTGTCTTTGAACAAATGAAGAATTAAGCATTAAGCAAGTCACCTCTACCTTAGGGAAATATAAATAAATGAAGATAGATTCCTTATTCTTGATGAGAATAATTCAATGTTGTACTGGTGTAACTTCACCCTATATTACTCTATAAATTCAATATAATAATCACATACATGAAACCACAACAGGATTTTTAAAATTTCAAAATGTTTCTAAAGTGTATTGGAAGTAACACATGAGAATAACACGGAAAATATTACAAATAAGAGGAATGGCTGTGTACCAGGCTGGGCTACCACTACATAATAAAATTATTATAAAGTTATAATTATTAAAAGTATGATGCTGGCTCTGAAATAAGCAAATAAGTGGGTGGAATAAACAAAAAAATGAATATATACAAAAATTTTAGGTGGTTGAAGAGTTCCAGGTTTGATTCCGGTCAAGGGCATGTACCTTGGTTGCAGGCACATCCCCAGTAGGGGGTGTGCAGGAGGCAGCTGGTGAATGTTTCTCTCTCATGGATGTTTCTAACTCTCTATCCTTCTCCCTTCCTTTCTGTAAAAAATCAATAAAATATATTTTTTTAAAAAATTTTAGGTGGAATTTTCACTACTTTGTTATATATTTCTGTAGCATCTGAGTTTCCAAAGTGGTACTCAAAAAAAGATAGGTGTATTTGAGGTAATCAAGTTATAGAAGCACTGGCCAAAAAACAGACTTTTACTTACTCTTAGTCAAGTTTGACCATGTGATCAGATTTGCCTCAGCTTGGAGTTCTTTTTATTAAACCTGGTTCCAGCTAGGGACAGCATTTTAAAGCAGTCATTAATAGGAATTATGTGGGTAAAGATGGCCAATAAAATGTTCAACAGCTGAATCAACAGATAACAACAAACATTCTACCCCAGTAAAACTGCACTGTTTTTGTGCCTAAGTGGGGGTGTTAAACTTATAATTGTATGGGTCTGATATTCTAGTTCAGGGGTCCTCAAACTTTTTAAACAGGGGGCCAGTTCACTGTCCCTCAGACAGTTGGAGGGCCGGACTATAGTTTAAAAAAAAACTATGAACAAATTCCTATGCACACTGCACATATCTTATTTTGAAGTAAAAAAACAAAACAGGAACAAATACAATATTTGTATTTGCATGTGGCCTGCGGGCCGTAGTTTGAGGACCCCTGTTTGGACCATATTTGAGAAACCTTCAAGAAAGAGCCAGGAAACCAAGATGGCGGCATAGGTAAACACCCGAGATTGCTGCCTCGCACAACCACGTCAAAAATACAACTAAAAGATAGAACGGACATCATCCAGAACCACAGGAAGGCTGGCTGAGTGGAAATTCTACAACTAGAAGGAAAGAGAAAAGCATACCGAGACTCAGAGGAGCTGTGGTGCGGAAGTAAAGTACAAAGGTGAGGAGGTGCATGCGGAGAGGGCTGGCGGCTGAGGACACGATTGTCTTTTTCAATAGGGAGGGAGTCTCACGCTCTGAGCTCCAGTTCCGGGCGCATCTCTGGGGACCCAGACTCATACAGGGAGAAACTGGACTGTCTGGCATCAGTCAGAACTCGAGGGCAGCTTTCTCTCGGAGGCGCTCGCAGCGACTGCCGGGGCCTCTGAGGGCAGGACTTCTCGCTCTGCCCGCCCTGTTGATCCCCTGGGACCCTGCCTGCCCAAGCTGTGCATGAAGGCTTTTGCATATGAAAGGCCCGGCCCTTTGTAATCTGAAAATTACTTATCAAACTGCAGCTGCCCCAAGGCCCCAGGGCAACTTGCATTGCTTTACAGCTGGCTTCTGCTGGGTAGCCTCAGGCAGAGGCTAGATTAGCACCTCCTTAGATCCAAGAGCCAGTGTACCCAGTGGTCAGAGTGGGACCAGCCAATTACAACTCGATCCATAAGGGACACATTCAGGGGACAGACTCAGTGAGCACTAAAGCCCCACTGAAGCAAGTCTTGACCCAGAAGGGTGTCTTCAGCACAGAAGTTCTCCCAGCTGATTCTCACAACCAATTGGCCTGGAGGTCAATTCCTCCCAGTGATACAACAATCAAGGCTTAACTACAACAAGACTGTGCACAAAGACCACAAGGGGGTGCACCAAGAGTGTCTACCTCAGGTAATTGGGGAGGCTGAGCCACTGGGCCCTAAAGGACACTTAGCACAGAAAGCCACTCTATCAACACAGGGAAGCATAAAAAATGCCGAGACAAAGAAACAGGACATAAATGACAGAAATGGAGGAAAGCAAACTACTGGATATGGAATTCAAAACCACACTTTTAAGGTTTTTCAAGAATTTTCTAGAAACCGCCGATAAACTTAATGAGACCCTCAAGAAATCTAGTGAGCCGAAACCGGTTTGGCTCAGTGGATAGAGCGTCAGCCTGCGGACTGAAAGGTCCCAGGTTTGATTCCGGTCAAGGGCATGTACCTTGGTTGCAGGCACATCCCTAGTAGGAGATGTGCAGGAGGCAGCTGATCGATGTTTCTCTCTCATCGATGTTTCTAACTCTCTATCTCTCTCCCTTCCTCTCTGTAAAAAATCAATAAAATATATTTTTAAAAAAAGAAAAGAAAGAAATCTAGTGAGACTCTTGATGTTGTGATAAAGGACCAACTAGAAATTAAGCATACACGGACTGAAATAAAGAATATTATACAGACTCCCAACAGCAGACCAGAGGATCACAAGAATCAAGTCAAAGATTTGAAATACGAAGAAGCAAAAAACACCCAACCGGAAAAGCAAAATGAAAAAAGAATCCAAAAATACGAGGATAGTGTAAGGAGCCTCTGGGACAGCTTCAAGCGTACCAACATCCGAATTATAGGGGTGCCAGAAGAAGAGAGAGAGCAAGATATTGAAAACCTATTTGAAGAAATAATGACAGAAAACTTCCCCTATCTGGTGAAAGAAATAGACTTACAAGTCCTGGAAGCGCAGAGAACCCCAAACAAACGGAATCCAAAGAGGACCACACCAAGACACATCATAATTAAAATGCCAAGAGCAAAAGACAAAGAGAGAATCTTAAGAGCAGCACGAGAAAGAAAGTCAGTTACCTACAAGCGAGTACCCATATGACTGTCAGCTGATTTCTCAACAGAAACTTTGCAGGCCAGAAGGGAGTGGCAAGAAATATTCAAAGTGATGAATACCAAGAACCTACAACCAAGATTACTTTATCCAGCAAAGCTATCATTCAGAACTGAAGGTCAGATAAAGAGTTAAACAGATAAGAAAAAGCTAAAGAGGTTCATCACCACTAAACCAATATTATATGAAATGCTGAAAGGTATCTTTTAAGAAGAGGAAGAAGAAGAAAAAGGTAAAGATACAAATTATGAACAACAAATACACATCCATCAATAAGTGAATCTAAAAATCAAGTGAATAAATAATCTGATGATCAGAATAAACTGGTGATTATAGTAGAATCAGGGGCATAGAAAGGGAGTGGACTGACTATTCTTGGGGGGGCAAGGGGTGTGGGGGATGTGGGAAGAGACTGGACAAAAATCGTGCACCTATGGATGAGGACAGTGGGTGGGGAGTGAGGGCGGAGGGTGGGAGAGGAACCGGGTGGAGGGGAGCTATGGGGGGAAAAAAGAGGAACAACTGTAATAATCTGAACAATAAAGATTTAATTAAAAAAGAAAAAAGAAAGAGCCAAAGTCCAATTTATAAAGTCAGTGAGAAATAAGGAAATGAGCCAGGCATCTGTGTCAGCTGATGGCCACTCGATCCTTCCAGGCAGAGCTGTTTAGCGCTGCCAAGCAGTTCTCCTAGTCCAGATACAGAGACTGGAGGGCAGTTTAGTCCTGAGGAAGAAGATGGTGATCCTCATTGTCCTGAGGGACCCCTGTACCCGAGCAGGGATGGCCCTGCTGTCAAGCTCCCTGCAGACCGCGGAAGCCAGTTAACCAATAGCCTCGATTTTTATTTTGCCTAGGAAGGTAGTCTCATGATTTCCGTGGGCTTTATCTTTGTGTCTGCATCCGAACTTTTAAAAATGTCTGCACATTGAAAATCAACACTGAAATTAAAATGGTAATTGGACTATTACGAGAGCAAAGATCTAATCTTAATTCATTTATGAGAAAAAACAACCAAGACACCAATTTATAAATGGGCACAGAATGTACCCATTTCAAATTCAGACATTTTCTGAATGAAAAAGTAAACTTAGAAGCAAAGGAAAGTTTAAAAGAAGTTTCTTTGGCCCTGGCTGGTCTTGCTCAGTGGTTAGAGCGTTCATCCACGAACTGAAGGGTCACAGGTCGGATTCCCAGTCACGGGCACACACCTTGGTCATGGGTTTGACCCCAAGCCCCAGGCGTGTGCTGGAGGGACGCAACCAATCAATCTCTCTCTCTCTCTCTCTTCCCCCGTCCTCCCTCCCTTACACTCTAAAAATCAATGGACAAAATATCCTTGGGTTGTCCAGCGGGCATAACTCAGTGGCTGAACACCAAACTATGAATCAGGAAGTCACAGTTGATTGCGGGTGGGGCACATGCCTGGGTTGCAGGTGTGGGGTGTGCAGGAGGCGCCAATCAATGGTTCCCTCTCATCATTGATGTTTCTCTCTCTCTCTCCCTCCTCTCTGAAATCAATAAAAAAATATTTTAAAAAAATATCCTCAGGTGAGAATTAACAAATAAATAAATAAAAGAAGTTACTTTGGAGAGAGGAACTCTAGTTCCCCTAAGGTCACACCAGCCTGCAGCTTTAAGATGGGATAAAGTTAGCAAACATCAGTTAAACCCAGTCCTTTTGTGTATGAGTCCAGCTGTCCAATTGATCAATTGTGCTTTGTTTTAACGCTCAAAACACATCAGACTAGGACACAGATGTAATACCTTAATCAGCAAAGAAACAAACAAACAAACAAACATTAGACTCTCTCTCCCTCCTGGGAGCCAGCAGAGCCTTTCTCTTTTCCTTTTCCATTCCCGTCCCAGCAAAAAATAAAAAAAAGCCCTGATCGGTTTGGCTCAGTGGATAGAGCATCGGCCTGCGGACTGAAAGGTCCCAGGTTCGATTCCAGTCAAGGGCATGTACCTTGGTTGCGGGCACATCCCCAGTAGGGGGTGTGCAGGAAGCAGCTGATCGATGTTTCTAACTCTCTATCCCTCTCCCTTCCCCTCTGTAAAAAAAAAAAAAATCAATAAAATATATTTTTATAAATAAATAAATAAAAAACAAACATCATCTCGCCATGTTTTCACGAGATGACCTCCTTGTCCTAAATGATTGTTCCAGTGTGGGCAAATACAAGGGCAAGAAACTTTGGGGATAAAGAGGCGCAAACTGTATTTCTGATCCTTCGAAGTAGCTGATAAACCTCCAAGCCTCCTTTCTCCGTTAATTATCACGCTACTCTCAGAGGCTCCACAGCGCTCCGGGCACACACAGACGTTCGCTCCGTGGCGAGGGGCTGTGCGCGTGGAGCTGGAAATCGGCTTTCCAAACCCTTCCCGTTCGGGTGCTTTCTGAAACCGCGGAGTGGACGCAGCCTCCGCTCCCCGACCGTCCAGAGCCCGCGGCTCTCGCGCGGGGACCCCAGTCCCCGAGGCGGTCGGTCCCGGGCGCAGGAAAGACGCCCCAGCCCTCCTGGGTCAGGGCCTCCGGGTTCCACCCGGAGACCCGAATCCTGCGCTCCGAAGGCCCCTTTCCACCTTCCCGGCCTCGAGAGGCAGCCTCCACGTCGAATTTTTCAACAGAAAAAAAAATGTTCACAGCAACAGCGTCCCCAGGCGCCGTCCCCTTCCCGCTGCCCTCACCCGCGGGGGAGCGGGCGCGGGCTGGACTCAATTTAGAGACCAACCTGCGCCTCCCCCGCCCCTGCGTTCTCAGCCCCCGCGCCTGGCGCTCTCCGACGGCGCGCCCGCCCGCCGCGTTTCACCTCCCGCTTCTCCGCGCTCGGGGGCCACTCACCCGCACAAGGTCATTCTGAACCACGCCGCCTCGGAAGGACCGGCCGAGCCGCTGGAGCCCAGCCCGGCAGCCTCTCCGCGGATTGCCCCACCTGGCACCAACCGCAAAGTCTCAAGCAGGGCAGGTGGAGGAGGCCCGGAGAGCTCGGGTAGGTCCCCAAGTCCACGTCACCACCAACCCCCGCCCACCTCTGGGTCTGTCGAGGAGCCTAGCTGGGTGCCAGCAAGTCCAAACCTGCGCGCCGGCGACTGGGGAGTCCCAACCCTCTCCGGGACAGACCAGCCCCTGGCGCGCGCCCCGGAGAGGTGGAGAGGGTGCCAGTAATGCCCGCAGCCCTGTTGAGGGTGCCAGGTACGGGCTCGGCACTGGCCGCCTTATTGACGTGGTGCCATTTATTCGTCACAACAGCCCTAAGAGGTGAGTCCTGTCATCAGCTCCACTTTTAGGAAAGGGAAACTGAGGCAACGCGGGGATGATGAGCTGGGAAGTGGAGCTGGGATTCCACCCGCGTGAGTGACTCGGAAGCCGGCGCGGCGAATCGAGCAATGTGTGCCCCTCGGTCGGTCGCGGAGCCCCCCAGGCTCCACCCCGTCGGAGGTCCGAGTTAATAGAAGGGGCCTGTCTGCGGAGGAGCGCGCGGACCCAGCCGGGTACCCAAACCTCTGGATGGTCCGGGGCAGGGAGAGGCTGGACAGGAGCCCGGCCATGTGCCCCCTCTCGGACAAGAGCGCGCGGGGGCACCCTCACTTCCCTTCTCCCTTCCGGGGCTGCGGGACCCAGGGGGCGAACCGCGCTTGGAACCCGGGGCGCACCCTGCAGGACGGCTGCCGCCCGGCTCCCGCGGGGCTCTCAGACCTCCCAGCCTCTAGCAGGGGCCTTCCTCCTTCTCGGCAGGTAATCAGGCAATCGGACTTTTCTCTCCATCTTGAAAGAACAACAGCCCTACCGGCTACGGCCCTAGCCGGTTCCTCTCAGTGGATAGAGCGTCAGCCTGTGGACTGAGAGGTCCCGGGTTCGATTCCGGTCAAGGGCATGTACCTGGGTTGCGGGCACAGGATGTGCAAGAGGCAGCTGATCGATGTTTCTCTCTCATCGATGTTTCTAACTCTCTCTATCTCTCTCCCTTCCTCTCTGTGAAAAATCAATAAAATATATAAAAAAAAAAAGAAAGAAAGATGGTTATCATCATTGATGTTTTTACATCTCTCCCCCTCTCCCTTCCTCTCTGAAATCAATTTTAAAAAAGAACAAAATCCCTGTGCCCACTTCTAGTCTCCCTCCCTCCCGCGCCCCCCCCCCCGCCCCCCCACGGGTTCACAGGTCCAGAGCCTCATCGCCTTTCCCCTTTCCTCCACTCCCCACCTCATGCTTGGGTTCGCCACGCTTAATGGCCTTTGCTCCATCCACCTCAGCACTCCAGTTCACCCCTTACCCCACCGGAATTGCTCCGGCAAAAGACGCCGGAGGAAAGAAAGCTGGTGTAGGCTGAATCCCTGCAACAGACCCTAGCAGCCGCTTAATGCCTTGGCGCCTGGAAGTGTCTGGTGAATGTCTGATGAAATTAGCATTTGCGGGGGGCCCTTTTCACAAGCCAGGCGCGTGTTGGGCTCCTTCTTGTGAGTCATCTCAGTAATGATTTTATTGTATTTCACTATGACTTAGGAGTCACAAGCATGACTTTTTTCTTTAAGTACACAAAACAGTGGCGTGCAAAATAGTGTTTCTATGTGTCACAGTGTGTACTTAATTGTGGCCTGCTTTGTCCCCCGAAGGATTTAAGACAGAGATGCACAGAGGTGGTGTAAAGAATGAGAGAAATGAATCCAACCAAGTAATTCAGGAAGGTGAGTAGAAAGAAACCCCAGAAGGATGGACAGCCTTGGCGTAGGAGAGACCCAGATTCGGCTCTGGGCCTGGGCAGGCAGCAGAAGAGAAGCCCTGCGGGAGGGGAGCTCTGGAGTAGCAACTGCAGGGAACTATTTCCTAGAAACAGCGCCAAGAAGGGTGTTATGCTTTCTTGGACGGCACTCATCAAAGCACCGCACTTACCTTGTCCACGCAGTACAATGACCTCCGTGCTTACAAAGGGATTTCATATACAGTTTCCTCCTTTTTCTTTTGTACTCTTTATTGTGAGAGTGTTACAGATGTCCTCCTTTCCCCCCCATTGACTCCTTTCACCCGGTTCCCACCCCACCCCAGGCCTTCACCACCCTATTGTCTGTGTCCATACGAGAAGGCTAAAAGGCTAATTCCATGTAACCCTGATGTTTGGGGGGCTAGCAATCTGAATCTGTGCCAGTAACCTAATGTACATTCTTGATAACCTATCATTAAGTAACAGTACACAACCCCCAGAGGGGGTTTTCAGCGCTGGCGCCAGGCCAGGCCCTTAGATATGGCCTCAACACCCCCATCCCAACCCACGGGGCTTTTTGCAAAGCCCACGAGAGGTCCGGAAGTCCCCATCCATATTTGGGAAACAAAAGAAACCAAAGGGTAAGGAGGGCTTCCACCATATTGGTTTGCTTAGACCAGCGGTTCTCAACCTGTGGGTCGTGACCCCTTTGGGGGTTGTACGACGCTTCCACAGGGGTCGCCTAAGACCATCCTGCATATCAGATATTTACATTACGATTCATAACAGTAGCAACATGACAGTTATGAAGCAGCAATGAAAATAATTTTATGTTTGGGTCACAACATGAGGAACTGTATTTAAAGGGCCAGAAGGTTGAGAACCACTGACTTAGACTCTGGAGGCAACTCCTCTGAGACCGCCGGTGTAATAAAGCTGTGTAACTCCATTTCTCTAAGTGTCGCTTGGGTTTCTTCAGTCTTCTACAACACATAGGTAATGCATATATGCATATAAGTTCTTTGGTTAATCTCTTCCTGCCTCCCCTGTCCCCCTTCCCTCTGAGATTCATCAGTCTGTTCTCTGTTTCCATGCTTCTGGTTCTATTTTATTCATCAGTTTATTTTGTTTATTAGATTCCTTGCTCATTTATTTTGATTTTTAGATTCAATTTTTGACATATATGTATTTATTGCCATTTTATTGTTCATATTTCTTCTCTTCCTCCTCCTCCTCTTTCCTTCTTCCTCATCCTTGAATATCCTTTAATATTTCATGTAATACAGGCTTCTTGTCTATGAAGCTCTTTATCTAACCTTCAATTCTAAATAGCATTTCTGGGTGAGTAATCTTTGTTGTAGGTCCTTGCTATTCATCACTTTGAATATTTCTTGCCACCCCCCTCTGGCCTGCAAAGTTGCTGTTGAGAAATCAGCTGACAGTCCTATGGGCACTCCCTTATAGGTAACTAACTGCTTTTCTCTTGCTGCCTATAAGATTCTTTGTCTTTAACCTTTGGCACTTTAATTATGATGTGTCTTGGTGTGGGGCTCTTTGAGTTCCTCTTGTTTGGGACTCTGTGCTTCCTGGACTTGTAAGTCTATTTCTTTCACCAGGTAGGGGAAGTTTTCTGTCATTATTTCTTCAAATAGGTTTTCAATATCTGGCTCTCTCTTCTCCTTCTGGAACCCCTATAATGCGGATGTTGGTACGCTTGAAATTGTCCCAGAGGCTCTTTAAACTGTCTTCATTTTTTTTTCTTTTTGCTCTTCTGATCGGATGGTTTTTGCTTCCTCATATTCCAAATCATTGATTTGATTCTCAGAATCCTCTACTCTACTGTTGAATCCCTGTAAATTTTTTTTTTAATTGTTCTTTATTTCAGTTAGTATATGCTTAATTTCTGACTGGTCCTTTTTCATGTCTTTGACATTCTCACTGATTTCCTTGAAAGTCTCATGAAGATCCTAGAATAACCTTATAACCATGGTATTGAACTCTGTATCCAGTAGTTTGCATGCTTCCATTTCTTTATTTGTGACATGTTTCTTTGTCTTCACATTTTGGCTGCTTCCCTATGTTTGTTCCCATGTATTAGATAGAGCTGCTATGTCTCCTGGAATTGGTAGAGTGGCCTTGTGTAGTAGGTGTCCCATAGGGCCAGTGGCTCAGCCTCTCTAGTCCCCTGAGTTGGGCACTGTAGGTGGGCCCCTGTGTGGACTCTGTGAACAGTCTTGTAGTTGAGCCTTCATTGTTATTGGCATCTCTGGGAGGAGTTGATTTCCAGGCCAATTGGCTGTGAGGACCAGCTGCGACTAAAGTGGGAGAGCTGCTGTGCAGGAGGCGAGGCCCAGCTGTGAAGCAAGGTAGATGGTGCTAGTACCGGCGTGAGTATCAGCATTTACCTACACCACCATCTTGGTTGTCTCCACAATATCCTCCTTAATTCAACCCTCCTAATAACACTATGAGCTGTTTAAAAGATGTGAAGACCCAGCTTATGAAAGATTTCATGACTTGTTCAAACTTTTGTGGCCTGCAATGGAGCTAGGACTTGTCCCCAGAGTTGTGTCCTTAAGGCCAGTCAGTGCTGGCTCCACTGTACACCCTGCCTCACCAGCTTTATCAAAATGGGAAAATTCTTGTGGCTTTGAAGTGGGGATGAGGTTATCTGCTGCCTTACAGAAGTGTTGTGACCTGTGATTTCAGTTCCTAGGAGAATTCTCTGTGATTGTGAGTGCCTCTGCCTGCTCTGAGGGTGAGGAAAAGGGAAAGGAAAGGAAGGGAAAGTTAGCTAAGTGAGGATTTTCTAACACCAGTTCCCCAGGGCAGCCATGCTGGAGTCCCTGGGTGTCAAGATGCAGAACCAAGAAGCCTCTGTGCTACTGCCCTGAGTGGTAGAGAAGAAATGGTCCCTCAAGACTACCTGGAGCCCTGAAACATGGAACAGACTGATGAATCTCAGAGGGAAGGGGGTGAGTGGGTGGGAAGAGATTAACCAAAGAACCCATGGACAAGGACAATAGTGTGGTGAAGGCCTGGGTGGGGGGAGAGGGTGGGCTAGAAGGAGTCAATGGGGAAAAAGGGGGACATATGTAATACTTCTGACAATAAAGATTTAATTTTTAAAATATAAAGTTCAAGCCCTAGCTGGTTTGGCTCAGTGGATAGAGCACCGGCCTGTGGATTGAAGGGTCCTGGGTTTGATTCTTGTCAAGGTCACATGCCCGGGTTCCCTGTGATTGGGCTTGATCAGTAGTAGGGGGCGTGCAGGAGGCAGCCAGTCAATGATTCTCTCTCATCATTGATGTTTCTCTCTCCTCCTCTCCCTTCCTCTCTGAAATCAATAAAAAAAAAATGTAAAAAATAAAATTAAGTTCAAGTCAAACTTGAAAAATCAACAACAAGTATAAATTTTAAAAAGACTAGCCCTAGCTGGTTTGGCTCAATAGATAGAGCATCGGCCTGCAGACCAAAGGATCCCACAGGTTCAGTTCTGATCAAGGGCACGTACCTTGGTTGCAGGCTCCTCCCCAGCCCAGGGCCCTGATCCGGGCTCATGCAGGAGACAACCAATTGATGTGTGTCTTTCACATCGATATTTCTCTCTCTCGTTCACTCTCCCTAGAAATCAATGGAAAAATACCCTCGGATGAGGATAAACAAAAAAAGAAAGAAAAGAAAAGATTACCTAGAGCCCGAACCGGTTTGGCTCAGAGCGTCGGCCTGCGGACTGAAGGGTCCCGGGTTTGATTCCGGTCAAGGGCACATGCCGGGGTTGTGGGCTCAATGCAAGAGGCAGCCGATCGAGGATTCTCTCTCATCATTGATGTTTCTCTCTCTCCCTCTCCCTTTCTCTCTCTGAAATCAATAAAAATATATTTTTTTAAAAAAACTTACATCTTTCAAAAAGAAAAGAAAAGAATAGTCATGCCTGTTTCACGGGACTGTGGGAAGCTCCGCTGGAAGAGAAGGGAAGATGGGTTGGGAGCTGGTGCCTGACAGGGTGGCAGCAGTGACGCCGATGCCGGGCGCGGGGCTGTGAGAAGTGTTCTTTGCTTGGGCATTTGCATCTGGCTCATAAACAGGGCTGGGCATAGGCACCAGACACACTAGATGAATGAGATACGGCCTTCGCCGGGAGGAACTGACTCTGGAGGCAGGGAACACGGAGTCCTGGGATTGCCACACTCCTCCAGGCCGTTTTCGTCAGGTATGCGGCCCTGCTGCTCCCTCCCCTCCCTGTGCACTGGGTGTTGGTTTGTCTTGCTCTGCTTGGTTTTAACATCTCCGGCATCCTCCGGCATCTCCCCTAAGGGAAACAGTCACAGCTCAGGACCTGCCACCCTTCACCCAGCTTGGGTGACACGCCTACGGGAGAGGTTTATTGGGTGACTCTCCGTCCCCTTCTCCTGGGGGTCCCTGGTCACCCTCTGCGATTCTCCCCAAAAAACCAGGAATGGTCCTATGTGGGGCGTTTGGTGTTCGACCTTGAACCTGAAAAATGCTCTAAACGTTTAAAATTTATTTTCTCAAATAAATGTACATTTATTATGTAGATGGTTAACTTGTACATACATGCATATACATGTTATCCATCTACATGTACATGCACATGCATGGGGTACAAAATTCAAAAGGTATAAAAGAGAACATAGGCAAGTCTCTGCCCTCATGTGCCCCCAGGCCTCCAGCCTCCCTTCCCAGAGGTAACCACTCTACCGGCTTGTGTCTCCTCTCAGACATCAAATCTTCTTTTGTAGGAACTTTTAAAAAGTGATGTTTGTCCAGTCGTGGTCTGCAGACCGCCTGGGTCAGGAGCCCAGGTCCAGCTCAAGAGTCAACCAGCAGGCCTCTGATGACCTCTTCCATCACCTGGCTTGCCATAAACTCAAGGAAAAAAGAAGTGATGTCACTTGCTTGAGAATAAAAATCAAGCTATGGGGATGTGCTGGGTTAGGCTCTCGAGGGAGGAAGGTCCTAAGCAGATTGCATTAGGATCTCAGTGAGCTGTTAAGATTGTTTAAGCTCTCACATGTTATTCCCTCTAAGAAAGATTCTTCCACATGCCCATGTTGCTTTTGTCTGGTTTTTACTTCTCTGGTTAAATGTCACTTCCTAAAAGTGGCCTCTTTTAGACCAGGTCAGTGAAAGGGCGAGGGCTACGCCCTCCATCTTACCCCGGATCCTCCATTTTTGGGCAGCGGCCATTAGCCATGTGCTCAGCAAGGAGCTTCTTCCTGGAAACTAACCAATGACAATCAAGGGAAGTGCGCGCCATAGACACAATCACATCCTGTGTAACAAGACCCAGACTTGCGCCTGGCCAATCAGCAGGGCCCACAGTCCTCTCTCCTCCCCTTACTCCAACCCTCCTATAAAACCCCTCTTCCCACAGGGCTAGCTCTCTCTGCCCCCTACCGCTGTATCGGCCAGTGTGGTCGGGGAGCCCGAGCTAGCTCGAATAAAGACTCTTTCTGCTTTTGCACCCGACTCGGCTGGCTCCCTGGTGGTCTACTGAGGATCCTGAAATCTGGGCTTAACAGTCAGATTCCTCTTTTGGTGTCCCATTACTTTATGGTCACAGTCCTGGTCAGAGTTCGTAATTGCATGTGTGTGTGTGTGGGGGGGGGGGGGCCTCTTTCCCATGTTCCCTGAAAAGCCCTCCACCTCCCTTATATCAGGCAGTACAGTGTCCTGCCTGGGTGTAGGGGAAGGTCCAGGTTAGTCAATATGGGAGAGACACAGAAGAGACAGAAAGTCAGGAAGGACCAGGGCCAAGTCTGGAACAATGAAGCAAGGACAGAAGTCAAGGGTGCTGCAGTGCTGGTTTCCGCCTGACCTTGGCAGTCAAGAAGTGAGTCACTGAGCCCTGTCCAGTGGGAGGTGTGCAGGAGGCAGCTGATCGATGTTTCTCTCTCATCAATGTTTCTAACTCTCTACCCCTCTCCCTTCCTCTCTGTAAAAAATCAATAAATATATTTTTTTGAAAAAAAAAAAAAAGATGAACTTCAGAACCTGGCTTTGCTTCTGCCCCCCTACCTGCTGTGTTGACCACGGATTAAGTTATTTAATATCTCTGTGCCTCAGTTTCCTCACTTATAAAACTGCACATGAAAAACAAAAAAATAAATAAATTAAATTAAACTGCACATGATAATAGCACCTATCCCATGAGGTTGTTTTTTGTTTTGTTTTGTTTTTTAAATATATTTTATTGATTTTTTACAGAGAGGAAGGGAGAGAGATAGAGAGTCAGAAACATCGATGAGAGAGAAACATCGATCAGCTGCCTCCTGCACATCTCCTACTGGGGATATGCCCACAACCCAGGTACATGCCCTTGACCGGAATCGATCCTGGGACCCTTCAGTCCGCAGGCCGATGCTCTATCCACTGAGCCAAACCGGTTTCGGCAAGATTGTTTTAAGAATTAAGTGGGTTGCCCAGCCGGCGTGGCTCAGTGGTTGAGCATCAGTCTATGAACCAAAGGTCCTGGGTTCAATTCCCTGTCAGGGCACATGGCCCAGGTTGCAGGCTTGATCCCCAGTAGGGGGCGTGCAGGAGGCAGCCCATCAGTGACTCTCTCATCATTGATGTTTCTATCACTCTCTCCCTCTCACTTCATTTCCTCTCTAAAATCAATAAAAATATATATTTTTTAAAAAGAATTAAGTGGCCCTGACTGGTTTGGCTCAGTGGATAGAGCGTCGGCCTGTGGACACAAGGGTCCCAGGTTCGATTCCGGTCAAGGGCATGTACCTTGGTTGCGGGCACATCCCCAGTAGGGGGTGTGCAGGAGGCAGCTGATCGATGTTTCTAACTCTCTATCCCTCTCCCTTCCTCTCTGTAAAATATCAATAAAATATATATATTTTAAAAAAATGTAAAAAATAAAAAAGTTCAAGTCAAACTTGAAAAAACAACAACGAGTATAAATTTTAAAAAGACTAGCCCTAGCTGGTTTGGCTCAATGGATAGAGCATCGGCCTGCAGACCAAAGGATCCCACAGGTTCAGTTCTGGTCAAGGGCACGTACCTTGGTTGTAGGCTCCTCCCCAGCCCAGGGCCCTGGTCCGGGCTCATGCAGAAGACAACCAATTGATGTGTGTCTTTCACATCGATATTTCTCTCTCTCTTTCACTCTCCCTAGAAATCAATGGAAAAATACCCTCGGATGAGGATAAACAAAAAAAGAAAGAAAGAAAAAATAAAGATTACCTAGATCCCTGAGGGTGGCCAGGCCTGTTCACATCTGGAGTCAGCCTGAGGGTGGTCTCTCCCAGTGGATAACCTCAACTTTTTCACTATGGCTGGTTGCTATTTGCCACCATGACAAGACCTCCACTTCTCCCTGGGGTGAATGGGCTGCTGGCCCATTTCTGGTTGTCACTTTGACAAATCGGCCAGTTCTGAATGTGATTTGAATCTCCTCTGTGTTTGATCATCCCAGCCACTCCCAGCTGGCACTGGTGTCCTTGAGCCAAAGGCCAAATTCTTTATTCTTGACAATTAAGCTCTTGTCTACTTGTTCCTTGTGAGAGAAGCTTCCAGTGGTCCACAGGGAACTCAGCTGCATACTTGGAACATATCTGAGCAGATCCTGGTGCCATATCTGAGCCTTCTGAAAGGTGGAGTTGAAAGATAGATTAAGCCAGCTTTGCACCCTGGTCTTATTAAAACAGTGCTCTCAGCCAAGAGGAGTGGCACTCAGGGAAGTCAAATGATTTCTGATACTCTATCAAAGAATTCGTGCCTGATAGGCACTTCCAAGCTCCAAAGGAGTGTGGCCATGTCCTATTCACTTTTCTATTGTCGGAGCTTCACACAGGACTGCTCCTGGACTGAGTGAATGATTGCATTGAGTGGGGAGACTGTTTTCCCGCCCACATAGTCACTAGGCCTTCCTCCTTCCCAAATCCAGTCCTTGCTGGTGTTCAATAAATGTATGCGGAAAGAAAAAAGAAGGTGGGGGTCAAGTGCTCAGAGGACTGAAGGAGGGACAGAGACACTGGTGCTGGTGTGCAAACTGGCCCTGTACTTGGAGGGCGAGGAAAGGCCAAAGAAAGAGGCAGACAACTCCAAACTGGCAGGTGGCAGGCTTTTTCCTTTTTTTCTTTTTGAGTTAACTTTGTCTTAATGTTCTATCACTGATGACAGTGTCCAACAATATAATTATACTATTCATAAGATAACTAGGCAATTTATTTTTTTATTTTTTTATTTTAATTAAATCTTTATTGTTCAGATTATTACATTTGTTCCTCTTTTTTCCCCCCATAACTCCCCTCCACCCAGTTCCCACCCCACCCTCCGCCCTCACTCCCCACCCACTGTCCTCATCCATAGGTGCACGATTATTGTCCAATCTCTTCCCTCACCCCCACACCCCTTTCTCCCCCCAAGAATAGTCAGTCCACTCCCTTTCTATGTCCCTGATTCTATTAAAATCACCAGTTCATTCTGTTCATCAGATTATTTATTCCCTTGATTTTTAGATTCACCTGTTGATAGATGTGTATTTGTTGTTCATAATTTGTATCTTTACCTTTTTCTTCTTCTTCCTCTTCTTAAAGGATACCTTTCAGCATTTCATATAATACTGGTTTGGTGGTGATGAACTCCTTTAGCTTTTTCTTATCATTCCGTCTTTTAGTTGTATTTTTGAAGTGGTTGTTCGAGGCAGCAAACTCCAGTGTTTACCTATGCCGCCATCTTGGTTTCTCTGGCAATTTATTTTTAAATATTTTTTATTTTCCAGTTACAGTTGACATACAATATTATATTCATTTCAGGTGTACAACATAGTAATTAGACATTTATGTAACACAAAGTGACCACCCCCAATAAATCCAGCACCCATCTGACACCCTAGATAGTTATTACAATATTATTAACTATATTCCCTATGCTGTACTTTACATTCCCATGACTATTCTGTAACTACCAATTTGTACTTCTTAATCCCTTTAGCTTTTTCACCCATCCCCCATCTGACAACCATCAAAATGTTGAGTCTGTTTCTATTCTGCTTGTTCATTTTTTGTTTTTTAAATTCCACATATAAATGAAATCATATGGCATTTGTCTTTTCCTGTCTGGTTTATTTCTCTCAGCACAATACCTTCCAGGTCCATCCATGTTGTTGTAGATGGCAAGATATTAGTTTTTATTTTATTATTTTTTAAAAATATATCTTTATTGATTTCAGAGAGGAAAAGAGAGACAGAAACATCAATGATGCGAGAGAATCATCGATCAGCTGCCTCCTGCACATCCCCCACCAGGGATCAAACCTGCAACTCAGGCATGTGCCCTTGACCGGAATTGAACCAGGGACCCTTCAGTCCACAGGCTGACACTCTATCCACTGAGCCACACCAGCTAGGGCAAGATGCTTATTTTTTATGGCTGAATCATATTCCATTGTATATATGTACCACATAACTTGGCTATCTACACTAATAAAAGGGTAATATGCTAATTAGACCGGGAGACCTTCCGGGAGGACAAAGCCATGGTGGTGGGGCTGAGGTAGAGGCAGTTAGGGGCAAGCAGGCCAGCGGGGGGTGGGGGGGAAGGGGGTAGTTGGGGGCAAGCAGGCTGGTGGGGGGGCAGTTGGGGAGAGGAGGCCGGGGGGGGGGCAGTTGGGGGTGATCAGGCTGGCAGGGAAGGACAGTTAGGGGTGCTCAGACCAGAAGAGGGGGGCAGT
Source organism: Myotis nattereri (assembly GCF_964212035.1). Taxonomy (NCBI): domain Eukaryota; kingdom Metazoa; phylum Chordata; class Mammalia; order Chiroptera; family Vespertilionidae; genus Myotis; species Myotis nattereri. The sequence continues at coordinate 45,973,689 of NC_138091.1, forward strand.
TGGGGCAATCAGGCCGGTATGCAGAGTGGTTAGGGGCGATCAGGCAGGCAGGCAAGTGAACAGTTAGGAGCCAGCGGTCCCAGATTGCAAGGGGGATGTCTGACTGCTGGTTTAGGCCTGATCCCACAGGGGTCTCAGATTGGAGAGGGTGCAGGCCAGGCTGAGGGACACCCCCCCCGCCCCCGTCTCATGCATGAATTTTGTGCACCAGGCCACTAGTTGTGAATATGCTGCAGTGAACATATGGATGAATACATCTTTTCCAGTTAATGCTTTGGGTTTCTTCAGATAAATACTAGTATCCAGAAGTGGAATTGCTGGGTCCTTTTTGTCTCTTGTTATAGCCTTTGTTTTAAAGTCTATTTTGTCTGGTATAAGTATTGCTACCTCAGCTTTTTTTGTTGTTTCCATTTTCATGAAACATCTTCCTAAATCCTTTCACCTTTGTGTGCATCTTTCGATCTTTTGTTATCCATTCAGCCACTGTATGTCTTTTGAATGGAGCATTTAATCCATTTGCATTTAAAAGAATTATTGATAGGTATGTATTTACCACCATTTTATTATTCATATTTTTATCTTTTTTTTCTTCTTCTTCTTAAAGAACACCCTTTAACGTTTCTTGTAGTACTCATTTGATGATGAACTTTTTCTTGTCTATGAAGCTCATTATCTTTCTTTTGATTCTAAATGATAGCTTTGCTGAATAGAGTACCCTTGGTTGTAGGGCCTTGCTTTTAATCACTTCGAATATTTTGTGCCAGTCCCTTCTGGACTTCAGAGTTTCTATTGAGAAATCAGCTGACAGTCTTATAAGTAACTAACTGCTTTTCTCTTGCTGCTTCATAGGTGGCAGGTTTAATAAACAAGAGGACTTAACGAGAGGATTGTCTTGGGTGGCTGCAAAGTGAGTAGAACTTCGCATCCACCCACCAGAATCTTACCGTCAGTGTAGAGACCTTCACTAGGGTCAGTCGTGTGTAGTGTCCAGATGGTCTCAGCAACTTCCTTTAAGGCCGTGTCCGTGGAACAGCCCCCACTGTGAGATGGTGGGGTGGGGGATACATTCCCAGGATAGGGCAGGGTGGGGAGCCCAGGTCCAGCTCGAGAGTCAACCAGCAGGCCTCTGATGACCTCTTCCATCACCTGGCTTGCCATAAACTCAAGGAAAAAAGAAGTGATGTCACTTGCTTGAGAATAAAAATCAAGCTATGGGGATGTGCTGGGTTAGGCTCTCGAGGGAGGAAGGTCCTAAGCAGATTGCATTAGGATCTCAGTGAGCTGTTCAGATTGTTTAAGCTCTCACATGTTATTCCCTCTAAGAAAGACTCTTCCACATGCCCATGTTGCTTTTGTCTGGTTTTTACTTCTCTGGTTAAATGTCACTTCCTAAAAGTGGCCTCTTTTAGACCAGGTCAGATTCCTCTTTTGGTGTCGCAGTACTTTATGGTCACAGTCCTGGTCAGAGTTCGTAATTGCGTGTGTGTGTGTGTGTGTGTGTGTGTGTGTGTGTGTGTGTATGTGGTCTCTTTCCCATGTTCCCTGAAAAGCCCTCCACGTCCCTTATATCAGGCAGTACAGTGTCCTGCCTGGGTGTAGGGGAAGGTCCAGGTTAGTCAATATGGGAGAGACACAGAAGAGACAGAAAGTCAGGAAGGACCAGGGCCAAGTCTGGAACAATGAAGCAAGGACAGAAGTCAAGGGTGCTGCAGTGCTGGTTTCCGCCTGACCTTGGCAGTCAAGAAGTGAGTCACTGAGCCCTGTCCAGTGGGAGGTGTGCAGGAGGCAGCTGATCGATGTTTCTCTCATTGATGTTTCTATCTCTCTACCCCTCTCCCTTCCTCTCTGTAAAAAATCAATAAAATATATTTTTTTGAAGAAAAAAAAAAAAGATGAACTCCAGAGCCTGGCTTTGCTTCTGCCCCCTAACTGCTGTATTGACCATGGATAAGCTATTTAATATCTCTGTGCCTCAGTTTCCTCACTTATAAAACTGCACATGATAATAGCACCTATCCCATGAGGTTGTTTTAAGAATTAAGTGAGGCCCTAGCCGGTTTGGCTCACTGGATAGAGCGTCGGCCTGGGGACTGAAGGGTCCTGGGTTTGATTCCTGTCAAGGGCATATACTTTGGTTGCAGGCACATCCCCCATAGGGGGTGTGCAGGAGGCAGCTGATCGATGCTTCCTCATTGATGTTTCTAACTCTCTATCCCTCTCCCTTCCTCTCTGTAAAAAAATCAATAAAATACATTTTTTAAAAAAAAGAATTGAGTTGCCCAGCTGTCGTGGCTCACTGGTTGAGCATCAGTCTATGAACCAAGAGGTCCTGGGTTCAATTCCCCATCAGGGCACATGGCTCAGGTTGCAGGCTTGATCTCCAGGAGTGGGTGTGCAGGAGGCAGCCCATCAGTGACACTCTCATCATTGATGTTTCTATCACTCTGTGGGAAGCCACCTATTGTCTTCACTAGCAGAGAAGTATGGACAAGGAACCCGAAAGGCTGGTGATCCTTGAAGCCCTGGCAAAGGCCAGGGCTGTGCACCCACTGTTAGTCCAGACAATGGTAGCTGAAGCAACTTCCCCATTTATTATTATGTAAATCCTTGCTAAAGGGCAAGTCTGCCTGTTACTGGGAATTGCCTGCCTAAGGGCTATGGGTGGATCCCAAACCAATAAAAGGCTGGTGAGGCCTGAGCACCAGTGGAGGTCCTTCCCCTTGAGTTGGACTTGCCTGTCTGGCCCCCCAATATTTCCAAATTATTACTTGTCTCGTCTCTTTCATTTGTGTGCGGCCCGCTTCCAGATCCTGAACCCTGAACCACGCAGGACGTGGAGGGACAAACACATACACATTTACACACACACTCTCCCTCTCATTTCACTTCCTCTCTAAAATCAATAAAAATGTATTTTAAAAAAAGAATTGTTATGGGTTGGCTCAGCGAGATAGACCACTGACTCAGAATTTAAATTTAAGAGCCTTTATTAAGCTGGCCAGCTGACCACAGTACCTATCTCCCCCTCTGGGAGCTTCGGAGCATGTGGCAGAGATGAAGGGTGCAGTATGATCCTTTAGAGCAAAACAGTGTTACCTTAGAACAGGGGTGGGCAAACTTTTTGACTCGAGGGCCACAATGGGTTCTTAAACTGGACCGGAGGGCCGGAACAAAAGCATGGATGGAGTGTTTGTGTGAACTAATATAAATTCAAAGTAAACATCATTACATAAAAGGGTACGGTCTTTTTTTTTTTTTTAGTTTTATTCATTTCAAAGGCCCGTGGGCCATAGTTTGCCCACGGCTGCCTTAGAAGTTCACAGAAAGTTCATAAGAACAAAGGGGGGGTAAACAGAGTCACACCTGGCTGGAGCATATCATAACACATTGTTTTTCTAAGACAATCTAGCAATTTTTCTTCCATGGTTCCTAACCCTGACAATCCCTCTCTATATGTCAATCCCCCCTCCCAGCACATTCAGTTTCTCATGTTTCATTTCCTCCCCTTAGCACATTCTGTAACCTTCTGTAACCCTTCATGGCTCAGTCCCACACCCTGTAACAGAATTAAGTGAGTTAATGCATGTAAAGTGTACTTGAGTGCTTCAAACACAATTAGGAAATAATACTTCTATAGTAAGTGTTGCGGGGAGCCGGTCCATCCTTGCTGTTTCAAGGGACCTGGCGTATATGGCATACTGTTCTTAATATGTTTGCTCACCTTCTTGGCACTATGTGTTTTAACCAAGGTCACCTCTCCGAGAAAGGTTGTTTCCCCAGGTAGACACAGAACCTAGACACAGAACCTACACAGAACCTAGAGACAGAAGAACTTCGCTGGAGAGAACTGGCAACAGAACCTAGAGACAGAACCTAGCGAGAGAACCTGGCTGTCCTAGAGAGAGAACCTGGCTACAGAACCTGGATAGAACATGGCAAGAGAACCTGACTAGAACCTGGTGACTGAACCTGGCTGGAGAACCTGGACAGAACCTGGCTGGAGAACCTAGCGAAGGAACATGGCTACAGAACCTGGCTGGAGAACCTGGAGAACCTAGCAAGAGAACATGGACACAGAACCTGGCTGGAGATCCTAACCAGAACTTCGCTGGAGATCCTGAACAGAACTTGGCTGGAGATCCAGACCAGAACTTGGCTGGAGATCCTGGCTAGGCTGCTGATCAACTGAACGCTGTCTCCGTGTCATTCCTTCTTCGCCGACTCCGTCTACACCTTTGGGAACCCCTGGACCTGCTGGGGTTGGACCCCAGCAAGTGTTAGCAATTATTTGAAGGGAAGCTCTAGTGCATTGAAGTCTCTGTGATTACTAGGGTTTAAGTTAGCCCTATATTCAATGAAGAGATCTTATTTGTGATGGAATGAATTATTGCCTCCAATACTTCACTCCCCTGTAATAGAGTTATACATCACACTCTCACAATGGCCTCAGGGTGGCCATGCCCTGCACCTGGGGCTTAGCCATAACATTTGCTTTAGCCAAACGGATGTTAGAAGAGGCTGAATATCTTTGCATGGATTGACTTTTTTCCCTTGAATTCCAATGACCTGCCATTAGAAGAACATGCCCCAGGTAGCTGTTGTCCCCTTCAGCTGTGGTGCCAGAAGAAGCCCAGCAAAACAATCCAACCAAACTCACGACCTGGAGCCAAACCTAGCTAACCGGCAGACTATTGCAGGGTCATCCAGCTGAGCCCAGCCTAGACCTGCTAACTCAGAATTGATCTTTGGACTCAAAAGCCCGAGAATAAATGTTTCTTATAAGCATTGTTGGAGTGGTTTGTTTTTTGTTTTTGTTAATATATTTTTATTGATTTCAGAGAGGGAGGGAGAGGGAGAGAGAGAGACATCAATGATGAGAGAGAATCATTGATTGGCTGCCTCCTGCACGCCCCCTACTGGGGACTGAGCCCTGCAACCCGGGTATGTGCCCTTGACCAGAATCGAACCTGGGACCCTTCAGTCCACAGGCCGATGCTCTGTCCACTGAGCCAAACCAGCTAGGGCTGGAGCAGTTTGTTATACAGCACTATTGTGACAAAAGTTAACTAAGACTTTCATTTCTATTCATTATAAAGACGATTCTTTCTATTAATAATAAAACCAGTAAATTTTAATCCTAAATTCCAGGAAACTTTGGTTAATATTGAAATTTCCTTAACAATCATCTGTGTCAGTCAATGTCAACTTCACAAGCAAAAACATATGGTTCATTCAAAAGGGTTTGACTGAATGAAGTTAAATAAGGGACTGTTTACAGAGGTAGGATCAAGGAAACCAACAAGGAATCATCAAGTCCTCAGCAGCTGTTACCACCCTTAGGCTGAGGGGCAAAGTGTAGGCATATGCTGTCTTCAGTTATTTTCTAGATTAACCCACACATTTTGTACTAAGTTCTCTGTGGTAGGGATATGCTTTATTTTATATATTTTTTTAAAAAAAAATTTTTTTGTGGTTCCTGGCATTATGCTTTCTTTGTACCAAGTAGGTATTTTGCAAGTAATTATTTATAGGAGTGAGGACTTTGGGAAAGTACATTGAATTTAAAATTTTTTTATTGATTTAATTATTTTTAGAGAGAGATTTGTTGTTCCACTTATTTATGCATTCCTTGGTTGCTTTGCCCTGACCTAGGATCAGCAACCTTGGCATATCAGGACAGTACTCTAACTAACGGAGCTACCCTGCCAGGGGGGTGAGGAGTATCTGAATTCAGCAAGAGCTGTAGCTTTAGGCGGAGGAAGCCGGCCAATGCCTAGCCACAGAGAGAGTGAGCCAGAGGAATAAATATTCTTTTTTTTTTTTTAGAAACCATAATGAAATTTTATTTTTTTTAACTTTTTTATTTATTTATTTTATTGCTTAAAGTATTACAAAGGGTATTACATATGTGTCCTTTTTTCCCCCCCGCCCTTGACAATCCCCTGGCCTCCCCTACCCCCCAGTGTCTTATGTCCATTGGTTATGCTTATATGCATGCATACAAGTCCTTCGGTTGATCTCTTAAGGAATAAATATTCTGATCTCTTTCTTCCTCCACTCTAAATTTCTTCCTAGTTCCTCCCATTGATGGAACCCAACGGGAAGCAGGAAGACCAGGGAACATGAATCATACTGACTATAGGTGTCTTCCCAGAGCACAGGATAAGGCAGAGATGGGTGGAGGGTAGGGCTGGAGCAACAGAATAAGCAGCACAGTCTCACTCAAAACTGGGTTGGTCCGCATATGATAATAGTTAAGAAACAACCCCCAAATCCTAGTGACTGAACACAGTAAAAGTTTATTTCTTGCTCATGTAAAGACCATTATGGATGTTCTTGGTTGGGTGCTTCAGGGACTCTGGCTCTTTCCATCTTGTACAGTCTCTGTCATCAACATGTGACCAACAAGGTTACCACTAAATAGAAAAAAGCTCATGGGAAAGGCAAGGCAGATACCTCACCTCCCTGACCCAGAGGGGACACATAACTTCTACTCCCTTCCACCCATTACAGGTGGTCACCTAACCACAGGGGCGGCCTGGGGCATGTAGTCCCAGGATGGGCTGCCAGTTCTTGGCAACAACCCTAGCAACAAGCTCCAGTGGACTTCCCACTGTGCAAGGGGAGCCCAGCCTTTTTGTGTCAGATAGCCTGTTTTCCATAACAAGCTTAGTTCATTAAAGTCCTTAAAACATTTCTGGTTGCATTCTCAATGGTACTAGGTTCACATTTATTTTTTCCTCTTTTTTAAGTACTTCACTCGTCTGATTTGGCAAACCAAACTTCTCTAATTACTTTAATCTCCCAGGAAAACCTAATCAATTAAATTGATAAAACATAGTCAATCTCAAGTACTCTTAAATCATCCCATCACTATTTATAAACTTAATATAGTCTTATACATTACTCTGAAAAATCACAAGTCTAGAGTCAATTCCCCAAATGCTTTCTAACACACAAATTATTCCTGAATGTGACAAAATGTACTCATGCAATGGGTTTTATTTATTTTACCACCTCTATATTTAACTCTGAACTCTCCAGGAGTTCAAATAAACTTCATTACTAAAAAAAAAAAAAAAAAAAAAAAAATTCCCTCTACTCAGCAATGACTAGGGGTGCCAATTCAGGCTGAGCTGTTTATCAGCTGGATTTTTTTTTTTTTTTAACTGGAGGCCAAACTTGACTCTCCCAAATTTAAATAAATGATTGGCCAGCTAGGACATGCAAATCTATAGCCTATAATTGGGGAATTCTCAGCGACTTATCCCTTTGAGTTACATGTTACATCATTATCTAATTCTTTCATTAAATTTGAATATACTGTGTAGAGAGCACCTGGGAAGACACGTGGCATTTCTTTAATAAATTGTCAGCTGAATCCAGGGCCATAGGCAAAGCCACATCCTGGATACGCATTTTGCCAAAAAGGCAGAAGTGTTCTCAGCTTGACCTTCATTTTGCCCAGGTGCCCCCGAGTGGGTTTTATTATGTAAATCCAGCCAAGCACAAGCATGCAAATAATCTCCTTTTGTCTTGACTTTTGGTGAAACTTCCTGGTATTTGGGGTATAAAATAAACACGCTGTATAGGTGCTGGGTCTCTGTCTCTCCATCAGGAGAGGACAGCAGTCCCACCCGGTCCCAGCTTTTTCTTTCATCTCTGTCTGCCTTGCTTTCATTTTCTCAATCCCCAGTCGCCCCTACTCAAAGAACCGGACCACTCTCTAGCTGCGCTGGATGCGGAAAAGAGACCCCTGCATAATATTGAAGTTTTCACTCTCACCAAGATTGCATCTAATTTCCTCATTGTTTGGATGGATTTTGCCCTAACCAGTGCGGACAGCTCTCTTACCATGTCTAGGTCTGTGTTGTGGGACCACAAGGTCCTTATGCCATCTTGCCTGTGAATTTCAGTCCCATTGCCTGGGTTTGGAAAACCTGTTAAATACTCACCCATTCATAAATCCCCAGCTCTCCAGATACCACTGACTCCAAGCTCTACTCATGTCCCCCAGACAAGTTAAGAAAAGCGTTGGTTTCTTAAAGCTGAGATTCAAATGGTTCCAGTCTGCCCAGTAGCACAGGCTCAGACAGAAAGCAAGGGTAGAGATGTTTTAGGGATAGTTTTTTACCACCTGGACCTGACATTCTCTTTCAAGAGCAAATACAGCTGGGGGAAGGTCAATTTGGGGGGGTGGAAAAAGGAGACTTATGTACTACTATTTGTAATACTTTAAACCAGTGGTTCTCAACCGTCTGGCCCTTTAAATACAGTTCCTCATGTTGTGTCCCAAACATAAAATTATTTTCGTTGCTACTTCATAACTGTCATGTTGCTACTGTTATGAAATGTAATGTAAATATCTGATATGCAGGATGGTCTTAGGCGACCCCTGTGAAAGGGTCGTTCGACCGCCAAAGGGGTCGCGGCCCACAGGTTGAGAACCGCTGCTTTAAACACTAAAATAAAAGAGAGAACAAATACAGGGAACATAGTCCGAGGTGAACAAGCCACAATTCCCACCAGAGCTGCGGAGGCGGCTTCGTTTGTGCTTGGAACCATTCATCCATTACCCAGTGCACTCCCCCCACTCCTGGCTCCCAACTTCTCCAGCGCTGCTGTGCCAACGGACAGAATGACTTCACACCTAGTGGCATTGTTTGCCCATAATCTGACTCCTCTGAGAATGCCACCCATTTGCGTTGGTCCTGTAGTCAATTCAGAGGCTCCTGGAGACCCAGATAGCCAGGTGATTTGTGTGTAGAGCCTGTTTGAAGTTCTTTGTGAGCACTTCACAAAGGTGCTTTATTCAACCAGGTGGCACTGCGTAAGCCTTGGGGTACCTGATACCACAGAGTCTGGCTGGGTACCTGTTGGCAGTGTGGTAAGGTCCCAGGCCTGGGAGTAGCAGAAGGACCACACAGAGGGGGTGAGCTGGAGTGGAGCTTTGCCACGGTGTGTGGATTACAGCACAGGAAAAGCTCTGGGAGCTTCTGATACATTAGCAAAGCAGGAGTCAGCTGTCCCATTCTCCAGGTTATATATACCTGGTCTTAGCTTATACACACGTCCTCAGGACCCGAAGCTCCTCTGGCAGTCAGGCACTTACAAGAAAGCTGCTGGAGCCCAACCAAGCTGTCCACATACCAAGCAGTAGGAAGAAGATATGCTAAAGATGTTAGGCATTGAGAGATTCTGCAATTAACAGACTCTCAAAAGTGTGGTTTGCCTTGGGTGTTTCTTCTTGTGGGATATTCATCATTATCCTGGATTATGAATATGCCCTATTATGTTACCTTTAATAGTTGCCTTTTTAAAAAATATACACTTTTATTGATTTCAGAGAGGAAGGGAGAGGGAGAGATGGTAACATCAGTGATGAGAGGGAATCATTGATCGCTGCCTCCTGCACACCCCGCACTGGAGATCGAGCCTGCAACCCGGGCATGTGCCCTGATCGGGAATGAACCGTGACCTCATGGTTCATGAGTCAACGTTCAACCTCGGAGCCATGCTGGGCGGGCTATAATTGCCTCTTTTGAAGTCATACAAGAGCTACTTGTTCTGAATCATTTTTTACATTCGTTTGCCAACTGGAAGTTCCTGCATTGTAACTCAAGTCTGTGACATCTATAGAGAAAGGGTGAGGCTCAACAAAGGGCTCAAATTCAAGCCCTGCCTCAGGTGTGGCTCAGTGGTTGAGTATCCACCCAAGAACCAGGGCCAAGGCACATGCCTGGTTTGCGGGCTCGATCCCCAGTAGGGGCAACCGATCGAAAATTCTCTCATCATTGATGTTTCTGTCTCTCTCCCTCTCCCTTCCTCTCTCTGAAATCTGAAATAAAAACATATTTTTTTTTAAAAGTGTGGCTTCGCCCTAGCTGATTTTGCTCAGTGAATAGAGCATCAACCTGCAGACTGAACGGTCCTGGGTTCGATTCTGGTCAAGGGCACATGCCTGGGTTGTGGGCTCAATCCCCAGTAGGGGACATGCAGAAGGTAGCCCATCAATGATTCTCTCTCATCATTAATGTTTCTATCTCTCTCTCCCTCTCCCTTCCTCTTTGAAATTTTTTTTAAAAAAGGGGCTGTCTTGAACAAAGGAGAAGTTTATGTATCTTATAGAACAAGAAATCCAGAGGAAGGTCAGCTAGAGTTGGGAAGGCGGCTTTATAACACCCGGGACCCAGGTTCCTCCAGCTCCCTCCAGCGCTCCCCTCTGCTATGCCCAAGGTGAGGGTTCTCCTCATGCTTACACCATGACTGCTAAGGTCCGAGCACTCAAACCCACATTCCTGGAGGAGGGAAGAAGGACCAAATACAAAAAGCTGAATCTCCCAGTAGAGTCAGCCCCTCATTAAGAAGCCAGTGACTTCCACTGACGTCTCATTGGCCAGAATTGTGTGACATGAACACCCTACCTTTAAGATGGGCTGTTGCCGGGAGCCGGTCCATCCTTGCTGTTTCAAGGGACCTGGCATATATGGCATACTGTTCTTAATATGTTTGCTCACCTTCTTGGCACTATGTGTTTTAACCAAGGTCACCTCTCTGAGAAAGGTTGTTTCCCCAGGTAGGGATTTTCCCCTGAAGTTAGGGAGGGAATAAAACCCCTTAACTAAGTGCCAGGCGGGTAGTTAATCACTTTAACTACAAACAATCATGCTTAAGCTACATAATCTTTACTCCCTGGAATGGAGATAAGAAACGCCCTAACCTTTGGAATAGAGATTGATAGGATTGGAATCAACTGGTATAAATACAGATGTAACAAGACAACAGGACACAGAACCTAGACACAGAACCTAGAGACAGAAGAACTTCGCTGGAGAGAACATGGCAAAAGATCCTGGACAGAAACTGGCCACAGAACCTAGAGACAGAACCTAGTGAGAGAACATGGCAAAAGATCCTGGACAGAAACTGGCCACAGAATCTAGAGACAGAACCTGGCTACAGAACCTGGATAGAACATGGCAAGAGAACTTGACTAGAACCTGGTGACTGAACCTGGCTGGAGAACCTAGCGAGGGAACATGGCTACAGAACCTGGCTGGAGAACCTGGAGAACCTGGCTGGAGAACCTAGCAAGAAAACATGGACACAGAACCTGGCTGGAGATCCTAACCAGAACTTCGCTGGAGATCCTGAACAGAACTTGGCTGGAGATCCAGACCAGAACTTGGCTGGAGATCCTGGCTAGGCTGCTGATCAACTGAACGCTGTCTCTGTGTCATTCCTTCTTCGCCGACTCCATCCACACCTTTGGGGACCCCTGAACCTGCTGGGGTTGGACCCCAGCAGGCTGTAATGAAAGGGCGAGGACTACGCCCTCCACCTTGCCCCAGGGTAAGGGCTACACCCTCCACTTTGCCCCAAGGTAAGGGCTATGCCCTCCATCTTACCTTGGCCATGTGCTCAGCAAGGCTTCTTCCAGGAAGCCAAGCCGCTGCTGACCACGCCCAGGATTTCTCTGGACTGGCCAATGATAGTCAAGGGAAGTGCACGCCATCACTATGACCACATCCTGTGTAATGAGACACCGACTCGCGCCTGGCCAATCGGCAGGGCCCACAGTCCTTTCTCCTCCCCTTACCCCAACCCCCTATAAAACCTCTCTCCACACAGAGTTTTCCCTCTCTCTGCCACCTGCTGCTGTGCCAGTAAGTGGCGGGGGGGGGGGGGGGGGGCAGGGGAGCCAAACCTAGGTTTGAAATGAAGGACTCTTTGCTTTTGCATTGGACTCGCTGGCTCCCTGATGGGCTTTTTGGGAACCTTGAAATCTGGGCACAACAGTAACATGTGGTGGGGTTGTTTGTTTTTAGCTGAACTGAATGGCAACCTGAATAAAACTGAGATCCTGCCATGAAGGAAGAGAGAATGAATATTGGAAGGCACCCCACAGTCCCTGTCACACCCAGAGTAGACTTTGCCACTAGGTCTTTGGGACACATATAATACCTAAGGGGAGAAGTTGGCATTCATTCCCTTGGTGGGAGATGTCTCCTTTAAGGGTTTGAATTTGAGCCCTTTGTTGAGCCTCACCCTTTCTCTATAGATGTCACAGACTGAGTTTGCAATGCAGAAACTTCCAGCTGACAATCTACTGTAAAAACTGATTCACAACAAGTAGATCTTGTATGACTTCAAAAGAGGCAATTATAAAAGGTAACATAATAGGGCATATTCATAATCCAGGATAATGATGAGTATTTCACAAGAGGAAACCCAGAGAGAGAGTATCCCAAAGATAAACTCATAAATAAAAATTGTTAAGTATAGGACACCCAACACCATGAGAAACAGTTAGCAGATGCAACAAATTGTGAACTAGGAATAATATGCATTTTGAAGTAGACTTTAAAATGAGTGTGTGTGCATTTTTCAAAGATAATAAAGAAAACATCAAATCCTTAAAGCCAGAACATTATGAAAAAAAACAACAGGTGTATCTGAGAAAGATTCAAATAGGTTTGTAAACAGAAAAAAAGCATCAAAATAAAAACAAATTGGACAGATAAAAATAATTTAGACTTGCCCAAGCCAGTTTGGCTCAGTAGATAGAGAGTTGGCCTGTAGATTGAAGGGTCCCTGGTTCGATTCGGTCAAGGGCGTGTACCTCGGTTGCAGGCTCCATTCCTGGCTCTGATCAGGACCCATGCAGGAGGCAGCCAATTGATCTGTCTCTCTTGCCGGGAGCCGGTCCATCCTTGCTGTTTCAAGGGACCTGGCATATATGGCATACTGTTCTTAATATGTTTGCTCACCTTCTTGGCACTATGTGTTTTAACCAAGGTCACCTCTCTGAGAAAGGTTGTTTCCCCAGGTAGGGATTTTCCCCTGAAGTTAGGGAGGGAATAAAACCCCTTAACTAAGTGCCAGGCGGGTAGTTAATCACTTTAACTACAAACAATCATGCTTAAGCTACATAATCTTTACTCCCTGGAATGGAGATAAGAAATGCCCTAACCTTTGGAATAGAGATTGATAGGATTGGAATCAACTGGTATAAATACAGATGTAACAAGACAACAGGACACAGAACCTAGACACAGAACCTACACAGAACCTAGAGACAGAAGAACTTCACTGGAGAGAACATGGCAAAAGATCCTGGACAGAAACTGGCCATAGAACCTAGAGACAGAACCTAGTGAGAGAACATGGCAAAAGATCCTGGACAGAAACTGGACACAGAACCTAGAGATGGAACATGGCAAAAGATCCTGGACAGAAACTGGCTACAGAACCTAGACACAGAACCTAGAGACAGAATCTAGCGAGAGAACCTGGATAGAACATGGCAAGAGAACCTGACTGGAACCTGGTGACTGAACCTGGCTGGAGAACCTGGCTGGAGAACCTAGCGAGGGAACAGGGCTACAGAACCTGGCTGGAGAACCTAGCGAGGGAACATGGCTACAGAATCTGGCTGGAGAACCTAGCAAGAGAACATGGACACAGAACCTGGCTGGAGATCCTAACCAGAACTTCGCTGGAGATCCTGAACAGAACTTGGATGGAGATCCTGGCTAGAGATCCTGGCTAGGCTGCTGATCAACTGAAAGCTGTCTCCGTGTCATTCCTTCTTCGCCGACTCCATCCACACCTTTGGGGACCCCTGGACCTGCTGGGTCAGACCCCAGCATCTCTCTCACATCTATGTTTCCCTCTCTATCTCCCTTCCTTCCACTCCCTCTAAAAATCAATGGAAAAATATCCTCAGGTAAAGATTAACAAAATAATTCATTTAGATTTAGCTAAAAAGATTCTCTAAACTGGAAGATAGATCTGAAGAAATCCTCCAGAATGCTAGAGTTAAAGCACTTGGGGGGGTGGGGGGTGGGAATGAAACATAGATTAAGAGACATGAAAGTTAAGTGACAACCACTTGTGTGTACATGGGCTCAAAAGACCCACTTATAAAGTGGCAGTGGTCCATCATCCAATCTGAGAGTTGTTTTCAAATCCAGCTGCAGTATTTTTCCAACCATGCCCACGGGTGCCTTTTCCAACCATGCCCATGACTTGTCCAAAAGGATTGCAAAAGTTTGACAACCTTGGCTGCCATCAAGTCTCCCGTAGACCTTGACAAATGCATATACCCTCCAGCGCTCCTTAGGGAAGAAGGGACCTTGGCTTCTGCCCCAATCCTGTTTGTTCTTGAAGGAGGTAATGTCTGGGTGGAGGTGGTGTGAAGGCGTGGAACCTACACCAGTCTGAACAGCACAGACCTCGGCAGGGGCTCCAAATCCTCTTGCTCTTCCTGTTTGTCTACAGTAAATGCCTAAGCTGGCCGGGCACCTTCAGCTGCCATAGCCCAGATCTTTAAATTTTGTGACCTTCTCATGGTCTCACTGTGAGAATTTCCCTCACGGGCCAACCATCAATCTCCTCTTTGGGGATTTCCTGGTATAAATGCCAAGCTCATGTTGTCCTACAGCCTAGACCAGGGGTGGGCAAACTTCTTGACTCGAGGGCCACAATGGGTTCTTAAACAAACTGGACCGGAGGGCTGGAACAAAAGCATGGATGGAGTGTTTGTGTGAACTAATATAAATTCAAAGTAAACATCATTACATAAAAGGGTACGGTCTTTTTTTTTTTTTATTATTTCAATAGTTTTATTCATTTCAAACATTTTAACAAGAAGAATGTAAACACTAATTATTATAATTTGAAACTTCAAATAACGGAGGAATCATAGAACAATAACATACCTTATATTGAAGATGGCAAAGGCAAAATAAAATTGCCTAACAAAGGAAAGGTACAAAAGCCTTTCAAATTAAACTTAAATATAATAAAATAATTTAAAACTAAAACAAATAGAAAAGAACAAAATGTGTAAACAGTAAATTAAACATTTTCTTTACTGCAACTTCCAAATTATGCCCGGGACGTAGATGTAGATGGCAATGTAGACTGGGTTGAAAGGTTTTTGGTCTTTAAAACATCAACTTTAGTGGGAACAGTGTTGTTGGTCTCCTTTTTTAGCTAATGCATCAAAGTCTGGAGTTAGTTTTGTTGTGGCTATTCTCAGGATAGATCTGAGGTGTTCGTCAGTTAAGCTGGATCTGTGAGGGGCTTTGTTGATGTTCATGACGCTAAATGTCTGCTCACAAACACAGGTTGACCCAAACAGCACCAGTATCTTCTGTGCCATCCTCTGGATGTTTGGAAAAGTGGCTTCATTAAGTGAAGCATAAAAGTCTCTTAGTTCAAGAGAGCTGAATTTCTCCTTTAGGACAAAGTCAGACTGAAGATTGATGAGTTCCAGTTGCACCTCTTCTGGTGCTGTTTCAGGGTTTTGTAACAAAGGACAGGCCACCAGTTGAAGTGACTGGTCAATGTTTTCAACATCAGAAAACCGACAACATAATTCTGCATGCAGGTCATCCAGTGATTTGCTGTATTTCTTCACGTTTTGGATGGTCTCCTTCTGTGTGGCTAGTGTGACAAAATGTGTGAAGACTTTGTCTGAAATTTGTCTGGAAAAGAAAATCAGCTTCGATTTAAAGGCTTTGACATTCGTGTACATGTCATGTACATACTGATCTTTTCCCTGTAGCTTCACATTTAGCTCATTCAAATGTGAAAATATATCTACAGCAAATGCAAAGTCACACAGCCAATTCTTGTCACTCAGCTCAGTAAATTCGTCAGACTTCCCCTTTAATTTCAAAAATGCACCCATCTCTTCGAGCTCCCACACTCGTTGGAAAACTTTGCCCAAACTCAACCAGCGGACACGAGAGGGTAAAGTAAGTCGTGGTGATCCGCATCAGCTTCCTCCAGAAAGTTAGTAAACTGACGGTGCTGAAGTCCCTTTGCTCGAATGAAATTAACAAGCTTTACGACTGGATTAACAACATGATTAAGTTGTAATATAGACTTGCACAATGATTCCTGGTGAATAATACAGTAAAGAAAAATAACATCTTAGTTAGGGTTCTCCTCTTTCACTTTATCCTGAATTCTTTTTAGCAGTCCAACATTTTTTCCAGTTAAATTTGGAGATCCATCTGTCGTGACATTAGCAAGTTTACTCCATGGTAGCTTCATTTTCTCGATGACAGTAGACACCCGGTCATACAAGTCCTCTCCCCGTGTTTTTCCTTTCAGTGGCTCCATGGCTGAAAACTCCTCCGTAATTTCAAAATTGTCACTAATCCCTCGGATAAAAATTAAGAGCTGAGCAGTGTCCTTTACGTCATTACTTTCATCCAATGCTAGTGAATAAAACTTAAAGAACTCTGCATTACTATTTAATTTGCTGGCCAAGTCTTCATCAGTTCCACTCGACGAGTCACTGTCCTGCACGATAAGCTGAGTTTTTCAAACTTGCCTTTGCTCTCTGGACACAAGAGACCTGCTGTCTCTATCATACATTCTTTCAAAAACTCGCCTTCAGAGAGAGGTTTGCTAGCTTTTGCTAATTTGAATGATAGCATAAAACTTGCTTTGGTAGTTGTCTCTTGAATTGCAGTTTGTCTGTGAAAGACATTTTGCTGAGCCTGTAATTTAGCCATCAACCTCTGTGCAGTAGCCTCCTGTTCTTGAGGTGACTGCTTGCTAGCATAGTTGCCATGCTTTGTGGCAAAGTGACGGCTGAGATTGTACTCTTTGAAGACTGCGAGTGTTTCCTGACATATCAGACATACCGGCATTGATCGGACTTCAGTGAAAAAATATTTTGTTGTCCACTCCCTCTTAAACACTCGGCATTCACTGTCCACTTTCCTTTTCTTTGGTCCACTCATGTTTAGTATTGGGCTAAAACCAACAGTACCGTTCTCTTATTAAATTCTTTACTAAAATAAGATAGTAAAGTATAAAAACAAGTGATTAAATTTGCTCTACTATAACATTTTTGGTCTTCTAAAAAATATATATATAACAAAATCATCTGAAAAAGTTCAGATATGGGACAGAGGCACACCCTGACCATAGAGAACAACCCCTTTCCTCCATAGGAAACCTGTGTATCTTTCACACAGGCCCTTTGTTTATGGTAACACACATAGCTGCACATTGCTGTGTCTTCCAGACACACTTGTATGGGAGGTGCTAGGGCAGTGCAAAACATGGGTAACCAGTGGTTACCACTAGCACTTCCGTTACTGGCAAAAAACAGCCGCAGTGCACGTAGTGTGAAAGAGCCCATTATCAATGTCAGATTGCATCCACTGGACTCTATAAAAACAACCAAGTGCCACTTTTAAATGCCCATTGCAACAGTTTTTCTTATTAAAAGCTGGAAATGGCAGGATATTTATATATATACCCCTACTGTGACAGCCTGGCAGAGCATTACAAAGGAGAAAACCCAGCATCTGGTGATGTCCATAAGTACAAGACTTCAGGCTGTCATTACCAGGAAAGGGTTTCATCCAAGTGTTAGATATGAACATTTGATTTTCAGTTTTTCATTTGTCCAATTACTTCTGAAACCCTGAAATTAAGCGATTTTGTAATAAAATCTTTAGTTCATCACATTTCTATACAATCTTTTTGTTCAACCCACTGAATTAGGGTTCGTTCACACTAGCCGTGCTGCCGTTGCAGTGTGGTGCAGTACTGCAATGCAGCGCAGCTAGGGTTAATGCAGGGTACACAGGTTTCCATCTTGTTTGCGTTGATGCTAATGTGCAGTGGTGCATGTTAACACAAATACCCTGTAGCACGCATTTTTACAGCTGAAAGTCTTTGTTGTTTTATTAACAAGTCATTGTGATGTACAGAATGTGGGAACAGGAAAAAATTGTGTTTGAGTAGAGCTCTTAATCTTACCTCAGAAAGGCTCTGATACTGTGCTCTCCAGGGGCGTGTCTCCCTACATCACCATGATAACGTGTCTACGCATTCCCAGGGTGATGTCAGGAGACGCGTCCGCGGGCATTACAAGGAGCCTCTGGAAGATTGAGAGGTTGTTCCTTCTACTGAATGGGCGGATATAAATCCGCCTACTCAGAAGAAGGAGCTGCGGCAGTGTTTCCCGACGTTGCCATGTTAACACTGCTGCTGGTGAAGGAGTGGAGGGGAGAGCAAGAGAACCCTCCGCTCTTCCGGCTCCGCGGGCCGGATAGAACAGCCGAACGGGCCGGATCCGGCCCGCGGGCCGTAGTTTGCCCACGGCTGGCCTAGACAGTCCGTTTGTTTCTTTTTCTTTTTTATTTAAACGGGTTAGGGCAAGAGCCACACTATCTATCTATCTATTTATTTATTTTTATTGTTTTTTTTACAGAGAGGAAGGGAGAGGGATAGACAGTTAGGAACATGCATGGGAGAGAAACATCGATCAGCTGCCTCCTGCACGCCCCCCACTGGGGATGTGCCTGCAACCAAGGCATGTCACTTTCATTGGAATAAGGGTCTTTCGCAGATGTGTATCTAAGGATCTCAGGATGAGATCATTCTGAATGAAGCCCTAAATCCAAGGACTGTCTTCAGGAGGCAGAAAAAGAGAGACCGAGCCACAGAGAAGAGCATGGATTGCCGTCAACCTCTACAAGCGAGAAAAGCATGGGAAGAAGGTCCCTGAGAGCCGCCCAGAGGAACTGGCCGGCTGACGCCTGGATTTCAGCCTTGTGGCCTCCAGAACTGTTGTTGTAAGCCACCAGCTTTGGGGGAGTTTGTTACAGCAGCCCTAGGAAATTAATTTTTTATAGCAAGACGCACAGGCCAACTTTGCCAAGAATGAGAAGTTTTTTTGACTGAAGAATATTTTTTACTTTGTTAAAAAAAAGCACACACAACACAAACACATAAAAACCAACAGCGGTTTTTCCTTGACTGTCAGAGAAATCCATTGTTTCGAGGCACTTTACTTGGCAAGCAGGCCCTGAGTCTTGTTGAGGCTTTCGGGGTGTGGTCACCCTGCTGGCAGGCAGCCAAGGCCACTAAGAATGAGATCTTTAACTTGGCCAGACAAGACATCATTATAATGAAAATTTTGGACACCAGAGGAATTTTCTAATACTTCACGCACATTCACAATTCAAACATGTGATGCATTTCAATACCAATTACATCTTTTGCAATAGTTGATACAATGAATGGGTTGCACCCTTCATTTGTGAAGTTTACTTGATCTTTTTTTTGCTTCCTCCTCTCTCTTCACATCAAGTTTCTTGCCCAAACTCTACTAGGGGCTTTTTATTTTTATTTTTACAGAAACATAGATAAGGACTTTGAACACAGACACTGCAGGAATAATGCAGTAGCTGGAAGCTGAGGGAGCAACTTGCATCAGTAAACTGAGCTTTGCCCTGACTTTAGGTTTTAAGTGGCTCTTAACTCAGCCTCAAAATCACTCTAACACCTGAAGGCACCAATCCTACCTCTAGCCATATGACCTCCAAACGTTTACCAACAGGTACATTAGCCATCAGGTCCCGGAAGTCCTATCCCCTAACCTGGCCTTGATCTGTACAGTCCGTGGATAAAAAGCCTCCCCTCTCACCCGCCACTTAGGTGAGGGCTGTGTTACCAGGTCCTGGGACATGCATGTTACCCCCTAACCGACCCATGCAGCCTCCAGTCTTAGGGGCCCTGTAACTTATGGGTCCCAAGGTTGGACACCAAATTTGTCAAGCTCACGCCTACGTGACAAGGCAAGGCCAAGGTCTAACGGATTTGACCAGCTGATATGAGTTTTCATCTTTTTTTTTTTTTAATGTATTTTAAAAATTGATTTCAGAGAGGGAGAAACATCAATCAGTTACCTCCTGTAGGCACCCCGACCGGGGATTGAACCCGCAACTGGGGCATGTGCTCTGACCAAGAACAGAATTAGCTGCCTTTCGGTACATGGGACGACACTCCACCAACTGAGCCACACAGGCCAGGGCTGAGTTTCCATCTTGTCTCACGTGCACCAATTAAGATGTCTCTTGCAGAGCTGTTGATGAGCGGTATTGTTAAAGGTACAGACTCCAGAATCAGATGTCTATGACGTCAGTAACATGACCTCTCTGATCTTCAATGTCTTCGTCTATAAAATGGGAGTCATCGTCATTTTAAGAATGTTGTGAGGGTAAGTAACCCATCAGGTAAAACCTTTACTACAGCGGTTCTCAACCTTCTGGCCCTTTACAACACAGTTCCTCATGTTGTGACCCCCAACCATAAAATTATTTCCATCGCTACTTCATAACTGTCATGTTGCTACTGTTATGAGTCGTCATGTAAATATCTGATATGCAGGATGGTCTTAGGCGACCCCTGTGAAAGGGTTGTTCAACCGCCAAAGGGGTCGCGACCCACAGGTTGAGAACCACTGCTTTAATACCTTATAGATGTGTAAGAAACGCAATATTTATAGTATCTCAACAGATAGTGGCCATTATTAGCAAAGTTTCCACAGGGTTCCATTCCCATGTTTAAACCGTTATTTCTGAAACAAGGCAAGGAACCGTTAAGTATTCACCTTCTATACAAAGCTTCCACCAGGACTTAAAGATCACATCCCGACTTTTACCCAGTTGTTTGGCATAGCAAACATAACAGCAACACCAATACCAGCCTAATAACCTTAACCCACCCTGACTCACTTTTAAGCTTTTGCAAACAAGACTGGATTAAGTAGAAAGAAAAGGAAAGAAAAGAAAAGAAAAGAAAAGAAAAGAAAAGAAAAGAAAAGAAAAGAAAAGAAGAGAGAGAGAGAGAGAGAGAGAGAGAGAGAGAGAGAGAGGAAGGAAGGAAGGAAGGAAGGAAGGAAGGAAGGAAGGAAGGAAGGAAGGAAGGAAGGAAGAAAGGAAGAAAGAAAAAGAAAGAAAGAAAGAAAGAAGGAAAGAAAGAAAGAAAGAAAGAAAGAAAGAAAGAAAGAAAGAAAGGAAGAAAGGAAGAAAGAAAAGAAGAAAGAAAGAAAAAAGGATGCAGAGAGGGTGGGTAGGAGGAAAGAAAGGCAAAATTCTCCCCACTGTTCCCTGTGGAAGTGAAGATTTCACTGGTCTGCTCAGTTGCCAGGGCAACCATAAAACCTAACTGGGAGGGAGGGGCAATTCTTAGTATGTTCCTTGTGCACCAGACTTCAGAACGCCTTCACATGCCAGGCACATCTACTCACTCGATGGCCTGGAACATTCCTTTAAGCATGGCATTGGCCAGTCCCCTCCTGTCGTCTCTTTATGACAGGTGATATAGTAGAAAGGGCTGGACCAAGAATCAGGAGTGCCAAGTTGGAGTCCAGGTCATGTGACATGAGGCTGTCTCTCCACCAGTCCAGCCCTCAAAAAGGAAAAATATAGTAGGGCAGGGTCACAGCAAATGGTGACCTAGCTCCCTTTCCTAGGGCAGGTGGCAGAAGAGCAATATACCCTTACTATTTCCTGACCCAGCAATACTCCCTCATTTCCGGAGCAACTGCAACCCTCTGCACAGTCATCTCAACATCTTTTTTCTAAACTATATTTTTATTGATTTCAGAGAGGGAGAAACATCAATGGTGAGACTCATTGATTGGCTGCCTCCTGCACACCCCCTATTGGGGATTGAGCTCGCAACCCGGGCATGTGCCCTTGACTGGAAATGAACCAGGGACCCTTCAGTCCACAGACCGACGCTCTATCCACTGAACCACACCGGCCAGGGCTCAACATTTTTAATGGAGGCCTTATTCTCACATGCAAAGAGAATTAAGAACAAGGCACCTTGTAGAAGCCACTCCTCTGTTGCTGTAAATGTAAATAAAATGCTTACTTCGTACTCGAGTGACTCTTGTCCTTGGAAATCCGGGCTCTTACCCTGAGGTCGCAGCTCAGCTCCCCCGCCCAGAAAACCCTCCTCTGAGACACAGACACACTCAGCTTTCCATGTAAGTTTCCTTTTATTTTGAAATTGAGATAGTGGAATAGAGTGGTTCGTGACTGACACTGGAGTGCTCATCCAGCAAAAGAACAAACTCCAAAAAGTCTGAGCCAGCTGCTCCACCTCCCCCCCTCCCCCCAGACAAAGTCAATACCAGATTAAAGGGTGGGAGAAAGGGTACAATCAAAACCCGGGTGGTGACGGCTGGTTAATTTCCAGCAAAGTACAATTTCCACAGTGGCCACGTTTACAGAAGAGGGTCGCGTAATCACAAACTCGAGTCCCGCTCCAGCCCCCACCGTGATCGCACTCATAACAATACATTTTTCACTGTCCTGAGTAAGAGGCCTCTCTCATATACCATTCACTCTGCCTCGGGGGAGGGGCTCTTTTATTTTGGTTCCTGGGACTAAGATCAAGATGCTGGAGTCAGGGCAGACTCCAAATGGTGGCAGATATTTATTCAGTATGCTAACTCATGATCTGCTGAAATTCATCTTACCTTTCTGTTGCAGTGGGTTACATAAAACTTACAGAAGCGTTACAAGTGGCCCCCCAACCCCCACAGGGGAAAACGGTAAATCAAGATCTAAGCACCCCAACACACACACGAAGCCTTAGTTCTTGCTGAGTGGCTGGAAGTCACCTGGTGGGGTGGGGGGATCAGGCAGGAATGGGGTGTGGGGCCCGACGTGAAAGCTGTGCCTGTTAGGGTAGCGTGTCATCTTACGCGAGTGGAGAAATTTGCCAAAGAGTGAAACTTATTTATGGGGGAAAAGATAAGTTTGGGGAATTAAAATAATCCAGCAGATCCTGGAAAATGTCTCCCTCTTTTTTTTTTAACTTTTTTTTTTTGGTTTTTAAAATTTTTTGGAAAGTGTTTTTAAGGTAATATTTTTATTTTCCTTTGGAAAAAGAAATCTTTTCCCGCCCCCCTAATCTAAGCAAGTGGAGTTGCCACTACCTAATTTTTCTCTATTGTCTTCCTAAGAGGTAGATAAAACAAACGTGAAATTGGGGCTTCTAGGAGGAGGTCCATTCATTACAGGGTGGGGAGGGGCTGGGAGGGCCCAGTGGAACTCCCCAGACTACACAGACACCTGAGCGACCAGAGGACCTGGCCCTCAGACTCGCAGGACAAAGGATCCTGCTCCACCTCTTTCCCTTCTACAGCCACCATCTCCGTGGAGACGGAGAAGCACATGCAGGGGGCGGAGCATCTCAAAGAAACCCTGTCTAAGGTCTTCCTCTGGCTGCCCCAGTCCCCGGCTCCCCCCCAGACCTCACCTCCAGCCAACCCCCCTCCTCTCCTCATCCTCTGGTCCAACAAAGAAATAGCAGGTGAGAGGGACAAGCTGGAGGGAAAGGGGGGAAACAGGGGACCCCAGGACAAAGAAGGCAGAAAGGTCAGCCCTCCCAACCCAACTGGTATGAGTGGGGGGTGCTGGCAGGCCTGCCTGCTCAAGGACAAACCGTTTGTGGCACAGGCCTCAGCTCTCATGCCCGAGTCCTGCCCTGGGCTCCAACTTTACTGTAAGGACTGAGGTAGTTCATCCATTTGTACTCGTAGCACAGAATCACCTGTGACGCCTCAAAACACATGCTCCGAGGAGCTTCCTGCTAGTTCATTTAAGAAAAAAAAGTCTTCCTTCTGTCTTGTCAGTCCGGACTCACCACACTAAGGCACCAGCGGTGCCATCAGACTCTGCCCCCAAGGAGGGCCGAGTCAGGGTTGGGGCTGTGGCCCGCACCCTCCAAACGCACCTTCGGTCATGAGGCCTCCTGTCCCCACCCCACAGAGAAGCCCGATGCATCCAAAGGAAAGAAACCGAAGTGCTCAGCTGGTGTTGCTCTCAGTCTGAATACAACAGAAAATGCTCTGCGTCTAAACCGAGTGTCTGGGAGGGAAATGGCTTTCTGTCCCCTGGCACTGGGGATTTTCCTCCCCTCCTCCGGCAATGCCTGTGTCAGGCTGTGCTGCTCTCCTTCTGCCAGTTTTCAACAAAGAGGCCCAACAGTTGCATGGTTTGAATGTCAAAGCCACTAGCATCTCCCCATAAACACTTTGGGGGTGGGGAGATGGAAGGAGTCCCCCGCCCCTGGAGGAGGGGCGGGAGGCAGGGGCTCTGTGAGGTAGTTACGTAGCACCACTAGTTCCCAGTTTGGCAGAGGGTATGTCTGGAGTGGGAGGAGGGGAAGGCACCCTTGAGAGCTAACTGAGGCCCCTCCTCACTGCCAGTCTGCCAGGCCTGAAGGGAACTGTGCCATCTCTGCAGTGGGGGCAGGGGTCAAAGAGCCGTCCCCCGTGGAGGAGCCCCCAACTCCCCCTCCGTCCCCAAAGTGCAACCAGGAGCCGTCAGACCCCTTCCTCAGCTCCCTACCCCTTGGCACCAATTGTGGGCAGAAAGGAGGGGTCCTGCCTTTAGCTCACAGTGTCCAGGCGCCCTCTCCTTCTCAGACAGCCCAGGTCTATGTCGAAAGATGGCTGTTGTTTGGATTCAGAAACGGCCTCTCAGCCTCTGTCTGTCTGTCTGTCTTTGGCACAGAGGAAAGTGGACCCAAAGAACCAACTGCGGCGTCTCATCCGGGTTCTCTGGTTGTGACATGGGGTCCTTCTGCCAACAGTGAGAGGAAAGAAGCGTGAGGGCCGGGAGGAGAGGAGGAAAGGGCAGGAAGTGATAAAACTCCGTCCCTAGACATGGCTCCCTACTACCCACACCCCTCCAAGGCGCCGAGCCCACAACCCAAATGGCAAAAGGCAACCAGACCCTCACGGGGATGAAAGCCATTGGGGTGTAACCGTCAGATGCAGCTTCCAAGTCAGTGAACCAAACCGTTTGGTTTTCCATGTTCCACAGAATTAAAAAATAGATCCTAGAGATGGTCCTTTCGTACAGATACATATGCAGCACACACACACACACACACACACACACACACACACACACACACACATCTGAGAGCACGGAAGTCGCTTTTCTCAGGTCGTGCGCATCTCCCGAGTGCTTTTCATGTTAGCTTGTCATCTCACCAAGGATGGGGACATGGAGGTGGCGGGCGAGGACCCGCCCCAAGCCCCGGCCTACGGGTCAAAGGTGGACCCACCGAGACAAGCCCTTCATCCTGCTAAACCTCAACCACCAAACCACGTTCCCTTGCTCCCTAGTGGTGTGACTTTCACGATTTTCCTGCTGGGCAAGTACCAGCAGTGAGTGGAGCTGTGCCTCATCCTCGTCAAGTTGGACGGTCCCTTCCACCTGCCCTGGCCTCTCCCAGGAGCTCAATCAGCCGAAGGAAAAGGACCTGGGCTGAAGGTGAAGGGAGCAGCCCCCCGAGGAAACTGCGCGCTGCAACCACCACATTTCGGGGGCCGGGGGCCTCTTTTCCGACGGCAGTTTGAACCAGGTCAGAAAGCATGCTTGCTGCTGGGAATTCACCTTCAATCACCTTATAAGCGGCCGATGTCTGAACGCTGTCTGCCTCATTCCGGGATGAAGCATGTGTAGAGCCAGAGATGGTCGCCGGGAGACCCTTCGCTGTGGCTAGGACAGGTGGGGAGCTTAACTATTACTGGCCTGACATTTCCCCGAAATGCGTCCCTGCTTCCTCCTCTCTGTAGAGCAGGCAGTTCCGGGGGCTCACAGGGAACATCGCAGTGAGAAAGTGGTAAGACATGACGAATGAGGCAGGAGCCTGCCCCCAATCACGTTCCCATATCCCCTGCCCCTCCCCTTTCACCCCGCAACCTAAGTCAAGAGTTCCCTAAGTTTGGGTCCACCACCAGATCAACCTAAAGATAGGGGGATGGAGAGGAGCAGTTACCCAAGAATCTGCTTGCCTCCTGGGCCATTGAAACAGACCAAGAAGAATAACAAGATGGGGCTGAAACGAGACAACAGAGATGACAGCATCGCGATAGCAGACCAGGCGGACCTCTCAGAGGGTTCGAGGGGCCACTTTGTCTCTTCCACCAACAGGATCTTGGCTCCCATATTTTAGACAGAGAAATATAAATTTTAAAGGGTATATATCTTTTAGTTTTATTTCTCTCCTCGATAAAACGGAGGCAATATTTTAAAATATCTCAACAGCACCACTGGTGGGAAAGACCGGCTGGGATGCCCTTTAACCAAAGGGGAGAGTGGGGGCACCAGAGAGGCTTGTTGTCCCGGGGGCCCACAGCCCGGTGAGCCTCCCTCCGACTCTCGCCAGGCAGGACTGCCCAGGAGACCGAGGTCAGAGGTCAGAGCCTCACCCTGGGGCCTCGGGCTTAGACCTTCCCTGTCAGCCCCCCGTCTCCTCCCAGGGCCCAAGGAGCCAGCCCCCCAGGCCGTTCTCACAGGGCCTGTTCCAGGGAGTTCCTAAAGGGCTGCACTGGCTCCCGTTGTAAGAAATTAAGAAATTACGAAACATAACTTTCTCATTTTTTTCTTTTCATTAAAAAAATAAAATATTCAAGACTATCAGCTTCTCTTTTGCTTTGCTTTTCTTTTTTATATAAAATATCAGCAAGCCGCAAGGGGGGAAAAAAAAGATTAAAAAAAAAAAAGAAAAGAGGTGGGGGGAACAAAAAGGAAAGTAATTGCTGAGGTAACTCCGTACCTTGAGGTAGTTCACTTGCGCACAGCGTTACCTGGCTGCCTCCGCCCACACGTCATGCTGTCGCCTTACTGTGGCTGCCGTGTTGGAAGGAGGGGACGCCGCACGTGGGCCTCCTCACAAGCAGAGGCCGCCCTCCCTGCCCAGCACACGGGGTAGCACCGTCCGAGGGCGCGAGCCCGGGGACGCCGCCTGGCCAGTGTGCACGGACGTAAGTACATCAGGAGGAGAGGCCTAACCTCAGGTAACTGATGGCTGCCGCCTTCCACGGGCCTGACCTTCAAACGGGATCCTATGGAGGCTGGTCAATCAATAAATTAAGTCTATTTACCCCTTTGTGCATAATACGTTGCTGGTGTTTTGAATTTTGCTTTTTAGGCACACCTGTCATCACGCCAATGATTCGTGGGGGCAGAAGCCATCAGTTAACGATGCCTCTAGGATAAAAACAAAAGCAAATACTCTCCGATTTGCTGGGTATTCATAAAATATGCCAGATGATGAACCTTCGCTTTATTGGGAGCTCAGGGTTGGGTTCCACATCCCACCACCACCAAAAGAACAGTGCCGGTGGGGGGGGAGCGCCCCGCAACTCCTGCCTCCGGGAGCCAGCCCTCGCGGGAGCACACGGGCTGGGGTGAGGGCACAGTGGCGGCCTGGGGGGCCACTCAAGTCCTCCATGGAACTGAGACGTTCTCAAGGGGAGTAAGGCCCCTTCCCAGTGCTCACATCCAATCATTAAAATAGACTTTAAAAAAATATAAAATCTGCCTGAGAATGGTGGGAATCAGGGACGGTACAGTGGTCAGCCCCTATCCCACTGAGCATTTAGTACCACCATGTGCACCTGGACACGATGCGGGGCCCGTACGGTTCGAGGGGTCTTGGTGGGGAAGCCCCAGCAGAGTGGGGGACTTGTAATTGCGCCAATTTTCCAAGATGGTGATCTGGAACAGATCAGCCGCAAGGGCCTTCCTTTTAAACGTGGATTACTTATTTTAATCGCCTGTCTTCCCAGCTCTCCTCCTTGCTGTTCCTGCGGGTTGGTTGAGGGAGGGACGGGAATTAAACCTCAGATGCTGACGTGTCTTCTCCCCCTGAGTCCATAACGTAAGCTAAGCGATGTCCTCCCTGGTCCCCACTTTTTCTGGTAGTGGCCATGCTAAAACAATTAGTGTGACTGTAGGAAGAGGCGAGGTCAGGGCATGAGAAGGGAGGTATTTTAACCAATAAACCAAGCAGGAGAAGGCTGGAAGGATTTTAGGATCAAGAAGCAAACCATCCCTGGAGGCTGATTAAAACACCCCTCTGCATGTTTTAAAAACCTGAAGGAAATTTTATTTCTCTTCCCACTGGGATCGGGCCCACCCTCTCGGTGGGACCTGAAGAACTGACTTAAAGAATCCACGTTTAAAAGCACCCTGAGCTAGAATTTCCATGGTGACACCCTGAGGGGCGGGCAGCGTTGGGCCAATTGGTTGGGTGTTTGGGGCAGAGAGATCAGGGTTCCTCACTGGAACGTCTTTCTCAAACAAGTGGGCAAACCTGATCTACATCCCAGCCCAAGGGTCCCTGATTCCCACTCATTCTCAGGCCTGCTGGGGAGAACGCGCTCTCGATTTCGGCCCGTCGTCCTCAGTTGATGTGCTGGGAGGGGCGGGTCACTTCCTCCGCGCCTGCGCCTGGTTACTCTGTCCCTTTTGGTGCAGCTGTTTAACCTGGGCCAGGATGTCGCGGATCTTCCTCTGAGCCATCTGCAGAAAGAGCAGGCGAGAGGGAGGGTGAGGCCCCCAAAGGCAAGGACCGAGACAGCCCCACACAGGGACTCAGACCCAGACCACAGGACACACAGGACTTTAGAAAGATGAGGAGGATTGTTTAGAGTGACCTCGGTCTGTCTGCCTCTGAATGGACCCCTGAGCACCTACTGGACAATACAGCAAGGAGAGGGGTGGGCAGGGGGGTACATTCATTCCGAATTTAAAACTTAACAAAGCTGTCACATTACTGAACCCAAAACAGAGTTGCCTGAGTATGTTTTGGTCAAAGGGTCATCAACTAGGAGACTTTGTCACAAATCACAACTCCACTACACATGAAAGCATCCCCGGAAAAGGGGATGAAACACCTGGAGATGGATTAACAAAACAAAAAAACAAAAACAAAAACAAATCAGTGGAATAACCACTGTGAAAATGGGCAAAATACCAAAGGGTCCGTATTTTTTACTCTTTACTTCTTAAAAGTTTCTTCCCTAAGAACAGTTTTACAAGGAAAATCCACTGCAGAATGCGATTCACTTGACAGAAGTGTCCCAGAGAATGTCTCCTTTCCATGAGCAAGACTGACTGGGCGATAAAATACCCATTTCTTTTCTTTTTTTTTTTTTTTTTAAAAATATATTTTATTGATTTTTTACAGAGAGGAAGGGAGAGAGATAGAGAGTTAGAAACATCAATGAGAGAGAAACATCGATCAGCTGCCTCCTGCACATCTCCCACTGGGGATATGCCCGCAACCCAAGTACATGCCCTTGACCGGAATCGAACCTGGGACCTTTCAGTCCGCAGGCCGACGCTCTATCCACTGAGCCAAACCGGTTTCGGCCATTTCTTTTCTTATCCAGTGCAAAAAATGGTTAGGGAAGGACCAATGTTAAATAACAGGAGAGATCATCCTAAATTATCAAAAGCCTGTGGTCGTCACGGCGTCACAAAGGATCACCAGAGGGCTGCGCGCGCAGCAGCCGCACGTGGGCGAGCGGAGCTGCGTGTACAAACAAGGTGCGTGCGGGTGGGCGGGGACTTGACCAGGAGGTGCAGCGGGGGAGTTCCACATGGCGCCGGCCCTGCAGGGCGGGACTCCGGGACTGGGGAGGGGGGGCATCCCACGTGGTGCGGGCAGACGCGCACGTGGGTGAGGCACACACAAGTGGGTGGGGACTTGACTCTGGGCCTTGCGGCGCCCGCAGGACTTGACACTGCGTCCCCGTGGGTGATAAATTTAGATATTATTTTCATATACATTTTACTAATTTTCCTTCATCTCTGACACTTCTATTATAGAGAAAGGGCCAATAGCAATATTAAAATATTTCCTCTAATTAAGTCCCTTTTAATGTGCACAAATTTCATGCACCGGGCCACTAGTTAATATATAATGTATAAATTATAAAGTCACATATTTATATGAAACACATGAAGTTGTCAGTGCTTTCCCTAGGGCATCATAGAGGGAATAAAGCATGAACACCTCACTCTCATGCACCTGGAAGAGAACAGGCCAGCCCAGAGGCAGGCAGGGTCCCAGGACTGGTCAAGTCATACTGGCCAACCTCTGGAGTCTTGCTTCTCTGAGCCCTGGGCTCCTGCCACCCCACCCGTCTGTGATGAGGAAATGCCATACATACCTGGCTGGCATAGAAATGCCCGATGATCTTAACGATGACCTGGTCGTTCTCATCAGGGGTCTGGTCTCTTGGCACCACCACTTCAGCTGCTGTCAAATTCTGCAACTCGTTCACCTGGGGGTAAGTGGGCAGAGAAGAGCTCAAGCTGCCACCAAGAAACCATGGCTGATGGATGGACTTGAAGAGCATTACGCTAACCAAAACAAGCCAGTCAGAGGAAGGTAAGTATCACATGATCTCACTCATTTGTGGAATAGAATGGACAACATAAACTGATGAACGAAAATGGATCAAGAGACATAGAGACATCAACAGACCATCAAACCTCAGAGGGAAGGGAGGGGAGGATTTGGGGGGATTGGAGAGTGGGGTAAGAGATCAACCAAAGAACTTGTATGCATGTAAGCATAACCAATGGACACAGACAACAGGGGGGGGAGGGTGAAGGCAGGGGTGGGCTGGGAGAGGACAATGGGGGGAAAGGGGAACACATGTAATACTTTCAACAATGAAAAACAGAGGGAGGGGCAAGAAGCTGGTGACTAGCAGGTGGAAATGGAGTCAGAAGCTAAGCTTGGGGAGCAGAATCAAGAAAATGGGCAAAGTGGAGTCCTGAGATTGGGCAGGGCAGGGGAGCAGGAGGCCAAGGCAGAGTTGCTGGGTTTGGGGACTAAGACCTAGAATTTTCAAAGTGGCCCTCACAGCTCACCGTTTTGCCACCTTTGCCAATAACCCGGCCGGCCGCCGACGCTGGCACCCGGATATGGGTTTCCAGCTTTACTTCCTCCTTGGGACCAAAGAAATTCTCCTCCTTGAGTTTTCCATAAATTCTTCCCTGAGCCTGAGAAGATGAGGTCATTGTTAATCATTGGGCCATATATATATGACAAAACACAAAGTACAGCCCCCAAGCTCCACCCGACCCTCTTCTGGCCAACAAGCCCACCCCACCTACAGGAAGATCAACCACCTAGGCCAGGTGATATGGAAGATCAACAGCACTGACCCATCAGGGTCCCTTCCGCTTATCTGTATTGGAGAACCTGGGTAGAGTAACCGAATGCATTCTTCCTAGAGGAATGTGTTCAGTTTGGTAAAACCAGACCCGTCGGGGTCTGCGATGAGGGCATTTATTTGGACAATGCAGTGGCTAGCAATTCAGGTCCAAGTGGCAGCTGATCAAGTCGCTCAGGGGACAGGCTATCAGACACTCCACAGCCTGGAGAGCTGTCCCCGTTCTCCGTCCCTGTCAGGCTAAGTTAACAACCAGCTTTGGCTTCTGACCAGAAGCTCGAGAACCCGGGATGTAGTAGAGACATAAGGGAGAGAAAGGACTCTGGCATTAACTAGAGTATGGCCAGTAACTAAGGCAGAGCACAGGGAAGAAGCCTCAGACTCCTTCTTTCCCGCGTGACCTTCGAGAAGTAGCGAGGGAAGCTCGATGCCAGCCTGATTTGCACACCCCTCCCCAGGTCAATCCCAGTGTGTCCAGCTTAGGAAAACAATAAAGACCAGAACCTTGAATTGGGCCTCTGGGGGTCCAGTGATGATAACCATACGAACTTTGGAGTCAGGAGTTTCTGGAGGAGCAATCTGCAAAGCAAACAGCTGGTCAAAGAGGCGCCCTCACCCTGGCTGGGTGCTCAGTTGGTTAGAGCACATCCCCATATGCCAAGGTTTGTGGGCTCAATCCCTGGTCAGGGCACATACAAGAAGCAACCAATCTATCTATCTATATATATAAAAAGCAGTAATAAGCAAATGAGGTCAGGACTCTGTAAAGGTCACAACCAGCGCAGGAGGAGGGGCTGGGCGCAGCCCCAAGCCTGAGAGAACAACACAGAGGGGTGCCTGCTCCGAGCCTCTGTGGCCAGACTGTGGCTTAAGCCCGCTTCTAAGCCATCAGTAGGACATCCCCTGAGGGCTCCCGGACTGTGAGAGGGGACAGGTTGGGCTGAGGGACCCCCTCCCCCACCACTCCAGTGTATGAATTTCGTGCACTGGGCCTCTAGCCCTATGTAATAAAAGCCTAATGTGCTAAGTGTGCAGTCAACCAATCATAGCGTAATATGCTAATGATGCTAAGGCCAGTCAACTGCTCGCTATGATGTGCACTGACCACCAGGGGGCAGACGCTCCAACCAGTAGGTTAGCTTGCTGCTGGGGTCAGGCTGAGAGGTACTGAGCGAGACTGGCCGGACATGCCCTGGAGCCCTCCCTCGGTCTCTCCCAAGTTGGCCAACCTCCCACATCCCTCCCTGGCCCTGATTGTGCACCGGTGGGTTCCCTCTGCCTGGCCCTCTCACAATCTGGGACTCCTCAGGGGATGTCAGAGAGCCGGCTTGGCCTGATCCCGCAGGCCAGGCCGATGAATTTGTGCACCGGGTCTCTAGTGAATGCATAAATGAGTGGAACAGCAAATCAATGTTTCTCTCTCTAAAAAACAAGTTTAAAATATTTTTTCAATTAAAAATAGAAAAAGAGGAGCCCTCCATCTCCACTGTGCCAGTACCCCTACTCCCACTATCCACTTCTGAGAACATGGGAAGAAAAAAAGACTCCACACCTCGAAGCCATTGCCCTTTGTACCAAAACTGTTTTGAAGGCATGGACGGGCTTGCTTCAGCGCCGGTATCTAAGCAGGGCCCCCACACTCTTCCCATCACCCAATCTCCTGGGGAGGTTTCAGCGGAGTCTTTTCAGGGGAGAGGCGGGTAATGATGAGATGACCAAGAGGGAGGGCAGTGACCACACTTCCTCAGAGCACACTTCACCAAAACTTTGAGATCACCGAAACAAATGTGCAATTTAACAACGCCCTTGTTTCCCTGTGCCCGTCTCCCTCTCCACAGGACCCCGCCAGGGGAGGTAAAAAGACAGCTGACATTTGCTGAGCACCCACTGCCCCCAGGCACTGACTGAACCAGGCTCCAGCTGCATCGTTTCCTGGTGCTATGACGACCGCTATACTGATGAGGAAACGGAGGCTCCGGTCACACAGCTAGGAATGAAATTTGAACCCTCGTCAGTCTGTGGCAGAACCCAGCCTCATTCTCTAGGCTACAATGCCACCTCCTCCCTGGCCTGAAAACTGGATTTCTGTGAAGAACTCAGCAAGGCCAAAAGCCACAGGGAAAAGGCCCCAGCACCAGCCAGGCGGGGCGTCTGGGAGCAAAGGCAAGAGGGTGATGGAGCAGAGCAGTTCCGTCGGGGACGGGAGGGAGGCAGAGCAGATACCTTGATGGAGGCGCTGGCGAAACGGGAGAGCTGTTTGATGTGCTGCCCCTTCTTGCCGATGATGGCGCCCACTGCCTGGGCAGGGATGAAGACCTGCACCATCTCCTGCTCCGGAGCCTGCTGCCAAGACAGGGTGTGTCGTCACCACAGGCCCAGAGCCACAGCCTAGAAGCCCCTCCACACCCCTGCTGTGCACCCTCAAGGAGAAAGGGGTGCAGGCACCCAGCCAACCTGGGCAACACCCTCTCTGCCTCTCCCTAAGCCCAGCAGGAATCAAGGGAAGAAGCTGGAGGAAGAGGAGGAGGGAAGAAGAGTGCTGTCAGGCTGCTGACATCCCTGGCAGCATCTGAGATTGCCCTCCACGGAGTCAAGGTTCTGACCTGTTGCCAGGGGCTGGGAACAATGGAGGAGAAGCAACCTCAGACCCTCCTACCTCCCTACAAACCCCCAAGGATCGGGCTCCCACAAGGAGTGGGGCTGCTTAAGGGAGGCCGTCGCTGGGCCCAGGGGTTCTGAGAGAAGGCTTTGCACTTACCATAAAGGAGCTATAGGGAGCAGCTCCCGTGACACTGCTGGGAGGTGGCGGGACTGCACTGGACGAGGCTGGGAAAAGACCCACGGCAGCCAAGTTCAGGCCGGGGATGAGATGAGACTGCAGCTGGGGTGAAAGGTGAGGAGGGGGAGGTCAGCTCAGGCTGACCGGGCCCAGTGGTCACTTGTGTGTGTGGCCCTGGCTGAACTAAGAGGGGGAGTAGTACCCCAAGACAGAGTCGGCCAAAAACAGACGAATGACATGCTTTTACACAGACACCGCCTGCCCTTTTGGTTCTCACATGTGTACTCGTGGAGTTACGGACGGAGAGCTAGCGACTCCAACCAATTTTATCCCGTCAGGAGCCCGTCCTCTCTGGCTCATTCCGCCCTGAGACGGGGACAGACTCACAGCCCTGTGCCTCCACACACCGACGGGAGACGCGGCAGGGACAGGTCTCCGTGTGACTCCTAGGACTCACCTTCCTACACCCTTGCCCCACCCCCTTTGAAAATCAGATGAAAGCGATGGACCCGCTAAAGTCTACATGAACAAGTTTTACATATAATTATAAAAGCCCTATTAGTCAAACTGAAAGGCCTCAAGGCCACACCACACAGCACTTGACCTGCCCGTCCCATGAGGAAGACCCACTCTGTGTGGCTCAGGCTCGGAGAGGGGCAGCAGGTGCCTGGCACTCACACTCATGGCAGCCACGTCATTCTCATAGGCCTCCCGAACTTTCTTCATGATCTCCTGCTCGGCCCGGCAGCAGTTCTCGATGGCCCCCTTCACGGTGATGGTCCTCTCGGGGTTATAGAGGGTGAGGTCCTGCAGCCTGCGGGGAGAGCAGAGCAGCGTCCCCCTCCGCTCAAGGGGCAGGCCCGGGCCCCAGCTCCTTTCTGCAAGCTGCTTCACCTTTGCCAAGCAGCTCTGTCTCTGGCCTTCGCTCTGTAACCAGGGCAGGGGGATGTGCCGGGAGATGAGAACACCCAACCGAAACCCCTCTATTTGTGAGGAATCCAATCACGGGGGAAGCGAGAAGGATGCTCCTTTCCCCGGGGGGTTCTAAGCCATCCACTTCCTGTGCCTTTCCAGAA
Source organism: Myotis nattereri (assembly GCF_964212035.1). Lineage (NCBI taxonomy): Eukaryota > Metazoa > Chordata > Mammalia > Chiroptera > Vespertilionidae > Myotis > Myotis nattereri. Next base: position 46,008,379 of record NC_138091.1, read on the forward strand.
CAGAGCAGCACTCTGCCCGCCAGCAAGCCGCTGATGACAGGACACATGGTGCTCACAGGAAGTAATCCACCTGCAGAGGCAGGCCACTGCATATGCTCTGTCCTCAGAACAGGACCCAGGTTTGAAACACAAGCCCTGGCTCCAAGCTGCAGCCTCTCCTGAAGATGCAGAGCACTTGAGGCCTGCGGGGGGGGGGGGGGGGGGGGGGGGCCAGGACTGGGGAGGCGGCACCCTAACAGTCCCCTGCCCGCCACAGCCCATACAGCGGTGTGATGGGAGAGCCCCAGTCCTTGTCAAAATAAACACTCTTCACCACCTCTGAGTCTTCTTTAATGGGCAGAAACTGCATCCAACTTAAGGGACAAGAAGTATTAAGGTTCAGTCATGAAATAGGGCCGGCCCCGGGCCCCCAGGCATCCCATTCACACAGAAGGAAATACAAGGGAGCCTTACGAGGAGATGGTGATTTTCGTCTCCGTGTCCTGCTCCACCTTCTTCAGGTTGCGCCCCTCCTTGCCAATGAGACGCCCCACGAAGTTATTATGCGCCAGGATCTTCAGGGGAACCTCGTCAGCCCTTCAGGAGACAAGGGAAGAAGGGAGGGTCATGTGGAGACTCAGCCACCATGCCACCCCGAGGAGGTTTGTAGGACAAACCACAGGACAAAACCATGTTAGGAGAGAACTAAACCCAGATTAGTGGCTGCTTAGGATGAAGAAATGGGGGAGGAGGGGTGGACTGCCAAGGGGGCACAAAAACGATGCTGATGATGCACATGTTCATTATCTTAATGAGGTGACGGCTTCACAGGTATCTGCATATTAAAAGTCATTCAACTGCACACTTTAAAAATCAATTGAAAATAAAAAATGAAAATGCCACATTGTAGAAATATCTGCAGCTAGCCCTAGCTGGTTTGGCTCAGTGGATAAAGCACCAGCCTGTGGACTGAAGGGTCCCGGGTTTGATTCCGGTCAAGGGCACATGCCCAGGTTGCGGGCTCAATCCTCAGTAGGGGATGTGCAGGAGGCAGCCGATCAATGATTCTCTCTCATCATTGATGTTTCTATATTTTTTTCCCCTCTCCCTTCCTCTCTGAAGTCAACAAAAATATATTTTTTTAAAAAAAGAGAGAGAGAAATATCTGCAGCTATAAAAAAATGAATTGGGTCAGTATGTATTGGTGCATGAAAATGAAAAAAGCGAAGTATAAAACGGTTTTATCAATATGCAATATAATGTATATTACGACCCTCTTTATGCTAAAACACACCTGTGCCCTGACCGGTTTGGCTCAGTGGATAGAGCATTGGCCTGCAGACTGAAGGGTCCCAGGTTCGATTCAGGTCAAGGGCAGGTACCTTGGTTGCGGGCACATTCCCAGTGAGGGGTGTGCAGGAAGCAGCTGATCGATGTTTCTACCTCTCTATTCCTCTCCCTTCCTCTCTGTAAAAAAATCAATAAAATATTTTTTTTAAAAAAAAAAAAAGAAATAAAAACACCTGTGCTTGTGCGCATATATGCTTCCAAGTGCACAACGCTTCCAGAGGGCATACACACAAGGTGTTACTTGTGGGAAAGAAGATTTCAGTGTGTAACGTCTCCTGTATCTCTGTGCTCTCGCTAACCAAGGTGTGTGTTGGGTTCCGGAAGGTGGCGGTCTCCACATTCGTAGGAGAGCGAAAGCCTTACGTTTTGGTGTCCTTGGCCTCCTTATGCATGATCTCCAAGATCATCTTACAGGCGGAGGAGCAGCCCTCGGGGGTCGAGTGGACACTGATGGCCTTCTCGGCGGCACCTGCGTTCTCCTTCCTGTGCACGTCGATCCTGAGGACCACAAGGACGGGGTGGCTGGTCAGTCCGCCCTGGGGGAAGCGGGTCTTTTTCGGGCTCCCCCAACCTCAGGCACAGGAGCAGCTCTACTTGGAACAAAGCCCATCAAAGGCAGAATGGTGGAGGGCAGGGGGGAGGGCCAGGGACACATGGCCGGCCTGTTGCCCTGGATCCTGTCTTAATCAAGAGGTGGCAGTTGGAATGATGGCGTCTACCATGGGACTGCCAGGTTGGGGATCAGCAGCCCACACTCTAATTTGTGAATTCTGGATTTCCCCCTGAGACAACTATAAAGGGGAGGCACATTGTCCCAAATAAGAAGAAAATAATGAAGGATGTATTATGAATAAGGACACCAGGTGACCTGTTCTCTCCCAGGTACACTGACCAGCTGTAAAGTTAGAGAAGAGTGGTGGCGGCGGAACAGGAGACGGGCGGACTTAGGGCCTCTGACCGAGGGCCCAGACTTGGGCAGGCTGACCAGTCCCGCTGACACCAACAGTGGTGCTAAAACCACAGAGGATGACCGGCTCACCAAGACCAGGGTGGCTTGCTGAGACTTCCTATGAGGAATTTTAGATCCCTTTTTACTAACAACAGGACGGGGTCCAGCAACGGCCACCACAGGCCCATTCTGCCTCCCCACCTGGCCCCGCCTACCTAAGAGGCTAGGATTGGAAGCAGTGGCTCCTGAATGGAAAAGAATGAACGTGTTCCAGCCGATATTTCCTACTGACGCCACTCAGTGTGCTTCCAGGAGGCACCCACTCCCCAGGTAGGAACCACCATTTCCTGGCACCCATCTCCATCCCCCAGCACCCCAGACTCACTTGGACTGGGTCTGTTTTGTGATATTTCGGATGGTGGCACCCTCCTTGCCAATGATGGCGCCCACATACTGGGTGGGCACCAGGAGCCGCAGGGGGATGTCCACTTGCTGCTGCTTGGCAGGGGCCCCGGCTGCCACAGGCGAGCCCTGCCGAGGCTGACCCCGAGAGCCAAAGCCCCCTCGGCGCCCATTCTCAGGACCCTGTGCTATCTGCTCGTCGGGAATATAGGAGACCTTCAAGGCATGGTTCTCCAGCTGGTGGCCATTCAGCTTCATGATGGCTCTGGGGACAGAGAGAGAATCTACTGGTTACTCCAACCCATGCTAATCACACCAAATGCCCTCCATGGGTAAAGCACTTAAGAAAGGGATAGGACCACCTGCCCACCACTCCCACCTCCACCTTAGGGGCCCTTCCAGTCTACATGGCCCAAGACATCAAAGGGAAACGTAAATTAGTTATTTCCAATTAATGTTGGGGTCAGCTTGTCAATTTCAGCCAAAACTACCTATACAAGTCATGTAAGAATCGCATGATAAATGAATAAATACAATAAATAAAGGTGATAATTCACAGGACTTGGTTTTATTCCTATTGAGTCTGGCACCTTCTATGTTTAAGGAAACTGTAAAAAAAAGTTAAGAGTTGGAGACAGAATGGCTTATTACCACATGGAAGCACGAGTTTGTGTATCTGGAATGTCTGCTAACCGGCTGAATTACACTGGAGGGAGGGGTCAAGCCCCCCCCTCCCCCCCAATTCCCAAACCTGTTGCCAGTTAGAAATGTAAACAAGGCAACAGCAGGTATGGGAGTGAGCAAGTGCTGCCATGATCTTTAGAGCCAAGCTAAAAACCATAGGCTGGCCACAAGGGGCAGTAGGAGCCTCCAGAAAACTGTGAGCCCGGGAGACGTCTAGAATGAGATCTGACAAAGTGGTGGGATTTTACAGTGTCGCCTAAGTTGGAGGAAACAGAAAGGATAGAGGCAGCATGATGAAGCCGCAAGAGAGCCATCAGCAGCAAAAGGTGGCCAAAGGCCCATGTATTGACAGGGTCCATATAGACACAAATGGGTAGATGGGTACAGTTACCAGTGAGTGAGCAGTGTTCATTACTCAGCCAAAGGGAGAAGGAGCTGGACCGTGTGGGTGTAAGAGGACTGGAAGGACCCCAGCAAGCATACACCGGGCCCATGGCAATCACAGCAATAAGATGTCCGCCCCGCCACATCCTATCATTAACAAATGCTTTTTCTTTAAACATAGCAGTTCCTCCTCACTATCACTAGATGGCGCCACCAACACAGCAAAGCCCTGCTGTTCTCCGGCAGCTGAGATCTCTCTGGGAAGCCAACCTTTTCCCCTAGGGTTTTCCCGTCTTCCCTGGGAGTTCTTTGGGCCCCTCCCTTTCCATCTATTTGCCATCAATCCTAATGAGTTACTGAACCTTTGAGATTCCTGAACCAGCTACCCAGCAACACCCCACAAAGGCCCTCCCAGCCCCACGCTCCAGCCCACTCACTGCCTGGTCTGCTCCCGGTTGGAATAGGTGACATTCACCACGGCCGTCTCACTTTCCGTGTTCACTGGCGGGGGGAGCAAAACAGAGGCCAGGGTTAGGGCAGTGAAATCTGGAGAAGCCACTCGTGAATCCTGGGTGTGGAAAGCTCATCCGTACACACTGTGACGGACAGGCGTGGAGCAGACCCTTGGGAGCTTGTGAAATACTGGAATGGCAAGGCAAACGGTTCCTCTTCCAGCCCCTTTTACCAGAACTCCTAGGAAACTTAAATTTACATTCTTGCGTTTCCCTTTCTACATCTTCCTTTGATTTCCCTTCCCAGCCCCCAAGAGAGCTGGGCATACAAAAGGATGGAGTCCACACATCAGCAGCAGGTCAGACGCCCACACAGGAGCCTGCGAGATACATTTACCCTTGGAAAGTTAAACTAGTTAAAAATCAACACACACTGAGGTTAGCAATTTACAGAAGTAAACATCCCAAGAAATGGCTTTAAGGGTATGGCTGAAGGTTTTGGGGAACACCCAAATCCATTTTAGAGGCTGAAGTATCCTCAAGGCTCCATCAGTCAAATGCATGTGTATTGGGAGCGAGCTAATGGGTTGACAGGAGTGGCTGCCGTGGCCTAGGGAGTGGGGAATGAGTATGTCTGCATCTTTTCCAGAGGAAAGGACTTCCCGACTGCTCCAAACGTCACTGGCCGTGGAAATGCACATATTCAGGGCATCACCAACTCAGAACACCAGCCGTTAATCCCCCCAAACTCTTCATAAGCAGCCTTTGACTTTCATTTGATTACCATACACATTCTTTCCCACAGGGAGGAGAAAGGATCGGACATTAGAATCTCAGGCAGTCTGGGCACATAGTTCTCCTTTTAAATTAATAAAATTAACCTTCTGTCATGTGCATCATTGTCCTGTGATTTGGGGTCCCCTGGGCCTGCTCAACCCCAGGGTGGAGGACATGGACAAAACTCAAGCCTCGCTCTAGCTGGTTTGGCTCAGTGAACAGAGCATCGGCCTGCGGACTGAAGGGTCCCAGGTTCGATTCCAGTCAAGGGCATGTGCCCAGGTTGTGGGCTGAGTGTGCAGGAGGCAGCCAATCAATGATTCTTTCTCATCATTGATGTTTCTATCTCTCTCTCTCCCTCTCCTTTCCTCTCTGAAATCAATACAAATAAAAATATTTTAAAAAAACAACAAGAAAGCCCAAAACACTCAAGCCTCTGTCCCACAAGCTGAGGAAAGGCACTTGGCCACCAAACCTCAAGTGTTCTCCCACCTGGGTGGTGAGGAGGATTCTGCAAGAATAATCTTCTAGCCCGGCCGGTGTGTCTCAGTGGTTGAGCATCGACCCAGAAATCATGAGATCACGGTTTGATTCCTGGTCAGGGCACATGCCTGGGTTTCGGGCTCGATCCCCAGTAGAGGGCAGGCAGGAGGTAGCCAATCGATGTTTCTCTTACATTGATGTTTCCCTCTCTCTCCCCCTTCCTTTTTCTCTTAAAATCAATAAACATTATTTTTAAAGAAAAAAAAAGTAATAAATCCTCTGCTTTTTTTTTCATTGACCAAAAAACATGTCGCTAACAATCAGGGATTCTAACAAAAAAAGAGAGAACCAGTTGATTATTCCAGCCAAAAAGGGGGAATCGAAATGCTTTTAAAGTAAAAGAGTTGCAGACTTATCCATGATAAACACTCAATTTCCATTCTTAAACCATTTCTAAAGTCTTTTTTTAAAATAGGTTTTTATTGATTTTTAGAGAAAAAGGAAGAGAGAAGGAGAGATAGAAACATCAATGAAAGAGAAACATCGACTGGCTGCCTCCTGCAAGCCCCATACATGGGGACCAAGCCCACCCTGACCAAGAATCGAACCAGTGACCTCTTCCTGTATGGGACGATGTTCAATCCACTAAGCCACACCGGCTAGGGCTATTTCTAAAATCTTAGTTCTACCTTGGTTGACTCCTAGCAGCCTGGGACCCTATGTCAAGAATGAGTGATTTTGTTCAAGTCTCATTGAACAGAGGAGGGACCTGTCGCAAGGTAAGAGCCACATGTCCAGATCCTCAGTCCAGTGTATCTCTGCCACACTCTGTCCTCTTTGGGCATGCCAAATAGATCTGCCCATGGAAAATGAGGAGAGCAGATCCCCCAAAGTCCCCCAACACCCACCACCCACCACCTCTGCCCACTCTTACCTTGTTCACAGTTCTCTACTGTTCCATACTGAGCAAGCAGGCTGTCCAGGACCTAGGAGCACGAGAAGGAAGGAAAGCTACTCTGAGCATCCCAGGAACTAGCCCAAGGCCAGCCACTAGACACCCCGCATCGCAAAGCACTGGGGCGCAGGCTGAGCCTTGGGTGGGGATTGAGCATCATTACCTGTTCAGTTTGCCCTTTCTGGGCACCTACGCTGGTGGTGACCTGTCGGGGTTTCTTTGCAGACATGTACTTAAGCTCAAAGAGGGATTTGGGGCCTTTTTAGAAGTAGACCTGGGCCACCTGGGGCCCGAAATCAACTTCTGCCATCACGAAGTTTGGGGCTCAGGGAACACCCTTCCCACCTCCTTCTCTATAGGGACGAACGTTCCAAGGACTAACATGGGTCGTCTTAGGTTAAGGATGAGACCCAGCCAACCTCCACCCAGCATCCCTGGCCTAGCACCAACCACACCACCAGCGGACCGGACGTTCCCCCGTCATCTCAGCCAAACTCAGGCTGACCCAGGCTTCATTCCAGTCTCCACAACCCACGCCACTGAGAGCTCCCCAGTCACTTACTTCCCATCGCAGCTGGGGTGGGATATTTCGGATCTGAATTTTCCGACTCCTGAAATTAGAGGGAACAGGATTACTGACCGTTTGGAATGCTTCAGGGGACTGTGGCTTGGCCGTTTTTAATCCCCGTGCCAGGCTATCTCCCCACCTTCTTCTCTACACCAGCGTCTTAGAGTCGAAGAATGATAAACTTTGGGAACAGAGATTTGGTGTGGCGATAACAATTGTTATCACTGTTACCAGGTAGGAAGATCAAAATCAGATGCCCCTAAGCATTACTAGGGTAACGTCATTCCCTAAAAATCACATCTGCTTCGTCTCTCTACTCAGGTTTCTCACTAGAGAAACTTTTATTCAGTAACCATCTATAACGCCCCTCCCCCCATGTTTCAGAACTATAAAGCCACCTAAGACATTACTCATTAATCCGTTACCTATTTACACAAAATAGGCAAAGTGCCTGGCCTCAAGGTGCTCAGTTTATTAGGGGAGACATATACGCAAACAAACAAAATCAGGGTCAGAGTGCAGAAGTGCTTTACGCAGGTATAAATTTAAACCTGGCCTCCACTTCCTAGCACTGATCTTTAAAAGATTAAAAAAAAAAAAGATTTAATTCCTTTGGGGCTTTGTTTCCTCCTTTGTAAAACAGGGATAATACCTATTCAAGGGGTGGTATACAAGGTAATGTTAGACAATATCATAAAGAGCTTAGCAAAGGGCTTAGAGTAAGTACGAAAAGTATAATACTAGATGCATTTTCGAATACTCAAGTGGGAGTGACCAACACACACATAACCCAGCATTCTGACCACCACCTCCCTTCCCTCTCCCAGTTAACTACACTTTCTCCTTGCCATCTTTCCCCTTTAAAAAGGTAATTCGCCCCCCCCACCCAAGAAGGCTTTCAGGTTCAAGGTTGACTCCCAGGGAAATTGGTTACCACCCAAATCGATGCCTTAATCCTCAGGCTTAAACATTTTAATTGACTTGTCTGCAGTGGTCAATTATCATTACAGTCTTTGCCTATCCATCCTTGATCACAAAATCTTAGTTCAGGGACACAGTCCAATAAAATTCTAGTGGTATGAGGAAAAACTGGACTAGGAAGCAAGAAAGTCCAGTTCTAGCCCTTAAACTGCCTCAGACTGGGTGTTCGTCTGACTGAGCCACTTAAGCTTCAGGCCTCAGTATCCCTACGCAATGGGATCATGTCAGTTTCTGACAAGCCAGGAGAAAGGAGTGTTGAAACCCATGGCACCGAGGGAGGGAAGGGATGCTAAGCTCTAACTACAGATGTTTCCAACTTGGCTCTGTCCTGGGCCAGCTCACGTACGTCCCCCCTGGGGGACCCGAGTGTCTTCAGCTGTAAAATGGAACCGAAAGCGTCTCCAAGACCCTTCTAGCTCTGCGCTGAGCGTGGAACGCCACGGATGACGTATGTTAAGGACACCGCTCCTGGGGATGAAATGGCTGAGGAGGAAATGAGGGTGAGTGTGAAGAGAATCTATGTCCGTGGCTGCCTACTTTGGTTGGTTCATGAATCCGATCTAAGGAGGTCAGACGACAGCAGGACAAAAGAATAAAGATCAGACACAAGTCCGGTTCCAGGTCCACAGATCCACCCTCTTGTGATAACTCGCTGGCCGAGAGGGGGAGACTCATTTGGTGGCCAAATGGACAGAGAAAATCCAGGACCCCTTACAGTGGAAGTCAAACTGGTGGAGAATCGAGGAAGGAATTATGGCACCTTTGGAAGACTGAGATCGGTGACCGGGCTCCCAGGCATGTCCCCAAGCCCAGGACCCCCCCAAGGGACCTCTCTGGAAGAAGCAGGGGGGTGGCCGCTGTCTGCCTAAAGCAACCCCAGTGCGGTAGTTGTCTGAATAGCTTTCAAATGGCCTTAGTATTATCTCAGGTCAAAGGTCAAACACACCCTCCTCCTACTTCAAACTCCTAGTTTTAGGGGCTTTCTTTTCAGGGTGGGGAAGGGTTGGAGAGGGGTTGGGGTGGTGAAATCAAATATCTGCTTGGGATGTTAATCCATATCCTGAAAGCAATGGCAGTCTGGAATGTGTGGAATGTTCCAGGAGAAGGGGGGGAGGGGGACAGGGCCATCCAGCCAATGAAGGAAAAGACATCTTGTAGCCAGCCCTCCTTCACCCCTCAGGGCACACACCCAGCCCCGGGAGCCCACTCCAGGCCCCTTCAGGCCTCCAAAAGGCCTTTCCCTAAAGTCCCCAACCCTGACAAAAACAAGAGGACACGAGGAACCTCTGTCTTTAAGCCCTTGGCCTCGTCTCTAAAGTTCGGTGTTTCTTTCCGGCCCAAAGCACTTGGGGCAACGCAGACAAACGGACTCTCTTTCCTCGGGCCCCTGGGTAACTCATTCCACTTACAAACACTTACAGCCGCAGCCGGGCAAGGGCAGTGCTGAGCGGGGGGGATCCAGGTGGAAGGTAAGAGCCCTGACTGCTGGGTACCGTAGTTCCCTCCTGCGGAAGATGGACAGATAGGGCTTTGAGGACTGAAAGCAGGTGCCTACCACGCCACGGTGCTCAATCCCTGTCCCGGCCCCGGGAGCCTGCAGGTGCCCAGGTAGGCACGGGAAGAGGCAGGAAGGCAGGGCTGACCATGCGCAGCTCAGAGTGAGAGTAAAGCAGTTCAGTCTTACGCACTGGCGGGGAAATAGTGGGAAATAACACAGCCTGGAGTCCCACTTCCCCGTGACAACTAAAGGGACCTGCTCCAGCACTCTAGTGGATCCACTGGAGCTGAGCAGCGCCTTTGCTCTGCAGGTAATAAACAGGCACGATACAGAGCCCAGCCTGAACCCCAACATCTGCTGCTCAGGAAAGGCAAGAGAACTCCTAGCGTTGGGAAACCACCACCCACCCACCCCCGAAACCACCACCCACCCACCCCCGAGCTGGTAAACCTGTTGAGTGAAAGAAAGAAGCCACTAGCCCCAGGCAGAGCAAATGAGATGCACCGGAGTAATTATTTCCCTGGTGCCAGCACCCCATATGTATGTATCTTCGGCTGACCTCTGCCTGCCCTGACCTGTGGGGCAGTTACGGGGCCCCGGCGCTGCTCCCCAGATACAGAGCAACCCTAGGGACCCACCTCTCTAAAGCAAGAGACAGGCAGGGGGCACGAGGACCACAGGAGCCAAGGGACCGTTCTTCTCAAGCCCCGGGCAGATTCCAGGAGATCAGAGGAGAGAGCATCCAGGAAGAGATGCAGGAAGTGGGGGCTGGGCACCCAGAAGTGCAGCTGGCCGTTCTCCCTGGGCAGGAAGCCCTGTCCTTGTCACCTTTTCAGAAAAGTGTCACCGACAGACTGAATGGGAAAATGGGTCAACTTGGAAGGGCCTAATATTTCACACCAGACTCAGATCAGCACCTCCTATAAACCCCTCACTCCCAGCTCCGTTTTACAGGGGGTCCTGAGATTGGGGGGCTGAGTGTCTTTGCCAAGTCGCACAGCTGCCTAGAGCCACAGCCAGGATTCGAACCCAAAGCTTATCTCTTTCCAGGCTCATTGCACTGTCCACTCTGCTGCCTTTTTATAAAATATTTTCTTTATTGATTTCAGAGAGGAAAGGAGATAGAAACATCAATAATAAGAGAGAATCATTGATTGCTGCCTCCTGTACACCCCCTAACTGGGGATCGAGCCCGCAACCCAGGCCTTCGCCAAAATATAGCCGTGTCAGGCTTGAGGAGAAATTTAAAATATTCAGAGTTCACACAACATAGTGAACCGTGGGCCTCCAAATGAGTGCTGCTCCAAACCCACCTCCATTTCCCAGAACATTTCCAGTTAGATAAAAAGTGGCCCTACGGCATATTGAACACTGACTAGATATTTAATATTGTTAATTTTTTAAAAATCTCAGTGATGGCCCTGGCCAGGTAGCTCAGTTGGTTCAAGTGTCATCCTGATATGCCAAGGTTTCGAGTTTGATCCTCAACCACTGAGTGCATTAATAAGTGGAACAACAAATCTTTCTTTCTCTCACGCCCATCTCCTTCTCTCTAAAATCAGTGATGCCCTGGCTGGTGTGGCTCAGTTGGTTGGGGTGTCATCCCGTATACCAGAAGGTGGCAGGCTGATTCCTGGTCAAGCCACAAACCAGGTTTTTGGTTCCCTCCAGGGGTGGGGGTGGGGGGGGGGGGGAGACAGTGTGCCAATAGATGTTTTTCTCTCACATCGATGCTTCTCTCTCCCTTCCTCTCTCTAAAAATCAACTTTTTTAAAAAACTGGTTTAAAAAAATTAATGATTTCTAAAGTTCTTACATTTTTAGAAATATGTATGGAAATAATTGCAGATGAAATGGCATAACTAGGATTTGCTCCAAAGTAATCAGGGGAACAGAACAAAAGAAAACCGTTTAGATATAAATTGATAATTTTTAAAACTAGGGGATGGGTACTAAAATTTATTACATTATCCTCTCCACATTTTTATGCTTTTTTTTGTAGTACAAGGGTTGTTGTTCTTTTAATTATTCTAGCTCATTTGATTTTGAAGTTATTAAAGGTTCCAATTTTTTTTTTTTTTTTTGTTAATCCTTACCCAAGGAAATTTTTTCCATTTTTAGAGAGAGTGGAAAGGGGGAGAGGTGAGAGAGAGAGAAAATCGATGAGAAAAACATCTATTGGCTGCCTCCCGAACTCACCTGGACTAGGGACAGAACCCTTGCCCTTCGGAGCTCAGATCAATGCTCTAACCACGGAGTCACGCTGGGCAGGGATAAAGGTTCCAAATGGATGCGTTTGAGACTTTCCTATTGGTGTTTTATTAGCAAGAATCCAGGCCCTGGTTAGACGCCTGCTGGGGGCAGGAAGGGTATGGAGGAGCAGACATATGGGACCTTCTCACAATGCACGAAGGAACAGTGGCTCCCGTCCCTGGGAAGTGGGGAGGGCTGAAGACTGCCTCAGGGACTGTTCTTTTTGCAAACCTGCTCCTACCTCTTTCCACCCCCAATCCCAGACAGGAAGGAGCCATCTTCAATCCTGAAGATGGCCTCACCTCTCCCTAGAGGGAGGAGTTCCTTTAAACCAGGGCGGGGCCAGCCAGCAGAAGGGAGGAAGGAGGCAGTAGGGTTTTGGAAATCTTGTTTAGCTTGAGGCTCCCATCCCCAGAGGCTCCTATTGTGAGTCAAACCTGGACTTTTATCTCCACAGGGAGCTGGGATAAAAACCGAGATCTCCAGATTAGATCCTTCACCTCCACCCCTCCCCCAGGCCGTGACTCTCTCTGCCTAGCAGGCTGTGGGGGCCTTGGGCAAGTCAAGCCTTCAACTCTCTGGACCTGTTTCTTACATCTGGAAAAAGGGATAAGGACTAGTCAACTTTACAGGATCTTGGGTACCCCTGATCCCTGTTCACCTACATTCATAAAGGGATTTTCTGTGCCCTAATGGTCTATGTTAATAATTCTCACCTTTCTGCCCTAGCTGGTTTTGCTCAGTGGCTAGCACATCCGCTTGGGAATGAAGGATCCCAGGTTCGATTCCCATCAAGGGCACATGCCCAGATTGCAGGCTCGATCCCCAGTACGGAGCGTGCAGGAGGTAGCTGATCAGTGATTCTCTCTCATCATTAATGTTTCTATCTCTCTCTCTCTCCCTTCCTCTCTGAAATAAATAAAAATATTTTTTTTAAAAAAATAACAACTCTAACCTTTCTTTTGAGACTTGGTTCCTATTAGAAAACATGATCACTCTCCGCCAGAAAAATGCAAACATTTTTGCCCATAATTTCAAAATGTCAGGGGTTAATGAAGACTTTGGAATCCTTCATAATAGAGACACCCTCCCACAGATCTACACACTTAACTTCATCCCCAATGATGTCCACGTCTTCACTCAAACCTGCAGGTCTGTCGGGAAGAAAAGCCAAGCTTGACCGGGGTTGGGGGTTATTGCTTAGATACTGGAAATGAGGGAGCAACGGAGATGTTTCAAACCTGCAGAAACACACCAGGCTCATTTAATTCCAATCATCAGTCAAAAAGCTCTATACCAGGACTTTTCTCAAGGTTTCCGGAGGCCGCTGCTGGAGTCATTCCTTCCACAGGTTTTCCTGGCACCTACTAGGCCCGGGCCTGCGCTGTCCGCACTGCAGGAGCCACCATCACATGTGGCTATGGAGCACTGGCGGTGTGGCTACTGCAGCTGGGCAACTGAATTCTAATTCCACTGAATTTTAACTGTTTATATAATTTAGCTTTTTCATCTTTAAAGTTTATGAAATCTAAATACAGAACAAATGTTTCCACTGAAAACTTAGGCTATGAATAGAGATAGGCTTTCAATGTGAAAACAGACACACTGGAATTCCTAGGACTTCGTGCCCACCCCCAAGTAAAATATCTCTCATTGTTCATAATGATTCCATGTTGCACAAATCTTTTCATTTAATTTTTAAATTAATCTCTGAATTAATCTTTTCATGAATTTCCCTTTCCTTTTTTAATGTAGCTATAAGAAAATGTACACTGACGCGGGTCCCCCATTGCATTTTTGTTTTGTTTTGCTTTTTTAATCCTCACCCAAGGATATTTTTTCCATTGACTTTTTTTTTTTAAGAGAGAATGGAAGGGAGAGGAAGAGACATATTGGCTAGTTGCCTCCCGCCTGCCCCCAACCAGGGCCGGGAGCCTGCAATCCAGGCACGTGCCCTTGACCGGAATCGAACCAGGGACCCTTCAGTGTGCAGGCCGAAGCTCTACCCACTGAGCCAAACCAGCTAGGGCTGTATTTCTCTTGGATGGGGCTGGGCACAATGCTACAGTGCGGAGCCTGGAGTGTCGATGACAGGTGTGCCACCTGTTCTCATGGAGTTTCCAGTCCAGCAGGGGACCCCACTTTGGTTTGGAATGGGAGAAGGGAATGGACAAAGGTAACTGAGGCGTGGAGGTGGGCTGTCCATCGGATCCCTTCAGAAGGGGGTGATCTGACTCCTCAACAAGAGTCCCAGGCGGCTGACACGGGAGTAGACGTGCTCTCCCAAAGCTGGCTCCCTTCCCAGTTGTTTTTCCCAAAGTATGTATGGAAGTCACACCTAAAAAAGATGTCCTCAGGTGCCCACCTGTGCTTTTCCATAAGATCACCATTGGCCTAGTCCTTCCTCCCCACCCTGCCTCCTCCCTACAGTGTGGAGAGTGGAGAAAAAAAATAACTGTCCAAAGCTTCTGAAGGGGGCGGACCTGGCACGCTCCAGGCATGGCAATAGCTGAGAAAGGAGGCGGGGCTGGGGAGTGGAGGAGCTGGCCTCATGCCCAGGGCTCCGTGCCAGGCTGATCCAGAGGCAGGGCAGCCAGGCAGGCAGGCAGGCAGGCAGGCAGGCAGTAAGGCGGGCGGGCAAGTGGGTTGCTGAGCAGGGTTGGGGCTGGGAAGGAAAACACTGACCAGTTACTGGAAAGTGTGGAACCAGGCTGAGCAGTGCCAGCACCAAGGAGAAGGCCAGGGTATAGGAAGGGACCTGAAGGCAGGGACAAAACTGAATGCACCTGTGGTCCCGTCAACATGTTCTCTGTAATGTATGCAGCACACATGCACCGTCCCCCATGTGCGCCAACTCTGGCACTAATGTTGGGGACCAGCAGGGGAAAAGCAAGTCCACAGAAGACTTGGGCTGAACCCTAATCCCTCCCATTTGGAAGGCTCTTGTACCTTATTTATTTATTTATTTATTTAATAGAGGGAGGGAGAAACATCCATTTGTTGTTCCACTTATTTATGCATTCATTGGTTGATTTTTTAAAATATATTAATATATTCTTATTGATTTCAGAGAGGAAGGAAGAAGGAGAGACAGATAGAAACATCCATGATGAGAGAGAATCATGGATCGGCTGCCTCCTGCAAGACCTGGGCATGTGCCCTTGACTGGAATCGAACCTGGGACCTTGCAGTTCACAGGCTGCTGAGCCAAACCGGCTAGGGCCGTTGGTTGATTCTTGTATGTGTCCTGACCAGGGATTGAACCTGCAACCTTGGCGTATCGGGATGACGCGCTACCCAGCTGAGCTACCTGGCCGGGGCACCTTGTACCATATTGAAACGTTCCTGGTCCACCTGGAGTCCGGACAGAGGATATTATCACTGGGCTTCCACATGACCAAGGATACACACACCCCACACCGGGTTCAGCTGAAGGAAACAAGATTCATACAATGAGGCAGGAGAGCTGTAAGCCCCAAGCCTGAGAGGGTCCTACACAGTCGCTCTGATTTTACAGGGGGAGAAACTGAGGCTCAAGAAAAGGGAAGAACGTGGCATCTCTGAGGAAGGACTGGAACTCAGCTCCCCCTCCCCTGCCCGCCCCTGATTAGCGGTTTCTGCTCATCTCACCAAACCTCGCTGCTTTCTCTCTGCCATGAAGTGTTAACACAGCAGCGTCTGTACAGCCCCGATGGCAGCAGCAGGAAAAGTGCCCATATTCTGTATGGCTAAATGCGTGCCAACTGGCTTTTACTGCATGCGGCTCTAATTTGGGCACAGGATTTAACTTGCACCAGATCTAACGGCACTATAATACGGCTGGATGGCTGTCCGATTTGTTAGCAGGGTAAAAGGGTAAACATTCGATCTCGCAAAATTTCATCTAGGCTTGGCACCGGCCGGGAAGCAACCGTGTGACGCAGAGTGAGAAGGTGCCGCCTGGTGTTAGCGAGCGAGCGAACCTCGAGAATGAATACTTTGCTCGATTCTCTCGTCTCGGAAATACATGGTTTGACAGGAGCGCCCGTATTTTTTTTCTTGCCCATCTGGGCAGCGCCAGAGGAAGCCAAAACAGAAGCTCTGAGTCAGTGCAGCTCTTTCCAGACAAATTCCAAGTCTGCCTGGGCCAAATGTCACTCCCTCCTCCCTCCACGGTTCTCTCTCTGCCTAGAACCTTGCTCTTCCAGCTAAGCGGAAGCCGGCCATGTGGGCGCTCCAGTGCGAAGTGGGAGGAAAGGGAATGTGGGGGGCCGGGAGGCGTGGAGAAGAGACCATCAGAACAAACCCGACATGTGGGGACCAAAGAAGAGATGAGCAAACGTGAGCGGCGCAGCCTTCCTGGTTGAGGCAAGCGATGGTGCGGGGAAGGGATTAACCGCTGGGCTACCGGCCGCGGCCACTGCTCACCATCCTCCTCAAGCTGGCAGTGGGAAGTTTCTGGGGTCTCCCCTGGGGGTGAGGCGGGTGAAGGTGAATGGGCTCTGACAGAGGGAAAGGTGAAAGGGGGCCAGAAGGACCAATTCCTGCCCCGGCCTCACAGGACATGTTGGCTTAGCTCTCCCGCTGCTTCGTGGAGAAGTCAGCAACCCCCCTGAAAGCTTAAGAACCCAAAAGTCTGGCAACTCTTGAGGCCCAGAGACCTCGCTAAGGATGGAGCTGGCACTCGGAAAGCAGCGCGGGACATGCCTGCAAAATGGAGAAAGGTCGAGTGTCTCCTAGGGGGGCACGGCCAGCTTGGAGAGCCCAGCTCAAGACAAGGATTTTGAGGTGAAGCTCTCAGAAGCAAGAGGAATCGGTCGCTGCAGCTCACATTCTGCACCGAGAAAAAGACGGGGGTTTAGTTATTCTTGGAATCTAAGGTTCCCCGGGAAAGGATGAGGCTGCACCCCAGGACTGGCGTGGAAACAATCATGTATTCTATTCATGGAAAGGAGCTCTGGCCGCGTCCCTCCAACGCGAGGTGAACAACCTCAGGAGATTCATCACCTCCACCTCGGCCGCCAAAGCCCTGTTGGTGGTCAGAAGCTTCAGGAAGCTGGTGTTTGCTGCTCCCCAGCGAAGCGGCCCGTCATCAGAACAGCTCTCCCCTGACCGGGCTCCCCATCCCGGTCCCGTCCGGTCCTGGCTTGGGCAGCAGCATCACGCCCTCTCTCCAGAGGCCTTTGTCTCTCCAGGTCCGGTCCGGTCCGGTCCGGTCCGGTCCGGGGATCCCTCCGGGGCCACTAACGGTGCCTTCCAACTTGGTCTCAGCCATCCTTGCCCCGGAGCAGGGGCAGGTCCCTAACAGCCAAGGGGACCGAAGCGCGGAGCACAGCTTGCGGGTGGAAAGTGGGCGCAGGCAGGGCAGCCGAGAAAGAGAGGTGCCTGGGAAGGGCGGCAGCAGCTGAGGGTGGGGGAGGGCGGCGGCAGCTGGGGGGAGGAGGGGAGCCCGCATGAACGGGCAATTGAGAAGGCCGGAGCAGCTGAGCGGCCGGGCTGGCGTCGGCCTGTGCCCCACGTGGGCGGCCCCTTCCCCCAGCGCCGCTCACCTACCCGGGAAAGCCGAGCGCTCCCTCCCACCCCCGCCAGCCGCTGGGTGGGCCCCGCTCGGGGAGGGGGGCAGAGGATGCTCCGGGGGCCCCCACCAGTCTAGAATGTTCTGCCACCAGCATCCCCTGGGCACCCCGACTCTGCCCGAGCCGGTCCCGCCCGGCCCAGGGGGCCCTTGGCTCCCCGCACCGGCCCGGAGGGGGAGGGGACCGCGCTGGGGGCTGCCGGGTGGGGGTGGGGACCGGGACTTTGCCCTTTGTCTCGCTCTCCAGAGCCACCAGCCGAAACCCGACCCCATCGGCGAGCCAGGCAGCCGGCAAGGGGCAGGCTCCCCCTCCGGGGTCCTTTAGTAAATCCAGACCCGACCTCCCTGTGGTCAGGCTGTGACTGAGGTGGTCCTGTGGGGGAGGGGGCCCCCGCTGCACACAGGCCTGCAAGCATTTAAGTGGGAGCCGGTTGGGGGTAGGGGCTGGAAGTGGGGCCGCAGGAGCCGGGAGGGAGGGAGAAAATGGCCCGGGAGGCGGCATTCCTTAGAGACCTCGGCGGGGCTGCGGGAGGAGGCCTCCCACTGAGAAGGCAGGACGGGGCCTGGGGGTGCGGTGGGCTGGGCTGGGCTGGGCTGGGCTGGGGGCAACAGCCGAGGGGCCATCGGCTCCCCCGGGCCTGGGGCCTGCGGATGAAAGGCCCGCCTCCCGGGCGAGTGTTCTGGGGGCCTCTGCAGCTCGGTCACCCCCGCGAGGAGTCGGGCATCTGTCTGAGGGTGGGAATCACCTTCTTTTGTCCGCCCTTTTGGGGTGTCATCAGTTAGTGATAATCTGATTAATACCTCACCTTTGCCAAGTGCTTTATAGAGTTTACAAAGTGCTTCTTTACACCACATTTTCCTATGAACCTAGAACCACGACAAGAAGATGATCTGAGCCTCTAACCCAGCGACTTTTCAACTGGTGCGCCCCAAGAATGTTTAAAGTATGCAGTACCTGACTAGTCAGGGGCACTGACCTCTCCCCTTAGACTGCCAAATAAAATAAAATAAAAATGACAACAGCCAACGAAACAATAGCCATCCCGTGTGAATGAATAAAAATTATACCTACTTTTTTGTCAGATAGGCAAAAAACTCAGTTTTTGGTGTGCCCCAGAATTTTAGTAGTTTGTGTGCCGTGAGATAAAATTTTTTAAAAGGTTGAAAACCGCTGCTCTAATCAACCACAGAAGATCAAGAATATTCTTATTTCCTCTCTGCAGTTAAAATAACAGGCTCAGAGGGGTTAAGGGACCAGCCCACGGTGACACCAGTCAACAAGTGTCACTGTACCGGGAAGCCTGCTCCTGCTTGTCAAGAAAAAAGGTAAATGGGTTCTTGCTCCTCAAAAACATGTATGAACTATGAATTGATTCTGTAGGAATGTAACAAAGGGATGTCCCTCCCTGACCTCCCCACCACCACCTCCTATTTTCTCCAAGGTTGAACCCAAACAAAAGCAAGGGGGGAGCGGGCGGTATCAGCCCAGGTTCCTAACAGAAGTGCTAAAGGATGGAGGCTCATACAACTCAAAACACTTAGCCAGCTTATTTTATGGGGTTTCTGGAGGATTGAGATGAGGAAACAAGATCCAGGAAAAGGTACGGATCCTAGATCCCACAGTCTGCACATGTGAGGAGAGAGGGCTGAGACTGATACCTGAATTCTAACCCCCCTCAAGCCCTTCTCCATGAGTGATTTCCTTCCAAGAGCAAAATATTCCCAATGCCCATCTCAGCTACCCAGACAAAGGAAGAATTACCTAGATTTCTTCAATCACTCAAGACTGCCAGAAAACCCCAACAGTGAGAGAGAAATAATACCATGCAAAGCAGGTATGAAACACCTGGGAAGTAAGAAGATTCGGAGCATGGAGAGATCAATGTTGGGTGTGTTTTTATTTGCTAACCTTATGCTCCCGGATGAAAAAAGCTCAAGATAAGAATCAACTTCTCAGAGCATTAGAGCTGTTTCTACCTTGTGAGAGAGAGCTCAGCCTTGCAGGTAGAAAGGCATGGGTTTAAACCTAGCACTACTACTTACTCAAGGTATTACTTTAACCATGCAGAGCTCCAGTTATTCCTCCTTCTACCTTCTATAGAAAGAAGATTAATACCTTATGAGGATTCACTGAACTAACAGTGACTAGCTCTGAGTAGACACTCAATGAATGCTCCCTATGCTTGTAGAAGAGCTCATCTTTTGACCCACATCACCTGGCACAGTGCTCAGGAGCCAAGAAAATGCCCGAGAAAGGAAAGAAACAGAAACATCTGCCCACTGACCTGAGCCCCTGTCCCCACTGGCATGCCAGCCCTCTCGACAATGCCCTCTCCTTAACCCAAGCCTCCATTTTTTCTGCCTATCCTCCCAAACACAGCTTAGCTCAAAGCTTCCCTTACCTCTATTTGAGTTCCTGAGGTTGTGTGCCTCTCATTTTACTATACAGTCTCTTGGCCTCTGCTGTCCCACCGCTTTTCCTGGATCTAAAGTGAAAGTGCTTGCTGGAGGGCAGGGATTTTATCTTTTACCCCTTTCGTGCAGCTTCCCCTCTCAACCCGAGTCCCTTCTCCACCCTGAAAAAGACGCAATCGTGCTAAATAAAAACCCAGAAAGTAATTAATATTTAATACAGAAGAGGGGTTAGGCAAAGACTCCCATTTCATGTGGGATGAAGAGGTGATCACTATGTAGGAAAAAGCAAACTGGCAGGAGTTTAGATGTAGCCGGGGGAGAGGCCGATGGGGAGGCATCCTTTCATGGGTACAGAGCTGCAGTCTTGCAAGATGAAGAGTTCTGGAGATGAAAGGAGGTGATGGTTGCAAAACAATGTGAATGTTTTTAATACCACTGAACTGTACATTTAAAATGATTAGGACAGTAAACTTTATATACACTTCTACCAAGAATAAAGAGAAAAATGTGAAAGCCTATGGAGAAAAATTATTCGATAAATTATATTTCTTTTTATCTCCACTCGAAGACCAAGGTCTTTCCCTTGTTCCTCGTTGTATTTGTAGTATCTGGCAGAGGGCGTGTCATGCAACAGTAGACCCTGAATATAAAAATAAGTGGATGAATGCATGCACACATGCATGAAAGGGTACACAATTAAAGGTAGCCATCTTCGCAGCAATATGCAAGCTATCACAGAAGTCCATACCATCTTACTAAATATTTTCTGACATGGAATTTAGTTGTAAATATATTGTTTTTTTTTAAATCCCAATGGCTAATGACTAACTAGCAAAGACACCCTCCCCCCTCCATCTCTCCCCCCCCCCCCCACACACACACACACACGCGGGCTAAAGTTGCTGATGATGGGATGTTTTGAAGAGGGCAAAGGAAACTACTCATTCAAGATGGTCAGTGAGGAGCAAGAGTAGGAAAGTGAAAAACACATGAGGTTTGTGAAGATCATTTAATTCCACTTTCGGACAGGTATCATTCTACCCTATTCTATTCTATCCTATTCTATTCTATTCTATTCTGTTCTATTCTGTTCTATAAAAAGCCAGCAGCAGCAGCACTGAACTAAACAGTAATAAACATAGGGAGGAAAACCCTAGATAAAATGACTTCCTTGGCAAGAGGTTCCCTTCTTTGAAATGAAATAAAAAGCTGCTGGAGTAGACACTTCAACAGGAGTAAAGGAAATATTCTGAACCCTGCTGCCTCCACAGCCAACGTCCTATTATGTCTAGTGCTTGCTCGGAACACGCTAACCAGATGCAGCCACCAAGAGCCATGTATGTCTGTGAAGCATCATCTTTGCCCTCTAATTTAGGGCTCTTGTCTCCAAATCCCGCCAAAGCAACTGCTCTCTATTACAGTTGGACCTCTCCGCCCAAGCAACTTACAGACCTGGAGGAGGAAGTAGAATAAATATTTGTAACTCTGAATAGACACCCTCAACAAGTCTACTCCACCCAGCAGCCCCCACTTTAGTTCCTGTCTCCCCTCATTTTCTCCTCCTCGGGGTACCTAATGGCAAGTTGACGAGCCCCAAGCAATCCCAAATGCCAATCCAGTCATTCTGCATGAACTAATTGTAAAACCCTTTATAGTAACTGATTAAAGTCACAAGCCTGTTAAATGGCCAAAAACCACATCCGATTAGAGCCCATCCCCTCCCCACCCCACTCACAGAAGGTCCAATCCTCCTTCCCTGGACTGAGATGTCCGCAGGGGTTGTAGGACTGTGCATGGGTGTGTGCACCTTTTGAGCAGCGAGGGCTGAAGAGAGGAAGTGGACATGAAGGTGACTTCTGAGCACATCTTTGGGGACTGTTTCCAGTCCAGGGGGCCAGGGGAAGGATGTGAGGACACTGTGGCTTTACCCCCAGCGCCCCACAAGGGAATAGGGAACACTGCATGCACTCACTTCCCGGGCATCCAGGGGTCCCCAACTCCTGCATGCCTATGTTGTTAGTTTACCAAGAGCAGAACATTAAGGCAAACATGCCTATCTCCCACCAAGTGGGGAAACTGCTCTCATTTCTTCTTCCCCCAGACCCTCTTCATCCTGAATTCTTACAACACCTACCTTGCCGGCAGAATTAGGGTGGTTCGTCTCTCACCAATGTCACTACCATACATGCACCTTCGACAGTAGCCCCAAACTGTGACATTTCAGCTAGGAACCTGGCCCGGGATCAAGGCATCAACAACAAATAGAATATATAGCCCATTTCCTTAAGGACCAATCAGTAACACTCCCACCATGCTCACCCCATCTCTCCCTGCCTTTTGTTTGAGAGAATGGGTAAGAGACATGGCATACAGTTAGTTATCAAAACAACCTACACACATATCCCCTTCACTATGTCTATCCCTCCTTGTCCCATACAAAATACACGCCCAATCCACATACGTTATACGTAAGCAGCCCTAGATATTTGCCCCAAGCTGCAACACACAGTCCAAAAGCAGGGAGAGAGGTCCATATCCAAAACAAATAACAATGGCTAATGTGTAAGAGAGCCAGTTTACAGTACAGAAATTGAGACTAAAGGAGGTTAAGTAACTTTCCCAGTTTCCCAATCACTGCCTGACTCCAAAGCTCTTGTTTTTAAAAACTTAACTCTCCTGGGAGACCTTTCCGAGGACTGCGCGGGGGACCTAGGGTAGTTTATGAGACTCGGACCTCGTACAGCTTCCTCCCCGAGCCTCCAGAATTCTGAATGATTCCTCAGGAATTCTCAATGAATCTTCCCTGCTCCTGTTGCCAAAGAACTCAGCAGACCCCACAAACAACCTTCACACACAACAATTTTTTTAAAAATTTCTGAATTTTCTGATTTCTCTTCTTAAAGATTCTATCTATTCCCAATCAACTAAATTCCCCAACCAAATTTCACATTTCAAGCGGTCAAAACATCTGGATAAAGGACTACTTTTTTTTTTTCTGACGGAAACTAACTCAAGATGAATAAAAATTGAAGTTTTCCTTAATCCTCTTTTCCTAAGGAAACGTTCAGAGGATTTTCTAGAATCCACGGAACAAGCATAGTAGAGAGGAAAATAGAAAATGAAGAGAGATCCTCCGTTTGCCCTGCCTCCTCTCTAAGAGAGATTTTCTCCACAATTCTCCCCTGAACTATCAGCAAAACTCCCACCCATTCTGACAGGTCTCTTCTATGCCTTTAGCCACCAAAAGGCCACTGATCTAATAATCAGACTTGTCCTGAGGGGTCTTGAAACTATCTGGACAACCCAGTCAAGAATTCTTTCCATCATCCAGCTCTTTGCTCTCTGTTTCATTCAAAAGCAGTCTCCTGACGGTTAGCCACGCTCTACCCTCTATCACACGACCAGAAATCAAATCCCGGGAGCCTGGGCTCTGCAGTCCGACTGCATTTCTGATGTTGTTGGTTGTGTGTACAGTTAGTTACATTTCAGTGTTTTGCAATCAGGTTTTCTCCAACTCTATTAAAACGAGGTCCAGACCTACTTTCCCCCTGGGATTTATCCATAATCCACACACGTTTTATTTCAGCGGTCTTTGTTTAGGGTGACGCTTGTTTAAGCCTGTTCCTTCAGTACTCACTATTCACTGCCAACTTACTGTGCTGCAAAGGTAAGAAGGTCTTACCAACAGCTGGTTGGCCCTGCTTTTTCAGTACTAGGATGACCCCTGCCACACACTAAGAAGTAGTCTCTGCCTGGCTGGTTTGGCTCAGTCAGTGGTCAGTCGGGGTGTGGGCCATGGACCAAAGGGTCTCGCGTTCAGATTCCCAGTCAAGGGCACTACCTGGGTTGCAGGTTCATTCCCTGCTCAGTTGGAGGCACGTGGGGGAGGCAACCAAGCTGTGTGTCTTCTCCTCGCCCGCACCCCCTCCTAAAAATTAATGGGGGGGGGGATATCCTTGAGTGACGATTTTTTCTTTTATAAAATTTTTTTTTCTTGATTTCAGAGAGGAAGGGAGGAGAGAGAGAGAAACATCAATGATGAGAATCATTGATCGGTTGCCTCCTGCACACCCCCTACTGGGGACAGAGCCTGCAACCCAGGCATGTGCCCTTGAGTGGAATCGAACCTGGACCCTTCAGTTCGCAGACTGTTGCTCTATCCATTGAGCCAAACCGGCCAGGGCTTGACAAGTAGTCTCCTTTGAACAAGAGGGAACATGCAAGTTCCAGTAGAATGGAGTCAGCATACTGGGGACTGAACCTGTTGGCAATACCTCCTTATCACCGCACTCTCCTCTATGATCATTTTCTACCCAAATCAAACTTTTATCAATAACCAAATAAGCATGCTTTCTTGAGTCCACGCTTTTCGAGGAGAGATCTTCTTACTCTGTTTTGACAAGCATTTTAAGAGGTGTGAGCAGAGAGGGAGGAGATGCGCTCAGCACAGGTGGAAATGGTGTGCCGATTTTTGATTAACATGGAGCCAATCTCTGGCTGAGACCCTGAGAAGGATCCTCCAAGCCTCGCAAGTGGCCAACCTGAGGACCCGTTGCCTGTCTTTTACAACATGAACAAAATCCCCCATAGAACCTCGGGTTGCTCTTACTTCTTTTGTGATGACTTCAGTTACATGGAGACAGGCCATGTACTAAGATGACAGATTTGACAGTTCACTCTTCAGGGTTCTAAGCCCCGTGGCTAAGGTACCTCCATTTTCTCTCCACCTCTCTCATCCTCGTTTTCCCTTAATCCATTCTCTTTCTCTTCACTTCGTATGGACCCACTGGCCTCTTGCTTTTTTGCCTTAGAATGGAAAGGTCCGGAGACAGCGGGGCCCTGGAAAGGTCCGCGCCCTGCGGCCAGGGAACACTCCACGCCGTGGGCGAGGCTGGGGGTGTGGGGGCTGCTTGCAGGCTGGGGTCTCGGGGACCCTGGGAAAGGACGCCCTCCCGGGAGACCCAGGCCTGCGGATGTCCGGGCGGGGACTTGTTCGCAGGAGGAAGGCGGCGGCCCGGCCAGAGGCGCCCCGGCCAGAGGCGGCAGGGATGGCGAGGCTGGGGCTGGGGCTGGGGCTGGGCGGGCGGAGAAGGGTTAGGGCCCGGCTGGCGCGGGCTCTCCAGGAAGAGGCGCCGCGACTTTCTCTGCTTTTTGAAAAGGGGAAGGGAAGGCAGGCAAAGTCCGAGAGCAAAAACAGCCTTGCCCTGGGCTGAATCGCCCGCGCGGGTCTTCTACACCGGGTGTCCGCGACCCCTTCTCCTTCTCCAGCCGCCGCTCCTCTTTAAAAGGGAAGCGGGAAGGCCTCCTCGCCCTGCCCCTCCCCTCCCTCTCTCCCCCCGTCTGGAATTTCCAGCCCCGGACTCGCTCCTCTGATTCCTTCGTCTCCCCTGCTGCTTTTTTTCCCTCCCCTTTCCTCTCCCTAACACTCCCATCCCCAAATCTAAGCTGCACTTTCTGGAAGACATTAGCCACATTTTAAGAACTCTTTAAGAGGATGGAGGGAGAACAAGACTAAATTTAAATTCTAAAAGCTGGCAAAATGTATGCTTTTCAAATGCCTTTGGTTCATGCATTTATTCTAATGACAACATCACCACGACTAGCCCCACACACAAAAATCAACGGAGGTGTAACCAATACATATATGGCTTCAACACAAACCCCTAAACTTCAACAAATAACACTTGTTGGTCCCCCTTTTCACTGCACTAAACAGATCTGGAATTTTTTGTAACGTTTCAAAATTGTATACTCCCTAGCCTGCCTTTGTCAACTAGCTATTACACATTCAAGTCTAGAATAAATAAATTCAAAAAAAAAAAAGCCTTAAAAGTACCCAAACACATAAAATAGATTCAAATGACATATATTAAAGTAATTTTAAAAGATTAGAGGTTCAGACCTTTGAATCAGAATTCTTCCAATGGCTAATGTCATGTATTTCATCCCTAAAACATAATTATGAGAATGTTTTGCTCTTTTTCCACCCAAAGCTGTGCCATTGAAACTTTACATTTGGAAGAGTTCACTATACTTTGAATAAATTAGTGATGGGAATTACAATTCTTCCCCTCTACTCCAAAGTTCTCCATCTGGGAAACCACTGGAGTAAAATTTCATCTTTCTCCTTTGAATGAGAAAATAAAGAAAGGGTTCTGGAAACGTAGAACTCTTTCAAAGGATAGTCAAATACCACAGTCCCTAGGAAAGTCATCTTGAAACACTGAGAACTTAAATAACAAGTTAAGGATTTCTCTAGCAGTGAAGAAAATTTAATTTTTATGAATCTGTTAAGTGTACTTTCTAGTTGGAAATAAGAATGGGGAGGGTAAATCGATTTCCACCTTTCCTCCAAATAATGCAGAAAAGTTTTTTAAATCAACCATTTTAAAACTTATGTAAAGCCCCCCAAAAACTTAATATTCATAAGAAAACCTCTTTACTGAAAGTGTCATAAATGTTTCTACTTTTAAATATCCTTGCTGAATACCATCTGTGGAAAGATACATTGACAACCACAACCACTAAAGCAAAAGTGCCTGAAAATCCTCCCCCTCTAGAACTTTTTACCCCTTTTTTGCTTTTTAAAAGGACACTGTTTCTTACCCCTTTATAATTCATTTTCAGTCCCTAAGAACAGTCTTCTCTAAAGGCATACCCATTTCTGAAGGCAAAATTTTTTTGCCTGTTTTGAAAACATTTAGTGACCCAATTATTTCTTCAGAAGCTTCACAGATCACTTCAGATTCAAAATAATATTTTGCCATTTATAAGACATCCTTTTGCAGAGATTTTTGAAGTTGCCGACTTTAGAAAATTAAACTGTAAAATTAGAATTAAATTTGAACACTTTCTCTTCTAAGAGTTCTCACACTTACAAGGCTGAGACCAATCCCTGTATGTGTTTTTTTTAAATAGTTGGAAATTTAAGGGCAAGTGTCTCATTTTAAGACAATTTAAAGAACCACCCTTAACCTGCCTAAGGAAATCAAGTCTTAAACTAAAACACAATTCACTGAGAAAAATGCAGTATCTCTCTTTTTTTTTAATAGCAACGCCTTTTATTTTGATGACACCAGTTGACAGTAGGTAAAAGCTATCTTTAGGCCACATTCCCCTAGAAAAGGCATACACAGTGGCAAATGAAACAAAGTTTAATTCCCTTAAAAAGCCAGCCATTTCCCAAAATAAACAAGACTCACTATGATGTACCCCTTTACCTTAACTACTCTTATGTCTCTAAATAAAACACATATACAAACCCTCTCCCGCAGCTGTTTTTAAAATGCTTTTGGTTTTATTCCTTGGTCCTAATATCTGAGGGTGAATATATACAAATTCTCAACAAAAAGTCGAAACTGTTGACCAAAATTCCAACACTAAGAGGGTGTTTCAAACATTCAGCTTTTCAGTTCCAATGTCCATAATCTTCAGGAAATCTACTGTATCTCAGAGAAATTGGTCACCCATTTAAAAATTTCAACTTAATGCTTTCAGTTTAAATGTATCATGTCCAGTCTCTGGGGCTCTTAAAAAGATACAAATTATATTTATCAGATAAAATTAGAATAAAATATATTAATACTTCAAAATCAGGGTTGTTCAGAGGTTAACTGCTATAGTATCATCTTGTTTGACTTCCCTCTCTAAATAAACAACAAACACCAGGACCATTTAGTTTGCTAGGTTTTTATGAAAACCTTAGAAATGTTTAAAGTCGTAATTCATTTGGAACTGGGTACATCAAGAAGAATTCTCTTCTATTTTAAACAGCAAAAACACTAGAGTATACATACACATGTATATGCAGTTGTTCATTTTGCTTAAAATATGAGTCAGTTAATGAAGTAGCTCCTGTTACATACATCCATGAGTGAAAAAGCCAGTGAACAAACCAACTGAAAAAACACTTTTCAGACAGACTAAAACACATACCACCACACGCTTCCCCAAAGAACACAAAATGATAGAGCACACTGACTTCATGAAAACAAACTTTCCTTTTTTAAATCCTAAAACTTCAAAAATGGATTCATTCTAGAAAAATGAAGTGCCTTTTCACCACCACCCACAAAATGAAATAATACACAACTGACTCAATGTTTGTGCTCACAAATTATTTCAGGAAGACAACACACAAAATACCCAATTTAATATGGGTGTGGAAGGCAGATCTCACACACCCCACCCCTTCCCAACTCGAAAGAGCCCTCAGTAATGCATTTTGGAGGGAACCAGGAGCCTAAAAATGGCTTGAAAGCAAGCAGATGGCTTAGGGAAAAAAGATCCATAAGTACAGAGCACCATGAAAATTCAAATATAAATGTTTTGGGTTCCGTTTCATCACATTTTGCTATTTCTCTTGCTTTTCACTGCACTCCCTTTAAAACTTAAGCCATGCTGAAGAGGAGAAGAAAAAATTCCCACATATTTTGGCATTCTAGTTATTCTGGAGATTTTTCATCAAACATTCAGCTTCCCGTTCAAATGTCCACAATCTTCTCACTAAATCTACCTGGTGTCAGTGTATTCCCATCCCCCAGAGATGTTTCAAAATGATAAGGCTTTCCTTTCTGTCCTCCCCATTTGATGACCTCTTTATCCTAACTCGCACGGCCGTTCCAACAACAGAGTATTTCCAGCCCCGGAGGTTAAATCACAAACTCTGTAAACATAGTTACAAGGCATATTGATCCTCTACAGATACAATGGTGCCAAGTTATTTAAAAATCTCAAGCTAAATCACTGAACAGACTGTTCCTGGTGTTAAAACTTTCTAGATCCTCTTAACCTCCTCCAAAAGAGCATAGCCACCCACCGCTACCTTCCCACCCAGGAAAGGCCAGGGACGACTCTGAAATGCAGCCAGTTTCCAGCTGCAATGAGGGGAGAGGAGCAGTGAAAGAATCAGAGGTTTGCTGGGGGCTCCCCCGTGACAGGAGTGCACTGTCAACATGTTTCAAGTCAGGTTTCAGAAAGCAGAGAGACTGCCCTTACACCTCCCAGCCAGAGTTCAATGAAAAATCTGAAATCCACCATGAATTCGATTTGGGAGTAACACACAGAGCTAACCCACTTGGCTGAAGTGAGGACAGAATGGTACTGGGACGGACACACACACACACACACACACACACACACACACACACACTCCATTCATCCAGGGAGTTCTAGACCCTCCAAAGAGCCCCAGCTCACAGCCTGAACACAAAGCTCTCACCCCAGATGGTCCCCTTGTAACAATGGGCTGAAGGGGGGCTGGGGGGGGGGGGGTCCGCGCTTGGAAAGGATTGTTCAGCCAAAAGTATATTCTCTGCAAAATCCACGAGATGGGAGAACGTGTGATGTGAGGGACTAGGAGAGGAGGTCTGTGAAAAAATCTAATGTCCTTGCCTGTTGCAGAAATATAAATATAGCACAAGCCTAAAGAAAATTATTTGGGGGGGGGCGTGGAACTCCTTCCACTCCTCCCCTAGGGAAATGAAGGGGACGTGTGCCCCCCCCCCCCCAAGCCGCTTAGGAATTAAGGTTGGGGGGGGGGGGTTGAGGCCTGCTAGGAAACTGCAGAAATGCCTGAGTCGAAACTCTTCAAGGTTTTTAGCTTCCCCACAAAAAATGGCCTCACACACCTTGAACAAACTCAAGGTTTCTCCCCGATCGATTTTTGCCCCCTTTTACTTCTCCAAGAAACGTCTCCCAGCCCACCCTAGCCCCAGCGTATTTTTTTTACAAGCTGTAAACCACCCATTACAAGATCTTCGTCAATCTTCCCTCCCTGCCCCCAACATCCGGAGTTGGGGGTGGAAAGGCCAGTAATGGGTTTCTTCCACTGGAGACACCATGGACCCCCCTGAACACAGCTTCTCAGAGCCCTTTGGCTGCCCCCCTCCCCAGAGAAGAGCGCTTTCCTACCTTTGTTTTTTGGGGACCGAGTGTTCAATCTCTAGGCGTTTTCCTTGCAGTTCTACTTTCCCTAAAGATTAAAAAAATAAAAAATATATATGAGAGCTTGAACAGGGGTGGGGGGCGGGGGAGGAAGGAGAAAGACCTGGGGGGACGCAGGAGTTCCTGGGATCTGAGACCTTCCTGGGAATCCAGGCAGTGGGTTCCGAGCCGGGCGCGAACGGTGGCCCGGAGAACAGTGGCGTCTGTAAATTTCACGATGGCTTTCTTAATTTGTGTTTTGTTCTGTTATCTCCCCGCGGCTAGTTGAGTCGTGGGGCGCTCTGGGAGCCCGGTTGGGGGGAGAGAGGGCGTCTGTGCGAGCGGGCGGGCTGCCCACAAGGCTTCCAGACGTGGGAAGAAGGGGCCGAGCAAGGACGCCCGTTTCTCCCAAAGTGTGTTTTGGGGAGGGGGGTGCAGAATGAAACTTTATTTTCCCGTCGAGTCCAGGAGGAGGGCTTCAGGCGGCGGAACGGTCACCTGTCGAGCCGGTGGGGGGCGGGGGGTAGGGGGAGGCCCGGGGGAGCGCAGCGGGCCCGCAGGGAGGGTCCCTGGCGGCGGTGGCGCGCGTCTCCCGGCCCAGCCTCGCGTCTCGGGAAGCAGCATGGCGACCCGCCGCCGCCGCGCCACCGCTCACGCCCCGCGTTCAAATCAAAATGGCTCAAGCCCCAAGGCCCCGGGCGGGAGGCAGGATCCCGGTTCTCGGGTCCCGCTCGAAGGCTACAGTCCCCGAGGAAACCCCGGAGATCGAGACCGAGCAGGGGCCCCTTCCCCGCCAGGAAAGGCCTAGGGCGGAGGAAGGGGCGCTGGAGCGCGGGGGTGGGGGGAGCGCGCCCGGCGCGGGTAGGGAGGGGCCGGCGGAGAAATAACGCCCAGGCTGGGTGGCCTCAGTGGCGCCCCCCCAATCCTGCCACGGGAGGCTCCCGCCCCGTCGGCGGGGGGTCTGGGGGACCACCTCACCAAACCCGCCCGGGGCTGGCAGGGGTGAGGGAACCCCGAAGATTCCCACCCGAGGGTGGCGATGGAGGGGCGTCGAGGGTGGAGGGTGGGTCCCGAGGCCAAGGGCGCAGGCCGTGGGGCGAGCGGAGTTGGCGGGCAAGGAGAAAAGGGGCGCAGGTCGCCGTGGCCCGGGGGTCCTGCCGTGGTTTCCCGGGGAGACGGGCGCGCTCTTACCCGAGAAAGTTTCGATGGCCTTCATCGCCCAGTGCTCGTCGGGGCAGTCCACGAAGGCGTAGCCGGACTTGACCAGGAACTGGCCGCTGTAGGAGATCTTGTGCTCCGCGAACACTTTCTCCAGGTCGGCGGGGGTCACGCTCTCGTTGAGGTTGCCGATGTACAGCTTGTTCATGGTGGCCGGCTCCGGGCGGGACGCGGTCCCCAGCAAGGCCGAGCGGCGGGCGGGCGGCGAGCCTCCTAGGCCGAGAGGCGGGCGGGCGGCGGCCGGCGGCGGCAGCCGCAAACTTTCTTTGCACCCACCCCGCGGGGCGTGCGGAGCGCGGGGCGCGGAGGGCGGCCGGAGGGCGCGCAGAGGTCGCGGGGAGCGCGGAGAGGCTCGGGAGCGGGGCCCGCGGCGCGCTGGGAGGCGGACGGCGCGGCGACTCCTTCCCTGCGGTCCGAATCCCCTCCGAGCGGGCTGGTGTGTCACGTTTCTCCGCGGCCGCCCTGGCGCCGCCTCTAAATAAAATCGACTAGGAAAAAAAAAAAAAAAATGGAGCGAGGAGGGAAAAAAAAAAAAGAGGCGAAGCCACGTGGTGAAAGCCCCCACCCACCCGCAGGGGAAGACCCCCGACGCCTCTGGGCCCTTCCACCCGCCGGCCCCGTCCAGCCCACCAACCTCCCGCCCGGGGAGATCGGGGCGGCGGGAGGGGGCACCCCGCTCACCCCCAGGCCACGGGGCGGGTGGGGCTGCGTCCCCGAAGCTCCCCTCGCCCCCTCCTCCTGGGCAAGAATCTGGCCCCGAGGGAGGCGCCCCGCCCCCCTCCCCCTCCCCGGGCCCTGGCTGGGGGAGGGCGGTCGGCCCAGCAGCGCCCACCTCTTTATATGTAAAATGTACGTTTATTTTTTATTCGGGGTGGGGGGTGGGGGCAGGCTGCCCACCCTACCTAGGGTGGCTGCTACCGACTGACAGGCGGGGGACGGCGGAGACAAAGAAGCCGAGGACTCTGGGGTCTTCAGGAGGGGGTCGCGCGAGCTGGTGATTTAGAAAAGAAAGGCGCCTTTCCCGGGGTTTTGGGGTGGGAGGGGGGTCCTCGGCCTTCCCGGCCCCAGTCCTAGGAGACGCCCTCGCCTCCGGGAATCCGGGACCGAGGGGCCTGCGAGCGCGGGGCCAGCCGGCTGGGAACGGGGGGTCGCGGTTGGGAACGGGGGATCCTTAGGAAATCAGGTCTCGGGATTCCCACGGGAGAAGGGGTGGCTCACTCCCGGGGTTCGGCTGTGAACGAGAAGGTCTTGGGGTCCTGGGAGAACGCGCGGCTCCGGCCCAAGATGACCCCACGGAAGAGGGAGGGGTGAAGAGGAGGACGGAGAGCGGGAGCCGGAGCCGACCCGGGCGCACCGCAGGGGGAGGTCTCGGGGAGGGAGTGACCGGGTGCCGAGCCGAATCGCCCCCCTCCTCCCGCCCCGACGCGGGGACCGACAGGTGGAGTCCCCGCCGCCGGCTCCACCGGGGACAGCGACAGCCGCTTTCCCCGCTCGGAGTTGGGGTCGCGGAACTTTGTTTGGGGTGCAGGGCTGGGATCCGGGCGGGAAGGCGGGAGAGGGGCCGAGCTCGAAGCCCCGCCCCCGTCCCCAGGTCAGACCCGCGGGGGGAGGGGGTAATTTCCGCTCGGCGACGGGGAAGCAGGGGCGGGAGCTCGGAGGAGGGGGCGGCGGCCCGCCCCCCGGCCCCCGCCCGCTCCTTGGGAGGGGAAGCGGACCCGCCCTGGTCCCTTTCCTCGCCTTTGACCAACTCGTTCCGGATCCTCTGGCCCCGAATCCGAGGGACGGACCCGACTGGGCCAGGGGCGACACGTGGGCGGGCGCACCCCGTTTCGGCGTTGGGGGAGGGGGCAGTCGCCGCGCCTTTCCGAGTCTCGGAGACGCGGCGGAGAGCGGGACGCGCGGTGCCCGCGCCCCCGGGATCCCGGGCCGGGAGTTGGCGGCGGCGGCGGGGGCTGGGGCGGCGCCAGGGGGTGGCGGAGCGCGGCTCGGGGGCCCTGCGGAGCCCCCCTGACCGGGAAGCAGGGAGTGAACCCCCAGCGGTGCCAGCCGCCCCTGGAGCCGAGCGGAAGCCGGGGTTTTGCGGGAGGGACAGATGGTCCTGCCGGGGGCACGCGTGCGGTGCGGGCAGGTGAGGAAGGGGTCAGTCTCCCTTTCCCGGTCCCCGACCCCATTGTCTCAGTCGCCTGCGGCCCAGGCCGACTCCGCAACACGTGTTGGCTGCACCGAGATGAATGCCTTGGGGTTTTTTCTGATTATTTTTTGTTTGCAGAGCCAGGGAGCTGACTCCGACTGGTGCGCACCGCGCTTCTGCCAGACGATTTTATCCCTTTCAAAGTCGGGACTTACAGACGCGCCGCACCTCGGTGCCCCCTCCGGGTTTTGCGCTGAAAATAAATGGGGCTCGGCGTGGGGGCGGGGAGGGCTTCCGACTCGATTTCTCTGTCTCCACCACCTTCAAAACCCACCGTCCAAATTCGCGTTTTGTTCTGGCTAGCCACGTGTTTGTCGCGTATTTGTCTTTGCGATTTTTTTTTCTTTCCACGGGGCAACAAATTAAAACACTACCAGCTATTAGTCGCTGAGTGGGAAAAAGACTTCTATCCAAGGAGCTGGGCGACATGTGTATCCCACCCCCCCACCCCCCCTCACCCTCCCCCCTATTTCTGACTATTTAACTCTTGACCATAAACATAATTTTAAAAACAACGAGCTGGAATCGGTGCCTGCCACATAGTAGGTATTCAATAAACATTTTTAATGAAAAACGAACTAATACAAACTGCAGAGCAAAGAGAATCCAAAGGATAAAGAGTCCAGGAGAAGAAGAAAAAATCATCTTGGCCAGAAGTTGTGGGTCTGCTGCCTGGGGACTTCGCCTGGTGTGTTGTGTGTGTACTTGTGAAAGGGCTAAAGTAGTCTCAGAAAGGCCTTTCCCCCAATAGGACCCCTTCCAAGGGGGCTCCTGTTATATTGGGGAACAGGAAAGAGGGTACTAGGCAGGGCATTCCACTCCCAGAAAGTGCTATTTTCCTTCATTTAATTTAAATCTTAAGGCATTAATAGACGCACCTCTCAGGTTTTCTCCCTGGGGGGACATAGCCACTACTCAACTTCTTTATTCCTAAAACCAAAGCAAGTTACACCCCACAAAAATCTCCCTCCAGACCTCGAAACGCCTGTAAAATGCAGTCCACCCTTTCCCATCCTAGCTTAAAAGGAAAACAAACATTTTTTAAAGTGATAATTCCGTTCACTTTTAGGTGGTGGGTTTGTTTTTTTTCCATTTGAAAAAATATATTACATGTCTCAATGTTAGCTGAAATTAGTTTTTAAAATGACAGTAGAGAAAATACGAGTTCTTAAAATTTTACCAAGCATTGCTAAATTGAAACTGATTCATTTTTTTTTTTTTTAATCAGCTGTTTCACTGAATTCTAATCCTCCCACCCCACCCCCTTCACCAGGATCTTCTCTGCAAGCACAGAGAGGAGACAGCTGGGGTTAGAGGCAGACCCTTTTTAGCCCCCAAATCAGTTTTGCCTCAGTGACCTGGCTATTTTAGGCTGGGGTTGGGGATATTGAGTGATGTTGATTGGTGCTTCATCTCTCCCCTCTGAGGGAGCCCAGCACTAAAATTAAGCTGAGAGAAGGGTTATTTCTTGTCAAACTCACATTCCTAGGTGAGGGATAAAAATGGGCAGACTTGGGACTCCATAATTTATCACCCTCCCTTTCTTTGGCTTGATTTTAATATTAAAGACAACTAATAAACATTGTGTTTATTTTTTTTTTTCTACACAGCTTCTTTGGACAAGATTAATATGCAGTTCAGAGTTAAATTTAGTTTGTGAGAGTTAGCTGCAGGATAAATTATTTTCTTTAATAATAACTTATATAATTTAAGAGCATTCTTATCAATTTTTAAATCATTATTATATTTGTTCTCTTTCATTTTTCCTGGAGAAATGTTTGGAACACTTACCAGAATTCAATTTTCCTCTGAATTCAGAAACACTGAAACTTGACTCCATTTTAAAGATGGGATTCTGATCCATTTTCCTAGTGTGAACATAAATATTCATGCAGAGAGGAAAAAAATTAAGAGAATTAAACAACTCTTTAAACATTGGAAATATAAAGTGAAAAAAAAAAAACAATTACACCATTGTCATGCAAAATTAATTTTGTTTCTAAAATGTATCTAAAATTTGTTCATTTGTACTAATTTTGTATTTTGTCATCTTATTTTTATATTTTAATTTTTCACTTGCTATTGTACCGTAAGCATTTTTCTCATGCTGCCTCAAAATTTTCATAATTATCATTTTCAGTGAACATGTAGCATTTAGCACAGTAGATGGAACTTAATCATTAATTGTTATTTTTAGATATTTAAAGTTACATAAAAAATTTTTACTTTTGTAACTAGTGCTGAATAGATTTTGAGGAGCGTATAACTTTTTCCTCTTATGTTAGCTCCTTTGGATAAATCCCAAAGAATATATATTGCATTTCAAATCTAACATTTATCAATGACTTTCTGTTTTTAAAGTTCAGCCTGTTTTACAAAAGAAAGGACAAAAAAAGTGGAAAGCTGTTAGAAGGGAAAGACCTTAAAGGAGAATTTTTTTCTATTTCTTTATTTTCTAATGAATCAATCGATTTTGAAATGAAATTATGGTTTCTATAAAGTATAAAAAAGGAAAAAAATCACATTTCCTGACATGGTTGCTCTGACTTCAAAGTTTCTGGAGGAATTTGGTTTTTGTTTGCTTGGTTTTCATTTATTTTGTTGTTGTTTGCTTGTTGTTGTTTTTTCATTGTTACTGCCTTGGGTTATTTTGTTTCTTCCTGCAACTTGAAGTTTTAGTGTGGTTCTTGTAAATGACTATAAACTTTGAAAAACTGTAAAATAGTCCCAGTTAAAAGTACATGCAGCATTTTCTCCTGTCAAATAAATAAGGATAATTATGTGCTTAAGATAACTCATAAAATATAAGAAAACTGTAAGCAGAAAAGGAAAATATCCTCCTTCAAAGTATCATTCAAGTGTTCAGTGTTGAAAATCTTAAAAAGAAATGAGTTTATTCCAGGAAAAAAAAAAAAGACTCAAAGAGAAAAAAGAATTTAAAAACAATCATTTGTTTTTCTATGCGTCACACAGAGTAGGTGACAAAATTCAGTGTTTTAGTTTTGGCTTAGATTTGCAATTTAGGAACTTTTAAGTAAGGAAGGAAGTAGTTTATTAACTTAGAAAAAATAGATATTTTCAAATTCATTTTGTTAGTAAATTCAACTGCATGACACTAGCCTCTATTGACACATGTAAAATAAATGGTCAATAACATTCCTCACATTACTGTTTTATTGCCTTTTGCATTTTTTTTCACTCCAAAATTATTTGCTTAAAAGATAATGAACAACTGGAACATCTGAGATCTTGCTCCCAGCACAACCTCAGTTTGGCTCAAATAGATTCATAAAAATACAATAAAAAGATAATGAACAATTTTGCTTAATCCCAATTTTGCACAAAATGCAAAATAGATCACTAGTTCATGAGGGAGGAATTGTACAAGTCAAGAAAAGAGAAGGAAATAAATGTTATTTTTCAAAATAAAACAAATTGCAAAAAGCAACAAAAGAGAATCCATACCTAAATAGTGTTTCAGTGAAAATAACATAATATTGTTCTTGAAATCTACATATCTTCAAAGTATTTAAATGAATTTAATTCAAAATGAATCAATTACAACATAGAGGTAATTATAAACTTCATGGAGGTATCTTGATTTTTACTACATACATCTATGCTTTTTAAGACAATTTTTCTAGCTGGAAAGCAAATTATTTTTGTATGCATATTTAAAGTTTTACTCCTGACTATAAGTTTAATTGGTTTTACTCCTGTTTCTAGTTAGGATTTTTTTTTTTTTTTCAGGAGCTGTCTCAAATATTTCAAAGTGCCTAAAAGGAGATGCTGCTATGGTTTTTTAAGTTTAAAAAATTAATACATATAATATTTTACTAAGATTTCATCACTAAACTATTCATTAGAAACAGTTTAATCTCTTTGTAAAATAAACCACTTTTATAAAGAAAAGGGACCCAGCCTAATAGTATGCTATTTAAAAAAAAAAAAATGGTTGTTTGACTAAACTAAGATACAGTTCTAAAAATGATTTCTAATTTTCATGGGTTGATAATTAAGAAAGAGTTTTGGTCCACCCACCTCTCCCATAAAGACCCTTACATTTTTAAGAATTATTAGCACAACTTTCATGCTCTAACCTGAAAGTATTTGGTCAGCAGTCATATGATAAATTAGTGAACACGTTTTTATAGTTTTCATTTTTAAAATGTGTTTATAAACTGTGTAGGAAACAAATATTAGAGTTATTTCTAAATTGCATTGAAAGGAGGTTCATGAGCTCCCTATCTTCCTCTTCCTCCCTGCCCCTCCTCCAGCCCCTCCCCTTTCTCTCCCTCCCCTCTCCTTTTGTTCCTCCATTTTTCTTCCCACTCCCGACACTGTCCAT
This sequence comes from Myotis nattereri, assembly GCF_964212035.1. Classification (NCBI taxonomy): domain Eukaryota; kingdom Metazoa; phylum Chordata; class Mammalia; order Chiroptera; family Vespertilionidae; genus Myotis; species Myotis nattereri. Next base: position 46,045,743 of record NC_138091.1, read on the forward strand.
TCCTTTCCTCCCCCCCTTTACCTTTACGCTTTTTTCAATTTTTCTTTTTTCTTTGTCACTTCTCTTCCCCCTTTTATTATTCTTGGGCTCCTCTGCCCCTCAACCCATCTCTTCCCTTTTTTTAATCAATATACCTATCAAACTTGCTTTTTCTTCACTCCTTTCCTTTTCCTTCTGCCTCTCCCATTCTCACAACTTGTTATCAATCAAACTTATCTGTGGCGAAGTGAAAGGATTCAGAGATGCTGGAATTATTTTATTCACCAAAATGTTCTCATTTTGCATTTTTTGAGAGCCCCAGGTTGATTCAGACCCCAGAGCTCCTCCACCCTGTCCCCTCACTCCGTGTTTATCGGCTGAATATTCACTAGACAATTTTACTTTTGTGTATTATTTTTCTATATCATATGTTGCTTATAACTAATTTTGTTATCAGCATTTTATGTATCAAATCCTCAAGGTCAAATCAACTTGGGGAGTCCAACACAATGCTGACACCTCTCCAAAAATATATATTAAATAAGTGCCGTGGTACTATCTGAGAAGACATGGCCATTGTGATCAGATAAAATGATGTGTTTAGCCTATTGAGTGCTTTTTCTTTCCTTGCTTCCTTCCTTTTTTCTTTTTCTTTCTTTATATATACACTTTTATAAATATAATACTCCACAACCATCAGATAGAGTACAGGTAAATTCGGTAATTCAAAAGGCTGACTTGTCTACATCAAGAATAGCAACCAACAAACAAGTGCTGGTGAGGACGTGGAGAAGAGGGGACCCTTGTGCATTGATTGTGGGATTGCAAATTGGTGCTGCCACCATGGAAAACAGTACAGAGGTTCCTCAAAAAGTTATGAATAGAACTACCATGTGACCCAGCAGCTTCGCTTGTGGGTATCCATCTGAAGAAAACAAAAATAATTTGAAAAGATATATGCAGCCCCATGTTAACTGCAGCATGCTTTACAACAGCCAAGATATTAAAGCAATCTAGGTGTCCACCAACAGATGAATGCATAAGGAAACTGTGGCACGTATACAATGGAATATTACCAGCAATAAAGAACGAAATTTTGTCATTTACGACGCTTCAACCAAGTGAGCTACCCGGCCAGGGCTGTAAGACATTTTATTCAGCCTTAAAAAGGAATGAAATTCTGATACTTGCTATGACATAGATGAATTTTGAAAACATTATGCAAGTGAAATAAGCCAAGCACAAAAGGGCAGATATTTAATTCCACTTATATGAGATACTAGAATAGTCAAATTCATAAGGACAGAGAGTAGAACAGAGGTTACCAGGGGTTGGCAGGAGGAGATAGGGTGGGGAGTTAGTGTTAGGGTTTCCACTTGACAGGATAAGAAAGTTCTTCAGATGGATAGTGTCACAGCAGTGTAAATATACTTACTGTCGCTAAATTTTACACTTAAAAATTGTTAACATCGTAAATTGTGTTATGCATATTTTACCATGATTTCAAAAAGTAAAAAAAAAAAACAAAAACCTTTCAATATCTCAAAAGTAATAAACACATGTTAATTATCACTGTCAAGAAAAAACACACAACCATATAAATGCTTAAAAACAGGGGACTCTTCCAGTAACTTTTAACATAGGCGCTCGGTAAAACATGACGTAGCCATGAAAATTGTATTCAAAAGGGTTTAGAAAAACTTGGGAGTTTAAAAAAAAAAAAAAAAAGACAAAAGAACCTGGAGGAAATTTACAAAAAGGACACATCACAAAATTGAGTGTTTGTGCACATATAGTTCATATGATTGGAGCTATCTTTTAAAAAGAACTACACGTGCATAAAAGACTAGAAATGACCTTACAGAAACTCTTGTACATGAATACCCAGAAAGGTGTACAAGCATATTCAAAGCGGCACTGTTTATAATACAAAACCTATAGCCCTGGCCAGGTAGCTCAGTTGGTTAGAGCATTGTCCCAAATACCAAGCTTGAGGGTTCGATCTCCAGTCAGGGCACATACAAGAATCAACCAACGAATGCATAAGTAAGTGGAACGACATACTGATGTTTGTCTAAAGTCAATAATTTTTTTTAAAATTTTCAATCCTCACCCAATATTATGTTTTTATTGAGTTTTAGAAAGAGAGAGGAAGGGAGAGAGAGAAACATCAATGTGAAAAACATTGATCAGCTGCCTCCCTCACACGCCCCAATTGAACCGGCAACCTGGCTATGTGCCTTGACTGGGAATCGAATCAGCCACCTTTCGGTGTATGGGACGACACTCCAACTAACCAAGCCACACTGACTAAGGCTTTTTAATCTTTAAAAAAGAAAGAAAATGATAAATAAAATTTCAGAATGTGGTTATTTCTGTAAAGTAGCACAGGGCACTTCAAAGGTATTAGGGATGGATGTTCTAGTTCTGAATCTGAGTGGTGGATACACAAGTATTTGTTGTATTATTCTTTTTTAAAAAATATATTTCTTTATTGACTTAAGAGAGGAAGGGAGAGGGAGGAAGAGATAGAAACATCAATGATGAGAGAGTCATTGATTGGCTGCCTTCTGCACGCCACCCACTGGGGACCAAGCCCGCAGCCCGGGCATGTGCCCTTGGCCAGAATCAACCTGGGACCTTTCAGTCCGCAGGCCGACGCTCTATCCACTGCGCCAAACTGGCTAGGTTGTTGTATTATTCTTGAAACTTTACATGTACAATTTAATTATCTTTGTTAAGTATGAATATTTTATAATAAAATTAATTGAATTAAGTCTGGGAAAACTGTTAACAGTAACAGTTTTGAGAATATAGGTACATTTCTGTTTCCCCTTCCTCTCTATTTTCCCTCTCCTTATCTATTCCTCTCTCTCTTGACTCTGCTATATTTGCCAAGATTTCTAGACTATTATATTTTTATAACAAATGAATCATCGCAGGATACCTTCACAAGCTAATGGGGAATAGCTCTGGATCATCCACTGTTCCGAGATTTGATGCAGCCAGAAATTCTTCCATTAGCAACCAGGGTTGAGGGTTAACTGCAACGCACCCTGATCAATCACGGATGTGGCCTGACTTTAGCTAAAGGACTGATTAATTATACATGTGTTCCTAACACACTGGGATGGGATGGGATGTGCTGAAACTTGGGACCAGCATGGTAAACAGTAGGAAGCGAGTGCTTAGATTCACACCTTCCCAGGTTGTCTTGGATCTTGCAGACACATTCCTCCTTTGAACTCCTATGTTTGAGTCATTTTCGTTTTCTTTTGCATTCTCGGGTACCCTCTAAGAGTGAAGCCCATTTCCCCTTCATCAGTCTGGGAGTCTCTAGCTAGCTGTGGAATCGTCTTCCAACACATTGGAAAATACAGGGCAAGATCCATGTTGCTTTCTGGATCCTGCCCTGTGAGTGGTTTCCATTATTTTTGTTTTTTTTATCAGCGAAGATTTCCTTTATTATTTCTCCATGAGGCCAATGTTTTGAAACATGTTGTCTATCAAAAAATTCCATTGTCGCCGAAACCGGTTTGGCTCGGTGGATGGAGCATCGGCCTGCAGACTGAAGGGTCCCGGGTTCGATTCCGGTCAAGGGCATGTACCTGGGTTGCGGGCACATCCCCAGTGGGAGATGTGCAGGAGGCAGCTGATCGATGTTTCTCTCATCATCGATGTTTCTGACTATCTCTCTCCCTTCCTCTCTGTGGAAAGTCAATAAAATATATTTAAAAAAAAAAATTCCGTTGTCAAGTAATAACAAATTGTTCTTGTATTGAGTAACTAAGCAGAGCTCCTGCTCTGAACAAGTGGCAAGAAGTTATACTGGTCCCACCCACCAAAAGCAGAGGGATTGGAATTTGCCCAAGCAGCCTTGCCTGGAGTAAAAGGTCTGATTTGTGTTAGATGTGCAAACCGGTTGAAAATAGTTCATGGATACCATGGAACCCATTAGCCTTCCTGCCTTTCCTCTTAGAGCCCTGGGATTCTAAGAGTTTGAAAAACATTACTCAAGTGCTGTTTTGGGCAGCACATATACTAAAATTGGAATGATACAGAGAAGATTAGCATGACTTCTGCACAAGGATGACATACTAATTCGAGAAGCGTTCCCTATTGACAGCGATGTAATGTACAACATAGGAAATACAGACAATAATATTGTGCCCTGGTCAGGTAGCCCAGTTGGTTAGAGCATCATCCGGGATACACCAAGGTTGTGGGTTCCATCGCTGGTCAGGGCACATACAAGAATCAAGCAATGAATGCATAAATAAGTGGAAGGACAAATCAATGTTTCTTTCTCTCATTCTCCCTTCCTCTCTCCCTCTAAAACAGCGGTTCTCAACCCCTTTGGCGGTCGAACAACCCTTTCACAGGGGTCGTCTAAGACCATCCTGCATATCAGATATTTATATGACGATTCATAACAGTAGCAACATTCCAGTTATGAAGTAGCAACAAAAATAATTTTATGGTTGGGTCACAACATGAGGAACTGTATTTAAAGGGCCAGAAGGTTGAGAACCATTGCTCTAAAATCGATAAATTACATTTTTTAAAAATAATATTGTAATAACTATGTATGATGACAGTTGGGTACTGGAAATATCAGGGCAAATACTTTGTAAAGTATATAATTGTCTAACCAGTATGCTGTACACCTAAAACTAATAAAACATAATATTTACTATAAACTGTCATTGAAAAAAATACTTTTTATTGATTTAAGAGAAAGGAAGGGAGAGAGCGCGAGAAACATCAATTTGTTGTTCCAGTTATTTATGCATTCATTGATCGATTCTTGTATGTGCCCTGACCGGGGGCTTGAACCCACAACCTTGGCTTATCCAAACAACACTCTAACAACTGAGCTACCCAGCCAGGGTGAAAAAAAATTTTTTTTTAATCTAAAAAGAAATAAAAACATTACTCAAGACCAGCTTTCCCAGTTCTAGCGCGCTGAGTAGAAGGAGAGCAGAAGATACAGAGAGAAAACATTGTAATTGTAGGAAACCCCCTGAGGTGGGTAGTATCATTGTTTCTACTTTATAGGTCAACTAATCCTAGATAATGACAAGACTAGGATTCCACCCCAAACATGCCTAGACCCCAAACCCATGCTCTTGCCTTTATACCAATGGAGCATTTAAAAATCTGAATCCAACCCACACATATGTATCATAATTTATACAAAAGGTGTAAAGACAACTCAATGGAAAAAGGATAATCTTGCCGAAACCGGTTTGGCTCAGTGGATAGAGCGTCGGCCTGCGGACTGAAAGGTCCCAGGTTCGATTCCGGTCAGGGGCATGTACCTGGGTTACGGGCATATCCCCAGTAGGAGATGTGCAGGAGGCAGCTGATCGATGTTTCTAACTCTCTATCTCTCTCCCTTCCTCTCTGTGAAAAATCAATAAAATATATTAAAAAAAAAAGAAAAGAAAAAGGATAATCTTTTTAACAAATGGTGCTAAAACAATTAGATATTCATATGCAAAAATAATTTTCCTTCCATACTCCATTCTATCTACAAAAATTAACTCAATCATATGCCTAAATGTAACCATTTAGGTCATATAACTAACTATAAAACCAAAGCCTATAAGACTTCTAGGATAAAACATTTGTGTCCTTGGATTAGGCAAAAATATCTTAGATATGACCCCCAAAAATTTTTTTCATAAAAAACTGAATTCATACATTGAACTTCATAAAAAAATGTTTCGTCCTCACCCAAGGGTAAGTTTTTATTACATTTTTATAGAGAGAGGGAGAGACAGAGAAACATCGATGTGAGAGAGAAATATCCATCTGTTGCCAACTAGGGATCGAACTCAAACCCGAACCTGAAACTTGGGTATGTGCCCTGATCGGGAATCCAACCCAAGACCTTTTCGTGTACAGCAGTGGTTCTCAACCTTCCTAATGCCGCGACCCTTTAATACAGTTCCTCATGTTGTGGTGACCCCCAACCATAAAATTATTTTCGTTGCTACTTCATAACTGTAATTTTGCTACTGTTATGAATCGTCATGTAAATATCTGATATGCAGGATTTTCATTGTTACAAATAGAACATAATTAAAGCATAGTGATTAATCACAAAAACAATATGTAATTATATATGTGTTTTCCGATGATCTTAGGTGACCCCTGTGAAAGGGTCGTTCGACCCCCAAAGAGGTTTTGACCCACAGGTTGAGAACCGCTGGTGTAGAGGATGACGCTCCAACCAACCAAGCCACACCAGTCAGGGAAAACGTCATCAAAATTCTAAAAACTTGTTTTCCTCAAAAGATACTGTTAGGGAATAAAACAACACGTCACAGCCTGGGAGAAAATATTTGTAAATCATGTATCTGTTGAAGGACTTGTATCCAAAATCTCAAAACTCAATAACAAGAAAGCAAATACCACACCTCCCCCCCAACAAAGGGCAAAACATTTAAACAGATATTTCAATACAGAGGATATATGGATGGCAAAGAAGCCCATGAAACAATATTTGATATCATTAGTTATCAGATAAATGCAAATGAAAACCACAAGGAGATACCACTACGTACCTATTAGAATGGTTGAAACTGAAATAGACTGACCATACCCAGTTTGGGCAAGACTGTGGAGGAACTGGAACTTTTATACAGCTGGTGGGGATGTAAAATATTACCACCACTTCGGAAAAACAGTTTGGCAGTTTCTTAAAAAGTTAAACATACTCCAATCCTAAGTATTTACCCAAGAAAAAGAAAAGCATATGTCCGTATAGAAAGATGTCTCCACAAATGTTCATTGCAGCTTAATTTGTAATGCCCCAAAACTGGAAACTATCTAAATCTATCAACAGGTGAATGGATAAACAAACTGTAATGTATCCAGATGATGGAAGACTACTACTCCGCAATAAAAGTGAACGCACTGTCAATCACGCTACAAATAAAATTGGATATCAAAATAAGTATACTGAATGAAAAAAGCCAGACACCTCCCCCCCAATAAAAAGAGTACATACTGCCGAAACCGGTTTGGCTCAGTGGATAGAGCGTCGGCTTGCGGACTGAAAGGTCCCAGGTTCGATTCCGGTCAAGGGCATGTACCTGGGTTGCGGGCACATCCCCAGTGGGAGATGTGCAGGAGGCAGCTGGTCAATGTTTCTCTCTCTTCGATGTTTCTGACTCTATCTCTCTCCCTTCCTCTCTGTAAAAAATCAATAAAATATATAAAAAAAAGAGTACATACTGTATGATTTCATTTATATGAAATTCTAAAACATGCAAACTAATCTACAGCGACAGAAAGCAGAACAGATCAGTGGTTGGAAGGGGAGTAAGAGGTGGGAGATAGGAGCGCTAGGAAACTTTTGAGGACGGAAGATATGCTCATACCTTAGTTGTAGTGATGGTTTCATGGGAGAGCATAGGTCAAAACATCAAAATTGTACACTTTAGCCCTAACCGGTTTGGCTCAGTGGGTAGAGCGTCAGCCTGCAGACTGAAGGGTCCTGGGTTTGATTCCAGTCAGGGGCGTGTACCTTGGTTGCGGGCACATCCCCAGTGGGAGGTGTGCAGGAGGCAGCTGATCGATGTTTCTCTCTCATCGATGTTTCTAACTCTCTATCCCTCTCCCTTCCACTCTGTAAAAAATCAATAAACTATTTTTAAAAAATTGTACACTTTAAGTTAAATGTGTGCTGTTAATTACTTGTCGGTTGTATCTCAAAATTGCTGTTTCAAAAAAAAAAAAAAAATCCCAATGCTGTGGAGGGAATGGTGAACTGGAAAATGACCGCTTTCCATCATCATAGTAAAGATGGGTTCAAGCAAGAATCATAAATGGCTGCTCAATAAATCTGAGAGTGGGGGAAGTCTGAGGAGGAAGAATGTATTTGCATTGTCTAAAAGTGTCTCCCTGCATATGACCTTTTAGTTATAGGAAGAAAAATAGTACCTATACAGTGGGAAAGTTCAACAAAACTTTGACTGGGGATCAAAATTATCATTAATCATGGGCAGGCAGACATCTTGCTCCTCCAGGTGGGATGCCTTGTAAAGGACACACCTTCATTTTTCTAGTATTCCGGCCAGGATGCATACCCTGAATCTAACTGGGAAGAAACATCAGACAAACCCAAACATTCGATAACATAACTGGTCTGTACTCTTAAAAATGTCAGTATTGCTCTAGCGGGTTGGCTCAGTGGGATAGAATGTCAGCCTGGGGACCAAAGAGTCCCGGGTTCGATTCTGGTCAGGGGCACATGCCCAGGTTGTGGGCTCGATCCCCATTAGGGGGTGTGTAGGAGGCAGCCAATCAATGATTCTCTCTTATCATTGATGTTTCCATCTCTCTCTCCCTCTCCCTTCCTCTCTGAAATCAATAAAAGTATATATTTTTTAAAAAGTCAGTATCATGAAAGACAAAGAAAGGCTGAGAAACTGAGGAAAGAAAATAAAGAGACATGACAATTAAATGCAGTACGCAATCCTGGACTGTATCTAATAATGGAGGGGAAATACCCAAAAGGACATTATTAGGACAATTGAAAAATAACTGTAATGTGTACTATAGGCTTTATATCAATGTTTCATTTTTAATATTTTATTGATTGATTTGAGAGCCAGAGAGAGAGAGAGAAACTTAGATTTGTCGTTCCACTTATTTATGCACTCATTGCATTCACTGGTTGACCCTTGTATGTGCCCTGACCCGGTATGGAACCCACAACCTTGGCATATTAGGACAATGCTCTAACCAACTGAGTTATTCAGTCAGGACTCAATATTACATTTCTTGACTTTTATAATTGTACTTATTGTGGTTGTATAAATGAACATCTTTGTTCTGAGGAAATATACATGAAAATATTAAATGATATAGACCCTTGGCTTGGTAGCTGAGCTGGTTAGAGCATAGTCCTGATATGCCAAGGTTTCAGGGTCAATCCCAGTCAGGGCACATACAGGGATCAACCAATGAATGCATAAATAAGTGGAAAGACAAATCGATGTTTCTTTCTCTCTCTCTCTCTCTCTCTCTCTCTCTCTCTCTCTCTCTCTCTTCCTCTCTCTCTCTCTCTCTCACCAATAAATAAAACATTTAAAAAAAAAATGTGCCTGTCCAGCTGGCATGGCTTAGTGGTTGAGCATTGAACTATGAACCAAGAGATCACAGTTCGATTCCCAGTCAGGGCACATGCCTGGGTTGTGGGATTGTGAGCTAGATCCCCAAGGTAGGGTGTGCAGGAGGCAGCCGATTAATGATTCTCTCTCATCACTGAAGTTTCTATCTCTCGCTCTCCCTCTCCCTTCCTCTCCAAAATCAATTTTAAAAATGTATTTTTTTAAAAAAAGAAGAAACATGCCCTAGCTGGTCTGGCTCAATAGATAGAGCATGTGCCTGAAGACTGAAGGGTTCCAGGTTCACTTCTGGTCAAGGGCACATGCCCAGATTGCGGGTTCGATCCCCAGAAGGGGGCATGCAGGAGGCAGCCACTCAATGGTTCTCTCTCATCATTGATGTTTCTCTCTCTCCTTCACCCTTCCTCTCTGAAATCAATAAATATATATATATTTTTTATTTATATGCTACTTTTATTTCTGTAAGGATACACTGAAACGTTGGATGATATTAGCTAATGAAAAAATGTAGAAATGAGGCATCGGCTTCTCTAACCATAGCTACAAGAATATTAATATTATTGTCATTACATGTTCATTTTGACATCATCTCATTCTATTTTGTAATATAACAATTAGAATACAGTAAGTAGGTGATCTGGCATATCAGGTAAGCACTATATGGAAATCTGCCTGTGAGGACGGTGACAGTCCTCAGAATCACAAGAAACGTTGGTGAGCCTCTTTAACCGATCAACAAAAGAGCAACAACTACTATGTCACAAGGGATTCAACTTGCCACTGTTTGGAAATGTCACATCCATGTCAATGACAGTGCCGATGCCTCCTCAGCTGCCCCTCTAGAGATTTATGGTTACTTCTATAGGAAGATTTCAAACTGCAGGAACATCCAAGGGGGCTAAAATGTTTCCATGCAAGTCTCCAAACCCTTAATCTATGTTGCTATTAATTTAAACAAAATGTTATTAATTAAAAAACACACCCGACAGCTGGGTTGGTTTTGTTAAGCTTCCAGAAGAGTTCACTGTGATGACGTTCCTCTGAAACAGGCTCGTTCTCTCAGATCTGCCTACACTTTCCACATCACCTGCATGTTCCATGCTTAAAAGTAGGAGCATTCAGAAAACACGACACAGGGGGAACTCAAATGTTAGTACGGGGGGGGAAAGGTCAGTTTAGAAACACAGCTAAGTTCAAATGTTAATTTTCTAGAAATTCGTATTAGACAATCAAAAGCACAAAAGAGTAGAAGGAAGGTTTTGATGAGGAAGTTAAACCATGCATTTCGGTAAATTCTTTTTAAAAAAAGAAGAAACAGCCCTGGCTGGTTTGGCTCAGTGGATAGAGCGTCAGCCTGCGGACTGAAGGGTCCCAGGTTCGATTCCAGCCAAGGGCACATGCCTGGGTTGCGGGCTTTATCCCCAGTGGGGCATGTGCAGGAGGCAGCCAATCGATGATTCTCTCTCATCTGTAATGTTTCTATCTCTCGTTCCCTCTCCCTTCCTCTCTGAAATCAATAAAGATATTTTAAAAAAAGAAAAGAAACATGATGTATGCAATCTACTCTCAAATGTTGAGAAGATAGAAAATAGAATGATACAACATAGTGGCAAAATGTGAAAAGTTGTTGAATCTGTGGGTATATTGGAGTTCTCTGTATTATTTTTGCAACTTTCCTGTAAGTTTTAAATTTTTAAGCTTTTTAGAGAGAAAGAGATCAATTTGTTGTTCCATTTATTTATGCATTCATTGGTTGATTCTTGTATGTGCTTTGACCAGGGATGGGACCCACAATTTTAGCATACCAGGACAAGGCTCTACCCAGCTTTTCCGGGTGGGGCTAAATTATTTCAAAAGGAAAAGTTTTAAAAACCTCCAGGCTAATGACTGGGAATGGCACTGAGGCACTGGGACTTTAACCCTGACCAGTGTGGCGCAGTTGGTTGGAGCAAGGTTTTGGGTTTGATCCGCCATCAGGGAACATATAAGAATCAGCGAATGAATGCATGAGTGGAACAAACAACAAATCGATGTTTCTCTCTCTTTCTCTCTTCCCCTCTCTTTCTAAAATCAATCAATCAATAAACAAAATTTTAAAAAATAAAAAGCTTTCCATGAAGAGTACGAACTGTGGCAGCCAAAGTCACATGTTTAGAAAGTTTCTTCCCCTATTGGAGGAATAATAGTTGAAAGGAGCGCCGCGGAAACTAACCAAAGAGGCATTGTGCTTCCAGAAAAATCTCAAGGAAACGTATTGCAAGCAACAGTGGTAGCTGTTGGATCCAGCTTCAAAGGAAAGGGTGGAGAGATTCAACCAGTTAGCGTGAAAGTTGGAGATAAAGTTCTTCCAGAATATGGAGACGCCAAAGTAGTTCTAGATGACAAGGATTATTTCTTATTTAGAGATGCAGACATTCTTGGAAAGCATGCAGACTGAAATAAATCACTATTGAAATGGCATCACAGGAAGCTGCCCATCCCACTGAAGTTCTGAAATTTTTCATCATGTAAATAATTTCCATGTCTCTTTTTTTAAAATTTATTTTTTAAATAAATATTGTTGAAAGTATCCATGTCTCTTTTATAATAAACTAATTCTATCCAAACCAATGGCATCCAGTGTCTTTTAAATTTTAGTTTCACTGTACTGATATATTTCCAAATAAAAGTATGTAAATGTTCAAAATAAAAAAATAAAAAAATTTCCGTATAGGGTTGCCAGATTTGGCAAATAAGAGTACATGATGTTTTAATTTCGGGTAACAACAATTTTGTTTTTCTTTTCTTTTTTTTCTTCTGTGTCATTCCCACCCCCCCCCCTTCCACCCCCATCGGATAAACAGCAATTTTAAAACTTTTTTTAGTATATCCCATACAATATTTGCTGCCTCACCATCAGTCAGTCTCTCGGAATGCGACATACTGACATCTGTACTCCGCTGGTATTTGTGGAAAACAGAGAAATTTCTGGCGTTATCTGTCCTCAGTATCTAAAATCATCTCCGTTCCCACTCTTGCAGAGAGAAAGACACCAAGATAAATAGATTTTAAGTGGCCGAGGTTATGACGATGAGAAGAAATGTGTAATGAATCTAGCATCTTCTATAATAATGACAACGACGCTCAACACTTTTTAGGGCAGATTGCACAGGGGTGGGCAAAGCAGGTTTACAGCTGTTCCTATGGAAAGAGACATGCAGGTTATGGTAGTCACACCAGCCTTGTGAACTCCGTGTTTCACGTACACCTCCGCTTGCCCACCGCTGCACGTGCGGTAGCCAACCTCTAAGGAGGCTCCCAAGGACCTCCGCCCTCTGTGTGGTCGTGACCAATGACACAGAGCGGAAGTAACAGTACATATGTCACTTCTGGGTTTAGGCTTTAAAAGGCATTGAGGCTTCCGTCTTAGGTGCCTGCCCTTGCTGTGAGAAACCCCATGGTGAGCAGTCACGGGGAGTGAGCTCGGAAGATCTACAGCCCCGGACAAGTCTTCTGAGATTGCAGCTCAGCTGATAGCGGACTGCAACTTCCTGAGAGACCCTGAGCCAGAACCGCCCAGCTAAGCCACTCCCAGATTCCTGAGCCTCAGAAACCGAGATAATAAATGTTCCTTGTTTTTAACATTTGGAGTCATTTGTTACGCAGCAAAAGGTAACTAATGTATCAAGATATAATGTAATACAATGCAAGTTCCCCAGGTCAGTGATTTGAGGCAGGAACCCATTTTACAGAAAGGCAAACTGAAGCACAGAAAGAGTCCTTGCTCTAATCACCCTATTAGCAAGCAGAGGTGGTTCTGAATCCCAAGCCCTTGCTCCTACTATGGCAGGAGCTGGGCTGAGCCGGCCTGGCTTTATTATTCCCTCTTATTTAACCCTCCCCCGAGAGTGAGGCGGAGGAGATCATTCCAGGGAAAACCAACAGCCAACACGTGCAGGATGCCTACAAGTTACCAAGACACTAACGTCGCACTTACCTGTGAGGTAGGCAGGGAAGAGTTCGTTTTCTTATGCCTAAGTTAGAGTTAGGCAAAATAAGGCTCAGAGGGAGTAAGGGCTTTGACCAAAGTTGAACTAACTCAGGAGTGGGGGGAGGGTGGCGTTTAGGCTTGAATCTTCCTCATCTCTTTCCAACCAATCAGGCTACTCCTGAACCTAATTAATGGGGGTGGGGGGTATGTTTTCTGAAGCTGCAGAAGGACCTCCCCACACCCATTCCAGGAGAGAGAGAAAGAGAGAGAGAGAGTGGGAGTGTGTGTGTTTGGCCAGAAAGGGGGTATTCACATTGGGGACCCTGGAAACTGCTCCATCCGTTCCATGCAAGGAAAAGGCAAGGAAAGCCCTCCCTCTCACCACCCTCTCCCTTTCTGTAAGATGCGCTCCCCTCCCCCTCCTCCCTTCCCCCCTCCCCCCAGGACAGAGAGGGCTCAGGAATGCTGCCCGCTCTGGGAGTCCCAGCCCTTTGGTCTTTTATCCTAAATGCATCACCAATTCTTTCCCTCCCAGCAAGTCAAGTAAGAACCTTCTGGCCACCCCTCCCAGTTCTAACTCTTCACTGGGGCTCTTCTCCCATGGATTAAGCTGCAGCTACTAACAGCTGAGCTCTTTTCTTGACAAAAGCAAACAAAATCGCCTTTGAAAACAGCAAGAGGGGTTGGAGTTAGAGCTGAGAGGGGACTTCCAAACGGATCCCTTGTAGCAGATGGTCAAGAGAAGCTGTGGGTGGTCTACTCTTTCTTGACGATCCCGCTGGGAAGTATCTCTACCTGAGCAGCACTGGGGCTGGGGCTGGCAAGAATGTTTGGGACCATGACTGTTTGTGATGCGACCGACCGGGGCGGAAGCTATCGGTCGTCCCTCTGAGAATCAGGTAGACCAGATGACCTGACAAAGTTTGCGAGGGTTCCTATCACCTCTGGTCTCCTCTGAAGGAGAACAACTCTGCCACCTGTTTTAAGGGAGATCAGAGGAGGGTGGCTGCCTTCTGAGTCAGTCACGGAGCCTGAAGACCAACTGGACTTCAAAAGCAGAGTCCACGCAGGAGGCTGTGGCCAGTGTGTGAGTCAGCCCGGCCGGCTGCAGGGGGGGCTGGAATGTCTGCGGTGGTCCGCAGGCCGGGGTGGGGGTTGGGGCAGTGACTCACCACCTGGAGCTGGAAGAGTCAGTAAACCCCCAGGCTCTCCTGCCGTTCCAGTTCTCATTCCTGGGGCTTCAACCAAGAAGCCAGAGGGTATGAGAAGCAGGACCCTGGGTTCTCTTGCAACAGTCCTGCCATCACCCCTTCCTGCACACATTCCTCACTCCGGGAACTCCTTGGGCAGCCCCACCCCCACCCCCAACTCACTCCAACTGTCTGGGCCCTCAGCCTTCCTATCTGGGCGTTGGGCTGGTTGGAGGGGGTCCTCTCTGACCCCTCACATCTTGGAAATAGACTGGGGCTCTGCCACCTCCTGAGCTTCCCCTCCCCACCCCACCCACACTGCACTGAATTCTGCACACCGGGGCCCCAGGGCGCGTCTCTCACTGTGGCATGAATGGACTGGCCAAGTTGCCAGTGGGGTTTATTGAACGAATTTGATCAAGTCCAGAAGGCCCTTTTCATCCCCAGAAACTTGTCAAGGCCGCATTTGCCATTCCCTGGCCTCCCTGGGGGTGGAGGGGAGCTCCCCTGGGAGTTTGGCATTTTCTCTGATCTCCTCCCCAGGTCCTCCCCACATCCCTCTCCCCACAAGGGCCCGGGCCACATTCTCCCTGTCTGTCCACCGAACTGCATGGCATGAGAGCCAGAGATCAAAGGAGAAGGGAGGGGGGCTGCAGAAAGGTCTCCTCCAAGAGCCGGTAGGTGGGACTGAAAGCACACTGGGCCCTGGTCAGTGTGGCTCTGTCAGTTGGAGCGTCATTCCCTGCACCGAAGGGTTGCGGGTTCGATCCCCCAGTTGGGACCCATATGGGAGGCAACCAATCGATGCTTCTCTCTCACACTGATGTTTTTCTCTCTCTCTCCCTTCTCCTTTCCTCTCTCTAAAATCAATAAAAAGCATATCCTTGGGTGAGGATTAAAAAAAAAAAAAAGCACAACTGGCCTGAGCAGCCCACCCCCCAAAAACAAATCCACAGCAAACGAGGCGGGGCTTGCGGCTGCCAGGGCCCATCACAGAACCTTCCTGACTCTGGTTTTGGCATCCAACTAGGAAGCGATGCCCACCCTTCTTGGATATCCTCTGCCTCTGGGGTCTTGACACAAACCCATTCAGTGTGTTGTTCAACAGGAAGCAGGATCACAAGCAGCCCCCACATAACCTCTGGAGGCTGAGTCTGAATGGATGTCTCATCTCTGCCGGTTGGTCGCTGGGAGATGGGGTTGGGAGAGCTTGCCCAGAGCGCAGTTCCTCTCGGTGGTGGGAGATGGGTGGTGGGCGGACAAGGTTTCTAGGAAGCAGAGGTGAGTGGCCCTCCTGGCCCAGTTACCTCTCATCCCACACAAGCACTTAACCTCACACTGAAGCTGCCCCAGGCAGGGGCGTTCACCTGGAAAGAAAGTGGCCTTTACGAGGCCCTGGGGCTACCAGGCAGAAGGGAGGGGGGGGTGCTCAGTGGTGATGGCTCCCAGTACCCATGGCAAGTGGAGAAGGGAGAGCCAGGAAAGAAGGCTTTGGGGACCTACCCAAAATGCAGTCTGAGTTCTGGGCTTGCTAGGCTGAGCCCCTGTGGACAGAGCCATGCGCCAAGGACTTGGAAAGAGGCAGAGGGAGCACCCCAGTGAGTCTTCGGTCTGAGGGGCAGACCCAGCCTCAGCCTCAGGATGCCTCTGGAAGACGAGCAGGTACAGCCCCTGCCCACACACCTGGTTCACACCCCTGCGCTCAGAGAGCCCCCTGTCTGTCAGGGAGACCAGCCCCAGGCCTGGAGAGCCCTCCCGTCTGAAGGATCTGCTCAGCATGGCCTCAGGGTCCCCAGTCTGACGGCAGAGACAGGACCACAGACTTCTCTTGGGTAGGAGAGTAGGGCATTTGAAGAGACAGGATTAGATCTCAAAAACCTTTATAGATAATAGAGTTGTAGCTGCTCCATCTCCCTGTAAGTTCCCACGGGGTAAGTGGGCCTCCTTTGCTGCTCTCCCCTGCCCCCAAGAAGAAAGCCAGCTTGAGTGTAAGTGCTCAGCTCCCCCACCTCCACCAGGGAACCTCCATCCTTCCCATTCCCTCCGTCCACCGCCCTGATGTCCCAGTCTCCCCCCAGCCAGCTGGGACACCCTCCTATGTATTATATCGCAACGGGGACACTGCCACATGGCCAACGCTGTAGGCCACTAGCCAGAGCTGGGGTTCAAATGGCTGCACCCCACCCTCTCCCACCCAATAGTAGCCTATTGCCTTTGAGAGTGTCTTCCTTCCCCAGCTAGTGCCACCCTCCCCAAGTCTGCCCTCCCTGAGGGCTCCCTTTCTAACTGAGGACATCAGCAAAAGAAATGGGGGGGCAGGGGGGTAGAAGAATGCTGGGCCCTGGGCCCAAAAGGGGGGAGGGGGAAGTACAAAGGGGGCACTATGGCACCTACCCATGGGCAGGCTCCAGACAGCGCTGGATAGACCCAAATGTTAATCACCAATTAGCACAGTTCGGGTGGAAAGGGAAACTTTATTGCGTGTAAAATGGACTTAATGTGGCAGGAGCCGTGGGCTTAATTTCTTGAGATAAGATGCTTTTAGGCTAATCAGAGGGTCTGCGGGGCCTGGATATAAAGGAGGCAGGGCGGGCAGAAGTCACTGAGGCAGGCTCCGCAGCGCCAGAAGCAAGAGGAGGAGACCCGCTGCCCTTCTGGGAGCCGGAAAGGACAACTGGTAAGAGAGCAGCTGGGACCGGGGACCCCGAGGGGCTCAGCACCCTGGCACCCCGATGCTTTTCCTCTCCATAGGAAATAAGTCGGGGGTGCTGATGGCCCTTTAAGCCCCAGGTGACGAAGGCAGGGAGGTGAGGTCTTGCAGCCGCACACGCACATGTCTAGCCTCGCTTTGGTTTTTAGGGCCTGGGAGGAAGGTGACTTACGTTCTTCCTGTACTGATGGACCCCCCTCCCCCGGACGAAGCGGGGGGCCAGGCCTGGGTAGAGTGGTCAGACCTCAGAAAGAACTTCCCTGGGCGGAGAGTGAAGTCGGAGAAGGCAGAAGGGGATGGCTCCTCGTGTGGTTTTCACTTCGGGCGAGAGGGCTGTGATGATTTAGGTGACAAGCCAGTTTGAGAGCCAGGAGGCTGGCTGGTATGAACTCTGGAGGGCTCCGAGGGGAGAATCCTGCCAAACCACATGCCTATGATGTCTAGCCACTGAGCCGGGAAGGGGGGCTGTCCAGGCACACAGGTCCCGCTGCTTTCTCCTGCCTGGAGCACCCCCACCCCCCGCCCCTCAGACTCCACTTAAACACAAAACAAAAAGAAGGCTCACCTCTCGGTCAGACTCCTTGTTCCTTCTAGTTACTACGTGTACTGCCCATGCCCTCCCCACCCTCCCTAAGATCCTGCTCCGGCCTCTTAGAAAAACTCCAAACCACAGGACGCAGTGCCCCCCAGCTTTCAGCACCCCCACGGCTGAGGCATGCCGACTGCTCCCTCGCACCACGCTTCCCCCTCATCCTGCTCCTGCTCTCTCTTAGCTCAGGAACAACCCTTGGAAGACGGTGGCCATGAAGATCTCTCTGCTGCTCGTGTCCCTGCTCCTGGCAGTGGTGCTAGGAGACAAGGAAGAGAGTCATCCCAGGTGGGGAGAGGAGGGAGGGGCCGCTGCTGAGGAGCGGGCTGGGGGAGCACAGGGCTCTGGTCTGGGCGGCGAGAGAAAGGAAGGAATCCTGGGCCAAGAGGAAAGAAGCTCCAGGGGAAAACCTGCCACCAGCCGTCTGAGTGCAGGGCGAGGGCAGAGCAGAGAGTATTTCTCAGGAGCTACTGGTTAGGCCTCTCGCAGGCCTTCTCAGTGGCTGAGCATCTGACGCAGACGACAGCTCCCTTAACCATTCATTCAGGTGTGCCTTGGCTCACTAACTTGATAAAGGACCTACCCCCCCCACCCCCCCACCCACACCCCGTGTACAGGTGCAGAAGATATACGTGCAGAGTGGTCCGCAAAGCCCTCCTGCCCTCATGGCGCGCACAGGGCCAAAGGGAAAACAGACAAAGAACCACCGAGGCGAGCTGCAAACTGTCATCAGTTCTGTGAGGAAAAGCAGAGAGTCGGAGGAATGAGCACAGCGGGGGGCTCTGTGTTTTGGGGACCAAGAGAGACCTACCTCAGGAAAGAGTGGGGCGTTCTTGGGTGCAAGGACAGCTCCATGCTCACGTAAATCCAGTGATGTAAATCTGAGGCACGGCTGTCAGAGACATGTACAAGGAGAGACGTCACGCAGAAGCTAAGAACGCAGACCTGGGCCCAGTCCGCCTGGGGTGGACCCTGGATCTGCCGCCTATGCTCTCTGCTCCCTGGGGTCCTCATTCACAAAAAGGGGGTATGGCTAGCGTCTGCCTGCTGGGGGTGTTGTGAGGACTGAATGAGTGTATGTATTAAATAAAGGGCTATTCGAGGCCCGGCCTCATGCATAAGAGCTCACTACTATCAGCAGTGACCTAAACCAGGTGTGGCCAGGGCAAGAGGAGTCAAGGGAGGCACTGGGAGCCAGTCCTTGGGGATCAGGGGCCCTCTGATCCCTCTTCGCCCAGAAGCCAGAGCCACACACACTAACGATGCAGGAAGCGGGCCTTTCAGCTGGAAATAAAGTCCAAGGGGCTCAACGCAGAGCCAAGAGGGTGTCTCCACAGAAACGGACTCCCCGGAAATGGGCTGGTTCATTTTTACATGTTGGCCTCCTGTCAGTGACAGTCATGTATGCCGGGATGGTGAACCCCCTCAACCCTGCCCCTTCACGGCACCCTGGTTTCTCTCCCCTCCCTGCCCCGCAGAGTCCACGCGAAGGTCAGAGGCTCTACACCTCGAGGCCGCAGGTATGCCGAGGGGACTTTCATCAGTGACTACAGTATCGCCATGGACAAGATCCGCCAACAAGACTTTGTGGACTGGCTGCTGGCACAGAAGGGGAAGAAGAATGAGTGAGTCATCCGGCAAGCCCCTCCCGTCCCCGGCCTCCGGCTCCCTTCCTGCATTCAGACCAGGCGCCATCGTGGCCCCACAGGGCCCTGCGATGCACAACTCCAGGTGGCGCCTCTCACCGAGGCGACGATAGGGAGCTGGACCGCGTGGCGGCCCTGCTTTGGGCAGCGGTCCAGTGTGGGGGCAGGACCAGGGCAACTTCGCAATCCTTTTCTCCTGAGGGGAAGGGTCGGCGAAGACCTGTGGGGCTCACCGAGGATTCCCAGGAGGCCGGGGATGAAGGCAGGGGAAGCTGAGCCGCTGCCAATGACTTTTTGGGGGTGGCCTCTTCAGACTTTGGAAATAGAATAAACTGTCCTCGTCCTACTTCCTTCTCTTTGCCAAATCTCTCCCTGCCCTTGCTGTTTGGTCAGCCTGGTAGGTTCTGGAAAGCTGTTCACCAGCAGCTGAAGACAAGCGGTCAGGAGGTTGAGGGAAGAAAGAGGTACCCTCTGTTCTGCCACCCACTCCCTAATCCTTATCTTACCAGCTGGAAACACAACATCACTCAGAGGGAGGCCCAGGCCCTAGAGCTGGCCCATCAATCTAGCAGGAAGAAGGCGGCCAGGGAGCAGCAGGGGTGAGTCAGCCCACAGGGGAAGGAGGGCGTGGGGCCTCCTGACCCACCCCCACCTCACTGTTCCCTCTCCCAGGCTCCAGAGCAGGGCCAGGCCCCAGATAAGCAGCCCCTTCCACTCGGAGTTCAAAGAGGGGTCTTCGCTGAACTCTCGGAGGTCAGCCTGAGCTTAAGGGAGGAGCCTGGGTGGAATGGGGGCGGGGTGCCTGGGAGGGGTGTGGGGGCCGGGGTTTCTAAGATTGATGACTTAGTGTGCAGGAGAGGGGCATCGAAAGAGACCTCAGGAACCGGCTTCCCCACTTCTCCCTGCCACACACCAGAAGGACGCTTGTAGAACTGGGACCATCCTGTCCCACGGCCAGTCCCCTAAAGTCAGTTACCCCCCGCTGAGGAAGCTGTGGCACAGATCGTTATGAAGAGCCAATGTGCCCCAAATAATCTCTTGGGGGTTCGGACTGCATTCTGGGATACCTGTAGAGGTGGAGGGTGGGATGGCTCCCACCAGAATTCCGTTGGGCTTTGCCTGTATTGGAGATTGGCAGGCAGACTGGGTTGGAGTTTTAAAAGCTGAGGTAACCCAGAGGCAGCTGTGTTGACTCCCTCCCCCACCCCCTCCCTTGGAGTCCCCCCTGTCCCGTGTTTACTCTCTCTGGGTGGGGCCAGGCTAAGGCAGCCTGCCTGAGGCTGTCTCCTTTGCAGCTCCCTACCCATGAAGCCCAGTGATGAAGATCTGCTGAAGGACTTACTGATTCAAGAGCTGCTGGCCTGGATGGTGGATCACACGGAGCTCTGCAGGCTCAGGTGGCAGAGATGGGAGGCTTTGGGAGTCCTGCGTACTGGTTGTAAGCTTGAGTGTTGGGGTCCGACACAGGTTCAAATCTTCATCCCAACGTATGCTGGCCAATTCTCAGACTCTCTGAACTTCGTTGTTATCATGAAAATCGGGACTATTTAAACCACTTCATGGGGCTGCTGAACGTAAGGGAAAAGTTGAGAGCAACCTCTGCAGGTAGTAAGAGTTCAGTGATGGTGGCGGCTATTGTTACTGCTTGCCCTCCTCTCTCAACCTCCTCTGAGTGAGATGCTGCTCTCCCCTCCCCTGCCCACCCCAGCTGACCTGCCCATCCTACCCTCCGCTCTCCCTCTGTACCCTGGCGCCGTGGCACCTTCCCAGTGATGGAGCCCCTATATGGGAGGCATGGTGCCCTTCTCCGTAGCTGCTGCTGGTCTCAGTGGTCCTTGCATCCATATCACTATTAGGAAGTCCCCTCAACCTATTATGTCCTAGAAGAAAGGGACAGCTGAACACCATGGAGAGACCCATCCACCTAAAGCAGTGATGGCGAACCTTTTGAGCTCGGCGTGCCAGCATTTTGAAAAACCCTAACTTAACTCTGGTGCCGTGTCACATATAGAAATTTTTTGATCTTTGCAACCATAGTAAAACAAAGACTTATATTTTTTATATGTATTTTATATATTTAAATGCCATTTAACAAAGAAAAATCAACCAAAAAAATGAGTTCTCGTGTCACCTCTGACACGCGTGTCATAGGTTCGCCATCGCTGACCTAAAGGGTGAGACAGGACCCTCATTCCAAGTGCAGACACGCAGGCACAGAAACCAAAGGACATTTAGACCCGCGGTCGCCAACCTTTCGGACCTCGTGGACCACTGTCCACCGGCTGGTGACCGCTGGTTCGGACTTCCATGCTGGGGGGGAGGGGAGGACTGAGGGGACAAATGCGGGAGGACTCCCTCAGGAGGATAAGGGGGGAGGAATGTGACCGCAGCGATAGAGAAGAGGGGGTGAGAACATGTCCGGGGGGCGGTGGGCAACTGGCTCCGTGCTTTCTGAACCATTTTGATTATTTATAATCAAAAAGGTACTCGGGAGGGGGCAGCAGTTGAACTATGGCTGGGTGCCAGGATAGATGTACTCTGCTGACTCCAAGCTGATAACCACCCTCCCCCCCACCCTCTCTACTCTCCACAGGTTTCAGTGACTCTGACTAAACCCAGCTCAGGACTGGACTCTGCCCCTCCCTGACTCGGCTCCTGGGTACCCGAGATGAGCCAAACCAATAACGTTTAAGCTGAAATAAACCTCTGTGCCCATTGTCAAAATACATTCAAATGCCCACTGAGCGCTGACAGTGTGTGCTTGTCTGTGTGCCGCGCACCGCCCAAGAAAAAGAAGCTATGGCTCTGACCCACCTGTGAATTCATCTATTTATTCTACAAACACTTACGGGAAACTTAACATTAGCAGGGTTGTGCTCAACAAGGGTCTACAGCAGGGGCCCTCAAACTACGGCCCGCGGGCCACATGCAAATACAAATATCGTATTTGTTCCCGTTTTGGTTTTTTACTTCAAAATAAGATATGTGCAGTGTGCATAGGAATTTGTTCATAGTTTTTTTCAAACTATAGTCCGGCCCTCCAACGGTCTGAGGGACAGTGAACTGGCCCCCTGTTTAAAAAGTTTGAGGACCCCTGGTCTACAGCAATGAGGGAAACAGATACAGTCCTTGTCCCCGTGAGGGGTTTACATACAGTCTAGTGAGGAAGACAGACCTTAATCTTTAAACACACAAACACAACAATCACGTAGCATGCTGTTCTGTGAGGTGAGGTTGCTAGGAGAGGACAGAGGAACCTTATCTAGGTGGAGTCAGGAGGGCCTCTTGGAGAAAATGACATTTAAGCTGAATAAGACCAAGGATGGGTGGGGCCTTCATATTAGCCAATTAGTGCAGCAACGTGGGCAATGGGAGGGAGAGGACAAGCAGGTCTCGGCAGGTGGGCGGAGGCAGGGCCTGAAGGACCACGTTAAAGCCTTTGGATTTCATCCTCAGTGCAGGGATAGGTCCGAGAAGCATTGTAAACAGGGTCAGGTCACAGAGGATCTATTTGCATCCCCAAAACGATCACACTGATGAAAGTAAGAGTTATATTGAGATGAACAGGAGTGAAAGGGGAAGAGGAAGACCAGTAAAGAGGCTCTTGCAGGATCCCAGGTTTATACTAGGGTGGTGGTCGTGGGGGGCCGAGGGGAGTGGGGGAATGGGGATGGCAAAAGGGGCAAACTTAATTTACCCAAAGGTCAGTACCTTTACCTCCCGTGTTCAGAGCCTTCCCCACCTCAGCCTGCCGCCGCCTCCAATGCCCTCCATCCACAGATATGATATACCTTCTCTTCCTCGCTTGGGTCACCTTTTCCTGGAATGTCCTCCTCGATCTAGTCATAGTTCAGTAGACCAGAGGCAAACACACCGAGATTCAAAGCACTTACCAGCTCTGTGAGTTAGCAAGTTAGTTTCTCGCTCTGAAACTCAGTTTCCTGTCTATAAAAAAGATGAAAAAGTATCCACCCAAATAGGGTTAAAGTAAGTGTTAAGATCATGCCTGGCACAAAGTAAGTGGTCCGTAAAAGTTAACTTTTGTTATCGTTACGCACACACCTAAGCCTTCGTTTAAAGGGTATTAATTTAAATCAGGGAGTGGCGAGCTGGATGGCTAAAGGTCTGGGCCAGTAACATAAATGAGCAAAGAGAGGAGGGTGTAAGACAGTGATGGCGAACCTGTGACACGCGTGTCAGAGGTGACACGCGAACTCATTTTTTTGGTTGATTTTTCTTTGTTAAATGGCATTTAAATATATAAAATACATATAAAAAATATAAGTCTTTGTTTTACTATGGTTGCAAAGATCAAAAAATTTCTATATGTGACACGGCACCAGAGTTAAGTTAGCGTTTTTCAAAATGCTGACACGCCGAGCTCAAAAGGTTCGCCATCACTGGTTAAGACAACAGCGAGGATGGGGGACTGTGAAAATGGAAGAGACACGTTCGCCTAAAATCTTTCTGGTGCCAAATAAAACTCTTTTGAGAGCTGAATTTGCCTGAGCACTGCTAGTTTAGTTTGCTATCTCACCCATATTTGGTTTCCGCTCCTCTATAAACTCCTGAGGTCCCAAGAATGTGTACCACCCAATTTAGAGCATGCCTTTGTTCAGAGGATGTATTTTAGTGGTTCTCCATGATAGTATTGATTGTCTTGGGGAGAAGTCTGGATCTATATTTCTGAATTCTTGGGTGTCTCTTGGAATCAGTACATCAGAAAGGGTTATTTTAAAATATTTTATGCAATGTTCTTGCTATGGGGCAGGCATTGTACGCAGTCTCCTATAAACATTTTTTCAACTTTTTAAAGTTTTTTATTCTTTTTAAAAAATTATTTATTTACCTATTTTAGAGAGAGAGAAAAAGAGGGAGGGAGAGAGAGAAAAATCATTTTGTTGCTCTGCGTATTTATGCATTCATTGGTTGAGTCTTGTAAATACCCTGACCGGGGATCGAACTCACAACCTAGGCTGACACTCTAACCAACTGAGCTACTCAGTCAGGGCTGTAGTGTTTTTTTTTTTTTTTTATTATTTTGTTGTTGTTCAAATTTATAAACATCATTTTAAAAAGTCATGATGATCTCATTTAAAGCCTCATCACAACCCTTGAATACCATAATAGCTGCTAACCATGCACTACACTGCCTCCATGAGGCCGGGAGTTAAAAGCCTAAGCTACTAGCCACCTTGCCACCAGGCCAGGGAGTCACTTAAAGCAGGTGAGGGCGTCTGTCAAAATCAGTATTCACGGTGTACTGTAGCCGAGTGCTTCTGAAAGCCACTGTTAAATTGTCAGGAATTTTGAGAGCAGGCTGTCAAACTACTGACAGCTTGAAATTGGCCCTGGTTAGAGGATTTGTACCATGGCAATCGGCAAATACTATATACATCAGAGCCTCCCTTCCCACTTGGAGAGGCTGTTAAACACCAGCATATTACTGGTCAGCATCCCTTCTCTAGAAGTATAAAGGAGAACACATGTGTACGAATAAGGGAATAAGCATATCTGCTTGAGGATGGCAATGAGGTTTGTCAAGGGTCCATGTGCGTATCTAAAGGAATGAATATGAATATGTGCATTTGAGGATATGAATAGTTAAACCTAAGGTCAAGGGTGTGAGTGAGGGGTGGGTGTGTGCACCTTCAGGGGTCATACAGTGTGAGTCAAAAAGTGATAAATGAGTCTGGCCGAATTTTCTCAATGGTTAGGGTCCTGGTTGCAGGCTCCATCCCCGGCACATGCGGGAGGCAACCCATAGATGGTTTTCTCCCACATCCCCACATCCTTGTTTTCTCTCTCTCTCCTCTCTCTCTCTCTCTCTCTCTCTCTCTCTCTCTCTCTCTCTCTCTCTCTCCCTCTCCTTCCTCCCCTCCCCTCTCTTTAAAAAAAAAAAAAAATCAATGGAAAAAATATCCTCGGGTGAGGATTAAAAAAAAAAAAGTGATAAATGAAGCAGGTGTGTCTAGCTGGTGGCAATGGGTACCTAAAGGACCAAGTTTTTGTGTTAGGGAAATGAGTAGGAAAGTGAGGATATGAGGTCAGTGTATCAGTTTGGGACTAGTGTGTTTTTCACAGAAAAGGGTGGGTAGGTATATTGGAGGTCAGTGTGTTTGTGTGGTGGTGGTGGGGGGTGGGACTGAAAAAGCTAGTATCTGTTGAAGGGGACCAATATGTGTCTGAGAAAGGCTGTGCCTAAAGGGGCTTATGCTATCTAAGCTTCGAGTCTGAGGATGTGTATGAGAATGAATCTGAAAGATAATTATGAAAGGCTGATGATTGTTTTAGCCCTGGTCCGTGCATCCGTTAAGACTGTATTCTGCTTCAAATAACAGAAAAACACAAAATAACTGTGGCTTTAGCAAGATAGAAAAAATTATCTCTTTCTTGTAAACAGCTCAAGGCAGGCAGTCCGGGGCTGGTGTAACAACTCTGCCCCATGAACCCCGCAGGGACCCAGGCTCACAGGACCCACGGCTCCATCATCTCTTAAGGCTGCCAACGGCAACTAAACACCTTGCTGCCCATCTCTGCGCCATCCTCTTCTCCCTTTACTAGAAACCCCTCTAACGACATCATTCACTTTGGTTTCACCGGGATCTGATTCCCAGCCCAACTTATTTCTGCAGAGCTTCATACAGAAATAACAATTGGCCACCTCTCCTGTGATGGCCCGACGACCTCAACTTCTACATGTTCAAATCTACTCTTAATTATTGCCCCAACTTCATGCTGGGGGCCCCCCTCTCCCCCTGTGGCACCACCCCTGGTGCTCAGGCCAGAGAACTGAGCATCCTGCTGACTTCCCCCACCTACTCTGGCCCCATCTTGTCAGTCTTACCATTTCACCTTCTTCCCATCTCCTGAATGTGTCCCATTCTCTCTACCTTTACTGCCACCATCTTAGTTCTGGGCCCCATCATTTCTGGTTTATTTGGCAGAAACAGACTTAAGTCTAGGTCGCCACTACTTTTCCTAAGACCAAAATTTGATCTTCTTAACTCACTGACGTAAGAATCCTCCATATTAACTCCTTTGTTAGACTCAGTAATCCCTATGGGGGTGGGGGATCACCTAGGGAGTTCCCTAAACACACCGGTGACGGACGCCTCTTTTACTAACTTTGCTGACTAACCATCACAGCGGATACTTAACTGATGCGCCGGGCATGGCACTAAATGCTTTGCTAACACACTTTCTGAATTAATCTTCACAACAACTTCACGAGTGGGTGTCATTTACACAACCGTGGAAACGGCAACACGAGAGAGAGAATTCGCTTGGAGGACCTGGACCACATGCAATGGAAGTTAGCTACGGAGCCAGCAATCCGATTCCAGAGTCCAACTTCCTGACCGCCAGGCCTGCGCCGGCCAGAACGCGTGTGCCTCCCACGGGCAAGCCCCGCTCGCCTAGAAAGGACTCCGCTTTGTGCTCTGTCTGGAACCCGCGTCGCCCAAGAACCAAGGGGGCGGCCGGGGACGTGGTGCCGGGGGTGGGCGTGGAGGGGCGGTCACGGGAAGAGGAGAGTCCGAGACGGCCCCGTGGGTGGGGAGCGCACCCGGAGCCCGTGCCTTCCCCGCCGCCGCCAGCCTCGCGGACCGCGGCCGCCCGGGAAGAGCAGCGCCGGGTCCCGGGCGCTGGGAAGTCTGCGCCCCGCGGAAGGAAGTCGGCGCGCAGCTTCCGGCGCGCGGAGATGACGTAGGGACCGCGCTTCCGCGTCGGGGAGCGGGCGGCGGATCCCGGGAAGTGCACACCCGGGGTCCCGGCAGCGGGGTGGCCCGCGGGCCCACGGCGGGATGCACCGCCGCGGGGTGGGAGCCGGCGCCATCGCCAAGAAGAAGCTCGCCGAGGTGAGGGGGGCGAAGGCGGGCCCGCAGCCATGTCCGGTCCGCGGGGAGCTGGCGTCTCTGGAGCGCGGAGCTCTGTCCCCCACAACGGCCTCCCTGCCGTCTGGCGCGGGCTTCCCGGGCACCCGGGCGCGGAGTGTCTCCGGCTTCCGGTAGATTGGAATGTCAGCATCCCCAAATCCACCGGCCCTTTCCCCCGCCTCCCCAGTGTTCCTGCAGGCGTCCGTCCATTCTACCTCCGCATCCCTCTCCCTAAGCAAAGCCGGTGAAGAGAGACCGTCTTTTCAGCGGAGGCAGCACGAGCGGGGGCCCCCCGCGCCCACTCGCTCGGCTCACGCTGGTCTCTTTGTCTGACAGGCCAAGTACAAGGAGCGAGGGACTGTCCTGGCTGAGGACCAGCTGGCCCAGGTGAGTCGCTGGAAGGCTCCAGGCAGGAAGGGAGACCCCACAAGGCTGGGCAGGACACGTTGGGTACAAACTGGATTGTTTGGGTTGAGTTAAAAAGAGGATATTTGGCAGATCCTGATTGCTGAGCTCCTCGGAGCTTTTCGCTGGCTTGCTGATGATCACAATAGTTAACATCGTTGAGTGACTACATGCTCCCAGCCCGCCAGGCCTGTGTCCATTTTCTTTACGTAGACTGTCTTGTTCATTCCTCCTGAAAAGCCTGCCAGGAAGGAACACTGTTCTTTTTAGTTTAAAATTGAGGGCCCTGTGGTATTAAGTAATTTGTCTAAGGTTACGTGGGTAGTAAGTACTAGTGCTGTTGGACTTAGGTCTTTTTTGGAGTTTTTACTTTAAATTCCTAAGAATAAGACCAGCTGCGGGGGATCGGGATTGAGCTTCAACGTATGAACCAGGAGGTCACAGTTTGATGCCCGGCCCAGGCATATGCCCAGGTTTTGGGCTCCATCCCCAGGCGTTCAGGAGGCAGCCGACCAATGATTCTCTCTCATCATTGGCGTTTCTGTTTCTCTTTCCCTCTCCCTTCCTCTCTGAAATCAATAAAGATATATTAACAAGTTTAAATAAATTCCTAAGAATAACATGAAAATATTGCCTACCCTATGGCACCCATCACCACGAGCATCACGTCATGTACCAGAAGTGTGTATGGGTGACGGGTGCACATTTCCTTTTTTTTTTTTTTTAAATATATTTTATTGATTTTTTACAGAGAGGAAGGGAGAGAGATAGAGAGTTAGAAACATCGATGAGAGAGAAACATCGATCAGCTGCCTCCTGCACATCTCCCACTGGGGATGTGCCCGCAACTCAGGTACATGCCCTTGACCGGAATCGAACCTGGGACCTTTCAGTCCGCAGGCCGACGCTCTATCCACTGAGCCAAACCGGTTTTGGCAACATTTCCTTTTCTAACCATTTCCCATTCCCTTTTCTGTGCTGGCCCTGCGTTTACTCGGTTATTGTAACTGGTGAAGAGAAGGCAGTTAAGGAGGGAAACCGGCCCTTGAACTGAGAAAAGAGAGTAGGCACGGGTTGTGCTTTTCAAAAGCCCTCACTCCTGGGGAGGTGGCATGCAGGAAACAGCTGGAAATGATGACTAAACTGTCTGTGTCTCATGCGCAGCAAGTGAAGAGAGAGTGGGCCAGACGTTACTCTTGGTGGGGTAGAAGACAGGCTTTGTGAGAAGGAGTTAATACAAACAGGACGTCAGAAAATCCCCAAAATACTTGTGTTTAACTTTGGAATGTAATCTGGAAGACCCACAGCCCTCAGTCAGGGATTCTTTATCTGGAATTGATCCCCAAGGAGGTCCATGACTCAGATCAGACAACCACTGCAACACCTAACTCATGCCAGGCTTCCTTGTTCCCCTAGCCAGCCTTTCAGTGGCGGAAGCCTTCCCATTGCATGCATGCTGCAGTCCCTCATTTTGAAGACAAAATGACTCACTAGATTCATCTTCAACTTAATAACAGTTTTCCTGGGGAAAAGAAGTACCACATTAGATGTGCACATTGTTAGATGCATCTTGACTTTAGAACAGGAAAAAAAAAGTGTATTTTCGAAATAAGGAGACATGACCGCATCTCATTTCTGCTGACAACAGACCTGTGAAGGAGAGGCAGGGATCAAAAGAAAGGAAACAGCCAAAACCGGTTTGGCTCAGTGGATAGAGCGTCGGCCTGCGGACTGAAAGGTCCCAGGTTCGATTCCGGTCAAGGGCATGTACCTGGGTTGCGGGCACATCCCCAGTAGGGGGTGTGCAGGAGGCAGCTGATCGATGTTTTTCTCTCATCGATGTTTCTAACTCTCTATTGCTCTCCCTTCCTCTCTGTAAAAAATCAATAAAATATATTTAAAAAACAAACAAACAAAATGATCTAATGTGAAAAGAAAGGGAACAGAAAACAGTGTAATGGCAGATCTGAGGATGAGGACATACCTTCCTTCAGCCTTTGCACTGCCACTGGGCCGGGACCTACGTTTGACATCTGATTCTCCCCTAGCGGGGCTAATCCTACCCTCCCCCTTGTCCATCTTACAGATGTCGAAGCAATTGGACATGTTCAAGACCAACCTGGAGGAATTTGCCAGCAAACACAAGCAAGAAATCCGAAAGAATCCTGAGTTTCGGGTTCAGTTCCAGGATATGTGTGCCACCATTGGGGTGGACCCTCTGGCCTGTAAGGAGTGGTCTGTAGGAATCTGTGTGCTCCCAGGATTCCCAAGGGACAGAAGCTACCTAGTTATCACTGCTGGTACAGGGCATCTTCTAGAAAGGACTGCAGGGAGATAAAGTGTTGTCTTTACAGAGTGCCCAGCAGGACAATTGAGTGCCCAGTTCGATGGGGAAGATGGAGAGGCTGGAATGCAGGTTGAGGAGCCAGTGTTCTTCTCTTGAATGACCTACCGTGGAATTTTTTATGGCCATTTTTTCCCCTTTATTAAAAAATATTTAGTTTTAATGAAAATAATGTGTGATCATGCTATCGGCAAAGGAGAAAGTAGAAGTCTTCTCAGTCCTATAATTTCAGAGATAAAGTACTGGTAAGGTATATCTTTCGAGACACCTTCATATTATCAATTTCTTTCACATATATGGATTAATGCTATAAGTACAACGCTGTAACCTGCATTTTTCACTCAAAATACTGCCTTCAATAGATTTTTGAATGCTAGGTCTGTGTATTGCCCTTAGCCTTGTCGACCATATGTCCCGTTATGTTTCACTGTATACTTTGGGAAAGGAAAACTCATTTTTATAGTATCCTGAGTCAGAATCAGCAGCCAATTAGAAATGCCTTTTAGATGGCCTACCCTTTACAACTGTCTGAGCCTGTTTCAAGAGTCAGATTGTGTTGAAGATACTAAGTAATATTGGAGCAGAAGGACTTAAGGCTAGGCAGGGAAGACTCCCATAGGGTAGCTTTAAAAGAAAAGATGTAACTAATGAATACCTGGCTTTTGTTTTTCTTTCAGCTGGGAAAGGATTTTGGTCCGAGATGCTAGGTGTGGGAGACTTCTATTATGAACTGGGCGTCCAGATTATTGAAGTGTGCCTGGCCCTGAAGCACCGGAATGGAGGTGAGGGTGGTTAGGTTCTGTGGAGTGGGCTTTGGATTTCTCTGAGAGAGAATAAACCTTGAAAAATAGCCTTTCCCACCCTGCCATCTGCAGGCCAATAAGGTCTTGAGAAGCATCTTAGCTGCTTCATGCCCTTGAATCGGTGGTAGGTCTCTCTGGCCAGGGTAAATGGAATTACCTGGATGATTGTCTCTATTCTTCAGAGATCTTTGGCTAGGAAGGTCTAGCCCCTATTCATCGCAGAAAATAGAAAGGAGGTAGGAAATAGGGTGTGCAAATGCCAACTAAGTGTCTGTGCTCTCTGAAATGCGACCTTAGCCCTGGCCTGCGTGGCTCAGTTGGCTGAGCCTCAGTCCATGCACAAAGAGGTCACTGGTTCGATTCCCGGTCAGGGCACATGCCCTGGTTGCAGGCTCTATCTCCAGTAGGGGGTGTCCAGGAGGCACCTGATTGATATTTCTCTTTCTCCCTCTCCCTTCCTAAAAAAAAACCAAGTCAATAAAAACATGTTTAAAAAGAAAACAAAATGTGACCTTAAATATGGTCATCCAGTAGTGTCTTCTTAATACGCACAGTAAATGGTCTGTGTTGAAGTTAAAGAGAAAACCTAAAAAACCGGTTATAAATCATTGGTTATAAGAAGACAATATTGATGTGAAGATGCATTTATAGTTTTTCAGAGATGCTGCTGCCTTTGTTTTATTAGCCATAAAGGTAACCCTTCCTCTGCTTTCTGTCTCCCCTCTCCAATAGGTCTAATAACTCTGGAGGAACTACATCAACAGGTGTTAAAAGGAAGAGGCAAATTCGCTCAGGATGTCAGCCAGTAGGTCTTAACTTCCAGCCTCTTGGAGTATAGAAAGGTCTTTAAAAAGCAGATGGATATCTTTTCTCCTTACTGTTCTATGTCTAGGATAGTTTAGGGATCATTTTATTCCTCATTATGATCAGAAAACTCAAAATACAGAGAGATATAAAAAACACAAAAACCACTTATTTCTCAACTGATAGAACTGTTAAACATTTGGATATATTTTCTTCTAAGTTTTTTCCTCATGCATACATATGTATATTTTTAAACATTCTTGGGTCTTTGTATACTCTTGAGATTGAGATCAGGTAGAGTGGCAGGGGCCCAGAGAGGCTTGGGAAGGGGATTGGGTTAGAACAGTGGTCGGCAAACTCCTTAGTCAACAGAGCCAAATATCAACAGTACGACGATTGAAATTTCTTTTGAGAGCCAAATTTTTTAAACTTAAACTATATAGGTAGGTACATTGTTAACTTAATTAGGGAACTCCTAAGGCTTAGGAAGAGCCACACTCAAGGGGCCAAAGAGCCGCATGTGGCTCGCGAGCCGCAGTTTGCCGACCACGGGTTAGATGATGTGGTATCAATTGTTCTGGTTCACCCAGCCCCCGTGTGTGACTCCAGTTTGAGAAGAGGTAGAAAGGTTGTTAGTGTGTGGGCTGAATATGTGGTCTACACATTGTTTTGCAGGTTTTCTTTCCTCTAATTTGAGTTAGTTTGTTGAGTGGAGAGCCTGACCATCTTCCCTGAATGTTCAAGCAGTTTGGTGCCCTTTTCACCCTCTTTACTGAAGTAGTTAAATGTTGTACAGCCTTTGGAATCTTCTGGCAAGGTATTCTGCCCAGGGCAGAGCTGACATTGCACTGTTGCTAGGTTTGTTTGCCAGCGGTCTCTCAGCAGCTCTTCCTCCCCTTAGAGATGACCTGATCAGGGCCATCAAGAAACTGAAGGCCCTTGGCACTGGCTTCGGCATCATCCCTGTCAGCGGCACTTACCTCATTCAGTCTGTCCCAGCGGAGCTCAATATGGATCACACCGTGGTGCTGCAGCTGGCAGAGGTAGTGATGTGCCCTGTGTGTGTGTGTTGCATGGTAGGGAGGGGATCTGGAGCACCTTTGATCTCACTTTTTGCTGAAACTGTCTAATGGATGTACTACTCAGACCTGTGCTCATTTAGCAGACATTTATTGAGCAGCTACAGTGCGAAGCACCGGGCTAGGCTGTGGGCCATATAAGAATGGGTACCACATAGTTCCTGCTCTCAAGGAGCTTACAGTCTAGTGGAGCAGACAGACATGCAGACAACTAACCATATTTCCTTGGGTAGACAGATTCTTGGATGTCTTCTTAAAACTACATTATGGATTCTTTAAAACAAATTTTTAAATCTTGTTGGCCATCCCCTGTTCCTCATCATGCCTTAAGCATAGGCCATCCTCCCCCAAATCCTTATCATGTATTTAAAGAAGACATGTTCAGTCTTCTTAATTCTGTAATGTAGAACAAAACTAATAAGGAGGGGCTTTTCTTGATTGGAGAACAGGTAGGGTGAGACAGGCAGGGGCTGAATATTTAAATATTTTAGATTATCACTTTTTCCTATCACTTAGTCACTCTGAATCTTCCCTTGTCATACTCGAGTTCTCTGAGAAAGTAAAAATTAATATTTAGTGCCAGGGACTCTACTTTTTAAGACTGAATCACTCAACCTACCCGTTACCTGAGTCACCCCTCCCTTCTCCTCCTCGCTGCTGGGACCTCTAAACATCCTTTTTCTATGCTCATCGGCTTTCTGTGCCCACAGACCGTTCCTCCCCTTGTCTGGATAAGTCAGTTGTCCCTGGGCAAAGGCTGGGTTCTAAAAATTCCCATTCCTCCTCCTTTCAGAAAAATGGCTACGTGACTGTCAGTGATATCAGAGCCAGTCTTAAATGGGAGACAGAGCGAGCTCGGCATGTGCTGGTATGTGACTTTTGGAATGACCCAGAAAAGATGGGCCCCAAATGGGAGGAAGTGGGTGGTCAGGAACCACACAGATAGGATTTCAGCCTTGATCTGCTGGCCTCTTGCCTTGAAGGCTACTGCTGCCACACTGAAAGTAACCCCGGCATGTCACTGAAGAGGGCACTGAGAGGTAGAATGCATAAAGGCAGGCTTCTAACCTTGACACATGTAACACCGGGCTGCCACCACCACTAGAGGATCACCAACACCTGCTCTCTCTCCTGACCAGAACGCGGCCAGATGGTTAATACAGTTTATACTGGAAGTAACAGTTCAGAGTGAAAGAAATTATTAACACTTACGATAATTACATACCTAAATTATATACTATTGCATATATACCTATAATTATATACTGTTGCATATAGTTATAGTTTTATATATACAAATTTCATGGTACTAATGAAAGATTGATGTTGTGAAGAGGGAATAAGCATGGAAATGTAGGCTTTTAATACCTTCTTTCTTATCCAGACAATTAACCTGTAGACACAACTTCATCTGTAATGTTAACATAGACATCTGTAAAGATAAACATACACATCTGTTTAATATTGGGCAGAACAAACTCATCTTGAGCCTATTTCCAGCTGTAGGAATTGAGTCCATTATAAATACTAATAATGAACTTGCATTAACTTCTCCAAAAAGGTTTACCCATGTTACCCAGTAAAGTAACTGCAAGACAGTGATCTCCATTTTGCTTCAGGGAATGGAGTCTGTGATTAGCTCAAGGCCATATACAATACTTCTGTGGTTGTACCCTCTTTTTGAGCAGCACTGGTTAAGTGACTTGGTGGCATTTTTCACACCTCAAAGGTTGAGCCAAACAGATCATTGCAGTTTGGTTGTGTAAATGTGTGAAGGCACTGGTGTGGACTTAATCTGAAAACCCTATTGAAGCCAGAATAAGATTGGGGATTCTCTACTTTTGTTTGTGGGAACTCCTCCCCTTTCTCAAATGATTCTTCCTTTTCCCTCCAGGAACACCTGCTGAAGGAAGGGCTGGCCTGGCTGGACCTGCAGGCCCCAGGCGAGGCCCACTACTGGCTGCCTGCTCTCTTCACTGACCTCTACTCCCAGGAGATTACAGCTGAGGAGGCCAGAGAAGCCCTCCCCTGACTCTGGGCATGTGGAAGGGGGCTCAGCAGCAGGCAGGGAGAAGAGGGAGGACCTGTGGGTGAACAAAACCTGGACAACTTTGTTTAAAAAAAGGAAAAAAACACACACAGAAAAAAATGTTCCAAGTTTTTTTCTTCCCCCAATATTCTTCACTCATTGTTTTATTTTATTTTTTAAAGTGCCTTCACATTGCATCTTTATTGGAGAAAACCTCATTTATCCAGTAAGGATAACCTGAGTAACAGAACAACGAGCACGTAAAATGACTTGCACAGGTCACTGACAAGTCCGTGGTAGAGCTGGGCCTAGAATGAAGGCCATCTGTCTCCCGGCTAGACAGTCTAGTCTCTTTATAGCCCTGAGACATAAATTACAGCCTCTGTTAATTCAAACTTATTCCTTATAAAATGTCTTTTTTTTTCTTTATATCTCAAATAAGATCCTAACCGACTAGTAAATTATATTCACTCTTCCAGCATCCTCTTGTAGAGGTTCCAGGTTATGAGACTTGGCTAGGAGTGTGAAGGAAATAGAGGTTAATGTTAAATGGTGGTTATAGGGAAGAAAACAATGGGATTTAAGGGGAACTGACTAATAGTGAATGTAATATTGTTTCTCAAATTCCCTACTAGCTTTTCCTCCTGGACTGATCACTAGGTCCTTGTAGCCTTAGTTGTGGGAAAGGAAGTAATTTACTGAATCCCTACCCTGTGACCATTTCTATATACACCTCTTAATCCTCACTACCACCTTACAAAAGAAATAGGTATCCTTAACTTTGCAGGTAAGAAATCTAATTTGCCAGGGACCACCAGCTTAAGAAGCAAAGCCAAAACTAGAGCCCAGGCCCACTAACCTGAGCCCACCCTGCAGGACACAGGCTGGCAGGACATCCTTCCTCCATGAATGGTCCGTGACTAGGAAAAGCCTCGGCACCAGAAAAGCAGGGGTGGCGATGAGCAGGAAGGCTAGTTCAGTTCTGTTTCAGTCTGAATGCTAACTCCTAGGGGCTGACTTAGTACAGAAAACAAAACCCCATGGATTATCCATACTAAGACACCCTTCCCTTGGGGATATAGCCTGTCCATCTTTACCTCTCTCTGCCTGTAGGACACACTCACTGTCCAGTTTCTGAATAGGTATATCTTTGGGAGCGACTGAGACTCCGATGGCATTGCTCTCCTTCATTGCCAGAGCTACAGCCTCGAAAAAAGGCCCTATTTCTGGTTGATGGAAGTTTTACCAGTAGTCCTGCTCCCATCCACATCATGCAACTCGTTTTTAGCTTCCAGACAATTCACTGAGCACTTACTTTCTGGCCTAGGAGAGATGTGTGGTCGTTAAAACATCCCATTCTTCCTTTACACAAGCCCTCCCGCACCCACAGGCGCTTCCTCCTTCTGCCAAACAAACTTTATTGCACCAAAAAGAAAAAAAAAAACTTCATTTATGTACAGTCAGATATAAAGACATCTCTTTGACTCCTGTGCATATATTTCCTCAAGATTAGGGAGTAAAAGTCAGGCCAGTATGCCAGACATGCTCTGCCCATGGCAGGGCCAAGGAGAAGATTGTCACTTGAAAGTGGGAACACTTAAATGGATGACAGACAACACTGGACCGACAGACCAAGGGCATTCTTCTAAGCCCTGTACTAGCTCTGGGAATGGGAGAGGGAAATTGGAAGCAGGGTGCCTTTTTGAGTCTCCTTGTGGAAAGACCACCCTTTAGATATCCAAGATGAACTTCTGCTCTCCAGACCCACTTCCTGTCCAGTTTCTTTGCTTCCTGCCCAGCCCCCCAAGTAGGACATTCTCCTTTGTGCCCAACCCCCTTCCCAACTCCCCCAGGGAAGTCCCATGATTCACAAGGCAGAGGCCTCCATAGCAGCTGGAAGAGCAAATACAAGTTATCCTCTCTCTTACATGTGGTTGGACCCTGTGTCAGGCGGGTCACCAATAACCCACTGGGAGCCGTAACAATCTGGAAAGCACGGGGATAACCCCTCCAAAATGGGAAATACGGACTCCCTCGATGCCCAGTATCAGGGCACCTAAAGCACATTTTTCTGAGCCAACCAGCTAAAGGATCACTGCAGCTAAATACAGATAAGCAACACAGCCAGGCAAACACCCATCAGAGCCAGTGACAAACAGCAGCTGGGAGGGAGGGACAGGGAGAGAAGGGTAGGAGTCTCCAGAGTTCCACCCCCAATCTCTGCCATTGGCTACCCTTGCTCCCCATTAGTCCCTGGGCCTTGATGTGAGGAAGGGGGACTACAGGCTGGGGATGGGGGGAGCACACAAGGACAGCCCAACAAAATACAACAGGATTAGCATCAGCCTCCCGCCTCCCCCCTCACCCCACCCAGGAGAAATACCCTCACTGTGACTAGTATTGATGAAAATCTGTAAGATACTATTCTATATAGTGGCTCTATCATACATCCAGCAGCTGCCTGAAGTGGGAACTTTTCAAATCAATGATTTTGGGAATAAATAGTACTTTCGGCTTCCTATGGTACCTGTGCAGGCTTTACCAAGACTTTGGTTCAGTCCCATCACATTTACCTTCTGTCTTAAATCTAGAAATGGGTGAGGGGATGGGAGGAGAGAAAGGTGCTCAGGTGCTAAGTAAAACTCACTGATCAGCAGCCTAGATTCCACCACTGTTCCTTCTCTTTGGTCTGTCTAGAACAGTGACTATAAATTAGGAAAAACAAAATTATGCTGGCCCATGGGAAATATGGGGGAAAAGAGGCAAGGAGAAAAAGGGCATTGGGAAGCCCTGCTTCAAGACTGAAGACAGACAGACAACCAACCACCCAGACGGCTTAAGTGTCACAGACAGCCCCCCACCCCAAGCTCCCTTCCAGATACCCCATAAATCATTTGGGCACACTCCCTCTTGGAATTGCAATTTCTGTCTCCCAACTATCCCTAAGGAGCTGGCCCTTTGGAGAGGTGTGTCGGTTGTTTCGTTTTTGCCAGAGGCCCTCGCCCTAGGTGCTCCTGCATAGGTCCCTTGGCCCCTGATACGGGATGAACACAGCCCCAGATGCTTGAGAGCCAGGGAAGTCAGATCAGGAACAGCCTCCCCACTCCCACACCCTGGGAGATCCAAGCTTGCTTGGTTCTTGCCATCTTGCAGGATGACGTCACGCTGGAGGGAGATACACAGTGCCTCTCCATCCCTGGGGTCGGGGAAGGAACTTGCTGGGACTCTCAAGTGGGGGGGAGGGAGAAGGGAGCAGGATCTAAACCCTCAAGCTCCCATGCAGGTCTGTCTCTGTCCCAGATGAGCTGCTGTCAGAGTCCATTTCGGCGTTCTCATTATGGAGCCTCTCCAGCACTTTCTGACGAATCAGTCCCAGGCGCATCAAGAGGGACTGGTAGTCAAAGTGGCCCCGCTTCTCTCCAAAAGGGTCCTGTAGGGGAAAGGAGACAAGGGGGATGGAAGATGCAAGTCTGGGTGGCTCACCCTAGCGAGAGCAGCTCTGGGCCCATGTGAAACGCATGCTCAACTTCTGCATCATAGGAAGAGAGGAGGCCATAGCACAGACAGTTCTGAACAGCAGACAACACAATCTTTGTGCAGGAATATCATGGCACATGTACTGCCCCAGACAGGTCTGGCTTTGGCCAGCATCCAAGTGTGCTTGCATTCCTCAGAAGCCAATATACAGAGGGGGACACTAAAGGCAAGATAAATGGGGAAGAGAAATACAAGGGGGAAATTATCCTTCATTGCCTATAGAATAGGTCCTCGAATCACTCTGGTTCAACACTGATGCCTAGGAACTCAATTCTTCTTTATATCAATTATGGTAAACTTGGTTCTTTTATATGTTGTTTTGATGCCACTCCAAGAACTTAACAACATTAAGTGAGGACTTACTGTACTCAAAACGGGTAATTTGTTTTCTAAGGTCACAGAGAGGTCTAGAACTTAGGAGTTCTGACTTCTAAATAAGCACCTGTACTCTTTCCCAGGGACCAATCACCATATTCCTGTCCAGGTTTCTGGGCATCATGCCAGGGCCAACTAGCCTTGATCCTAGTCCTTGTCATTCTAGATCAAAGATCTCCAAACATTACACAGAAAGGGCTTAATGTCCTTAAAGTCCAAAAATAAATACAATTGGGATGAAGGATATAAAAAAAAGGGATTAAGCACTGGCCGGTTTAGCTCAGTGGATAGAGTGTTGGCCTGCGGACTGAAGGATCCCAGGTTCGATTCCAGTCAAGGGCACATGCCTGGGTTGTGGGCTCGATCCCCAGTAGGGGGCATGCAGGAGGCAGCCGATCCATGATTCTTTCTCATCATGGATGTTTCTCTCTCTCTCCCTTCCTCTCTGAAATCAATAAAAATATATTAAAAAAAAATGAATTAAAACAAAACAAACAAAACAAAACAAAGAATTAAAAATGCTACATAAGGAAATGGCAGCCAAGTAGTGAGGCCAAGGCTCAAATAAATGGAGACTACTTTCCTTGGTGGTCACAAAAAGGCATATGATTTTTACTTCTCACAATCTGTCTGCTTCACCCACATAAACTCCTTCCACACTTATTCTGCCCATATATTACCCTCATGATCAGGGACAAGGTGACGCAAATCACAGTCACTGTGACTACAGCGCACATTTTACACTTATGAAGGCTACATTCCCCCCAAAGGCTGAAATCCACACTTACTCTGGAGCTATCAATTTTCCAAACCTTTTTTTTTTTAAAAAAATATATTCTTATTGATTTCAGAGGGGAAGAGAGAGAGATAGAAACATCAATGATGAGAGAGAATCATTGATCTGCTGCCTCCTACATGTCCCCTACTGGGGGATCAAGCCCGCAACCTGGGCATGTGCCCTTGGCTGGAATGGAACCCGGAACCCTTCAGTCCCCAGGCTAACGCTCTATCCACTAAGCCACGCCAGCGAGGCCAAATCTTCCCTTTTTCGTCACTGGCTCCACTTCTACCCACTGTCCTCCCCAGATGTTGCGCTCCCTTTCCTTCCGTCATCATGAGTTATTTTTCCTTAATAGACGGAATATTGGAAATGCTGCTATTCCTGATGGGGAACGAACCACAGCATCCACCATCTTCAATATACTTTTTAAAATAAATATTTTTTTATTGATTTTAGAGAGACAGGAAGGGAGAGAGAGAGAGAGAAAAAACATCCATGAGAAAGAAACATTGATCGGCTGCCTCCTGCACGGCCCCTATTGGGGATCAACCTGGAAACCTGGGCATGTGCTCTGACCAGGAATCAGGGCTTGATATACTCTTGAGCTGGCCTTACCCTTTGAGTTTAAATGTGTCAGGTGGGTGTTAAGTCCTTGAAGGAAGGATAGGGAAACTAACATTTCTAAGCAGCACCTGAGGGAACAAGACATTTACTTCTACTGCTGCTGGTGCTGGGTGGGAAGTGGGAGGGAGTTGGGGAGGAGAACCCAAGAAGAGCTGGAGAGAACCTTAAGAGGTCTTAGTCATTTACCCAACTCGCCATATTTCTAAGTAACATCACAAGTGATCCAAAAGACTCAAGAACTAGTCCTTCAAGACTAAAGGTTCTCACACTCTACCAACCAGGCTGTTTATTTTAAAGCCTATTTGCAATTTGATTTCATAAGAACCTCTTTTTCTTTCTTTCTTTTTTAAAATTATTATTGATTTCAGAGAGTAAGGGAGAGGAAGAGAGAGAGAGAGAAACATCAATGATGAGGAGAATCATTGATCGACTGCCTCCTGCACAGCCCACATTGGGATAGAACCTGCAACTAGGGCATGTGCCCTGACCAGGATCGAACCGTAACCTCTGGTTCATAGAATGAACCTCAACCATGAGCCACACCGGCCAGACTAAGAATCTCTTTTTTAAAGAAGCCTTAAGTTCTGTACTCTTTTTTAAAAATATGTATTTTTATTGATTTTAGAAAGGCAGGGAGAGAGAAACATCAATGATGAGAGAGAATCATTAATTGGCTGCCTCCTGCACGCCCCCTACTGGGGGTTGAGCCTGAAACCCAAGGATGTGCCCTTGACCAGAATCAAACCTAGGACCCTTCAGTCCGCAGGCCGATGCTCTATCCACTGAGCCAAACCAGCTAGGACAAGTTCTATACTCTTGTTGGAAGCTGAAGCACATTTCCCCAGTATATGCACAGAATGAATAACTGGTTACCATGTTGTAATAGGAATCTCAACATATAACACTATATACATAACTAGAGGCCCAGTGCATGAAATTCATGCGGGGGGGGGGGGGTGTCCCCTCAGCCCAACCTGCACCCTCTCCAATCTGGGACCCCTTAGGGGATGTCCAACTGCCGGTTTAGGCCCGATCCTTGGCAGTTGGACATCCCTCTCACAATCCTGGACCGCTGGTTCCTAATAGTTCACCTGCCTGCCTGACTGGTCGCCCCTAACTGCCCCCCCCCCCCCGTTCCTGGCCTGATCGCCCCTAATGCCCCCTGCTGCTGGCCAGGTTGCCCCCAACTGCCCCCTCCCTGTCTGCCTGATCGCCCCTAACTGCCCTCCCCACCGGCCTGGTCACCTCTTACCTCCCCCTCTGCCAGCCTGGTCGCCCCACGCAGCCTGCTTGTTCAGTCGTTTGGTCGTCCCTCACTAACCCCCTGTGCCAGCCTGGTTGTAGGCAGCCATCTTGTGAGGGCGTGAGGGTTAATTTGCATACTACCTCTTTATTATATAGGATGCTTCTCTAAGCCTTCTTTCTCTTAGCACCCCTCTGGGCTAGGGACAGAATTCCAATAGATGACTGTACCCTTACAATCCTTAGGATTCTGAGAGAGCTGAAATGTTCTTGATTTGAAAAGACTACTGACCAAGAAGAGGAGTTCTAGGTAGAATGATTCAGATTCTGCTCATGAGTACCTAGTTTATGCCAGGAGCTTAGAACCAACTCCATATGGCTTTAGGCAAGTCAGGCTCCTCTCTGAGCCTCAGCTACTCAACTAAACTAGGTTCCTTTTGGCTCTGAGTTCTATGACAGGTGTGGATGTCACTCTAGAAGGGGGATTTTACATAGTCTGCTGGAAAGCCTTTGGAGTCAACAGCAGGGGCTGCATTACCTGCATAGTCTGGCCTTGAAGGTGCAGGCGATCTTTGCAGGCCACCTCATAGAAGTCATAATACTCCAGGAAGGACTTCTCCATCACTCCTCTGGAAAACAAGCAGAGAAATTTAAGTTAGGAACAAGGGGGCAAAGGGTCACCCCTTCACTATAGAAGCTTAAGGCCAAATTAAACAGCTAGAGTTCCTAAGCCCATGGTTGATTTCTCTAAATCGTAAGGATTATAAAATGAGTAACTGTTAATACCAATCACTGGAATCCCAACTTCAACTCCTGTCTTGC
Organism: Myotis nattereri; assembly: GCF_964212035.1. Classification (NCBI taxonomy): domain Eukaryota; kingdom Metazoa; phylum Chordata; class Mammalia; order Chiroptera; family Vespertilionidae; genus Myotis; species Myotis nattereri. Next base: position 46,087,692 of record NC_138091.1, read on the forward strand.
TCAATCTCATTTGTTTTCCATAGGCCATCCTTAATTCCAATCCTTACTTAACATTCTCCAAGGAAGTTTGTTTCATTACTCTTGACTTTACTCTTCTTGTTTTAACACTTAGAAATAAAGCTGGGCATTAAGAAATACATTTATTATGAAGTGCTCTACACCTCATTCAGCTGTAGAACAGTTATGTCTTTAATATGTCCAGATTCTTGAAACTGGGGGCTCCCTGAGGATATGGACTGTGTCTTTCCTATCAGGCCTGATATTCTCCAAGAACAGACAATCTCTTTCTCTAAACTTCCCCTTGGGGAACCCTCATGAACCACGTTTTTAAACCACTTGCTTCTTCTCTGTCTCCCTCTGGTGCCCAACACTGGATTTTGCCTCAAAAGTTCTCAAAGGTATGAACCAGCTAAATCTCCAAAAGGAATACAAGTTCCACGTGGGATCTCGAGACACATACCGTAAGGGTTCAGGGCAGGGGCACTTTCCTTCCATCATGTCACAGACCGCCACTCTGATGGTCTCATGCCGAATACACTCATTATAATTTTTGCTGTCTCCTGGATGTCTCTCCTATAACGTGACAGACACCATAGAATCCAAGTACACAGAGAAAAGCCAATGGGAAGACTTCAGAATTAGTATGGAGCATGTGACCCAAGCAACTGAACAAGGGAATATCTTTTCACTGTATGGCAAACCCATTAATGAGCAACTAGGCCTTCCTTTTTGAGACTGTTTACCTCCTCCCAATGCATACTAATACCCATCCTCTGTTATGAGTCATCTGATTTATAAGCACCAAACTAGATCCATCAAATTTCCCAAAGCCTGAAATGAAAGGCCTCTTAGGGAAGGATTGGTGAGAAAGAACCAATTATGCATAAATGACGTTAGGAGTCTCAGCCTAGAAAGTCTGTAAGACATTAGGATGCTTCCTGGTCAACTCCTTTGCACATCTGTACGGTTCTACCATTATTGATTATATGTGAATTTTCCCCCAGTAAACATAGTTAGCCCTTCTCACCTGCAGGTTTCACATCCATGTATTCAACCAACAGCTGATCAAAAACAGTATCTTCACATCCCCAACCACGAATCAAAAATACCGTTTTCAATCCACAGTCGGTTGAATAGATGGATGCAAAGCACCCATCATAGTCAAAGTTATATGAGAATTTTCTTCCTTTTTTTTTAAAAAAAAAAATATTTTTATTGATTTCAGAGAGGAAGGGAGAGGGAGAGATAGAAACATCAATGATGAGAGAATATCATTAATCGGCTGCCTCCTGCACGCTCCCATAACCCTTGACCAGAACCGAACCCGGGACCCTTCAGTCTGCAGGCCAACATGCTATCCACTGAGCCAAACCAGCTAGGGCTGTACATGAATTTTCAACTGTGGATTGTTCAAGGGTCAACTCTCATTTCATAACTCCCAAAGAATGTCTGGCTTGGCAGCAGTCATTAGAGAACACCTCAAGGGGACACTGGAGAATGGAGGCATGCAGAAGAACACACTGGATAACACAGCCCCCAAAGCAGGCTCAGAATTAATTTCCAAATGATTCCACTGACCTCCACATGGTGGACTAATCCAAGTCAAATGGAAATAACTTGAGTGTTATTGTAATTTACAAGGGAAAAAATTCACTAATGAGGAGCACACATTCCAGCTTTTTTTTTTTCTTCTAAAGTGACAAGTTTAATACATAGGCTAAGCCAGGTAAAAACAACAATCCCAAAACCCTTAAATAGACCTCTCAGATCTCTTTAAACCCAACATTCCACACCCCAGAGCTGGACCCACCTGGCCTTACCTGCTCAAAGCCAGGCTCATTGTGATAGGGGTTCTCAGTCATCAGGGATTGGATGGAGATAAGCACAGAAGAGATGCTCTGGGCTGGGCTCCAGGCAGGGCCAGTCCATGTACTGCAAAATACATCAGAGGGAACGGAAGAGGGATGAGGCACAGAGAGAGGGGGAAAGACCAGTACACAAGTACCCTGGGGCCTAGCAGCAAAACCTTTCTCTTTCACTATTAATACTCTGGGATTTCCCAACCTCTGTCTCACCCTCATTCACAAGAAATCAGTCAACTGCCTAATCCTCTTATCAAGTGGGACAAAAGAAAAGAGGGTAAAGCAAGCAAGATAACTGTGAAGGGATTTTCTTTGGGTTAGGAAAGAAACAGTAGCTAGGGAAGGTTCTGTTAATCAGAATGAAAGAAATAAGGTGAGAAAAAGCTCCAAAGGGAGTCAAAATGTTAACTTCTGTGGATCTCAAAGAGCTTACTTATTTGCTTATGGGTGTGATGGATCAGGAGAGAGAAGTTGAGCACAGAGGGACAGAGGGGACAAAGCCATCTGGTTAGAGGCCACATGGTGGGATTGATGATGGGGATCCAGTTTTCTATCAAGCCCCCAAGGAGTGTCAAATTCTTGGAGGATTACAGAACTCTGCCAAAGGACATGAAGATAGAATAAGGGGCACTTCTAGATTGTGGAGGGTCTGAAAATATATGAAAAACAACTTGAATAGGAGAAAAACCACTCCTCTCTTTCATAAATCTGACCAAATATTCAGAGGAAGAGGGTGGGCTGGACATTAAAAATACTTAATTTTTAGTAACTGATGAGAGGGCACCTGAGCCACAACTGCTTCTTCAAGTTAGCCGGTCAATTCTCTTTCCCCTTGGACTTGAGGAAAGCCCAAGTAAGCGATGTGAAACAGTAACTACATCAGAGCGTGCTCTTCAGTACCTCTCAGTCTGTTCTTCTCAGCTTTGCTCCCCCCAAAACTGTACACTTTGTGCTAAGGTGTCACATATTCAGGGATTCAAGTCAACATGGTACTTTCATTAAATTTCCTTTGTCAGTAAGTCAGCCCAGCATTTTTTTCTAGGTGGGGAGGAAAGAAATGAGGCTAATAAAAGTGAATATAATCACCCAAGAACTCACGGGAAATTTCTACTTCAATTCTTTGTGGCAAACATTCAATTTCAGGGTAGCTTCTTCTTTTCCACCCAACATACTTCTGCCACTTTTACCCACCACCATCTTGCTTCCCCTGTTTCTACTGTGAGCCAGTGTTTGCTCAAAATAGTTTTATATTGGCCTAATGAAGGAGAATTTAATACAAAACACTTTCATGAACAAACTTCATACAGAGGCAATAACTAGATTTCTTTACCACTGTGAGTTACTCAGACCACTATCCTACCTGCAGACAATTATATATCATAGTGAGATGAAGGACTTTCTTTAAGGACAACCTCCTTTACAGGACTTCCTTACTGTCACAATTATAGAATATACCCCTAGGTCTGAGAGATTAGAAAATATATATGTCTCCAGTTTGTGTCAGCTACCTTGTCCACACACAACCCTGGAAATTATTGGACAGAAAGAAAGAAAACAGTATCACCAGCACGGGTAACTTTCTCAACTGCAACCTGCACTTGCTCTCTGCCCCAGGGAAATTCACACCACACTAAAAGGACCAAATTCAGAATATACTAGAAGACATTTCCATTCTGAATTTTCAACCCCTTAACGCAATTAAAAGGAATGGATGAGAACTACATGAAGCAAAATCTCAGTTGCACCCAGAAATGAAATGTACTTAAAACTTCTGTGTTTTGTATGTGATGTGATTTCCAACCTCAGGCATTTTTCATTCAGTTGTTAAAATATCATAATTATCACCACCATCATCACCGCCTCCAAAGTCACTCAATGAGAGACTCAGAAATAAGACACCCACAGTTTTGAATGGCACAGATCTGCAGCCTTTCTCAACCTGTTTGGGAGAGAATTAAGCCCTGATGCCCTACGGGAGTGGTTCTCAAACAGGAGTGTGCACCAGAATCACCTGGAGGACTTACAAGACACAGACTGTTGGGCCCCAGTCCTAGAGTTTCTGATATAGTAAGTCTGGGGGGTGGGGGTTGGGGGGGCCCAGAATCTGTAAGGCTACAAGTTCCCAGATGCTGGTGCTGCTCAGGGAGAACCACTTCACTGAGGCATCCACTGTATGTAATGAATTAGCTTCTCTCTTTTGCATCTGGAACGATACTAGTTATGGACCATCCTGGGGAGAATCGAGGAAACAGTCACTCCAATTATTTTCTGTGTTCTGTAGTTCAGACGAGAAACTCCGGTTGATAAAGGCTGGCCTAGAGTAATTATTTGCTAACAACCAACTTGGCCACTTAGAAGTCTCCTCTTACCCTAGAATACTCAAGCAGACTTTCCCATTGCGGTAGAAGTTGGGGTTAAACCTCACTGTGTTATTGCCCGTTGTCATCAGTTTGACCCGAGGAGGGTGGATGGGATAGTCGGGCGGACACCGAAACACGAACAGGAAGAAACCCCCTTCATAAGGAGTGTCAAATGGGCCTGTGATCAATGCATGAATCTGCAAAATAAAACCCCATCTCAAAATTGTGAGGTGATGTCCCGTCCCAACCCCTCCTGGCTTCCACTTGCTACCTGTGCTGGAAGCAGGACCTTCATCTGGTATCCACAGTCCATATCCTCTCCATGCAGAATGAACAGCCTGTACTCACTCATATTAATAAACATGTTTGGCCCAGTGGAGTGGCATCTTACTCAGGGATTACATTCTAAAGGTAGAGCCTAAGGTGACAAGTCAATCTTGTCAAAATCATCCTTGAGTATCCTTAAAACTCCCTTAAAGCCTATTTTTTTTGCTCGAACTTCTCTGAACAGTGTTATGTATAGCAAATGGATAGAACACCAATGTGCAAAATATAATATGCATCTGTAAAGTATTATCCTAACCTGTTTAATTTTAAGAAATATGTATTTTTTCCTGAATAGAGGTATGTTTGGGTTTGTCCAAGTTTAACATGTGTATGATGCAACTCCACCCTCCATTTATGTGGCACAAAGGGGAAGTAAGATGAATGGAAAAGAGGAAAGGGACTGGAAGCCACAGCACCGGTGCCAGTAACAGTACAGAGCTGGGGGTTGTGATGGAGGCCCAGGGTGTCTACTTCCTCTACAGAGGATCAGACCTACTGTAGAGGATGTGTCTCAGGGAGCGTCCAGCTGTGTCAAAGATACTAAGAAAAATCAGGAAAACTTCATGGTCTACTCAGAGCCATCAGACCATCCTCAAAACTTTCCCCAGCACTGTAGGTTAATTTTCTTAAAAATTAAAAAAGAAAAAATGCAGTAGCACTTAAAACAGAACACTAGATTCTCTTCCTCCAGCCATGATGATTGAACAAGATTTCCCTCATCTGAACTCAGTTATATTTCTTTTTCTACAAGGTTCTTAGGCATGTAAGTCTACTCAGAATTCAAACAGCAAGAAGGACCTACAATCCAATGCTTCAGAGTGTAGCCCCTGCCTTGCTCTGGGGCACCCTAGGTTTTCTTTCAGCCTCAGTCACTGGAATAGCAAGCTCAACTGGGGAGTCGAGGGACTCGCATATTAATACTGATACTTGACCGAGGACAAGATGTCCCAGGAAAAACATTTCTAACCACAAAAAAATTTTTTGATTGAAAGAGAAACCTATTCATAACAGATACCAACAATACAAAATCTGAATCTACTGTTAAGAAATTTGAAACTATGAGTTTTCATTAAACACGAGATTTAGGAAATCTGATTTCTTCCCAACATCAGCTTAAGTGCAAATTCACTTCTGAGGGTAGAACACTCGATGACAGAGAAGCCTGTGTATCTATGCCAGAGAAATTTGACATTACATACTAAGCTTTCTCTGTGTTTTGTGTGTGAAGGACAAGAGAAGAAAGGTATTTGGGTGGAAGGGATACTCAAAAGCAACCAGTAGGGACAGGAGCCTAAACAATGCCTTTTAACTACAAACACTGTTCACTTGAGCTTGCCCTATCCCCAACCCTCTCTGCACCTGATTTACGGCAGCACCCCTAAAGGTCGCGAGTGGTGGGATGGGAGAAGAGCTGGGTAGTACAATGGTAGGGTGACCACATAATTTATTATCCAAACTGAAGCACTTCTGAGAATGAAAGAGTGCCCTACTAATAGCTAAGCTGGAACAATAGGTGTAAACTGGGATTTTCCAAGTCAAGCAGGACCTATTGGCACCCTAATAAGATACCTGTTCCAGGCTTTGTTCCACCTCACTGTGTAATCTTGGGCAAGCCATTTACTCTCTTGGGGGCTTGATTCCTTCTGTATGCAATCAGAGATGTGAGCTGGATAACCTTTTAGACTCTTCCAACTTTATGGGCCCACTTTCCCAATATATCCCGACTCCCAGCAAGTTACATACCTTAGTCATGTCAACAGTATCAGGTACAACGAACATTCCCGGAGGAGGCTCCTTATAAATGGACATGATATCCCTGTATAACACCAAGAGGAGGTGGGGGAGGGAGTGAGGGAGAGGAGAAAAAAGGGGAATCCCTTGAACAGGACAGTTGTTATCACCTCAATGAGGCCAGGGTTCGAGAAAGTGGTGCTTGGTACCACAAATGTTTGCACTGTCTTGTTGGCTGAGAAATCTCAGCTGAGTACTTGTCAGGCAGACAGAGAGCAAATTATTATCAAAGGGGCATTGTTTCCTCAGGGGAAGGATAAGGAGAGGGGGAAAAAAATCAGAGATCCCCATGGCATCAGATGTCACCCTGGAAAAGCCACATCCCATTCACTCTCACTTCCTCCCACATGGCAGTTCATTCACTCCCACCCCCGAGATTTCTCAGGTACTACAGCTGAATCCTAAATGAAAACTTTTTTTAGTTAACTGGGAAGGCACCATCAACCCCACTAAGAAATGAATTCCAGAAACCATTGTGGACCTTTGTTGGCAAGTGAACTAGCAGGGAGCAATGATCTTCTTGCCCAGGAGACTAATGGGGCTGAAATCGCTTCAGGCTGGGGAGGGGACCCTCCGAAATTGCTGAGAATCTCACATCTGGAAGATGACAAGTAGTGACTACTATAGAATTGAGAGGATTTCTAGGTCCTACCTCACAAACTAGAATGCATCCGTTGCAAGCAAGGGTCTCATGGGGAACATTTTGGAAAAGGGCTAGGGACTTACCAGGGGACATAGGGACATAAAAAAGTGCAAGTAGAGCAGGGAAAAAATAAGTATTGGCAGAATTCAAGGTATGTCAGGACTGGAAAACTGTGTCCTGTGTCACACACTGTGCCAGGTACTTTATTATACACAATGTACTCTTTAATTTCCACTAAAATCTTGAAAGGTAGGTAGCGATACACGTGAAGGGACTTGGAAAGCGGGGGATGAGAACACCTCGATGGTCTGTAAGGGGAGCATGGGGAGAGAAAGAGTCTGGTCATCAGGACCCAAGGTTCAGGACTAACAGCAGCTGAAAAGCAGTGCCCTTCTCCTATGCAATAGGTACTATGCTAAGCATGTTTGCAAAATATTACCAACTAAATGATATGATCAAGATCAGTCACCCAAGAAGCAAGCACAGAAGGGACTTGGGACCTTGTGCCTATATTTGAATTGGGTACATCTACTTCAGAAAAGTAAACCATAATCCATAGGAAATCCACAATAATCATCCATAGATAATCCACAGGAAAAAATACTACAGGGGAGAAATATCTTGACCGGGATATTACATGCCAGAGTGAGATGGGGGGGATGGGGGGGGGGGGCGGGGAAGAAGCCCGAGTTCCTGGAACAGGTGTGAGAGTGGAGGGGTCCAGGGAAGGCTGTGGGCATGTGTGGGAAGCGATCTAGCCTTGGGAAGGGACGCTAGGGAGGGGGTTTGAGGAAACGGAATAAAAACAAAGGCTGGTCTCGGGTCTGAGGCCAAGAAAGCAAGCGATGCGTGTGTGTGTGTGTGTGTGTGTGTGTGTGTGTGTTACAAACGGGGCTCGGGAAGAGCCGACCGAGGGACCCCGAGGGGTGGGAGCTCCACGGAGTCCTAGCAAGGCTGGGGTGCGGAAGGGGGAGAGGGGCGGGGCGGTGGGCGGGAGGGGGTGGCACTGGAGCGCGGAGGGGTCGGGTTTCGGGCCGGAGGTCCGGGGGAGGGCCCGGCAGGGGGGACGGAGGGCTCGCCCGGGGCTGCCGAGGGGCGGGGTCGGACCTGGGCACTCGAGGAGGGGCTTGGTGCGTGCGGGGCGGGGAAGAGGGGGCTCGGCCCCGGCGCCCCGGACCGGCCGCCGAGGGAGGCGCGCCGGCGGCAGGGAGCTGTGGCGGGAGGGGTGGGGGCAGGGAAGGTCGAGCCTGGAGCTCGGGGCTGGGGGAGGAAGACCCCGGCTCACCGCTTGATCCGGAGGAGACACTGCGGCGCGGTTCGCTCGCTGTCCCAGTCGGAGCTGAGCGTGGGGTCCCAGTGGCTCAGCAGCGCGGCCCCGTGGGCAGCGGCCGAGGACGGGAGCCCGGGCAGCGGAGCCAGGCCGCTCCCCGGTCCCCCGGCCCCGCCCGCCGCCGCCGCTGCCGCCCACACATCCGGCAGGAAAGGCGGCCCGAACCCGCCGCCGCTGCCGCTAACGCCGACAACACCAGCGACGCCGCTCGCCCCGGGGCCTGCCGCCCCGGCGCCCGCCGTCGCCGTCGCCGCCTCTTCAGTCGGACTCTCCGCCATCGCTGCTTCGCTTCCGGGACTGCCCGGCAGCACGTCCGCCGACCAGAGCGGCCGCTGCTCCCACCCGCGCCCGCACCACCGAGAGCCGGGCCAGAGTGTCCCCACCCTCGGCAGCCACAGCCCCGCGGCGCTGGCTCCGCCCACCCGCCTCTACCAGCGAGAGGCGCCCTGCCAGAGCGTCCACCGCGGTCCTCCAGGGCGCGGGGGCGGGGCTGGCGGGAGGTCCGGGCTTCTGGGCGGTGTGGGAGCCGCGCCGTGAGCAACGAGGTTCCGAGGCGTGTCCCCGGGCGCCCGGGCGCAGCTGACAGCCCAGCGCTAACACTTCTCTCAAATGTTGGAAGGGGAGGGAAGGAGGGAGGGCCGTAGCCCTCTTAAGGACAGCGACCCTCAGACGGGTCCGTGGGGTAGGATCGGGGGTGCAGCCTCCTGCAGGGGGACGCTGGATGGACTGGGGCAACTCGCTTGGGTCCCTTGCTGTCCGAGAGGCTCTGTGACTTATCGCTCCTCTCTGCACCCTCGCTGCTGCCATTGCCCCTGCCTGCAACCGGACCAAGAGGAAGAAATCAGAACCTGCGAGTAAAAAACGATCTCGTCTTAGTGTTTATTCAACGTATGTTTATGAAGAGACTATGAAATGCCAGGCACTGTTGCTAGGCGTTGCCATAGGGATCGTGAAACAGACCCGGAGAAGCTTGGTGAAGGGGAAATGCAGGCCTCCTGACTCCAAGCTCGCTGTGTTTTCTTCACACAAATCCTTGAATATACAGGAATCAAGCAAGGGGCAGTGAGTTTAAACCCTGGAAGGATTCCTCAGGACTTTCCTGAGATATGTAAGGTGAAAAATGATACTATGCACTAAGAAAAACAGCTTGCTTTCTATAAAAAGCTTTCCCTTTTCTCCCTAGCAAGAATACAAGCTCATAATCTTATCCCCAAAGCCTTGGGGCCAGATGTGTTTCGGAATTTAGAGTAATACTTAGCAGCAGGGCCTGGGCAGGACCGAGTTACCAAACATTGATACTTCTACTGTAAAGTGTATGAATAATCATACTAATTTGGGTGCCCTCATGCATATTCATACTTAATTAAGACCACGGAATAGCCTCACTTTGGATTATATTTTGCCTCCAAATTTTTATTTTTAAAATATATTTTAAATATATTTCAGAGAGGAAGGGAGATAGAAACATAAATGATGAGAATCATTGATCCTCAGCTGCCTCCTGCACGCCCCCTACTGGGGATGGAGACCGCAACCCTTGACTGGACTGAACAAGAGATCATTTAGTCCGCAGGCCAACGCTCTATCCAGGGCCAAATTTGTTCATTTTTAAAAATGCAATTTTGGTCCTTGCTGGGTAGCTCATCTGGCTAGAATGTCGTTTGGATGTGCCAAGGTTGCAGGTTCAATCCCTGATAAGGGCACATACAAGAATCAACTAATGGCTCTAGCTGGTGTGGCTCAGTTGGTTGCTGGTTTAATTCCTGGTTAGGGCACATGCCTGGGTTGCGGGCTCCATCCCCTGAAGGCAGTGTGCATGAGGCAGCCTATCGGTGTTTCTCTCTCTCCCTCCCCCGCTCTAAAAAAAATCAATAAAAATATTTTTAAAAAAGAATCAACCAGTGAATGAATACATAAATGGAACAACAAATTGATGATTCTCTCTCTCTCAAATCAATAGTTAAAATTACAAAAAAAAAAAAAAAGCCCAGTTTTTACAGCTTTGTGATTTCCAGTAAGGAACTGTGATCTTGAATGAAAATGACCAACATTTATTGACAGCTGAAAATTTGTGGGTTTTTTTTTTTTTAGCTGATAGTTATTGAGACTTAATATGTGCCAAGCTCCTTGTATACTTTGTCTGATTCCTTTGAAAGATCCTATGAAGTAAGTACTATTATTAGTCTGTTTTGACAGTTGGAAAAACAGGCTTACAAAGGTCCAGTCACTTACAGGGGTCACACTGAGCAAGCTGCAGAATTAGGGCGGGGCGCCAAATCTGCCTGACTCGAGAAAAAGTTCTAACCACTATGTCATACTGTCACAGCTAGGAACTCTGCCTGCATTTTATTTACTGCATTTTACCTTACACCAATTGTCCTTTGGTAACTGTTGCTCCCAACTCCCTATCCCCCAACACGCACACACATACACACACCACACTCTTGGGGCTCCAGACCATGTATTTGTGAATCCAGCACAGGACCTGGCACAGCTTAGGTACTTAACATGAAGCAAAATTAATCAATACAATAGTTTATACAAATTTCATGGCTCGTTGACATAGTGTTTTACCATTCTATTATAAAGGTACTAGGATATCTCGGAAAGAGTACACAAGAAACGCAACAGTGGCCGAACCAGTTTGGCTCAGTGGATAGAGCGCCGGCCTGCGGACTCAAGGGTCCCAGGTTCGATTCCGGTCAAGGGCATGTACCCTGGTTGCGGGCACATCCCCAGTGGGGGGCGTGCAGGAGGCAGCTGATCGATCTCTCTCATCGATGTTTCTAACTCTCTATCCCTCTCCCTTCTTCTCTGTAAAAAAAATCAATAAAATATATTTAAAAACAAAACAAAAATGCAACAGTGGTTGCCTCTGGGTAATTTTGTTGCTGACGAGGTGTGCCAAAGGAATGGAGATACCTATCTATCCCTTTATACCTTTTAAATGTTACACTGTGCATCTATTGACTATTCAAACTCTATTTTATTTATTTTTAGTGGATTTCTGAATTTTTGCTTGGGTATTGATTAAGATGGTCCAAAAGTCAATTCACTGGGTAACCTCACACAATGAAAAACACTACTCCATGAACTCCTTCATGGCTACGCACTGCAGAGGCCCAGCTATGGGCTCCGGGGTGAGAGGATTCCTCCGTTTGTCCCCTCCTTACTGCTGGACCATTGTTTTTAAGCGCAAGGTCTGTTAGCGATGAGGCAATGGACAGAGAACACTTACCTTAGATCTGGAAGGAAGGTTCAAGCTTTTGATTGGTACCATTTGGCAAATATCCAATTTGAGCCAAATTCTGCGTCCACAGAATGGCGATATTTCCTACCTCTCAGGGCCTGAGGATTAACTGTGACATTTCCAGAAATATTGTGTCAAGTGGCAAGCACTGTCCAGATAACTGGCACCTCTCCTGCCCATGCGCCTTCTTTCCCCCTTTGCTCCTATGGTCTCTCCCTGCAACAGCCTTTCCCTCTACCAGGGGGAACTGTAGTTATTAAACTTGTCGAGCCTCTTTTCCTCATCAGTAATATTGGGAAAATAATAGTAGCTATAAAAAAGTAATAATGTGATAATGAATGTGTACAATACCTGGCCAGAGTAAATGTTCAATAATTAACTCTCATTACTTTTACAGCACTCACCTTCAAAGCTGGCTGGAATATTACTTTCTTGGCTAAGCCTAACACCTCCAGGCATATTATTATTAGTCATTTTTAATTACCCCATCCTCTGGAGTAATTCATGCCTTTTTTATGGCACACACTGCTTTTTATTTTAGTGGTTTGGTTACTCATCTGTCCAGCTGCTGCGGGTGATGTCCTTTAGGGCACATGCCTGGAGCACCGATCTTGTATGGCTAGGACCGGACATCAGTGAGGACTGCAGAAATGGTGAACAGATGGGAAGTGAGGGCATGGTAGTTAGTTCCCCTTCCCCTGGCCATGGATCTTTAGGTTTTCACCTCTTCCTGTTCAGATATTCTTATTTTCTTTCCAAAGGGCTGACCTGAGCTTGGCACAAAAAAATCTGCAAACCAAGGCCTTAAGGGCCGCAGGAGATGGCAGCTGCTTAAAGGGAACTCCAGGAGCCTCTAAGCTGGGGAAGAGGAAGGACCAGGGAGAGGCTCAAAGAATTTTTTAAATTGGCATTGGTTACTTTATCCGGTGCTCACTGATTTTTTTAAGGCAGCACCTGACTGCTTTTCACTGTCAGGTTGGCCAGAGGGCAAGCGTATGCCTTCTGGAGCCACTCTCATGCCCTCTGGGGGTGCATGACACAACCCAGTGGTCTTCCTACAGTAACTTGGATCCAAGCCTCTTGCTTCCCTCCCCAGGAGTAGACTGCTCTGCATCGAACTTTTTATTTATTTTATTTTATAGAATTATTTTGTTAATCCTCACCCAAAGGTATTTTTCCATGGAATCTTAGGGAGAGTGGAAGACAGAGGGAAACATCGATGTGAGAGAAACACATCGATTGGTTGCCTCCTCACGAGCTCCCACCAGGGCCTGGACTGGGGAGGAGCCTGCAACGGAGGTACATGCCCTTGACCAGAATCGACTGTGGGACCCTTTGGTCCGCAGGCAACGCTCTATCCACTGAGCCAAACCGGCTAGGGCTTTATTGAGCTTTTTATGCAACAAAGTTGGTAGTGCCTTGCTCATGGCAACTTGGCAAGTGTCCTTCCCCAAGGACAGGTCACTAGTCCTCTAGTCCAGGTCACTGCCGTGCCTCAACCCTCTCTAAAATGATACATTGTTAAGATCCTTCTTCTCCTCTTCCCCCAAATTCTGTCTCCCACTGCTCTCTGGAGAAGTCCTTCCCCTCCAGGGCCCAGCCTTTTGTCCTGGGCTCAGTGCCAGGGAAAGATGAAGAATTCCCATCCAGGTCATAAATTCTGTACTAAAAGGAAAAATTAGAACTTGGACTGGGTGTTTTGAGACTTCTGACTATAAGGAGTAATAGCTATATTTAAAACTGTAATAATACTTAGATTATATTATCACATTACATATCTCAGTACATCTTGATATATATCTCATTAATACCGTACACATATATATTACATGCATCATTTGCATATATTTACCTGTATTATCTCACTTAGTTGTCACAACTGCCATGAACTGTTCTCATTCCCATTTTACAGATGAGGAAATCAAGGCTCAAGGAAGATAATTAACTTCCCAGTTAGGAAGTGGCAGGGCTGGGATTGGCACACTCCTTTGACTTCGAAGTCCATACTCTTTGCTAGCATGCCGAACTCCTAATGTAGAGATGACTGTTTTTTGGTCATTACCCCTGAGAATATAGTGAAAACAATGGATTCTCTTCCAAGAACAACGAACATCCCTATCCACTCACAAATAATTCCCACTGAGCAAAATGATTCCACCCATGGACCACAGACCCTAGATCAGCCGTGGGCAAACTATGGCCCACTGGCCGGATCCGGCCCCTTTGAAATGAATAAAACTAAAAAAAAAAAAAAAAAAAGACCGTACCCTTTTATGTAATGATGTTTACTTTGAATTTATATTAGTTCACACAAACACTCCATCCATGCTTTTGTTCCGGCCCTCCGGTCCAATTTAAGAACCCAGTGTGGCCCTCGAGTCAAAAAGTTGGCCAATCCCTGCCCTAGATAAAAACCTCAGTGGTGCCAAAACCGGTTTGGCTCAGTGGATAGAGCGTCGGCCTGCGGACTGAGAGGTCCCGGGTTCGACTCCGGTCAAGGGCATGTACCTGGGTTGCGGGCATATCCCCGGTGGGGGATGTGCAGGAGGCGGCTGATCGATGTTTCTCTCTCATCGATGTTTCTGACTCTCTGTCTCTCTCCCTTTCTCTCTGTGGAAAATCAATAAAATATATTTAAAAAAAACAAAACAAAACAAAAAAAACACCTCAGTGGTAACTGACTGACCAACCTGGTTGAGGAAGGGAGCATTCTCCCCCCACCCTGTAGGGCTCCATGGGCTACTAACCACATTTCCAATCTTGCTGACTTGGATTTCTATGCAATTCCAAGGCTGTTTGGAGCCCACGAGGAGGGAAATTACTACCCTCCTGGTAAAAATGTTTCCTGGAGCTTCGCAGGAAGAAAAAGGCAACCACCTCCCTGGGGGCTGCTCCTTGATTACAACCAGAGGGTAGTGACCTGGCAAGGATGCCAGCCTGACATCCCAAAGGGTTACTGTATCCTGTTTTCGTAACAGTATTAACAGTTAATCCACGGCTCCCTTGGGGATACCTCGGCTGCCAGTTTAACCTCAGCCCCATTCCTCCTCTTCGGCCCTGGGATTCCTGGGCTCTGCTTTGGTTCTCTCGCTGGCTTGCTGTGAACCTTGAGTTACTTAAGGTGAAGAGGCTGGGGATAGGCAGCAGATTATGGTAGACCAGTAGTTCTCAACTGGAAGTGATTTGTCAAGAGACATCTGTCAATTATCTATTTGGCGATTGGTTGTCATGACTGGGGAAGAGGAGGTTGTTGCTGTCATCCAGTGGATAAGAGGCCAAGGATGCTGCTAGCAGTCAGACAATGCACAGGACAACCCCACAGCAATGAATTACCTGGCCCCAAATGGGCCAAGTTGAGAAGTCTTGTGCTTAAGATCATGACTGTGGAATGAATGTTAGATGGACTTGGATTAGAATCCTTGGTCTGCTGTATGATCTGGAGCATGTCTCTAAACTTGTACAAACCTTAGAGGAGTCAGCAGTGGTAAGAACATAGGTCCTGGAGTTTGAATCCCAGCGTTACCAACTGCTCTGTGCCTCAGCTTTCTGGGCCTCCCTTTTTCCTTACCTGTAAGATGACTTCAGAGGGAAGCTGGAAGTTATTCATGGAAAGTGCTTAGCAATGAGCCAACATACAAGTGCTCAACTGTCAGCTGATAGTATTGCAACTATCACTCGTCTTCGCTTTTCCTCTTCGACAGCACGTAGCTTCTGTACCCACATATTCCATAACGCACGGCATTTTCACTATTTTTTTTTTAAAGCAGCACAATAATATTGGTGTTTAATGTTTATTTCACTACGCCAATATTTACATGCTGCTAGGCATTTTTTTAAAAAATATTTTTATTGATTTCAAAGAGGAAGGGGAAGGGAGAAAGAGAAACAACAATGAGAGAATCATTGATTGGCTGCCTCCTGCACATCCCCCACTGGGGATTGAGCCCACAACCCGGGCATGTGCCCTTGCCTGGAATCGAACCTTCAGTCCACAGGCCAACACTCTGTCCACTGAGCTAAGCCAGGCAGGGCTGCTAGGCATCTTTACTATTCTATCCACTCTGCTGACACCCATACTCCTTCAGAGCAAGGACCTTCGATTTCTTTGCCTTCCCCTAGACTCCTAGGAGGATGCTTACCACCTAAGTACTCGCATGACTATCTTCAAATTGCATATAAATTACAAATCAATTTTATTGATTCACATGTTTGCAGTTAACACTAATTGGGAATAGTCTTGGTTTCACTATTTCACAGATATTTTGCAATAGAGGTAAAGGTTTTCACAAAATGGGTCCCACTTATAAGTTATTGCTCCTTTTGAAACCACCCAATTTGAGATAACCATGTCTACCAGCACCTGTGTTCAGGCTGCCCCTGGTTTGCTCCTGCTAGAGCTTAGAGAAGCAGCAGGTGTGAGTCTATCAGCTTAGCTTTCTCTTACCTAGATTATCAGTCCCACTTTGGCCCATGGAGAGCCTGCTGAGCACAGACTTTGAGAAGGTGCTTCGAGAAGCTCTCAAGCAATTTGTTAGTTTGCTCCTCCTCCCCTCCCCCCAAAACACCGTTTATCCCTAGCAAAGCTACGACTGTACATTCTCCAGTCAGAACAGAGACTGTGTGCCTCATCTGCTCTGTTCAAGGACACCTAGGCACTCAAAAAGGTGAACTGATAATGACATTTACACGTGGGGCCGAATGTAGGTGGGTGGAGGCCTAGCTCCATCTCTCACTTCTTCGGGACTAAGTTTCCCTCAATCGTGTGGCCAAGAGTAGAACAGATGGGACAGCATAGGTGAAGGTTTAGGCTGGCCTGAGGGGAATCCCTAATTCTGCCGCTCACCAGCTCTGTGATGGTAGACAAGTTATTTTGCTTCCCTAAGCCTCAGTTCCCCCATTTGTAAAACTAATCACTGTACTGATCATTCATAGGGTTGTTGAGATAAAAACATAAAACACTCGGGACAGAGCTTGGCGCAAATGAACCCCTCAAAAATGTTACATATTGCCCTAACCAGTTTGGCTCAGTGGATAGAGCGTCGGCCTGCGGACTGAAAGGTCCCCGGTTCAATTCTGGTCAAGGGCATGTACCTTGGTTGCAGGCACATCCCCAGTAGGGAGATGTGCAGGAGGCAGCTGATCGATGTTTCTCTCCCATCGATGTTTCTAACTCTCTATCCCTCTCCCTTCCTCTCTGTAAAAAAATCAATAAAATATATTTTAAAAAATGTTACATATTATTATACTAAATTTGAAGGGAAAAAGCACCAATTATTACTTAGACAAGCTCATGCTCTCCCTGGGAGACAATGATATTTCTCAGCCCTGAGGAGTTCCTAATCACCAGCAGCTGACCCAATCCCACTTCCCTTGTCCCATCTTTCCACCAAAACCCTCCCCAAGGGCAAAGGACAGAGGCACAGGCATATGGGTTTAGAGAAATCTGGTGTTTAATGGGCACATTCCAGCACCGGGCCTGGAATCGAAGCAGCAGGGACGGGTAGGTGACCCCACGGAGCCTCACATGGCGAAGAGGATGAGGAAGGCGACCATCAAACAGAAGAGCCCCATGGCCTCAGACAGGGCAAAGCCCAGAATGGCATAGGAGAAGAGCTGCTGCTTGAGAGACGGGTTCCTGCCAGGGACAAAGACCGATGGAAAGGAAGGGGTGAGGGCATGGGTGGTGGTGGAGGACTCAGGGAGGTTAGGTGAACGGGGATTGCTGACACTGGGAGAGGACCTCGCCTGCATATATCCTCGGGATTTGGCCCGAATAGCGGAGCATTGCCATGGTAAGTTTAAGGGAGCCAGGATGGAAGCATGTTTAAATTCTGACTCAGAGAGTTCAGGGAGGTTTCTCCTCTCCTCCTGGAGAAAACAGGAGGTGCACAGAATAAGCCAGAAGCTATAGGGATGTCCTCTTGCCCAGGCTTCCCCCAAACAGGGTGGAATTTATGATGAGGGATAGTGTAGACCACCTCCAAACTCACCTGGCATAGCCAATGATCAAACTGCCGAACACTGTTCCAATTCCAGCCCCTGAACCAGCCACACCCACTGTGGCAGCCCCAGCACCAATAAACTTGGCCGCTGTGTCAATGTCCCGGGAGACAACACTGGTTTGGAACTCCCGTCTGGCCACCTGGAGTGGGGAGCTGCTGTAGGAAGGCTAGAAGGACCGAGAGAGAGAAAGAGAGAGAGAGAGAGAGAGAGAGAGAGAGAGAGAGAGAGAGAGAGGCGATAAAGGAGATAGTGAGGCACAAGGACAGGTGGCTGACTCCACCCCCTTCACCCCACCCACCTGAGCTCTGAAACTGCTGGCAAACTGCCTGGCAAGTACAAAACGCTCAGCCTGCAGAGCATGCTGGGAGTTACTCTCAGGGTCCGTTCTCAGAGAGGGCCAGGGAAGTGTCATGGGTTAGGGAAGCCTCCCTTTTGCAAGTTTCTCACCTACAATGCTCCCCTTGGGGGTACTTAGCACTATCTAAAGCACCTCAGATTCTCTAACTCTCCTCCCACTTTGGCCTAAAGGCAACTCAACTAACTTGAAGGACCTCTGTCTGGAGAAATTCCTAAGAGGGCCCATGCTCCTTTACCTGTTCAGATGGGATCTCTGGCCTACTCAGGAAGGAGGCAGACACAGGCCTGAGTAGACCCCTGGTGCAGCAGCGGATCTGTAAAATCAGAAAGACATGCCCCCCCCAAATCAGGCAAGGAAAACCCCCCACAAACCCAAGGGCTGAGCTTCTATCAAGGAGGACTACAAATATTAGAAACAGAAAAAGTCCAATGTATTTCAAGGTCAATTAGAGTATTCCTGTTTCTACCGCGAGGCCTGCACCAGACAAGTATCCTGAGACGCTGGTGTTGTCAGCAGTGGCAACCTTCCCATTTAAAACTGGGTACCAAAGTTCACTTCCATGGGCACGGCCCTCATCAGGATCTCAGAATGAACAAAACCCCACGCTGGTATCAAACCCGGCACAGGAAGGGTCTGTACCGAGACCAGCAAAGGAAGCGGAAGGGGAAATCTTATTTTGCTAGAATGGTACTCACTGTTACATACCCTGAAAGGAGTGGACCAGTGAGCCTGCAGAGGCCCCCGAAACAGCCACCTAAGCTGAGCCCTTTAGAACCTGGTTTCCTTGACATATTTTTTTTTAGTGCAGTGGTTCTCAAACTTGGCTGAACATTGGAATCACCTGGGGAGTTCTAAAAAACACAGATGCTCGGGTTCCATCCTCCTTCCAGGAGTCAGTACAGCCTGGGGATCAATACTTTTTAAGGCTCCCCGGTTGATTTTTAATGAGCAGCCAGGGTAGAAAATCACTGTATCCGTGGGCCAGGCTGGGGGTAAAGGTCACACCCAGCCTCTCTGACCACGTTCCCAAGCCAAGACGGTTTGGTTTAGAGATCCAAATAAACAGGGGTTAACTGCACCCCATCCCACAGCCTCCCCAAAGAGCCACCATCATCTCAATCTCAGTCCATTCATTACACACATCGATGGCTCCCACACCTGGCGCGACAGAGCGCCCGGGGGCCGCAGCTTACCAGAGCCGGAGGGATGAGCAGTGCCCCGGTGGTCTGCATGTTTCCCGTCTGCAGAGGGAAACAGAAAAGTCCATGCACAGCCTGGTTATTTCCGGAGAGTGGCGACCTTCGGTCGTCCCCTGCACTCCCGCCCGTCGTCCCCGGACCCACGCTCTTCCTAGCACCGTGCCCAGCACTAGAGGTCAGAGGGACAGCGCGAGCTCCCGGGTCCCCCGCTTTCCGCGTGGCGGGTCTGCAAAGGAAGGTCACGCAGATCGGGAGGAGCGGAAGGAAGCCCGAGCCCCGGGAGGGAAATGTTGCGAAAGAGGCCGGTCTCCCGGGAAGACTGGAGGCCGGCCCGGGGCAGGCGCCGTGCAGGGTCCCCCTGGTTCATTTTACACAGCTCGCGGCTCCGCCCGCCTATGTCGGGCAGTTAATCGCTCGTTACCGTTGGTAATTGACATGAACTGTTAAGGCTACAGATGCCCACCGTCTCCCCCGGCCCTGGGGGCAAATGCCCCTCCGCACAGCCCAGCCCACACCCCTGCCAATCGCTGGCTCCAGGCCCCAAGTCACCTGCACTCCCACAGCCCTGCTGCCCTTGCTCAGACCACGGCGCTCGCCCGGCTCAAGGTGACTGACTCACCTCCCCGCTTTAGCTCTAGGTTTCAGCGCTCAGCTCCCCCACCCACGTGTCTCGGGGTCCCCCCACTCTCATTGGCTGCAATCCCCCGGCGCCCCCATTGGTTAACGTCCTCAATTCCTCTTTTCTAATTGGTTTTCCGCGGCTCCTTCCTCTCTCTTCACAGGAGCTTCGTGGCATTTCCCGCCTCCCTGCGGGCAAAGGCGGGGTTTTCTCCCGAGATCTGGCTTCCGATTGGCTGATCTCTGAAATGCTCGACCATAGAGTCGGCGGGACTCAGAGGTTCCATAACCTCCCGCACAAAATGGCGACTAAGATGGAAGCGGCGGTAAGAGGCGTGAGAGAGATGACCGGACGCCTGACGCAGACAGACACCTGACCTTGGACCCGAGACTTCATTCGAGCGCTCGGGCCTTGAGGCGCGCTGCATGTTGGGACTTGTAGTCGGGTCGTAGGCCCAAGGACAGCTGAGATCCCGCGAGACGCTCTTTCCGGGGCTGGGGGAGCCAACGCCTTTGCAGCAAGTCCCGGGTTGGTGATTCGTGGAAACCTTGCTTCCGCCGTGGGGAATAAAGGCTGCCCGCTGGCCTCGAAAGTTCGCGGGTGGGCTTCTGCTGGTGTTCAGCAGTCATGCACTAGCAACCAGATGTTTTGGGTGTTTTTTTTTTAAGTATTATTTTGTATTGTAAAAACATTCTAAGGATAAACAGTACCCTGATAGAAAAACAAGCAGAGGATAGGAATAAGCAATTCACTAAGGAATTATAAATTGAAGGGAAAAAACATTCAACTTCACTAATCAAAGAAATAGAAGTTTAAACGCAACATTTCGCAATTATCAAAAGGGCAAAGTTCCTTTTATTAATGTGAGCCAGGCAATCTCCTATACTGCTGCCGGAGTATGAAATAGAAGACCTTCCTTGAAAGCAATTTGTCAACATTCATTGGAAGGCTTTGAATGGTCCAGTCTCCTTAATCCAGAAATTCTTGAGGAATTGAGAACCTTTTTAAACTCTTACGATCCTTTTTGACACAAGAATATAACTTCTGGGAATTTATCCTGAAGAAATAATCAGAAGTGCAGAAATTCTATTTAAAATATGTGCACTGCAGAGTTTATCGAAATTGGAAACAAGTTAATGGTTCAGTAAATTATGCTATCTTTGACTTGATGATATAAGCAGATATTTAAAATCATGTTTCTGAAGAGTATTTTTTAATATATTTTTAAAAATTGATTTCAGAGAGGGAGAGAGAGATAGAAACATCAACGATGAGAGAGAATCACTGATCGGCTGCCTCCTGCACGCCCCCCTACTGGAGATCAATCCCACAACCTGGGCATGTGCCTCTGACTGGAATCGAACCTGGGACCCTTCAGTCCGCAGGCCGACCCTCTATCCACTGAGCCAAACCAGCTAGGGCCTGAAGAGTACTTTATATTGAGAAAATTTTTGTGATGTAAGACGTGAAAAATGCAAAACTGTATGTATAGCATTGTGAAAAACTATGGAAAAAAGATTGGAAGAAAATAAGGCTATATTAATAGTTAATCCTGGAAGGTGTAATAAGCTTGATTTATGAATATGCATTAAATGTATGATAGAAAAATATCAAAAATTATACTAATCTGGAGAGTCTGAACTCTTAGAAAAACATTTTACAATTAAGGAGACTTAAGATAACCTGCCAGCATAATAGAGTGGAAACAGTGTGGAGTTTTGAAGTCCCACAGACTTAATTCCTATCATGGCTTTTCCAGGCATAAGTGGATATGTACCTCTGACTAGATTACCAAATTTCTCTTATTTGCAGTATTACAAACTACCATTTATTGAGGCCTCACCATATGGCAAGCATTATGTTAAGTGCTTTCACCTCTTATAAAATTTAATTCTCAAATGCAAACAAAAGAAGAAATAAACAAATGGGGTTACATCAAACTAAAAACTTTTTGCACAGCAAAGGAAACCATCAAAAAAACTAAGAGACAACCTACTAAATGAGAAAATATATTTGCCAATGATACATCTGATATGGGGTTAATATACAAAATTTGTAAAGAACTCATGCTACTCAACACCAAAAAAATACAAACAATCCAACATTAAAAAATAGACAGAGGATATGAGTAGACACTTCTCCAAAAGGGGCATACAGAAGGCCAACAGACACATGAAACGATGCTCAACGTCAATAATTGTGAGAGAAATGCAAATTAAAACCACAATGAGATATCACCTTACACCTGTCAGAATGGCTATCATTAATAAATTCACAAAATGGCAGGGATGTGGAGAAAAGGGAACTCTAGTGCATTGTTGGTGGGAATGCAGATTGGTGCAGCCACTATGGAAAACAGCATGGAGTTTCCTCAAAAGATTACAAATGGAACTGCCTTATGACCCAGTGATTCTACTTCTGGGGATTTATCCAAAGAAATCCAAAACACTAACTCAAAAGAATATATACACCCTATGTTCATTGCAGTGTTATTTATGGCCAGCTAATGTTCCATTGTACATACTAGTATGTACCACTAACTCAAGTGCCCATAAATAGACAAGTGGATAAAAAAAACCTGTGGTACATATAGACAATGGAACATTAGGTGGCCATAAAAAAGGATAAAATTTTTCCATTTGGGACATCATGGAAGGACCTGGAGGTATTATGTTCAGTGAAATAAGTCAGGCAGAAAAATACAAATACCACATGATTTCACTTATACAGTATGTGGATTCTAAAGAACAACATAAATGAACAAACAAAATTGAAACAGGTTCTGCCCGACTGGTGTGGCTCAGTGGTTGAACATGGACCTATGAACCAGCAGGTCATG
This sequence comes from Myotis nattereri, assembly GCF_964212035.1. Lineage (NCBI taxonomy): Eukaryota > Metazoa > Chordata > Mammalia > Chiroptera > Vespertilionidae > Myotis > Myotis nattereri. The sequence goes on from NC_138091.1 coordinate 46,110,273, forward strand.
GTTTGATTCCCAGACAGGGCACATGCCCAGTTGCAGGCTCGATCCTCAGTGTAGGTCATGAAGGCAGCCGATCAATGATTCTCTCCCATCATTGATGTTTCTATCTTTCCCTCCTTCTCCCTTCCTCTCTGAAATCAATAAAAATATATTAAAAAACCATACATTAAAATACACACATATATAAAAGATCAAGTTATTACTATAATTGTACTGTTAGTAACACTGAAACTCTCAGCATGGCAAGAATATGATGTTTTTATGTTATTATTTTTGCTTATCTACAGTTTTTAATTTTCTACAATGCTTGTGTATTTCTTCTGAAATAACAACAGATTATTTATTATTTTTAATTTTTATTGAATGTATTGTGGTGGCATTGGTTAATAAAATTATAAATGTTTCAAGTATATGATTCTGTAATATATCTTCATTATGTGTTCACCATCCAAGGTTAAGTTCCCCTTTATCACCATTTCACCATTTATCTCCCGTTTCCCTGCTTCTACCTGCTCTACCCCGCCTTTCCCTCTGGTAATCACCATACTGTTGTTGTCTATGTTTATGGGTTTTTTGGTTTTGTTTATTCTCTTCACCTTTTCACTCAGCCCCCCAAGCCCTCTCCCTTCTGACAGCTGTCAGTCTGTTCTCTGTAACTATGAGTCTGTTTCTATAAAACAGGTTATTTAAAATCATAATGTAAAATAGTGAATAAAAAACTAAGAATGAGAAAAACAAGAGAATGGGAGGAGAGGACAAAATATCATTCTTTTGAGGAATTTTGCTGTAAAGGGGAACAAAGAAACGAAGCTGTAGCTGGAGGAGGAAGTGGGGTCAAGTGAATTTTTCTTTTTTTTTTAAATATATTTTATTGATTTTTTACAGAGAGGAAGGGAGAGAGATAGAGAGTCAGAAACATCGATGAGAGAGAAACATCGATCAGCCGCCTCCTGCACATCCCCCACCGGGGATGTGCCCGCAACCCAGGTACATGCCCTCGACCGGAATCGAACCTGGGACCTTTCAGTCCGCAGGCCGACGCTCTATCCACTGAGCCAAACCGGTTTCGGCGAATTTTTCTTTATGATAAAAAAAATAGCAGCATGGTTTTATCAGATTGGAATAAACCAACAGAAATGGAAAAAAACTGATGAGAAAGGAGGGGGAAAAAAAGGAGGATTTCTGAAGCAATGCCCTTAAGTAGGCCAGAGTAACGGGCCTTATAACTGTATTAAATCAGGCACAATATCCTTTAAAGCAAAAACACTATACAGAAAAGAGGCTCATATATACATTAATAAAGGGTTCAATTCATGAAGAGACTATAATTCTAAACTGTATACATCTAATAACATGCATATAAAGTGAAAGTTGGCAAAATTATAAGGAGAAATGCAGAAATTCACCCTTATGGTGGGAGATTTAACACAACTGTTGGTAATTGACAGATCTAACAGACCAATATTTAACTAGGATAGAAAAGATTTGACCAACACAATTAACTACCTTTATTTATTGAACTTGTATAGAACTTTGCCCTCAGCAATTAGAGTGGACACAGTTTTCAAGCACAGATGGACACTTAAAAATTGACCACTTACTAAGCCACAAGACAAGATTCAATAAATACCAAAGAATCAATATCTTACAGACCACATTCTCACGATACAATTAGATAAGAAATCAAAACATTAAAACCTGACTGTGTTTGGTGGTTGAGCATTGACCTATGAACCAGGAGGTCATGGTTGGATTCCTGGTCATGGCACATGTCTGGGTTTCGGGCTCAGTCCCCAGTGTGGGGGTGTGCAGGAGGCAGCCAATCAATGATTTTCTCTCATCATTGATGCTTCTATCTCTCTCTCTCTCTCTCTCTCTCAAATCAGTAAAGATATAGTAAAAAAAAAAGAACAACCATGCATTTAAACAAAACAAAACTCAAACAACCTTTCAAATGTGACTGTTGGAGTCCATACCAAGAATTGAGGGGCAGTATCTAGAAAAGGGGAAGTGAGACTCATAGCCAGGCAGATATCCCAAAAGATCTCCACTACATTCTAGGCCACTTTGTGTATATCACACACGTGTGCACATAGATACTTACAGGCACACACATACCTTTCTCCTAACATGGCCTAAGATGACCTCCACCAAGCGTGACCCAGCCACCTCAAGGACAACCATAATTCATCTTCCCAAAGTTAAATCCTCCATGTTCAGTTAGTATCCAGAGGCCACATCGTGAGGCAGCTATTCCCCAAGGATTATAATCTAAAGATGTCTAGTCTTCTAGTTCAAGCTCAGCCTTACCTTGGAGTGGCTCCATATCATCCTGTCATTTATGGATCCAACAATAGATATGACTGCCATCTGCCCCACCACGTGCTCACTTGGAGCTTCCTTCCATTCAGCAAGGTCTCATGTGGTGCAAGGTCAGGACAGATTCATGGACACTTGGTTCACCAAGACCTTTTTGAGTACCTAGGTTCATTGGATTTCACTTTGTCCATAACTTAGATATTTAGTCTATGGATCTCAGTCATTATCTTTGCACAAAGTTCTTCTAAGTTCCAGCTCAATTCCTCCCTCTCTCTTTTATGATTTAAAACGTGTCAAATGGTATAATATATATATATTTAAATCAATTTTGTATCTCCCCGTGTTTTACTTACTGAGCATGTTCACTTAATTTTCTAGAATTTCTCCAACCCCAAAATATTTCTAAACATCAATGTTCAATGATAAGGTAAATTTCCTTATATATTAACTGGCCATAACAAAGTCCCAGTGTTAGTTCTTATTAAAATCTCAGTTTTAGTTCTGATTAGCAGTACCTACTAGTAATCAGTACTCATATACGATAGTGGGAAAGGAAAAAAAAAAAGATAATCACAATAGCTACTCTAAGCACTCTTGGACAAGTCTCTACTAGAATCAGCAGATCTCACAGGCACACTACGAACTCGCTTCCTGGGCAGTGGAATGATCTCCTTGGTCCTTATGATCTATCTACTTGGAGGGCTTCCCTTGTCCAACCAGCATCCTTCAGGACTGCTCCAAAGAAGACCAATGGGTAGGGCCTCCTATAGGGAGCTGTGTAGGTTGAGCCATCTGCTTCCCATTACTGCTGGTATTCGTTTTTTTTAGTGGGGTTTGGGACTGAGTCTTCCTGCAGCATTGGATTAAGAAAGTTCCAGGTCTCTGTTTTCCAACATTCTATATTTTTGTCTGGTACTACAATTCCCATAAAACCTGGGCAGCCTGAGCATTTCATTTGAGAGGTCTCTGCTGAAGAGCCCAAACTAGGAATCTTGTGTTCAGTAATGTTCCAGGCCTGGTAAAGACTCAGAGCTGGGCAGGACTAGGGGCTATGCCAATTTCTTTCTAACGAAGAACCTTAACCTCAGGGTATGGATGGTGACTAATGGGAGTGGGGGGGGTCTGATGGGAGCCTTTCTCCTCTAATCTGCCTTGGAAGGTTAATTCTGCAACCTTTCATTCCACACTACCAGGAAGTTTTTTAAATGGGAGGCAATTTTACATTTGTCCGACAGAGGGCGCTCAATGGAAGATTTGGAAAGACCTGTGTCTTGGTCTCTCTCTCTCTCTTCCCTCCGCCCCCCAACCATTCTGGATCTGACTTCAAATTCTGTCTAGGATCTGACCCCTTTTCCTCACCTGCTGTGCCACAGCTCTAGCTCGAGTCCCCTTTATTTGCTTAGCTGGATTACTGCGCAGACCTAACCCTTGCTTGCCTTGCTTTTACTTGTTTCCTTACCATCTAATCTCATCTACCCAGAAGCCAGAGAGATCCTTTCAAGATGCGGCAAGTCCTGGAATAATGTCCTTTCCTTATAATGTAGATGAGTTGCATAGGAACTTAACTCTTGCTTGTATCAATTAGCCCACAGTAAAACTGACTTGGTTATATGTCATTCAGTCACAAAACCTGTTCAGGACGTTCAGGGAGGAGTTGCTGTATGAGTACACCAACTCACTCCTCTGCTCAGAATTCTGCCATGGCTTCCCACTGCTCTCAGAGAAAAGCCGAGTTCCTTAAACTCCACCCTCCTTGGTCCTCGGTTGCTCGTCTGACCTGTCCTACAACTCTCTGCTCACCTTCCCCTATTCCTGCTCTTCCCCTTTAAGTCCACTCCCTCGTTTCTTTCATATATTTGCTCAAATCTCGCCTTTCCAATGAGGTCTGCTCTGACCTCCCTATTTAAGATTGCAACTAAGTCTTCCCTACTCTCCCCAAACTTCTTACTGGGCTCTATGTACGTAGGCTCCATAGTACTTAGCATCTTCTAACCACTTTTCTATTTTGACTATAACAAACAAATGCAAATTTGTTTGTTTACTATTTATCCTCCTTTTCCCTCCTACATTTAAGCTCCTCAAGGCAGGGAGCAGAGATCTTTGCCTATTTTTTTTCACTGTGTGTAGAACAGTATCTGGCGAGAAGGAGTTCAATCAGTATCTGTTGAATGGATGAATCAATATTCTCATTCCAACAGCTAAGACCTTTCCGTTTGCTAATCACTGCTGTAAACTTCATTCTCGGGTGTGGAGGCGGTATCGAGAATCAGAGAATCTGACGGGAGAGTTCTGCAGGGTTCATGGCTAATTCTTGATCTCCACGGTGAAAATCTCAGTGAGGTCGCCCATCTTTGGTTAACTGGGCCATTGATGGGCAACAGCTGATCGCTGGCTGCAGCGTCCTTACTATCCAGGTGATCTTGGACCAGTTGATTAACTTCTCTGTGTTTCCATTTCCTTATACAAGATTTTTTAGCAGATTAAACAAATTAATATTTATAAAGTATGTAGAACACTGCTTGGCACAGAGTAAGGGTCACAGAAGCATTTGTTTTCCTTTAACTAAATATGTTAAGCTGTGGCTTAACTTGCATAAAATCCCAAACGTTGCGCCTTATACAGTGGGTAGCCTAGATGTAACCGGATTGCTTCTTCTTTTTTTTTTTAATTCCCAACTGATTTTTTTTCCTCCCCCAAGAGCATTACTTGCTAGAGCAGCTCTGTGGATTCGATGGCCTTACCAATAATCATGTTTTCCTCTTCTTCCTTCTTAATCATCATCTGTTTGGAGCCCGGAGTTCCTTCTCCACAGTGTAATGTGTGTCAGCAGACGGGAACTCCAGCCCAACCCCGGGGCAGAACCTGAATGAATCACGGTGATTTCGTTTCCCTTGCCGCTGACTGGTTCAGCAGTGGTCAGGTGCCCTCCACTGGGTTCCCTAGAGCACAGCCTGAGGCAGGGATGCTCGTGCAAGTGACTGATGGACAGGCTGTCCTCAGGAAATGCGGGGAAGCAGGGAGAAGAGAAGCAAGATACGGTTTCACTTGGAGATCAGCTTCAATCTGAGCCTATGGGGGCTCTGGAGGGTGTCTTTGTTTTGGCATTAAAGGCCCACATCCCAGCACACCCCCGAGTCCCAGGCCAACTGAGATGGTTGGTCCCTCTACACAGAACCCGAGTTTGGTGAATGATATATGCAGGGAATTCTGCCAGGGGGTTTCCAAGAAAGAGACACAACAGGGATAAATAGTTTTCTCTCTCTGGATGTTGTGTGGATTATGCTCAGAACTGCTGCTCTTGCTGGGTGGCCAAGACAGGAGAGAGCCTTCAGGCAGAGCTGACACGGGGGGCAGGAAGGGGGGAGAACAGGGGGTGCGGGGGTGTGTGACTAGCAGCTACTCCCCCTGGAAATCTAGGCGGAGGGTGAACTGGCTGTCTCAGCAGAAATCCCCGGTGAAATGATGGGCCTGTCTTCCCTTCACGAAACACACACTAGGCAACAATGAATGAAGGAGCTCAAAACAGTAATAGCGTGTGGAGAAAAGGGAAGTAATTTTATTTTACATGTTCCCCTGTGCCATACAAGGGAGGGGATTCCGTCCTAGGCCTCAGAAAGGAGGTGTTTGATGTGGACTCTCCCTCTCACCCAGCTCTGCTTGTCCCTGTTATGGGCTGGCTCAGCGAGATAGACCACCGACTCAGAATTTAAATTTAAGAGCCTTTCTTAAGCTGGCCAGCTGACCACAGCGCCTCTCTCCCCCTCTGGGAGCTTCGGAGCATGTGGCAGAGATCAAGGGTGCAGTATGATCCTTCATAGCAAAACAGTGTTAGAAAAAAATACAAAGCATTCCATTAGCTGTTCCTTAGACGTTCACAGAAAGTTCAAAGGGGGGGGGGGTAAACAGAGTCACACCTGGCTGGAGCATATCATAACACATTGTTTTTCTAAGACAATCTAGCAATTTTTCTTTTATGGTTCCTAACCCTGACACAATCCTCCATACGTCAGTCCCCCCCTCCCAGCACATTCAATTTCTCATGTCCCATTTCCTCCCCTTAGCACATTCTGTAACATTCTGTAACCCTTCCATGGCTCAGTCCCACACCCTGTAACAGTCCCCTCAACCCTCCCCACTTTCCCCTCTTAGAGGCTCTCAGTACCGGGCATCCCAGCCTCTTTTTTGAGAAACTTCACCCCTTGCCTAAAGAAAAGGAGGCTCAGTTCCTGTTAGTCCTGTGGCAGACGTCAGCGCCCCTCCCTCATCCCTTCCACATGCACTGTTCCCTCCTATGCCTTCCCTTACACACAGGTGGTCTGTACGTCAAGCACCTGCAGCTGCCCACCTGAGGCTGCTGGGCTGCTGAAGCATGCTTGGCCAGGAACAGGGCAATGCTGGGGGGTAACAGCTCTGGGGAAAGCCCTCAGCCGACGGCGGGCAGGATTCGGTGGATGACTACCCCAGCCTTCCCACTCCTGGTGAGGGCAGCTCTGAGGTGGGTTCTCTACAGGATGGAACCCCAGCTGCCTACAGCAGTCATCTGCTCCTCAGCACTTCCTGTGTGGGCTTCCTTCCCTCACTTCCTCGCTTAGCTGTTTTGAATCCTTTGCTATTAAGGTCATTTCTTTCTCATGAAGCGGACGGAGGTGAGCAGCCCAGGGCGTTCAGCGTGCCTCTGCCATCCTCAGCGTGTGGCTTCCATCTCTGTGTCTAGGCCACTTCTCAATGAGCAGGAAGCGGGGCTGTGAAGAGAACAAGCTCCTTTTTCTTTTCTAAAGATGCAATCCAGAAGTTGCTGACCTCACTCTTGCTCACCTCCCATTGGCCAGAACGTAGGCACGTGGCCACACCGAGCTGCAAGGAGGGTCATAAAATCTGGTGTCTGGCTGGACGACCGCTTATCCTACTAACGCTTAAGGGCGGGGTTTCCATGACTCACAGGAAGAAAGGGAGCGTGGGTAGGACTGGTACTGCAGGGGGTAATTAGAACTCTCTGTCCCCGTGTCTGCATGAATCACAATAAAGGACATTTATTGAGTGGTTATTATGTGGACACTCTGTTCCACACACTTGTCATGTGCGAGGCGTTTACTCTGCACAGTTATGTCTGAGGTAGGTTCTATGCCATTGTTTTAGAAAAGAACCTTTTCAAAGGGGCAGAGAGCAGTCCGTTAATGTAGCCCAGAATCTCACAGGCAGTAAGTGATGGAGCCGGGACCATCTGATCCTAGAACCAAATACTCTTAGTCACTGCTTTATTCTGCTTCTGAGCCACACGTGGGTATTTTGAGATGTTTGTTTGCTCTCTCGGACCAGAGCTTTATTTCCCTTAACACAGACATCAGCTGTTCAGCCTTCAGACATATCACGCTCATGCGCTTTCCTAGGAATGTGTCACGCTTGCCAGTCAAGGACTGCCTTCCCGACGGCGGCACTGTGGCCTGGTGGACCAGCCACCTTCCCGCCCCTGCATGGCCTTCCCCATTGGCCTCTTAATACCCCCCATTGTATCAGTGACTTCATCGTGGCTCAGGTCCTTGCTACTTGAAAGAGTCCCAAACTCACCCCCGTGTATGTGAGGCGGGGAGTTCACTTTTGTCTCATGCATGTTGATGGAGAGGTTTAAGCAGGGGGAAGTAAGAACAGATTCACTCATGATTTAGAAGCATCCTTAGGTAGCAACGGGGCAGGGCAAGTAGGAGGTGGGAGGGAGGAGAAGTAAGGAGGTCAATGCAAGATCTTAGCCTGGCCCCGGCAGTGGGGACGGAGGGAGGTTCCTCCCTCTTGTTTGGTGCCGGAGGCTGGCCAGAACGTCACGCTCTTGTTTTTCCAATGCTAGTTTCCTCTCCCTCTGGCCCCACCTGCCTCTCTAGGTGGGTCTTGAACTGTTCCAGACCATGCATGCTCCAGCGACACCACAGCTCTCGCAGGCCCCCCAACCAGCCTGCACTTCTACAGTGCATTGCCTTTGCTCATGTGGCTTCCTGTGCCTGGAATGTCCTTCCTCTCCAGCGCTGCCTGGCAAACTCTTACTCATCCTTCAAGGTCCAAGTTCAATATCACTTCCCCTGGGATGCCTTCTCTTACTGTCCCAGACTTATTCCCATTCCCGCTGTGCTCCCATGGAACTTCGTACACACATCTATCACCGTCGTCACTGCACGGCATCATGGCATGTGTTGATATGTTTGCAGTGGCCATGGCAAAAGGGTGACTTCCCAGAGACAGGAATGAGCTTTATTCCCTTCCTATTACCCCTTGTTCCCAGAGCCTGGTATAAGCAGACGCTCAGTAAATGTCAGTGAGTGGTGGGGTTGATCTCAGCCTGATAGAAGAGGGGGCTCCTCACCTGCACCTTCTTGGAGCAACCTCTAGAGGGCAGTCTCGCATCACGCCCGCTTCTTCTCTAAGCCTCTGCCCAGTTGCTTTTCTCCCCTAGGCAGCTAGATAGCTAGATAGATAGATAGAGATAATTTATATGATATATAGATAAATTTATAGAGATATAGATAAGCAGGTAGAAATAGATATATATATAGGGCATGGCCCAGATGGGCTCTAGGACCTGGGAATCTAACCTACTAGAGGCACTGCTGGCCCATCCCTTAGACTTCGGCTCAGGGTATAGGAAGTATGGTTGAAACTACTAGCTTCAAAATGAAAACAGGAAATTGCAAAATGGAAATTTACAAATATTTAAATAAATGGCTATAAAACAAAACGTCAGCCAATTAACTGCAACTCCACTTGCACACAGTTTACACATAATTTCATTTCACGTGGGATGCGAATGGATCTTACTATTTTTGATATGATGTGGGCAGTCCTAAAGGGCCCTTATGCCCGGGGAAAGGCCTTGGGAGGGAGTAAGGAATGGAGTGTTACGTGAACCCTAGACCGTCCGCCAGAGGGCTCAGGGCACTGCCCACTGAGCCACAGGCTGCTGAGGTCAAGTTTCCCTTCTTCCTGCTGAGGGCTCCAGAGCGAAGCCCATGAAGATAATGGTCAGTAACAAGGATTGCCCTCAACCACCACCGCTCTTCATCTCTAGGTAACTGCGAGAGGAGTAGTATTGCATTTACTTAAGTTCTTACACTGGAGAGAGGCTGATAAGAAGAGGCTCTGCCCCTGGACTTCCGGCTCATGGGGTGGAATGGACAGGAGAAAGAACAGACCTGAGTGACTCCGGATTCAAGTCAGAACCAGTCAGGGGCTCTGGGTGGGGGCCCGGGAAGGCTCCTGGGAAGAGGCAGCATTTTGGGCCTTGACAGGTGAGTCAGCTGTTGCACAGGCAGTAGGTGGAGCATCTTAAAAGGGCAGGAGAGAGGGAAAGGGAAATTAGATGGCATGCGCTTCGGGCCTCACAGAATTCCTGGGGTGTTATAGTCTCCAGTTAAACATGAAGGGACTGAAGGGAGTTCATTGTAGTCGTAGCACGGGCCACTATTGAGCGCCTGCTTCCAGCCAGACCCTGTGCTGAGCCCTTTCCACATATTGCCTCATTGAATCCTCTCAATGACCCTCCTGGGAGGTAGATGATGTTAACTTCATTTTACAGATAGGCCTCTTATTTTATTTTTTTAACATTTTTTTATTGATTTCAGAGAGGAAAAGAGAGGGAGAGAGAGATAAGAAACATCAATGATGAGAGAGAACCACCGATCAGCTGCCTCCCGCATGCCCCCCACTGGGGATCGAGCCGGCAACCCAGGCATGTGCCCTTGACCAGAATCGAACCCGAGACCCTTCGGCCTGCAGGCCGACGCTCTATCCACTGAGCCAAACCAGCCAGGGCGAGGCCTCTTATTTTAAAAGGAGATATCAAAGAGCAGATAGGGAACAACAACAAAAACAGCCCTACTGTTCAGCCTGTATTTAGCTTTCCAGAGGCTGGAATTGGCTACGGGAAGAATTTCCTAACAACAAAGGGCGTGAAGCCGGAGCAAATAGTAAAGGTGCCTCCTCAGGTTTCCTCCCAGGAGCATTTTCATCTCGGGGGTGGTCATTTCGGAAGGTCTCGCCGGGAGGAGAGGCCCTGGTGACGGGTGATGGGCAGGTGGGTCTGTTTGGCTTCCTGAACCCATGACAGTTGATAAACAGATGCTGTTTGGCGTTACCTGCGGTTCGCCAGCAGAAGATGGAGCACCTGCCTTGCCAAGGTGCCCATTTATAACTAACTATTTCCTGGACCGGAGTCAATTTCTGTTTAAGCGCCTGCCTAAACCTCTCTCCTGCTTAACAGGAGAGGTATAAATGGCTACCCCAGGGGTCCTTCTAATATAACTACATCTCCAATATGCTGGTGGATACACAAACCTGTACACGATAAACTGCCTCTTTGGCTGAGAGGCAGTTGAGCTGCAAAAACTCTTGGAAGGAAGAAAGGAAGAAGGGAGGGGTGAGGTGGCAGGGCTGCGCCCCCCTTCTCCCCCATGGAGGATTGGCCAGGATCTGGGCCTGAATGTCACGAGGCCTCTTTAGGAGGATTTATCCTGACTTGAAGGTTAGCTGGAAAGCCTGGCTACTAACAAATAGTTACTGAGCCTGACCAGTGTGGCTCAGTGGTTGAGCATCGACCTATGAACCAGGAGGTCACGGTTCGATTCTCCGTCAGGGCACATACCCATGTTGTGGGCTCTATCCCTGGTGAGGGGCATGCAGGAGGCAGCGAATCGATGATTCTCTCTCATCATTGATATTTCTCTCTAACCTCTCCCTTCCTCTCTGAAATATATATATATATTATATATGTTATATATATATATATATATATATATATATATATATATATATAATATATATATATATATATATAAAGAGTTACTGAGCATCAGCTGAAGGGATGGCAAATAGTGAGGGAGCTCCCCACCACCCCCAACAGCTCTTATCTTCAGGGAAAGTTTCAGAGTCGTTGTCATTTGCAGAGAATTTCCTGGACTATGAACTTTATTGCAAGAGGACAGAATGGCTGGGAGAGAGGAAGCGAGGCTCCACACCCACCCCTCCCATTCCGCACGGCAGGGTTTGCTGTTTCCCCAACAGGAGTGTTAGAAACCTAAACCCAGGTGCAGCCTGGCCTCCTGTGGCCGAGAACCTTCCCCAAGTCCTCATCCTTCCTCAGCCTTGGCTCCCTCCTCTAGAAAAGGGGGTGGCAAGAGCGTTTAGAGAAAACGCTCAGTGCAGGTTGGGTTTAAATAATATAATGCATGATGACTCCTGGAGTCAGACGTTTGCAATGAGGTCAAGGAACAGAGAACAGAGTCTGTCCCTGTTCCCGGGAGCTGATCAGAGGGACAAGACAGGCCTACATCACAAGGAAAAGAAATGCAATTGGAAAATGCTTTTCCCATCCAATGGCGGGGCGCAAAAGCACAAAGATTGGAAACAATGTCTAGCTCCTCCTTGCAGTCTGTTTGGTCACATGTTTGCCTTGGCTTTCCCTTCCCCATCTATTTTGAGATGCTGTTCAAATGAAGGTGTGTCCCCAGGGCTCCCACAGGCTGACAACAGGAAGCAACTGCCAGGAAGCACAGGGCGGCCAGCCGGATATTTGGTCCGACGTGTGCTGGGCCCACTGGCGGATACCAGGGAATTGGCCACTTAGTTACAAAAGCACAGAGGACTTTGTAATAGGGACTAGATTGTGCTGCTTGAAGACCAGGCAGGAATAACCGAATTCAGCACAAGGCACCCAAGTCCCCTCCACAAGTGCTTCTACAACCTAGAACCACAGGGACCATTCTAGAACACAAATCTGATTTCTCCGCTCCCCTGTGAAGAAATCTCGAAAGCTCGTTATTACCTACAGTCGGGCCAAGTCCAGATCATTCCTCAGAACAGTATACAAGGCTCTTCCCAGACTGGCTTTGCCGCCTCCTCCCTCATTGTGCCCCCGGGGGAACCCTCTGCTTTCATCGCCTGGAGGGGGGCAATTCCCTCATCTCGACAAGCTCTTTGGAAGCGCCTGTTCTTTCTTAATTAAATTTTCAATTTTGAGATAATTGTAGATTCATATGCAGTTTTAAGTAGTACAGAGATTCCCTTTATTGCGTTCCCCCCCAATATCTTGTAAAACTTTATTACAATATTACAACTAGGATATTGACATAGGTGCAACCTACCAGCCTTCCCATTTCACTGGTTCTCATCCGTGTGTACTACGGAGTTTATCGTGTACAGGTTTGTGTATCCACCAGCATCTTGGAGATATAGTTATATTAGAAGGACCCCTGGGGTAGCCCTTTATACCATACCCACCTCCCTTCTCCCTCTCCTTGCCTTGACTTAACCCCTAGCAACCACTAGCCTATTCTCCATTTCTATAACTGTGGAACTCTAAGAGTGTTAAGCACAATATTTAGTATGTAATTTAAAGTGCTTTCTTTAACAAATAGATTTTTATTGATTTCAGAGAGGAAGGGAGGGAGAGAGAGATAGAAGCATCAATGATGGGAGAGAGTCATTGATCAGATGCCTCCTGCATGCTCCACACTGGGGATCAAGCCTACAACCCGGGCATGTGCCCTGACTGGGAATTGAACTGTGACTTCCTGGTTCATAGGTCGATGTTCAACCACTGAGCCACGCTGGCTGGGCTCATCTGTCATTTCTATCCCTCAACCTCTTCCAAAGCACACTCTTATACGACATCATTAACTTGGGCTTTGATTACAACTTAATTAACCAGTAGGTCTCATAGCTCTATGTCCTCAGTCTGCAAGAAGACTTCCCTTATCTTTGTGTCCTTAAATTGCTTTGTGGGTGGCTATCTCTTTTCTCCATATTAGGAGACCCCCTGAAAAGTGAGACTGTCTACCCCAGCAGTTTGAGTTCCCCTTAGGGGAGAGAGAATGTCTTCCGTTAATCTTGTAGATCCTTCAAAGGAAGAACTTGTCTTCTATTTTTGTAATCCTGACCCTATACTAGTTCTGCACACTGTGGGTGCTCAGTCAATGTTGATTGACTGAGTAAACAATAGACTTGGTCTCCTGGAGTGTCATATTCTTTCTTTCCACAGCGAGAAAGTAATAACATTAGGCAGAGCAGGCTGGATCCCTTAATATGATTACCTGGGATTTGTGGGCTGGTGGCTCTTTCCCCCAAGTTTATTGGATACATTCATCTTCACAGAATAGATATTCCTAGAGACCACTAACGCTGCTGGCCACTAATTGCCTTGACCCTGTTAATCACAACTGCAGCTGCCGTCTCCAGCCCGAGACAGCGAGACCCCAACACTGCTGTGGCAGTGAGTTGAACTGAGATAAGTGTACTCTAACCAAATTCAACTGTTGGGTTTGCTCTGTGCAGTATGTTATTTAAGACATCCTACCATGAGCCAATGTATGACCTTAGCAAGTGTTTTTTTTTAAACCTTTTAAATAATACAACAACTTGAGATATAGTTCACATAACATACAATTCTCCCATTTGAAATATAAATTCAGTGGTTTTTAGTACATTCACAGAGTTGTGTAACCATATTCACAATACATTTTAGAACATTTCCTTTATCTCCCAAAGAAACTCCATACCCATTAGCAGTCATTCTCCATTTCCCCCCGACCCCCAGCCCTAGGAAAACACTTATCTATTTTGTTTCTATAGAATGTTTGCCTATTCTGGGCATTTCATAAATGTGGAATCATACAGTATGTATGTTTTCATGGATGACTTCTTTCACTTAGCATGTTTTCAAGGCTCATCCATTTCTGACATCTATCCATACTTCATTCCTTTTTATAGCCAAATAATATCCCATTGTATGGATATACCATTTTTATTTACCCATTCATCAACTGATGAACATGTAGGTTGTTTCCACTTTTAGCAAGTCATTTGTTTCAACTTATTCATCTATAAAATATGAAATACATTCTAAACTATAAAACACTATATGCATGTAAAGACATTATTTTCATATTTATACTAGTGACCCAGTGCACAGATTCATGCACATTGAAAGGAAATTAATTAGAAGGTGCCCAGTGTAGTGGGACTGGACAAGACGGGGGCCAGACACGCCCTGGAGCCAACCTCCTGAGGTCCCTCCCGAGCTGGCCGCCCCTAGGGTCAATGGCATCTGCGGAGTGAGCGGGGTCCCTCCGGCAGGTGGGGTCCCTCAGCCTGGCCTGCGGGGATCAAGCCGAAACCTGCTCTCCGACATCCCTGAGGAGTCCCAGAGTGTGAGAGGGCACTCTGCAAAGTTGCTGTCATACAGGGTGTGGAATGCAAACATAAGTGCAGTAAACCAGATTCGGGCCGACAGTGCCCCAGCAACAACATAGCCCACAGCCAAAGGTGGAATCGTGTGGCCCCGCGAGGAATCAGGCTCCCTCCTCTCTGGTGTCACCTGAGAACCACCGCTGCTAAGTCACTGCAGCTTGGCAACTCCTGCATTGAGCGTCTGCCCCCTGGTGGTCAGTGTGCGTCATAGCGAACGGTCAGACGGGTGGAGGGACACTTAGCATATTAGCCTTTTAATATATATATATATACACACACACACACACACACACACACACATATATATGGGGAGCACTATATATATATACACATACATATATATATATAACTAAGGGGACCACTGGGGCCAGTGTGACTTCTCTGAGCGTGTGGTCTATTATTGGGTAACTCAGAGGAATTAGGTATCTCTTTGGGTTTGATCTCTATGTTAAGTCTATTTTGCTTTTTTCCTAGGTAATGGACTGTATCACTTAGCCCTAGCCTATCAGCTCATTATATTTGTTGCTAGGAGACCAGTTTAGAGTATGCTTAGCTTAGTGTAATCCTTGCCACTATAGAAAATCACTCGACTCAGGAGACTATTTAAACATTAAGGCAGTTTCATTTCATCCCAATTTTTAGCAAGAACAGGGACAAGGGCTGAAGCTACAGGAGTTCTTAGGGGCCTACGTTTACCAAATATCTTGCTAACTCTCCCTTTTCTGATTTTAGGTTAGCTTTCCTTCACCACTCACACGCACATGTGCCAGGGCAGCGGTTCTCAACCTGTGGGTCGTGACCCCTTTGGTGGTCGAACGACCCTTTCACAGGGGTTGCCTAAGACCATCCTGCATATCAGATATTTACATTGCGATTCATAACAGTAGCAAAGTTACAGTTATGAAGTAGCAACGAAAATAATTTTCTGGTTGGGTCACAACATGAGGAACTGTATTTAAAGGGCCAGAAGGTTGAGAACCACTGTGCCAGGGTGACTTTTTCCCACTGCCCATCAAGTAAGTGTGTTAAGGTAATATAAAAATATTTTAATATTAGACCAAGAGAAAATAAATTAGGAAGGAAAACTTGTTGCTCTAGAAGAAATTGTCTTCTATGTAAGTACAAAGATTGTAAAATCTAATCCTATATAATAAAAGGGTACTATGCAAATTGACCCTAAAGCGGAAAGACTGATCGCTATGTTGCACACTGACCACCAGGGTGCAGATGCTCAACACAGGAGCTGCCCCCTGGTGGTCAGTGCACTTCCACAGGGGGAGCACTGCTCAGCCAGAAGCCGGCTCATGGCTGGCCAGTGCAGCGGTGGGCCTAAGCCGTTAGTTGGACATCCCCCGAGGGCTCCCAGGCTGCCAGAAGGATGTCTGACTGCCAGCTTAGGCCTGATCCCCAGGGGAGTGGGCCTAAGGCATCCGTTGGACATCCTCCTCAGGGTCCCAGACTGCAAGAGGCTGCAGGCTGGGCTGAGGGGACCCTCCCCTCCCAAGTTCATGAATTTTCATGCACTGGGCCTCTAGTTTAGATATAAATACTATTTTGCTCCCATAACGTCGTATTTTTTTTTTTTTTTTGGTGGCAGGTACTTTACAGCTATAAAATGTGTGGGTACCAGATAGTGTAGAGGGGAAAGGCTGGGGTGAGGAGTGGATTATGGAAGATTGTTTCCTTTGACACTAGTAGCTGCCTGGAGTATAATTCCCTTTCAAAGCTTTGGTAAGAGCAGCTGGGGATAATGAACAGTGGTTAAGATGTTTTGTTTTACATCCAGCAAAAAGGAGCATTAACACCTCAACTGGCTTTTTATGGAAGCCTTTTGAAGGGCTCCTGCTGCTGTTGACAATCACAGTAACCCCCAGGGTGGTGGCAGGGGCAAAGTGGTGGGTATTTCACCAGAAAATGGTATTCAGTGATTTGGATTCTGTGCACGACTGCTCCTCTCCACTCACGTGTTTCATTAAGAGCTGACGAGTACAAAATAAATGGAACTGCAGTTCTTCATTGGAGCTGTCAGGAAGGAAGGGTCTCTGCTAGAGAAATGGCATCATTTCCCCATTATGTCTATCCTAGAGTTAGTCTTTTTAAAATGTATTTTTAATTGATTTTTTAGAGAGAGGAAGAGGGAGAAACATCGATGCCAGAGCATAACATTGGTTGGCTGCCTCCTGCATACCCTCTGCTGGGGATCGAGCCCAAACCTGGGCATGTGCACTGACCAGGAATTGAACTGGCAACCTTTCAGTGCACGGACAATGTTCAACCAACTGAGCCACACCGGCCAGAGCTCTAGGATTAATCTTAATGTCACATCTGATTCTAGGAAGGGAGAGGGAGAGATAGAGACATCAATGATGAGAGAGAATTATTGCTTGGCTGCCTCCTGCACGCCCCCCATGGGGGATTGACCCACAACCCAGGCATGTGCCCTGACGGGGAATTGAACTGTGACCTCCTGGTTCATAGGTCGATGCTCAACTGCTGAGCCACATCTGATTCTTAAAGGGCAAAAGGCTTATGAGTCCAAGAGACATTTTACTGAAACGATGATCCAGAAGTGGTAGTATAGTTCCATCTTCATTTTATCAACGGAGAAATAAAGGCAAAGAGCCGTGACTGGGGCAATATAGTTCGTCTAAGGCAGGGGTGGGCAAACTTTTTGACTCGAGGGCCACAATGGGTTCTTAAACTGGACCGGAGGGCCGGAACAAAAGCATGGATGGAGTGTTTGTGTGAACTAATATAAATTCAAAGTAAACATCATTACATAAAAGGGTATGGTCTTTTTTTTTTTAGTTTTATTCATTTCAAACGGGCCGGATCCGGCCCACGGGCCATAGTTTGCCCACAGCTGGTCTAAGGCATAACTCCAATCAGGATATAAACAGAAGGAATGCAGCTATAGTTAGTTCAACCTTATCCAGGAAATCATGTTTCACATTATTCAAAACTTTTTGCAAAGGTCTGTATAGTGACCTGCTGGTTGACTACCTGGGAGTCATTTTTACTTGTTCAGTGCCTAAGGGGAGAGAAAATGGAACTACTTATTTTTTATTTTTATTTTTTTAGTATTTTTACTGATTTCAAAGAGGAAGGGAGTGAGAGATAGAAACACCAATGATGAGAATCATGGATCAGCTGCCTCCTGCATGCCCCCTACTGGGGATCCATCCCACAACCTGGGCATGTGCTGTGACAGGGCATCGAACCCAGGACCCTTACGTCCGTAGGTTGACGCTATATCCACTGAGCCAAACTGGCCAGGGCATGGAACTACTTTCTTATAGTTCAATTAGTCTGGATGGAGGGAAGTGAACTTAGTTCACACAAGTACCAAATTCCATACTGCCCCCTTTCAAAAAAATGCATGAAAAGTTAGAGCAAGAAATCAGGGTTCTAGATTTGTCAAACTAAGGTAATGTTTCATCACTTCCTCTCCACCTCAAGATAAATGCCAGGAAACTCTTCTGTTGACTAGTTAATACAGGTGAAGAGAAATTATTGGTGAGGTTCATAATTCCCACAATTCTTTTGATTACGCTTTTCCCATAAGATTAAAAATAAGACGATAAACTCAAGGTTTAAAATGCCAAAGTCCCTGAAAAAGAGGACTAGTTTATTTTTAGTATTAAAGAGGTTAACATTAGTTCTCATTATTCTGACTCATCCATAATGAAAGTCACCAGCTTAGAAAGTTGCAAACCCATACAGTTTCTAACAACTCCCACTACTGTTAATGACTCACAACAATAAACGTTATGTGCGTAGGAAAGATCAAAGAGTAGAAAATGCCAATCAGAGGTATCCAGAGAGAAAGAAAGTTTTCTGTGACTGCAATAGTATTTCATGTCCACGGTTCTGGAATAAGGCGCTTCTATTAGGAGCTGAGAAATCAAGATGAGAAACCTTTGGTATCCCAGCTGGATGCCTGAGTTCTCTGCCAGGCCATTTTTGGCCAGCCTAATGCAATTGGTTGGAGAAAGAGGCCTGAAGAAGAGCAGGAAGAAGTGCTCAACTTCTCATCAATCTCCAGCCCCAAGGATAGGACTGAAGACGGAGTACAAATATACTCAAGGCTTGACCTTGAATGGCTGTGGACAACCTCGAAAACGAACCACTTTATATTTGAGTCAAACCTGTTCTGAATAGCCAGGTTGCTTCTATTCCAGGGCCCTTGTACTGGAGATCCTGGGAAAAATGGGCATCATAGGTGAGAGGCTGGCATAGCTAGCGTTCTGTGATTTAAAAGGTCATAACCCACACAGATGGAAGTAACAGCCCTTAACACTATCCTGTAGATTATCGACATGATTCTACCTTTCAGGCAGCAGGACTGAGTAAATCCTTAATGATTTCAGGTTAGGCAGGATCTTGTGTCATAACTCACAGCAGAAGCTATAGGTTCTACTCTATAAAATCTATGTACAGTATAGATCCAGGAGGCGGGGCCACTCAGAGAGTGTGGCAGAACACATGGTCTTCAAAGATTTGCTTTTCGTTTGCCGAGAAGCTCTTGTCACAAATCGGACAATCCAAAGACAGAGTCTCCATGGGCGGCTGCTGCGAGATGTGATCGAAAACGTCATCAGCAAGGTTTGATTTGCAGGTGGGACATTTCTTGATGGTGCGCTGGGAGGAAGAACAAAGGGATCAGTGAAAATGCAGGCTGCATGTGGCGGAGGCCGTGTCTACCTTATTTCCCACTCTATCCTCAGCATCTGGCATAAGGCTTGGCACATGGTAGGTGCTCAAGGTCACGTCTGGAGAGGCTCCCTGGGGCCTTCTCAACCCCAGGGCTGAAAGGTCCGAACGTTGCCGAAGCAGTCAAACAGCTTCCAGCCGGAAGGGGCCCGGGACATACCTTGTTTGGCTAGCTGCCTACTTCACACCTCCTTCCTCATCTTGTACTAAACCCAGCTCACAATAGAGACCTTGAGCCGGATGTTGGTGGATAAACTGTGCCTCCTTCTCCCACCTCAACAGGCTGCAGCTGACTTCAGGAGTTATCAACATGACCCAGTTTCCCTGTGGTTCTCCCATGAACTGGAGCAGAAAGGGGCATTTTCTCAAGGATTGGATGTGGTCAATCTCATGATTCAAAATACTTACCAGGCTGGGGGCAGAGCTTTCTTGGATGCCTGAGGGTCATAAAAAAGATTTCATTCAATGAGAAAATATCACCCCCAGATCCCTACCCCAGCACTTGTGTTCTAGCAGCTGTTTTTTGTAGCCCCCATATTTCCCTTTCTCCCACTGCCTCTGTCTATCTCCTTTATAAACCGTTTACTTCTGATAGAGGTCAATAGGGGGGAATGAAAAAATCATGCAGAGGCCCTGTATATTACATAATCAGAAAAAAACCCCATCTAGTTTCAGTGGGTGGAAAATGAGATTTTTATAAAAACAGTAACAATTTAACAAGGAAACAGTCTGAGAATAGATTTTAAGACTGAATTTTAAGACTGAATTTGGCTGGTTTGGCTCAGTGGATGGAGCGCTGGCCTGCGGACTGAAGGGTCCCAGGTTCAATTCCGGTCAAGGGCATATGCCTTGGTTGTGAGCATGTCCTCGGTGGGAAGTGTGCAGGAGGCAGCTGATCAATGTTTCTAACTCCCTATCCCTCTCCCTTTCTCTCTGTAAAAAATCAATAAAATATATATTAAAAAAAAAAGAAAGACTGAATCCATGTAGATATTTTTCAAATAAAGTACTTACAAATATTTAAAAGGAAAAATAAACGCGTACCCCTGCCTGTTGCAAAGATCTGATTGTGACTCTTGAGAACCTGACCACTTTAAACTGCCCAGAAAATGAGGTCTCAGGTCACTTTTGAAGACAAGAGAGGGACGTTCCCTGTTTGCTAAGAACACCTGACCCCTGGTCCATGTGAGACAAGAGAGGCTGTCACCCCCACTTCCTGTCATCCACACCCCCAAGGGTCTCTGTGGAGCACACGCCTGCTGCCCTTGGTCAGGCCATCGGGTGGCTGACGTAATGCTCGTTTCTGGGTGGCACTGCCCGCCTCTTGTGCTTCCATTTCCAAATCTTAATTAGGCTCCTCAGCTCTGTATGTGTATATCTGCTACACAGAGACAGGTCCCCGATTTATGTATTGGGAATATAGCCACGGGACTCAATTTGTGTCTGCTGCTTCTAGGCGAGTGATCTGATTTGTGTCTTCTAGATTCAGATTTATTTCTCAATTAACACCTCTCGCCTGGCAATCTTTCTACTGGGTCCTCAGCTTCTGCCCAGCAAGTCTTAACAATGAGACTGGACTTCATTAGCATCTCAGACACACAAAAACTGAGTGGGGCCGAAACCGGTTTGGCTCAGTGGATAGAGCGTCGGCCTGCGGACTGAGGGGTCCCAGGTTCGGTTCCGGTCAAGGGCATGTACCTGGGTTGCGGGCACATCCCCGATGGGGGATGTGCAGGAGGCAGCTGATCGATGTTTCTCTCTCATCGATGTTTCTAACTCTCTCTATCTCTCTCCCTTCCTCTCTGTGAAAAATCAATAAAATATATTAAAAAAAAAAAAAAAAAAAAAAAAAAAAAAAACTGAGTGGGGGAAAGGGATGGAGGCAGGGATCTTTCAGCTCCCATGGCAAAGTTGTCTTACCAAAATATGGGTTTCCAAAGACAAGTCCTGGGTTTTGTCCTGCACCTCCTTGATCTGAAGTAGGCACTTGAAATGGCAGAGAGTCAAAATCCAGACCCATGTAACTCATCAATCTGAAGTTATCCCTCTTCAAAAGCTAAGGATAGAAGATTTAGAGCAACATGTTGAAAGACAACAACAAAGAATGGCCTCAACGAACTGGCAAAAGGGTGCCCATTACAGGTAGTTCTTAATAAACAATGTGGTACTGAAGAGCCGTGGAAATGATAAACCAGATTCTTGAGAAGGGGAAGCAGCAGCCTCCGGGGCTCTGAAGATCTGAGTTCTTAAGATCTGAATCTAAAAGCATACCAAGTTGTGTTTAGATTAACATAAAAAAGAATTTAAAATCTCTAAACACATACATACTGAAGGAGGCACAAAAGTTGTATGGATATATGAGGCTGGCAGGAGCTATGTTAAGACTGAAATTGTTGTACATTGAGAGCAAAATGCTTCTTTTTAGTCTCTTTTCTAGAACAATTTTCTTACACAATGTAAATATTAATCTGATATATTTTTCCCTTCTTTATGTTTTATCCCATCCAATGGATACCCCAACAGAGAGAGTGAGAGGGAGGGAGGTAAGAGGGAGGGAAGGGATGAGAGAGAAAGAAAGAGAATAAGGTACAAGGGGGACAGAGAGCATTAGAAGCTCTTTAAAAAGAAAATTAGTAAACTGCTCCATAACATCTCAAGAGGACTTTACTATAGCTCTTAACAAAGCTTCCAAATATCAGACCTTTTCCTTCTTGTGCTAAATTGTGTGCACACTCCCTCCCTACCCCCGCCTGGTCCCATTGGACTATTCCAGGAAAACAAGGACTTCAAAGTCACAGTGTATTTGTCTAAATGAAGAGGTTGAGAATGACAGGGCCAGAAAGAGACCCCAAAGGGCTTTTACAATATGGAAACACCCTGGAATAAATAGTAAAATCAAAAGTAGAAATAATTGCTTGGAGGCATAGCCCAGAAGGGTCACAGAGAGGGTAGAGGTTGGGAACTGCTGGAGGTGTAGACCCAGAGGGAGTGGCCAGAATGCATGGACACCCACTCCTCGATGCTAGTCAAGGCATGAGAATGGCTTCAAGTGCAACCACTTCATTTGCTGTGATCATCCTCAATCAATCAACCAATCAATCACTCAATCAATAATAACTTGTGTTTAACACACAGCAGAAAATACCGGTTGGATGAATGAATGAACGGATGAAGGGATGAATGAATGCACAGTGTTTATTAGGAGCCTACCATGGATGTAGGACTGGTACAGACCACCACTTCTGCTCCTGGTTTGGCAGCAGAGAGAAAAAAAAAAGTTGTGCTGAAGGAAAGGGGTTCCTCACTAGCATAAAAGTGACACAGGGTATTACTCTCCAAAGACGACACTTACAATCACGCTGAAGATAAAACCAAAAATACTAAACTAAGTCAGATCATCGTCAAAGCTGTTTCTTTCAGGTTGACTGCTGCCATGCCAAACAAGTTTGTTATAGAACAGAAAGAGGATTTTGTGGTAGATCAGGAAACCAGATTAAATTTACTTTGTTTAGGAGCATGTGCCTCCCCCACTGTTCCAGAATGGGCTCTTTTATTTAACTTATTTATTTATATTTATTTTTCATTTATATACTAGAGGCCTGGTGCACGAAAATTTGTGCACTGCTGGGGGGGGGGGCATCCCCTCAACCCAGCCTGCCCCCTCTCACAGTCTGGGAGCCCTCAGGGGATGTCCTACTGACAGCTTAGGCCCGCTCCCCGTAAGCTGCAATTTGGCCTCCCTCTGCAGAAGGCGACTGGCCAATCAGGGGAAGGCGACGCCCTCATCATGCCTCTGCTGCTGCCACTGCTGGCCGCTGCAGCTGCCCGAGCCTTGGCCCTAGCAGCCACCACAGCTTGCCTAAGCCTTGGGCCCCCACAGCGGCAGCCGTGCCATCTGCGGCTTGCCTGAGCCTCAGGCAGCCGCTGTGGCTTTGTCCGGAAGATGTCTGCTCTAAATAGCATATTACCCTTTTATTAGTATAGATATGTATTATTATTTATATATATTTATATTTACTTTTTAATCTTCACCTGAGGATATATTGATTTTTTAGAGAGTGGAAGGGGTAGGGGAAAGAGAGAGAGAGAAAGAGAGAGAGAGAGAAAGAGAGAGAGGGAGGGATCAAATTAAGAGACACATCTATTGGTTGCTTCCTGCCCGAGCCTGGGATTGACTGGGAATCGAACCCACAACCCTCAGGTCCCCAGGCTGATGGGCAACCAGCAGGGCTATTTAACTTTTTATTTTATTACCATACCTTTGGTTCACCCTGCTCCTTCCCCTTAAAATCTTGGAGTTTTCTACCCTCATTTACATACTCACATCATTTTCTCCTTCCAATCTCTCTTTCTCTCTCTGCAGAACAATACATATCATCTTGTTCTCACTCAGCCTTTTTGACAGGTCAAAGTTCTCGTCCTATCAATAATTAAAAAAAAAAAATTAGGATTAGGATCATATATGATAATCTGGATCCACGGTGGGGTGAAACACGATCACAGAGGTTCTAGCTTTACAAAGTGTTGGGACCGAGGTGGGGGAGGGTGGAGTAGGGAGGAGTGGTACTACAGAGCAGATCTAACTAACAGAAAAGTAACTTAAAATGCCCGAAGGCCTGGGCGAGCGTCCAGGTGCCAGTTTCTTCTGGTTTGTAAGTGACCAAAGAGAGAAACAGTTTGGGGAAAACCTCAATACTGACTTATCAGAGTTAGGGATAAATGCAGCCTTGTTTAACCCCACCCAACGATGGAAGCAATCATCTTTGTCTGAATAAACATCTCAGTCAATGCAGCCTGTAGTTTTTAGGGCTAGGTTGGGATGACTCCCTCCCATGTGAAAACAGGCATCTGGACTCAAGTTACAGTGAGGAAGAGAGAATCTGAGCAGGATTTATTCAAGGCTACCAGGAACCCACACTGGGATGCTGGGCTTGATGTTGACTTGACTAGTTTCATGAATCCCAAACTCCTAGGCATGCTTCAGAGCTTTCCACCTCCTATCTACACACATCCACATTCCCAAACCTCACAAAAACACTTAAGCCAATCCTACTAATTGTGGAGTTTTTTCCTAAGATTTTTTATTTGAATGCTGGTGCTCAAACTGCTGTGCGCTTCTAGCCAACCCTGAGGTAGTAACACTAGAGGCTCTCCGGTGATCTGCTGACTGCGGGCCCCTGGCTTCCCATCCCCATTGGCTCCTGCTGGCTCTTCCAGTCCTGCTTCACGTCCTCAAAGAGCAGACGTAAGGAAGGGCTCTCTGAATCTGCTCAGAAATCTGCTCAATGGTTACAAAACTCCTCCCTGAGGCCTATGGTTGAGCTGGGGCCTGTACTTCCAGGGATTCCCAGGCTAGTTTCTGGACACACACTCCATCCCTCCTCTCTTTAGCAGAAAGATAAATTTCTCTCCTTAACAAGGGTCTACAACCCTCTGGGCTTGTCTAAGAACCACAAACATTCGCATCCCTTGCTTCCTGGGCCCCTTGTCTCTGTCACCTACCAGCGCAGCAGCCCTGAGTTGCCTGATCTGTTTGTGGAGTCACTGACTCTCTTTGTACTTCTCTAAGAAACAGGCTTTCCCGGCCTCTACCTTTGCCCTTAGCAAGTCCATCTCTTGTACTAACTGCTCTTCCACTGTTGTTTTCTTGTCCTAGGCCCCTGGAGTGTAAGAGACAGAGTCCTAATAGGTAGGGGCCTTTGGATGCTTTAGGATAAAGAATTGGTATCAGCTGGGGAGTCCCTGGATCTTGCAAAATATTCCATAAAAACCGAGAAAACCCATAGCTGCCACAAGAAGGTCAAATCTTTGGATGGCTCTAGGTTATTTAAAACAGTAATTTCTTTGCTATATTAGAGGTCACAAACCCAAATATGTAATATAATTGAATGAAGGAGTTGAATGCAATGAAACAGTGAAGACAGCAGACAAATGGAGAACACATGCTCTATCTACTAGTAAAGGGTGCAGCAGCTACGCAGCTCCAGATATGGACTCAATGTGTCCAGATCCTCTAATTTTTCAATGGAAGCTGAAATACAATTTTTAATGGGAAAGATTCCCATTTTTAAGTATTAGTAACTAACTCAATTAAAAAAAAAATACCATCTGGGCCAAATAAAACATTTCTGTTAGCTAAACTTAACCTATGAACTGGTGATTTACAAACTTTGTTCTACTCTTTATTAGGCTAACATATACAGTATCTTATATAGTAGTAGGTACTCAATAACTGATTGGACAATGACTCACTGACTGAATGAATGATACATATATAATGAGTTATAATCCCAGTAGTTGGACAGGCTCCAGACATCAGGATTTCTCATGTTCTTACATCAATTCAGAAAATGGGGCTCCTAGGCACCTGTCATCATCATGAGGCCTTTTTTCCAATAATATATTATAGAAAATTATTAGTCAATTAGGCTAGCATTACCATTTTACTGTAGCTCAGAATAATTTATAATGACAACTGACAATATTATATCAACTGTAACAAAATTTTTGACTGCTGTAATATTTTCCAATCATAGAGCTCAACTTTATAATCATTTGTCTGCCTGCACAATAGCTCTTTAAGAAGGGAATTCCTGCCCGGCTGGCATGGCTCAGTGGTTGAGCGTTGACCTATGAACCAGGAGGTCACTTTTCAATTCCCAGTCAAGGCACAAGCCCAGGCTGATGGACTTGATCCCCAGTGTGGGGTGTGCAGGAGGCAGCCATTCAATGATTCTCTCTCATCATTGATGTTTCTAACACTCTCTACCTCTCTTCTCTCTGAAATCAATAAAAATATATTTTAAAAAAGAAAAGAAGAGAATTCCTAGCACAAGGCTCTATTTACTACAACCTATCATAAAGTTTACCTTCCAATATTCTTTTATCATTCATCACACATTAAAATACCTACCTCTCCTAAACATTTTGTACATAGCAAATTCTCTATCCTTCTGGGTAGAATGCAACATGTCCAGAGGTAAGTGCTATTCTCCTCTTTGCTTATTTATCCTGTCCATCACCTGAGTGTAGACCTATCCCTTCCTTTTTGTAGGCTCCCTCCCATGTAGCCATCCAAAGATAGACATGCCGTTAACTCCTGCTCTTTCTTTGTTGCAATAGCTTCTTGTTTCTTCAGCTCCTCCACTGTCTTCTCTAGCTTCTGCTGGTGCTTCCTCTGCACAAAAACAGATTTCAGGACCATCGTTAGAAACACACACGCACGCACACACACACACGCACTGGGGAAGGGCCTGCCCAGCTAATGAGCAAGAAGGTTGCAGAGAAAGAAGCAAGCCTTCTCTTATTAGTTTCTGAGAACAGCCATGAGATACCTCTTTCAGATGGCTTCCTCTGAGACCTCCCCCAGAGCCAGTGATATCCAGGTATATGATAAAGAAAGAACAATGTATATATTTTCTCCTCAATGACAAAAAATTATATATTTTCCCATGACTCTACCTGTTCCTTTAAACTGAGAAAGAGCTGGCCATTTTCCTTTTTCAGACATTCCAACTGCTCTGTCTTATCTAGAGCTTCCTGAACAAGCTTCTCTATTTCTTTCTCTTGAGTTGACAGCTGTGCCTAAAGCAAAAGAAGTAAATACAACAGATATAAAGAAGGAAAGCTAACCAGGAACAACGCTTTTCAATGTGAAAAACATAAAGAAATGTGTGTTCCTCCCGGCCGGTGTGGCTCAGTGGCTGAGCATTGACTTATGAACCAGGAGGTCACTTTTCAATTCCCAGTCAGGGCACAAGCCCAGGTTGGCAGACTTGATCCCCAGTGCGGGGTGTGCAGGAGGCAGCCATTCAATGATTCTTTCTCATCATTGATGTTTCTAACACTCTCTACCTCTCCCTTCCTCTCTGAAATCAATAAAAATATATTTTAAAAAAGAAGGAAATTCCTAGCTCAAGGCTCTATTTACTACAACCTGTCATAAAGTTTACCTTCCAATATTCTTTTATCATTCATCACACATTAAAATACCTACCTCTCCTAAACATTTTGTACATAGCAAATTCTCTATCCTTCTGGGTAGAATGCAACATGTCCAGAGGTAAGTGCTATTCTCCTCTTTGCTTATTTATCCTGTCCATCACCTAAGCGTAGACCCTATCCCTTCCTTTTTGTAGGCTCCCTCCCATGTAGCCATCCAAAGATAGACATGCCGTTAACTCCTGCTCTTTCTTTGTTGCAATAGATTCTTGTTGCTTCAGCTCCTCCACTGTCTTCTCTAGCTTCTGCTGGTGCTTCCTCTGCACAAAAACAGATTTCAGGACCATTGTTAGAAACACACACACACACACACGCACGCACGCACGCACGCACGCACGCACGCACTGGGGAAGGGCCTGCACAGCTAATGAGCAAGCAGGATGCAGAGAAAGAAGCAAGCCTTCTCTTATTAGTTTCTGAGAACAACCATGAGATAACTCTTTCAGATGGCTTCCTCTGAGACCTCCCCCAGAGCCAGTGATATCCAGGTATATGATAAAGAAAGAACAATGTATGTATTTTCTCCTCAATGACAAAAAATTATATATTTTCCCATGACTCTACCTGTTCCTTTAAACTGAGAAAGAGCTGGCCATTTTCCTTTTTCAGACATTCCAACTGCTCTGTCTTATCTTGAGCTTCCTGAACAAGCTTCTCCATTTCTTTCTCTTGAGTTGACAGCTGTGCCTAAAGCAAAAGTAGTAAATACAACAAAGATATAAAGAAGGAAAGCTAACCAGAAACATTATTCAAAACTTTTTAATGTGCAAAATATAAAGAAATGTGTGTTCCTCCCGGCCGATGTGGCTCAGTGGCTGAGCGCTGGACAAAGGTTTGCCGTGGCCTACCTGAAGCTGATCCACTCTGACTCCCATCTTCTCGTTTTCTGAGGACAGCTTCTGGTTTTGTTCTTTCAGTCTGCGGAGGTAGAGATGACTATGTGAAATATATGCTGATGCCTGCTGGCTCCCCCAGGCCTTAAATGATTTAAGGCTGCCTTGGCCCTAAGCCTCCAGATTTATTTTAAAATCCATTAGTCTCTCCTTCAGTCCTGTTTTGGCTTCCTGACCTCAAAGTGCAGGTATTCAATACTTCACGTTAATACGTGAATTTAGGTCATTTCTCCTTACCATTCTGACACAAAGTTCTCTAACCTAGAACCAAAGAGATCATGACTCCAAGGGGAGAACCACACCCTCAATGCCATAATAGGAAGACTGTAGTCTAACAAATTCTAGAAATCTAATCTGACCCTCCTAAGGGTGCCTATCAGACGGCAGTTCCTCACATGCAAGGGTCACACTCACTGCAGCAGCTCTGTCTCCCAAATGTCCTTCTGCTCTTCCACTTTCTGTTCCAGCTTCTTGTTGATGCTCTTTAAGGTTTCTAGCTCCTCCTATAGAGTGAAATGTCAAAGGCACAAACCATTTCTTAGACAGTTTTAATATCTCAGGCAGCCAACAAATATCTATTGAGCACGTATTACATGTCAGACATAGCATGGCATAACAGTGAATAAAATATCCAAGTAAAGGGGTTTCTCATCTTCAAATATTCCTAATACGTTCTTTCCACATTAAAAATGTATCTACCTTAATTTCTCTTCCACTAGAGCATATATTTGCCCATTAATTCATTAAACAAATATTTAATAAGCGCCTACTGCACACCAGACACTGTCTGGCATTGCAGACACAGCAGTGGATAAAATAATGTTGCTTTTCTCCTAGAAATGCACTGTTCAATAAATTCAGAAAGCCACATATGTAATTAAAAAGTGTTAGTAGCCACATTAAAAAGAGTAAAAAGAAACATGAAATTAATTTAACCGCTAGTAAATTTAACACAATATATCTAAAATATTGTTTTAATATGTAAACAATAAAAGGAATTTTACACTTTTTTCAGACAACGTCTTCAAAATCCGGAATATATTTTAGGCTTACAGCATATCACAACCTGCCACATTTCACATGGGGCTAGTGGCCACCATATTCGTCCTATGTGCCTTCTGAACTGAATCAATTCTTGTGTATAAATAACAACTATTTGTTTTTAGCTCTAAGGTGGGAAACATTTTTAGTTTACAGGAGTGTTCTCAACCTGTGGGTCGTGACCCCTTTGGCGGTCCAATGACCCTTTCACAGGGGTCGTCTAAGACCATCCTGCATATCAGATACTTACATTACGATTAATAACAGTAGCAACATTACAGTTATGAAGTAGCAACAAAAATAATTTTATGGTTGGGTCACAACATGAGGAACTGTATTTAAAGAGCCAGAAGGTTGAGAACCATTGGTTTATAGACGTCTAAAAAGTCATTTCTTTTTTCTTCTGTTTAACAAATTGTAGTTAAGCCCTAGTCGGTTTGGCTCAGTGGATAGAGTGTTGGCCTCAGACTGAAGGGTCCTGGGGTCCTATTCTGGTCAAGGGCACATGCCCAGGTTGTGGGCTTGATCCCCAGGAGGCAGCCAATCAACAATTCTCTCTCATTATTGATGTTTCTCTCTCTCTCTACCTCTCCCTTCCTCTCTGAAATCAATAAATATATATTTTAAAAAATTGTAGTAAAATATACATAGCATAAAATTTACTATCTTAACCATTCTGAGCACACAGCCCAGTGACATTAAGAACATCCACACTGTTGTGCAACCATCACGCCATCCACCCACAGGACTCTTTTCATCTTGCAGGACTGAAGCTCTGAATCCATTAAACACTAACTCCCCATTTCCTCCTCCCCCAGCTCCTGGCAACCACCATTCCACTTTCTGTCTCTATGATGCCGACTACTCTAGGTACCTCATATAAGTGGAATCATATGGTATCCATCTCTCTGTGTCTGACCCACTTTTCCCAGCATAATGTCCTCAAGGTTCACCCACGCTGCAGTATGTACCAGAGTTTCCTTTCCTTTTAAAGCTGGACAACATTTCATTGTATGTACATGCCACGACACGTCTCGTCTAGCCATCTAGCTGTCACCAGATACCTGGGCTGCTTTTACCCTTTGGCCATTGCAAAAAATGCTGACATGGGTACTAGTATCTCTGTGAAAAAACAGGGAGGGAAACTGAGGCTCATCAGAGATGTTAAGAAATTTCTTCTGGCTCATCAAACAATAAATGGGAGAACCAGCCTGTTGACTCCAAAGACAAGGTTCCTAACCATTGTATGATCCTGTCTCCAAAAACATAAAAAAAAATCTGAGTGCAAATCCCAGCTCGTTCCAAAGCCACAAAATATGACATTGACATTGAGCAAGTCACTTACCTCTCAGAGCTGTGAGGCTGTTTTAAGAATTAAGTGATGTGCTTAATTATAGTGCCAGGCACAGAGCAGGTACTCATGAATAAATATTGGCTTTTGCTATCTTTATAATAACCAGTAGCAAGTATGCAGGAGAGCGAATCCAAGAACCCAGACCCTCTGATTTCTTGGCTAGAATCTGGTAGATAGGCTGTAAGGCTCCTGGCCAGATGCTGTTCTTGACAGCCGAGTTGTGAGTTATACCTATGTCACCTTTAATAGATATATCTTTTTTATTTTTATTTTTAAAATATATTTTTTATTGATTTTAGAGAGGAAGGGAGAGGGAGATAAAAACATCAATGATGAGAATCATAAATCAGCTGCCTCCTGCACGCCCTCTTCTGGGGATCGAGCCCACATCTTGGGTATGTGCCCTGACTGGGAATCAAATTGTGACCTTCTGGTTCATAGATCAACACTCGACCATTGAGCCACACT
The DNA here is from genome assembly GCF_964212035.1 of Myotis nattereri. NCBI lineage: Eukaryota > Metazoa > Chordata > Mammalia > Chiroptera > Vespertilionidae > Myotis > Myotis nattereri. The sequence goes on from NC_138091.1 coordinate 46,141,284, forward strand.
GACCAGGCTAGTTTACAGCCTTTAGAGAAAACTTCTACTTCAGCTTCTAGCATTATCAACTCTCATTCACCATCCGCTGATTTGAAAAGAAGTTACAAAGAGTTTAGATAACCCACAACCTTACTTTATTACTGCTTCTCTCTGGATATCCACATTCTAGCTCATCAAAGCAAATTATTTCTAACTAGAGGCCTGATGCCAAGAAATTTGTGCAAGGGTAGGCCCTCGCAGCCCCAGCTGCCTTGGCCCTCGTAGCTGCCTTAGCCCTCGCAGCCCTGGCTTCGTCTGGAAGGTCGTCTGGAAGGTCGTGTGGACGGTAATTCCGCTGTTTGGCCATTTGGTCAATTTGCATATTACACTTTTATTATTATAGATTATAAACAGGCACTGAAAAGAAGTAGTCAGACTGCATGGGTTTGAATCCTGGCTCCATCACTTATTAGCTGTATAAGAGATTACTTAATTCCCCTAAGCCTTAGGTAACTCATCTATAAAGTTGGGGTAATAACAGTACATATTCCAAAAGTTTGCCATGAAGTTTAAATAAAATGATCCACATAAAATGTTTAACACTATGCCTATTCAAAGATATTAGTGTAAGGGAGTGAGATCACAAGCAAAGCAGAAAATGGTGCTGGCCTGGCTAAGAGGCACCATCCAATTCCATACTCCAGTCACCGTTAGCCAACAGCCGTACCTGCTGTTTTTGGAGCGCAGCCTGCATGTCTGAGTTCTGCTTCTGGAGGCTGACACAGCTGTCCTTCAGCTCCTGGTTTTCTTTGCGAAGCTCATTGTTGCTTTGCTCAATCTCTTCCACCTCACCCTATGAAAGAGCATTCTATGAACTATTTGACCCTTTGTAGCTCAATGGATATTCAAATCCTTGTAGCAGAAAATTCCCATATCCTGGGACAGAGAAAGTATGAATGACTCCCACTCACTATAGTGACATTTCTGTACCCCAAATGGGAGCAGCCCCTCAATATGTAAGGAAGACGGTAATAGATGTGTGTCTGTATAAATTGCAGTACTTAGCCTGCCATTACCGAGAAGAAAGAGAAACAAAATTAAGGCCATATAAAGTGAAAAGGGGGAATGACAGAAGAATGTAGACTCTTCTCTTAGTATTGCTTGTCTCTCTTATGGACCTAGCTCTTTGAGGCCGCCGACAGTGTTTTGATTCTACATTGCATCCCTAGTGCTACCATTGTACTAGATGGACAGGAGATGTCCTGTTAAGTAAGTGAATCTAATACTCATACATGACAGGCTCTGTGTAGAACTGAGAGATCCAAGAAGAAGAGTTAGTGCATCTCTCCTCAAAGGAGCTTATCAATTTACTGTGGTGATAAGGTGTGCGGTGGGAAAAATTAAGGAAATAACTGAATGCCAACTGAGCTACACTCGTTTTAGAGAAAGGAGAAATCCCTTGTTATGATTCTTGCTAACGTTCCTAAGTCATTCTGAAGTGGGTCTGAGTGAGTATTGTACAAATTCTTCTCAATAGTATCTGTTAGACAGTCATTAAAGGCTTTTTGACTCAAATCCCTCCCTATCCTAGAATTACTACTCTTATTGGTGGGAAGGGATAGAGGTGAGTTATTTATAGACCTGAGTGGTAACAACCAGGATGTCCTCCTCGTTTTCTGGGCGGAACTGGAAAGGGATACTTGCTCCCCGGACCAAACCATCCTGATCCACATAGCAGAACTGGTAATACTCATCATCCTTGGGCAGGTAATAAGCTGAGAACACAATATTATTTGTAATCCAAAGTCAGGTCTATTCAGAAAACTAAAAATCGGGAAGTCTTTTATCTGCTCCAGAAAGCCAAGATCAATGAAATAAATTAGTCTTGGCTACTGTTTTCAACACCTTTTACCCCCTATTTTTCTCACCTTTGAATTGGACTTCCTGCTGTTTGGCTGATATGTTGTTTGGGTCAACGGGCAAAGTAACCCACATGAAGGTGTAATACTCACGGGTTGTCTTCCATCCCACCTGCAATGACAAGAGGCTCCAGTCAGCATCTGGAAGTGCTCAGGGGGAAATCCTTATTTGGGCTATGTCTTCTCAAAGTGTGCTTACCTTTTATTTATGTTGAAAAGACAACAGAATGAGTGGACAAAATCCACTTACCATGAATCAAATCTTGTTTTTTGACCTACGACAACCATATACAGTAAAATGTCTGATACAGCTAAAAATGGGCACACACACAGAGTCCAAAATACCTGTCTTAGAAGGGAACAAGAACTGATAACTCAACGTCCAGGACCAGAGTTCCAAAACCTGTGTCTCCAAGTCAGACACAGAACTGGGAGTGATGGGAAGAAGTTCTGCGATTGTGAGCCTGGATCTTGCCATTGTCTTACAAAGGTTCTGGGAACTTCATCAGAAAGCACTTTTGATCTGCCCTCTCCCTTAGTTTGCCCTTTCCTGTGTCCAGATCAGTCTTATCACTTATACCAACATGGTTACACTACTGCATTTTTAAAAAATATATATTTTTTGAATAATTTGCATGTTGGGGATGGAGGAGGAGGAGGCTTCTTAGATTACAAGGCACCACATAGCCGAGTCCAGGCTATAGAGTTTGCATTTCTTTGGTGTTTTTCTTTTTATTTATTTATTTATTTAAAATATATATATTTTATTGATTTTTTACAGAGAGGAAGGGAGAGGGATAGAGAGTTAGAAACATCAATAAGAGAGAAACATCGATCAGCTGCCTCCTGCACACTCCCCACTGGGGATGTGCCCACAACCAAGGTACATGCCCTTGACTGGAATCGAACCTGGGACCCTTGAGTCCGCAGGCCGATGCTCTATCCACTGAGCTAAACCAGTTAGGGCTGGTGTTTTTCTTAAGGCATGTTTAATGAAGCCTTTTTGGTGCTGAAAAGAATAACAATCTGATATTATAAAGGCCTCTTCTAGGTATTGAATGCAGTAAGTCATAAGATAGAAGAATTCTGTAAAATATGCCTCAGAGCAGACAGCTGGCTATGTGGAAAATATTCTCACTAAATGTGAAGAGGAGTACAAGATGGCTCAAATTGTATCTCGAAGATAAGAGGACACCAGGGAATAGAAAGGGAGCCATTGCGTCTCCAAGGGGAGAACGCTCGGCAAATGAGAAGCAAAATTACATTTACTGCCATATTTTGACCCTGCCTGAGCCCAGTGGGAAGAAAAAGAACGGAGAATAAATTCCATTTTTCTATATTAAGGAATCGGAGCAGGGTTGAAAAGGCCACACTGAAAGCTCATCAGAACATACTAGGCATGTTTTAGTGTCTCATTAATACACACCCCATCGCTGTAAGCATCTCACAGCCACTGCAGTATGTGGCGGAGCAGGAAGCAGGAATTTTATGGAGTCTTCATTCACTTCCTGTAGTTTCTTAATGTACTGTGACCAAAATATCATCAGGAAGAGCCTAAGAATTACTGCCGCCTTGGAACAAGAAAACAGCTTTTAGCTACCTGCGATTTCTGACCCTGGCTCCTCCACCTGGGTAGTCCTGGTCCCAGCCTGCTTCTCGTGGCGTGGTATTTCCCCTCTGAAACCTTGGAGGCATTTACATGCTCAGGTAAAGGAGAGTATGGAGCTCAGGACTAGACACTGAAGGTAGGGAAGCTGACTCCCACTCAATTTAAGCTCAATCACTGGTGGCAGCTTTTGCTATGTTGAGAAGACGTAGCATACTGCACATTCAAAAACATTTCATGAATGCCTACTTGGTGCCAGGAAGCACTTGGTGATGTGGACGTGAGGGATATGATTAAGAACATAGTGAAAAGCCTGGCCGGTGTGGCTCAGTGGTTGAGAGTTGACCTTGAACCAGGAGGTCACGGTTCGATTCCCAGTCCGGGCACATGCCCGGGTTGCAGGCTCGATCCCCAGGGTGGGGTGTGCAGGAGACAGCCGATCAATGATTCTTTCTCATTATTGATGTTTCTATCTCTCTCTCCCTCTCCCTTTCTCTCTGAAATCCATAAAAATATATTTTAAAAAACACACTGAAAGAACACTGGGAGAGCTTTAGAAGTGAGACAAAAAGGACAAAAGTTTAGAGTTGACGTTTAATTCTCTAATTTACCATTTGTTGTTCAAAGGAAGAGAGGAGGAGCAGCAGAGGTTTGGATGTCAAACAAATTTTCTTTACCCCTTACTCATTGGGGGATCTTGGGAAAGTATTATCGGTGCACAAGAGATAATCTGACTTATCTCGGGGGCTACTGTGCTGTGAGGATTAAGTTAGAACACACACACACAACCTCATCAAAGGCCTAGCACACTGTGTATTCTCAAAAAGTTTGCATTCTTTATTAGTCTTAAAACTTTCAGGCTTCAGGGTAGGTGTTCAAATAAATAGGTTTATGGACATGAACATCAGAGACCTTTCTTTGGATTGACCATTTCCTTATGGAGGCATGGCAATACCTCTGGAATGCATGAAGCATTCCAAATGCAGATGCATTTCAAAAAATGTCTTTAAACATGTCTTTTTAAAAAGCTTGACTTTCATTTGGTTTATGGGCAAGTCTTCACTGGAAGTTGCTAAGTGCTTGGGGAATACAACCAGTCTAAGCTGAACAGAAACATAACAAAAAAGTTACAGATTACACTATGAACTCTAATAAGTACTTTTTGAATCCTCCTCTTTTTTATTATCTACTAGAGGCCTGGTGCACAACTTGGGGGGCGGTCCCCTCAGCCCAGCCTGTGCCCTTTAGCAGTCCGGGAGCCCTTGGGGGATGTCCGACTAATGGCTTAGGCCTGCTCCCTGAGCCACAGCCAGACATCCTTAGCGCTGCCGCGGAGGATCCCGCCACCACTACTGCGCTCGCCAGCCATCAGCCCGGCTTGTGGCTGAGTGGTGCTCCCCCTGTGGGAGCGCACTGACCACCAGGGGGCAGCTCCTGCGTTGAGTGTCTGCCCCCTGATGGTCAGTGTGCGTCACAGTGACTGGTTGCCATTTGGTCGATTTGCATATTACCCTTTTATTATATAGGATATCTGCACTGTCCAATATGATAGCCAGTAGCCACACAAGGCTATTTAATTTTGAGTTAGTTAAATAACATTTAATATCCAGTTACTCGGCCACACTAGCCACATTTTATTTATTTATTTTCTTGCTGTTTCTTTTGTCTCTCTTTTTAAAATTTTTTATTGATTTCAGAGAGGAAGAAAAAGGGAGAGATAGATAGAAACATCAATGATGAAAGAGAATCATTGATCGGCTGCCTCCTGCATGCCCCCTACTGGGGATTGAGCCTGCAACCCGAGCATGTGCCCTTGACTGGAATTGAACCCGGGACCCTTCAGTCTGCAGGCCGACACTCTATCCACTGAGCCAAACCAGCCAGGGCCACATTAGCCACATTTTAAATGCTCAATAGCCACATGTGGCTAGAGACTACTGGACTGGACAACGAAGGTATAGCTCCATTGTAGTAAGTTCTACCTCACCTGTGGGAAGGATAAAACAACTATCATCTTCTTTACAAAATAGGAAACACTCTGGTGTGTCAGGTTTCTGTGTTAGGACATCTTTTAGTCTAATGTTTCAGCCTCCTGCAGTCTGCGGAGCTGTCACGTGTCCCTCTAGTTGTCTGTCGCTGCCTTGAAACACCAGCTGCCCTGGCTCCAGCAAATAGCTTGGAATTTCAAACAATTAAGGAAAAGTTAGTTAGTGGGGGATGTAAATAAGCACCAGCTCCTTCACAGTGTGGTCAAGAATGTGTGAGTTCAGGATGAACGACAATGGCAAACAAGCACATGACATACTGAGGTGTCAAAACAAAGGTCACAGACGTTGGAACTCAGCAGTGTAAATTACTTAAATGTGACCTTTACTTCCCGTCTCTGGAAATAGGAAGGTTTGTCATTATGATGTGTGTGTGTGTGACAGATAAAGACACAGATGAGGGGAGAAGCCGAGATAGAGAGCAGGTTGGCTCTAATAAAGAAGTCCCATTTCTGTACTTGAACTGACAGGGTCATCAGGCATTAGAAGAGGCCACTGAGGGAGCTCATAAACCTGCTGCCCTGGGAACTCTTCCCAAAGAAGACAGACACACTTACGCAGGAACACACTTAGATGCAGGGTGCCAAACCAGGCAACTTCTCAGCATCCTTTCCAGATTTGCAATACTCATATTAAAACAAATTAGACACTCTACTAAGTAAGAAAAGAAAGCTTAAAGTCACAGAAATGATGTAAGGGAACAATCATCCCTGTCAAGTCACAGATGAACATTCCAAAACAGGATAATTTTAAAAAATGTACGTTTGGTCTTTGAAAGCACAATATAACCTTATTTTGGCTTGGGTCCCAAGGCAGATGTTGGTGTGTTAAGGGGGAACTGCTGGGGGGCTTAGTTCAGGACTTTAACATTGGCCAGATAACATGCAAACTGCTTGTAACACACAGTAAAGAAGATTCACCTCTAGTTCCCAGTAACTTGGTACTAAAGTAACTACTTACTCTAAAGATTCCAATCCAATCCTTTCGACGGGGAGTGAAATGCTCGGTGAGGGTGTAATAGCATGTGACATCCCCTCCAGGCACATAGAACTTCTCCACACTGTTAAAGATGACCTGAGAGAAGTGACAGTGGTCCAGCAAGACAGCTGATGTGGGCGGGTCTCCTACTGTCTCCTCCATGGCGGGGTCCTGTTATGAGATATGGGATAGAATACGGCTCAGAGGGAGTTGTCTGAAATGGTGGCGATTTCTGGGCTCTCGTCCAGGGAACATTCTGTTAGAGACAAGTCGGAAAAGCAAAAAGCAGCCTGACTAGTACTGAAACCATACAACCTGCTTTTGGTTTCACTTTGAGCCACTTTGCATTCATAACTTCCTTTCCTGTAAGACAGTGGTTCTCAACCTTCCTAATGCTGCGACCCTTTAATACAGTTCCTCATGTTGTGGTGACCCCCAATTTCATTGTTACAAATTGAACATAATTAAAGCATCGTGATTAATCACAAAAACAATATGTAATTATATATGTGTTTTCCGATGGTCTTAGGCAACCCCTGTGAAAGGGTCGTTCAACCCCCAAAGGGGACGCGACCCACAGGTTGAGAACCGCTGCTGTAAGAATTTTCTGAGATCTTTGACCTCTTCACCACAGGCACCACCATGCTCACATGCCCTTGTTTTCTGCTCAGAGCTAGTTTGTTCACCTTCTTCTAAATGCCTTAAATAAGTGAGGCGGCCCGGAGGAAAGTAGCTTGAGCTGGGGACTGGAAGATATCGATTCTAGATTTTTCATCTCAATAAGCTCTGTGACTTTCGGAATACCAATTTCTCTAGATTTCAACTTCTCCATTCAATTCCATTTACTATCCTATGATCACCAGGCCCTTCCATATATGAAGGCACTCCTCTAGGAACTGGGGATGGGTTCAGGGAGGAAGATAGGGATGAGAGAAGGAGACCGTTTGACATGTGATGGTGACAAGCATGGGTTCTGTGCTCAGAATGGTGGAGTTCAAATTCCAGCTTCACCACCAATGATATGCGTGACCTTGGGCAATTTACTTAATCACTGGGCTCTATGCCTGTTTCCTTAATCTGTAAAATGGGGCTAATCATATCTATCTCATTCGGTTTTTCGTAGCATGAACTGAAATAATGTAGTGTCCAGTCCCTAAATCAGTACTTGCCATAGAGTAGGCACTTCACACCAAGTAGACATGTTGAATGACAGAATAAAGTACTTAGCATAGAGTTTGTATAAAAAAAGGGTTTAGCAGATGTTAGTGAATGACTACTGTTGCGGGTGTTTTTCCCCCCTTCTGACACAGTGTTTGCCCTCACAATGAGCCCCAACCCAATGTGGAAGTTAGACAAGTAAACAAGTGACAGCCAATGGATGAGTTAAGTGCAAAATCTCTTAAATTCAAAAGGAGAAGTGATGCGACTGGTTAGGAAGACGAAGGGAAGTTTCAGGGAGTGAGAAGAATCCTAGGTAAAACCCTCAAGGAAGATCAGGATTTTGATAAATGGCTTTGAGGTGAGGACATACCAGGCATGAAACAGCATGCAAAAAAGCAAAGAAACAGAAAAATGCAGCCCACGTTTGGAGGACAGCAAGCGAGTTTGGATCCCTATCTATAAAATGGAGATAATAAAGTTTATTAAATAAACTTTCTAGGTCACAGTACAGATAAAATGTGATCAAGGATGGGAAACAATTTGGGAGGTAAAAGCAGCACATAAAAGAAACACACACAGTCTTCTGAATTGCTGAGACTTGATATTTCTTAACCCTTAAAAGCTACATGTCCTGACTTCTAAATGCCTCCCTGGACTAACATGTAGTGAATCCATGATTTGCAACCCAGAATTTTACCGGGAAATGAAAACAATATTGCATCTCTACACAGCCGATGAAGAAAGAGCTGTGCATTGCAAACATTATATGACACCTTACAAGTTCAGCTGTTGGAACATGTTGGAAGATTGTATACACGCATACACACAATTTAAAATAAGTAAGTACAATAATAAAAAAAAGACCGTCGTTCTTCTAGCCCGTCCCCACTTTACTTCTCCTGGTTTTATTTTGAACCCTAAGCAACCAGGCCAGTTTTTTCACAGAAAAGCCACTGAACTATCTGTTCTTGGGATTGAGATTAAAAAAAAAAAAAAAAAAAAGTATTGGCTTTCTGGTTTGTGACACAGTTTAACCACATCCTCAAACCTCAAACCTCAGATCAGTTTTTCTAAGGAAGAGAGAGATCGTGTTGCAGTCTAGGTCAGGACTTGTTCCTCGTGATAAGCTAGTTGCCCCCATGAGCTCCTAGATGAGGGAGGGCGGGAAGTTTTCTCAGCCTTCAGGCCCTTCTCTTCCCTAGTGGTCTCCAGTCAGACGGGCCAGCATATCCCCTGTCATGTAAAATGACTTAATCTGTCTTTTGACTATGGATCTGAACAGTCAGGTAAGAGGGACTTCAGGACCTCAATGTACCCAAGTACCATATTCGCTGTTCTTTTTCTTCACAACATAAAGCCTAGCTTGTAGTGACTGCTAATTGAGTACTCATTGTATAAATAAATGAATAAGATATATGCATGTAGTATAAGCATAACCAATGGACACAAGACACTGGGGGGGTGGGGAGGGCATGTGCCGGCGGGTAGGGGAGGCCGGGGGAAGGTCAATGGGGAAAAAAAGGAGACATATGTACTACTATTTGTAATACTTTAAACAATAATAAAAAAAGATATATGCATGTAATTCATCAAAAAATGAAAGGTGGTGAATGGTGGTGGGACTTTTTCTTTAAGTCCTGCTCTTACTTTGTTGGATACCCTTGGAGGAGCTGCTGTTTCCCAGCTTTCTCTTTTCTAAAATAGGGGAAGGAGATGATAATCTCCAAGTGCTTCATCAATTTTTGGTATGGCTGGTTCAGCTGGTAGAGCTGGTTCAAGTGGCATGGTGCCAAAAACACAGAAGGCACAGATTTGATTTCCTGAAGGACCCATAAAATTTACACTCCATTACCCACCTTCCACACATTCAAATTCTCGCAAGCTGCTTTGCAAATGGATGCTACTGTGAAAGACAAGACCAGCTAATGGTATGGGGGCTGGGTACAGCCTCTCTTTCCTTACTAGAAAAACAATCTATACAGTAGCTCATGAACAGAAGGTCACTGATGAAAGGTCAGCATATATGTTCAAAACGACATGGAAGAGCTCATGTCAAAACCTGAGAGCAGCCCAGCTGCTGTGGCTCAGTGGTTGAGGGTTGGCCTATGAACCAGGAGGTCATGGTTCAATTCCCGGTCAGGGCAGATGCTCGTGTTTCGGGCTCGATCCACGGTAGGGGGCATGCAGGAGGCAGCCGATCAATGATTCTCTCTCATCAATGATGTTTCTCTCTCTCTTACCCTGCCTCTCCCTTCCTCTCTGAAATAAATAATCTTTTTTTTAAAAAAAGCTTGAGTGCATAGCCAATGGATACTTTCGTATCTTTCATCTGAAAATCTAATCATCTATCTGGAAAAGTCAAGAGTCTTGGTTCCTTGCTTATAAAAATGTAAGATTCCATAAAGTTACCCATTTCAGTGATCCCACCTTCCCAGAAGGACCCAGCAGGCACCCAAGGGCACTCTGGGTTTTTGGAACGCAATCATTCTTTTTTTTTTTTTTTTAAGTGGTTTTTTAAAAATATATTTTATTGATTTTTTACAGAGAGGAAGGGAGAGGAATAGAGAGTTAGAAACATCGATCAGCTGCCTCCTGCACACCCCCCACTGGGGATGTGCCCACAACCAAGGTACATGCCCTTGACCAGAACCAAACCTGGGACCCTTCAGTCCGCAGGCCAACGCTCTATCCACTGAGCCAAACCGGTCAGGGCAGAACGCAATCATTCTTAAAATAAAAACTATCCTCTGCCAAGACTGTGCAAGGGGTTGAGGAGGCAGGGAGGGCAGAAAACAGCAGTGGCTTCCCTTGTCTGCCTCTTACCAAAGCCGAGGATGGAAAAGGCCATGGGCAAGCCGAGAGCATGACCCTGCCAATCTAAGCTGGGCCAGTGACGATACCTCATTTGAGTTTTCCTGGAAGGAAGATATCAACTGATGTTTAAGGTCAGAGACCCTAATAGCCTTTCCTCCCTCCCAGTGATAAAATTCCCCGGGGAAAGCAAACCCACATTAATTTAATTTCTTCATCCTTCTGCTTACTTAACTTTCCAAATGATTAGCAACTAGAAAATGGATGAACTAACTGGAGTCCCACTCGTGGCCCAGGAAGAGATGCTTTCACAGAAATACCCTTAGAGAACACACTGGATTTGTAGATGGCATGAGTCAGTGAGCAAAAACAAAGACACAGTCATTGGTCCTCAAATTATTAAGCCACTTACTGTAATTCAAACTTTCCAAGTTCATTATAGTTCCTCACCTAGAGTCTTTCAGGGTGCCTTAGAAAGGCTTTAAATGGTGCTCATTAACAACTGACTGGATTGGCTGCCCAGCTCCTTCTCAGCGGGCCCGCATCCCACATCCCATACCACCAGTGCCAGCAGTACGAGGGAAGAACAGAAAAATAGTTCTTGGACAGAAGATGCAGGCAACCATGAGAAACGGTGAAAAGCTCAAAGCTGTCTACGAAATCTCCATTTTACTCTACTGAGATTTTACACTTTTCCCCTTAAAGGGGTGACCATGCTGAAGTGACAAGAGATAGTGTTTGGAGTGTAGTGGAAATGGGACCAGGCTAGGAGCCGGGGCTCCTGGGTTCCTGTCTTAGTTCTGCCACTAACGAGCTCTGAGATCCTGGCCAAGTCACACTACCTCCTTTGAGGCCTCATCAATAAAATGCACAGATCAGGCTAGAAGATTTCCAAGAAACCTTGCAGCTACAATGATGATCCTAATCAGTGGTCAGCAAACTCATCAATCAACAGAGCCAGGAATCACTAGACTTCCGCCCGCGGGAGGGGTGGGATGCTGTGACGTCAGTACAACAATCGAAATTTCTTTTGAGAGCCAAATTTTTTAAACGTAAACTATATAGGTAGGTACACTGTTATTAACTTAATTAGGGTGCTCCTAAGGCTTAGGAAGAGCCACACTCAAGGGGCCAAAGAGCCGCATGTGGCTCGCGAGCCGCAGTTTGCCGACCACGGGTCTAGGAAAATAAGGAAGCATGGCATTATTTCGATAAGCACTGCCAAATTTCTTTAAAGAGCCCCAGATGTACTATCTGACTTGAAAGATAATACAGCCTGTTAGTGCTACGGAACTCTTACTGACCGCCTTTCTCGGGGTCCTTTCCACTCCACAGCTGTCATATCTGCTGAAGGGTAGAGTTTCAGGCAGAGGCCTTCTGAAAAGTCGCCCGGGTATTCTTTAACCATGTGCTCTACAACTATCTACGAAGACCTGCTGCTTTAAACGGGTTTTGCAATAGTGCAGACAAGTTATAATATGCAGCAGCCCTCGAATAACGTGGTTTTGTTCAACACCACGGAGTCCTCATGCTGATAAGACGCTGTAGGAACTTCACTCTCGTTTGTATCAATTGGCCTCTGGTAAAACTGGCTTGCCTGTAGGACGTCTGGCTTAAAGTCGCAGAACGCTGGGACAGGGCTAAGTGAGGATTTACCGTGCAGCCTCTGTATTATTCTATTCCGCTCCGCCACTTGTTGGCTGGCATCAGGAGCAAGGATCCAAGTGATAAAAAAAAAAGAAAGTCCGCATGCAAGGTTGAATTACAACGTGAGTGGAAACGATTCGCCCCCAAGCTGAAGCGGCCTGGAGGGGGCAGCGGGCGGGGCTATGGGAGATGGACAGTAAAGAAGCGGGTCACTCCACTCCCGCTCCTTCTCGGATGCCTGGAACACCTCCTCCGGTTACAGAGGCCTCCCCTGAAGGAAAGGGGGTTCGGGGACCAAGCCTCGCCCGAGACGGGGGAAAAGGAGGCCCACAGAGAAAGCAGGGTGCTTAAGTGACTGCGCAGGGCCCCGCCTCCGCCTCCACCCAAACGACGGAGATGCCAAGGGCTAGGATTCGGGAATCACTAGACTTCCGCCCGCGGGAGGGGTGGGATGCTGTGACGTCAGGACCCGGAGTCCCGTCAGAGGGACCCCTTCTGCCCACGGAGCCCCCCAGCCGGCCGCCACCACCGAGGCCCTGCCCTGCTCGGGAGAAAACTGCCCTCCGCCCCCCGAGGCCGCGGAGAGCGCTCCAGGGGCCCCCTGACGCCGCTCGCACTCACTGTCTCCCTGGGAAGGTGGAAGGAGGTGGAAACCGAAACCGGTGGCACCTTTACCACTCACGGTACTTCCTCGGGGCTGCAAGTCCGCTTGTAGGGGACGCGAGGGCCCAGCTGGCACCAGTTGCCCCCCTTCACTCCAGGGACTCACCAGGGGTAGCAGCCGGCGGCGACGCAACAGGACCGGGTAGGGGAGAGGGGCGGAGCCAAGAACCCCAGGGCGCGCTGATCCCGTCCGACCCCGCCCACAAGTCACATGGGTCACAAGCCCCGCCCCCACTCTTCGCTTGCTGGGACTTGTAGTGTTCAGATGACTGGGCTCCAGCGGATCCTCAGGGATCTCATTCTACGGAGCTTATTTCTTCCTCTAAAACAGCGGTTCTCAACCTGTGGGTCGCGACCCCTTTTGGGGTCCAACGACCCTTTCACAGGGGTCGCCTAAGACCATCCTGCATCTCAGATATTTACATGACGATTCATAACAGTAGCAACATTAACAGTTATGAAGTAGCAACGAAAATAATTTTATGGTTGGGTCACAACATGAGGAACTGTATTGAAAGGGCCAGAAGGTTGAGAACCACTGGTCTAAAACAAGTCATTTACTTAACTTAAAAAAAAATTTCAAACTTTATTTCTTTTGGTTTTGAATGAGAAAGCTCCATCTCTTTGGATGGCCATTGAGAGGTCATCTTCATTTTTCTCCTGCCTCCACATAGCACTTCACTGAGAGTCTTATAAATGAGACCCTCTTTGACATTTAATCATGCCTCCCACCTACCCCTAAAGGAGACCCAACAATCTGCCAGGTGCCCCAGAGTTTGTGTTTCATCATTTCCTTTTTTTCCCTCCTTAATGCTCATCCACGGACATGCTTAGAGAGAGAAAGTGAGAGCCAGAGAGAGAAACATCCATCCGTTGCCTTCTGTACGTGACTGGAGATCAGACCAAAACCCAGATATGTGCCCTGACTGGGAATGGAACTGGCAACGCTTTGGTGTTCAGGATGATGCTCAACCAACCGAGCCACTCCGGCCAGGCATCATGTCCTTTCTATAAAGAAATGATCCTTTAGCTTTAACTCTGTCAAGGTAGTACTCTTCCCGAAGGCTAAGAATGAACTCAGCAAGAGTCTTGCCAAGTCACCTTAGAGAGAATCCTCCATCTTTAATATCTGAGCGACCTCTGGCCTGCCTTCAGCAAGAATCCTAAACTGGTTTAGCAAGAATCCTTCCTACCCTTGGTGTCTCCTCCTTTTCATCATCTTCTTTCTTTCTTTTTAAAATTAAAAGCATATTGATTAATTTTAGAGAGAAAGGGAGAGAAACACCCATTTGTTGTTCCACTTATTTACACATTCGTTGGTGTATTGGGACTATGAGGAGGTTACTCTCACCAACTGAGCTACCTGGCCAGGGCTCCTTTCCGTAACTTTCATCCACTTGTCCTTATTGTATTTAGAGTTGAGCACAATCTCTCTTCCCTATTGTAATGTCCCTATTGCAATAGTCCTGGATAAAGTCTTTCTTACCATTTTAATAAGGGTCAGCATAGTTATTTCTTTAACACTGCACATGCTATCTCTGAAAGGTTAAACATAGAAGGGCCCCTCCTCCAAGGAGTGGCATCTGAAGTTATGCCCCTGAGGCCACGTCAGGTTTCAGTCAGGAGACTGACTGAGCATTCCTAATTCTGCCTTCTCACAAGACCGGTGACGTTCAGCTGAGGTAAATGGATGGTGAGGAGTGAGTAAACCAGGGGGTGGGGCTTCTGTTGAAAATTCAAATCACCTTCTGAGTTACCAAAATAATACTCTTCCATTTTAAACTCTGTCCCCAAGGGATAATTGCTGTCTCTATCCTGGATACATTTCCTTAATTTTACTTATTAGCTTTTTAAAAACCACTGAGACAGACACCTCCTACACCCACATAAGCTTCTGTATACATTAACATGACAACTGTTTCATGACACTTGCCTGGAACTTAAAAGTGCAGGTACAGCCCAGCCTCAGTAGCTCAGTGGTTGAGTGTTGACCTATGAACCAGGAGGTCACAGTTCAATTCCTGGTCAGGGCACATGACCCGAGTTGTGGGCTCAATCCCCAGTGTGGGGCGTGCAGGAGGCAGCTGATCAATGATTCTCATCATTGATGTTTCTTTCTCTCTCTCTCCCTCTTCCTTCCTCTCTGAAATCAATAAAAATAAAGTTTTAAAAAATGCAGGTACATTTATTGTTCATTTTAGAAACTTTCTAAGAGAACCATCAACTCTTCAACAGAAAGCATCATATGACAATTTTGTACGTTCCAAGACTCTTAGAACACCTGGTCTCAAAATCCTTGTGTTTTGGGATCCATCAGTCCTAAACTATGACATCATGACCTTACCCAATCCTAATCAATTCCTGTCCTGCCCTGCCAAGCTAAACATCAAAGTCTCAAGCAATACCACGACTTTGTCCTGCTGCCTCTGAGCCACTAGTACAGCTTCTTACTATGGTAAGAAGAAACTCAGTTTTGTCTTATCAACAGATTGTTTTACTGATATTCTGGGAAACTATTTGACAGCATAGAATAAAAATAAGATTAACTAGTCTGATTTATTTCCAATAGAAATGTCAAGGGAAGGCTGCAAGTACAACCCTGTAGTATAACTGGATATGAAGGGCTGGGACTTGATATTCAGACCTAGAGAGAAACTTTTCCACTCCTATCTTCAACTGCTAGGTGTGGAGGCAAACAAAAACTGGGGTGGTGGTAGTTACTCTGTGCCTGACACAACGGATTATCTAATTTAATCGTTATAAGGGAAGCACTTTTATTATCCCCATTTGACAGATGGGAAAATTGAGGCTTAGCAACATCAAGTATTTGTCCAAGCTCACACAGCTAGTAAGTGCCATGAGAGGGCTTTGAACCCAGTATTCAGACTGAAGTGACAGCACTCTTAATCACTGCACTCACTATACATTTCATGAGAGTTCAGAAATCCAAAAGGAAAGACAAAAGTGTAACTGAGTTCAATGTCACATAATATTGGCTTTAGGAGAAGAGCTTACACAGTGCTAAGATAGCACAGAATTAATTTTTCCTAGGGGCAAGAAGGACCCTGGCCGGGTGGCTCGGTTGGTTGGAGCGTCGTTCTGTGCATCCAATGGTTGTGAGTTCAATTCCTGGTCAGGGCACATACCTAGGTTTTTGGGTTCGATTCCCAGTTGGGAGGTAACTGATCAATGTTTCTCTCTCTTTCTCTCACTCTCCCTCCCCTCTCTCTTTCCTTTCCTCCCTCTAAAAACAATAAGCAGATCCTCAGGTGAGGATTTTTTTTTTTAAAGGAAGCTTTTTATAAAAGAGGTGTTAAAGAAAAAATTATTCTGAAGCCTGTTAAAATGGAAAGAAACACTTGATTCGGGAATATTGCAATAGGAACATTATAATAGGGGAGAGAGATTGTGCTCAACTCCAAACCCAATAAGGGCAAGTTGGGATTTACAACCATCTAGCCAAGTGAAGAGGTCCGTGGATAAAAGAATTAGTAAGAGGGTAGGGAGGGTCTTGCTAACCTGACTTAATAGGATTCTTGCTGAAGGCAGGCTAGGGCTTGGTCAGATATCAAGGGCGGAGGATTCTCTCTAAACTAAGTAGAGTTTTTAGTAAAGTTTGACTTGGCAAAGACACAGAAGTCCAAGGTGAGGCCTCGACGAGAAAAGGGCTCGGAGGAGCCTCATGAAGTTTGGTCAAAGAGAGTCATTGTCGGAGGTGACATTTAATTAATTTGAATAACACGCTTGACAAGCAGGAAAAAGGATGGGAGAGCAAAATGTGAGATGGAGGGAGAGCTGCTCATCTATAGCGGGGCTGTCAGGTGGGTTTCTCTGCGAGGACGGACATGTCCAACACCTGCGCTGGCTGGTCCAGTTACCACTAACACGTGTGGACATGTGCTGTTGCAGCTGGGAGCTGGGTGTTTATATAATTTAGATTTAAATAGCCCTATGTCCTCGCTGTCCTGGCTAGCGCAGATCTACAGCCTCCGGGTAACAGGGATGTGGACTCTGGGAAGGAGACGCAGGAGGCAGCCGAGGAGCAGGTGCCCAAGCAGCAGCTGTTGCTTTCACCTTTGCCCTGAGCACCAGGGCTACCCAGCCCTGCCCAGCGGTAACGACTCTGGCCTTTGGACTCTCCACTGCACTGAAAAGGAAGGTGAGAGAAATTGTATCCCTGGCACTTGCTGTCTCTGTATCCACCCGGACTCAGCAGTTTTGTTTTTCAACGGCCACATAGTTTCTGTGACCACGTTGGAGAAAGCTGTTCACAGGGCGATGCTCAACCGCCGAGCCACGCCCACTTCCTTGTGATGGGCGCAGCAAGAAGGGGCTTCCAGGGGGGCCCTTGCTTCAGGGGAGCAGAAGCAGGGCTGGCTTTTTTCCCTGGGTGACTTGAAGAGTCCTTAGCTGAGAAACAAGGGTTTGTGTGTCAACTGCAAACAACCTTCTGAGGGTTCTGTTCTTGTCTTACGATCTGTTTATTGAGTCAGGTGGGTTTCCTAAGGAACAAAACGCCAGTGAAAACAAGAGTTTCAGACTCCGTCCCCACCCCACCCCACCCCACTCCCTCACACACACACTCTTGCCTCTGAGTTGGAGCTCAGAGCGGGGACACCATCCAAATGTTTTGATGACTGGAAGGACCCTCCAGCATATTGCTTCAACTTTTCACATCCGGGTTCAAAAAAGCTCTGTGACTGTCATGTTTCTAGCTTGCCGGGCACACATCACGAAAGCTCTCTGGCTTCCTGGCTGTCCCTCTCTGGCCCTGGAGGGGATGCCCGAGGGGGGTTCCAGCCTGCTTTGCTCTACAGTGGGGGCAGCTCTACTGTTCGCTCTGTGTTTGTTCCTGTCATCACCCATGAAAGGACAGCAGTGCCAGGCGCTGGCCATTAGCTCCTCCTGCGGCCAGACTCTCATAAAGAGCTGGCTGTCAGGGATTTTAATGGAAACCCTCAGGAAACCGTAAATCTTTGCGCTTCCCTCCAGCATCCTCTCCCTCATTTCCATCACAATATCACTCCAGAGGGACCAGAGACCCAAGCTGGAGCTTGGGAGAGCAGATTGGTAGGACACCAGGGGTAGAAAAAGGTGAAATGGGGGAGGGGAACAGAGCTGGCACAGTTGGTCTTAAGGAAGCATCTGCTGGGTGGCCGGTTGATGATGGTCACCTGGGCTCCCAGGGCCTTGGAGAGGGGGAGGGGTAAGATAACCCAGGGCCACCTGGAGGAAAGAGTGAAGAGGATAGCAGAGGTTTCTGGAAGATCCGCAGATGGGCCACTGATTTCACCCTCCAGGATGAATTTAGGCACCATGTAGCAGGCTGCTTGGGACTAAGCCATGCCTTTGCCTCTAGCCTCCTGCCTGGGCAGATCAGCAGGTGTAGGTAAAACCGGACAACCAATGGGTCCGGGCTGCCTGTCACTACTTGAGCCAATTCAGCAGAGACAGGGTTCAATCATATATGAGCGTTTGTTCCAATACTGCCGGCAGTATGGGAGAGCAGCAGGTCACCCACAAACATCTCTGCACCCCCACACAAGCCAGCTGTTTACAGGCATGGGGAAGTAGGCTGTGCAGGTTGGGATGGGGCTTCATTGTTTGGGCAACAAGTTTGTTAATCTTTCCATAATAGGCAATTCTTTTTTAAAATATATTTTTATTGATTTCAGAGAGGAAGGGAGAGGGAGGGAGGGAGGGAGGGAGAGAGAGAGAGCTAGAAACATCAATGATGAGAATCATTGACTGGCTGCCTCCTGCACGCCCCACCCTGGGGATCAAGCCTGCAACCCGGGCATGTGCCCTTGACTGGAATTGAACCCTTCAGTCCGCAGGCCGACGCTTTAGCCACTGAGCCAAACCAGCTAGGGCTACACAGGTTTTTGTGTGTGTGTGTGTGTGTGTTTTTTTAATGTCCATGTTGAGCCTCCCTGATGCCCCAGAGGTGGGGGATTATGGTGGTTCCTCTACTAAAGCTCTGCTTTATTCAAATGAGGGAAGTTCAGATGAAGTTTCTTCCTGCATCTGCTGTAGCTCATGGTAGGTAAAAGGATATTTTTAGTCCCTTCACCTGCCATTTCTCTGATGTCATTTCACAGCCTGACGTCCTGGGCACACGTGTGGTACACATGTTCCCAATGAAGGTGGTAAGAGCTTACACCCTCTAGGAAACTTTCCTGGACTGACTCCATCAGATGTGGATATTGCCTCCTCCATGAGTCCTTTGGAAGAGGTTTCCTGAGAAGGGCCCGTTTCTCCTCCGTGTGTGTTTCCCTTCAATTGCCAGAAAAGATTTCTACCCTCACAGGAGAGTAATGATTTGTAGTCTCACTTCTTGGGACTAAATAATTGCTTTCACAGGAACAGCTACGTTTCAGTAGCATCAAATCAAGCATCTGGAAAGCTCTCAAGAATGAAGAGGAATTGCCGTAACCAGTTTGGCTCAGTGGATAGAGCGTCGGCCTGTGAACTGAAAGGTCCCAGGTTCGATTCAGGTCAGAGGGCATGTACCTGGGTTGCAGGCACATCCCCAGTGGGGGGTGCGCAGGAGGCGGCTGATCGATGTTTCTCTCTCATCAATGTTTCTAACTCTCTATCCCTCTCCCTTCCACTCTGTAAAAAATCAATAAAATATATTTATATTAAAAAAAAAAGAATGAAGAGGGATGGATGGACATAGGCAACAGGAATCCTCAGCGGAGTCCTTATAGGTGTTTCTAAAATCGCTATGATTCAGGAACTTAAAGTTGATTTTTTGTTTCATCTTGCACCAATCCTGAATTAATCGAGGCAGAAACAGCTCTACTGGCTGCCAATCCTTGGAAGGTAGGAGTCTGGGTTGAGCCAGATGTGGACAAAAAGAGGGCCACAAACCTGACAAGCTCAGGGGAGGCCTGCATGGTGGCCTTACAAACTCAGAGACGGAAAGCAACCACAGGTGATCTGAATTAAAACTTCCTAATAAAATCAAGTCATGGTGGGTAGTCATGTCGAGGCCGGTATCTCCTCTGACAAAGGTCAGTCTGTACCTTCACTGAGCCTATTGTCTTTCTGCATCTAGGATAACATACCTTGGGAATGTCAGGGTAATTTCCTTTTTCTAGACCCCTCTGGGCACACACACTGCAGCAGAGCATAAACCACAAAACCCCTCATTGTTACTCGTGTTAATTGTTAACTGTTAATTATCTATACCCGCCAAGTAAAAGAAGTATGTGTCTATTCATTTTACTTATCTAATCCCCAAGATTCCCCCATTTTGCTTTCTCCTGCTTCCCTAATCTATCAACAATGGATTTCATGTAACCTCCTTTGATTCTGATGTATAAAATAAATGGTAAAACTGCCATTTTCCAGAGCATTTTCTCAATACGTTGAGAGTTTGCCTCCCGGTAATTGTCATCAATTTGGCTCAAATAAACTCATAATGATTCTGAAAGGTTCAAGTCCGTGCTGCTCGGGCAGGCTAAATAGCCACCTCAGAAGATAAAGAAAAATTGAATTTATTTAAAGAAAAGGGGATGGGAGTGGGAATATCCAAAGGGAAGAGCTACACAGCACTGAGCCAAAGGGTATTGGGTCCGTGATGGCAGCAAAAATGTACTCAGGACAGTAAAACAAGGAAGGCCATAGGAGAAGCAACAGGAGAGCCGAGGCTGGGCTGCTTTAGTTCACTGAAAAGTCAGAGAGAAGCAGCCTTGGAGACAGGTTTAGGGGGTTAGCCTGGGACGAGCTGCTGCTACCCATTGCTCCCCTGGTTGCAAGTCCCCTGGGGTCCCTTAGGGGGAAGTGGGGGGAAGGGAATAGCGCCGACATG
This sequence comes from Myotis nattereri, assembly GCF_964212035.1. Classification (NCBI taxonomy): domain Eukaryota; kingdom Metazoa; phylum Chordata; class Mammalia; order Chiroptera; family Vespertilionidae; genus Myotis; species Myotis nattereri. The sequence continues at coordinate 46,161,903 of NC_138091.1, forward strand.
CTTCTCTTGGGGAGAACCGGTGCTGGGTCCTTTGTCCTGAGCGTATTTATCGCTCTTTTATAGGTAGAAAGCTTAGGGGAGGTCTCAGGGGAGCTTTCCATAGAATAGTCATCAGCTTTCCAGGTGTGCTTCTTCTGGCTCATGGTCTCCATCGATTGGCCGGTCCAGGGCGGGGGCTCATTAGTCAATGTGGCGGGTCCGGAGGCAGCCTCAGAGTCACTGGTCTGATTTTTCTGCTTTTCTGGGTCTGGAGTTAAAATACAACTGAGGACAGGAAAACAAGGAAGGCCATAGGACAGTGACGGCGAACCTTTGGAGCTTGGCATGCCAGCATTTTGGGAAACTGAGGGAGGGCAGCAAGTGAGGTGCCTCCCTGACGTCTTTAGGGAGGAAAACGTCAGGCGGTCTAAACTGCCTGACCAGGGATATGAAAGATCAGGGGTTCACACTACATGACCAGTGATGTGCTAGGGGAGGAAAGGTTACCCTGGGCGAGGTTCTTGTTTGCCCAGTTTTGCCCCTCGCTAGGCATCAGCCCTGGTGAGTTTCTGTACCTGGCCCACCGTCCTTGCTCCGCTCATGTCTGTCTAACAGATGCTCTCCAGGATGTTAATGCTGACCCAGGTAGAAAAGGAAGGGGACCCCTATTATTTGAAACCAGTCAGGACTCTGATCCCCCCACCTGTCTGAGGACAGTCACCATGTTGCTGTGAGAAGCGAAGACCCCCCCAACCTTGGGCGGCCCGCTCTTATTGACCAACTCAGTGGAGGAGCCACGATCTCCCATACGCTTGGGAGCTGTCAGGATTAGAAAAACCTCAGCCGTTCATAGAGGCTTGTGATACCCATTTCACAGTTAAGAAGCTAAGCCTAAGAGAGGGCCTGAGATCTTGACTTGGGTCCCAATCCGATGCTCTCTGTACAGCGCTCCTGCCCCCCAGGGGGCCTAATTCGGTACCAGGCGCCCCTCGATCAGCGCAGCTGGAGCCGGGGAGTCAGACGGTTCGGATCTGCGCCTGCGCAGGGCGCCCCGACGGCGCGGACGCGGTGGCCCCGCGGGGAGGGGGCGGGCGAGCCGCAGTCCAGCCCCGCGCGCAGGGAGCGTGGCTCAGCGTCCTCGCGTCTCCCGGGACAACCTCGGGCGCCGCGCCGCCTCTCGGAGCGCAGGGGCGGTTAATTGGAATGAGGAGGGAGGAGGGGGGCATGGCGGCCCACCCCAGGGGCCAATCGAAGGCCTAGAAAGCCCTATATGCAAATATGAGGGCCGGGCGGACCCCAAAGTAGGAAGAGCGCGGGTTGGGGTTAGGGGTTGTCTGGCAGCCAATGGGAGCGTGTCCCAACCCTTCGAGGAGGGGGTCCTCAAGCGTGCTTGCGAGCGACCAGGGCCCGCAGCGCCCGGGCGAGACGGGGGAGTAGGAATCGTGGGTAAGAGCTCCCCAAAGCCGATGCTGGCCCTCGATCGCGGCCCCCCAGGGCCTCCCCACTGAAGACCCACACGCCCCCGATGTCCCCACGGGGCTCATTCCCCAGGGCTATTCCTTGGCCCTCCCTGCTGGCGTTCCAAGGCCACAGCCTCTCACCCCGACGGCCCCTGCGCCCGTGGGCTCCGCAGCCTCTCTCTTCCCAGTTGGTCTCAGTAACGCCCACTCTCTCCCCGCCCCGGACTCGAATTTACCGCTAAAATAACCTCATTCCCTTTTCTCATCCTCAAGGCCCCGATGCCAGGACCTTGCCCACAAACCGACCCTTCTTTTCCCAGCTCCACACACCCTTCTGTTCTGTGAGCACATCTCTCCGGGGGCACCCTCACTTGCTGCCCTCCCTCGATTTCCCAAACCCCTGGCCCCCAGGGAGCTGTCCCTTCGATACCAGGGAATGCTGGGAATCGCACCACCCTCTCCACCCCCTCTTTCCCCATCGTGACACCCTCCCTTGATCACCTGTCTTCCTTTTTCTGGCCACACCTTCCAGAAACACACCTGTGGTTTCCATGGCCAGCACAGCCCTCGGCAGCTGCTCCTGCCTCCTTCCCCCTCTTTCTCTCTCACTTCCATTTGTTATTTCTCACCCTCCTAAAGGAAAGTTCTTCGTGAGGAAAGATCTCGTTTGGGATTTGAATCCTAGGAAAAATGTAACTTATCTGTGAGGATGTGCTAACATTGACTAAGCGCTGGTATGCGGCGGGCACTTTTAATACGTTCACCAGTCCTACCATCATATTTTTATTTTACAATCTAGCCCTTATTTTGGACCATGCACTGCTTTAAAAAATACTAACTTATCTTTAAAACAAGCCATAGGTCATAGGATGAATATTATCTTCATTTTACTTATGAAGAAACTGAGGTATAAGAAGCTCAGTTTCTCATCCATAGTCACCCTCCCAGTAAGTGGCAGAGGTAGGTTGCATCCAGATCCATCTGCCTTTGCTAGTAATCCACTGAGTACTGTGGAGAAAATGGCTGGGCATGAGCTTCCTCTGAAAACTGCACCGTCCACTCTTGTGAAATTCCTTAATTTTTAGCAGAATAAAAGATGGCATTTGAGTCAGCACGATTCTTATTGTTCCGAGTGAATGTGGCCGGTCATTCTCAGCACTTTTTAAAAATTAATTCATTTATTTAAAAATTATAATTGACACACACTCTTATATTAGTTTCAGGTGTACAATATAGTGATTCGACATTTATATACCTTACAAAGTGATCATCATGATACGTCTAATGCCCATCTGCCACCACACTAAGTTATTATGATGTTATTGATTATATTTCCTATGCTATACATTAGTCTCAGCACTTCTTCTTGGCAAAAATTCAAAGGGTGGCTAGAATGAAAAGCCAAAAGGCCATAAAAGGCATCTTATTTGATCCTGCCTCCATCAACGCTCAAAGCACTTTTCTAGATAGGAAGTTTTTAATCCTCTTGGTGATCCTGTAATCACAGAGAAGATAGGGAATGAGAGAGGAGATAATTATAGTAGTCCCCCCCCTTATCTGCGGGGGATATAATCCAAGATTCCCCAGTGGATGCCTGAAACCACAGATAGTACCAAACCCTATATGTACTGTTTTTCCCCCCCTATACCTACATACCTGTGATAAAGTTTAATTTATAAATTAGGTGCAGTAAGAGATAAACAACAACTAAGAATAAAATAGAGTAATTATAACAATATACTATCATAAAAGTTATGTGAATGTGGTCTCTCCAAATATCTTATTGTACTGTACTCACCCTTCTTGTGATGATGTGAGATGATACAAAGCCTAGGTGGTAAGGTGAAGTGAGGTGCGTGATGCAGGCATTGTGACGTAGCATTAGACTACTACTGGCCTTTTGACGATCCCTCAGAAAGAGGATCATTGAGCAATGCCAATGTTGATGGGTGGGTGTCGGGAGCAGATGAAGTCGATGGTTGGGGAAATGTAATAGTGTTTTCAGATCTCTGTTGACTTTGGAAAACAAAACCGTGAATAATGGGGGACCTATGTATTTGGCTTCGTAGGGTATACGGTGTCAAAGAGGCAAATCTGAGAGCAAGTCTGTAAGCAGACCTCTTACCTCCACATCTTCCCCTCACCCCAGTCCACGCCAGCCTTTTCCAAGAGCTAGCCACTGGAAGCCAAGGGAGAGATGCTTCTAGTAGAGGAATGAGGACCAAAAGATGGAAAGGGGACGGGGGAAGGAAAACCTATTATCTGGGGCAAGAGAAGGCAGTCACAGGCAGACACGGCAGGAGGGCTCTTCAGTGCTACATATTTCTGCAGATTGAAAGAAAAGCCTGGGCTCTAAAGATCAGGATGAAAAGATTTGGCTAAAACTTGAAACATGTTCCCCTATTGTTCTTTTTTAAAAAAAATATATTTTATTGATTTTTTATAGAGAGGAAGGGAGAGAGATAGAGAGCTAGAAACATCGATCAGCTGCCTCCTGCACATCTCCCACTGGGGATGTGCCCGCAACCCAGGCACATGCCCCTGACCGGAATCGAACCCAGGACCCTTCAGTCCACAGGCCAACGCTCTATCCACTGAGCCAAACCGGTTTCGGCCCCTATTGTTCTTTTTTAAAAAACCATATATTTTTATAGAGGGAGAAGGAGAGAGAGAGAGAGAGAGAGAGAGAGAGAGAGACATCACCGATGAGACTCACTGATTGGCTGCCTCCTGCATGCTCCCCACTGGGAACCGAGCCCACAACGCTACCCAGGCATGTGCCCTGACAGGAATCGAACCCCGATCTCCTGGTTCATAGGTCGATGCTCAACCACCGAGCCACCCCAGCGGGGCTCTCCTATTGTTCTTTTTAAAAAATATATATTTTATTAATTGTTTACAGAGAGGAAGGGAGAGGGATAGAGAGTTAGAATTGATGAGAGAGTAACCTCGATCAGCTGCCTCCTGCACACCCCCTACTGGGGATGTGCCTGCAACCTAAGGTACATGCCCTTGACCTGAATCGAACCTGGGACCCTTCAGTCCGCAGGCTGATGCTCTATCCACTGAGCCAAACTGGTTAGGGCTCCCCTATTGTTCTTAATCAAATGATCCTTTCCTGCCATTTACAGGACACTGTATTAATTCAGCCTTGCAAAGAAAGCACTAAACATTATTCTACCCCTTTGCACCACCTCTAGGGGCAAGAAGAGTAGTCAACAAGTATAGTCCAGAAATAACCTGCAGTGTTCGCATGGAGCCATCCTAGAGCTCATTTCCTCCCCCTGGTGGCCAGGGAAGGTCATTTTCATGCAGTCTAACCCCCTTTGGTTGGCAGCCTCTGGCTTGGAAGATCCCAAGCTCAAACCCCATTCTAAAATGGAAGAAAATATCAGATGTTGTTCACTGTCTTAACTATCCTATTTGGAAAGGTGAACTGAACGTGTCTTGGGTCATTAAGAAAAACAAAACTGAAGATTGTATTCCTGTGTTTGCTAGATTGGTAGGCCAACGTACTCTTCTCTTTTAAGCTCCCAAAGTAAAGGTGCGCACTGCCTGGTCACTAACCTGGCATAACGGAAAGGTAAACAGAGGGGCAGGAAGCCGGGGCTTCGGGCTTCGCTCCTGGTTCCACTGACTTGCTCCCTGGCTTTGTGCAAGTCAAACCTCCTCTAAAAATCAAACAGGTTGACCTAGAGTCACTCTCCAAAGTCCCTCCCAGCTGTAATATCCAGGAATTCACTAGAGCTTGGAAAATGTTCTAGTTATACCCCGACTAAGAGCCCTGGTACAAGGTTGATATTGGTAAAAAGAAGGGAAAGAAACGGTGAAAATAATTACCTTGTGGAAACCATAGAGCTGTTCCCAGGTTATGGCAAATTTGGGAGACCCAGGCCCCTGTGGGAATTTGGAAGCAGTTGGCTTTAAGGAAAATGCTGTGGGACCAACTGATTCTCAAGGGACAAAAGTCACCAAGACTCCTTGTGGGCGCCAGGAGATCAGTTGCTTCACTTTATGATTGTACCGTTTATGGGTGATCAGCAGAAAGGGAAAGGCAATGGGTGGAGTGCGGAGGCAAAGCAGCCCATGGAGTCAGACAGACCTGACTTCTAATCCCAGCTCTGCCTCTTACCTTGCTCTCTCCTTGCCTTCGTCTTCTCATCTGTAATAGATTGAAAATAATATCTATGATAGGGCTTTATCAGAAGGCAGGAGAGACGGTGGGAACCCCAGGTTAGCAGGGAGGAAGTAGTCGCTGAGGCTGGGAAGGAAAATCTGGTAGAGCCTCGTAAAGCCTAGAGTAGACTGAGAAGGTTCTAGCTTCAGCCAGGGTCATATCTAATTCTTGTTCTGAAATGAAGGCGTGAAGCTGGGTTTGGTCCAGCCTTGGAGGAAGCAGCTTTTGTTCTAAGGCCTTGCTGCTTGGAGGTCAGGCACCTCCAGATGTCTATGGGGCCAGGCATGTAGCCTAAATGAGAGAAGCGACCTGGACATAGTAACATGTTTTTTTCTCTCTTAATGCTACTATAAGGAAAACAATAGCACAAGGGCAACCGTCACGTGGCTCCTGTATCAGAGAGACAATAGGGAATGTTAGGGACTGGGGCAGACACGGAAAATGTCTAAAGAGGAAGCCATTCCCCTGCTCTGGATAATTGCTGGCATGAAGCAATGGGGACGTATTTTCTGAAAGAAATAGGGGAATCTGGGAGTTTTATGAAAAAAAAAAAATCTACATTTTCTAGTACTGGTAACTACTATTTAGCAACTATAACAACCACCACACACTACTGTGGGCTGAGTAAATGTTTCTGCAGGCGAGATTCAGGATGTAAGCCCCAGTAGCAACCTTTGAGCAAGATACTCTCTTGTGGGAGATTGTGGAGAGAAGCTGGCAGGGTCTAGCCCAGGGGTGGGCAAACTTTTTGACTCGAGGGCCACAATGGGTTCTTAAACAGGACCTGAGGGCCGGAACAAAAGCATGGATGGAGTGTTTGTGTGAACTAATATAAATTCAAAGTAAACATCATTACATCAAAGGGTAGGTCTTTTTTTTCAATAGTTTTATTCATTTCAAACGGGCCGGATCCGGGCCGTAGTTTGCCCACGGCTGGATGAAGCAGGAAGGTGAGACTGGGGGAAGAGAAAGCCAGGGAACCAAAGGCACCAGAAATAGCCACATATGACAGCAACCGTTGTTTGCCTTACACCTGTCTCAGGTGCCACCGAAGTGGCTCAGGGGAAGGAAGGTAGGCAAGAATGCTGTAGTGAACTAGTTCCTTTAAAAGTACATGGGCCTAGCCCTAGCCCTAGCTGGTTTGGCTCAGTGGGTAGAGCGTCGGCCTGCTGACTGAAGGCTCCTGGGTTCGATTCTGGGCAAGGGCACATGCCTGGGTTGCAGGCTCGATCCCCAGTAGGGGCCGTATCTCTCTTCTCTCTGAAAAAAAAGTACATGGGCCAAGTTTCTTGCTATTTGTGCCCGAGGCTCTCTCTCGTGAGAGTAAACAGTTTGACCTTTGGTGATGACGTTGTTCTCTTTGAGGCAGACAAATATAAGCAGTCATAACTTGTTCTTCCTACTTGGACAAGGATATGAAAAAGAGCCAAGACAACCCACAACTCGAGGCCCAATTCAGGGTCGGTTTTCTCTCCTCGAGTTAACATTAACCTTTAGGTAAACGGGGCCACTCCTCAAGGGCTTGGTAAACCGGAGCCGTTGTGGATGGAGGTCGAAGGGAGTGGAGCTGGCTGTTTACCTGGAAGGAAGGGAGCAGCCGAAGGTCAGGATTTCATGTACTTTAGCCTTCTTGAGCTTTTCCAAGAATGTGCCTGTTCGCTGGGAAGAATTGTGACTCTCAGGGCCCAGGTTTCATCGCTAAGTTGCACTGAGCACAACTCTTTCTTCCCCTGAGCAGGTGCCACCATAAAGGGACCTGGGTGTAAGTGACAGCCCGCTTCAGCAAGGGAGAGAAACAAGTGCCCATCCTTGGCCAACTTCATAGTTCTGCCTCCCTTTTGGGGGTGGCTGTGAGCATTCAGTGAGATGGAATATCTGACAATTATTTGAAAAGTCCACATACAGGTTTATTATTAAACTAGTGACCCGGTGCACAGATTCGTGCACATTGAAAGGAAATTAATTAGAAGGTGCTGGTGGGGTGGGTTTGGGTGAGATGGGCTGGACATGCCCTGGAGCCAGCCTCTTGTGGTCCCTCCCCGGCGTCTGAGGAGTGAGCAGGGTCCCTCCAGCAGGTGGGGTCCCTTGGCCTGGCCTGCAGGGATCAGGCCAAAACTGGCTCTCTGACATCCCCCGAGGGGTCCCAGAGTGTGAGAGGCCCTCTGCAAAGTTGCTGAGGGACAGGGTGTGGAATGCAAACCCAAGTGTGCAGTAAACGAGATTCAGGGCTGACAGTGCTCCAGCAACAACATAACCCACCGCTAAAGGTGGAATCATGCGGCCTTGCGAGGAATTGGGCTCCCTCCTCTCTGGTTTCGGGGTATGTCACCCGAGAACTGCCACAGCCAAGTCACTGCAGCTTGGCAGCTCCTGCACTGAGCGTCTGCCCCCTTGGTGGTCAGTGTGCGTCATAGTGACTGGTCGATGGTTGGACACTTAGCATATTAGCCTTTTATATATATAGACAGAGGCCCGATGCATGAAATTGGTGCAAGGGGCTCGGCCCTCACAGCCACAGTGGCTTGTCTCGGCCCTCACAGTCCCAGCTTCATCCGGAAGGTCGTCCAGAAGGACAACTGGAAGGATGTCTGGAAGGTCTTTAGGCTGTCGGGTCTAATTAGCATATTATGCTTTTATTATTATAGATTATTTATAGGTTTAGAGCCCCTCCCCCCAATTTTGGTTTGGGAAAGGGGCAGAGCGAGGTGGAAGGGGGTAGTCATGTTAAAAACATGGCCGTTAGGCATAAAATTGTCTCGAATTAGCAAGTCTGGGTACAGAGGAGAGGTGATTCCCAAGAGGTTGTGTGACTGGTGAGCCTGCTGTAATTGCATATTGCTGGTTGTAGTCCAAAGGCTTGGAATCCCTCTGGGAAACAACATGGTGATATAAAGAAATAAATACATAACATACATAAGCTACAGTATTTTCATATTCATTAACCTAGTACTCCTGGTTCTGGATATGTATTGTAAGAAAATAATCCCAAAGAAGTAAAAGGCTTTCTGTACATGAAAGTGTACATTTTAGCGCTAGTTATAGAATAATAAAGTTGGAAGCAACTTACATTGTTAACAATAGGGCAATGGTTGGTTAAATTCAGACACATTCCTTCAACGGGGTATTATTACACAACCATTAAAAACTAGAAATATGGCCGAAACCGGTTTGGCTCAGTGGATGGAGCGTCGGCCTGCGGACTGAGGGGTCCCGGGTTCGATTCCGGTCAAGGGCATGTACCTGGGTTGTGGGCACATCCCCAGTGGGGGATGTGCAGGAGGCAGCTGGTCGATGTTTCTCTCTCATCGATGTTTCTAACTCTCTATCTCTCTCCCTTCCTCTCTGTAAAAAATCAATGAAATATATTTAAAAAAAAAACAAAAAAAACAAAACTAGAAATATGTAAAGTTGGCTATAACCGGAAGGATATTGATATGATATAAAGTGGTCAAAAAGCAGATACAAAATTCTTTACGTGTTATGGTTACACAATTATATAAGAATAATTACGCTTGAAATTAATACTAGCCCTGCTGGTGTGGCTCAGTGGTTGAGCCTTCAACCTTTGAACAGGAGGTCACTGGGTCGATTCCCAGTCAGGGCACATGCCCGGGTTGTGGGCTCCATCCCCGGGAGGCAGCCCATCAGTGATTCTCATCATTGATGTTTCTATCTCTCTTCCTCTCTCTGAAATCAATACAAAAAATTTTTTTAAAATTTTAAGAATAAAAAAGAATATACAAAAAGGCCAATGTTGCCACGTTAGGGTCGAAGAGCTAAAGGTGACTTCTCACCCTGCCCTCTCCTAAACTTCCTCTAATGTTATAGTATTTCAAAAATAGTAATAATAAATTTGAATGAAGATGTTATCACTGTCTTTACAAGAAGTTGAAGAGTATGCGAGGGAAGAACAGGTAGTAGCAGCAAGAGGACTACAGGCATTAAAAGAGAGGACCGGGTGGTAGGAGGTTGGCCAGGGTTTGGAGGTGAGGAGAGGCAGGAGAACACCAGAAATAGGCTGGATGGTCATAGAAGTCTTAGATGGGAACAGGATATAAGTCAGTTAATTAGGCCTGGGCAGTTCTGGGTTACCCAGAGGCAAACTAAGCACCTTCTTTTTTTTTTTTTTATTGCTTAAATTATTACAAAGGGTATTACATATGTGTCCTTCCCCCCCCCCCCACCCTTGACAATCCCCTGGCCTCCCCTACCCCCCAGTGTCTTATGTCCATTGGTTATGTTTATATGCATGCATACAAGTCCTCCGGTTGATCTCTTGCCCCCCTCCCTCCTGCCCCCCAACCCTCCCCGGCCTTCCCACTGCAGTTTGACAATCTGTTTGAGGCAGCTCTGCCTTTGTATCTATTATTGTTCAAAAGTTTATAATGGTCTCTATTATCCATGAATGAGTGAGATCATGTGGTATTTTTCCTTCATTGACTGGCTTATTTCACTTAGCATAATGCTCTCCAGTTCCATCCATGCCGTTGCAAATGGTAAGAGTTCCTTCCTTTTTAGAGCAGCATAGTATTCCATTGTGTAGATGTACCACAGTTTTCTAATCCATTCATCTACTGATGGGCACTTAGGCTGTTTCCAGATCTAAGCACCTTCTTAAGGATTAGTGAAGCAGGGGTATTAAAAACCATTAAAAAAAAAAAAAAAAGACTTGATATTTGAAATTCAAGCAGACATCAAAGAAGTCATCATGGGGGTGGAGGGATGAGAATTTTGCAGGCCTTCCTTACGAGTATTTTATGATGGGTCCTGTTTTCACTTGGAATGGGATGGTGGGGGAGACACGACAGCCTCTTTTGTGGTTGGGGTCTCCGAAGCTCTGTTTTGGGCCCTGGGCTTGAGTCAGTCCTGCGCTCCATGAGCACCGGTTGCTTTTGCTGTCAGGACCACAGGTTGCCTGCAAGGGGTTTCGTGCAGTGCCCCAACGTTCACAGGCCTCCTCAGAGCACCTCATCTGCACCCCCTGGGACCGACTCCCTCAGCTAGGAAGGCTTGCAGCGGTTCTCAACCCGTGGGTCGCGAATAATGAAAATACATCCTGCATATCAGATATTTACATGATGATTCATAACAGTAGCAATATTACAGTGATGAAGTAGCAACGAAAATAATTTTCTGGCCGAAACCGGCTTGGCTCAGTGGATAGAGCATCGGCCTGCGGACTGAAAGGTCCCAGGTTCGATTCCGGTCAAGGGCATGTACCTGGGTTGCGGGCATATCCCCAGTAGGAGATGTGCAGGAGGCAGCTGATCGATGTTTCTCTCTCATCGATGTTTCTAACTCTCTATCTCTCTCCCTTCCTCTCTGTGAAAAATCAATGAAATATATTGGAAAAAAAAAAAAAAGAATTCCTGCGGGGAAAAAAAAAAAAAGAAAAGAAAATAATTTTCTGGTTGGGGGTCACCACAACATGAGGAACTGTATGAAAGGGTCGCGGCATGAGGAAGGTGGAGAACCACTGGCTTAGGGCTTGGTTCTGAGGCTGTCTCCAGATGCTCACTCACTTTAATAATAAGATTGTTTACCAGGTGGTGCCAGGCATAGCATCTCAGCCTGCTCCTGAACCTCCCAGGAGGGAGAAACCACAGCCAGGATTGGCCGCGGGAGTCCCTCAGGCCAGCGTCAGGGGCAAAAGATGGAATCAGCTCCCTCCCGGAGCCTGGCCCCAGCGGTAGAGGTGTGGTGGCCTTTGATACCCGGCAACCTGTTGCTTGGTCCCAGAGCACTGGTGGACCACCGCCATGAACAAGAGAGGGGGTCCCCCTGCAGGTGGACCCAAGTAACTGCCGCCCTCTCTGCCTTCTTTCTAGGGGGGGCCTGTATTTCCCCAGAGTCTCCTCCCAGTCCAGGGAGATGCTCCAGCCTCAGCCTTTGGAAGGCAAGAAAGGGACCGAGTCAGAAGAGAGGGAGGACAGTTCCACGGCAGATCTGAAAGAAATCGTCACCTTGGTTTTGGTGGGAGAGAACATCGCGACACCAAAGGGGCTTCAGAATGTCCAGCAGCAAGGCAAGAAGAAGAGGAAGAAAAAGAGGTTAGGATTGAAAGATGGGGGATGGGGACCCACGTTGGTAAGAGCAGGAGGGGCCTGGGAGGAAGGGGCCTTGGCTGCTCATGCACCAGGAGAGGAGAAACTGTCCGATGAGACTGTCAAAATCACACCACTTCCGGTTCAGATAAAAAGGAGCCACTCTAGATGATGTTTTCTAGAATGAGATGATGGTGCATGTCATCTAAAACCACACCTTGCCCGAGTCTTTGCTGTGTGTGTGTTCAGACTGCCTTTTATGATTATTTTTTAAAATGGCGTGGGGCGGGCTGGCTTTCCCGCAGCCCCACCTGGGGTGGGATGCTCCTGGGTGCGGCCTCTTGTTCCGGCCAGTGTGTCTGTCTCTGTCTTGCTGCTCTTCTTTTTCTCTTTTCCAGATGATTGGTGATCAATATGTGCAGCTGCCGATATGAGAGTGGTGAGCATCTGCATTCGAGGAATCCGCGATGGGGACCCACTGGGTTCCCCCACAGGGTTGGGAAGGGTCACGCTTATGTATTTTTGAGGAAGAAAAGGGGTGTCTCCCAATCCTGTTCTTTGCTTCTCTCAGCTCATTTAACTATTTGAGGAAGTTGGGGAGCTCATTCCAAGGAAATAAGGGTTTGACCGCAGGGCTGTGTCATTAGGGGATCTGATTGTAGAGACAGCAGCTGTTGCTACAATCAGTGGCTCTTTTTTAATTTTTTATTTAAAAAGATATATATTTCTTTTATTGATTTCAGAGAGGAAGGGAGAAGGAGAGAGAGAGAGAAACATCAATGATGAGAGAGAAACACCGATTGGCTGCCTCCTGCACGCCCACCCTGAGAATCAAGCCCGCAACCCGGGCATGTGCCCCTGACCGGAATTGAACCCAGGACCCCTCAGTCCGCAGGCCAACACTCTATCCACCGAGCCAAACCAGCCAGGGCTCAGTGGCTCTTTTTTTTAGAGCACAACTTCCAAACGGGCAGTCCCTGAGCTGGAGATGACCTGTAGGCCTACTTTGTTCTACAGAGCAGAGGTGTTGTCATGATTTTAATTTCAAATTTGGATGCTTTGGGCCGGCCCTGACTCTCCTGGTCCCTGCAGGCACTTCTTCCTCTCCAGGCCCTTGAAGGCATTTGCGTTGGTGTTGGCATCAGCTCCCAGTTACCAGTGCTAACAGGGACAGGGGTAGAAGGATGTGAGAGCATGTGTGTGGATTTGAAATACATTGTGTAATTTTTTTCTGTTCATTGACTCTACTAATTAAGCTTGGCTCAGGCTGATGTTAAGGATTTAGGCCAGTGATGGCGAACCTTTTGTGCTCGGCGTGTCAGCATTTTGAAAAACCCTGACTTGACTCTGGTGCCGTGTCACATATAGACATTTTTTGATATTTGCAACCATGGAAAACAAAGACTTGTATTTTTGATATTTATTTTATACATTTAAATGCATTTAACAAAGAAAAATCAACCAAAAAAATGAGTTCGCGACACGCGTGTCACAGGTTCGCCATCACTGATTTAGGTTTATATTCCCTGAACATTCAGTGCTTCGTGTTTAGGGGAAAGCCAGACACCCACTTCCTGGCCAGGGGAAGCCAGGGTGGTTAAAACATTCATCCCAGATAACCTTCTAGGGCAGGGGTGGGCAAACTTTTTGACTTGAGGGCCACAATGGGTTCTTAAACTGGACCGGAGGGCCGGAACAAAAGCATGGATGGAGTATTTGTGTGAACTAATATAAATTCAAAGTAAACATCATTACATAAAGGGGTACGGTCTTTTTTTTTTTTTTTTTTTTTTTTTTAGTTTTATTCATTTCAAACTGGCCAGATCCTCCTGCGGGCCGTAGTTTGCCCACGGCTGTTCTAGGGGATGATGGGGCATAGGCTGTATTTTTTAAATAGCTTTCAACTCTTTGTGTTCCTTTCTGGCAATGATGTCTCTAGGGCAGGGCAAGATGGCTTCAGTCCTAGGCAGCCTCGATGTCTCACTTCAGTGCTTAGTCTGGGAGCACCTGGGAATGTAACTTCCCCACTTTATGCTCCTCCCTCACCTCCCGGGCTAATGGGCCTTTCTTTCTCCAACCCCCTGGCAGTGCGAAGGGCCGCCCAACAGTATGGCCTTCGAGAGGGAGGGGAAAACGACGACTGGACTCTCTACTGGACTGACTTCTCAGTGTCGCTGGAGCGGGTGATGGAGATGAAAAGTTACCAGGTATCTGGGTCAGAGCTGGTCCTCAGCATAAGTGGGGTCCTCACTGTCCCCCAAGGGTATCCCATGGGTACGCCCGTGTCCCCCATTGTTCATGAATTCCGGCTTCCGTTGCAGAAAATCAATCACTTCCCGGGGATGAGTGAAATCTGCCGCAAGGACTTGCTGGCCAGGAATATGAGTCGCATGTCAAAGTTGTTCCCTAAAGATTTCCACTTTTTCCCTCGGACCTGGTGTCTTCCTGCTGAGTGAGTGCCGACCCGAGCTCCCTTCTCCACTCCCCACCCCAGTTCCATTTCCCACAGGGTCTCCCATCTCTCTCTCCTGTTCAGGAAGAGAAGGGATATGGGGTGTGGCCAGGGTTCCCAGACTTTCCTCACTTGCTTAGTAGCAACTTAGAAGGAAATGTGTTTGCCATCAGGTCAACAGGCACCTCCGCATTTCATAGCCACCGAGGACCATGGAGTTAATTGACTTCTCCACTGGTCACAGGCCCCTTTGAGTTAAAGTGCAAAACAAGAAATATAGGAAGACTGAGATTTATAAGTCCCATTAAGTTTCTTTCTCTCTTCTGAATATACTTTCTTTTCTATTTAAAAAAATATATTTTATTGATTTTTTACAGAGAGGAAGGGAGAGGGATAGAGAGCTAGAAACATCGATGAGAGGGAAACATTGATCAGCTGCCTCCTGCACACCCCCTACTGGGGATGTGCCTGAAACCGAGGTACATGCCCTTGACCGGAATCGAACCTCGGACCCCTCAGTCCGCAGGCCGATGCTCCATCCACTGAGCCAAACCAGTTAGGGCTATACTTTCTTTTTTTTTTTTTTTAATATTGATTTCAGAAAGGAAGGGAGAGGGAGAGAGATAGAAACATCAGTGATGAGAGAGACTCATTGATCGGCTGCCTCCTGCACGCCCCACTCTGGGGATCAAGCCAGCAACCCAGGCATCTGCCCCAAACAGGAATTGAACTGTGACCTCCTGGTTCATAGGTCAATGCTCAACCACCGAGCCACGCTGGCCAGGCTGAATATACTTCCTTCAAAGTATGTTCAAAGATGGTATTTCCTCTCTCACACTCTGGCTGGAGTGGAGGTGTTATAGAGAAAAAGCTGAGCTCAGAGTGGGGCAAGAGGCCGATTGACCCAAGGCCACATCACTGGGCTTGAGCCAGATTCAGATCTCCAAACCTCCAATCTGCAAACCAGAAGATCAAACTCCTTGGTCACGGCTAACGTTATGGGATGTGCAGTATATACAGTGGCGCCTTGACTTATGAGTGTCCCGACCAACGAGTTTTTCGAGATACGAGCTGTCTCTCGGCTGATTTTTTGCTTTGAGTTTCGAGCTAAAATTCGGGTTACGAGCCAGCTTCAGATACCCCACCGCTAGTAGGCACAGCGAATGTCACAGTGAACGCCACAACATCAGCCCAGCATCACGTGTCTCACTCATTCACTTTTTGATTTGACATACGAGTAATTTGAGTTACGAGCTCCGTCACGGAACGAATTAAACTCCTAAGTCAAGGCCCTACTGTATCAGCACCCTGTCTGCGTTATGTCATGTACAAGATAGGGTGTCATCACCCTCATTGTGTAGATGATGGAACTGAGGCTTTCCGAGGTCAAGTCCTTGCAAAGGGTTACACTGATAAGTGGTGTTGCCTGGGTTTAAATCCAGGCCCGAATTCCCTCCAAAGCCCACCTTCTCCCCACTGTGGGTGCTTTCCTGGCTCTCCTATTACCAGGCCTCGGGGCGTCTGTCTGTCAGTCTAAGGTGTTTTTCACATTAGATCATTTTGTTTGTTTTTTAAATATATTTTATTGATTTTTTACAGAGAGGAAGGGAGAGGGATAGAGAGTTAGAAACATCGATGAGAGATAAACATCGATCAGCTGCCTCCTGCACACCCCCTACTGGGGATGTGCCCGCAACCCAGGTACCTGCCCTTGACCGGAATCGAACCTGGGACCTTTCAGTCCGCAGGCCGACGCTCTATCCACTGAGCCAAACCAGTTAGGACTGTTTGTTTGTTTTTTAATGTACAGAGTTAGCCTTCCTTTTTACTGCTTCCCAGCTAAAAGTGTATCTCATTCACTCCTTGTCTGGTAGCTGGGGAGAGTTGCAGAACTACAGCAGGTCAAGAAAAAATAAGACATACATTTGTAAGCCGGATTCGGGCTGCCAAGGGAGAGGTATATTCATCACCCGGACGGTGAAAGAAATCAAACCGGGGGAGGATATGATCTGTCAGCTCTATATTTCAAAGGTACTTCTTCATGGTGATTGTTTATTTATCTCCACAGCAACCTCGGGCTGTAGCTCCACTGGACCGAATGAGGAATGAGGGAATGGAGGGCAGGGGTGAGGGTGACGCCGAGTCCTGCCTTCTGACTTGGACTTTGTCAGTCCAAGCCTTCTGCCCTGATGTGACATGTGCCCGGGCCAGAGCGTCCCTCAGCCTTGCACCCTGTCCGTTGGCCTGGCTCTACCAGGCTGGTCCCTAGCCTCTAACAGGTGCTGGGAGAGCACCTTTGGTCATTGAGGAGAGAAGAGTGGTCCTGGATCGATAGTGGTAACCAGCTTTACTCCATGACTGGAGGTCAGAGGTCCCAGCGGGATAGCCCACTGCAGGAAGGGAGCCCTGCGGAAGTGTGCATGGAGGGGGAGGCACCGGCCAGCACTGCAGGCCAGCACCGCAGGGAGAACTCTTACAGAACTGCAGCCATAACATAGCCCTGGATAGTGACAGCATGTTCTTCATCACAGGCTGTTTTTGTTTTTTTAATCCTCACCCGAGGATATGTTTCTATTGATTTTTAGAGAGAGAGGAAGAGTCATTGAGAGAGAGAGGTGAGAAACAGCGATCAGTTGCCTCCCACACACGCCCTGACTGGGGATGGAACCCACAACCTAGGTATGTGCCCTAACTGGGGATCGAACCTGCAACCTTTTGGTGTATGGGACGATGCTCAACCAACTGAGCCACCTGGCCAGGGCATCACAGCACTTTTTAATGCTATTTAAAAAGTGTGGTTTGGTGACTTGTACAAGATCATGTGGCTAGTCACTGAGCCCAAACCCCCATTTCCCTGTCCCCAGCCCTGGCCAAGTCTGCACTCTGTAGCAAGAGGCAATGTTGGCGCTGACGCCAAGAAAACCAGACGGGGCGCTAATGACTTTCAAGTCCAATCTCTCCGATGCTGGTGTCACTTCTGTTCTCTCCTCCAGCCCTTTATCATCGATGGGTTCAAGTTTGACCTACGGATTTATGTGCTGATCACATCCTGTGACCCTCTCAGGATTTTTACGTATAAGGAAGGACTGGCCCGCTTCGCCACGACCTCTTACTCCCACCCTTGCACAGACAACCTGGTGAGCTCAGGGGACATGCTGCCTTACCTCCCTCCCGTAGTGTGATAAAAAAAAAAAAAAAAAAAAAAAAAACCTAGCTAAATCCACTAACACTTTCACTAACATTGTGGATTTGGCTACCGTGGCTGAACACTTCACACTTGCCAGGCTGCATATGTTCTTTCCTTGAGCCCTCCCAGGAGCCCTCAGGAATAGGCATTGTCACCTCCCTTTTACAGAGAGGAAATGAAAACCCAGAGAGAAGGAGGCCTTGTCCAAGGTCACAGAACTAGGAAGAGACAGACTGGGACTCAAGGCCAGGTCTGCCTGACTGCAAAGCCAGAGCCACAGTTCCACACCCCGGGAGTGCCCTCAGGCAGGGCACCCCCCATCTCAGGAGGAATTGGAGTTTCTCATACTCCAGGCTGTGGGATACCCCTTCCTTCTTCCTCTGTGCTGCCAGTTTTAGCCCTAAGACTCCCCCAGCTTTTTAAAAAAATATATTTGTATTGATTTCAGAGAGGAAGGGAGAGGGAGAGAGATACAAGCATCAATCATGAGAGAGAATCATTGATTGACTGCCTCCTCTCTCCCCCGTCTCCTCCACTGAGGACTGAACCCGCAACCCAGGCATGTCCCCTGACCCAGAATCAAACCGGTGACCTCTTGGTTCCTGGGTTGACTCTCAACGGCTGAGCCACCCTGGGCCGGGCCCCCTCTCGTTAAGCCCAGGGGCCTCAGGAGGAGGCGGGGGGCCCGCCCTTCCTCTCCCTCCATAGACTGCGTCTCTCCCCTCAGGATGACACCTGCATGCACCTGACCAATTACTCCATCAATAAGCACAGTTCCAACTTCGTTCAAGACTCGCTCTCTGGCAGCAAGAGGTAAGCGAGCGGCCTCACCCCTCTTCTCTTTCCCTGCCAGTCTCAGCGCGGCGCCCCGGGGTGCGACCCAGACCCTGTCAGTCCGCATCAGCGTTTCCATCCTGGGTCACGTGCTCTCAGAAAATATTTCCTGGCCTGGAAACCCAGAACAGACTCCTTAGTCTCTGCCCTCTGGCTGTTAATCATTAAAAGAAGGCCACGTCGTAAACCCTAGGAGGGTGGGAGGAGGAGAGATAAACAGGAACTGTTTCCCCAGCAGGGTACACACACACACACACACACACACACACACACACACCAAAACACACTCTGGTTACCGTTGGCCCTTCTGACATTTCCAAGCCAACAGATATTTATTGATTCTGGTCTGCTGTGGGAAAGGCCGTGCCAGGCAGTGCTTCCTAAGCTGTGGTTGCCTGGTGTGTGGCTCCAACTGAGATTCTCAAATGGTGTGTCACGCGGCCCGATGTGGCCTGACCTGTGGCTAGCTGGCTTTCTGATTCTCCAGAAGAGGGGGAAACAGGAGAGGAAGGCATGAGCATCTTCCCAAGCAGCTTTTATACGCCTGCTATCGTCTAGTCCTGTCTCATTGGAGTTTTAAGAGAAAGGGGGATGGAAGAATGCGAACATGACCCGACAAAGGAGAAAGAAAAAGGAAGTGTTTGTGGAGGTCTCCCGTGTGTTTGGGCCTGAGCTGGGTGCTTTGGGAGCATTTAAAAAATACATTTTGCCCTAACCGGTTTGGCTCAGCGGATAGAGTGTCGGCCTGCGGACTCAAGGGTCCCAGGTTCGATTCCGGTCAAGGGCATGTACCTTGGTTGTGGGCACATCCCCAGTGGGGGGTGTGCAGGAGGCAGCTGATTGATGTTTCTCTCTCATCGATGTTTCTGGCTTTCTGTCCCTCTCCCTTCCTCTCTGTGGAAAATCAATAAAAATGTATTTTAAAAAAAATACATTTTTATTGGTTTCAGAGAGGAAGGGAGGGAGAAAGAGAGACAGAAACATCAGTGATGAGAAAGAATCATTGACTGGCTGCCTCCTGCAAGGCTCCCCACTGGGGTTCGAGCCCGCAACCCGGGCATGTGCCCTGACCTGGAATCGAACCGTGACCTGGTTCCTAGGTTGACACTCAACCACTGAGCCACACCGGCCAGGCTGCATTGTTTCCCCCCATTACCTTTTTACAACACCATGGCCCAGGCATAAACTACCCTTTGTAGACGGGGAACTGTGAGCTAGGCGCCATCTCATTTTACAGATGAGCAAACCAAGTCTGAGAGGTTGTTGCCTCAGGTCACACTGTTTTGAATGCCACAGTAGGACAAGAAGGTCGGTCAGAGACGCGGAGGCACATGCTCCTCCTGCACCAGGTTCAAAGGACTCATAAGCAGGCCACCTGTTTGGCCTCAGAGCATCAGAGAGGCTCGGTGCAGGGGCAGGCATGGTGTCCTCCGTGGCAGAGTCCCAACGAGCAAATGGGAAATCACTAGGCCCGTGGTCAGCAAACTGCGGCTCGCGAGCCACATGCAGCTCTTTGGCCCCTTGAGTGTGGCTCTTCGTAAGCCTTAGGAGTACCCTGATTAAGTTAATAACAGTGTACCTACCGATATAGTTTAAGTTTAAAAAATGTGGCTCTCAAAAGAAATTTCAATCGTTGTCCTGTTGATATTTGGCTGTTGACTGATGAGTTTGCCGACCCCTGCACCAGGCGAGGCCTGCTTGGAGGGTTGCGTCGGGCTGGGTGGGGGCGATCTCCCTTTCTCAGCAGGCCTCTGGGGCAGAGACCGGATCCTCTTCATCTCTCAGGGAACCTGGCACATAGCTGGTGTGTTCAGTGGAACTGGCTAACCCCTGGGCATTAACATGACAATGTGCATTCACTGTGATGTGCCTGCATCATCCCGAAGAGGCTGTGTTGATTTGTAACGGAAGCTCCCTCTGACCTGCCCAGTGAGGAGCTGACTGGAGCAACCCCTCAGATGTTTCCTCAAAAACCTGTACACATCCTCTGACCTCTGTGACAGGGTGACCAGCCATCTCGGTTGGCCTGGGAGCGAGGGGTTTCCTGGGATGTGGGACTTCCCGGGGCAGTTGGTAACTCCATCTGTGGAAATGCCCTGGGGCTGCCTTTTCCAAGTGGGCAATCCTGACACAAAATTTCTGTGTCTTTAGTGTGTCCCCAGAAGCCCCTCAGCTTGAGGTAGAACTCAGGCAGTGTGTGTGTGTGTGTGTGTGTGTGTGTGTGTGTAAGTCTGTCTATTGAGAGAGCGAGAGCGAGAGAAAGAAAGAGAGAAAGAAAGAAAGAAAGAAAGAAAGAAA
Organism: Myotis nattereri; assembly: GCF_964212035.1. Taxonomy (NCBI): domain Eukaryota; kingdom Metazoa; phylum Chordata; class Mammalia; order Chiroptera; family Vespertilionidae; genus Myotis; species Myotis nattereri. The sequence goes on from NC_138091.1 coordinate 46,182,334, forward strand.
GAAAGAAAGAAAAAGGAACATCAACCCATTTTTCTACCCATCCATGCATTCATTGGTTGACCCTTGTGTGTGCCCTGACTGGGGTTGGAATCCACAACCTCAGCATATTGGGACGATACTCTAACCAACTGAGCTACCCACCAGGGTGGTAGTTGTGTTCTTAAAAGGCTCCCTAAGTGCTTCTAATGAACACCAAAGAAATAACCACCAAAACAAAAGCATGAGGTAGGGTACTGGTTTCTTATTTTTTAAAATTTATCCATTAAGCTTTCCACCCAGGATACTCAGTCCCTGTCCAAGCCCATGGGTGTGTTCTGGGTCACAGTGAAAGTGCCCAGGCAGGCCTTACACGTCATTCTATCTGTGCCCACTCCAGGGCTGTGGCGGCGTGAGGAGTGTGGCCCTGTGGCTCCTGCACGACCCTCCTGAGCTGACAAAGTCCTGGTGCCCCCTTAGCTCTTGGGTGTCCATCCCTATTGGCTCTGGCACCCTATTTTCTACAGACGTTTCTGGTTCTCGGCATGCCGTGGCCTTAGATGACTGAGGTGGGCTGCCCAGCCTCATGGCCTGTGGTTCCCCTCCAGGAAGCTCTCCACCTTCAACACGTACATGGAGAGCCATGGCTACAACGTGGAGCAGATATGGAGAGATATCGAGGATGTCATCATCAAGACGATCATCTCCGCCTACCCCATCATCAAGCACAACTACCACACCTGCTTCCCCAACCACACACTCAACAGCGCCTGCTTCGAAATCCTGGGCTTCGACATTTTGTTGGACCGCAAACTCAAGCCCTGGTTGCTGGAGGTAGGGAGGCTGGGGCAAGGGGTGAAAATTGGCCCCTGTGTTTGGGATCGGCCAGCATCAGGCTCATCTCTCTGCCCTTGCAACTCAGCTAGATCTGTTTAATCAACTTAACTGGCGCCAGTTCCTCCCCTGGTGCTTGCTGCCTAGGGCTCCTCCTTTAGCTGAGAAGTGGCCACCAGAGGGGGTTAGACGGCCAGGAATTGGAGAATTCCCTGTGCCTTTTGGAGGCCCCCTGGACTTGGAAACCAATCTCAGACACAGAGCGACAGCTCTACCTTCTGTAACAGGGTCCTTTCGCCTCCCAGAAAGGGGGTGCTCTTCATCCAAGCGGGGCTGATGATGTTGAAGATCAGGTGGGAGCTGCGGGCCTGGCTCTCAGGGGCCTGGATCGCTCTGTTCCAAGCACTAACAGAGAACGGCCTGGCGTCTGTGGCCACAGGAATGGGTGCGGAGCCACACAGTCATGTTCCTGCCTCCCCGAGACCCCAGGGTGATGGGAGGAGGAGGAGGAAGAGAAGCTTCCGGGTGGCGGTCTCCCTTCCAGATTGTACTTGTGCCCGAGCAGTCAGTGATCCAGTATGCACTGGGAGGTGGGGTGAGGGGTGTGGGTACAAGTCAGAGGTGCCAGCTCGTGCCAGCTGCCAATGACAAGAGTCAGCCTTTGGGGTGGGAAACCCAGAATTACACATCAGATTCCCGAGGCCTTGCCTTTCCTCCACTCCCAGTCCTTGTTCCCAGGGGTGGGTGGGAAGGAGAAAATGGCTGTTTGGAGCTCTTACCTCAAGAGCAAGCCTGCAGAAACGGCTAGAACTCTTCCAATGTCATAGAGTGCCTCTGAATAACATGGACTTTCCTATGAGCAGGAATGTGTCTTCTCCCTTCTCCCTTCTCCCTTCTCCCACCTGTCTCCCCCGCAAGCCCGGTCAGGATCTCGAATGCATCATTTCTTTCTACTCCCTACCTCCCTGCCTGGTCCTTTGGACCGCCCCTTCCATCTGCTCCAGGCACGTGAGAGGACACCGCACACCAGATGGAGAGGAAACCAAAGACAGGCTACTCCCTGATGCCTCCCAAGAAGCAAGAACTAAAATAACAGCTCGTTAGCCCTAGCTGGATTGGCTCTGGATAGAGGGTCAGCCTGCGGACTGAAGGGTCCGGGTTCAATTCCTGACAAGGGCACATGCCCAGGTTGTGGGCTTGATCCCCAGTAGGGGGCATGCAGGAGGCAGCCGATCAATGATTCTCTCTCATCGTTGATGATTCTATCTCTTTCTCCCTCTCTGTTCCACTCTCTGAAATCAATTAAAAAAATATATATATATATAGTAATAAAAGCATAATATGCTAATTAGACTGGACAGCCAAACGACCTTCCAGATGTCCTTCCAGACGAAGCTGGGGCTGTGAGGGCTGAGGCAAGCCTCCACGGCTGCGAGGGCCAAGCCCCTTGCATGAATTTCGTGCATCGGGCCTCTAGTATATATATATATATATATATATATATATATATATATAATAAAAGCCAGTTACTCTAGAGGGGTTCTACCTCCTCCGTTCCTCACTGTGGCTCCAGTCCAGACCTTCTCCCTGCCCAGGGCCCCAAGGTGGGCATAGGTCGCTCCCTGGAGGTGGTGTTTAGGCCTCACTCTCCGCTTTCGCTCTGGAGAGCCCAGCTTCCAGCTGCCATCTTGCCCTCACAGGTCAACCACTCTCCGAGCTTCTCCACCGACTCCTGCTTGGATAAGGAGGTGAAGGACAGCCTGCTGTATGACACCTTGGTCCTGATCAACCTGGGGAGCTGTGACAAAAAGAAAGTCTTGGAGGAGGAGAAGCAGCGGGGCCGGTTCCTGCAGCAATGCCGTTCCCGGGAGGCCAAGTATAGTAGCCCCCCCCCCCCCAGGGACCCCATTTTTATGACTGGTCTGTCCTGATCCAAGTTATGATACAATAGCCTACTCGTTATATGGTCTTTTTAAAAAATATAGATTTTTATTGGTTTCAGAAAGGAAGGGAGAGGGAGAGATAGAAACATCAATGATGAGAGAGAATCATTGATCAGCTGCCTCCTGCACACCCCCCACTGGGGATGAAGCCCGAAACCCAGGCATATGCCCTTGACCGGGATCAAACCCGCAACCCGTCAGTCCACAGGCTGACGCTTTGTCCACTGAGCCAAGCCGGCTAGGCCTCTTTATGGGGCCTCTATGTCACTTCTCTGGGCCTGTGTGTTCTTCCTGTGAAATGGAGCGAATGATACATACAGCTGTTGGGGGGAATGACATGTTGGTGTATAAAAGGCTTACTGACCATAATGCCTGGCATTATCGTTTGTGTTTGAGACTATTAAGAATTTTACCTGGAGTTGGTGAGGAGGGGAGTCAGCGCTTACGAATGATTATCCCACTTGGAAAATTAGTTTATATTTGTGGAATGTGGCAGTTTGAATATTTTTACTGTGACTATTCCTTTGTCTCTATTTTAGGAGAGTTAAGTTATAGGTATAACTATACCTAATGGAGATAAGCTTATTAATATCAGATGAAGATTTAAGATTTAGGGATTACCAATACAAAAAGTAAAACCATTCCTTTTTTTTTTTTTTTTCAACCAAAAGAAAGATTTGCCTGTCCTCCCCCGTGTTACTGTGTTGGCAGGAGCTCACGTGTCCCTGCTCCCTGCTGGGAAGCACTTGCCTTACAGAGGCCTCCTTCTGCAGGGTGAGGCTAGTGTTAGAAGACTCTGAGCTTGGGCAAGGAGATGCCTGTGTTGATTTTCAGACCCGCTGTGGCCCCTGCTCTCGTGTGCGGAGCTAGCCCGGTCCTTCGAGATGAACGTCTGGAACCGAGGCAATAGCATCTGTGTCTGGAAGGCATTTTCTTATGTACTGTCTTCTCCGCAAGGAGGGTGGCAGGCAGTGGGGTGTAGGCAGTGGGAGCTAAGGAGACACAGACTCTGGAAGGGGAACTGACTTGTACTAGGTCACCTCGCTGGTAAGCGGCAGGTCTGGACCCAGAGCCCCAGGGGTGTGTGGCCTGGGGTTCCAGGATGCCCTCCACTGTGCTAGCTTTCTCTAAACTGCTGGAGGAGGAGGCAGCGTCAGCTAAGGCGCAGCTAGGGCCCTCTCCTGAGTCATTCTTCTTGTCACAACTTGGCCTGGATAGCTCAGTGGCTCTTGGTTTTCCTGCTGTAAAAGGGGCTTATCATTCCTCCCTCGATGACCGCCATCTCCCCAGGGGGCTGTGGGGAAGAGTTGAGATCATCAGAGCTCATAAAAGCACATCCAAGAAGCCCTCAAATTTAGCAAAACTCAAGCTGTCCTTCTCCAGAGAGTGACAGGGTAGGAGGGGCTGTGATTGGGAAGGTGGCCATAGTCTGAGAATCTGATGAACTGTCAGAGAAGACTGTTCTTTTCTGTGTTTAAAAAATATATATATATTGATTTCAGAGAGGAAGGGAGCGCTAGAAACATCAATGATGAAAGAATCATTGACCAGCTGCCTCCTGCACACCCCCTACTGGGGATCGAGCCCGCAACCCAGGCATGTGCCCTTGACCGGAATCGAACCGGGGACCCTTCAGGCTGCAAGCCTATGCTCGATCCACTGAGCCAAACCAGCTAGGGCCAGAGAAGACTGTTCTAAACAGCTTTTAGTGCATATGACGGGATGGCTAGAATCCTCTCAGGGAAACGTTTAGGAAATACCGATGGACCCCTGTTGTGTGCAGGGCCCCTGCCTGGCCCTAGATGATTCCAGCTTGGTCACATTTCTTCCAAGCATCGAGCCATTTCCCAGCGCAGCCCTGTGTTCTGCTTGCCAACAGGATCAAGGAACTCAAGGGTTTCCAGGCCTTGCGACAAGAGAAAACTGAGAAGTATGAGAAGGAAAACGGTGGAAGTTTCCACCTGATTTATCCCAGTCTGAATTCGGAGAAGTATGAGAAGTTTTTCCAGGACAACAACTCCCTCTTCCAGAATACTGCCACCTCCAGGGCCCGGGAGCTGTATGCCCGGTAGGAAAGCACCTTCGAGGTGGACTTGACCTGCTGGGTGATGGGCCTGGGTCTGTGGGGAGGGTTTGTGAGCTTCAGTCTCCAACCTTGAACTTGACAGGGAAACATTTGCTTTCGTGTCACAAGGACCATGTTGTTAAGTAGCCATGTGGCTGTTTCTAGAAACTCGCCCCTGAGACAGGCACCCCCCTACACACCCCTCTCCAGAATGACCAGCCCCCCTCAGAGCTGCCTCCTGGATTCCTGCAGGTATATAATCTGAGAGCTGGGAGGGACTCATCCCATCCAGTCCGGTCCCTGCCCACCACCTCATTTTATGGAAGGGGAGGACGGGGCAGAGAAGACATCATACAGAGTAATAACAGGAAAGAGACAACGGTCCGTCTCCTGATTCATGGGACTACGTTATTTCCATTACATTATTGGCCAGAGGCCCAGGATATGAAGTGGTCCATTGTGGGAGCCCCTGACTTTGGCCTGTCCAGACCCTCTCTTCAGCACCTGTCATGTGTGGGATCTGTCCTCCTGGGAGGTGGGGAGCGAGGTAGGGTTGTGGTGGAGTGTGGTGGAGTCGCCTTCCTGCGTATTTCTCCTTGGATGCTATTCCCAAGCCTGGGAATGATGTGGCTTAAGGGATGCCTCTCCTCCACCTCCTCTTCTGTGACCTTCAATCACGTGTGCAGACTGGACATGCCTGGGGAGGGAATGGGGAGTTCCCTGCTCTTTGCCCAGTCTTGTCCACCCCATTCAAAGTCCATCCCTAACCTACCGACACTCACTGTTCCTCAATGGGCAGGCAACTGATCCAGGAGCTGAGACTGAAACAGGAGAAAAAATCCTTGCAAACGAAAGAGAAGAAGGTAGAGATGCAGGGAGAATCAGCAGGCGAGCACGCGAGAGCCAAGGGGGCGAAAAGCTGGCAACAGACACAACAGCGAAAATACAAGGCCGCTGCCACCCAAGTCTCCAAACAAGTAAATCCGGATGGGAGGGGAGCACCCGTGCCCAGCACCCTTCCCTGGCTGCGGCCAATTTAGTCGGGGGTGGGGGGAGTCGGGGAGGGGGGGATGCCGAGGAAGCCACTGCTCAGAGCCCGGATGCACTGAAGGAATGGGCTGGACGGAGGGCTGGGCCACAGGAGGGGGACCCCGGAAGTCACAAGGAGTCCAGCATCCTTCAGAGGACCCCTCCATCCAGGCAGAGAGGACGCTCACTGGTCTGTCCTTGCCTCCATCAGTAGGAGTTAGCAGCTGGGAGGGTGAGCACAATCTCCACGTAGGGAGCGGGCTCCAGGACTACATGTACTCATTGTTCTCAGCTCCAGTTGGGGTTGTAGCGCTCTCTTCAGGAGGCCAGGGGCATCGCCTAGAAAGGGAAGAGGTTCTGGGAGGCAGGACCCTCAGAACATTACATGGGGTGACTGACCACAGCTGGGTCCTTCCAGCCTGCTCTCTGCTCAGAGTGTGGGCAGTCCCCCACTGTGGGCCACGGCTGTCCTGTGATCTGACTCTCTGGATTCCCCCGTCTCTGCCTAGCTCTCTATCGGCTCAGTGGAGAGATGCAGTTGACTTTACAGTCCATCTCCTTCTTCTCAATGACTCACCCACAGAGACAGGATTAGAGCACGTGTTTGTTTGTTTTCATAACTTTACTGGGGCCATAGACCCTCTGAGTATCTGATAAAAGCTATGGAATCTCTTACTATGACATATACAAAGATAGTTTTTTAAAATATATATATTTTATTGATATTTTACAGAGAAGAAGGGAGAGGGATAGAGAGTCAGAAACATCGATGAGAGATCAGCTGCCTCCTGCACACCCCCTACTGGGGATGTGCCCGCAACCAAGGTACATGCCCTTGACCGAAATAGAACCTGGGACCCTTCAGTCCGCAGGCCGACGCTCTATCCACTGAGCCAAACTGGTTAGGGATACAAAGATAGTTTTAAGTGGTTCAAAGACCCCGTGAAACCATCCATGAGCTCTCTAGGAGTCCCTGAACTCGAGGTGAAGAGCCCCAGATTAGAGAGACGTTTGATACCGATTGCTTTCCTTCTCCCCCTCATCTCCTTTGCACCTACTCTTGGGTGCAGATGAATCTGGACGTGGACAGAGCTGGGTTCCCATGAGCTGTGTGTTTCGTTTCCTCCTTTCCAATCCCTCCAGTCACTGACACTGGTGCCCTCCATGCCTGACATGCTCTTGGATGTCAGAGATGAAAAGAAAAATGAGACAGAGATCAGCCTCAACCAGGAGGCCCCCAGGAAGGAAGACGGCCCTGCTTCCCCCGAGCCTTCCTCTGCGAGACATTACTGCTCTCTCCCGGACCTGAGGAACTCAAGCCTTTTCAGCTGCTCTGGGCTGGATCTCAGTACACACATCTCCAGAATCAAGAAAGCCAAGTGTGCCTCTGTAGTGAACATACTCCCCAGCCCCGTGGTAAGTGGAGCGGTCTACCCCCCAGGGGGCGGAGCTCGGGAGGCGATGGTGGGACTCTTGCTTTCTTGTCCCTTCTCTGCCCCTGACTTCCTATGGGTCCTTTGAGTAAGCCTCCTTCCCTCCCTGGGCCTTGATTTCCCCACTGTGATGCCCAGGGCGTGGAATGGCACAGCTGCTAGGAAGAGAGGCCTATACTTTTAGGGCTGTTAGAAAGGCTGGCTCATGCATCCCCTCTTTTTAGGCAGGGCACCTCCTCGGGCTACTGTAACAAATGACCACACACTTGGTGGCTTAAAACACACGTTTATGCTCTCAAGTTCTGAAGGCTAGAGAACAAGGGCCAAGTGGCAGGAAGTCACAGAGAGAATAAGTATTAGGGGCTCACTTCACCCTCTGGGGACCACGGCTCCTTTGCTTGGAGGTGAAGTTTCCCCTCTCAGGACTTTAGATTCCTTAGGCCCTGCTGTTGATTGTGCTGCTATCATCGCATAAATTCATCACATCATCACCTCAGGATTTCATGGGTGTGGGGAGTGGAGAAAAGAAAAGGAAGTCTTTGAGCCAAAACTCTAGGGCTATTTATTTATTTATTTTTGTCTGATGTCATTTCTCTTTAGCCTGAAAAACTCCCTTTAGTGTTTTTTGTAATGCTCCCCCCTCAGCTGGTGATGAACTTTCTAGTTTTGTTTACTTGAAAAAGCCTTTATTTAGCTTTCACTTTGAAGGATATTTTTGTTAGACCTAGAATTCTGGGTTAACATTATTTTTCTTGCAACACTTTAAAAATGTTGTTTCACTGTCTTCTATTTTCTTTCTTTTTTAGAGATTTTTAATTGATTTTTAGAGAGAGGGGGGGAGGAAGAGAGAGAGAGAGAAACATCAATGTGAGAGTGGAACACTGATGGTTGCCATGGGGGATCGAACCTGCTACCGGGCATGTGCCCTGACCAGAATTGAACCGGCAACCTTTCGGCGGATGGGCCGATGCCCAACCAATTGAGTCACACTGGCCAGGGCTCTTTCTTTCTTAAAAATTCATAACATTTCCCCCTGTATGCAATGTGTCACTTTTTAATGGATGCTCTTTATCTCTGAATTTAACCAATTTGATTATGATGTGTCTGGGTGTAATTTTATTTGTATTTATCCTCTTTAGGATACTTGAACTTAATGGTTTTGTAAATTGAGGACTTTCACCATATTTGAGAAGTTTATAGCCGTTATTTCTTCAAATATTTTTTCTGCCTTATTCTGTTCCTTTCTGCTTTACTTTCTGTCTCTGTGACTGCTCTAGGTACCTCATATAAGTAGAAATATACAATATTTGTACTTACATGTCTGGTTTATTTCACTTAGCATAATGTTTTCAAAGTTCACTCATGTTGTATTATGTATCGGAATTTTCTTCTTTTTTAAGACTGAATAGTATTCCATTATATGCATCTACCGCACTTTATTTATTCATTCATCTTTTGGTAGACATTTGGCTATTTTTGGCTACTGTGAATAATGTTGCTGGGATCATTGGTGTACATAGTTTTTTAAAAGGAGCTAATAACTTATTTTGAGTGTATACCTAGGCACAGAATTGCTGGTCACAGGGTATTTGTAATCTTATTTTACCAAGTATTTCTAGATGATTCACCAGAATGACTGTCTGCATTCTCATCAGCAGTGCATGAGAGTCCCTGTACCTCTGCATCCCACCAACAGCTTTCTAATTTTTGCTAATCTAATAGCTGTAGAATAGCTATTTCTCTGATTACTAATCTCTAGTGTTTAAAATCTCTGTCACATTTAAAGACCTCCAGAGGAAGCTCTGTGGACATCCCTACCATATTCTGCCCTAGTGTTTAACCCAGTGGTCGGCAAACTCATTAGTCAACAGAGCCAAATATCAACAGTACAATGACTGAAATTTCTTTTGAGAGCCAAATTTTTTTAAACTGCAACTATATAGGTAGGTACATTGTTATTAACTTAATTAGGGTAGTCCTAAGCTGGCCTTTGCTAAAAACGTCCTCAGTCTGATTGAGGTACGTTCGCTGAGGTCGACCCCTTCTAACTCTCCCATCCACACTCGTCTTGTATACTTGTTTCGTCTGTCTCCTTTCGCTCATCCTCTCTATATGTCCAAACCATCTCAACATACCTTTCTCAATCCTCGACACTACATCTTCTTTCACTCTACAACGTTCCCTAAAATTAACTTAATACACTTTACTTAAAAGTTTTAAGTCTTAGTTAAAAGACTTATAGGTGCGTTGAATAAAACTTGATATCATACTTAATAACAATATTATATTGATAAAATTAAGTTCCTTACAATTTACCTTACAATATCCATAAAATTAAATCATGACAATGACTGAAAAACACTAATGTGAACAATGGCCTTGCATCTCCTTGGAAAGCTTGGGTAAGTCAGGTTTGTATTTTGTTGTTTTTAATTTTAGGCACGATTCCAGGTTCTCATCAATAAGACGACTTCTCAGTTTACTCTTGATAAGGTTCATGCTTGAAAATGATTGTTCGCATACATATGTAGACCCGAATAAGGAAAGAACAGAAAACACTAGTTTTTTCAGTTGATTATATGAGTCAGGAATACTATTCCTCCCACTTCTTCTAACGCCACTTCTTCAAAATAGACTTGCCCAGGCCGAAAACCGACTTCTGCCATGGGCCACGAAGTTTCCATCGCACTGTATGTGCGCGCCCGCACGTGGTATTTTGTGGAAGAGCCACACTCAAGGGGCCAAAGAGCCGCATGTGGCTCATGGAGCCGCAGTTTGCCAACCACTGGTTTAACCAATTCCTGGTCAGAGGAAACTATTCTAACCCAATCTTTCATCCTGCTGATGAAATCAGTTCTTAATCTGTTTAAATCAAGAATGGCACAGCAAGGAGCCCTTTGCTTTCCACAATCACATTTTGGATTGTTTTCTCTCCCAGCTCTTATCGTCATTAGAGACCTCAGAAACCTGCACCCAGTTCTCAGACTCCCCTGAGTCCCCGCTGCTGAGCACGACAAACAGCCCAGAATGCAGTAGCCCAGAGATGGACAGAGTGGTCTCCCTGGAATGCAAACAGCAGACCCCCCAGTACCTCTTCCAGGAGAAAATATCAAAAATTTCTCTGCCGGCAAAATCCCAGCGCTACTCGTTGAACCCACGTTGGACGTGGCTGAAGAATAACGCGAGGAAACAGCATGTGATGTCAGAGCTGTTCACCAAGGTTCAGCTGAGGGAGAAGCTCTCCTTGTTCCCAGCTTCCTGCAACCCCAAGCTGGCGTTACAGAACCAGTCACGTGAGTGCCAGCCTGTTCAGGGATCTACCCAGAGCACATGGAGGAACCGACAGAACCAGGCCTCATCTTTGGGAGCATCCAGTCTGAAGGGGGATACATTCCCTGTCCTGAGGGTGACCGCAGTCTGATGGTGGAGACATAGTCTGTGTCCTTAGGGAGAGTCTCCAGTCTTACTGGGAAGATAAGAAAGATAAAAATAGAATGCTATGTCTACGTACCCTCTTCAACATTCCCCGGTTCTCATTCAGTTGAGGCCCACTCAGCTAAATCGGTACCAGATGGAGGCATTAAGTATGAAAAAACAGGGAAGAGAAACTATTTTGAGAAAAGAACACTGGATGATTCTGATTCAGGATCAGATTTAGGCCAGGAGACCCTAGAGCAGTAGTTCTCAACCTTCCTTTAATACAGTTCCTCATGTGGTGGTGACCCCCAACCATAAAATCATTTTCGTTGCTACTTCGTCACTGTAATGTTGCTACTGTGATGAATCGTCATGTAAATATCTGATAGGCAGGATGTATTTTCATTGTTACAAATTGAACATAATGAAAGCATAGTGATGAATCGCAAAAGCAATATGTAATGATATATGTGTTTTTCCGGTGGTCTTAGGTGACCCCTGGGAAAGGGTCGTTTGACCCCCAAGGTGGGTTGGCGACCCACAGGTTGAGAACCGCTGGGCTAGAGGGAGGTGGTCTTTTCCAAGAATTTGTGCTGAGTCCAGCAGCCTAAATTGATAAGGCCAGTTTATCCGTTTCTTTGCCTTTCCAGAAAACTTCTCCCTGCCCCAGAAGTGTTGCTTGCGCAGCCAAAGCTCTCATGAGAAGAGGTCGCTGGATATGCCCTCGCTCCTCTTCTTGAAGAAAGCTCACCGCCGTGATGTTTCTCTGAGGGACCTGCTGGTGGTGGCCACTTCAGCCCGACTGGATCCGAGGCCTGACAGACGACGTCTGGGTGCTATGAGGGACCCGTGTACACAGGATCGGGAAGCATGCAATCACTGCCTGGTCTCTGGCCAAAAAGAATGTGAGAGGAAATAGGTAGGCCCACCCATATTCCCTTAATGTGCCTGGTGCATTGGCAAGCACCATATGTATATATTTCTGGAATGAATGTTGGGTACGTCGGTGGGTGGATGGATTGATAAAGCCATACAGGTAAGTAGACAATTAAGACTAACCTTAGTTAACGTGTGACCCCCTTGCAATTTATACTTCTGCTACGACTACTCTGTCCCCCCTGCTTTAGTGCACTTGGCCTTGTCTTCACTTACGGCTAACATTGAGACCATCATTAAAGCCGGTCCCAGAAGTAGAACCATGCCAACTGTGAGGGGTTGATTTCCACATCTTTCATGCTGTGCCAACCTGGCCTCGGCCCAGGCCGCTTGCCCCAGAGCTGGCCCTGTAATGGCGTGTACCGAGGGGACTGAGCAGCCGGACAGTGAACACTGATATGTGGAAACAAAAGATCTTTAAGCTTTGATTCTACTGTGTGAAAGGACCAAAGGGAGCAGGGAGCCCTCGGTCAGAACTTCAGTTGGTATATAGAAACTTCAGAGAGCGCTACAGCATAGCGTTGCATGGTAGAGGGGTTCGTGCTGCTGGGCACACTTGCCTTTGGTGTACCAAAAGCCTTGCGTGCATTATCTCAATCCTCAGAGAAACTCTATGTGGTTAATACCATGTCATTCTTTTTTTTCAAATGAGGAAACCAAAGTTTAGAGAGGTTAAGTGACTTGCCCAAGAACCCACAGATAATGAGCTCCTAAGCGTGTGCTCTTAATCACTACCACTTATTATCTCTGGCCAGCCATCTTGGCTGCTCTTAAATGATCTATAGCAAATGTTTGGGGCTATAGGGAGGTAGGAAGATGAATGTAAAATGAATGTAGGGTAAATGAATTTCTGGTGACCATGGATGTGAATCACCTGAGCATCTCCTGAAACACTAGATAAGAATGGTGATGATGTGTTAATTGGCCTGAATATTCTAGAGGCCATTTTACCATTTTACAGGAAAATCTAAAAAAAAAAAATCTTCTTTTTTCCCCCCCCAGAATCAGACTGGATCTCTGCTATTCCCCACCCCACCCCCATTTTACTTTTTACTCCCAGGAAATGATTTGTCTCTTCTTACAGTGTCTACAGTGCCCATGGGATCAACCAAGAGTTTTATTTTCTCAACTAGATACCCTAGTCCAGTAAGTCCCTCCCTCTCACTAGCACCACTGAGACCAACAGCCTTGCTTTTTGTGCCCTCCCAGTTAGCTGACAGTGTAGGACCGTGACTTCTGGGAGTTATTGATGTTGTCCCGGGACACGCACCAGTGGCCCCGACCGGTGTCATTCCCATGGGCCCCTCACACGGCACCATCATCCAGAACACTCCCCCAGACAGAGCAGTGCGAGGGAGGAGTGTTTCAGGGGAGGGTTCACAACTTTCAAGAATCCAAAGTCCTCAGTCCACCAACAGGCCTGTGTCAGTTGGTCTTCAACTCCAAAGAGCAAAGGCAGAGAGAGGGCTAGACATGATGGAGAACTCGGAGCCCCGAGTGAGAGAATTGGGGCAGTCATCACCACCAGGTGCAGATCATACTTCCTCCCATCCCGGCCACCTCAGTACCCAGACATCTTCCTGCTGCGGCCCTTACCAGCCCCACTCAGTCTCGCCAGTAAAGACAGAGGTGAGATGAGAGTGCCCAGCCTGCTGATGTTTCTTCCATCGACCTACAGAAGTGCTGCATTTCCCCCTCATGTGTACAGTAATAAAATAAATCGCCATGCTCAGTGCCAGGACAAGGAGCCCGATTCGTTAATATTGTGAAGGGCCTAAAATGTGATCCTGGGAAGTGTTGCCCTTAACTCCGTGGGCTGTGGAAAACCACTGCAGGTTTCTGAACGGGAGAGAGATTTCATGGAGGGTGAGAACGATGGATCTGGTAGCAGATGGTAGGGTGGATGAGTGGCAAGGAGAGAGCCTGAGGTAGGAGCGTGGTTTGGAGGCTCAGACGGTGGCCTGCGTTTGAAGCCCCGGCAGCCCCCATCGGAATGGCTGACGGTGGGAAAGAAAAGAGGGCAGGCCAGTCAGCCATCGTAGAGCTGGGCATGGCATTGAACAAATGGAGGGAACAAGGAAAAGGGAACAGAAGGCGGCTTCCGGAGAACTGAATCCCTGAAAGAAAATAGGGGCATTGGGAGAAGCAGCTTTGGGGGATGGAGATCAGAGAGCCTGTGTCATAAAGCAAGTGGATGAGTTCCTGTCCTCAGATGGGTTGAAAAGAGCAGCACTAACGGAAAAGTTTCTCGATGCAAAAATAACTTTCCTAAAATTATTAGGAAAATGGCCACGTTGGTCTGGGCAGGTTTTTCCAGGCTCAGAACTATCTGGGCAGCTAAAAAGACTGTGTGCTCTCACCTTGCTGTGGATCAGATTGGTCAGTGAGGGGGTGGGGTGGGGTGGGGAAGTGGGGTGGGGTGGACCTGGATCTAGAACGCTCCCTCGGAGGGTACTGATGCATAGCCATGTTTGGGAGCCGCTTACCTGGCTCACCCACACTGGACAGCCCCTGGCCCACCTCAAACAGGCAGGACACCTCTCCTGAGCCTTCGAAGGCTGATCTCAGAGTCCAGTTTTGCTTCCACCCTGGCAGGGAGTGTAAGTCAGGCAGATTGGCAGCTGTTCTAAGCGTCCTCCCCCGCCCATCCTGGGTGATGACATGAACCGAATAGAATCATGCACAACCCTTGTCTTTACAGCTGGCATGTCCCTTGGCTTAATGACAGGGCAGTGTGGCGTTTCAAACTTGAGGAATCTAAAGCAGCAATAAAATGGGTTTTGCAAATTGTTAGGGAGGCAACGAAGACCTTGGAACTGCAATTTCCTAAGTATTGCTTTTGATGATTTTGCGTTCTCCAACCATGACTCTCACCAGCAGCCTGGGAAAGCCAAGCAGGCAGTGTGTCCTGTGGAGGGTACGTCACGCCTCCTGAGGGCACACTGTGTGCTGGGGAGCTGGCTGGAGGCTCCAGGAGCCGCCTCGGGGTGGGAGGGGTTGTGATTGTTCTGAGCACGTGTTCTTCCCATCAAACACCTGCTAATCATGCTTCCGTCAAGACACTCCCACCACCATGGGCTCTGACTGGTCTGGGGTGACCTTCAGCAAGGGCCCCCCCTTTCTCTTTACTCAGGAACATCTACTGTCTGCAGAAAGCATGAGGAAAGAAGTGCGGGGAAACAAAACGAGTCCTTTAAAAATCTAGGGCTGGTGCCTGGTCTCTCTGGCCCTTTGATTTCTTTTCCTGCTCTTTCCTGGTTCCTTGTAACCCTCGGAAATGTACTTTTTGGGCAACCATTGTGAAAGGAAAGACTGTGGTGTTCCTCCACCACCCTGCTCCCTCAAGCCTCGTAGTCTTAGGAAAGATAGCTCAAAGGGACCCCATCCGTCTGAGGAAGAGATGGAGGCCGCAGGCGGCTGCAGCAGGCAGGCAGTGCTGGGACAGATCCCTCTTGCTGTGAGCAGCATTGGTAGGCATGCTCACCAGGAGCGGAATGCCAGCTGCCTCAGCAGTTATGCCAGGTGGGAGAGCAAACACCGAAATCCTGTTGGCAAAGCCAGCAGGGCCAGCACACTGTGGCCAAAGCAAACAGGGGCCGAGGCAGGCCAGCTGCAATGAACTCTCACTTCTACTCACTCGGATCTGGCAGAGGGTGAGACTGAGCTAGCTGAGCCCACGTACCAGCGCATCGAGTAGCCGTGGGTGTGCTCATACCGATCCCTGGGCTGCTGCTCTTGCTCTCCTTGGCATGCATGGTCCCCTTTCATTTTGGCACTTTGGCCAAGGAAAGTCTGATCATGATAAAGCATTTCACCTGTATTGCTTTGGTTATTCTTCCCAGCAGTCTGTGAGATCAGTACAGTATTATCCCCATCTCACAGATGAGAAAATTGAGGCGAGGGGAGGGACATCAGAGCCAGGACTTAGTGTGGGGGCCTCTGACTCGGGGTCTGCTGCATTTCCCATTCCCTCCACCCTCCCACCTCTCCACCCGAACGCTCCCATTTCAGTTCCCACACTCCCTTCACGGGCAGAGCTCCCACCTTCTAAACCAGTGAAGCAGAGGCTCAAAGGAGGGTAGGGATTGTTTTTGCTTTTAGACCAGCTCATTGACACCCCTGATTCTTTATCTGCCACACCCACCAACACAGAGGCCCAGTAAAATGAATACAACTACAAATATTTTCAATTTTTTTGCATATTTCAACAAGTCACAACCCCTCCCCCTTTATTTAAACACGAACGATCTGAATCAAGATCTCTGCTTTTCCCCCCCCTTCATGTTAGTTACAATGTGGTTGTATTTAAACATAGACTCAATAGACCCTCTTATGACCTGCTGCCTTTTGGTGTCTCTAGGCCCCAATGTATACCCACAAAAATGCGTCTCTCTGGCCACCTGGTTGGGAACTGTATGCTTCACGGAGAGACAGACAGTGGCTACATTCATGTCTCATGGAGGGCTGGGCTCCCACTGAGAGAAGAAAGCCAGCTGTTGGGTTGGCTGTACCCTTCCGAGTCCCCCTTCCTCAACAGCTTTTTTTTTTTTTTAAATATATTTTATTGATTTTTTACAGAGAGGAAGGGAGAGAGATAGAGAGTTAGAGACATCGATGAGAGAGAAACATCGATCAGCTGCCTCCTGCACATCTCCCACTGGGGATATGCCCGCAACCCAGGTACATGCCCTCGACCAGAATCGAACCTGGGACCCTTCAGTCCGCAGGCCGACGCTCTATCCACTGAGCCAAACCGGATTCGGCTCCTCAACAGCTTTCCTGATGATCTGAAATTTCCTGATTATTCCCCAACATCCCTGCTTGAGGGGAGAGGGCAGGAGAAGAAACAGGAACCCTTCATGGGACTCTGGATCCGATAACCAGTCCTTTTCCCACGCAGCATTCTGATGTGCTCTCCCCGGGACCCTGCGGGGAAAGGCCGTGGGTCAGAGGGGCCTGGGAAGTGGAGGCGAGGCCGCTGGGAGCATGTCCTCCCCGTCGCCCTCGGCAGAGAGGCGCAAGAGCGCAGGGCGGGGCTGGGGGTCCCCGAGGGGAGAGAGGCCCGTGCGGGGCTGGTTTGGAGGTTCTGCTGGAGAAGGTGCGCACGGGAGGGCGTGTCAGGGCGGCGTTGCTGTCCAGGCGACCGGAGGAGCCGGGCTGACTCCAGGCGCGGAGCCGAGAACAAGCGACCGGGTCCGCCGCTGCTCTGCGCGCTTCCCCGACGCCGACGCGGCACCTCCACTGCGCTGTCTGCCCGCATGCATCCCGCACCCCGCACCCCGCACCCCGCACCCCGCATCCCGCACCCCGCATCCCGCACCCCGCATCCCGCACCCCGCACCCCGCATCCCGCATCCCGCACCCCGCACCCCGCATCCCGCACCCCGCACCCCGCACCCCGCATCCCGCACCCCGCATCCCGCACCCCGCACCCTGCATCCCGCATCCCGCACCCCGCACCCCGCATCCCGCATCCTGCATCCCGCATCCCGCATCCCGCTCTGGAGCCAGACCCAGGGACCGACGGGCGCCCCCGGGGTCACAAGGCTCCCGCACAGAAACCGGGACTTCGCCCCAGCGGGGGCCCAGGACGGTCCGCCTGGGGCGGGAGGAGGCCAGGCGGGGAGAGCTGCGCCCGGAGCGCCCAGTGGAAATGCTCGGGCAGGGCCAGGCAGCGGGTCACCCGGCGCCTTTCTCCGGCTCCACGCTTCTCCCCAGCGGCTCCGGCTCAGGGGCCCCAAAGCAGCCGGTGAAGCTGGTCCCCAGGGGAGCGAGAAACCGGCTTCCGCAGGCACCAGCTTGGGCAGAGGCGTCGCTGCTGATTCTATGGGCAAAGCTTAGGAGCTTCCTCATCCCCCAGATGCCATCGCCATTTACAGACGAGAACGGTGGGCCCGAGAGGCGGAGTGAACCCGTATGTGTAGGAGGCAAGACTGAACCATGACTCCGAGGCCACAGGGGCCGGTGAGGCTCCTCCCAGACCACGGGGGCTTGCACTCGGACTGTGTGCTCTGAATTCGAGTTCAGTGCGGAGATCAGTGTGAGGCCGCGCAGGGAACAGAACTGCGTGGCCAGGGTGGTCACTCCATCCTGTCACTGCTCCCAGAGGGGCTCCAGAGGAAGGCAGTGGGAATGGTGGTCGCCCCCATATCACAGAGGGGGAAACTGAGGCTCACCTTTCCCAGGCTCCACTGACGTGATTCTTTGTCCGGCGGGAGAGAGACAATGCCCCATGCGATGCTGCTCGTTCGCTGCCTGCCTGGGCCCCAGGAAGGCCACTGCTGGGTTCCAGGCAGGAGAGAGAGAGAGAGAGAGAGAGAGAGAGAGAGAGAGTTTTGGAACCTCCCCACCCTCAGCCTCCCTCCGTCCCGGGCACCTCCTCCTTTACCTTCCTCCTCCCGCCAGGTTTGGAGGCGCAGAGGATGTTTGCCCTGGGAGCAGGCCGGATGCCTCTGCGGTCAGCAGCCTGATTCACTGCAGGGAGGCACCCCACCCAGCGGCCCCAGCTGTCAGATTGAGGGTGAGGGCTGTGGAGAGGGGACTCCATAATCCACCCCACCTTGCCCCCAAGACACTCCTGCCCTACCTGAAGCATCATCCCAACTAGCCAGGGATGTCTACTCATCAGCCTTTACCCCCCACCTGGCTTCTCTTCACTCTTGGGGAGGAGGAGCCAGGAGGAAACCCAAGAGCGAGCACCTTTCTGAAGCCAGGGGTCGGCCGCTCCAAAGGCTTTGGGAGTGACTCCCAGGAGGCGGTTAGGGAAGAGGTTAGGATTAACCCCCTCTTTTTCTCCACTCACTGAGTCCCCCCTTCAGAGCCCAGAAGGGGTTAATATTTCACCAGCTACCCCCTTCTTTCACCTGAAGGATCCCCAAAAGGCTTTTCCGGAAGCCCAGCTGACATGTGGTCCCAGGTTGTCAGTGGGGAGGGGGGCACTGGCCCCCAGGCAGCCCCTCCTCACCTGTGCAGCCCCACCTCAGGGCGTCTGCCCCAGATTCCCCTCGGCCCCTGGCTGACCCAGACACACTGATAAGCCCCCAGACGGCCAAACATCGTTAACTTCTTTGCTTTTCTAGACTTCTCTCCCTGTCCTTTCCCCGACCCCAGCGGAGGGATTGCCGGGTGTCTGCACTTCTCCTGGGTGCTGGATTCCAGGGACCAGCCTTCCGCCTTTTGCCCCCCCTTCCCCTCATGCTTCCGGATGGGGAGCCAACTTTCTGTGACACTCGGTTGCTCTAGAAATAGTGTTCGCTCATCCTCTCCCAGCCCCAAGCCCCCGTGCCCGCATAGACTCTGCTTCAGAAGAGTTCCAGGAAACAGTAAAAAATTAAGAGAGAGAAAGAGAAAGGGGATGTCAGAGAATGTCAACAAGGATTTCAAGAACAAGCTTAAACTTCTCAGCTCAACCCTGAGCAGGGAGGAGGAGGGCTGGATTGTCCATTGGGACTGCACGAGCAAGCAGCTCTCAGTTTATTTCCTATTGCCTTTAAATATTTTGCGCACTCACATACAAAGGGATCAGGGTGACAGGAGGCGGTGTCTGCCCCCACACACCCGGCTGCGCTGCAGGAAGACGGGTTTTCCCGGGGTGACATGGAGGGTGGACAGAGCCGGCGTGGGTCATGGTCCCAGGTTCCCAGGGTGGAGAGAGCCACCATCATTACAAAGCTGACCGTTCTCTCTGCAGGCGCCCCCACTGATGGCTCTGCTTGCAAATCCTTCCCTGGTGCTCTTCTCCCCACCCCGTCTCCCCAGAAAGAGAAGGTTCCTGGAAAAGGCCCCTGGAAGACAGGCTCTGACTGAAGTGGGGGGTGTGGGACATAGGGGAGGGCCCATGTCCCCCCTCCAGCGGTGGGGATGGGTAGGGATCATCTGCCCTTTTAGACGGGAGCAGAGGTCTTAAGCCCAAGTGTGTGGTTTCCATGAATTCAAACAATTTTTAAATAAACTGGGACACTGTTCTCACCTAAAATAATACAATAATGGGACAAAAAAAAAAAGTTAAATATCCTTTGGTCAGAAGTCCTGGGAGAGAGCTCTTTTGACAGGAAAAGAAATAGGTAAGTTGTAATCTGAATATTTTTTAAAATTTGATTGACGGAATCCAGACCTCACTTCCAACCGTTCTGAGGGGATGAAAATAACAAACCCTTGGAGAAAGCGTGCATGTCTCATTTGGGAACCTTAAACACTGCCCTGGGGCACTCAGCGCCCTGCACGAAGCAAGTGCTCAGGGAGTGCAAGGCTAGCGGGTCCTAATGGTGGAGCTGGGCCCGGCCAGAGTTCGCCCCTGACCTGCCCGCGAAAGGTGTGCCTACGCGTTTGCAGCTTCTTGACCCGCAACGCAGGTGCAGAAATGGACGCCAACCATCCCGTCTTCCAAAGAATTCCTGCAAGCGCTGGCCATGCTCACCGTGCGCTGCGCCTGGGGAACATCCGCTGCGACTGAAGGGCTGCGTTTGTGCACAAGCCTGGACCACTGAGCACCGCCACCCTGGAGTTTTGGGCACCGGGGTGGCGATGGCGGGGTTGGGGACCCCCCCCCCAGGCTGAAGGGCGCCTCTCCGGAGAGTGAGAGGCGGCTTCTGTGGCCACTCCCATCCCTCCACTCCCATCCCTCCGAACCCGAACCCTCGCCTTCCTTGCCCCTCCAACTCCAGCCCCACCGACCCTTCTTCTCCTTTGTCCCCTTGTCCTCTGAGGACACGTAGGCGCGTGGCCATCACCAGGTCCCGGCAGCAGCCCGGCACCGGCAGCTTTCTACCAGCTGGCGGGAAGTAGAGGCCGAGAAAGTGCAGGATCTCCTACAGCCCATCTGCCTGCTGCCTGCGGGGGCGTATCTAAGCCTCTCCCCCATTTTCTAGCGTTTTGTAAGCTCAGGCTCTTGGGGAGGAGAGCCTGCTGACTGCGTGGGGTTTGCCCTGGGCCGGGGCTCAGAGCAAAGGGGGCGCGGGGCCTGAGGTCTCAGGGCCGCAGCGCCCAAGCCGTTTTACATCACGGCCCAGCCTGGGCTTTCCTGCTTCTTCTAACCCGAAGGCAGAGAAGATGAGGACATGGTTAAGAAAAAACAAATCTCTCCCCACTTTCCGGTGAAGATGGGCATTCCGCAAGAGAAAATCCAGACGGCGGGATAGTCTGAAATCGACGCTCCATCCCCTCCAGTCTGTCCTCCACCTACAGGAAAAATTGCTTGGGGAACTCCCCCCTATACAGGCGGATGCATGTGAACCCCCCCCCCCGCACATGTACAATCCTGCTGACCAAACGAAAGCACAACTTCATGTTTCAGAAAATATTAACACAAATGAGTGAGAAGCTCGATCAACAACAAAAAAGTAGAAAACGGAGAGGACACACACAATTATCTGAAAAGGGACATTCTCTATGCTTCCAACACTAAAGACAGGTTCAACCTCCATGAATATTAGAAATGCACGAGGCCTTCGAGATGGCCCATTTCTAAGTCGCTGAAACCGGTTTGGCTCAGTGGATAGAGCGTCGGCCTGCGTCCACTCGCACACTACAGAGTCGTGTATATTATATGCAACAGCTCGCACACTACAGAGTCGTGTATATTATATGCAACAGCTCGCACACTACAGAGTCGTGTATATTATATGCAACAGCTCATAGAAAGGAAGAGGAATTTGGAAACAGTCTAAATCGCTATCAACAGTTGCCTGGTTAAATAAAGCACAGCACAGCGATACAATAAAATAGTCGTTACAATGAAGGGAACATTAGTAACGATTTAAAACCATCAACGTGTGTTTTTAAAAAATAAAAGGCGGAATACAAAGCTCTGTGCATGGCTCGCGGCCACGTGTTAAAGGCGCGTCTGTGAGGACTCCCGGGACCCTGGGGAGATGTGCGGTGAGAGGCGGCAGGAAGGAGTACTTTTCAGCCCGTTTGAATGTTTCCTTTTGGACACGTGATGTGTGTTTTTTAAAAGAAATTAAAATCGGGACATTATTATTCTAATCGTGTTTAATTACACAGGCAATAAACGCTTATTATGGACAAGATTGAAAACAGGAAAATTTTAAACTATATTTCTGCTTATTCCGGTCTGATCTACACAATCTTTATAACAACTAACATGTAGACTTTCCCCAGACAATGAGAACTAATAACATCCGGCCCATTGACTTAATTCGTTCTTTTTAAAAAATAAACACGCAGTATTTTTTGCTAGAGCCAGTTTGCGGAATCTAACGCGACCGGCCGGCCGGCGGTGGGCCGTCGGGGGGCAAAGCTCTATGGGGTAAATGAGAACGCACTCTTTTCGCTCCCGGCCAGGTCTTTACCCGCCGAGATCTCCGACTGAAGAGTGAAAAGGGAAATTGTTGGCGCCGTTCGGAACATGGGTCCGAATTTTCCAGTTGATTTGTATTCGTTTTCAAGTTGAAACACACGCGCTGGGCTCTCTGGCTTCGGATTTTTTCACCCCTGGCAGCTCCGGCTCTGGAGCCGCTGCTCCTGCGGCCGCTCAGGCGCGGAGGCGAGGAGTGGGGCGCCCGGAGAGGTGGCGCCTCCAGGGGAACCCAGGGGCATCTGGGGATGGAGCTGGGACAGCAGTCGCGGGCACCGCACCCCTGATGGGAATAAATGCTCCCCGAGGGAATTGCCCCTCTGCGCCCCTCTGCGCCCCTCTGCGCCCCTCTGCGGCCTCCCAGAGGCGAGACTTGAGGGCCCAGACCCAGGAGCCCCTCGCTCCCCGACCCACCCGGACTGCTGGGGCCCCCGGAGCCGCCCTCATCGGGTCGGGCAGGCTCCGGGCTTTATTCACAGCTCCGGGCTTTATTCACAGGCCGGTCGACCCGCCGCGCAGGTCACCCCAGGACTTGCCGAGGTAGCGGCGACCTGGGGTTCTCGCGCGCACTGCCCTGAGCGGCACCCCGCCCTCGGCTGTTCTCCGGGTCCGCGGCTCCCACCCGCTCCGGTTAGGCGCTCGCGGTGGGTCCCTGGAGCGAGCAACAGACTCCTAGGCGCGCAGGAGAACCGCGGGTCTGGGGTCCAGCCCCCTTCCCTGAGCTCTGCCACATCCTCCCTCCCCGCCTTCACTAGGGTCTCCGCTCTCTCCCGAGTCGCCCCGCTAAAAATAGAGGGTGACCGAGGCACCGAAGGCGGAAAGAGATCTGCTGAAATGGGGTTAAAAAAGGTTGGGTGGATGCTTTCTTGGTCGCAAGGATCCTTAGGAAGCTTGGAGAAGGAGCTGTGTGAAGGGAAACAGACCGGGAAGGGGGGCACAAGTTGGGGCTGGGTTAGGAGAGGGTGTGCTGGGGGACAGGGAGAGCCCACGTTCCAGGAACCCCACGAAGAGCCCTGGGGAGGAAGGAGATCTCTGACTTGAGAGCGGGCAAGCCAACCTCCTGGGCTGCGGTCGGAGGTGGTTCAAACATCCCAGGAATTATAAACCGACTGGATTTATCCCCAACAGCAGTTCCCTCCCTTTCCTCCTTTCTCTCCCTTCCTGGGCATTCAGCTCCCCATTGTCAGTCCCTCCCCAAAGGAAAACTGTTAAATGCTGGAAAGATCCTTGTCAGCCCAGCAGGGCCTTTGGAATTTTATTCCTCTGTCACTCCCCTCCCTCCCCCCCCCCCAGTTCGGTTCCATTTGATTTGAGCGGCTAAAATGGGGGGAGTGGGCTTGGACTCTGAATATTGTCCCCAAACCGCCAGTTTTCTTTGTCTAAACGCGGTGTGGCTCTGTGACACCAAGCAAGAGAGATGACCAAGAATAAGACAAATAATACAAATTAAAACAAAAATGAGTTGGCTTTTCGGGACTTAAAAATTGTGGGTGGGCTTCTCTCGGTCCTACTTCCGGCCTCTAACCTGACCTAGGAGATGAGAGTAGACTTGGCAAAACTTCAGAATCACTTTAGGTTGGTTTGTTTATAAGCAACAAACCAGAATACTTCCTCTCCAATGTTCAATCAGTAGAGGTGAGAGGATCCCCACCCCCATGGGGAGCAGTGGGGTGGGAAACACACCTATTCCTAAATGAGGGCAAAGGGGGCGGGCAGTTGACCAACTCCCCAGGAGTTAACTCAGGTAACATGAAAATTCCAGCCAATCAACTATTGTTTGGTCAAAGAAAAACCAAACAGTGGCTCTGGTTGATTTCTCCTGGAATTGGCTGAGCTGGCTGGTTATTTTGGCATCTCAGAAAGCCAACCTGGATGGGTGCTGAGCTGGGCGATCTGTATCTGTATCAACATGGGTTCTGGACAGTTCCAGCCCCTGCTGCTCTCCTGTCCAGCTGGCTAGGACTTCCCCTTGGCTCTGTGTGGACTGAATTCCCCAATTCCTTTAACTCTAATTTGCATCCCTCTTCTTGTCTCCATATATGCTCCCATCTCTCCTTCTGTCTGCCGGTCACAGATTGCATTCATTTCTCTGGGAGACGGGAGTTTCCTTTGGATTCAGTGCCTCGGATCTGGTGAAGGAATTAACCGGCCACTGGTTAACTGGCTCATTTAAATGCTAGGTCGGAGCATGTGTGTGCGGCTGCTGTCTGTGGTTCTGTCCGCCTGTCTTTTTGCAGGTGGGGCTGGTGGGAAGTGTTTCGGGTGCCTTATGGGGTAGATAAATGTGTCTTCGTGGGGAGGGTGAGCTGCCACAGCTTGTGTTTATTACATTCCCACACACTTTGAAATGACATCCATTGTTTTTTCCTCCTGAAACTGAAAATTTAAGTGGGCCAGGGAGAGAAGAGGGTTTCATTTTGTTTCAGATTACAGTCTCCTGGGCCTGGCTGCGAGTAGAAAAAAATTCCAGGCCACCACTGAAGCTGACACAGACTTTACCATTTGGTAGGACCTGGGGGACTTTGGGGACCGGCTAGGGTAGCGTTCTGGGGTCTGGAGGGAGGTACAGGGTGTTTGAAATCTAGCTTCCCTTTTACTAAAAACTAAGTAAATAAATTCTGGTGTCCTAATCAAGAGAAAACATTAAAGGAGTCCGAAGGGAAAAGAAAACCGGGAAGAAGAAAGCTGGAGCGGAAGGGGCTCCGTACAGGGCCCGTTGTCAGAACCCTCCACACCCAACTCTGGGGCCAAACAAAAGACAGACAAAACAAGCCACCCTGCTGTTCTTCCTTTCTCTCCCCTTCCTCTCTTCCTCCAAAAGACCCACACCCTCCTCTGGGATAGGAACCCAGACAATGCGGAGTCCCCCTCCCCTTCTCTAGTTAAACCCTGGATTGGGGGGTGGTGGTGGTTCAAAGTTGGCCTTGAATCCCTGCTCCTCTCCCCCTCCCATCCCCCACTCTGAACCGCCTTGGTCTGTCTGGGCAAGGAGCTTGGCAAACAGGTGTCACTGCCCAGCCTGGACACCCTCCCTCCCCCACCCCCCCTACCTCATTCTGTATCTCCAGAGTCTCTTTAACCAAACAGCTTCAGGTCCCCAGCCCCACTATCTCAAAAACGTTTTTTAAAATGTAGACTCCCTGATGCCAATGCCATGGACCATCCCTGCAGGGCGAATGGCTCCACAGGGACCCTGCACTCATTCTGGGAAGGAGCCTGCTTTGTAGATGTGGGGCCTAGAGTAAGGGGCTTTTCAGTTAGACAGAAAGGAATCTAAAGCCCAGACAAGAGCAATTCCAGGCGGCACAGCAGAGACCTCGTGATAGGAGGCGAACATGAACCTTGGATGATAAAACCGAATTTCAGAAGCCCCAGTAGTAGAAGAGATAGCTGCCAGGTCAGCTGAAACAACATTCAGCACAACTTCCTATTCTGCAATGAGGTGGCTTCACAGGTCCTTTGCAGGTACTGCAAAACAGTGACTGGAATAGATAAATGTGTGTGTGTATAAAGCACTAGATTTTCTAAGAAAAAAACCAGCAGTTGAGAAAACAAGACTCAATCTCTTCTTCGTACCCCAGCTGGCTGAGTGAGCTCTCTACAAGCTAAAGTCACACTTAAATTTCACCCCAAGACCTTCAAAGGATAAACAGAAGTTTCGTGCAAGCCTTTGAAGAGGATCACAAACAGCCTGCTGCCCAGGATGGATTCTGTGCAATTCCATTTACGAAGGCAAACTGTGTTTCACACACGACTCACCTTGAATAACCAACAGTCAATTAAAACTAGGTTCTACGGGGAAGAATTTATTACATTTGCTGGCTTTTTATGACCTAGGTATAGCTGGGAAATGAAAAATTCGAGGACTTCAATGATGTCTGCACCAGCAGGAAGGCTCCCTCTCACGGGTCCCAGAGAGCAAGACGGGGCGGAGGGGTTGGCTTGGAAGGGGGAGCCAATTTATTGGACCCCCTTCAGCTTCTGCCCCCATGTCCCAGCCAGTGTTTCCAGGAGTTCCTCTTGAAGACAATTTGGGGCTTTGGGGTGGTTGATGCACCACAGCTGGGAGCCCTGGAAAGAGGGAAGGGTGAGGGGAGAGGGGGTGGGGTTCAGGGATGAGACAAAAATCCTGGCTCCAGGCTCCTTGGCAGTTTCTGGGAAAGAGGAGTGGTATCCTGGCACTCTTTTCTGTCTGGGAACCACCAGGCACAGGTCTGTTCTTAGTTGTTTTTTTTTGGGGGGGGGGTGTCTCCATAGGCATGAGGCAGCACAAGGTGGTAGGCTGGTTCCTATTCCCCAGCAGAAGTCCTCACCTTCTCCTCAAACACCACCGACTGTGAGAGAACAACCTGTCAGTTACAGACGTGTTGTACTCTTTTTTTTTTAATATATTTATTGATTTTTTACAGAGAGGAAGGGAGAGAGATAGAGAGTTAGAAACATCGATGAGAGAGAAACATCGATCAGCTGCCTCCTGCACATCTCCTACTGGGGATGTGCCCGCAACCCAGGTACATGCCCTTGACCGGAATCGAACCTGGGACCCTTCAGTCCGCAGGCCGACGCTCTATCCACTGAGCCAAACTGGTTTGGGCCGTGTTGTACTCTTTATAGAGTTTTCACTTCCTTCATCTTTGTGTGGGCAGATGATCACTTCCATTTTACAGACGAAGAGACTGAGGGTCAGAGAGCTGAAAATCAAACAGCTGGCCCAGTGGGCCAGAGCAGGGACAGGAGCTCAAGCTCCCTAAGTCAGTAATGTCCTAGAAACAGGACACACACACACACACACACACACACACACACACACATCAACTTTCACCCTCACTTTCTGGGGGTAAGCCTTTGAGAACACCCATGGATTCACCAAACTTTTCCCCAGGGAGAGGTCAGAATTGGAAAATGTTTTGGCCCCAAATGGACCCTTACCATGTTTTCCCTCTGCAGTGCTGGAGGTGCCACTTCCAGATGCTGAGGAGTTAGGGCCTCAGTTGATTCAGCTGTAGGTGAAAATTTCCAGGCCTAGCTCCCTTGTTGGTCATATGGACACAGCTCCAAAGTGAAACTCCAAAGGGTAGTCGGAGTGACAATTGTCCTCTACCCGATTCTATTGTGAGGATTAAATGAAAGGCACACACCTACAGGGCATTTATGGTTCCTGGCGCAGCCTTAGAAGCTGAATGGGCCGCCCCAAGAACGCCCCCCCACCCATCCCCCGGGATGTAATGTAAGAGTCTGGGCGCCAGGTGCTGGGCGAAGTCGTGTCCAGGGAGCTCCCGGGTGTGAACTGGGCCCGCAGGAGGGAGGGTGCCTCCCGCAGACGCACTAAACGGGTTTTGGTCCAGAGGGCACATCCGCCTTGAATTGGAACCTCCGCCTTGAGGTAGAACCTCCGCCTCAAGGTGAGGGGTCCCTGGAGGGTAGGCGCAACTGCTGGCCTAGAGGGGGCCTCTGGGTCGTGGAGGAAGGTCTGGGAGGAAGCTCCCGCGCTCTCCAGCTGCGCTGCAGTTAGAGAACTCACCCACCCTCGGAAGCTGTGCCATCAGGAGCAGGGGTAAACCTCTCCGGGTGCAGAGCCTCCGGTTGCATTCCTGAAAAATCTGCCCGGCCAGGTGTTTACACGCGCAGAAGGAAGGGAAGCAAAGCTTTTGGACAAAAGGGGGAAGGTCCTTAGGCCGCCCCTCATCTACATGGAGAGTTGTTGTGATCTCCATAGTCCCTATGAATTCTCCTACCCTGGGGGGGGGGGGGCCTGCATAGCCGGCCTAACATGCACGAATGTAGGGCCATGAAGGGCCTTGGGATGAGGGGCTGGTCCAGGGTCCATCCGCGCCTTCCCTGGCTCAAGGCTTGACCTGGGCCCCTGGGACAGATGATTCACAGGTTAAAAGAACCATGCAGATGGCTGAGCAGAGGACAGATGAGGCAGAATCTGAAGGTAGACTGGTGTGGAGGATTCCAAGTCAGAGAGCACCTCAACCCTTTCTGCATCATTTACACACACACACACACACACACACACACACACACACACACACACCTGGAGATCTGGCTGGGCCTGTGCCAGGTCCCAGGGTTATTAAGAGGTTGGAGGGGCCAGAGAGATGGAATCTGCTTCCCAGGGCTCTTCCCCAGGCCTCCATTCTATGGAAAGTTTCCAGGCAGACTTTAGGGATAAGAACCTGGGAGCATTGGCCTAGTACAGTGGAGCAGGGACAGCTAGACCAGCAGTGCCTGGGAGGGGGTGCCGTTGTGACCAAGCTTTGGCCCCGTAGGACCTGGTAGACATGGAGCTGAACTTGAGGAGCTTCCACACACTCACGTCCCAGTCTGTCTGACCTTTGGGAATGCCCTGGAAAGGACAGTCGATGCATCCCTGGAAGTTCCAACACTGCATCCAGCTGCCATGGTGTCGACATGCCATGCTATTCATCCCTCCTCCTGCTCCCACTATGGCATCTTGGAACTTCCCGGAACCACAGAACTGACCACTGGTTTCTTGATGTCAATTCATTCTGACTTGGACAAAACAGCTTATTTCCTTAGGTACCTGCCACCCAGCCACTTGAGCACATAGGTGACTAGAATGGAATGATCTGTAAAGATCCTCCTAGCCCCAAACACCAGTTGATTGGTTTGCATAACTGGGGAATTTGGGGCTTCCTGTTCTTCAAAAGAAGGGAGAAAGGGGGAGCCCCACATCTCCCCTCAATCAGGGACAGCACTGCTCTAATTAATTATTTCATTGGAGAAACTTTTTCTATTCTTCTAAGCTCCTAGAATCAGCCGCGGACAAACTACGGCCCGCGGGCCGGATCCAGCCCGTTTGGCTGTTCTATCCGGCCCGCGGAGCTGAAAGAGCGGAGGGTTCTCTTGCTCTCCCTTCCGCTCCTTCACCAGCAGCAGTGTTAACATGGCAACGTCGGGAAACACGGCCGCAGCTCCTTCTTCTGAGTCCAGTTTAAGAACCCATTGTGGCCCTCGAGTCAAAAAGTTTGCCCACCCCTGTCTTGGCCCCTGGTGTTAGTAGCCTCTGAGATGGGAATTTCTTCTCAAGCCCTGTCACCGTGATATAAGCCACACAAAGGACAGCAAAGATCTTAATGTATTTGGGGAAAGATTTCTGGCATCCAGGGCCAACAACAGCTACAATCCTCTCCAGTCATGGATAAAACTACAGACTCTCTGGAGACTGAAAAAATTTATTTTCTGGCTGATTTTCTGGTTTAAAGTGAATGGCATTCTTAGAAAATCTCTGAAGGATGCTGGAGGGGAAGAAGTACTAGTTTAAACCCAAGCAGTCCAGAGCCAACCCCCGGGTGGATCTCCTGTGTGTGAAATGTCTGCCTTTCTCCTCTCCCAGCTTTGTTTTGGGAACAGATAACTTAGTGGGAAGAGAAGGGAAAAATCTTTTGCTGTGGGAGTGGGGAAGAGACAGAGAAGGGGGAGATGGTCAAGTTCTGGGCCATTGGAATGGTCTCCGGCTTCTCAGCAAGGGAAATGGGGGAATCAGAGCAAGAGATCAAACCTCTCAAAGTGTACGTTCCTCCAAGCCTCAAACTGACAGCTCCACTTCAGGCCAATGAGGTGGGATTGGGACTTGGCACTGACATTCCTCTTGATTTAAAGAGTAAAAACTCAGCCTTTGTCTCTAGCAGTGTCTATACAAGAGCAGCCCTAAGAATTTATCCTGATAATTATCACCTATCTCTACATTCCCTGAGGGAGAAGGGAGAAGGTGGAGATGGGGGGGGGGGGTGTGTGTAAGCGACTTTAATTGCTTTCTTGAACTTGTAGTTTTTTTCATATATTCCTCATTTCTGAGTGCCAGCCAGGATCTCAGGGGCTGGAACAAAGGAAGCTGAGTCTTCCAGGACCCTGGAAGCTGCTACAAACCCCAAAGACCTTGGTTATGGGTTCCATTTAAGAAACCCACCCCTGTTACTCCATTTCCAAGTTTACGTGGGTGGGTGGGGGGAGTGCTGGAAGGTTCCTCATGGAATTATGGAGAATGGACCTCTTTATTGGGTACTTTGGAGTTCATGCCTTGGAGCTGACCGGTCCAACGGAGCCAGCCCATGATGGCTGCCTCACAGATGCCAGGCCAAGGGGCTGGGCTCCCTCAAGGCCCTAATAACCGTGCCCACCCTAGGTCTACGTGGAATGCTCAATGGTGAGCTCAGTGGCCTCTTTGTGGCTCCTTCTGCAGTCTTCCTCCACTCTGACACCCTCAACCCCTAGTAACATCCCTGCCGCTGCCTGCTTGCCTCTGTCCTGCCCAAAGTGAGTACGGAGGAGGACTCACAGAGCAGCCGGCCCAGCCCTGCCCTCCTCACACAGAGCAGATAGGGAAACGGAGGCACAGAGAGGAGAAAGGACTTTGCTCGTCACACTGAGCTGAACAAAACCTTGCCTAAGACTTGGGCTCTGCAGTGCAGCCCTCTAGGCTCAGAATTCCTAATGGTTGGGGCACAGTCCAGGCCTCCCCAGCAAAGGCCAGGGTCAGAAGAGGAGCCAGGGGACTCGGGTCCGTGGGCCTTCCAACTCGGCCAGCTATACACGTGGCATGCAAGGAGCCCAGAGCTGCAAGGCCAGGGACCAGGGGCCTTGGTCTCTGTTCAGTGACCCTCAGTTTTGTCTCCCCTACCCCACTCCCTCCCTCTGATCAGGACCCCACTCACAGTTGGTGGACTTGGCTAAGGCTCTTCCTGTTTCTAGGCATTTAATAGTGAGGGCACAGTGTCGCTGGAGGTAGCCTCTCCTCTTAGCAGACCATCTTTCATCGCCTCATAGATACACTTGTACGCGCCACAGATACATGGAGTCCGCGGTTGGTCAGTTCTAACTTCACAGCCGGCTCCCTCAAATCTCAGCCTCAGAAGCCCGGGGATTTGTCCTGAGAGAGACCTAATCCCAAGGATGGTGCAGGGCTGCCCAGATGGGGAGAGCCCGAAGGGGATAGTGGCCCCCTCCTGACCAGCCAGGCCTTCACTCTCTGGTTCCTGTAGCTCCCGGACCCCTCCTTCATTGTGTCCAAAAGATTTCCCTCTACAGCCAGGAGGGGCCCTGTCTGACTTCACTTGAGGGAAAAGGGCCCTGGCGCCTCTCATCCCCAACTAGGGGCCTCACAGTTCTAGCCACTGCCAGGAGCTCCGAGGGTGGCGACACCGATCTAGACCTGCCCGCAAGGCTGGCCCCTGCCAAGGGCAGGCAGCTGCCCAGCAAGCCCTTCCCAGACTTCCGGGAACAATGGAAAGTGGAGGAGGCTGGAAAAAAAAATGGAGTGTGTGTATGTGGAGGGAAAGGGGTAGAAAAAGTACAATGGCGATAAGGGAGAAAGAGATAGAAGTAACTGAAAGAAACAGATGCAAGGGAAAGAGAGAAAAGCAAGCGGGAAGGAAGGGAACATTGAAAACGAAAGGAAGAAAAACGAGAGGAGGAGAAGCAAACCAAGAACAAATAGTGTAAGTGAAAGAAAAGGAACAAAAGGGGGAGGGGGCAGAGGGACCGTGGGGGAGGGGAGAGACAGTAAGCATTAAAGACAGAAGGAAACAAAACAAGAAGGAGCGCACAAGAAGCAAGAGAACTAAAACCGGAGGAAAGAAAGGCAGGGAGGAAAAAAATACAAATATAAGAAGGAAAAGAGAGATACAGGAGACTGAAGGCAGAAAGGGCAGAAGACGCAAGGAAGAAAAGCGCGCACCCCATTAGGCCCCGTTCATAAACCCAGAGAGGGAAGCGCCCCCCAGCCGTTCAGCCAGGCCCTTTGCAGTCTGGGGGCCCCCGAGCCCCGACCTTTCCAGAAAAAGCATCGGCGCCGCTGCAAATAAATTCTCATTATTGATCCGCACCAACCTGAGGGCCTCGGGGGTCGCGACCACGCACACTGTTCCAAGTGGGGGAATGAAGTCACCGGGTGCAATCTTTGCTTTAAGGAAAGGAAAACAGGATTTAACAAATGCCGCGAGCGGGGCGGGTGGGCGCCTCTCGCCCCCTCCCTCCGGCCGGCTGCGGGGCCGGAGCCCGGGCGGGGCGGGAGCTGACACCGAGGTGCCAAGTCCCCGTGGCCAGAACCCCCGGGGCGCGGCGGCCGCGCTCAAAGGCCCGGCAGTAAAGGTCACAGGCGGTCTGGGGGGCCGCGCTGAATGGGCTCCCGGTGATAAACAGGCTCTTAACTTTCAACTTGGCCTTGACCTTCCTGGAGGTGTCTGGCCGGTATGTAAAGGAGCAGATGAGGCTTTCAGCGCGTTTGGTTGGGTCGGGAAAGGGGAGGAGGCGGCTCCGGGTCTAAGAGGGTCTGCCTGGGGGCTCCCAGCAGGACACAAAGGATTCTGTGGGGCCGGGGGTAGGGCTGACTCAGCCTGGGCTGGCTGGACGGTCAGACGCCTGGGTTATCCTGAGACCTCGGCCTTAACCTCCTGTAGAGCCCTAGGGAGGTTTGGGGGTGGGTGGGTGGGTGCGGGGGAGGAGGGACGGGATCTGAACCTCAGTTTCTCTATGTGGGAACCTCAGGCTGATTCAGGGCCGAGCGAGGCAAGTACAAAGTGAGCCGTATATTTTAGGACAACGGTCCTTTAATTTTAAAATAAAAACAGGTGTCTTGTAGTTCATTAGAAACAGACACACATGCAGAAACACAAATATAACTCATACTTAATTCAATCAATAAAATGCTTTCATATGCAAAATCTCCATTTAATCTGCACAGCGTTCCTGTGAGGTAGGGATTATTGTGCCCATGGGGAGACTGGTACTTTTTACAGATGAGACTGAATCCTACTTTATCTGACTCGGGTTGAGTCTATGATACGTCCCAGACAGTTGCCTATACGTAGGCCTTACAGGAAACGGGAGCACATGCTCATGTTAATAAATATGACATTCAGAACGGTTCCCTGGGACCTGGTAGTTGCTAAATAAATTGTAGAGCAAAACAAAAACAAAACCAACAAGCCCCGTAATTTTTATTTGTATGGCAGTGTATCTGTTGGACAGCCGGTGGGCTGGTATTCCACAACATGCCGAGCTACGTGAGCCTCGCTGCTTATTTTCAGAGACATGAAGAAGAAAACCATGAATCCAAGAAGCACAGCGGCGAGCAATGTTGTTATGAATCTTTACGTTTTTGTACTTACAGAGATAAAACTGATACAAAGTGCAGAGATAACCAGTGTACAGCTCGCATTTTCACACAGTGAACACACCCATGTAACTACTGTGCAGATTGAAAACGAGAACATGTGCCGCACCCAGGAAGCTTCCTTACGGCACCTCCCACCCAGGAGCCCCTCTCTCCAGCGTAATCTCTTCTAACCTAATTTTGCCTGTTCGTGAACTGC
This sequence comes from Myotis nattereri, assembly GCF_964212035.1. Classification (NCBI taxonomy): domain Eukaryota; kingdom Metazoa; phylum Chordata; class Mammalia; order Chiroptera; family Vespertilionidae; genus Myotis; species Myotis nattereri. The sequence continues at coordinate 46,215,621 of NC_138091.1, forward strand.
ATAGAAATAGGCAGACAAAAGTTAATCTTCTGTGTCTGGCTTCTTTCACCCACATATCTTTGTGATTTATTCGTTTTGTGTGTAGCAGTAGTTGTTTATTGCTGTGTAGTGCTCTCGTTTTTAATTATAGCACAATCTATTTACCCATTGATTATTGATGGACATTCAGTTTTGTTTCTATTTTTGAGCTATAATGAATAAAGCTGCTTTGGACATTCCAGTACATGGCGTGTGATGGACAGGGACATTTTCTGTTGGGTATATGTCCAGGAATGGCTATGATTACTTTTTTTTAATTTAGAGATTTGTTCATGCGTGTACTGTCATCTACCAAGTAAAAAGCAGTGAAAAAACGTTGTCTTTAGGTAAAAATCCTGATATTTCTGTCTTTCAGAGTTAGACAAGCTTGCTAGAAGCTATGATAAGAAACCGGGAAGCATCAAAGAGTGTGCTCAGTATTTTCACCATAAGCGTCTTTGCCTTCGGCATCTTTGCTGAAAGCATTTTTGCCATGAACATTTCACCACATAAGTAATTTACCATAAGGCAATTTTGCTGTAAAAAAAAATAAAATAACTGGTTGACAGTTTGATATTTTTTGGCTTGGTTCTATTTCTCCATTGACAAAGCAATTAACTGCGTTGAAGACAATGTACTTAAGCCAGTTGTTGGTTTGGTTTCATTTCTGCATTGACAAAGTTCTCACAGTTACTTCCATTTTTATATTAGATATAAATCTCAGCTAGCCCACATAAAGGTCAGTATGGTGAGTAGATATGATGGTGGTCTTAGCATAGTTAGCATTTATTTCTTGCAGGGGACAACAATTTGCCCCAAGAGTTGGTTTTTTATTTTGAAACACACTACAGGCATCTTATTGCTCTTTGCATTATTGTACTTCGCAGATACTGTGTTTTTTACAAATTGAAGACTTTCCACCAGCAAAAAGACTGAACTTGCTGAAGGCTCACGTGATGGTCGGTATTTTTTTAGCAGTATAGAATTTTTAAATTAAGCTGGGTACTTTTTAAAAGACATCATGCTATTGCACACTTATTAGACTACAGTCATGTAACATATATGCACTAGGAAACCCAAAAATTCGTGTGACTCGCTTTCGTGACACTCTTTTTATTGCAGTGGTTTGGAACCGAATCCAAAATCTCTCTGAGGTATACCTGTCCATTGGGAGGAGAAAAGAGGCTGAGGGTTGTCTTTGAGGGCACCAAGTTGAACCCACAGTTCCCATACAATGAAGACAATGGCTTAGATACAATCCACAAACTAAAACCAGCTATTTGCACAGGATTGCCATGAACCTACACACATTTGGAATATATGCAAGTGTTTTGTATTTCTCAATAAACTTTTTTAAAATTTTGTTATGTCTGTTTTTTAACATCCCTCATTTATTTTTTGTGATTTTATCTTTTTTAAGGGCAAAATGGCCTTACGGCCAATGAGTTATATGGTAAAAATGTTTGCAGCAAAAATATTTGGGCAAAGGTATCTACAGCACAAGTACCCAGACCCGTTGAAGAGACACCTCCATTTTCTCTCATGTGGTTTTCAAATGCAATAAAATATAGAGAAAAAGAGAGAGAGAGAGAGATCTGTTTGTTGTCCCACTTGTTGTTTTTGCATTCATCAGTTGCTTCTTGTATGTACCCTAACCAGGGATCAAACCCACAATCTTGGCATATCAGGACGATAGGATAACCAACTGAGCTACGTGGCCAGGGCAGCAGTATTTGTTATAGGTGATCTATAATTTCCCCTATAGTCCTGCAACCCCAGTTTGCATGGGGCCAGTCCGGAAAGATGGCTCAAGTTCAGGTTCAAGTTGGTGAGTGGGCATGAGCTCGGGGTGGTCTGTTCTAGATAATTGCCATGACCCCTATGCAAAATGGAATCATTCCTGTCTTCTCCAGAAAAAACTGGGGGTTCTAGAAAAAGTGGACTTGGACAGATTTGATTTGGGCGAGGTAGTGAAGAGACACAAAACCTCAGATTTGTGAAACAAAGCAGCTTTAGTTTCTTGAATTACACCCCACAGTAGGCCCCATCAGGGGGGCCTCCAGCAACTTCTCCAGTGGTTGGGGCCCTCCCCCATCCCCCACCCCCCATCCCCTTTCTAAGAAAATTTAGAGCCTGCAGGGAGCAGAAGGTGCTGGACTTTCTGGACTGTCAGCTTGAGTGGAAGCGTGCCAGAGGCAGGAGGGCAGAGAGGCAGAGGCTCACAGGCCAGGCTCCTGTGCTCTTGGGGTCCAGAACTCCCACAACTAGTTCATGGCCAGTTAGTTAACCAGCCCCGACTTCCTGGAAATTCCTTAGTTCTCAGAGAAGGAGAAGGAATTATCTTTTCCCACTTGTATTCCAGGATTTCATAAGATCCTCTCCCATCTCCTCCTTCAACTCATCTCTGTGCTGCTACCCCTGGTTTCCTTTCTGTCTCTGCCTCTACCCCGGTCTCTCTGAATACACGTCCTGTGCGTCTTCTCTCCTTACCTCTTTCTCCATCCTTACACGGAAATGCAGAGCCCCTCTCGCGGGCCTGGTCTAGAAGCCCCGGTTCCCCTTTCAGTCTAAACCTTCTGTGTCCCAGGCTCCGGGTCTCTCATCGCTTTCTTTGGAGCTCTGTTCTCCTTCCTCTTTCTCTGCCCAGCCCAACCCCGGAGCCAGACGCCAGCCGAGCTGTGCGGGGCAGTAGCTGGGGTCTCTGGGGAAGGGGCGTCCCAGGCACTTCCGGGGACCAGGAGCCGCTTATAGGGCACCCAGGATGGGAGGGGCATCTGGGGTGAACTGGGATGCTAGCACCCAGGACCCAGAGGAAAGGGCTCCCAGAAATACCCTTTCATCCCCAGTGGCTTGCTTCCGCTGGCCCAGGCGCACGCACTCCCAGGTTCCCCTTGCAGGCCGAGTGGCCTCCCGACTCCACCCCCGACTCCCCTTCCCCCACGAGAGGCCCTTTATAGGGAGAGCTTTACTCTCTCGTTAAACCGGCCAAAGCGCAGGAGACAGCCAGGGAGGGAACGGAGCGGCGGAGGAGGAGGACTCCTTGTCTGCTCTTCCTCCGTCTCCCACTTCTCCCCTCCCCCCAGGAAAGCAAAGAAGGGACACCCATCGTCTCTCTCACGCTGAGAGAGAGAAGAGAGAGAGAGAGAGAGAGAGAGAGAGAGAGAGAGAGAGAGAGAGAGAGAGAGAGAGAGAGAGAGAGGAGAGAGAGAGAAGAGAGAGAAGAGAGAGAAGGGAGAGGGCAAGGGGGGAGTTAAAGTATTTTCGCAATTTCTGCCACGAAGATTTTATTAGCTTCTCCACCTGACGGCGGCCAATCAGCGCGAGCGCCCGGGCACCTGCGTCTCGTGCGTCAGGGTGGCCCCGGCCGAGCCCGAGCTGGCGCGCTGGGAGCGGGGAGCGGCTTAAAACGCTTTGGATCCCCAGGGCCTGGGTGGGGAGAGCGAGCTGGGGGCCCCCTGCATCCCCCGCTCTCAGCATCCCATGCGCCGGCCCTCGGCCCCATGGAGCCGGGCAGTTATGCCGCCTTGGACGGGGCCAAGGATGTGGAGGGCTTGCTGGGGGCGGGAGGCGGCCGGAGCCTGCTCGCCCACTCCCCGCTGGCCAGCCACCCCGCGGCGCCCACGCTGATGCCCGCTGTCAACTATGCCCCCTTGGATCTGCCAGGCTCTTCGGAACCCCCGAAGCAGTGCCACCCGTGTCCCGGGGCGCCCCAGGGCGCGTCCCCGGCTCCGATGCCTTACGGCTACTTCGGAGGCGGGTACTACCCCTGCCGCCTGGCGCGCGGCTCCCTGAAGCCCTGCGCCCAGGCCGCCACGCTGGCCGCCTACCCCGCGGAGCCTCCCGCGGCCGGCGAGGACTACCCCAGCCGCCACGCCGAGTTCGCCTTCTACCCGGGGTACCCGGCGCCCTACCAGCCTGTGGCCAGTTACCTAGATGTGTCCGTGGTGCAGACGCTGGGCGCCCCCGGGGAGCCGCGCCACGACGCCCTGCTGCCCGTGGACAGTTACCAGCCCTGGGCCCTCCCCGGGGGCTGGAACAGCCAGATGTGTTGCCAGGGAGAACAGAACCCACCGGGGTCCTTCTGGAAGACGGCGTTTGCAGGTAACCTCACTCACTCCGCTGGGTCCCCTTGGCGCCAAGCCTGGGGTCGCAGACCCCGCTGGCACTTGCCTGGGAGGAAGAGGAGGAAGACGGGCTGGAGAGGAGGAGTTTGGTGATCTTGGGCTATTAGGACTCTGAAGGAGGATCCAGGTAGTCCGAGAGCCTGGGTGGAGGTCCCCCCAGGTCAGTGTGAGGGGCCGGAGCTGGGGACCATCTGCAGCCAGAGGCCAACAGGCCCCTTCACAGAACCCCAGAGGCCTTGCCACAAGCCTTTCGATATATCCCAGTGGTTGGATGGGGCATATTAGGGTGTTCCTGCCCAGCAGATCCCAGTGTACTTCCACAAAAAGGCGAAGTAACTCTCAGTTCAGTGAGTGTGGGGGTGGGAAGGGGTGGGAACAGTTATTGGAAATTCTGTAAAGAACACAACCTCTCACTTTCTCTTTGATGAGCTTTTCAGTTTCCAAAGGAAAATTTAGATTTCCCTCAGTCATAACTTAGGTATGTGCATTGGTGTGTGTGTGTGTGTTGTGTTGGAGTGGGAGCAGAAACGTGTTTCCTTCTGTACAGAATTTGCCTGTAGAATCTGTAAGAGTGGCCAAGAGTCTCAAATGCGCGAGGGTGGATGTATGTGACTGCGGGCAAAGGTCTGACTGTATGTAATGGGTGTATCTGCCGACTTGCTGGTGTGAGGGCAGGGATGGGTGAGGGTGGCTTATAGGAGCCTGCTCTCTGCAAGGCTGAGAGGTGATCAGAGACCCAGCCAGAAGCCCAGGTGTCCCTGGGTACTTTGGGGGGGGGGGAAGTGCACACAAGCCTGTAGGGTGGCCTGCGGGGTGCCTTGGTTTCTGGGGCCCGGGTCTGTGTGTAGGTGGGGATCTGAATGTGTCTTTCTCTCTCTCCCACTCCCATCTGGCAGACTCAAGCACTCAGCACCCTCCGGAAGGCTGCACCTTCCACCGGGGCCGCAAGAAGCGCATTCCCTACAGCAAGGGGCAGTTGCGGGAGCTGGAGCGAGAGTATTCAGCTAACAAGTTCATCACCAAGGACAAGAGGCGCAAGATCTCGGTGGCCACCAGCCTCTCCGAGCGCCAGATCACCATATGGTTTCAGAATCGCAGGGTCAAGGAGAAGAAGGTCCTTGCCAAGGTCAAGACCAACGCTACTGTGTGAGGGTGCTCCCTGGCTGGGGAGGTGGTGGGGGATGGTGGGCGGTATCTGGGGAGACCAGGAACCTGCCAAGGACAGGCTGGGACCCAGGACTCTGTTGAGGGGTCCCCAGAGGTGACACTTTTTTCAGGCCATGGCTCCTGTGCTATTTCCCAGGGACAACCTGAGTACCCCATATGTCCCAGTGAGCCACTGAGGCCCAAGTGAAAGCCTAATCTGCCAGAGTGACACGACCCAAAGGGCCTGCCCCAGTCATTAGCATTCCCCCTGGCAGTGGCGATACTCACCATAACTAGTCTCATACTTTCTACTAGAGCTCTGCGGAGCATTACAGAAACCGCTTTCATGGAATGAACTGATCATGAATAAACTTGGAAGGACATGGTGACCGGGAAGTTTCCTGTGGATCCCCGTCCATTTCCAAAGCCCATCCCTCATCCCAGGGCCGGCAGCGGGGGAGAGGAGATAAGGCAGGGTCACCCCTGTGGCTACATTGCCATTTAGCGTTTTTTCTAAGATGACAGCAGGGTGGACAATGCTAGAGGGAGCCTCTCTCCCCCTCCCTGCCCACCCCATAGGTTGTACTTACTGGTCCTTGTGTGAAAATGAAGCCAGCAGGCTGCCCCTCACCCCTGGTCTGTCTTCTTCTTCCAGAGAAATGGAGTTTGGGCAAGTGCCTGGATAATTCACCATTTCTCATTTCTGCCCCCAGACTTTCCTAGTCTTCCCCTAAGGTTCCTAGTGGTTTTGACCTAAGCAGGTCATGGTTTATTGGACATTTGGGAGCCGCGTGAAACAGATGTCTGGTCTTCTAACACGGCCCCTTCCAGGCACAACGAGTAGAATCCTACCCCACTGGCAAGTATGTCCCCAGCATGTTAGTAGAGCTGGGCAGGAGAGAAAACCCCAGAAAATGGCCCCATTTCTCACCCTCTCTCCTCTGCTTGCCTCATGACACCCAGAGAAGCTAGGGGGCCCGTCAGCTGGGAGATGCACTAGGCCCTTTTGTGGATGCAAGAACTGAGGGTGGCAAGGTGACAGAAGCCCAAAGATCCAGGCTCATGGTGGGGCCACCATGCGGCCTTGGCGACAGTGGGCACAGACTTCCTTTTCTTTTCACTTTTCGGTCCATGTTTCCTGAATCCCAGGTGGGTGGACGACCCTCCGGGTGGGTTGGTGCCAACTCTGTTTTCCCTGGGCCATGCCCACAGAGACCCACAGTGTGGAATTCCAGAAACCTGGGGCGGACCGGTTGTTCCCGGAGCCAGGAACTCTCGGCCTGTGTGCCAGCTCCCTGATGTTCTGCAGGGAGGCACAGCGCCCAGCCCGGTGGCACTTGCTGTCCTGGCTGCGGCAAAGCCGGCAGGTTCATGCTGGGTCTTCCTGCAGCCCGGGCTGGGGGGTCTAGGTAGATACTCCCACAATCCAGCGCGCAGGAGTGAAGTGAAGAGGACCCACTGCGACCCACTTCCAAGCCACCCAGGGACGCATGAACAGCCAGTGGAGGGCCCCGGCAGTTCCCTCTCGGAGCCAGCTTGTAGTTCTCCCGGAAACCTCAGGAAGACGGCTGCAGGCTGCAGCCCAGAAACCCGGGTATTTCCACCCTTCAGTGGGGTGGGATTCCAGTCCTGGCTCCTCTCCAGGGAATGAGTTGGGAAGCCACTCGGACTCTTCTAAATCTGTTTACCAAAAAGCAACCAGGGCTAAGGGAAGGCCCCCCCGACCCCCCCAGGTGAGCAGTCACCCTCCCTTCCTGGGTCTCTTAGAGTGTGCGTACTCGGGGGCGGTGTGTGCCAATTTTGTGATTAAAAAAATCCATCCAAGCCCCGTGGCCCCATTTAAGCTCCTCGGTAAGTAACACTCCGGGCTCAGAGGAGGTTGCTTGCTGCCTCTCTGGTCCCCCTTCAGGTGAAGCCCCAAGCCAGTAGCTTTTAGCATCACTTTCTCCAGGATAGCGTGTGCAAACCCCTCTCCCGCTGCTCCAGAAATGGCGAGACGTCAGCGCAGACAGGCGTGTGGGGTAGGGTGTGGGACAAATGACCCGCAGCGCCATGCTGCGGGGTCCCCACGTGCAGAGGGGAAAGGCCACAAGAGGGGTTGCCTAGGTAAGAAGGCCTGAAGGAGACTCTGGACTTCCTCCGCTTCACTATCAGGGACTTGACATTTCTGGGTTCCTCTATTATTCTCTGGAAATAATTTCAGAACGAACAAAAGATTGGAGATTTATTTCGCTACGAATGCGAGTTTGGACGATTAAAAAGACAAGGGCGCCCCCTTCCGGCTGAAGCTCGTCATTCCAGGGGAAACCTGCGGATCCGCTCCGCTGGAACCCGCAACCGAGCGCCCGGCTTCGCGGTGCCGGGAGCCTCCGGGGTTGCAGAGTTCCGGGCTGCGCGTCCTGCCCAGCGCGAGGACCCGGGGTCGCCTGGAATTGGGCCACGGTACCGGCAGACGTGTCTGTCCAGACGCCAAGAGACCCCGGAGGGAAGCCAGGAGGGAAGCCAGGAGGGAAGCCAGGGGAGCAGTACTGGCGATCTCGGCAGGAGAACGGACTCCGCGAGCAAGGCTGCGGCGCCATCTACCCTCGGGCCAGGTCCCCGTCCCCCCGGAAGATGAGAGCAGGTCTCTTCCTCGCCAGAACGATTCTCGGCGGACCGCCCACCGTTTTCCTGAGCGCTTTACTTGTACGTACCCTGGGGGGGGGGGGGGGGGATTGTTTTAAGTGCTGTTTTGTATTAAACCTTCTTTTAAAAATCCCCAAACACCAGCTTTACTCCTGAGGCGAATTCTAACTGCCTGCCACCATGACCGACCGTTTAAAAATCTCTCACTAATTCGTGTCTAAATTGCAACAAAATTCACCCATCCATATTTACTTGCCTGCAGCTTTGCTTTTTAATTGGGACCCTTTTAAGCTGTACGAGAGAGGGTTTTGCTAACATTATACAGACTAAAGCCTGTAAACCCAGCGTCGAGAAATAGGTAAATTCAGACCATCTCAAGGACACAGACACGCACAGATGCACAGACACTCTCCGGAAAGCCCACCCGCGTCTTTTCACCGACAAGCGGTAATGTTCCTCGGCCCCGCGCCCCCCCCCTCCCTCGGGGTCGTGGCTCGCGCCTGCGTGGCTCCGGGAGCGCGATCCCTTCGACCTGCAAACCAGGTGGATTTTATTAGGCGCCCAGGGGCCGACTTAGGGGGTAAGAGTGACGAGGTGCGCAGACGCGCCCCCGGGAAGCGTTTGTTTTTGGAATCTCGGTGCCCGCACGGCCCCGCGGAGAGCGCCCCGAGGCGCCAGGCCGGGATCCTGGGCTCATCCCGGCAAACGCGCCGGGCCTGGCCGCCCTGGAGCTCGCGAGGCCGAGGCGGCCGTGTCCTATCTGCACCGCCGCCCCCCACCCCGCCCCGCCCCGCCCCAGTGGTCACCCAGGCTCTGAACCGTTCCAGGCCCAGAAGCTGTACCCGCGGGAGGAAAAGGGCCCCGATCGAGCCCCCAGTTCTCTGCCTGGCCCCGGCTGCCTCCTCTCCTCCCCTTCGTTAAAGTTTTATTCAAGGTCCTAAGTGCGGCCCTTTAATTAAGTTTTCTTGAGTGGGAGGCGGGGGTGGGGGGCTTCTTGTGCTTTAGCCCCAAGAGCTACAATCCTGAGTGAAATGGGTGAATCGTTACCGTCAACTTGAAATAAAGCGCGGAGGCGACTCCTGCGGAGGGGGCGAAAGGAGGTTCCCTTGTTTTGAAAGAAATGCATATCATATTCGCACCCACCCACTCTCTGGGAAAGGGGGGAGAAGGCCCCAGAGCGGCCTCAGCCTCTCATCCCGTGGGACGCCCCCCTTCCCCGCCCCCGCCAGGGCCTGGAGATTTTAAAACATCCAAAGGGGGTGCCAACCTTTCTTCCTCTCTCAGCTACTAGTTGTTTCTGCGTAGAAAGAGGGTGGGGTGGTTGGAGCAAAGGGAGAAAAAACGAGTTCCACCGCTGCCCTCCCCCCTTAACTGCCCCCCCCACCACCACCATGAAAGAGGGAAAGGGGGCAACAGGAGTTCAATCGTCCCCAGAAGGACGGGAAGGGGAAGGCGGCGTCTAGCCGGCGCCCAGAGGGGAGGGGAGGGTCAGGGACATTGCCATTGAACTTGAAGCTTCAGGCCCCCCACCCCCTCTGCTAAAAGCTTTATGGGAAGAAGGGGGGCCCGTCTCTGGCCTTGGGTTACGAGGGAGGAGGCCAAGCGGCCAGAGAAGGGCCAGCGTGACAGGGAGAGGCAGAGGTTGGCCGGAGCCTCGGTCTGCCCTGGAGCGGACACTACAGTCTTCGCCCGGCTCGCAGCCTCCCTGACCTCGAGGTGGGGAGCCGCGGGCTATGGCGCCCTCCCGCTCAGCCTCTCCTCAGACTCTGCCCGGTGTTGGCGGTGGGCACCCAGAGCTGCGTTCCTGTTCTCCCTCCTCCAGCTTAAGGGGCGGGAGCAGAGCCCTGCGCCACGTGGAGGCTGAACCCCCAGGCCAGCCGCGCGGGGCTCGGGGTCTCGAGGCAAACTGAATTCGCTCCTGGCGTTTGCAGGGACAACAAGAGTGTTTGCGCCCATTTCTCAGACCAGAGACCGGCCTGAGTGCTTCCTCCAAGAGTGCTTCTCTCCCTAAGCAGGTAAACGGCCTGATCCGCAGACCACGGCCCCTGGAGGGGGCCTCAGCTCTAGGGTAGGGCCGGGAAAGGCGGTGGTCAGGCGCTCCTAGCGACCACCCAGCGGGGGGCCCTTCTGGTCGGTTCCTGGGGAGGCGAGGCCCCGCCAGGGCGGAGACAAAGGAAGCGCTTCGCAGCACGCGGGTCGGCGCCGCCTCGGCCCGGAGAGGCTGGCGGAGCGCGCAGGGGCAGCACCGGACCCCCACGTAACTCTGTCTCCCACCGGATGGAGTCCTGGCACAAAGTTAATATTGCTTGTTATTGTTATTTAAAGGCATAACAATACTTTACAAATGAACTGAAATGGTGACTCATAACTCACCCTTAAGCAAAAACGGTATGGCCCTTAAAAAAGAAATCAGTGCACCTTAATCTCCGAGCACCTACATTCTTTCCCCCATTCCTGCGCCCCTTCGGAAGCTTGGTGAGGGCCGGGGTCTGCGCGGGTCAGAGCCGGGCACAGAAGCAGTGTGGGGCCACATGCCCACGTCCTGAGCCGCTGGCACTGCTCACTCACTGGTCTTGGGCTGGCAAGGTATTTATTTATTCTACAGACACTCCTGGGGCTCACCGAACCCTCCCCTCCACTCAGCTTGCCCATGCCCGCTCTGAGTGACTGCCTCAGACCGACAAAACCTGCAACTGAGGGAGCCCGTTATAGGATTTTTAAAAAGGAGACTAAGTGACTGGAGTGGTATCAGGAGACCGTGGCAGAGCCAGTCCCCAAAGCAGTAGCGTTTAAGGGTTTAGCTCCTGGGTCTACACCAAGGGAAGGGAATAGGACCCGCAGCTTCTCCCCTACCCCCAATGCAGTCTCCTCACAAGATCCCCCTCCCCCCGCCACACACACACTGAGGACAGACACCTGTTTCCAGCTGGAGCCAGCCCCTGATGTCACACACGTGCAAACTCCCTCGGCTGATTTGCATTTACATAAGTGCAACACGGGACTAAACACAGGTGGAACTTGAGTTCAATCCGTTACTCGGGTTGCATGCACAACCTTTCCTGGGGAGTGTGAGGTTGGAGGAGAGACCGTGGAAATACCATCTCCCTTCCCACCAGCCCTGCCTCTCCTCCGACCTAGAACTCGGGGTCTGCATCTTCCTCAGATGTGACTGAGGCTGGTGGACTATGTTCCATGAACTCTGACAGTGTGAGGTGGAGCTAAAGGAACAGGAGTGAGAAAGACACCCCTCCCAACACACACCCAAGGCTGGAAAGGCTTCCCAGAAAAGGCTCTGTTGAAGGAGGACTTAGAAAGATGCTTAGAATATCTAAGGGTGGTGGAGAGGGGGAGGGAAGAAGTGAGCAAAACTCAAAGGAGAGCACAGGGAAAAGCAGGTCCTAGAGCAGCGGTTCTCAACCTGTGGGTCGCGACCCCTTTGGGGGTCGAACGACCCTTTCACAGGGGTCGCCTAAGACCATCGGAAAACACATATAATTACATATAGTTTTTGTGATTCATCACTATGCTTTAATTATGTTCAATTTGTAACAATGAAAATACATTCTGCATATCAGATATTTACATGACGATTCATAACAGTAGCAAAATTACAGTTATGAAGTAGCAGCGAAAATAATTTTATGGTTGGGGGTCACCACCACATGAGGAACTGCATTAAAGGGTCGCGGCATTAGGAAGGTTGAGAACCACTGTCCTAGAGGAAGAACGTCTGGCCTCCGCTCTGCTTGGGCCAGGACAGAAGGCGGGGGCTCTCACCGAGGCCTGAACCCCTGGAGAATCCTGCTCTGAGATCAGACACCCTCTTACCCGTTCAGACGGTGACCGCTCCCCTCCCACCCAGGTGGGCACGCACCGGATGTTGGTGCTGGAGCTAAGGGCCGCACACCCGGGCACAGGCTGGGGACAGGGACACAGGATCCCGGGAGGGGAGGATCCGTGCACCCCGCTCCCGCAGACCCTGGGCTCCCTGCGCCTAGGTGGCCCCAGCTGTCGCCCCCGCCTGCGACCTGAGCCGGGCTTTTGTCTGGTTGATTTTTGTTGGTCCCTGCTCCTCCCCCTCCAGGCAGGGTTTTGTCATTGAACTTGAGTCAGGCCATAAACATTCCTCCACCTTTCGGGGAACCGGACGGGGACGCAGAGGGGGTGGAAGGCCAGGGCGGGAGGAGGGTGGTGGAGAGATCCGGGACGCGGGAGGCAGGGCCTCCCACGCCAGCTGGCCGGGCTGTATCCGCGCGCTTCGGGGCCTTGCCTCCCGCGGAGGACCCTCCAGGTCCGCGTTAAAAAAGCGGCCCGCGTTTGAGGCCGTGCGGAGAGGGAGACCAACACTGTAGCCAGGGCCGACATAATGTAACTTTTCACTTCGCTCATGAGTAGTTCATCTTTTCCTACCTTACCTGTAGGCACTACGAATTCCCTATTTTCTAAAAAATGACCAAATGCATGGACAGCAAACAAATACCAGCTAAAGCAGATGAAGGTGGAGTAAATGACCCCGAGGCCGCCGCCTCTATTTTAAACGCGCCGCTCCCGACGCAGACAGTGGGGTGGAGAGGGTCTGGGGTGCGGGGGCGGGAGGCATATGCAATATTTTCAACAATAAAAATTAAAAATTTAAATAAAAGCGCCCCTCCCTCGCGGAATAATCCCAGCGGGGGGCGGACGAGGCCCGCGGAGCCCCGGAAGTTAGACGTGGTGAGCCGGCACCCCCCTCCCCGGCACGCCATCGGGGAACCGGACGGGGACGCAGAGCGGGTGGAAGGCCAGGGCGGGAGGAGGGAGGAAGTCGGGCTGGAGCGAGGAGCCGCCAGCCCCCGACCCTGGCGCGCCCCATCCCACCACTGGCCCAGGCGGCCGCTGCGACGGTGCTGATGTTTCTGCTTTCTCTTCATTTAAGGATGTAGGATCCTGGAGCGGGGGAGGATCAGGCTCATCCGGGGTCTCCCGGCTCCTTCAGCCCAGGCTCAGGGGCGCGGGGCGGGCGGGGAGACGCGGAGACTCGGCGGCGGTCGGGTCGGGCCGGCGCGGCAGCCTCGGCTCCAGCGAACAGCCCGGGCGGGCGGCTCGGCGACCGGCGAGCCCACGAACAGCTCCCGGCCTCCGCATTTGGGGCCGATTAACATGCCCAGAGGCAGGCCCTTAGGCGCAGACTGGCGCGGAGGCCGGAGAGAGCTGTCAGGAGACCGCCCTCCAGGTTCTACCCGCTCCCCCCCGCCCCCCATGCGGCTACCTGCCGCCGGATTTGGACCAAAGGGGTATGTTGTCTCACCCTCCCACCCAACCTTGGTCCCCAGGCCTCCCGGGCCCTGGAAACCACCAGCCTTTGGGGGGAAGTGGGGGCGCCTAGGTCAAGTTCACGAGCCCGCACGCATCTTTTAGGGCAAATGGGGCCACTTTTGTCATCCGGACCAGGAAGGTCCTAAGCAATAGGGACGGGGGGGGGGGGGGGGGCTGGGAGAAGGGGAGGGGGGCAGGAACTGCAGGAAGGTTTTGGATTTTAGTCTGCGGGCCCATTATTACTACAGCCCCGCTCTGCCCTCCACTCAGCTCTGTAGAGAACAAATAATTCCGTCGGGAAAGACGCTATTTATTTGGGAGAGAAAGGAGAAGGTTTCATGGAGCGAGGTTCCCAGAAATGGTCTTAAGTGTTGGGTAGCTTTGCGTTCGTCAGGTCCTGGCGTTTGTGAAGGTTCAGGGTTGTATTTGTTCGTGTTTCTGTGGCATCTCATTCAGAGTAAAAGAGGCCACATCGACACCGCTGCCCAAAAGCTTCAGACCAAACACACTGAAATAATTACCCCCAACATCCCTAGCCTTAAAAAAGAAAACGCCAAAAGCCACAGGAAACGTACCCAGATCGCAGGAACTAGAATGGGGGGCTTTAAACACACGCATCGTTTTAAAACTTTCATTCAACAGCCTTCTTTCCATTTTTCCATTCTTTATTCCAATGCTCATGTTTTACAATTTGCAACCACGGTTACCAGTTACTTTTGTCTCTCCCCTCTCCAACGTCCTCTGATGCATTCTATTCTGGTTTTAAAGCACTATGCGTTTTCGATGCCATAAGCAATTTCTCGAGTTACTGCAGTCTTCTAAACGCCGTTTAAAAATGCATAACATGCAACCAAACGAGTTGTGATTTAGAAAACCATCGCCCTTATGCGGGTCAGATAGGCTATCCCCACATTTAAAAAGAAAATGTTTTTCTGCCTGATTAGAAAAGTAACACATTCTCATTGTCAAGAATTTCAAAAATATTTTAAAATACTGTAAAGAGGAAAATGAAAGCTACCCCATATCCTTCCATGCAAAATTGACCAAAGCTAATCTTAGGTTGTATTTTCTTCAGTTTTTCATTGCACAGTATATCATTTTGAATGAGATTCTGCATGAGCATTTTTGTCTTTTGCCTTAAAAAAAAATCCTCACCCAAGGATAGGTTTATTTAATTTAGAAAGAGGAGAGAAGAGAGAAACTTTGATGTGAGAGAGAAACATCAGAGAAATACCTTCCCTCCCAGAGGCACCCCAAATGGGGATCAAACCTGTAACCTAGATATGGGCCCTGGCCAGGAATCGATCCTGCAACCTATTATAGGTGTACAGGATGAGGCTCCAATCAACTGAGCCACAAGGGCTGTCTTTTGCCTTTTACTTTAATATTAGATTATGAACATTTCTGTGTCATTAAATATTCTTCCAAAGCACGACTTTACTGCTTGCATAGGATCCAGTCCTCCAGGTGTGCCATCATTTGGAAAAGCAATGCTCTAATATTTTGATTAGTTACATGTTTACTTTTTAAAATAATTCATAAGCGAGAGAGATAATATTGCTATGCTGCTAAGTGTGTTTGATAGGAAGGTGAGACTTTAATCTCTCTAGAGTAGAATGCTTCGATTTTTTTATTGTCTAAAGTTTTATGTATGTCTCCTTTTTCCCCAATCGACCCCCCACCCCCACCCAAGCCATCCCCACCCCAGGCCAGCCCCTACCGCCCCAGTGTCTGTGTCCATGGGTTCTGCTAATACGCATGCGTACAAGTCATTTGGTTGCTCTCTAACCTTCTCCTGCCGTTTGTCTCTGGATCTATCTGTTCTTGTTCATCAAACTATACTGATCATTATGTCCCACATATGAGTGAGATCATGCGATATCTTTCTCCGACTGGCTTATTTCACTTAGCATAATGCTCTCCAGTTCCATCCATGCTGTTGCAAATGGTAAAAGTCCCCCCCCCTTTTTTTTTTATAGTGGCATAGTATTCGAATGCTTCGATTTTTTAAGGTTAAGAAATTCCCCTTCCCAGGGATTGATTGGGAGGGAACAAAAGGGGACTCTCTGGGTTGCTTGAAATGTTCTGTGTTTTGATGTGAAAATTTTAAGTTGAGCATTTAAGATTTGTGCACTTTATTTTGCAAATGTTAACACTCCCACAAGCCTATATCTGTTTACATAGAAAAAGAACAAGGCAGGAAAAAGGTGGAGGACTTGAGGGGTGGGGACGACCCAAACGGGATTGGTTCACTCCCTGTTAGGATATTATCTTTGGTTCATAGAGACCAAAAGTAAATATTTGACAGCTAGTAATGTGGGGGAAGGGCCTGTCCCTTCTCTTCCCAGCTCAGGGCTAACCCTGGCTAAGTAAAGAAGGTTCTAGCCCTCCCCAGTTTGGCTCAGTAAACAGAGCCCCTGCTTGTGGTCTGAAGGGTCCCAGGTTTGATTCCTTTTTAAGAATATATATTTTTTTAAAAAGGTTTTTCTATTGTAGTTATATTCATGTGGCTTTGAATTTTCCTATTGAGTAGAAGATTAATAAAAATAAGGTAGTTGAGGTTTACAAAGAGTTAAAATTATATAAATAGCTTGACTTACCTAACAGTTCAGGTGAAATGGAAGTGGGGTGCTTTATATATAATGTATTTTTTTTAATTTCAGAAAAAGATTCATTTTGGATTTATTTTGTAATCTTTTAAATATATTTTTATTGATTTCAAGAGAGGAAGGGAGAGGCAGAGATAGAAACATCAATGATGAGAACCACTGATTGACTGTCTCCTGCACACCCCCTATTGGGGATCGAGCCTGCATCCCAGGCATGTGCCCTGACCTGGAATCGAACAGTGACCTCCAGGTTCATAGGTCGATGCTCAACCACGCCAGCCGGGCTTGAATTTCTATGTGAACTTATTTTGAAGTCTTACTGATCTGGATCCTTGGGACAGCAGAAATGTGAGCTTGCTGATAGCCGAGCATTAAAACTCAAGGCTCCAGTCCTCCCTGCAGCCTCCCTCTCCTGATCCAGTCCTGGGACAGAAGTATTTGCAAATTGTTTCTGTGTGGATCTGACCAAACTCCCCCAAACGCAAGAGCACTGGGTCAGGGCAGAGAAGAGCCATGACTGAGGCGAGTGGTCAGGATTAGCATGGTCCGATGGCCCTGGGGTTAGTGCTGGGAGATGGAAGTGAGCCTCCTGAGTCCTGACTTGGAAACTGAATTATGACTCAGGAAATTTATTGCCCTGTGGTCCTTTAACAGGGTGTGATCGATCTTTTCAGGCAGAACTTCCATTATTGGTGACAGGTGCCTGGAGCCAGCTTATTAAAAACCATCATTTCAACTCCCCAAGTGAAGGTGCCGCAGTGTGTTGGAGCAGAATGCTAAATTCCGGCTTTCGATCATAATCTGGGACATGGAGAGAGCATTAGGAGGCATTTTAATATTCAAGAGGAAGGAAGCTCGGTGCTGTTTCTGTCTGTACTCTGAGCCCAGGGAGTATTAGGGTCTGCCTTCACTTCCCAGGTCACACTCCCCATCCCAGCAGGTGAGCACAGCTCACAGGCTTCCTCCTGCTGCCTCGGGCTGGCCCTGCCCTGGCTGGAGACAGAGCTTACCTGGATGCTCGACAGCCGTGATGGGCTAGAATGGGCACTGGACTTTGAGTCGGTGGGTTAGCTTCAAGGCCCAGCCGTGGCATGAATCACGTGCTTTTATTTGTCCAAGTTCATTCACGCCTGTGTACATTCACGTCTTTCCTAATCCTGACCATTGACCTCAGTCATCAGGGGATATGTTTTTATTGATTTGAGAGAGAGAGAAGCATCGATTGGTTGCCTCCCAACCGGGGATCAAACCTGCAACCTAGGTATGTGCCCTCACCAGGAATCGAACCCACAACCTTTTGGTGTACTGGACGATGCTCCAGCCAACTGAGCCATTCACATCTTTTATCTCACGTGGTTCAGTGAGGTACTGGGAGCAGGAAAGAATCTGCCCATTTTATGGAAAGGGTAAACTAATACCCTGGAAGCAGCACCTGGTGGTTGTTTTTGGAGATGGGAGCAGCTCCTTCTCATTGGCGTTTGTCTCTCCTTCTGGTGCGGCTTTGAGAGTAGGCCTGTTTGGATGGGGGAGGGGGAGATAACTCATGGAAATCTCTCAGGGTTGAGCCTGTTTTATGCCCCCGCAGAGCTTCTCTGCCCCCATCTATTCCAGGTGATCTTCCTGGCTGAATTATCCATGAACTTTCTGTGTTATGCAGGCCTGGATGTACCCAGGCCAAATGAAAGGGAAATCTCAGGAAATGGCCAGAATAGTCAGATCAAGAATTAGCCACAGGATTAAACCAAGTACAGTTACTTTACAGTCCAGCCTGTCAGTAGACATCTCAGCTAAAATGCTTGGCGTGGGGGCATGGGGCTTGGGGAACTGATTACTCAGACAGGTGTCAGGTGTGGCGAGCGGCTACAGCGTTTGGACAGGTTCAAGCCTGGGACTAATAAAAGGGCACGGTCCTCTCGTGGTAAAGCCACGTGCAAGTCCCAGCACAATTATAGCCAAAGACTATCGTAAGCTTGACCTTATGGTCCGAACCTGTGATCCCACGTGGCTGAGTGATATGGGCTGCAAGTAAACAAAGATTGATCAGGTGCGTGTAATTGAGTAGATTCAAAACCTGCAAGAACATTGTAATCAC
This sequence comes from Myotis nattereri, assembly GCF_964212035.1. NCBI lineage: Eukaryota > Metazoa > Chordata > Mammalia > Chiroptera > Vespertilionidae > Myotis > Myotis nattereri. The sequence continues at coordinate 46,233,530 of NC_138091.1, forward strand.
GCCCTTACTTTGCCTCGTGGCATCTGGCTATAAAATAGAGACTCAGCTTGCAGGCCATGGCACTGTCTCTCCATCGGGGAGGGCAGCGTCCCACCCAGACCCAGCTTTCTTCTTTTGTCTCTTTTCTCAATCCTTCACCGCCCCTGCTCAGACTCACCCATGTCCTTGCCCACTCGGCACAGTCAGGGACCTTTGTGGGCATGTGTGGAGGTGACAACTAAAATGACAGTTGCCGTCTTCCCAGCATGTCCGGAGATGGAGCTTACTAGTACTTGGCCTTGTAGGCGGGACTATTTCCTGGGCCTTGGAACTGAGAACCAGCTGTGTCCTTTCCTGATGCTGCTTTCCTGGGCAGGAAGCCATGGCTCTGAACGGCAGGGGTCCCCATTCACCTGCAAAGCAATGCATGTCTTTTAACCCAGGTGTGAGTGATTGGGACTGACCGCTTTGTTTCAGAGATGATTTGGGTGATCGAGGCAAGCCCTTCCCCAATAAACACGTTTCATCTGTATCTGAGAAGGTCTCCGTGGAAGCATCTCAACCTGCTCCATATACTGTTTTTACTCTGAATGTTTCGTGGATCATTTTGGGCGGAAGCGTGACTCTGGGCTGCGAGGTCTGGCTCCATGTTGCCGAGGGGTTGTCTCGTGGTTGGGCTGAGGTGGGTCATCCCTGCTGCCTCGGTTTAGTATAGAGGCTGCTGAGGTTTGCTCTGCAGCTTATACCACACCTCAGCCCGTATCTTCTGTAAGAGCAGGAAACTGCAAAGCTGCAAGAGAATCTGAGGAGAAAGCCAAGTGGGAATGAGATCCCCCCCCCCACCCCCGCTCAGTCTTGAACCTCCATCAGAGAACTGAATTAGCTAATGATACATCACCCAGTCCCAATTACCTGCAAGAGAATTTCCTGCCCTGGGCTTCTCTGGGCTAATCTTATGGTCCACATGGCTGATATCATCACTTCCCCCTCTCAGCCCGACTCTGGTGTGGTCCCCATTCCATTTGTTCCACATTCCACTTACTTATGCATCCATTGGTTAATTCTTGTGTGTGCCCTAATCAGGGATTGAACCCGCAATCGTGACATATCATGATGATGCTCTAACTAACTGGGCTACCTGGCCAGAGCTCAGACCACTTTTGAAAGTAAAACTATAAATCATTTTCATAATAAAGTAAAAGTGTATTTGACACGTGGTTGCCTTTCATTGGTAACTGAGAGGTAAGATTGTAATGCTATCTGACAGCACTTAATCAAATGCCTGTCATACCACAACACCCTCCTTCTCTTCTCAGCCCTTTAAGTCACTTCTTTATCCCAAACTCTTCAGCATTCCCTTCTCTAAGTCCTTCTGAATAAAGCCTAAACTCTGCATTATGTCCCCCCAAAGGCCATATAAGGTCAAATTCCTATTCACATTTGCAGCCTTAACAATTCACACAGTACAGTCCCCAAATGCTGTGGCTTTTAAAAAAAACAAAAACAAACAAACCACACTATAAGTAAATCAGGAGCAATGAGAGCATAGAAGAGGGAGGAGACTACATGCATCCTGATGAGGGAGAGTCTGACCTGAACTCTGAAAAATGGGTAGGATTCTGAACACAGAGTTGGGATGAGGGGGTTCCATGTGCTCAGAGATCTAGAGGTGGGAAAGTTCTGGCACGGAGAAGGAAGTAAAAGGTTGATGGGGTGGGAGAGGATATGAGAGGGGAGGTAATATGTGCATAGGAAGCATACAGAATGTGGGTGTACAACCTAGATTCAAGTCCTGCCTCTACCCGCCAGGTTCTTCATCTGATAAATGGAGATTAAGATTATTACCTCTGCCTTAGCTGGTTTGGCTCGGTGGATAGAGCGTTGGCCTGTGGACTGAAGGGTCTCAGGTTCGATTCTGGTCGGGGGCATGTGCCTGGGTTGTGGGCTCGATCCTTGGCAGGGGACGTGCGGGAGGCAGCCGATCGATGATTCTCTCTCATCATTGATGTTTCCATCTCTCTCTCCCTCTCCCTTCCTCTCTAAAATCAATAAAAATATATATTTAAAAATATTATTACCTCCCCGCATTGTGAGAAGGATTGCATGAGGCAACATTAGTGAAAACTCTGTAACGAGAGTAGAGGCGTTATTTGTGGATGGGCCTGTCAGGCTCTTTCACTAGGATTGGAGGATCCTTGGATATGTTACAATCACCTGTGTATGCCCCACAGTGCCCAGCACAGTGCTTCGCACATGGTCATTATTCAATAAACATTTATTCATACAGTTAGTAGTTTTATTTTATTAATAGTTAAGAAAAGGTTTATTGTTAAGTGAAAAAAAATGTATCTAATAGGATTCTAGTGGCCTACCTTTTGTTTAAAAAGGGGGAGGGGATCCCTGGCTGGCGTGGTTCAGTTGGTGGAGCATCATCCCATTCCCCGAGAGGTTACTGGTTTGATACCCGTAACAGGGCTCATGCCGAGGTTTCTGGCTAGATCCCCAGTAGGGGGCGTGCAGGAGGCAGCTTATCAATATCTCTCTCCCTGTCCCTTCCTCTCCTCTCTCTCTAAAATCAATAAAAACATATTTTAATAAAATAAAGCATATTAAAAATAAACACAATGGGGAAAATAAGAATATATTGTCACAGTAATTTTCATTTGCATAAAGACAATCTGGGAGGACATATCAGAGACTAATCACAAGGGCTTCCTCTAAGGGGATGGAGTGATGGTGAGAAGGGGAGAGATGCAGGCAGTGTGGGAGGGTATTTTCCACTTTGTACACACATCTATTTTAACCATGTGCATATATTTCTCTTAAAAAAAAAATGAAGTTGCTGAAGTGGGTTTAGCCACCAGGGACTATTACTAATGGCGTCCCTGGACTTGTGAGGTGACAACATCCACAAATTGTCATCAGCCCACCACCTCTGTGGCAGGTGGCAGGGCTGTCCCTGCAGATGGTGATAAAACTCTACTTGATATATGGAAGGTTGGGGCGGCGGGGGAGGGGGGGAGGAGGGAGAGAAAAAGGGATTTTTCTCTTTTCTTTTTAATCAAATAAATGGCAGCTCTTCTTGTTATATATATATATATATATATATATATATATATATATATATAAATAAATTTTTTTAAATGAAAAACTAGAAAAATATAGAAATACTTTGCAGGAAAAATTTAACTGCCATTAACAATACAAATTTAAGGACCAAAGCTTCATCTCTCAGAGAATCAGCTCTGAGAAGAAACTGTTTTGGAGATCATATAAAAAGGAATGGGGAGAGAAAATAGCATGAACTATGGGGAAAGATAAATGAGACAGGGAAAATTGTGGAGGAAATAAGAAAGAAAAAAGAAAATCATACTTTAAAAGATTAAAAAGGAAAAGGCGAGAGAGTGAGAATGAAGAAGGCAAAGAGTGAGATGGAGAAGCAGAGGACGTGCCTGGGACAGGCGAGGAAGGTAACTCCAAAACCAGGCTGCCGAAGGGCTCACGCCCGGGGGATACCAGCCCATGCTGCCAGGGGCCTGCTAGACTCTGAGGTGAGGAGGCTCCATGCTCCTGGAGCAGAGTTTCATCACAAGTTGGGTCCCAGCTGCCCTTCAGGTGTGTGTAGGCCCTTCCCAGTCCCACCTCTGAGTTCCCCAGGGCAGGTAACCCTCAGGGCCTGAATTGTGCAGTCTCCAGGCATAGTGTCATCCAGCAGGAACACGTCTGTCCTGCTCTTGGCAGTGGGCGCAGTTGCCAGGGGACAGCCCAGCGTCCACCTCCTTAACCCCTGGAGAGGTGTGTCTGGTGTAGGCTGGGCTCCAGGTCCCCCCTTCCTAGGTGGGGAGGAGTTGAAGTTGGTGGTAGAAGAACTTTGACCTTGAGTGTAGCTGTGTCGCCATGACTTCAGCCAGAGGTGAGGGGATGATGTCCAGTTCCAGCCAGAATGAGGCTCCCCTTCCCCCCTCTGGACTGCTTCCATTTCATTGGTAGAATATCTACAAAGGAGAGGAATTCATTAGTATCTTGTTAGAGGAGAGAGGGAGAGTTGCATTCTGATCTTTTTCCAGGGTGTTTTCCCTATTCAAAACCAGCTAAGTGAGGATGGCCTGTTCTGTTACCAACCACCTGGGTTACCAACTGCCTGATTTCTATCCCTGCCTTTTACACATTTCTCCCATTTCAAGTCCTGTCCCCAGGCTTCAGTCCTCTGTCTCTGCTCTTGCCTGTGGAGAGATCTAAACTTCTGAGATCCTACCCACCCTAGACCTCTGGGATGCTGATACCCACATGTCTCCTCTGAAATCCCTCTCCACCTCCTGGCCCGGATTTCCTGCAGCCCCTGGGACCTCCTGCTACACTTCTTGGCCCAGCCTTGCTCTCCTGTGAGGTCTGCCAGGGAGGTACTCTACTCTGAGGAAGGAATGGTTCTGAATAACCAATATAATTTTTCCTTGGAGATAACCAGTCTGCCTGTGTAGACCCAGCTGCCAAGGGCACTGTTGTTTCTGGATGTGCGCTTTATTTGCTGTGGCGCAGGGGAGCTGGCGGGAGGATGTGGGAAATGTGAATCAGGAAGCAGGCATGAGGAGCCAGAGAGGCTAGGGAACAGACTCCCTGTGGGCATGAAGTTTCTCTCTCTTCTCTAGGCCTCTGTCCAGTTAGACTCAACATCTGGATATAAACCGAGAAAAGGGGGAAAAACAACCCAAGCTCACAACCTAGACATTTGGTTTGCACGCGGCTGAACATCTGGACACTGGAAAATATCTGGTTTGGGAACTATAATTTTAGCTTCCTTTCAAATTTTGGAACCTGTGGTCCTATTTGATGGCCATGTGACCTTAAACAAACACGCCTTTCACTCTTGCACATCTTGAAGAGATCTCTGTGTGCACAACATCATAGGTAACTCACGCTTTTCAAGGCTTCACAAAGGCCAAAGGAAAAATACACAGAGTCCAAGAGACCCAGATAACTGAGTGTGGTTGGGGAAGTCTGTGTAGGCATGACTCTATTTACATCCTAGAACACAGAGGAATCTCTGGAGAGCATTATTCCCATCCTCTCTCCCCCCTCCCCGCCCCCACCACTCAGGATGTGTATTGGAGCGCATCCTCCTTGGTCCATCAGCAAATGAAATCCCAGACGGACTGGTGCTTGGATACCATGGCAGTGATGCGGCCCAAGCTCATCAATGTTATGAGCTCTGCTTTATTGGTCATTTAATAACCAGCTGAGGAGCCAGTCCAGGAAACAAGGCCTTCTGTTTCCAGGAAACTACTTGTCTTGGCTTTGGAATAGCTTTCCCAGCCACCTCTTGGCTGAAGAAGAACACAATCATGAACTCTTTTTGCCAAAATCTCCAGTTCTGCCACATCAGCATGATTTGTCTCCCTCTCTGGGAGGGGCCAGGCGGCGATGGGGGTGGGCCCTGTCCAGATGGCGCTGGCAGACTTGGGCCTGGTAGAAAGATGCTGAGGAGGCCATATTCTGATTGTAAGCCAGCCGAAAGGCTCTGCAGAGGTGACAGCATGCCTGAGACTGCCCGGTTTCCTCTCCTACTTCACCTCTCTCAGAATCTCAGAGCAACCAGCGGCATTGTAATTCTTTCCCTCATTTTGCAGATGAGAAAACTGAAGCTCAGAGAAGTGATGTAACCTCCTAAAGTCATGTAGCTATTTAGTACTAGAGCTGGGGTCTGCACTCAGACTGTCTGATTCGAAGCCTTGTGCTCCCCACTCCAACCCAACGCGCACAGCATCCACTGCAGAGACAAAACCAGCCCTTATGAAGCAGGAGGTGACAGTGGAAAGGTGGGCGGAGCTTGCAAAATGAAGCTAGTTGGAGTAGTCACAGGAGGCTTCCAGAAAAAGGGGCTACATGAGCCTGGAAGAAAGGGCAGGATATGGTGAAAGGAGGAAGGAGAAGGCATTGCAGCCATTGAACAGGGAATGCAGAATCGGGTTTGGATGGCTCATGGCCCAACAAGGGGAGTTGCCTAATTATTGGTATTTTGATTTTAAATAATAGCCAGATGTGGGAGGGCTCTCAAAACCCCCACAAAAGTGCCCCATTAGAAAGAGTTACCCTTGGGACATTGCCCATATCAAGAGCGCTCCAACAGCTGATTAAAACTGTACTGGTCACATAAGGTTTTTTCTGCCCCTGTCTTTCCTTGCCTTTTCTCATTCCAGCACCGATGAAGGCAGTACAGGAGTAAGGTGGGGAAATAGTAAAAAAGCAAAGACCCCCTTGGAGGGCCCTAAAGTAGGCCTAGGCTTTGGGAGGCAAAGTTTAGAATGGACTAAAGTTTAGAGTATTGATGTTAATCTGAAAACACACACATATGTTTATCACTGGAATGGACTGAAAAAGCTATGAATCCGCCTGACATTTCATCCACAAGATAAATGAGGCCCAGGTTAGCTTGAAAGACAGACACGAGAAAGACTAAAATTGCTCTCTGCTTGCTCCCTCTAGAGTTTGACTTGTTTAAAAACAAGAAAGCAAAGAATTCCACTGCTGAGAAGATGGAGGAGCTGTGCTTTCCTCCATTCCTCCCACTGGAACCCTAGGCTTTAGCTGTAACACAACAGCAGGAAGACTTGAAAGGTGGAGAGAAGGCAGGCTGGCCCTAGACCTCGGTGGCGACACAGTGGTGAGTTCACGCAGTTTGCTTTTTGTTTCCTGTAGCCAAGACTTGGAACAGCGACCCAGAAGAGCCAGTGGGTGCAGACAAACAAAGCCCCAACAAAAAGCCTGCTCTCACTAGCCAAGGACCAGGAGAGGGACAGCCCCACAAGAAAGGAAATGTTTAGAAAATAACCACTCTACTCCAGCCAGACACCTCGGGACAAATGCGGCCCCATCCATGCTAGCAGAGGTTGAGTGAGGAGCCAGGACTTCCACTCTTTCAAGGGTGAGGCTGTAACAAGGCCCCCTTAACATGCCCCCTGGGGTGGGATCAGTAACGGACAAGTAGGGATCGGGGACCTTCATTCCTGCGGCCAATAACCTCCCTGAACACCTCGCCTGGCAGTAATAAGGTGCTCTTCCTCTCCCCACTACCCTGCTGTCAGGGGAGGCCTCGTGGGGAGGCAGGACTTTCCCCACTACCCAGTGGTAACAAGGACACCCCCACCGTGGTGTCCCTGGGGACTGGGTGGGGGAAGCAGAACTCGGGGGGTCCCTGCCCAGCAGTAATGAAGAATAGCCCCCCTTGGGGTATCAAGAGCGATCAAGTGAAATACCTGGACTTTTACCTCCACCTGGAAGTAAGCAGGGAAGCCCACCTTTCTCTCCCTGTCTAAGCAGCGCGGGTGCAAACCAGCTAAGACCGAAGGATTAAATAAGTCCAGAGTCTCAGAATTTGAAAATATTTAGGTATCAGTGAAAAATCGGTCATCCCCCCATATCAGTAGCAGTTAAATCCCTAAATGGATGAGACTTTCTAATGACACTTCCCAGCAAAAGGGAGGGGGCGAAAAACGGAAGTCTGAGAGAGACTCTAACAAAGAGAGAGCAACAGAAGAAGACTTCACAACTGAAAGAAAAGGAATGTCCAGAGAAGTAGGGAGAAAACCAGGAGAGAGCCCCCCTCACCCCCATTTAGAGTTTAAAAAACAAATAAGCTGAGACACTAAGCCAAGACGTTGGCTGATTCAGGACTCAAATCCAGGTCTCTGTCCTTCCTACCACAACACTGCCAAAATAAAACCAAACTCATACACTTTGATTATTCTGTGTTGTTTTAAAAATGGACCTTTAGGGAGACAGTCCGTGTAGACAGCCTGTTGTATGTTCCAGTTTTCCTCTTGAGCCTATGCCTGGCTTTGGACAAAAGGCTGCCTTTTCTCTGCTCTCCTGTTGTTGCCATCCTATTGGTCAATATTCACACGTCTGTCTAGGACTTGGTATTTTAGGCCTCCTCCTCAATCAGCATCACAAGCATCAAGGTCCTCAAAATGCTTTGGACAAGGACAGTGGATTATTGAGGCAGCGTGAGGATGGAGATGAGGCTGAGAGTTTCGGAAGCCCTGGGGCCACATGGGAGAGAACATTATAGGACATTTGGAGCCACCGGCCCACAGCATTTTCTCACACTTCCGTTTTATCACATCAGTCATTTCCCCACACCTTATTCTCAATGTCATTGGTCACAAAAACGAGTCATTAAGCTGGTTTACTTAATTTATCTTGTGAACATTCTAATAAAAAGACTGTTATCAAATCCCCTTGACGTAGGCAATGGAAGGTGGGTAGGAGTTTCAGGAGATCCAATAACCCCTTTAATTAAATTAGATAATGGCCATTAGAGCTAGTAATTAGTGTCGCTTGCCTGGTAATGGGACGGTTGAAATGAAAAATGGCTCTGTCTCAGGATCTGTCTTGGAATGACTTTAAGAGGTGTATAAATTTATGTACTCCGCCATATTTATTGTGCATCAGGAACTACGTTGAACAACAGGCTCAGAGCCGTGAGCAAGACAGATGAGGTCCCTACCCGTCCGGAGCTTGTATTCTAGTGGCTGGTTTCACAAGCCCACCAACAGGGGACGTTTCTAACAACTGAAAAATGCCTTCGCCTACTTCTCTTCTTAGCAGGAGAGAGCACCCACCAGGACCCAGGCCAAAGTGTCAGGAGAGAGTAATCATAAAACGTTCACATTTTAATTCTCAGTATAGCGCTGCAAGGCAGGGTAACATGGTGGAAAGGGCCAGTCCTGGGTTCAGATGCCGACCTTGCCACCTCCTGCAGCTAATTCTCTCTGAGCCACAGGGTCCTCAGATTAAGCCCTGAGATGGTAGTATACAGAGCATATGGCATACAAATCTTGGGCACATGGCATAACAGCTATTCTTTTTATTATTTAAATTCTTTATTGTTTAAAGTATTACATGAGTCTTCTTTTTCCCCCATTGACCGCACAGCACATGCCCTCACTCCCCCCCCCCCCACTTACTGTCTGTGTCCATTGGTTATGCTCATATACATCCATACAAGTCCTTTGGTTGATCTCTTACCCCCTCACCCCCCACCTTCCCTCATAGGTTGGACAGTCTGTTCGATGCTTCTTTGTCTCCGGTTCTATTTTTGTTCATCAGTTTATGTTGTTCATTATATTCCACAAATGAGTGAGATCATGTGATATTTATCTTTCTCTGACTGGCTTATTTCGCTTAGCATAATGGCTCTCCGGTTCCATCCATGCTGTTGCAAATGGTAAGAATTCCTTCTTTTTTACTGCACCATAGTATTCCACTGTGTAGATGTATCACAGTTTTCTAATCCACTCATCTGCTGAAACAGCACTTAGGCTGTTTCCAAATCTCAGCTATTGTAAATTGTGCTGCTATGAACATAGGGGGGCATATATCCTTTCTGATTGGTGTTTCTGTGTTTTGGGGATATATTCCTAGAAGTGCGATTACTGGGTCAAATGGAAGTTCCGATTTTTAAAAATATATATATATTATTGATTTCTTACGGAGAGGAAGGGTGAGGGATAGAGAGTTAGAAACATCGATGAGAGAGAAACATCGATCAGCTGCCTCCTGCACACTCCCTATTGGGGATGTGCCTGCAACCAAGGTACATGCCCTTGACCGGAATCGAACCTGGGACCTTTGAGTCCTCGGGCAGATGCTCTATCCATTGAGCCAAACCAGTTAGGGCTGGAAGTTCCAATTTTAATTTTTGTCATTAGCTCATTTTTGAAGAGGAGAAACGACACAGAGAGGCAAAGTGGTTTGCCCAAAGTCACACAGCTGGTAATTGACAGAGCAGGAACCTGACTCCAAGCCCCACCCTCTTTCCAATTTGGCACCACAGTGTACCATGACGCCAAGAAGCAATTATCCATCGGTGGAGTGGAGTGCTGTTCGCTTACGCAGGGGTGCAGGCACCCTTACTTGGGAGGGGCAGCCCCGGAGAGCCAGGAAAGATGTGGGGGTCCCGCTAGGCGAGAACACAGATAAGGTGGGTGAACAAGTCCAGACAGATTGGTAGGGACAAAACCCAACTGGAGGAACCCCACACAGCCGCTGGCTGCTGCCTGCTCACGGGCAGCCAAACACTGACCCCTGCCGGCCGCCTGAGTGGCCAGGCCCCGGCCCGCTCCCGGAGCCTGCGGGCTGCCCAAGGCTGGAACCCCCCGCCTGGAGCGCGCTACACAGGCAGGAGCCCTGGGGACCGCGCCCCCGCTCCCGGAACCAGGCAGAGGGCTGGACAAGTGGCCGCCGCTCGAGACCTCTGTGCCCACCGGGGCCACCTCGGTGCCGTCGCACTCCCCTCTCACTCACTCAGCTTTTGCCCAGAAGGGGCCAGAGCTGAGGATTTTGCCTGCAGTGTCCCCCACCCTGGGCCTCTCTCGGGTCTCCCCTTGTCGCGCAACCTGTCACCCCGTTTGGGGACCTAAGGACCGCCAGCCTCACCCTGCTTAGGACCCCACCCACCTGGGAGCTGAACCTGAGCCTTGCGTGGAGCATCTTAACCAATTCCGGGCCAAATGCCACTTGATCTCCAGCCGAGGGGACACGGGGGCAGATGCCACCAAATGCAGCTGCATCTTGTTCCTCCTCCTGGCATCCACGGCCCGGATCTAGAGGGGTTAATCCTGCCAGCGCACTCACCACTCTTTAGGCCCATAGACGCCAGGTTTGGGGATTGAGTTTCTCCCCACTTCATCTCATCCCTTTCCTCCCTGCTGTCCACCTTCCTTGGCCAGAACTGCTAAAAAAGAAAAATGAGTTAAAAGCTAGTATTTCAGCTTTTAGTTCCGACGTGGCCCTGCGCCTTCTTTGCTCTCTGCAAAATGAACTGAGTTAAATACTCTGAGAACCAGAGTGAACAGCACGTCTTCATATAACCATGCATTTCTTTCTTTTTTTAAAAAAAATATATTTTATTGATTTTTTTTTATAGAGAGGAAGGGAGAGGGATAGAGAGTTAGAAACATCGATCAGCTGCCTCCTGCACACTCCCCACTGGGGATGTGCCTGCAACCCAGGTACATGCCCTTGACTGGAATCGAACCTGGGACCCTTGAGTCCGCAGGCCGACGCTCTATCCACTGAGCCAAACCAATTAGGGCTAACCATGCATTTCTTAATATAAGAGAACCCTTTGGGGGAGCAATCTGCAGGAGACCTTTTTTGCAACTTAGCCAAACATCAGACACAGCCGGGGAGCAAGCGGGAGATGTGACATATGTCTCACACAATACTTAGGAGTTGGTGAAACAACATCGGACAAGCCCAGTAGCATCTGGAGGGAGGTCTGGGGTGGGGTGGGGTGGAGGGGGGCTCTCTAGCCTTCTGTGCAGGGCTTTGCATTTCACCCATGGACTTGGATAAAAACAAAGAAGACGGGGTTGTTAGCAATTCAAATGTATGGATTTAGGGGGCAGGATTTTTAAAAATGTCAGTGAGCTCGAATTACCATTAGAAAGGGAGGAGAAGTTTCACAAACAGGGATTGGTGTCAAGTCCTTTTTCTTATTCTCCTCAAGTCAAGAGTCCTCATTTGGAAGCGAAGAGCTCTGACTCAACTAAGATTTCCTTGAAAAAGGAGGGAGGGTAGCGGGGTAAGTTGGCCGAGTTGACCTTGCACTGGGGGTGAGAGAGCCTGCAGCCCAGTTGTCTGCAGGTGAAGGTAGCTGAGCCTGATTGGATAGGCCACACTCCCCTTTACAAAGTGTGAAGAACTTTCCAGAGCATCTTCAGTCATCTGAACTCCACTCTGTCGAAGGCAGGCCAGGCTGCTCTTGCCATCCTCATTTTCCATAAGGAACTTGGAACTTGAAGCTCAGAGAAGTAAACAGTATAGCTTGCCCAGCTGGTGTGGCTCAGTGGTTGAGCACTGACCTATGAACCAGGAGGTCACGGTTCGATTCCCAGTCAGGGCACATGCCTGGGTTGTGGGCTCCATCCCCAGTGTGGGGCACGCGGGAGGCAGCCCACCAGTGATTCTCTCTCATCATTGATGTTTCTCTTTCCCTCTCCCTTCCTCTCTCAAATCAATAAAAAAAATTTTTTTAAAGGAGATTACGTTGGTGGAAAGAGGAGTCAGAACACAGGTTTTTTTATTCTTTGCAACCCAGTGCTGGAAGATCAGACAGACGCCGAAAACCAGTACGACAGGCTTTATTAGAGGAGAAGGACCTGCTGGGCTGTCTCACAAGGGGAGAACAGCAGCACGTGCAGGGGTGAGCACGCCTTTTGAGGGGTGGAATGGGAAGGGGTGGGGGCTTAGTGTACTCGGCGCACACTGATTGGTGGCTTACTGCATTGTCCATATAGGACAAGGGCTTAGGGTATGTGGCAGGTGTGGATTGGTGGTCCAATGTATAGTCCATATAAGGTACATACTCAGGTATTTCTGGGCTGCAGGTTACATCATACTCCACCCACCAGTTGGGGGAAGGGAGGATCTCTCAAGTGCACTGATGTCTTCTTAATCAAGTGTGACCTGTGCTAGGTCCCTGGCCTCTTGAGCACTGCATTTTAACCAGACACCATCAGACTATCTCGTTTTCATTATCAATTAGATCTCCACGCAAATGTCCCCTCTGAGTGGTCTGTCTTCCCTGACCTTCCTAGTATTGCCTCCACCCCCAGCGATATGCTTGCCCTCTGTGGCACCATCACCTGAACAGGTCTTATTTGTGTGCACATGTTCACGGTCTGTCTCCCCTCAAGAATGCCATTCCCCCCCACCCCCGTGCCCCCAGGGCCTAGAATAAGACCTAGCATTACATCAGGTGCTCCATTAAAATGTTTGAATGAATGAACTAGAACCGTGGTTCTCAAAACCTGGCCCACAGACTCCTTGGGGGCTCTAGACTTTCCAGGGGGTCTGTGAAATCCAGCACTAAGTCCTAACGTGTCTTTTTCGCTGCAATGACATTGGCACAGTTTACAATGATGGTGCAGGAGCAGGGATGGATAAAGCTGCTGTGGCACCAAGTGGAACTAGAAGTCATTGCATTCTTCACCACCGGGCACTGATAGTTTCCCTTAAGAATGTCCTTGACGCCTGGCCGGCATGATTCAGTGGTTGAGCGTTGACCTATGAACCTGGAGGTCACGGTTTGATTCCCATTCAGGGCACATGCTCGGTGTGGGCTCAGTCCCCAGTGGGGGGCATGAAGGAGGCAGCTGATTATGATTTTCTCATCATTGATGTTTCTATCTCCCTCTCCCTTTCTCTCTGAAATTAATAAAAAACCTATTTTTTTAAATGCTGCTATGATGGATGAGTAAGACACTGCCCTAGTTTTCTGGAAGGTCACAGCCCAGGTGAAAGTCAATTGGTGAAAGTTTGGGGGAGCCAGATTTCTGCGAGATACAGCCACTTGCTGTCCCCTCCTAATTCTCCCAAAGTCCTTAGTTTCGGAACCAACGCAGCAGCGACTGCACTTTAAATCAAGGGAAAGTTTCAGAACAAGCAGTCCAAACGCGCCCTGGCAGAGTTCTCTGCACCTGGAAACATGTGGCTTTCTGAGCACCGAGCACCCTCTAGTGTCTGTCTCCGGTAAGGCAGGTCCAAAGAGGAACTACAAAGATGCCTATTTACTTCTAAGAGTTTCTTCCTTAGGTTAGCGCTGCTATGGCTGAGCTACTTTCAGGTCTCTGCTGCAAGAAACAACACTGCCAGTCTAAAAAGTAATAAAAAACATAGTTGCCAACATTTTTGAGAACTTACTGCGTCCCAGGCCCTATATTAATTGCCTTACCTTGCTTACCCAAGAGGCAAACACCATTATTATTATTATTATTATTATTATTATCATCATCATCATCAACATCACTATTTCCAGTATACAGGTGAGACAGCCAACTAGAGGCAGAGACAGGATTCAATCCAAGTGGTCAGACTCCATAACTATGCTGCTATTATTATTATTATTGGTTTATTGTCAAGGAGAAGCACTAGCCACAGGCAATACCAAGACAATTCCAGTGAAATTTCTCCTGTTTATTTGGGAGAATTTTAGTTTATGTAGCTCTGGAAGATTTATGTTGACAGATCAAGGATGGAATGAGAATGAGCCTTTCTTTGGTTTATAATGAAAGTGATATAAAGAAAGAATCTAAATTGGAGTTTTCAAACTGAGGTTGGAACTCATTGATGAGCTGTATAAAACTTGATATACAGTAGATCAGAAAAACACTAGAATGTCCTGTCATGACCCAGTGTGCTTCCCCTGACATATGAATATGAATATATACGGTGAAAACATTGGAAAACTCCTGACCCAGCTATGCTCCTGTCCACCCAGGACTAACAGTGAAGCCATTTCTGTGCAGGGGAAGCTCCCTGTTGTGTCCTGAGACCCCAATAATCTGACGTCACAACCTTTCCCCTCCTCTTAGGCATTGGTTTTCTGTGAGTGACCCACGCTGCCAAAGAAGTCATCTTGGCTCTAAATTAGTTTCTCCATGCCATAGCCCCCCCCCTTCTGTTTTAGAAATGAAGACCTGAGCTCTTTTATTCTTTTATGATAGATAGGACCCGCCCGTGGTTAAAAATAGCAACTTTAGCCCTAGCTGGTTTGGTTCAGTGGATAGAGTGTCAGCCTACAGGCTGAGGGGTCCCGGGTTCGATTCCAGCCAAGGGCACATGCCAGGTTGCAGGCTCCATCCCCTGTGCGGGTGTGTGCAGGAGGCAATTAGTCAGTGATTCTCTCTCATCATTGATGTTTCTATCTCTCTCTCCCTCTCCCTTGATATTTTAAAAAATAGCAAGATTATTATTAAAATCTAATTTGGTATCCAGTAACTACTTTTTCACTAAACTTTAGGAGTCGGAGTTAGCCTTCTCTGTGATGGTTCATTGAAAGGTAGACATCAATTAGTCCTGATTTGCGTTTATATTTTAGAGAAGATAAGAAATTGGTCCCAGTTCATATAGTTAATAAGAGGAAGACCTGGAATTAGAACACAGGACAGTCTGAGTCCAGGACAGCAAGCTTTCAACCACTATGTTATGCAAAAGAATCAGAGCTGAGGGTACACAGACAGTGTCTGGGATGCTGATGAACTGGAGAGTAAATAGGTGAGATGTAAATCAGGTAATAAAAAAGTATGACTAACAGTATTTGAAGGCTTACTCCATGACAGGAACTATGTTTGGATATACCTTACATTATCTTATGTAACTGTCTCAAGGAATGATCTGAATGTTAAAGCCAAGGGCACTGGGGCTCAGCACAGGTGATTAAGATGCCTGAGGTTGCACAGTGAGTGCAGAGCCAGGAGCCAAACTTCGGTCTACCTGACTCCAAAGGCCTTGCTTTTCACCTAACCAGAGAATGTCTGACCTTCTCCTCAGTCACAGAAACAAAGTAAATTTAGATAGATAGATAGATAGATAGATAGATAGATAGATAGATAGATGATAGATAGATAGATAGATAGATAGATAGTGTGGCTGGCGTGGCTCAGTGGTTGAGTGTTGACCTATGAACCAGAAGGTCACGGTTCAATTCCCTGTCAGGGCACATGCTGGGGTTGCGGGTTTGATCCCCAGTGTGGGGTGTGCAAGAGGCAGTCAATCAATGATTCTCTCTCATCATTGATGTTTCTCTCTCTCTCTCCTCCATTTCTCTCTGAAATCAATAAAAAGTATTTTTTAAATGGAAAAAAACCTCATAGCCATAAACGAGTCAAAGTGGTATGGTGGTTAGTACCCAATAAATATTGGCTGTTATTTATTCCAGTTTCCTATTGCTGCATAACAACTCACCCATGAGCTCAGCATGGCTATAGTGGCCTCCTTGGTAAAAGGAGAATGATATCTACAGGACAGATCAAAACTTGATCTAATAGCGGATTCCACCTGAAGGAGGGGGTAGCCCTCAGTTCCTGGCCAAATACCACGGTACTGGAGAAGGTCATTTCCCTCCCAGACCCCTTGGCTACTTGGGGAGCCCCTTGGAATCAACTGAGTGAACAGCAAAGGGGAGTCATATATTTTAAGGACGGCAGCACAACCATCATACCAGATGAGCCTTGCTTTCTGTCTGTTCCTCTCAGCCCTGAAGAGACATCGCTGATAAAGGACAGGCCTCGAGGGTCCACACCATTAGCCAAATGTCAACAGTCATCTTAGCAATAGAGGATGCCTTGGCCAACCATTGGCATCATCCGCACATTTTTTTCAGACCTTCAGGCCATTGCCCATGACCTAGCTGTCTGGTCCAACAATGAGGACAACAACAGCTCTTTCTTCAAAGTCACCCCCTTTGGGGAAAGGAACTATTGGAATGTTCTTGTTTCACAGATGCCCAAAATAAAAATCAAGGTCAGACATATCTTTGCACATACTAAAGCCACATGACAAGGCCTCACCACGACACTGTCCTCTTCAGAGCTCCAGACATTATTGACAGTGACCAGGGCATTCATTTCTAAAAATATATAACACTGGGCCCTTGAACAAGGCATTCAATAGAATTTTCACCTCCATTACTGGCTTCAGGCTGTAGGCCTCATAAAACATCGTAATGGCTTACATAGAAAAGTTCAAATTCAATGAAATGAAATGACACATTTTAGTCAACCACCAGGGGTGAAGTGTAATAGAGTCCATGTTTGTTAATGTGCTTGATCATCTTTTCATATGATTATTGGCTCATAATGTAGGCAATAAAAGAATTTTCAATAAATTTAAAAGGATTGATGTTATACAAAGTACGCTTTCTGACCAAAGCAGAATTAAAGTCAAAATCTATAACAGATTTGACAAAGCATTAAAACTTGTAAAAATTAAACAACATACTGAGCTTCTATCTTTTTTAAAAGTATGTTTGTGTTGACAGTATTATAGGTGTCCCCCATTTTCTCCCTTTTTGCTCCCTCTACCCATCCCCTCCCCCCCCCCGCCTCCCCCCTCACCTTTACCACATTATTGTCTGTACCGATGGGCTATGCATATACGTATATAAATTCTCCAGTTTACCTCTTCCTGTCCCCCTCCCCTCCCCTCTGAGATATATCAGTCAGTTCCATGCCTCCATGACTCTGGATTTATTTTGTTGGTCAATTTATTTTGTTCATTAGATTCCACAAATAAGTGAGGTCATATGATATTTGTCTTTCTGTGTCTGGCTTATTTCACTTAGCACCATAATCTCCAGGTCCATCCATGGTATCTCAAAGGGTAAATGATCCTTCTTTTTTATAGCTGCATAGTATTCCATTGTATACACGTACCACAGCTTTTTTTTTTTTTAATTTAACCATTCATCTATTGGGCACTTGGGCTGTTTTCAGATCTTAGCTATGTAAATAACACTGCTATGAACATAGGCGTGCATATATTCTTTCTGATTGGTGTTTTATGGTTCTTAGGATATATTCCCAGAAGTGGGATTGCTGGGTCAAACAGCAGTTCCATTTTTAATTTTTTTGAAGAAACTCCATGTTGTTTTCCCTGAGTTTATATCTTAAGAAGTTAGGCCCTGGCCAGTTTGACTCAGTGGATAGAGCGTTGGCCTGTGGAAAGAAGGGTCCCAGGTTCAATTCTGGTCAAGGGCACTTGCCTGGGTTGCGGGCTCCATCCCCAGTGGGGGGCATGCCGGAGGCAGCCGATCAATGATTCTTTCTCATCTTTGATGTTTCTGACTCTCTCTCCCTCTCCCTCCTTCTCTGAAATCAATATATATATACATACACACACTGAGTGGCCAGATTATTATGACCACCCCATCAGTACTTCATTGGCACTTCCAAAAATACTGAATATTGAAAACTTCCTAAGCAAATACGCTCAAGGTTTTATTATTATTATTATTATTGTTTGCATAACTAATTCACTTCATTGTACTGATGGGGTGGTCATACGTAATAATCTGGCTGGTCATAATAATCTGGCCACTCAGTATATATATAGTAAATTACACTTAAAGTAAACTGAAGGAAATAATAAATATAAAAGTTGAAATCAATGAAATAGAAAATGTATAAACAGTCAAAATATCAATGAAACAAACACTAAAAAACAAAGATCAATAAAACCTTACAAGGCAAAAGGGCTTTGCAGATATGATCAAGGACAGTGAGATGGGGAGATTATCTTGAATTATTCAGGAAGAACCAATGTAATCACATGGGCCTTTAAAATCGGAGAAACTTTCCTGGCTGAACCAGAGAGATAAAACCAAAGAAGAAAAGGAAATTTGGCCCTGGCTGGTGTGTCTCAGTGGTTAGAGTATCAGCCCATGCACAGAATAATCTCAGGTTTGATTCCCAGTCAAAGTCACATGGATTCGCTCCCCACCCCCAGTCTGGGTATGTGAGGGAGGCAACCAATCGATGTGTCTCTCTCCCATGGATACTTCTCTCTCTCCCCCTTCCACTCTCTCTGAAAAGCAGTGGAAAAAATATTCTCATGTGAGGATTAACAAAAACAAAAACAGGAAATTTGAAGCATAAGAGGTACTTTAATGGCCACTGATGGCTTTGAAGATGAGGAAACGAGGCAGAATAATAAGTCAGGAAAATTCCCTGGCAAGTGGAATGGGGAAACTGAGACAGAAGGCTAAGTCAAATTGGTTATTGATAAGGGAGACTTCTGGTAGGCTGGAAATATCTTGATCTAGATGGTGTTACACATGTGCATGTATGCAACAATACATTAAGTCATACACTTAATATTAGCACCCCTTGCTGTGTTTATATTATACATCAATAAAATGTAAAGAAAATAGAAACATAGATTCAACCTTGGAAATACAACTTCACTTTACCGCACTGCAGTCTTCAGATTGAAGTGGCTATAGAATAAAATCACCACTTGGATGCTTTCCCCCTCCTGGCAGGACAAGCTCACGGTAACCTGCAAACCAGATCAGGATGCAAAGATGATCCCCCAGCCCGCTCCTCCATTACACAGAGGAAATAAACTGAGGCCGGAAGAGGTGCGGGCTGGAGTTCCACAGTGAGTTAGTGGCAGAGCCAGCCTAGGACTCAGATCTCAGACACACCCCATTCTACTCCTGGGCAACTGTTTGCAAGAAAGGGCTGGGTACGGTGGGTACAGTGGGTACAGAGGAGGAAGGGGTCAGGTCTCAGGCCAGCAGGCAGGGTAACTCAGGGCGGCTGGAACGCCAACAATCTGTGGCAGTGTCGCTGATGTTCATAAGTTGGAACCTCCATTTGCGTCTCAGAAATAAAGAGAAGAGCCTGCGGCTTCAAGATGACACCCCAAGGGCCGAAAAGCGCCAAGGGGGCCTATGGGCTGGGCTGGAAAGTGAAGCTTGCAAGCTCTTCCTTTGACCTTGGCCAAGGTCGGTCCCTCTGGACTCACTCCTCGGTTCATTCAGTGCGGGATGATCCCAGTTAAGGCCCAGGGAACAGGGGAAAGGAACAGGTTGAAGGGCGGTCCTCAGCCGGGTGCTGTGCCCCAGGCTGGACGAGCCCCAGACAGGCGGGGCGCCCCGGTGTGGGGGGGGGGGGGGCGGGCTGGAAGTCTCGCCGTAGCAGCATCAAACAGGAGACCGGCCACATCAGGGCGAGGAACCTGATTGGGGGGCCGGGGGGCGGGGGAGCACAGAGACGGAGGAGGGTCCCGGGCTCTCCTCCTCCCGGCTCTGCGTTCTCTGTGGGGATCGGTGGCCTCCAGCGGGTGGGGGGGTGGGGGTGGGTGTCTGTGCGCCCCCTCCCCTTCCCAGACTCCACCCGCCTCGCCCCTCACATTTCCAACTCCCAAGGACAACTTGTCGTGGCTTCCGAAGGGGGGCTTCTTCCTGTCCCCCAGACGCTGCTGTCCTTTTGTCTGTTTCTGCATTTGACGGTTTCTGAGATTGGCTTCTCTCTTGTCTGTTCTCGCTCTCTCTCTCTCTCTCTCTCTCTCTCTCTCTCTCTCTCTCACACACACACACACACACACACACACACACACGCATACACACCCTCTCTCTGCCGGCCATCTCGGCGCCTTTCCTCCGAGACTCCAGCCTTCCACAGGCGCGCAGGGCCCATTCCTGGAATCCTGACGCAGCGATCGGATGGCGCCCCGGGGAGGGGCAGGTGAGGTTCGCCGGAGCCCCGCCCGCAGGAGCCCCGCCCGGGACGGGACGCGGGGAAGGTGGCGCCAGCGCCAATCCGCCGCCGGGGGCCTGTCCTCGGCCGCCCCCCCCCCCCTCCTGTTCTCTGGCGCCAGGGGGACCGGGCCGCAGGAGCCCCTTTGCGCCCCCAGCGCCTGGCTGCGCCGCTGCCCTGACCCAGACGCCGCGCCCCGGAGGCCTCCAGGGGCTGGAGCCGCCCAGCCCCCCCCCCCCCCCCCCCCCCCCGCTCCCCAGCGCCGGCCACTTTGGTCCCTGGACTGTGTCGCGCCTAAAGGCCCGAGTTCCCGCAGCCTGTGAGGACCCGCGGAAGACCTGGCGGTTGGGAAGGTAGGTGAGGCACCCCGCGCCTTTTCTCTCGCTCCTGGGGACCCCGACCATGCAGATCAGAGCGCGGGCATGGAACACCCCGGCCCGGACTGGGCACCCCGGCCGCGCATTGGGGACTGATGGCCGCGGCGGGCGGGCCTGAGCGATAGGGACCACCGGTTAACCTTGAGCTCCGACCGATCCCACCTCCCCGAGGGGCCTGGGGCGCCCGTGCAAAGCCACGGCCTCCCGCTCTCTCCCACCCCATCTCCTTCTCCAAGCCCGGGTGTGTGAGGGGGCAGAGGGCCGCCTCCCATCCCTCCCCCACGACTTGGGCTCCCCAGAACAGGGTGTCGAATGTGCAGCCTCAGCCCCATCTCCACTCACAACCCGGAATCCCAATGAACGTAGCGGGAGAGACCGGATCGGCTTCCCTGAGCGGCCTCGTGGGTAGGGGTAGCTTAGCAAGGGTTGTTACTCTTTCTCTAAGGAAATTAGGAATTGGTCTGGAGCTCTGGGTCCGTACAGGAGCCCCGGATTCCCAAGTTGTGGACCCCCCCCCTCTCTCTAGCAGCCCCTCCTGAAAGGGAGGGGGAAATGCTTGGGGAAGCCTCCTGCTGGCCACCACCTTCCACTGAGGGTGGAGTCCTAGGCCCCCTTGCCTCCCGAACTGTGCTGGGGCTGGGGCCTCCTCCGTAAGCGCGGTATCTGAGTCTGAAGGGATGCCAGGCACCGCCATCTTGCTTGAAACTCATTCCCACAGAAATGGAGCGAGTGCTTTTTTGGTGAGAGGGCCTGTTGTTCGCAGGGGGAGGCAGGAGGCAGGGAAAAGTTCCCCATCTGTATGGACGGGGCCAATTCCAAATCGGGTGGATTTTGCAAAGGCGTGCACGGGTAGAGAAGCAGGCAGAGTGAGCCTGCAGGCTGGGCATTGTGGAGTCACTTAGGAAGGAGTGGCCCTCGGGAGTCAGCGAGGAACCCCGTCTCAGGGCTGCTGTGCCTCTCGGAATAGTAAGCGCCGGGTAAAGATTGAGGATTTGTACAGACGTGTAAAGGATTCATGGAACGATGTGCGCCCGATCGTGCTCAATAATAAAGGCCGCAGGTGGGAATTTCATGTCTTCACCGATACGCCCTCGTGCCAAAGTAGTGCCACAGTGCACAATATAGTTCCCATAGTCCACATGTCAAATGTGGGAACATACAGCATAGAGCTGTACTTTCTAGAATCAAGAGAAGCATAAAGATACGTAAGTGGAAGTTTGCATGTCTCGCTGTGCTTCCCTGATCCTGGCAGGAAGAGAGGGCTTTTCCTGATATAATCTTCCTTCCAAGTCCCCCTTTTCCTAGAGAGGCCTCCTCATGCCCCCAGCCCAGGAGGGGGGAAGCCTTCTTCCACCCCCAACCACGCGCCCTGGGCTTCCCAGGAGGCAAGTTGCCCGCCCCCTGCCAGGGCTTAGACCCACCACTCCAGCACACACACACACTGCACATACACAGGCACATTGCCCCAGAACAAATGCCAGAAAAGGCTTTCCTAGCCCCAGGCAAGGCCCTGTGGGAGAGCTCAGAAGCCCCTAAGAAGAGCCCCTCACTCTTTCACACTGCAAATTGGACACCCAGTCCCCCATCTCTACCCCCAGCAGATGGCTGGCAGTTCTGCGTTGTCACCGCCTCAGAAAGCATTGATCCTATGACAGGAGCATCTGTTAGGCCGGGAACTTAGTCTCCAACCCACCCTGCCTCCGACTTCTCTTCCTGGCCTGATTCAAACCAACACCAGGCCGCAAGTGCTGCTGGATTAGAGGGTTTGATTATTTTGATCTATTGGAATTTTCTCCTCCCTCGTTGCACTCTTGCTCTTGGGTTTTGACTTCTGTTTCTCCTGAGCTTAGGAAATCCTACCTTTCCTGGGCTTGGAGGGAAGGGATAGAGAAAGGAAGGAAGAGTTGACCCACCCAGGAAGCACCCAGAACTGTGATTGGAAACATGAAGTCATCATAGTAGACCCTTCCCTCCAAGGCCGAGAGACCATTAAGTCCCACAACCACCCCCTAACCCCCACACTCCATGGTAGCATCTTCTCTGAGAGGAACTAAGAATGTGGAGCTTCTGCAGTTTTCAAGAATAGGGAGAGGAAACAATTCCCGAGGTTATTCAGGTGGCGGATGTGGAGGGAGTCTGCCGAGGGAGGAGGGAGGCCGCCCTTTGCCCAGGAGGCCTGGGCTCTCAGAGAAATGAAATCCTCGGGGCTGAAGGCATTGGGGCAAGTCTTGCTTACTGAGCCCGAGCCTCAGTGCTTGGCCCTGCCCTGGGGAGCTGGGCTGTTCCCCAGGAGGAGGTGCGATCAGAGGACTGGAGGCCCAGGTCCCTCTCCTGCCTGGATGCCTCATGGGCCCCAGAACCTCTTCTAAGACAAAAAGCAGGAATGGCTGAAAGAAAAAACAATCCTGGCCAAAACCGGTTTGGCTCAGTGGATAGAGCGTCGGCCTGCGGACTGAAAGGTCCCAGGTCCGATTCCGGTCAAGGGCATGTACCTGGGTTGCGGGCACATCCCCAGTAGGAGATGTGCAGGAGGCAGCTGATCGATGTTTCTAACTCTCTATCTCTCTTCCTTCCTCTCTGTAAAAAATCAATAAAAAATATATTTAAAAAAAAAACAATCCTGAAAAACCCAGATGTGCAATCTGCATAGACACCCAGAGCCCTGCTGCAAGCAGTGGGAAAAGTCTGTCCCCTTGACCCCAGCTTGCCTGTGTGGATGGGCTGGCTCGAGGTTCAGATCTTGGCCTCTAGAGCACAGTCTATGGAGCAAGATTGTAGGGTTTGGGCTTCTTACCTCCTCTCCCCATGGCTCCCCTTGCTTGCTTCCCCTTCCAGAGCTCCTCAGAAGGCGACCAGGGCTTTCTGGAGAGCATGGGTCCCACAGTTCCAGAGGGTTTATACCCCGCAGACAGCAGGCTAAGCACTTCTGTTTGGATTGGTCAGAGGAGTTCATGTCTGGAAAGTGCTGAGGCCAAATCCGAATGCCCACGTGGATCTCCACTTTTTGCTCTTCAGCTGATGCCCGGTGCTTAGCAGGTCCGCCGCTGGGAAAGCAGCCAGCGGAGGTGCCCCTATCCGCCCCCCAACTGTCTGTAAAGCAAAGGGCAAAAGACACCCGGGACCGGAAAGGTGATCACAAATCTCAGGCCTTTTCCTTGGGAAGATGCCTGAAGGCACTCCCTCACGCAGCTCACTCTCCATCCTTCCCCTCCCGCTCCTCAGCCCCGCTTACAGGAATAACAAACAGCCTCCACCACAAGGCGCTAAGGCCAAAGCGCCCCCATCCCCATCCCATCGCCCCTCTTGGGGTGGCCTCCTTGCCCCCTTCTGAGCCCTCCCTTTGGAAGTCTTCCTGGGCTAGTGTTCTAGGCCGAATCGGAGGCCAGGGTTTAGTTGAGAATAAACTGGGTATTAGCTAATAATGATGAGAAAAATAACCATGAACTCCAGAGCCTCCTCTGTCCCGAGAAGTTTCTCCTTAAACGACGGCGGAGGCCGGTGCCATGGCCCAGCCGTCAGGGACTGATCCGAATGCCCCAAACTCTGTTATAGGGAGAGAAGCCAATATCCAGAGACCCCATCCTGTAACACATTGAGAGAGGATCCAAATGTCTACCTAGTAAACTTCTTACCTCTTTCTCAGTCCGTTCCTTCTGGCCCTGGGCCTGGCCTCCTGGGCTGGGGGGCCGAGGGAAGGAGGGAACGGGGCTACTCCTGGGAGCGGAGACTCTCTGCTGGGCCGCTCCCGCCATGGCTGGGGGAGAGAGGAGTGACTGTGGGTCCAGGGGGCCTGGGGATGGGGATGACTGGAGAAGTGGTGAGGGGGTTTGAGACCGCTGCGTCCTTCAGTCCCCAACTCCGCCCGCGTTTAGCAATGCACCCAGCGCCCCAAGTCCTGTCTAGGGTGCCCTAGCGCGGGTCCAGCGCGGCGGCCCCCCACGGCGCACCCCGAAGTGTTTGCCGAGGGTCAGCACCTTCGCCTGCCGCCCTGCCGGCCGCAGTGAAGCTGCCCGTGCCAGGCGCTGGCCGGTGCTGCGACTGTCCCCCCCCCCCCCCCCCCGCGGCGGCAGGACAGGGAGGTCCCGGGCGGGGTGGCGGCTGAGTCCGAGCCTCAGAGTTGGGGGCACCTCGGGACTCCATGTCGCCAGCCCCATCTGCCTCCCGCTCGGCGTTAGGAAGGAGGGTTTGAAATCGAGCTGCAGTGTCCGGAGCGACACTCAGGAGGCGAAGGGAGGTCGCAATGAACACAGGTGTCGCTTCCTACGCTGCCGCGGCCTGTCCTTGCCAGCGCTGCCGTCGAGCGGAGGAAGGAATGGGCTGGGCTGGGGGCTCTGTCCAGCCACCAGCGTAGGGAGAGGCTGAGCCAGCGCCTTGCCCCAGGCGGGTCCTGGATCCCCGGCGGTGCGGGAGCCGCGGGGCTGGGCGGGCGCCCTTGCCCAGTGAGCAGCTCCTTCCCGCGGGTCGGGTGGGCCCGGAGGAGAGTGGGTCCCGGTCTCTGGGCCTCGGCTCTCCCTCCAGGCCGCCGCCCGCGCCGGCACCACCGGCCCCATCTCCCGGCTCTGGATTCGCCTCCCAGGTGCGCCGTGCCTCCCCACAAGCCCGCCAGCTCCCCCGCGGAGGGGCAGCTCCATCCTCCCGTGCCCACCAATTAATCAGAGAGCCCCCGGGAGGCCGAGGAGTTGTAAACGGGAGGTTTAGAGCGAGGGGGCGCTGATGAGGCCAATCATCTCCCGGTGAATTCGCGAACCGGAGGCGCGCCAGTTCTCAGCACGCGGGTTTTGGCCGCGCCACCTGCCGCCCAGCGAGCTCCGGCTCCCGCCTCCTGTCGGGCTGTTTCACTTCGCTCCCTTGTTCCCCTTCTCTCTGGCCACCTTGGAGGACCCCTTTCTCCGTGTCTGCTTCTGTCTGCCAGTCCAGATGTCTCTTGCGCCCTTTCCCGTGCCCAACCCCGACCAAGAGAACTTGCAGGTCAGGGCGAGGGGTCTTGGCTGGCGGCCTGGCTCCCGGATCTCAGACGCAGCAGCACCGCAGGCTGGGCTGGAGCTGAGAGAGCTAGAGATCTGTGGGAAATATATGCCCATCCCCACCCCCAAGGGCGAGGACATTTGCAGGAAAAACGGACCCTGAAACTTTTGGTTCTCTTTGGGGTGGACCAGCTCAGGACAAGGCGGCAAGTGGCAGGAGGGATCCAGGCCCCAGTGGAGAAAAGCTTCGTATCATTTTTGTTAGAGACATAGGGGCTTGTACCCGCCTTCTCTGTGTGGACAAGGGGGACAAGGTAGGGCCTTGTCCTGGAGTCCTCAGCGCGGTGGATCCTGGGAAGGCCTGGTGACAGGATCCACCCAACTTTGTGATCCACACAATTGCTGGTCCTCTCTTTTCATTTATCTTGTGGGAGACCCAAGTCTATTTTATTGCCTCTCTCTGCATCCCATTTGTGATATCTGTACGTGAATGGTGAGTGAAAGGTTCTTAACATTTTGGGGGGGGGGTATCGCTCATTGATCATTTAAATCTGATGAAAGTTATTGATTCTTACCTCCCCAGGAAAAAATGCACCTAGGTAGTACTCACCAAATCCCACAATTTCAGAGGGTTTCAGACCCTTGGACCCCAGGTTAAGATCTCCTATTTGGATTGATCAAAGAAGCTGGTATCTGGAAAATGCAGAGACCAAATATGGTCCTTTAATGTAGGTCTTCACCCCCCCCCCCACCTTCTGTGGCTGATATCGTGGTGTTTGCCAGGTCAACCTTCAGCTTTAAAAGTACTCCTCTCCCCAGCACTACTAATGGGGTCTGGTTTCCCTGTGGGGTCCAGTCTTTCCTCCTTTCCCAGGACAAGGGGGCTCAAGCAAGTGGGGAAAGCTTTGCTGGGGAAAACGGATTTTGGGATGGGACCATCTGCTGGAGGGAAGTTGGGCTTGGGCAGCCTCCCACAGGGAGTAAAAAAAATACTGAAACTCCTGGGAAGGGAGGCCATCCGAGACAACCCCCTAGATAATTTTGTCTGTGAGTCAAACAAGGGGGACCAGGCAGTAGAATGTTCTAATCTACCTGTTTAGTTTCCTCAGAGACTCTGGGCTTAGCCAAGGTTAGAGGCTGGGGGATACCAAACTCTGGGCTGAAAGGGAAAAGATTTGTTCCTAAACATTTGTGTAACTTGTTTGTAGGAGCCAAGAAACAGGTGGCCCCTGACAAACCAGGGCAAAGGGGTAGCGGTTGAGTGGGAGTGGGAGGTTTAGGACCCCCCTAGTCTCCCGCAGCCTACTGTGTTTGGCTTCTGTAGATGTAGCTCTTCCCTCCCAGCCAGTAAAAGCTACTGACCTTCTCCCCACGGTCCTGTGACCTGAAAAGTCAGGGCTTCTTGGGGTCTATGATATGAATAAACTTCCTTCTTTTAGGACTATATTCAGACCAATGAAGGGAACTGGAAATTATCTGGTTTATTGTATTCTCCCCCTACACACAGACATACACATTCCAAACCCAATCCCACCTGGCTGGTCCTTAATTGCCTAGACATCTCAGGCAAATGTGACTTGGGGCAGGAAAGACCCCCCCCCCCCCCCGTTTCTGCCTGCCCCTCTCTGAGCTGGCACAACCCCCACCTACCACCAGCCCAGTAGTTCTGGGCTGTAACAAGAAGCCAATGATTGGTTGGCTAAGATTATTCAGAATCCTGCCTGGAAAAAAGGAAAAACAACAACACGATTTTCTGCTTGGGACAACTTAAACTGAATAATTCTGGCTGTGAACACCTGGCCTAAATGCTTTTAATCAGAGCAGAAGAAATATATGTCTATTTGTTCCCTACTTTCCTAATTAAAAAAAAGTTAATTGGTGTTCTCAGGAACGTCCCACTGAGGATCACAGGCCTCTAGAGCAGTGATGGCGAACCTATGACACGTGTGTCAGAGGTGACACGCGAACTCATTTTTTTGGTTGATTTTTCTTTGTTAAATGGCATTTAAATATATAAAATAAATATCAAAAATATAAGTCTTTGTTTTACTGTGGTTGCAAAGATCACAAAATTTCTATAGGTGACACGGCACCATCCCCACCATGGAGTTGGCCTCTTTCTGACAGTGGGAGGGGGTGCCCTCAGACCCCCTGGCTCCACCCTTGCACCAGGACTTTGGCCCTTGAAAAGGCAATGCTGCCATGGCCAGAAGTTCTTGCCCAGCAGGGTCGTCCCCCTCCGGGGTTCCTGGACTCCCTTCCGGGAGCAGAGACCGCTCCCTGGCTGCAAGTCAGCACTCGGAGCACGGGTGGGGGGCAGCTCCAGCTGGAGCCTTGGAGCTTAGCCCACTGCTGGGCACACAGAGGCACTCCACTCGGGAAATGTTGTTGAATGTGGAATGAAAGTTCCCACCAGGCAAAGGCCTTGTCTGGGGAGTCTCCAAGGCCTCCTGGCTGCTCAGGAAATGAGTGAGACCGCCACGTTTTAATTCCAGCTCCCTGGGCCCCCTGTTTCTTGTCTACTCATTCTCTGAGGCAGGATCTCGCTCCTCTGGCAAAAGGAAAAGGCTCATTGAGAATCTC
The DNA here is from genome assembly GCF_964212035.1 of Myotis nattereri. Lineage (NCBI taxonomy): Eukaryota > Metazoa > Chordata > Mammalia > Chiroptera > Vespertilionidae > Myotis > Myotis nattereri. Next base: position 46,261,478 of record NC_138091.1, read on the forward strand.
CATGAGAATATGCTGCCACTCCCCAGACCTTTCCCCCAGCAGATCCAGATATTTCAGCCTAAAGGGAGTTTGAACCTGAAATGAGCCAGATAATTGCCCCAATTCTCTGTTCCTCATTGAAGAGGGAGTTGCAGGCCAAGGGGTTCAAGTGGCCTCACTTTTATGGACATTGCTCTAAGTCAAAAGAATTCATTATACATATACAGCTGAGAGGCACACACTCCAATCTAGACTGGTTCTCTGGGAACAAAGCAGGCTTCTTCCTCTCCCCCTTTGCCTCCTCCTCCACCTCTTCCCCCTCTTCCTCCTCCTTGTTATTAATAGTTACTATTTACTAATTGCTCCCTGTTTACCTGGCATTGTGCTAAACCCTAGACCAGTGTTTGGCAAACTCATTAGTCAACAGAGCCAAATATCAACAGTACAATGATTGAAATTTCTTTTGAGAGCCAAATTTTTTAAACTTAAACTATATAGGTAGGTACATTGTTATTAACTTAATTAGGGTACTCCTAAGGCTTAGGAAGAGCCACACTCAAGGGGCCAAAGAGCTGCATGTGGCTCGCGAGCCGCAGTTTGCCAACCACGGCCCTAGACACATTGTACATTAACTAATCCTTAGAAGGATCCTAAGGGTTAAGATATCCAGATTTTGCAGATGCAGAAGCTAACTTATTTTTCCAGGCATGAAGGCCCCCCCCCCTCTCTCTCTCATAATGTTGCTGTGATACTGGCAGATTTGAATGCTCAAGAGGTATAACATGGAATGGAATGGAAATAAAATTGACAAGGAAAAGCTCTTAAAGTTTTTGAAATATGGAAAGTTTTAATAGAATACAGCTAGTTTCTCCTGTGTTCAAGAGAACAAGGAAGTGATTCAATTAACTGGCTAATTCTGAGCCCCAAATGCTTTCCCTTGAAATGGGCGGATAATGAGGCTGACAGAATGTTCCCATTTGAATTTGCCTGATGTTGTTCCATGTTTCCCTCCAAACTTGTGAGGCCTGCAGACACACACACACACACACACACACACACACACACACATTCACCCTCACAGGAATGCTGACACACACAGACCTAGCTTTATCCTGCCTCCAGTTTTTTATGACTCAGCCCTGGGAATGAAAATAGGGTTTGAGCAGAATAACATGCCCAAGGCTCCTGATGTGCACTCAGCAATGAGGCACCCCACCCGGGACAGCCGCTGCCAGGCTGGGAAAGACGCCTCTCCAAGGCCGCAGCCCTGGGCAGGCACTGCACCCTAGTCTACCAGGGCAGGCACGTGCCCTTTGCTGGCCCTCTATCCCCTTCCTTCCCTTCTTCCTCTGCAGAGTATTCTCCTCCGGGACCACTGTCCTGAGAATAACTTCGGAGAAACCTCTGGAAGAGGGCTGTGAAGTACAAAAAGGCATCTCTGCCTTAGGAGGAGGGAGAGAGGGACCCCCGTTTTCCCTACCCCACTCTTCTCTCCTCAGACTCCGGATGTCTCTGAGCTCAGAGTCAGAGAGGCTGAATGCAGAACAAGCTTCTTTTTCCCCCACCCCACCCTATACCCCACAATCTCCATTCCAGTTAAGTGAGTGACCCCACTGTCAGCCCTAAATGACCTTCTCTTTTTGGATTATGGGACAGTCAGGTATTCAACACCTTCTCTTAGTCACCAGAGCCTCATTCAAACCTCACAACAGCACAGTTAAAGGTCTTTTTCATCTGGGCCTTTGAGGGCCTAAGGCACTTGCTGGCAATCACACACACACACACACACACACACACACACACACACAGCCAGGGAGGTGATAGGCTGGCCATGTCCTGGAAGGGAGGGGGCCGCACTTGTCTTGGCTCCCGATCCTAGCTGAGCTGCTCCTATGTGGCTTCCAGTTCCCTTATATGCTCCCCCAAATCTCAGACCCAGAAACCCCTTTACTTCCAACACAGACAACCGACACAGGCTGCCTTTCTGGAAATGAGTCTCGCTTACAGAAAAGACATCGTTGCTCAGGTCCTCAGAGTTTGGGGGTAGGAACATTCCATTCGAGGGGAGGACGCATCCTCCAGTTCTGCTTCACCACTTGTAACAGCTGCTCTGATCTTGGCCAACCACGTGGGGCTTCCGCGTTCCCTTCTGTAGGTTAGGGAAGGGGGGTGTGGAAGATTCTGGCGCTGCCCTTGAGCTGGCTACTGTGGAGATCAAAGGAGATTTGGTCTGTGGAAGGCTCCCGATGGGGGGAAGGGGGAAGGGGCGGATGGAGTCGATTCCTTTCCCAGCCTTCACCCGTTTAATGGTGTTTCTTTCGCTTGGCAGAGGTCGCCAAAGGCGACACACCAGCGGCCAGCTCCCGGCCAAGCCCCGTGAGTCTGCAGGAACCAGACCCTTCGCCCTTCACCTGGCTGGGGACTCGGAGCTGCAGGAAGATCTTTCTAGTTCAGCGTAGACTCAACGCCAGGGCGCCGCCTAGAGGTCAGCCGCGGCCTCAGCGTCACCCGCCAACGACCATAGAGCTACTCCAGCCTCGGTCAGAAATTGGGGGGGTGGGAGGGGGCGGGGAGAGGGGGAATTCAGCTCGTCGACTCTCACGGATGCGGCTTCTGGCACCTCTGACTTCTCTGAGACACCCCCCCCCAGCCCCCACCAACGAACCCTAAGAAGGGATCAGAAAGGCCCAGAAATATTTATTCTTGTGACTCTCACGAGTGTCAATTTCCGTTTCTTTGAGGATCCTGTGTTTTGCACTCTGTGTCTATATTGCCTCCTCTCACCATCCAAATTGTCCAGCCCCCTCCAATTATGCTAAACTCTGCTTTATCTTCACCGAGGGAGGGAGTAGGGAACCGCTACCCCGAAATCTGACAGCGTGTTATCTACATTTTCAATTCTCTGAATAATTTGAAGATCGGCGTGCTTTGGGAAAAGCAGTCAGAAAACTCTTGAGGGTGAAAAAAGCAACCACATGTCTCCGTGGCCTTTACTCGCTGAGTGGCCATAGCTCCACTAGTGAATGAAGGAGCCGGGAGGGTGCTTGTGGGCACGAGCGCCCCTATCGGTGGCTGTCTGTGCGGACCATTTGGAAGTTGACTCCTTGGGAACGAGAAGGCTGGCTGACGCCTCTGGGAATGGGTTTGAGCTGTTGTTCCACGACAGGCAGACAGTTTCCTTTCTAAAACTGGGATCCATGGCCGGGGTCCTGAGAATGGGGGTAGGGGAAAGCCACAGAGCCCCTGAAAAGTGTATGCAAAACTTATATGTCATTCGAAGGCCGTGGCCTCTTCAAATTGTCTAGAGTTTAAGAGTAAAATAGTTCAATCCCCTTTCCTTGGCCCAGGGAGCCACTGACCTGCCCCCCCCCCCGCCCCCCACACACACTGCAGGCCCCTGGGGTGGGTCGGGGCCTGGGTAATAACAGTCTTGAATGGTGTGGAAACGGCTGGTCCCTCAGTTCTGCCCTCTGCCCGTCACTAACAGTCCCCAGAGGCCAATCCTGAGAGGAGGGGTGCCTGCCAGTGGCTGCTATCACAGTATTTTTAATAAAAATATAGCATGATAAAGTGCAAAGTGAGGGAGTTCAGGTAAATAATGAGGAGGGGAGCTGCAGGGGTCTCCCCACACATATCCTAGACCAGTGATGGCGAACCTTTTGAGCTCGGTGTGTCAGCATTTTGAAAAACCCTAACTTAACTCTGGTGCCGTGTCGCATATAGAAATTTTTTGATCTTTGCAACCATAGTAAAACAAAGATGTATATTTTTGATATTTATTTTATATATTTAAATGCCATTTAACAAAGAAAAATCAACCAAAAAAATGAGTGTCGTAGGTTCGCCATCACTGCCCTTGACTATGCGTGTTGGGATGGAAACAAGCTACTTCTTGTCCTCCAGCTATTAATTGGCTCCCCTCTTCCTCCTTCTTGGTGCAAGGAAGGGGCCAGTGGTCCCCCTGACTTCTTGCAGCAGAGTGGGACTGCCTACATCAGAAGTAGCCTTTCAGAAAATTCAGGAACTGTAGACTGCAGCCTAGTATTTTTCTGCCCATTCCACTTTTTAACCATTGAGAAAGAAATCCCCACAGTTCTCAGTTCTTGGGCACCTGTTTTTTTGTGTGTGTGTGGGGTGATGGTGGTGGTGGTGGTGGTGGTGGTGGTGAGGAAGGCGCCCTCAGGGCACCAAATCCCCACCTGAGTCTGCAGCTGGGTCCCACTCTTGTACCCAAGCCCGACCTGAGCCTGAGCTCACCTTAGCTCCCCGGTGCCTCTTAGACCTGACCCGTTGGCATTTCGCGGGTGAATAACTGTGAGATGTGCTCAAATTCCTTTGCTCTGTCACCCAGCAGCGCACCTAACCGGGCCCCTCAGCAGACCAAGTGAAGGAAACCACTAACTTCGCTCCCAGTTATCCGGGACCCACGGCGCATAGCGGTTTTTCCTAGTTTTGGGTTAGGATGGCCTAATAGCGATTCCAAATGCGGATTCCACAAAGTTTTATAAAAGCCACACCAGAGTAGAAAAGAGCGATGGCGCTCCGGAGAAGGCCCTGGACATGCAGGTGGCGGTGGCTGTTGTTCGATCTTGAGGCTTTTGAAGCCAGAGAGGAGACGGAGGAGGCTGCGGAGGGAGCTCCGCACAGGCTGGTTTGGACACGACTCAGCGCTGGCCGACACTCCACTTCCCCGAGACCAGACCCTCGGGTGGGTTTCCTCCAGCAGCCCCTGCCCACTCGGGCCCCGACCCCTCTCCTCTTCTCGCAAGTACCTGGCAGCACACCGGGCGGGGCAGGGCCAAGGCCTGGCCGCTGGAGACGGAAAGAGAAAAACAAAAAACCCGCTTTCAGCGGACAGATGCAAAGATCGGCGGTCCAGGGCATGGTTGGCAGAGCCCGGGCTTTCGCCTAGAAAGGCCAGGCGCCTAACTGCGTGGGTGAAGATCGGGGGTCCCATTCGGGCCGGGGAGCCAACGCAGTGACGTGCGCGGGGCCCGGGACTGTCGTGCGGGCGGTGCGTCCCGTCCGGGCCCGGCCTCGGCCTGGTGGCCGCCCGCTGGCGGGGACAGGGCAGCGCGCCTGGCAAAGCCCAGGGACCGGCTGCCGCTCCCGATGCAAAGTCTGCTGCCGCGGGAAAAAGGGGGGGACCCAGGCGGGGGATTGTGCGGCTCGTAAATTTGCTCCCCCTGCCTTGTAACCCGCCCCCGGCCGTCTGTCTTTTCAGGGCGCGAGGGGATGTAAACCGTTTGAAGTTCATCAACACGGTGAAGTTTTATTGTATTTCCGGTCCCCAAGATTTATACCCGGGAGGGGGAGCGGGCGGCCAGGCAGACTTCTTCGCTCCCTGGGACTTCCCCGCGGGACAGACACGTGGCCGCTCGGACACTCACCTCCCGGGCGAGGGCGGGAGGGAGCCGGGCGGGACGGGACTCGAGCGCTCGCAGCCGCCGCACCTTCCCACCGCCGCTCCGGTCCAGCGCCGCCGCCGCCCAGGTAAGTCCGCCGCCGCCCGCCGCGGGGCCAGCTCGGCCGCCAGCCGCGCGTGGAGAGTGTGCGGGAGGGAGCACCTGTGAGGACGCGGGTGTCTGCAGAGGCAGAGGTGGCGGTAGCGGGCATCGGTGGGGGCCTGGAAGCCAAGGGCCCAGGCTGAAGGTCGGGAAGAAAGAAGCAAGTCTGTTCTCCGAGTTCGCAGCCTCCCTCCCGGTGTCATTTGTGAATTCGGAATAGATGGTCTTACCTGGGACAGCTCCGCCTCTGCGGGGCCCGGGGCCCTGGGACCTTCCGGCAGCGAGACTTCCCAGCGACTGTTCAGGTGGGCAGCGGGCCTTCCCTTCCAGTCGGTTCCTCCGTCTGCTCCCTAGTCTTCCTGATAACTTTCTCGCACTCTCGCCCACCGTCACTTCTCAGCACTCCTCTCCACTCTCCTGTCTGTGTCCCAGCCTGGAAACTGGGGTTTGGTGTCCGGCTTGAGGATTTGGCTTCTCAGGGCTATCCTGGACGACCCTGGAATATAGCCTCACCTTGATAACAGTTTGAAGTTGAGAAGTCTTTTTATCTGTGGAGGCCTCCGGCTGCATACACAGGGGTGGATAAACCAAGCAGGAATATCAACCCATCCAGGAGGCCCTGTCCAGGTCTGGGTTTGGGCCCAGGGGCCCTCCGGCCAGGGCTCCTGCAAGACAGCAAAAGTGCCTGGAATCTGAGCGGCCAGGAGAGCGAGCTCCAGAATGGTTTTGCCTGGAGTCCTGCCTCCAGTTCTTTGGATGTGTTGTTGAATGGCAACTGTGTTCTGTGCGGGAAGAGGTGGAGGAAAATGAATGAAGTTAGCCGGCCAGCCGGTTTGGCCCACAAAATGGCTGCAGGGCCCTGCCCCCCAGTGAGCCCTTGGCCCCCCGGAACCTGAACTGGAACTGCTGAGTGAATTAGGTAGTTTCATGTTGTTGGGCCTGGATTTCTGAACACAACGACATTAAACCACCCGACTCACGGCAGTTACTGCTCCTCGCTTAGCTGGAGGAGTAGGGGCGTGGGAGGGAGGCAGAGTCAGGACTGTGCAAAACAGTGAGGCGGCCTGAGGTCCCTCAACCGGGAGCGGCCGGGGTGTTCCACAGAGACGAGATCTCGGGAGTTCTAGAGTGTCTCCCACGTCTGCATTTTTAAAATGTGTATGGGGAGGGGAAGGAGGAATGGGGAGCACTCCACTCTCCAAAGGGCACATTGGTGAGCTGTTCTGCAGAGCCCAAGGATGGTAGTTGGGGCTTTGAGCTTCCTTCCTTGGGGTCTGGGGCTCCCATCTGCCTTCTGATTTTCCAATAAAAGTTTCCCCAACTTGGCAAACCTAGCTTTCAAGAGACACAGGGAGTCATTGAGGTTTTTGTAACCCCTTGAGAGGCAGGGCTCCAGGCAGCTTTAGGTCCGTGAAGAAGGCTCAGTATAGCCCAGAAGAGAGGGAAACATCAGGATCCTTTGCAATGTCAGCCTCTGGGCCTCCAGGCTCCTTCCTAGAGCCCCCTAGTGGGACAGCGGTGGGTTAAAAAAAAAAAGTCATTTCTCAATCCCACAGTTGGCTCCTGCCCTAAGGAGAGGGCAAGGCTTCCTCATAGACCCTTGGTCTGGGCTGCAGGTTTACCTAGGTCTTGAGGGCCAGCTCCTGGGACAGGGGTCTGACTTGTAGGCTAGTGGGGAGCTCAGTCTTGGGCAGATGATAGCGTGACCGGTGATGGAGCAGGGGGTGGGGCAGGGGCAAAGCTGTGATACCCTCTTTGACCCCAGCCCTCTCCAGGCTCCTGGCTCTCTGCCCAGGGAAGGAATAACTAGAAGTGCTGGCGGAAGGCGTGGGACAGTCCGAAGCATAAGCTAACTTTTGTTCCCAAACTGCCCCCTCCCCCTTGAGGCAGAGGAAATGTAGAAAGGGGCCCAACCGGATGGGGCTCTGGCGGCGCCAGGCTGACTTGGATGGCAAAGGAGGGGGTCTCTGAACAACAGGCCTCTGCTAGGGTGGAGGGGCCCTCGGGAGACCCACCCCGCACCCAGAGGAAAGGCAGTCTTCAACCCGCCGTCCTGGTGAGCAAAGGCCCACTCTACTGCCCCCTGACACTTCCTTGTCCTCGGTCTGGGTGAAGAATGTCTGGAGTGTCCTGTTGCCTTACCTTGCTTCTCCCTGGGGCTCTCACAAACCTGCCCAGCCACTCGGAGCCTCACTGTCTTCCATCCCCGGCGTCCCTTGGCCACCCCCTCCCAGGAACAGTGCTGTAAAAAAGAAAAAAAGGGGGATGTTAGAGAGAAAGGAGGAAATAAAGTCTTTGGAAAGCAGAGAGTTTTACAACAGCCACAGGTTTTATGGAAGCAATTTCGTAATAACCTTCTACCTGCTCAGCTCCTTTCTGTCCCGCCTGCTGCCCACCCCGTTTGGCCTCCTGGATGCTCCCTCCCAAAGAGTCAGCCACCCCCCCCCAACCTTCCAGATCCCTGATGGCTGAGACTTGGGAAGAGGAGAGTCCAGGGATCTGCCTGGGCTGCTGACCTCTCAGTCCTTCCTTTCACCTCTGGCGCTTGGGGAGGGAGGCTGAGCAGAAGATTTCGTTGCTTTACAGTGAAGATGCCCACTCGCAGGGCGTGGAAGCGCTGAGGTTTGAACTCCTGTGTGCAGACTCCATGCGATTCATTTTGGAGGCCGTTTTGTGGAAAGGGTGCGGGTTCTGGGGTCCTCGTCTTCTCCCCCTGGAGCAAGTGTTTCCACACCTCCTTTCCCAGAGGGGCCTGGACTCCGATTCTGGGTCAGAAGAAAGATCTCAGGGTGTTTAGGGACAGAGACTCGGGGACTTTGCTGATTTCGTTGTGCCCAGCAGTGCTTTCGTGTGACCTCCACAGCTACTGAGAGCTTTCCCATTCGACTCAGCTCTCTCTGCTGGTCAGAGGCACACTTGTGTGGGACACGCTCATGCACAACTAATGGTGTCTTCATCTGGTGCCCATCACCACCATGAAATAAGGATCACACGACGCACGCTGCCCCCGCAGCTTTGGGAAAGATACGCAGTAAAGGATTTCATGGTCGGACAAAAAAGTCACAAAATTCCATGACCTCCCTGAACCAATCTGAGGCATTTCCTTCACCTTCCAGAGAAATATTTTAGAAGGAAGTTGTAAAAGAATCCAGCTTTAAGCCACATGCATTTGTTGGAGAATACGGACCGGAATCTACTTGGCTTGAATATCAAGTCAACAGGCAGATTTTCAATGGCAGCGTCCGAACCCACTAACGTTTTATGGCTACAATTCAAGGACACAAATACGCAAGTTTTTGCCCTGTTCATAGGGGTGTGATGGTTACAAAAACGTCCACAAAAGCTTTTGGATCATAGATCTTCTTATATGAGTAGAGCTGTAAATCTACATCACAGGAGTTATTCACACATCCAATATATACCACTAGATCTTACGTACAAATGCTTAAGCAATCAGGTGTTATGGTTGGGCAGATTTTACTTATTACATATTCTATATGCAGCATGGAGTACAGTATATTTGCACACTAGGTTCAATATTGATTTGAAATATACATACAGGATAGACACATCTATTCAAACACAGCATGCATACATTTCAGCTTAGCTTATCGATTAAAAACAATCTTTCCCCTTTGTTGTTTTTGTTTTTACTTTCTTCTTCTTCTTCTTCTTCTTCTTCTTCTTCTTCTTCTTCTTCTTCTTCTTCTTCTTCTTCTTCTTCTTCTTTTTGGGTTTATTTCTCCCCTTGTTTAAAATTTTCTCTTACGGACAAGGACCCTTCTAAAAGCCACCCCTCAAGCTCGGCACTCACCAGCTGGTCCAGGCCAGGCTTGGCCTCTGGGCTCAGGGCCCCAGTGTGAGCAGGGCTGCAGCTTGTCCCTGCCTGCTCTTCCCCGAGCCTCCAGACACCAGCCCAGCTGTGTTCAGGCGCGCTCCTGTGCAGGGAATGGCAAGAGGCTTCGAGGGAAAGCAGGGTTTCCCTTCTTTCTCTTTAGGATTGGGGGTGGGTGGGGTACAGTTTGCTCTCTCCGGACAAGGTGACCCTCACTCAAGGAACCCCTCTATTAGGCATCTTTAGAAACTGGACATCACTGGCTGAAATCCTGTTTGCCTCCCTCGGTCAGGGTAGGTAGCATTGTCTGCGAGAGAAAATAAGGGTTTTGTGGGGGTTTTCTTGGGGCGGGGGGAAGGCCTTCTGAACACCCAAACCAGGGGCTCCCCCTCAGCCAACCCTTTGGTCATTTGTCTGAACTGGAGTTGAGTTTCAATTCGGAGCAACAGTGTTTTCTAGAAAGCCCGCCTGGGTGGGGCTCATTGCTTGGTTGCACCCGAGTCCCCACCTGGAGGGAGATGAGCTGAGGGGCCAGTTCATTCTTTTCCTTTCAGGGTCCCCTCTCTGAGGAGACGGAGACCCTCAAAGCCTGTCATTTAGACATCGTTCCCATTCTCCAGCTTCTGTGTGAGCACAGGCTGAGTTCTGGGGGCAGAAAAGAGGTCTGGGTCCCCTCGGTCAGCACCCAGGAACCACCCAGGGCGAGGGGCAGCTCCTCAAACAGCAGCCCGCAGCCTAGACCCTGCCTGCTGGGACCCTCCACCCTGGTAGGGCACAACCCATGAGCCCAAACGCTCTTCTTCCTCCAACTTCTTCCCTAAACTCGGTGGCCCTCTGGACTGCTCTTCTGCAAAGGGAGGCAGCAACACAGCCAGAGTGGGAAGGGCCGCCAGGAGGGCTGCAGGCGAGCTCAGCGCCTGCACAGCCTGAGTCTTAAGAACAACCCAGTGCTGTGACTTCCCCATAAATAAATAAAGTCTCTGCCCACAGTCCGAACCTCCTTTGGACCCTAATTTATATGCCACAGAAGCCACGTCCGCAGCCCGCCCTGCTTCAGAGCACGATTATTTACGGCAGGAGAGACTTTTCCCTGAAGAGTATGTTTATTACAGGTAAAGCCAACAGCGGACTCCATGCAGCTGGCAAATTCAGAACAGATGCTGCGCCTTAACTGTGACTCATCCACTCGGCACCCAGCTTCCGGCTGGCGATTCCAGGTAGCTCTCTGGACTTTCCCAAGTGCCCGGCCCTACTTAGGATTGGCATCGGGGGTTTATTTATTTTTTTTGTCTCCGCCGCACTTGGGTCCCCTGGAGAAAGCAGATCTTCCTGCTGTTTGGTTTCGGATATGCCTGGCTGTCACCCTCGGAGAGCTGGGGTGGGAGAGGAGGGGAGGGGGCGGCTGGGTGCCCGCATTGATCTTTAAAAAATCATTTTGAAATCGCCATAATGTGAAGAAATATGGCGCTTTGCCCTCGTATTTCACATGTAATGACACGAGATGGCTTCATTTGGAGAGAAAAGCTGGCGGGAGGGTGTGTGTGTGTGTGTGTGTGTGTGCAGAGGTAATCTGCAGCCTGCTGCACAGCAGAGAGGGCCATGGCCAAAATGATAAAACCTCACATTAGCATCGCCCCGCTTGTGTTAAAATAATGGGGCTGGGGGCGGCCTATTTTATAAGGGCCCGGAGTTGGAGAATGCCGAGGAAATCAGCGCCAGCCTGCCCCTAAACCCACCGGAGGAGAGGAGGAAGAGGAGGGGGGAGAAGAATCGGGTCTGTCCAGGCCACTGCACCCAGGGCAGAAGCAGAAAGAGCAAGCTCAGGGCCCAAAGAATTGATACCAACAAAACCGGGGATTTGGAAACTCCAGCAAGAGAAGGTGGAGGGTGGGTGGGAGACGGACCCCACGGGCTCTCTGCCTATGCTGGTTGGTGTCTAACACTAGTGTCTGGAGATCTTTCTGGACGACAGTGACCAGTGAGAGGAGTGGGACAGGAGAGCCTTGAAAGGCTCCATCCTCACTGGGCGGAAGGGGAGATAGCTGGACCCCTTCCCACACCTCTGCTCGCTGACACCTTAGGGAAGTTGCCTTAATCCTTTGTCACATCCAGCTCCCCCATCTGGGCAATTTTAAGGGCCTGGCCTGTTATTCAGTGGAGGGAAGGAGAAATGGCTGTGTCCCCCCAACCCCATACTTCCCTCTGGCCAGGGCCAAAGAGAGGTCCCAGAAGTCTAGAGGAGCTTTGGCGAGTTGTATTAAACTCTTTCAGAGGCTCAACTTTCCAGGGCCTGATGGATCCCTTTCAACTCATGCAGGTTCTAAGTTCAGGACAGCTGAATTTTAGGACAGGATTTCAGGACACTCACCCCCTTATATTCCCCTCTCTCAGCTACTGAGGGTCAGGAGAAAGTCCCAGGGCAGTAACCTTCCTCGAATAGTCGCAGAGAGCCCCCTCCAAAGAGGATCACGTCTCAAAAATCCCCAACTTCTCTCCCCAACCATCTCCAACGAATGGCTGCTGCGCAGTTGTTTCATAAACATCTTGTGACAAGAGGACAGAAGAGAGGAAAGGAGGGCCCGAGGGATGGAGTGAAGGTGTGTGTGTAGGGGGGGGGGCGGGCAGGACCACTTCCTGGTTAATTACGCCCTGGGCTCTTCTGGCTGCTCCCAAGCTGGGGCTCGGTCCCTCCCACTGTCCTGCTCTCCCTCGCTCCCTCCCCGACCCGCCTGGGGAGAGGGCTCCGCCGCCGAGTCCCTCCGGAGGCAGCCGCTGCTTCCCTCCGCCTCCCCTCCGCCCCCGCCCCCCCCCATGGAGCACTCCACCCCCCTTCTCGCAAAAGGCGGAGGGACCCGGCGGCCGGCTGCTCTCGCTGAGGTTACGTGGCCGCCCGAGCCCTGACGTGATAGCACATTGCATCAGCATAAAACAATCCATCCTCGATATGGAATGCGCTTGCGGACGGATGACAGAGCGCGCGGCCCCCTCGCCGGATTGATTTATGTCGGAGTGACGCTTTATCAGGCAGTCGGAAAAACTTTGACCAATCATTTTGCAAGGAGCGCTGAGCCGGGCCGCTCCACTGTACTTTGTTGGCTGAGAAGTTGAGCAGGGGGTGGGGGTGGGAGGGTGGGGGGCCGGGGGGGTCGTGTCCGAAAGCCCTCACACCGGTCCGGGTGCCACCTCTCCCTGCCCGGGCGCCGCCGCGCGAGCGCTTCCCTTCCCCCTGCTAGCGCCCGGATAATGTCTGAGAATGTCCATTTCTGGGACGCTTAGCAGCTATTATGTCGACTCGATCATAAGTCACGAGAGTGAGGACGCGCCTCCAGCCAAGTTTCCTTCCGGCCAGTACGCGAGCCCGCGGCAGCCGGGCCACGCGGAGCACCTGGAGTTCCCCTCCTGCAGCTTCCAGCCCAAAGCGCCGGTGTTCGGCGCGTCCTGGGCGCCCCTGAGCCCGCACGCGTCCGGGAGCCTGCCGGCCGTCTATCACCCCTACCTCCAGCCCCAGGGCGTCCCGCCGGCCGAGAGCAGGTACCTCCGCACCTGGCTGGAGCCGGCGCCGCGCGGCGAGGCGGCCCCGGGGCCGGGCCCGGCGGTGAAGGCGGAGCCGCTGCTGGGCGCGCCGGGGGAGCTGCTCAAGCCGGGCGCGCCCGAGTACAGTTTGGAAACTTCGGCGGGCAGGGAGGCCGTCCTGTCTAATCAAAGACCCGGCTTCGGGGACAATAAAGTTTGCGAAGGAAGCGAGGACAAAGAGAGGCCGGATCAAAGTAAGTTATAAAAAGTGAGGAAATGCCCAGGCCGAAGGCCAGCGAGGGGGAGGGGAGAGGCCATAAACGGCGGACAATGTGAAGGGAGACCGCGGCGCGGGCGGCGGGCGAGCGGGGGAGGAGGGAAGAGGGCGGAAGGAAGGAGGGAAGGAAGGAAGGGAGGAAGCCAGCCGGGTGTCCCCGAGGGGAGCCCGAGGCCGCGGGAGGAGCGGCGCGCCCACTGCGCAAAGCCCGGGAGGAAACGGGGGAGCAGGGACAGCTCGCGGCTCCCCGGCCGCCCTGCCCCCACGGTCCCGGAGACCCGGCGGGCGGCCGGGGAGAGGCCGGGCGGGCGGCGGCCGCAGGCGGAGGGCCCGGCGGCCGGAGGGAGCGCACGCGGCGGCGGCGGCGGCCCGCGCGGCTGGCAGAGCTCCCCGCGCCGCGCGCGCCCCGTCAAAGCGGGCCAAGGGGAAGGGGGGGGGCTCATTAGGATTTTATTTGCGATGCAACAGCTTGGCGGAGGATTGAGCCGAGCGGATTTCGAGCAGGAGCGGCTCAGGGTCCGCAGCCGGCGCCGGGAGGGGCGGGGAAGCCGGGGCCCGGGCACTGAGCCTCCTCCCCGGTGCGACGGCCCCTCCCCGGGAGCCTGTCCTCGGCCTCCTCCTCCTCTCCTCCGCCTCCTCGCCGGGGTTGCGGCTGCCTTTTCCTCGGCCTCCCGCTGCTCTCCGAGGCCGCCCCCGCCCCAGCCGGCGCTGTCCGCCTGGCGGGGAGTCGGGAATCGCTTCCGAACTTCGGGACCGACCGGCAGAGTGGAGGAGGAGAGATCCCGCAGGGCCCCCGGGGAGCGGAGGGTGGGGGAAGAGAGGCTGACGGAGGGGTGCGGGGCTTTACCCTCTGACGGCAGCTTCTCTTCACCTCCCACTCCCCGCTAAGCACCCCCTCCAGGAACCCGAGTCAGGCCGTTTCCCGGAGGTGCTGCTGCCGGAGGGGGGGGGCGGTGGTAGGGAGCGTCCTAGGTTTTGTCTTTAAGGTTGAGAAGAGCAAATTGGTGGGGGGCTCAGCCCCAACCAATAACCCTCAGGCTGGTGGGGCCAAGCCTTCACCCCTTCCTCTTTTTGGAGCGTGGGGGTCAGATGCTCACTCTCTGCTTGCTTTGCCAGATTTCCCACCAACAGAGTGGGGCACAGGCCCTTTGGGGTGTTCCTGCGGCCCCACTCCCCTGAGGTGCCTGTGGGGTCCCACCTGCCAGGTTGAATCACAAGAGCTGGCATTTGGGTCACACCGGCTCTTCCCAAACCCTCCCTGCTCACACCCAAATAGAGCCCCCACCCCCAGCCCCCCAAACTCTGCCTGGAAAACCCATTATTGCAAGGCAGCAGTTTGGTTAGGATCAATTATTAACATTTTTTCCTCTTTCATATTTAATGTGAATGTAGGTCCTATCACAGGCAATCACATTAAGGAAATAGCGCTGCAAATTGGTAAGACATGGTACTTAGTGCAGGATGGACCAGATTATTTAAAAAAATATTTAGTGCTTTTTTTTTTTTATTTGGGGAGAAGGAATCTAGTAGAGGGCGGCTATTATTTCTAATAGTTCCGCTTTATTTGGCAACTTTTCTGAATTCCAGGATAGGGAGAGAGACCAGAAGGAGAAGAGAAGCCTGTAAATATTTCTACCCGCCCCCCTCCCTCCATTACCCTTTCCTCTGTTCCCCTTCACCACAAGGAGCCAGTTGGAGGGAAGTGTGCTGTGCAGAGCTCTCTGTTACCCCGCCTTCTCCCTGGCTCCCCACCTTGGGACTGGAGCAATCTTGCTTCCCAATTTCCCTGAACTTGCTTTCGCCAAACTGCGAGCTGAGCAGGAGCGGAAAAGGAGAGACTATTGCAACCATAAGTTATCTGGGAGCCCCTGGCGCCCCCTTGTCCACAGGCTGGAGTTGATAAATGGTTGCAATTGGGCTGCTGGTGAATTGGAGTGTGCTGGATGTTCGCATCTCTGAGTGCGGACACATATTTGTGTGTGGGGGTGTCTATGGGGGGGGTATCTACATGGACATTACATGCCTGCTACCATGTGGCCAAGAGACTAGAGCTTGGGACTAAGGCACGGTGCACTGGGACTGGGCTGGCGGGCCAAGAGGTCTCTTGTCTGTGGCTGAAGCTGCTCTGCCCCAGTCCAACCCTCTCTCACCTCCCAGCCCTAGAGCGAGGACCTTCAGATCAGCCACCCCTAGTTAGACCGGTAGTGCAGGGTGAGGGGGAGGCCACCATGCTGGGCTCTGACTTGAGTCCTTACCTGTTTGGACCCAAGTGTAGAAAGAGATAAAAAGAAGACCTGAGGCGGGCAAAGCTTTGGCAATGCTGGGCAGCCTGGCAGCTGGTTGGCTCCCTCCTGTCCAAATCACCTCCACCCAGAGGTGTCCATCGCAACTCCCGGCCCATGGCTGGGCCCCTGTCTGGGAACTTGAAGGCCCAGGTGCCCCTTTCTCCAATGCCAGGTGGGGAGTAGGTTGCCAGGGGGGTGCCTTCTTGGAAGGAGAACAGGAGAACCCTTCACCCCCCCCCCATTCCTTTCTTTGATTCTGTCGCTGCTTCTCTTTCAGCCAACCCTTCTGCCAACTGGCTGCACGCTCGCTCTTCCCGGAAAAAGCGCTGTCCCTACACCAAATACCAGACGCTGGAGCTAGAGAAGGAGTTTCTGTTCAATATGTACCTCACCAGGGACCGTAGGCACGAAGTGGCCAGACTCCTCAATCTGAGTGAGAGACAAGTCAAAATCTGGTTTCAGAACCGGCGGATGAAAATGAAGAAAATGAATAAGGAACAGGGCAAAGAGTAAAGACGCCCCCTCCCCTTCCCACTCCTTCCCCATCTCACGCTTATTTATAAGGTGGCTGCAGAGCCAGTGCTGTCTGGGATGTATTCAAGTGGATGGGGAAGGGAGTCTTTCCCTTCCAAGTCCTTTCCTGCGACCTAGAGCCTCTCTCCTTTCTTCCGCTCTCACCAGCCCTCTTCTCCCTAGACCTCAGGAGAAAGTTTTGTTAATTTAGAAGGTAGACGTAGTTGGTTCTTAAGAAGGGAATGGGCCACAAGGAAAGAGAGACCCTAGTTGAACCCCTAGCAACCTGCACCCCCCCCCAGTTTTTCTGGGAAGCCCCAGCCCCTCACTTCCAGCCTGCCTATCCCAGTGCCACCCAGGGACACTCCAGCTGCACACAGCCCAGGAGATGCCCTCGTACATGAAGCCTGGGGCCCACAGAAGTGACAGGGAGAGCTCACAGCCCACACTCAAATGCAGTAGCCTCCCTAGTGCAGACCATCGCACGGGCAGATCTATTAGAACAGCCGGCACACCATCAGGCAGGATTCTACCCCTGATGCAAATACAGAGCCAGATGTCTAGAGACACACTCCTGAATGAGGCACTGCAGCCAACGAGGCTGAATGTCACCATGCCACCCCCCACAGAACCCCCAACTCTACCGTTCCGGGCCCAAGAGCAAGGGGGACAAAACTCGGCGCCCAAGCTGGTGGGCTGGAGGGGGGAAGGAAAGGCAGCGTAGTCTTAGGAGGGTATCATAGGTTTTCTGAAGGCATTCCACACATTTTGTTGCAGGAAATGTTTAATTCTGCATGTTGTTTTCCTCTCCTTCCAACAAAAGGAGGTCAGATCGTGGGTCGTAAGCCTTGCCAATGTTGTCCACCCGTTCACCCGTGTCCCGCTTGTCTGCGACTGTCGCCCCTCTTGCTCGCCACCGGCCCTGCATCCTTCCGCATCCCCCCAGCTCCGAAATCAACTCTGGTTGGCCAAATCCACCTTGCACCAGCGAGTCAAGCCGCCCCTGGCGGGAAACCCTCCCCTCCATCCCTCTAGGTCCACCCTGCCTTAGGCAGGAAAGCCAGGGCGGAGAGTTCCGTGGAGAATTGATTGAGAATCGATTCCTGAGCGCCATTCCTGGATAAGTTGTGGCGGACAAGGAGGAGCAAAGGCTCCCGAGCGCGCGCGGGCCGGGGCGCATTCCTCCCCATGCTGCCCAGGTCCCGACCCACTCGGAGGAGAGGAGCCGCGGGAACTGGCGGCTGCCGCCCTGGCGCAGAAAGAGACAGGCCCGGGTGCCGATCTGCGATCAGCTCCGGGCCTGGATGGCGACCTGCGCGGCTGCTTCACGCACGCTTCTGGGGATCAGTCCCGCGTGCAAAGGAAAAGGCGGAATGGCACCTAAGCTTCAGGCCGAAGCTGCCTCTCGGCTTCCCCTCCGCCCCCTGCTGCCCCACCTCGCCAGTCCCTTTCAATTCCATGGACTCTTGCTTCTGCGCCCCCGCCCTGGCAAGGGGACATTCCAGTAGAACTTCTTTTGCTTCGTCAGTGGCTGTGAAATTGTGCTGTGTTTTGTGATTTCTTTGGGGGTGATTGTCTCGCCTGTTTTCAGTTTTCTCTTACATGGGAGGGTGGTGGGTGGGAGTGGGGAGGGTCGGGGGCCTAGAGCTCTGATTGTTTTGGAAGAAAAAAAAAAGAAAAAAGAACAAAAAATATATATCGCTCTAGAAAAATAAACCTCCTCTTGTGTCTTATTCTGTGCTGGCTCTTCTCACCTGGCCAGGAGCAGGGGTTCTAGTTCCTCTTGGGTGGCTTGGTAAGCAGGAAGTTTAGACCCTGCAGAGCTGGCTCCTGGGGGAGCTGAGAGCTGGTGGGGACCCCAGGTCCCAAGACCACGGCTTCTATTGAGCAAGAGCCTCCCACAGGAGAGCTGGGAGATGGGAGGGGAGGAAAGGGCCTGGTCTCGATGCTTCCAAAGGTGTACCAGGGGCTCCCACAAACCCCAGAGCCAGGGGGAGGACACGGCTGGGTTGTGGCTTCTGGAAGCAGCTTCGCGCTCAGCTGCCTGAGGTCACCGTGGTTTGGTCACTTAAAAATCTCCTGCCAGCGAGGAGGCAGTAGCTTCCTTCTGCTGTTCCCTGCAGCCGGGGCGACTGGTTAGGCGGGGCCCTCCTTTCTAACATTCATGAGGATCAAACCCCTTAGGGCTCTCGGTTTCCTCCCGGAATGGGAGCCAAAGGTAGCTCCCTTGGTGCAAAGCGGGTGGAGGTTGGTGGTGGTGGGGCGACCTGGGCAGGCAGCTCCAACGGCACCGAGAGAGGATTGAATGGGGGACAGAATGGTCTCGGGAGAGAAAAACAGTTCCCTTTCCAACCAGACCCCAGAAGTAAGTTCTGTTGGGAGAGGCACCTTTCTGCCCCCCTCAGCCGGTGGTGTCCTCCCCCCACCCCAGAGCCCCTTTGAAGGCTGCTGTTCTGGGCCAGCGCTGCCCTGCGCCTCCAGGCTTTGGGACTCGGCTTGTGCGGGGCTGGCGCTGGGGAACCCGCCTCGCTGGGAGCCCCCCACCTGGCCACGCCGCCCGCGGCGGCCTTCCAGGACCCCAAGGGCTCGGGTAGAGGTGCGGACAAAGCCTAACCCGAGTGAAAGGATCCGGAGTGAGAAGGCCAGGCCTACCCCTCTCCTGCGAACAAGGGGTGCGCGAATCGGACAGCTGGCCGCCGGCAGGAGAAAACGAGGCTCCTGGCCACGGTGCGAGGGCCTGGCGCCCGCCTCCTCCAAGGGTTCCATTCGGGTTATACAATGAATCTGGCTTTAGAGCCTGTGTAGACCGGGCTCCCTCCTCCTCCTGGCCTCCCCGGAGCCGGCCGGGCCGAGAGCGAGCCGAGGAGGCCGGTGCCGCCCAGAGGAAACGCAAGAAGCGAGAGGAGCCTGCGGGGCGGGGGGAGCGCGCTGGGAGCAGCCGCCGGCGGGGTCTGCCTTCCCCGCGGTGGTGGCTTCTTTACAGACAAACAAAGGCGAGGGTGCGGAGGCCGGGCAGCCGGAGATGGGGAAAGCTGTTGCCATAAAAGAAAGCGAGGGATTCGGAGAGGAAGAGCGCGCAGAGTGCCAGACAGAGAAGCCGGGAGAGGAATTCAATGCCGTGCGCGCAGCCATAAAAGAATATGACCGCTATAAAAGTTTATAGCGTATAAATTTCTGAAGGTTAAGAAACTAAGCAGCAGCAAAGCAAACAGTGAGGGGAAACTTTCCGGAGCTGAGAGAGCCGCAGCTGGGCCTGGGCTCCGGGCCTGGCGGGGGTGGGGGGATGGGTGGGGGGACATGGGGGGACCAGCTCCCAAGCCCCCACCTTCCCCGCCCAGTACCGGGCTTGAGGTTTCCGGTGCCCCAAGGGGCAAAGAGGAGAGAAGAGGGAAGGGAGAGAGAAAAACACTTTGTTGTCACCGATGCTTTAGAGAACGCAATTGGAACTCTTGTCTTTGTTCTTCTCTGCCCCCCCCAGAATCGGACGTCATAAAGAAGCCCCCCGCCCCCTGCGCGTACACACACACACACACACACACACACACACACACACACACACGTCCGGCGGGGCCAGACGTCTGGGCGCGGGCAGCCTCTTGATCCTTTTACAGTCCCATTCCACCCTCTCAGGCCTCCTCTCCCCCCACAAAAAGCTCAATTGTTTCTTCTCAGAATTTGAAACAATGTGTTGGGTTTGAAAAGTGCTCGACTCCCCCGTTTATGGGCCATCAACGGCTCACTGCTCGGCGGTCTCCACCAGAATTTCGGGTCTTGGAATCGGGGACTGGTGTCAGCCGTGGCTTTTATTTTTTTCTTCCCCACCCCCGCACCCTGTTTTTCGGTTTGTTTGTTTTCAACTTATCTGCACAATTCGATGAACCCTTTCCTGATTTCCGGTGCCCTTTCCCTCCCCCTTTTCTGACCAGAACGAAAGTTTCTCCTCGCTTCTCGCCTGGGTGGCTGGCTCTCGGAGAAACCGGCCGAGCGGGCGGCGACGGCGCCTTTTCTCAGGGTGGCCGCTAGATGGCAGCCTTGCTCCATGCGAAAATCCCCGGTGCGGCGGCTGCGGGCGCTGGTGGCTGCACTTCGCACCTTTGGTGGGCCCTGAATCTACGAACTGAGCGCTGCGGAAAGTCATGAATAATTTGTGCGTAATAAAAATATAGGGTTCATTATGGCCGTTTCCCCCATTTCATAGATTTCAGATGTATTGATGTTGCCCCCCCCCCCAAATAGTCAATTTTACGCATTTCCCCCAGGAGGAGGGCTCAGCGCTTCTCATCCCCCCAGTTTCTGTGTTCTGTGGGGGCAACAAACGCAAATAGAACGGGGAATAGTAATAATAATAATAATAGGAATAATGGGTCTAAATAAAAGAGGAGAATTGGTTCGGGGGAAAAAGCGTTTTCCGGGGAGGGGAGCAACAGGAATGTCTGCGGATGCGGGTGAGCAAGTCAGGTGAGAGGGGGGAGCCGGCAGAAGAAGGTCAGATGGAGAGGAAGCTGCGGGAAATCTGCCGCCAGATCCGCAGGAGAGGGACCTGGGTGAGCTAGCCCGGGAGGTGGGGGGTAGGGGATGGGGGGGACAGTTTTTTGGGGGGTAAATGGATTCGTGGCTCTGGTGGGATTGGAGGTGCCCATAGCCGGCGAGGTGGGCTCCGCATGGACTGAGGCTCCAAAAGCCTTTGTAAGTGTCGGGGTCTGGGCTGGGCGCCGGGCTAACCCGGGAGCGGGGCAGGGGTTCCCCGGAACGGCGAGGTGCGGAAGGCTGCCTTGTTTCTCCCGGAAAACACGCGGGTTTTCCAGAAGCGCGTGGGGCGGCGCGGGGCGGCAGGGAGCGGCAGCTCGCTTTCCCCCGGGGTCCGCGGTCCCCAGGTGCGAGCTCGGGCTCGGGCTCGGGGCGCAAACGTGGGGGGCGCGGGTCCTTTCGCGATTTAGCAGCTGGAGGCCTGCGCTCCGGGTGCTGCTCACCCTGAGACCCGCGCACTGTCTGCCCTTAGACGCTCCGATTCCAAATCTCCTGTTTCCTCCGGACCCAGCCCGACCCGCGCCCCTCACTGGGACCAACCTGCGCGAGAACTAGCCCCCTCCCCGCTTAGGAAGAGCCCCCTCCTCCCCCAGGAGCGCGTGCGAAGAGGCGAGCGGACTTTCTCAACTTGAGTTTCTCTAATAAATCTGCGCTCCGTTGGGTGTTTATAAATTATCTCCTCGCTCTTTCTTGTTGCGTTTTTTTCCTTCTTTTAACAGAAACATTTTCCTTCCATCAGGAATTTCTGGCACGGTGTAGGGATGATTTAGAACAAGTCATTGAATTGCTGCCTCACCGGTGAGTCCTCAAATCGTGACCATAAAATCCCCCCCGCATTTGATAAAAATGTTGCTTCGGCAACAACTTAACTCTCTCTCGCTTCCACTGCCTCACCGCCCTCTTCCTCTGGCGTTTGAAGATTCAACACTTTCCCTTCCCTTTCTCCTGTCTCGCTCCCTGGTAGCCCCTCTCCCATTCTCCAGATTCACCTGTGAAGGGCCAGTGCTCCCCCCCCCCCCCATGGTCACTTCCCCTTAGGAAGGCGATGGTTTGATTTTTGCAAAGGTTGGGGTGACTCGGATCCCCGGAATACACAGCAAACCACGCTCCTAAATAAACAATGAATGGAATGTATTTGTAAAACCTCCACTTTTCTTGCTAGAAAATGTCTCTCCTCTCTCCCCCTTCCTTCCTTCTTTCTTCCCTTCCCTTGGCCAGGGAGCCCCTCCAGGACCCCATTGGTTCAGACCCTCAGACCAGGGCCTTCTGAAGCCTAAGCCGCCACCACCAGGCCTGGCAGGCCAGGAAAGGCCACCCGCTTAAGGGTATGGCACCAAGTCAGTTCGGATCTGCAGTCCATATTTCAGGCCTCAGGTCCTCAGGTTGGAAGGAAAGCCAAGCCCAACTAAAGGCTCCCCAAGGAGGGGAGGAGAGAAAACGGGGGACTCGGTGGCCTTGCCGCGTCTAAATCCCCTCTACTCCAAGGTCAGTTTAGGCAGTGACAGTGGCTCACAGGATGCTGAAAGCTAAAAGGTGCCCCCTTCATACACACCCTCCCCTCGCAGCCAAGGCCCAGGGCTGAGGAGGGCACAGGGCAGTGGCATCAAGGCCTGATGCCAGGGCCTGGTGCCCAGCAGTGGCTCCAGTGCCCTTTGCTCCCTGTGATGTGCTGATAGGCTTGGGGTGCCCTCTCCCCCAAGCAAGCTGGGAAGGTCGGGAGGCCACTGGGCTTGGTTCCTGGGCCCCCAGGCCTGCGTGCAGGAGTGCGACAACGACAAACCAAGTGGGTGCCATCCTGCTGGTGGCATCAGGCTCCTCTCCCATCACACGAGCTTGGCCCCCCAAAGCCCTGACTGGGCCCAAGCGCCTTCTACCAGAGACCTCATCCCCATTCCAGACCCCCCCACACATACCAGGCTGTGAAAAAACTGCGGAATCCTCCGTTTTAGGGGGAACTTTGCTTGGTGCCCATTAACCAGAAAGTTTCTTCTCCCTGTCCCGGTCCCTCCTCACACCCTCCCAGACCCCTTCTCCAAAGAAAAGCCCGGCTTGTTTATTGAATAGGGAAATGCTGGTGAGTGGTCTGGGGGTGGCAGATGGGGTGGTGGTCTGGGGGCTCCAGAGAGGGGGTGGGGACAGGTGCTCTGCACAGCTGAAGGAGGCAAAAACTCGCAGAAAAGCCACCGTTTGCACCGAAAAAAAAACCCCAACCCATAATCGTTTTCATTTTGGCTTTGCCACCCCCACCGAGCTGCAGCCGTGCAGCGGGGGCGATCGAAGCTGCAGTTTTATAGCTGTAGAGGAAAGAACTCGTAAAATGCTAACAGCTTTTATGCGCTGCGGCATAAACAACAACAGACTCCGGCTTTATTGCGTTTTATAGTTTGTTAAAGAGTTTACAGGCGTTTTTTCTGGGGGGGCTGGCTACCCAGCCAATTCCCTTCACACGACAGTTAAACCTTTATCAATAATAAGGAAATTGATCATTAAAGCTTTAAATATGACTACCTCGTTTGTTGGAAAATATGTTTAGGAGGGGAAGCTGTATGATTTGATAACTTGTATTAAAATACCAATTACATTTATCGGACCTTTTAAAACTCAGCGCAATTAAGCCGTGTTCTTTTACATTTTTCCGAAGCGACCCTGACATTTAAAAAGACTTCAACTGCCTCGTTAAAAATCACGAAATTAACAGCGTTGCCTGCGTCTGGCGCTGGGTCTCTGTGTGTGCGCGTGGTTGTGGGTGGTTTTTTTTTTTCCTTCGTGACTCCCCCACATCAGTCTTTGGGGGTGGTCTGCGAAGGTATTTGATTTGTTGTGAGGGAAGAGATATCTCATTAATGTAGGTAGTTAAACAGATTTAATCCGTATTCATTCTCTCTCCCCCCTTCTCCCTCTCCCCCTCTCTCTACCCCCCCTTCTCTCTGGGTGTTTTTTTTTTCCTTCCCCTCCTCCCCCCCCCCCCCGCGCTCTCCTCACTCCCTGGCGCTCGCTCGCTCTAGCTCTCTCGCTCGCTCGCTCTCTCGCGCTCTCACCCTCGTTCTGCGTTCTGTCCGGGAGGAGTACGGAGAAGCCAATAGGATGCGGGGTCTCTAATGGATGCAAATGATCATGAAAAGACAGTGCAAAATATGAAACAACTCATTTGCAGGGAAGTAAATCACCGAAAACTGTTTATGAACTGGCATCCTTTCTTCGAAATGTGAAGCGAGGACCTCTTGGAGTGGCGGTAGATTTTTGTTTGGGGGGTGGGGGGTGGGGGGAGGGCGGCGAGCCGGCGGCCATGCGAGCTTAGACTTTTGGAGGCTCCGCGGTCCTTCCCTTTTCCTGGAAATCGCAAAAAGTGCGGCGGCTCCGAGCTCCCCTTCGCCTTTTTTCCTTTCTTTTCTTTTTCCCCCTCCTCCCTTCCCCTCTCCTCTCCTGGCGAGGGTGGCTGGGAGCCGGCGAATCCGCGTTTTTTTTCTCTCTCTCCCTCCCTCTCCCCCTCCCCGCCCCCTCCCCACCAGCCCCCAACTACAGCCGCCGCCGCCGCCGCCGCCTCAAAATTCAATAAAATGAGCTCTTATTTCGTCAACTCACTGTTCTCCAAATACAAAACGGGGGAGTCCCTGCGCCCCAATTACTATGACTGCGGCTTCGCCCAGGACCTGGGCGGCCGGCCCACCGTGGTGTACGGCCCCAGCGGCGGCGGCGGCTTCCAGCACCCGTCGCAGATCCAGGAGTTCTACCACGGGCCGTCGTCGCTGTCCACCGCGCCCTACCAGCAGAACCCGTGCGCCGTGGCGTGCCACGGGGACCCCGGCAACTTCTACGGCTACGACCCGCTGCAGCGCCAGAGCCTGTTCGGCGCGCAGGACCCCGACCTGGTGCAGTACGCGGACTGCAAGCTCGCGGCCGCCGGCGGCCTGGGCGAGGAGGCCGAGGGCTCGGAGCAGAGCCCGTCGCCCACCCAGCTCTTCCCCTGGATGCGCCCGCAAGGTGAGCCCGAGGCCGGGCCGGGGGGGCCCGGGCAGGCCGGGGCGTCCCCTCCGGCTCCGGGGAGCCGTGCCTGCTCGTTCAGATGGTCTCCCATTTCTTTCCTTCCTTCCTTCCTTCCTCTCTTCCTCATTCTCTCTCTCTCTGTCTGTTTCTCTTCCTTTTTTTTTTTTGTTTCCCTTGAAGGAGGGTCGCTAAGAGACATTTCCTGAATCCATAAACCCCTCACCCCGCCTGACTTTTCTTCTTCTCCTCCTGCTTTCCCCCCTTTTACTGTTTTATGGGGGGGGGAGTGGGGAGAGGGTGGTGGGAGTGGGGGCGCTCAACTTTTGCACTTCTCAATTGCTTTATAGTTTAATTGCCCTGAAGAAACTTTTCTTCTGGGGCAAAGGCTCTGGGGGCTTTTCAAGGTGGGTCCATTCGTCCCCATCCTGGCATTTTTACTCTTATCTCTCTCTCTCTCCGCCCCCCCCTCCTTCACATCCTTCCTTCTAAAGTTTATGGCACTTTTAATAGATTTGAACCACCCCCACCTCACTCTCTGGTGCTTGTTACCAGGGGAGGCGGCTCCCCCTTTCTGGCTGCCTTAAATTCTGCGGTGTCTGATGCCCCTCACCCCCCACGCCCCCACCTCCAGCTGACCGCGGCCTCCTAGCGCCCCCTCCCCCGCGCGGGCTAGCAGGTCCCCTGCCCTTACTCATTATGCTGGTCGCCAAGGCTGGTTCACGAATCTTCCAACCTTCCCCGTCTCCGTCCCCTCCCCCACCCTCCCCTTCCCTCCGTCTCGCCCTTTCCCCCCTTCCCAGCAGCCGCCGGACGCAGGCGAGGCCGACAGACCTACAGCCGCTACCAGACCCTGGAGCTGGAGAAGGAGTTCCTCTTTAACCCCTATCTGACTCGCAAGCGGCGGATCGAGGTGTCGCACGCGCTGGGACTGACAGAGAGACAGGTCAAAATCTGGTTCCAGAACCGGAGGATGAAGTGGAAAAAGGAGAACAACAAAGACAAGTTCCCCAGCAGCAAATGTGAGCAGGAGGAGCTGGAGAAGCAGAAGCTGGAGCGGGCCCCGGAGGCGGCGGAGGAGGGCGACGCGCAGAAGGCCGACAAGAAGTAGCCTCCAGCTGGGACTGCCAGGGCCGCGGCCGCCCCCCGCCCGCCCGCCCGCCCGCCCGCGAGCTCCGGCCCCGCGAGCTCCGGCCCCGCGAGCTCCGGCCCCGCGAGCTCCGGCCCCGCGAGCGGCGCCCGGAGCCTGGCCTCCCGCCGCAGCGTCCCCGCCGCGCCAGTCCCCGCTAGTGGTAGTATCTCGTAATAGCTTCTGTGTGTGAGCTACCGTGGATGCCCTTCCCTTCCGTGGGGGCCGGGGAAGACAGGGATTGTGAGCAAGGACCCCCTCGCCCAGCGAGGGGGAGCGGTTGCTGCTCGGCCGAGCCCCCGCCCCACGCCCCCCGCCCCGTGTAAAAAGCCTCCTTGTGCAATGGCCCCCTTTCCCTGTGATGACCGAGGTACCGATTTCTGCTAAGTCCTCCCAACAACATGAAACTGCCTATTCACGCCGTAATTCTTTCTGTCTCCCCTCCCTCTCTCTCTCTTTCTCTCTTTCTCTCTCTCTCTTTGACCCCCCCCCCCCTTGCCTCATTTCCTCCTCCCACCCCCTCTGTCCCCGCTGCCCTACCTAGCTCGCTGGCTTTCTCTCTGGCTTCTCTCTTTCCTCCCACCCCCTTCTTTGATTTGACAATTTCGTCTTAAGTGTTTCTCAAAAGAGGTTACTTTAGTTAGCATGCGCGCTGTGGGCAATTGTTAAAAGTGTTCTTAGGTTTACTGTGAAGAGAATGTATCCTGTATCCGTGAATTGCTTTACTGGGGAGGGAGGGAGGGCTAATTATATATTTTGTTGTTCCTCTATACTTTGTTCTGTTGTCTGCGCCTGAAAAGGGCGGAAGAGTTACAATAAAGTTTACAAGCAAGAACCCGAGACTGGCCGGGGCTCGCTGCTCATTTGCTCCCGGCGCCTTGCAGAGCTGGGGGGGCGGGGGTGGGGGGCGCGGGGAGCTGGCCACCGGGCTCCAGCGCCCGCCAGGCCTGGACGCGCGGAGGAGGGGCGGGGGCTGGAGGCAGGTGGTGCGAGTCCCTCGACCCAGGGGCGCAGGGGGTGAGGGAGGCGGCTGCTGCGTGATTGGAGGAGAGAGGAACGAGGGAGGGGAGCCCAGAGAAACCCCCACCCTTTGCGTTCCGAGACTGCGTGGCCCTGGAGACCCCAGCCCTGGCCGCGCAGGAGAGATGCGCCGGGGCTGGTGGCTGTCTCCTCGCCACCTTCTCTCCTTTGTTTCTGGGTGCCCTCTGTGTGTGTGTGTGTGTGTGTGTGTGTGTGTGTGTGTGCAGGGGAGGGGGCGGAGGTGGAGTGCAGGGCTACTGAACAAGCTTATATATTTTTATTTTTCCTGGAGTCTGATGGGGGGAACGGGAGGAGAGGCGAGAGGCTCGTGCCTGCCTCTCCCTCTGGGACGCGGCCCCCGAGGCCCAGCTCCGAAGTCTTGGCTCGCCGCCTTCCTTCCTTCGCTCCCTCCGCTCCTCCGGCAGCCGGGCAGCCGCTCGACGGAGGCACCCGCCTCCCGGAACCAGAAGAGCAGTGCCCCGGGCCGCCCTGCTCCCTTCCTTTCTCTTCCCTCCCACCCCACGCCCCTTCCTTTTTTTAAAAAAAATTTTTTTAAATTTTCAAACCTTTTTTTTTTTAAGCCACCAGAAAACGCAGCATCCAACACCCGTGGGCTGGATCCGGCGCCTCGAGGAACACCCACGAAGCCTGGCTCCTTCCCTGCCCTGTGCCCGGGGCGCCCAGAGAGCCTACGCCAGGCCCCCCGCCCTCCTCACTCAGGACCGGGCTGAGCCCCCCAAAGGCCCAGCCAGGCCGACCTGGGCCGGATTAATAAAGACCTGACTGGCCCACACCCACCCGCCCGTGGCGTGCAATCCCTGCATTTGTTTCTCGCTGGTGGCGGCCTGGGAAGGAAGGGTGGGGGGTGGGGGGCGCCAACACGGGTGGCTCCCAGCTTATTTATTCCCCGGCCTCTCCATGCCTTTCTCCCCACGTCTCGCCGGCCAGCGGCCTCCGGCCCACGGGGGTCGACAGCGGCCCTGGAGCCCCCAGCCCCAACCCACAGAGCTTGTCTCCCCCATGCATTATTGATCATATTTTATAAATCCAACGCCACACAATTTTTTCCACATTACCGGAGCCGTGGGGAGGCGGCCCGGCCATTGGCGGAGGGGACGTCACGTGGGCGGGGTCACGTGGCCCGGGGAGGAAAAAGGGGGTCCTTTTTGGTGTAAATCTGGACTCTAATTCTGTAATATATCAAGGAATCTCGTAAAACCGACACTAAAACGTCCCTGCCTACAAATCATCCGGCCAAATTATGAGTTCATTGTATTATGCGAACGCTTTATTTTCTAAATATCCAGCCGCAAGTTCGGTTTTCGCCACCGGAGCCTTCCCCGAACAAACTTCTTGCGCGTTTGCTTCCAACCCCCCGCGCCCGGGCTATGGAGCGGGGTCGGGCGCCTCCTTTGCCGCCTCGGTGCCGGGCTTGTACCCCGGCGGGGGGGGCATGGCGGGCCAGGGTGCCGCCGGCGTCTACGCGGCCGGCTACGGGCTCGAGCCGGGCTCCTTCAACATGCACTGCGCGCCCTTTGAGCAGAGCCTCTCCGGGGTGTGTCCCGGGGACCCCGCCAAGGCGGCGGGCGCCAAGGAGCCGAGGGACGCGGACTTGGCGGCCGAGAGTAACTTCCGGATCTACCCCTGGATGCGCAGCTCAGGTAACGCCACGCACCGAGCCGTCCCGAGCCGCAGGGCCCCCGGCGCCTTCCCCGGAGGGCGCCCCCTGCCCGGCCAAGTGCCCCTTTCCGCGTCCACGGTGCTCCCCCGGCCGGAGGTGGGCCCTGGGGACGCGGCACCCCCCTGGGCCGCGACCCGGCGCGCTGCCGCCACCCCAGGTTTGCTGGGCGCTCTCAGGCTCGCTCTGCTTCCCGGCGGCGCTCTCTCCGCCAACGGCCCAGCGCTCGGATCCCCCAGCTCGCCCCCCACCCTTCCTCTCAGCCTTTTAGCTTTAAATATTTATCAGCCGCGCCCGCAAAGGCCGGGGAAGAGGCCGTTTGTCTTGCGGAGGAAGGCTAGGGTTTGCAGAGAATAGCCATTAGGGTTCTCCCCCCCCTCCCCGCCCCCTTACCCCCGCTGGGGATCTCAGCTCTGGGTGTGTCCCCCAGACTCGGCTTGGATAAGGTCTAGGGGAGGGGGCTGCAGCGATGAGCAATTCTCCCCTCCCCCTTCCTTCCCAGCCAACCCTGCTCCCGCATTATTCCCTTCTGGACAATTAGAGGTGGGCTCTGGAGGCCTGGCGGGAGGAAGGGGTATGAGAGATGAGGATCCAGCCTGGGACACAGAGCCAGAGAGGCAGGTGGAGAGAGGGGGTTAGGCTGAGGCCAGAAGAGATGAGGCTCCTGACCCCCCAGTGAACTTGGGAAGGGGGAGGCAGGAGAAGGAGAGAAAGGGGCAGCAGCCTCATGTTGAGTACAACGGGCTTACTCAGGTGCCCTTCTAGGGCCCCCCAGCCCCCCTGGAGAACTGGCCGACAAGTTTGCAGGTATTATTCCAGAAGGGTGCTGTCCTCTTGGGGGAGGCACTAGGACTTTATAGAGCCAAACCAAGGGCTCGAAAGTACAGGCCACTAAGCCAGCTGCTGTAGGAACCCCAAGAGACCAGGTGCTCCATGGTTTCCTGACAAGCCTTTCCCAGGCATTCTTCCTAATGCTGCCCGGGACTCAGCGGTCAACCCCAAGGTCCGGAAGGCCCAAGACTTGTGGTCAGAGGCTCCCAATCCAGCCAGGGCTGAGGGCCAGGAGAAGACCAGCTCCTACCCCATCAGTATTGGTGGTCACGGTCCCCATTACCTGCTCCATAATTCAACTGCCTTTCCAGTTGATTTATCAAAGTCCCAATTTTTCTGCTCGTAAACATTTCAGCTTGGCTTTTATCTGACTTGAAATTAGGGCCCCCAGCCTCTCCTCCCACCAGCTTCTTCCCTGGCGGGCTGGCACCAGCACCTCCCCCAGTTCAACCTCCCCCAAGCCTCCTCAGGGTTTGAGGCCTAACCTGCGAAGCTCTCCTCTGCCCCTCAGCCCCCATCAAACAAATGCTTTATGTTCTACCCCCAACCCAGGCTGCGGTCTGTACTCTCCCCTGTGCGTTCCTGGAGGCTGAAAGATCGCTTTGGAGAGCTAGGTTGTCGGGCAGGTGGGCAGGCAGGACGGCCTGTCCCTGTAAGACCTCTGCCACTCACTGGAAAATAGTCATCAGAGGGCAGCTGCTCTCAGACCAACTCCATGCCCCAAGGAAATCTGTGAATTCTCACCAACTCCTCATTCCACAAGGGGGGGGGGGGAGGACTGGACATATGAGGGTCCTTTGCCTCCTTTTCTTTTGGGGAAAGCACTCAGGCCGGGCCTAGTGCTTTATATTGGGGTCACTCACAGGGTTCCCATTGCCCCCTACTCCAAAGACCATCAGAGCAGCATCCAAGGGCTGGAGGCCCCTAGTCCTGAGGGTGATGGAAAGATTAAGGTCCCTTTGTCCCACATACACCCCTTCGGCCCTGGGCCTTTAACAGGCAGCAGTTTAGATGTTGGCTTCAGAAGCCCAGGCCTGGAAGATTTCTTAGCTGGAAAATGGGAATGTTCGCCTGCGAAGGCCTGTAGAAATGTCTGCACACGGAGGAAGAGGGTGGGCATGGGCTGGGGTATGGAAAGTGAACATTTGGTTTGATGGGAAAATGGGCCCTTCCAACCACTGACTCCAACTCTCCAAAGCGCACACAAGGTCTAAGAGGGAGATGGGCAGGCTCCTGGCTTTCTTCCCCTGCACGCGCTGATTTTTCTCTAAACACTGTGCGCAGGGACCGACCGCAAGCGCGGCCGCCAGACCTACACGCGCTACCAGACCCTGGAGCTGGAGAAGGAGTTTCACTACAACCGCTACCTGACGCGGCGGCGGCGCATCGAGATCGCGCACGCGCTCTGCCTCACGGAGAGACAGATCAAGATCTGGTTCCAGAACCGCCGCATGAAGTGGAAAAAGGAGAACAAGACCGCGGGCCCCGGAGCCACTGACCAGGACAGGGCCGAGGCTGAGGAGGACGAGGAAGAGTGAGGGATGGAGAAGGGTGGAGGAAGAGAGAGATGAGGAGGGGAGAGAGGGAGAAGCCCAGCTTTGGGGACTGAACCAGGAAACTCAGATCAAATAGGGGAGGAAACCCTATTTAAATGGAAAGCGGTTAAAAAAAATTGTTTAAGGAGAGAAGGTGAAATTTTGGTCTCTTAACACTGAAAACAAAAACTACCTATAGAAAAGTCCGCCGGGTTTGTTCTGTACAGTATGGGAAGGACGTCACCTACCTGTTCTATAGCTTTCTGGAATTTGCCTCCCCTTTTCTATGTCGCTAACTGTGAGGTCTTTGTAAAATGTTGCTGTTTTGTAAGCTCCCTTCTTTGACGCTGTCTTTTGTGGTCTGTGGGTCTGGACTAACGTGTTGTTCCCCCCCCCCCCCCCCCCGTCCTCATGAGCCCACCTTCCCAGTAGAGGCACTGAAGGGGCCTTAGGGAGCCCCAAGGACCCACCGACTAGCTCCATTGTTGTCTCTGTGCACCTGCCCTGCCCGACGCTCCCTGCTCCCGCCTGCCCTGTGATTCTCTTTACATTCTGTGTGTATCTGAAGAAAGGAGAAATAAAACACAATTTAAAAACAAACGGATGCTCTATTTTCTGTCTCCCTGAGGCTGGGAGGGGGTCAGGGTTAGCCGTGCATCCCCGCACCCCTCCACTGTGCGGGCTGATGCTGGCCTATTTCGTTCTGGGCTGGGGTCTGCTCTTTTTCCTGGTGCCCCGGCTCTGGGGCTCTGGGAGCTGCCAGCTAGTGAACTCCAACATCGTACACACGTTCCCTTTACATTTTTTACACACAAACGCACACCATCCCTTATTTATAGCCTGATGCCACCTATAAAGAAATACATCTTGTCATACACAGCCACAGAGAAACACTCATCTTTCTATATTCACAAATACACGTACAGGCATCCTCACATCCCAACTTCATGCCCAGATACATGCACTCATGTTCACACACACTCACAAGTAAACACAGATTCACACTCGCTGCCAGACACATTTATACATACCAGCGTACATTCACACATTGGCTTATAAACACACAGATTCACATCCCCCCTGCCCCCCAAGTAAACACATCCCGAGCCCACATGCTCAATCGCACACAATCACAAAACAAACCTCACTAAACCCTCACACTTCCACAAACTTCCTCCGCCAGGCCTTCCCCCCAGGCCGAGGGCTGGGCAGTGCCGCCAGGGCTCCAGCCGACTTGCAAAGTGCTGGGCCCCTTGCGGAGGACGCGCGGAAGGAAAGGGAAAATGACCACCCAGTTCCCCTCGATTCTTGGGATTCCTGGCCGGCGGCGTGGGGCTGCGGCCAGACCAGAAGCAGGAATCCGGGGAGGCCTCCAACGCCAGGCGCTCCCAGCTCGCTCGGCAGATATTTTCTGCAAGATCCATGCGGTCATTTTATTTCCATTCATTTTCACTTCCATGTCTTTTCACGTATATGTCCTAAATTAACACAGTGACCCGGATAAAACTTTAAAATGGGGGCTGGGGGCCGAGCGGAGAGAAGGAGAGCCTGGGCCGCGCGAATTTACCGGCTGGTGTGGCCGCGTCCCGGCGCCCGGGCGCCGCCCGCCCCTCCGCCGCCGGCTTCTTCGGCGCCTTTCGGCTCGCTTTTGGCGCCGCCAGCAACCTGCAGTCTCCTCCGGAGCTCAGAGAAAGAGAGAGAAAAGAGAAACATTGTGGGGGAGTTATTTCGTTTCCAGAATTGGGGCGCCAGGAGCTTAATTCAAAATACCGGCGGAGGGTTTGGGGGGAAGGGCTGAGAAACAGGAGGTGCATGGCGTGGTTCTTGGGGTTGCTTTTGCTCCAAAAGACGACTCCCTAATTGAGGGACAAAGCCCCGGAGGCTGGCACCTCCGAAGCTGGACCTGCGGCGCCGAGTTGGAGTGTGTATTCGATGATCAAGCCTGGATTTTTATTTCAATGGCAAGAACAGCGGTGGGCAGACTGAAGGAAGAGGATGGGAAGGGAAGCACGTTTTAAAATCTGTTTGATTGGGATTCGTAAGTAAAAGGCCCCTAAACCTGCAATTCCCCCCATTAATGGCCGCAGAACCCCCTGGAGAGCACATGGAGTTGTCCCTGGGAACCTGGGCGTGTGGGCATTTGGGTGGGAGAAGCAGGGACCCCGCTTTAGCCTCCTCCAATTCGTGGGGTGCAGAGGGGAGAATCTGGTTGCTGCACATCTGCCTAGCCCTCCATCAGGGCCACCTTTCCTCCCTGGGGGAAAATCTAGGGCCCAGGGGATCTAGGGCCCCCACACCCACAATGCTGCAGCCTCACAGGTGGGGTCCCGCCATTCATAGAGCTAGGAATGAGGGGGGCGTTCAGAGAAGCAGAGGGGGGCACGGAAGCTTTCATTTTACCTCGATGCAATTGGCAACGCAGAACAGCAGCTGCTGCTCCCGACTAACCCCCAAATTGGCTCAGAACAGTCCCCGTGTGGAGTATTTGGGGTGTGTTTTTACTAGAAGAGGGGGCAGAGCTCCTGTGAGAATAGGGAGGTTCCAAAAAGAACCCCCTTCCCAGCTGGACCCTTGTGGCTCCTCGACCTGACTGCCTGCACCCCAAATATCACCCCTTCTTAGGGTGGGGTTTCCCAAAAAAAGCGAGAAGGAGAAGAAAAGAAGATGGCGACTGAGAAAAGGGTTGCTGGTGGAGCAGCCATGAAGAAATGCAATAAATTCCTTGTTGTTTTATGAAAATTTACAACTTTGTGATAGAAGTTTATGAGTGGTTGAATCCAGCGATTGGCCGGCGCCGGTCATGTGGCCGGGCGATCGTGAACATGAACTTTTTATCATTTCCCTGGTGGTTATAATGCAGCATTCTTTTGGACACCACACCTAGGTCGGAGCACTGTCGTCCTTGAGGGTCTCCAGCCTCTTGATATTTTTATACTTCAGTATCAGTTCGATCAAGCAAAAGAGAGAGGGAGAGAGAGGAA
Source organism: Myotis nattereri (assembly GCF_964212035.1). Classification (NCBI taxonomy): domain Eukaryota; kingdom Metazoa; phylum Chordata; class Mammalia; order Chiroptera; family Vespertilionidae; genus Myotis; species Myotis nattereri. The sequence goes on from NC_138091.1 coordinate 46,295,069, forward strand.
GCGAGAGGGGGAGAGGAAAGAAGAGAGAGAGGAGGGAAGGAAGGGTGGGAATTACACAAAAGAGAGGACCTAAAATAATTTTAATTCCTAAGTTAATTTCCTTGCTGATCTGGGATTTTAGTCACCATGGAGGGTAAATGGACAATCTGCCCAGGACTGCAGGCTGATACCATTTTTCAAAGCCAGAACTTACTCCATTTTCTATGCAAATATCGGAAAAACGAAACACCCTCTCTCCCAAGTCAGGGAAGGGCAAGCGACGGCTCTCAGGCTGGGACAATATTATCTGGAAGATGAAGAAGAAACCGAACGCTCTTTTTCCCCCCTCCTTCCTCCCCACCCCTTTCAATCGGAGGACAGAAACCTCAAGGTCTGCAAAGGTAAGGGAGATTCTACAATTTTCTTCTTATTCTTTTGCCTCGATTTTGTAGGTGGGGCTTGGGTTTGTCTCCCCCCTCCCCTGTCCAAGATGGGGGCTGAACCCCACCTCTGGGTGCTGCAGGGAGAGGCTTCCCAGGAAATTCGGCGGTAGAGAGAGGGGTGGCTGCTTCCTGGAGGAGGAACGAAGGCAGGGAAGATGGGAGGAGGACCCGAAAGGGGCCACAGAGGCGAGCCCTAAGTCGGCTTTTTAAGCCGGGAGGAGAGGCTCAAGCGAGGGGGCTGCCAAAGGGAGGATGGGGGTGTTTGGGCTTCAGGGCACTCGAAGAAGCCGGTGGCTACAGCCTCTGTGGGTTTGTGCCTCCACCCCCTCCTCCCACCATCCCTCCCTCGTTCTGGCCTCCCCCCCAATTGCCCCGACGCTGTTCTCTTGCCCGGTTCGGGTGTCGGCAGTTTCCCGGCAGCATTGGCACGAGGGGCGGTGGCGCGGAGGGCCGTCCTGGTCTCTGGAGGGCCTGGAATCTCCGCAGAGGCCATGGCGGGCAAGGAGGCGGCTAGAGAGAGACAGAAAGAACAATTTACGGAGAAACACGCTCATTCTCTCTCTTTGGAGACATTTCTGAAATTAAAGGGCTGTGAGTGGAGGCACCTAAATGGAGGTCCTCCCCTCCCCCCAGCCTGCCTGAGAATGCCCAGGTCTCCGGCCACTCCCGGAGGAGGGAGCCTGGCTCTGCAGGGAGACCATGTTGTGGTGTTCAACGCGGTAGGTTACAATGTGCTGGTTTCTGTGCGACGCTGATGCTGTGACTGGTGTTTTGTGGGTTTGGGGGGTGTGGGTTTCGGTGGAGGAGAAAATTGCCATTTGCATAACTGATGCTGAAACATTTCAAACTTTCCTGGATCTAAACCTGGTGATTGTGAAGAAGCTGTTCCGTGTGCTGTTGTTTAAGGCTTGTAAATTAAAAAAAAAAAAAAAAAGGAGAAGAAAATAAAAAGAAAACCCAATTAGGGGGCCTAATGGTGTCCGGACTAGAGAGCTGCCTGGCGCTGAGCTCAGACAGCTAGTCCTGTCCCTCGGGCGCCAGATTTCATTCCCCAGCCAGGCCTTCTGGGGGTGAAGGGAAGCTTTGGGCCGGAGACGGAGATTCCGAAAGTAGCTGGTGGGGGCGGAAGACGGTGCAAGCCTCTGGGTGTGGACTTAAAATAGAGCGAGCGGGCTTCTGAGGAAGCTGCAAGCCAGGAGAGCAGCGACTCTGGAGAGATTGGCTCAGTTTGGTTTGCACGATTAGGTGATGGTTCTCTCTTCCTACAGACCAGAGGCCGAGTGTGGAGCCTCAGGCCCCTGGTTGCCTAAGGAGGTTGTGTCCGGGGATACTGGCCCTCTGGGTCCCGAGCTGGCAGAGAGGGACTCAGCCACTTGTGGCGCGGGAGGGGTCCCTGGAGGCCCAGGTGGATGCCCTCCCAGCAGGCCGGATTGGGGGGCTGGGGGGGGGACTCCGCGCTGCGCATAGCCAGAGAAGGTCTCGGCTACCACCCACGGCACTTGGAGCCTATTCTCAAAGGGAAAACCCCCCGACCCACCCGGACGGAAGGTCTTTTTCTCCTGCAGTCTCGGCGGGGTATAAATCATCCCTTAGTTTGCCGTGATCCAAATTACGCGGTTTGCTGCCATCTACCGTCCGTTCGGAGACATGCGGCTTCGGCGCCGCGAGCCCCGCGATGCTGCCGGTGTCGTGCCCGACGCCTGGAGCCCGGGCGCTGAGGTTTGGCGGGATTCGGGGACTTCGGGCCCAGATTGTCGCTTCCCGTCGGACCCCGGTTCCCCCCGCCCGAGGGTGGACTAGAGAACTAGTGTCCCCTCCCCCTCGCCCGCCCCATCCTGGCTCCGAACCTTGCGGCTGGCCGGGGAAGCGGCGTTTTCCAGGGCATATTTAAAGGGACTGATGCCGCCTTCCGCGGGCGGGGGGCCCTGAACCCGGGAGCCCCCCATCCACCCACCGCGGGCGCTAGGGGGGATCCTCCGGGCCTCTCGGAAGATCCGAGGCCAAGGCTGTTCAAGGTTTATTTGGTTTTCTTTTTGGCCAAGGGAGGGGCCCGCAGAGGAGGCGCCGGCCCGGCCAGTTCCACCCGGTTGTCAAAAGACAACCGGGTCTGTGTTCTCCCGGTTGGCGGTGGGTCTTGCCAGCTCCTTGGCTGGCGAATCGGTGAGGAAGGAATTGAGCCAAATTTTCTGGAAACGGTCGGTGTCTGCAAGTGAGTGGGGGCCCCCTCCCTCATTCTCAATCGTTTCAAGCGAAATAATCGACAAAGATGCTTTGGGGGGGAATTGGGGTACAGCTCCATCACCGAGGAACCAAACCATGGGGATTTTCGTTCCTGCCGGACCCCTCACACCCGCCTTCCCAGAAGGGGTGGCGAGGGCGGGGGTCCGCGCCGCGGCCGCCTCGTTTGAATATTGGCCCCTGTCTCTCGGGTTACTGATTAGCTCGGGCTTTCAAGCCCCAGGAGGAAGCCCTGGCCGTCCCTTTCAAGGTGCGGTGGCCCCGGCTCCCTCCCGGGCGGGGGCTCCAGGAAATTGCCTGCGGTGCCGGGCAGGCCGAGGTGTTACTAGGGTCTGGCCTGGAGCTGGAGGGGCCCGGCGGGCTGAGGGCAAATGCCAGGGCTACCGCCCCCCGCGCCCTCGGCAGCCAGAGCGGTTTTCCTGCGGCTGGAAGGCCCGGCCCCGTGCGGGAGGCCCGAGGGAGCGCGCCCCGCCGGCATCGGCGCCCCCATCCCCATCAGGCTTTTTCTTGTGGGCAATCCAGAGGTCAGGTGGGGAGGAGAAGGTGGCTGGTACCGAGGGTGGAAACACTGCGGGGCTCCTAGAGCGCTGGTGGACCTGGGGGTGGGGGGAGCTGGAACTGGGCACCGCGGCCCTCCCCACCCCCAGATCAGAGACAAGGTGGTTCATTTGCATATGAAAATGAGGTCCTGGCGCCGAGCTCTGGACCGGCCCGTGTGAAGGGCCTGTTCCACCTAAACTGCTCGCAAAGGTTGGGAGCCATCACGTTGCTTCCTCTGGGAACATTTATGCTTCCCAAACCCAGAGACTCACAGAATTGGGTAGACATGTTTCAACTTGCCACACCCCGGCCAGAGTTACAAGTGGGGTGTGGGGGAAGGTGTCCACAACCCAAAGAGCTGGGGGGGGGGGCGCTTTGTAGCTGAGAGGAAAGGGGAAGCCTGGACAATGTCTAATCCCCCCTCCCCTCCCCTCCACACACATACAGGAGGATACCCCTCCCTGGTACAGAGAATTTTCCTCCTGAGCTGAACACAACTGAGGCATTTCCCTGGGAGCTGGAACGTGTGTGCGTCCACAGGGCTGCAGATTCGAGCACAGAAAACTACAATTATAAACCCTGCCAGTGAGGTTTCTGTGCAATCCTGTTGTGTACTCAAGACTTGGTACACATTTCTATCCACCTCTCCATACGCATGCTTCCTCATGGAAGCAGGGAGAGGACCCCCCCCCCCAGACGGGCAGCCGGCTGTGCCCGCTGCTGTGTATTTACATATTCCCCCTTGGAGACAGACAGATGGGACAGTGGACTGAACCACAGACAGATTCGTAGAGATCTGGCTCCAGGAACCAGGCGGCCTCTGGCCCAGCTCTGCCTGCCTGCTCTTTCTCCCAAACAAACGGATCAGAGGAATAAACGCTCATAAATACCTCTGGGTTTAGATAAGAGCGATGAGGCGCTATTTCCTTTCATGCTGGACTACAGGCGCCCAGGCCCTGCCTTTTCGGCTCCATCTCCCGACAGGCAACCTGCAGAGGTGAGGTTAATTTGGGGCTGTGACTCTCTCTAAGGATAAGGAGATCATTTTCCTGCTTCTCTCACCGGGGAATCTTACTTTGTCCGAACTCCACCGGCAAGCCTACACCATCCAGTCCCAAGCCGTGGACATAGTGGCCAGCGAGGGGACAGCGAGGGCTGGAACCCACGGCCCAGCTTCAGTGGCAGGGAGGGGGGAGGTGCACACAGGCACTCGCTCACCTCGCTCACCTCGCTCACCTCGCCCCGAATGTTCCACGTGCCTCTGTGGGAATGGGCCCAATCACAGCTGGATTGGAACATTTATGATGCTCCAGCATTCGAGGGCTTGAGTTTGTTTTTCTTAAATCTTGATAAAACGACTGCAGAGTCAGGGCAGGAAGGGCTCACCACTTGGCCATGAAGGGGCAACCTAGATGTTGTCCTGAGTTCAGGGAGCCTTGTAGGCCATTTTGCAACCACACAAGTACCCACCCTTAGTCACCAACCTCAGCCCTCTGCCATTTCCCCTAGTGTCTTGTCCCACCTTTAGTGGGTAGAGCTGGTCCATAGAAAGGAGCCCAGAGAGCAGGGTAGAGAGGAGGCGCAGCCTGGCCCCTCATCAGCTTTTGCCCCACACCCTGGCCCATGCCCAGCTCCAGGTCTGAAGGTGGTCCCCCTTGACATCCTCTACGTGAATATTAGAATTGTGAACACACACGGTGGCTGTCTTCCAGCCTGGCGTCAATGTTCATTTTCTTCAGACGAGAGCCAGAGACATGCACTCTCACACACGCAAGCTTGTACTGCAGCAACGCGGGTGCTGCAAAAATGAGAGGGGGGGTGGGAGGGACGGTAGAGATGCTGAGAGACAGGGGGTGGTGAGCATCTGGAGAGGGATGTGGGCTGATAGTTCTAAGCTGCCTGCTGAGACCCAAACCCTCTTCCCTCCTTATACAACTAAACCAAAATGAAGTCTGGGGAAAGAATTAATTTTAAAAAGAACGGCCAGCTTCTGGAGAGACTTGGAAAAGCTGTGAGGACCCCTCTCTTCCTGGTGGTCCCTAATCGCCTCCACTATCAGGAGGGTTTGAGGACCCCAACTTAGAGGAGGACCAATTTCTCTCCTATACCCTCTTTCTGAGACAACCTTGATTCCTAAGCATCTGTCGCCCAGGATATTTTCATGTCTTTGTGGGGGTGAAGGTTGCAGGCAGGATAAGTGGTCAGCCAAACCCAGGCTGGGGGACGCCCCTCACACCCCCTCTCTTTATCCCTAAGTGGAGAGGACTAGACCCCCTCCCCATCGCCCCTTCCTGTGCCCAGAGCAAGCGTGCACACTAGACCCAGGCGTGATGTCTTGAGGAGCAGCCATCGCGGCCCAGGAGGCTCCCAACCCAGCTGCAGAGCCAGGAGAAGGTTAAGCTCAGACCCTCCTCCCATTTACCGGCCTTCGGGGTCCTCTGGGCAGCAGGCTCTGGCCTGCCTCTCAGACCACGAGAGCTGTGGAGAAGCAGGAATCATAATCCCAGGCTTGGAAGAGATAGAGTGGATCTGAGAAACAAGGGGAGGAGGGATGTCTTCAAGACCTGGGAAGGGGATGGTTTCCTTTTCGCCTCTCTCTCTCTCTCTCTCTCTGAAGGGATGCTAGTTAGCGGCGAACTCTTCTCCCCTTCGACCAACACAAACCCCTAGAAATAAACCGCCTTTGGTTCTCTCCTGGCTGGGCTGAGATGTGAGATTCAGGGATGGCTGCCCACCCTTCCCTGGGGGGGAATGGGGCTCAAGCCACGCAGGGGTTAACTTTCCTGAAAACACAATTAACTTTTTCCTATCCCGAGTGGGGAGGGAGGGGGGATTTATTTAATCACTGGGGGATGCGGGGGTCTCCACCAAAGCTCCCTCCTCCCGCACGGACGTCTCTCTCGCAGATCCTACGTAGAGGGAACAGAACGCGCAGTGTCGTTGGGGGAGAGAGAGAGAGAGAGAGAGGAGAAGGAGAAGAAGGAGGGAAAAAAGGTTGATAGGTTTGTGCGCGGGTCCCTCGCGCGGGCCGCGCTCCTCCTGGGTGCTATTTGACAATTCCTGCCTCTGCCATTGGTCAGCGCCGGATCAGATGCTTGTATTTCCTTCTGGCCCTCACTGGCACCTCGCCATCCCCCCTCAGCGAAAACCCAATCTCAGATATACTACTAATAGGCGCGGCGCTCGGACTATAAAACACAACAAATCATAAGCCCGGCGGAGCAGCAGCGGCCGCGCGCCTCCCTCCCAATGAGTTCCTATTTCGTGAACTCCACCTTCCCCGTCACTCTGGCCAGCGGGCAGGAGTCCTTCCTGGGCCAGCTCCCGCTCTACTCCTCCGGCTATGCGGACCCGCTGCGGCACTACCCCGCGCCCTACGGGCCCGCGCCCGGCCAGGACAAGGGCTTTGCCGCCTCCTCCTACTACCCGCCGGCGGGCGGCGGCTACGGCCGAGCGGCGCCCTGCGACTACGGCCCGGCGCCCGCCTTCTACCGCGAGAAGGAGTCGGCCTGCGCGCTCTCCGGGGCCGACGAGCCGCCCCCCTTCCACGCCGAGCCGCGCAAGTCCGACTGCGCGCAGGACAAGAGCGTGTTCGGCGAGCCCGACGAGCAGAAGTGCTCCACGCCCGTCTACCCGTGGATGCAGCGGATGAACTCGTGCAACAGTGAGTGAGGCGCCGCCGCGGCCGCGATCCCTGCGGGCGCCCACCCCGGGAGGCAGAACTAGCGAGCCCCCCCTTCTCTCACTGGGTGCCGGCTGGGCATCTCAGTTAGGATCGAAGGGGAGACGGGGCGCCTGTCCAGGGTCCCCTGCGCTGCCCTCTCACCCCCAGGAGTTAGAAAGTTTGCCAAGTCCCCGCCGCACTCGGAGCCAGGGAAGCGAGTGGGGCCCGCCGAGCCAGGGGGCCAGGCCAATCCGGGGTCGCAGCCACTGGCTTGGCTTTCCCCGGGGCCCCAAGTCCTGGTCGGCCCCCCACCCCAAGACTGTGGCACTAAAACCCTAGTGCGTCACGGGAAGGGGGCGGTGTGACGCTAGCAGGGGAGAGCGGAGTCGGTCCCGCACTGCTTCCCTGGGGGTGGGGGGCTGGCGAAGGATGAGGCACCAGGAAAGGGGCGGTCGTCAGAGGAAGGAGGAGAAGAAGGGGAAGGGAAAGAGTGGGAGCAGACGGAGGGGGTGAGTGGGAGAGGCAGGCGCCGGGGTCTCAGGGTGGATTATTTGTGGGCCTTAAGTCCCAAATTGATGTCCATTAGCGGGACAAGAGAGTGAGGAGCCGTTAATGCCCACTGTGGATCGATCCACGTCATTGCGGATTAGGGGCTGGAATCTGTCACCGGGGGTGGGGGTGGGGGCTAGATGCCTGCAAAGAGAAGAGGCAGCTGGGAACAGACACACCTGGGCGCCGCTTCTGCAGCCCCTCCCCCGCGGCTCAGGTGGGAGTTTTGCTCTGCTCCTCCCCGCCCCCCACGGAAAGGCTAGGGAGGCGCAGGCCCAGGAGGCCCGGAGGACATCTGGAGGGGGCGCTGCAGGGACCCGGGGAGGGAAGGGCGCCCCGGGACGGGCTGGAGCCCCTGTGTGAGGGTCGAGCGGGAAAGGGAGCCCTGGCCCCGGTGACCCCCGGCCTCAGCATCTCCTCTCTACGTAACAGGTTCCTCCTTCGGGCCCAGCGGCCGGCGCGGCCGCCAGACCTACACGCGCTACCAGACCCTGGAGCTGGAGAAGGAGTTCCACTACAACCGCTACCTGACGCGGCGGCGGCGCATCGAGATCGCGCACGCCCTGTGCCTGACCGAGCGGCAGATCAAGATCTGGTTCCAGAACCGGCGCATGAAGTGGAAAAAGGAGAGCAAACTGCTCAGCGCGTCTCAGCTCAGTGCGGAGGAGGAGGAGGAGAAGCCGGCGGAGTGAAGGCGCTGGGAAGGCCGGGGGCGCGAAGGGAGAGGCCTGCGGGCAGCCGAGGGCCTGGGGGCTCTGGAGAAGGCTCTGCGGGCGGGGGGCGCCTGGGGACCCGCTCCCCAGCACGAGGCGGGCGGGGCCCAGGGCTCCCCGCGTCGCCCCCGCCCGCCGAGCTGTGGCGGGTGCCGGAAGGCGGTGCAGCCTGAGCCCACCCGGCCCCCCTCGGCCCCCTCCCTCCCCGCCGCACCCGCCTCCGCCTCCGCCTGACCAGGCTCCCTGCCCCCGCCCCGTGAGAACTGAGGGCCGGACTCACTCGAGGTTTCCCGGAAGCAGAGCAAAAACACTCTTGTCCGTGTCGCATCTCCTTTCGCCCCCGTCCCCCCGTGCACGGTTCAATGGTAGCTTCGCAGCCCCCTCAGCGGGGGCCTCGAAGACTCCCTGACCCCAGACCCCTGGCCCAGTCCCTCCCCGAAGCCACTGGAAGGAGCACATACTACCTAGAAGCAAGAAGAGGAGCCTGAGAAGAAAACAAAGTTCTATTTTATTAATTTTCTATGTGTTGTGTTTGTAGTCTTGTCTTAGCTCTGGACGTGAAATACTTCCGTAATAATATTAATATTATTAATAATGATGATGATGATGATGATGATAAAGACATAAAAACTCGCCGCTGGGTCACCTCTGCTCTTGCCGGCCACGCCCCCACCCCCGCGGCTACCCCGCGGCCCCTGGGCCGGAAACTCGGCCGCACCGGCTGCAGCGCCCGCCGCGGGCCCCGGGGCCTGGCTGGACTCGGAAGTTACAGTTGAGATAAAGGCTGGAGCTTCCAGCGCCGCTCGCCTCGCCGGTGCTGGGGCTCCGAACGGCCTCTCTCGGTGCAGACTTGGGGGACCCAGAAGGGCCGTTTCCCTTGTATTCTGCAGCATTCCCCGTTTGCCCGTGGCAGGAGGGACGCCACCCAGGCCCCCTAGCCCCAGCTCCTGTAGACACTGAGCCAGGAGGGTCTCGCGCCCGAGCAGCGCTTTTTGGTCCTCCGAGGCCGTGGCCTTTGGCCTGTCCACATGGCCCGATCCCTGCTGGCCTTGGACCTCAGGCTCTTGGCTTGTGGCTCCGGAGACCGACCAAATCAGGGTCGTGCGATATCTCTTCCCCCGCAGCTGAAAGCTCCCGGTGCCTTTTCCTGCCTTAAGTAGGAGTTCAGTGACAAGGAGGGGGATGCGAAGCCAGGGGCAGGCCAGGCGCTGGCGGAAGGGCACGACTTTCTCCTCCTTGGGAAACCGGAGAGTAGGGGGCCAGGTTAGGGGGCAGGCTAGTCTGCTCTCATCCAATCTACCCAAAACGACCCATTCTCTCTTATCCCCACCCGCACCCAGGCGGCAAGCTGTGGACGCTGTTTTCCTTTCTTCCTCCTCCCTCTCTCTCTCCTTTTTTTTATTTTTAAAGAAAATAGCCTATCGGCAGAAGGGGCCCAGCTGCGGCTTGTCTCTGGCCGCCCAGCGGGCTCAGCAAGGCGTTGCTGGTCCTTGGAACCTCTTCCCGGGGAAGGCATGGGCCAGCCGCGGGGCACATTCAGAAAGTACCCAGACGCTAGCGAGGGGCCTCCACAGGCCATAGCAGGCATCTGGTGCGGAGGCGAAAGGCTCCTGCCTGATCCCGAACTCTGAAAACCTCGTTTCCACCCAGACCCCAGTCTCCCGATGCGGTCGCCGCCTCCGTTTTTCCCTGACAATTAGGCCGGTTAGCCTCAGCCAGGTTCCTCCTCGGGGTCCCTGTCCGGCTCTGCTATTCCCCAGGCTGGGCTAAGGGTGGGAAGGAGGTGGAGAAGAGGATTCCCAAGTTCTAAGGGACACAGGAGAAGTGAAAGTTTTTCCTTCCAACACTCGGCCCAGCCCTGCCTGCTCGGCCTGAGGGCTGTGGATGGGCCACTGCAGCCCCGTAGGAAGCAGCCAGGCCGGGCTGGTGTGTGAGGGTGTGGGTATTCCGTGTCAGTAATTGTTTCGCACACCCATCTTCCAACCCTCTCTCCTATTTCCGCGCCCTACCCGGAGGCTTGCAAAAACCAGAGTAAGGGAAAAGCAACTCAATGTCTGATCCTCTCATCCAGAGTTAAAATAATAATGACCGAGCGAAGAACACAACTAGAGAGAAATAACCACACTCCCAGGAAAGTGAGTAAAGGCTCAAAAGGGTCCCTCCTCGCAAAGACTCAACCCTGAGGGTGACCCTAGGCCGGGTTTCCTTCCCGCCTGACAGTTTTCGGGGAGCCAGCAGGGAGGCCGCCAGCCTCCGCCGCCATGGCGGTCTGCGGCCGGCGCTCCCGCCGATTGCCGGGAGGTGGCGCGCTCTGCTCAGAGGCCGCTGCCAACCTTCTCCCGGCGTCTCCCCCTTCTCCTGGTTCCCCCTCTCTCGGAGGCTCGCATTGAATCGGCCCTAACGATTCTCGGATCGTCATTATTTGTAACCATAGAGCATGAATTACCTCTTGAGGTCATCAGTGAGAATTTACGACTGGTCAACAAAAGCACGTGATTCCCTAACGCCCCCCCATCCCCCTTCCAACCTCCCCCCCCCCCATATTTGGCCGCATACATAGCAAAACGAAGTACAGTGCATCGCTATAATTCATTAATACATCATAAATCGTGAAGCACAGGGTTATAACGACCACGATCCACAAATCAAGCCCTCCAAAATCACCCAAATGAGCTCCTACTTTGTAAACTCCTTCTCGGGGCGTTATCCAAATGGCCCGGACTATCAGTTGCTAAATTATGGCAGTGGCAGCTCTCTGAGCGGCTCTTACAGGGATCCCGCTGCCATGCACACCGGCTCTTACGGCTACAATTACAATGGGATGGACCTCAGCGTCAACCGCTCCTCGGCCTCCTCCAGCCACTTTGGGGCGGCGGTGGGCGAGGGCTCGCGCGCCTTCCCCACGCCCGCCCAGGAGCCCCGCTTCAGGCCAGCGGCGTCGAGCTGCTCCCTGTCCTCGCCCGAGTCCCTGCCCTGCACCAACGGCGACAGCCACGGCGCCAAGCCCTCTGCCTCGTCCCCCTCCGACCAGGCGACCCCGGCCAGCTCCAGCGCCAATTTCACCGAAATAGACGAGGCCAGCGCGTCCTCGGAGCCAGAGGAAGCGGCGAGCCAGCTAAACAGCCCGAGCCTGGCTCGGGCGCAGCCAGAGCCCATGGCCACCTCCACGGCCGCGCCCGAGGGGCAGACTCCGCAGATCTTTCCCTGGATGAGGAAGCTGCACATCAGCCATGGTAATTCTGGCTCTCTCCTCTTTTTTGTGTCTTCTCGGGCCGTGCCTTCTCTGCGTTTGGGGGGTGGGGGTCGGGGCGAGGAGCGGTAGGCTTTCCTCAAATATAGGTTTATTATTTTTTTCCAGGGGGGGCAGAAGTCTCTAAGAGAGTCCTCACAGCTCCGGGGACAGAGCCAAAGAAGGTGTTTAGCTGGGAGGGGGGGGGGGGTGGTGGTCGGGGAGGAGTATTTTAAATAATTTGTTCCCCGACTCGGCTTGGGTTTTATTCGCCCAGCGGTACTAGCTTTGGGATGAGGGATGGGGTTTCTGGAAGGTGGGGAAGGGTCCTGCTCGCTACCGACATGTTGAGGCTGCCACCGGCAGAGGAGGGGCGAGGAGTCCAGCTTTCCAGGGCCAAAGTGCGGCCGCTCTCCTCCCTCCGGGGGGCCAGCGGGCCGTCCTGAGCCCAGCGCAGGGTGAGGCGCAGGGAGGGAGCCAGAGACAAAGCCCGGCGCCTCGCTGCCCGCAGACGTGGGGGCTGCAGGAGAAGAGGGTGCAGAAAGCGAGCTCGGATTCGGGGCCTCAGGAGTGGGGAGGATGGGCGCTGCAGCGAGCTGGTGGCCGGGGACGCCTGGGTCCTGCTCCACGCCCCCCTCCCACCCGGGGCCCCCCTCCCTGAACCCGAGTAACGTGGCCTCGCGGCTCTGCTCTGTCTGCTCCAGATATGACCGGGCCTGACGGCAAGAGGGCCCGGACCGCCTACACCCGCTACCAGACCCTGGAGCTGGAGAAGGAGTTCCACTTCAACCGCTACCTGACCCGGCGGCGGCGCATCGAGATCGCCCACGCGCTCTGCCTGTCCGAGCGCCAGATCAAGATCTGGTTCCAGAACCGCCGCATGAAGTGGAAGAAAGATAACAAACTGAAGAGTATGAGCCTGGCCACGGCCGGCAGCGCCTTCCAGCCCTGAGTCTCTGGGAGGAGCCCTGGGCGGCCCAAGAGCCCGGCCGCCCCCAGCCCCGGCCCCTCCGAGCCTCCCCGCGCCGCCGCCGCCGCCGCCGCCCGCTGGGGACTGGATCCCATGCGCCTGCCTCGCCCCAGCCTTGTGTTACCATGTTTCCTTTGGTCTTAGATCTTCCTGTGGCTCCCTCTCTCCTGGACTGGTTGATCTTGTTATTATTGTTAATAATGATGATAATTATTATTTCCCCTCCCTGCTCCTGGCTCCCCTCCGCGCCCCCCACATCCACCAGTGTTTCTGAATGTTCGTGTCCGTGGTTGCACTCCTTCCCCCAGGAAGAAAAGAAACTCGCATGTGTAACGTGAACTTTCCCCTCCCCATCTTGTTCTTCTAACTTATTTATAAAAGGATGAGCGCTGTATTTTGAGTTTCAGCTGGAAACTTCTCTAAGGGGCAGCAGTGGAGGTGGGGTGGTTCCGCAGTGCCGGGCCCAGCTGAGCTGGCCTCGGAGATGGAGTCCATGACTGTGTTTCTTTCCGCCCTCCTCTCCCTCCGCCCTCTCCACTCCCCAGGCCCAAGTCTCTTGGTGGCTTGGTCCCGGGGTGCGAAGGGGCCAGGGAGGACCAAAGCGGTGATGTTGAGAAGAGGGAAGGTGTATAGTGAGATTTGAGTTCCTGCCGCCTGGGTAGGCCCCACAGGCCTGCTCTGGGAGTGTACGGAAACAAAAAGAATCCTCAGTGTAAAATGTCTTGTGTATTCCTCTGTGAATCCATGGGTCTGGTGTAGAGAGGCCTAAGGCTTGTAAATACGGGGATACTCTGGGTAGACCCATCTCCTTCCCCCCCTTATCCATTTTGCTTCCAAGACTATTTGTAGTGAGCGAGTGGATGCTGTGCTACATGTGAAATCTGTCTTTGCCGGGCCTGTCTCAGTGATTCGCTTTTGGTATTTGTTTGTAGCTTTCCTTAAAGTCAAATAAATGTTTCCCCTACTCCACTGCCCTTCCACTTGTCTTTTCTCTGAGGGGCCTGCCTCTCCCATCACTGGGCACACCCTAGACCATGCTTGATGGGTCTGGGGAGCAGGGAAGGGAAAACAGGATGCTCACCAGCAGCCCCTCTCAACTACCTAAGCCCCTGGCTGGCTCAGCAGTGCTTGGGCCAGAGGACAGGCCTGCACGCCTGGGGGACTGAGGCCCAGAAATCCCACATGGGGCCGGGGCAGGGAAAGGCTGAGCTGGACTTCACCCTGGCCTTCCACCAGCTGGTCAGAAAAGCCCCTGAAACCTCTTCAGGGAATGTAATTTGGGCCTAAGTTCTGAGCAGGAGGCTCCTGGCCAGTTGGGAGTGGTACTGGGGTATCCAGCTCCAAATCCCAATTCAGTTCTGCCACCCATTAAAGCAAAGCAAATAAATAAATAAATCCGCTGGATTTCAAAGGTTTCCCTCACCCTCAATCTTCTCTGCACTTATCAAGGGCTCTCTCTCTCTCTCCAGGGGCCTAACTGACCTTCCCTCTTGATTAGGAGTTGGGGGGTCCCTCCTGGAAGAACCCCTGGTTCCCCCTCCAGTCAGACTGGCCTAGGGCCAGGGCCCAGTCCTCCTCCATCCAAGTCAGCCTCCACCCTGAGCGCAAGAGTCAAGTCTGAACACTTACCCGCACATCCCTTCCAGCTTGGCCCAACTTCTTACAGGACTTGTGGGGGAGGGGAAGCTGGTGAGGAGGCAGCAGAGGGTCTTGGAGGCTCTACTGGGCCCTCTTTCCCCCTCACCCCTTGACTTTGTCCCCCTTTGTCCATAGCAAACTATCCCAAAAGTCGCTATGACATTTAGATGTCAAATGGATAGGGGTTTTATCTCGAACTTAGATCGTAAAAATCGCGGAGAAGTCAGACAGATACCCCTCACTGGCTCGAGAAAGTCACGTGAGGTCCATAAAGTTAGTTTTATGGTTTTGGGGAGTTGACACCGCACGGTATATTTCACATTCTCCAGAATGTTAAGTGACACTTTAACTGCTCGCTGTGGTGGGGAAGGGGGCAGAGGTAGGTGAGGGCTCTCCCAGCCCAGAAGGCAGTGGCGGCAGCGGCGGAGGCCCAGCACTCCCGCAGTAAGTGGCTTCCAGCTTTTGCTTTCTCCCCTTGCAATGTTGGGGCTTGGAACTGGGGAAGGAAATCTTGCCTCCGGCAGGGCTATAGGATAAGTGGGCGAAATTTGGTCTGCTTTTTGCTTTTTGCACCAAGATCTGACCAACTGGGTGTCTGAATGGGGAGGGGGGCGCATTTAGTTCAATAAGGCCTCAGTGGTGGGGGCGCCTGGTTTTTTATTTGCAATAGTGTCTGACTCTTTGTGGGGGAAAGGGTCTGTGTGGGTTCCTTCAGTGTCCTTGGAAATGTAGGTGGTAAGAAGAAGGGGTGTGTGGTACTGAAAGAAGGGCCCCTTGTGGGGGCCAATTCACTGCTGGGTCTTCAGACAGAGGTCTCCCACCCCCAGGAAAGAAACTTTATGGCATTCATTTGTTAGGGGTGTGTTGGGGGTGCGCTGCTGGGCACTTTTATCTGGCTACATCTGAACTGAGAAAAAGCACCCAGAAGTCTAAGGCAGCTGGCTTGCACTGGAATATTCTTTGGTTTTCAGATCTTTGAACCCCATGAAGGGGGTACCTCTGATTCTCTATAGCCTCATCAGGATTATCCAAGATGGGAAGCATGGCGCTTTTGCACCCCACTTCAGCCTGTTGGTCCCAAGCCTACCCTTCTTCTGGGCTCTAAGTAGGGTCCTGAGATCAGAGTGGGGAACCGACAGGGCTGCAGTGGGCTGAAGCGGGGAGCTTCTCCCCCTGCCTAGAGGGGTTAGATGCTGAAGTAGGTCCCAGAAAATCCTCCCACGAATAAAACTTGCTCAAGAAAGTAGACCCAACTGTCCGGAGGGATAAAAGGGACTCAGGAGCTGGGAGAGAAAATAGGAAAGGTGCTTTCTTTCCCGTCCTCTCCTCTCTCGCTACCAGATCCTTAAATGCCCTTTTGTTTTGTGGCACCACAAACTAAAGGGATTTCATTATTTGACCCTCAGGAGCCTGTTATTTTCCAAGGATAAGTCACCCTTCCAAAAACCAGAGGCTCTTCTCCAACAAATTGACCCCCAATTTTGAGACTTATTGGGTCAACCACCTTGTCACTCCAGCTTTTGCCAGCCTGCCAGCTCTTGCTTCCGCTGACCAATTCCTGTGGATAGTGCCTGGAATTGGACATGTGGCACCTTAAGAAGCTTCTGGTCTTTGGGACAAGGGAAGGGTCACAAGATTCCCTCCATTCCCCCTCAAAGGACCTTCTCCCTCTCTCCCTCTGTCCCCGCAGCTACCCTCTGCTTCCTGAGCTCGTCAATCCCTGCACAGGCCTGACTTCCAGGAGAGCCTTCACAGGCTCTGAGAGCACAAAGGACAGAGAGCTCGGGGTCCTCACCCTGATTTGAAGACCCATCTCCTCAAGAATGATGGGGCATTTGTACACTTTGGAGGAAAGGAGGCTCTTCTCCCAAAAGATTCCCAGCAGCATATCAAATACTAATAATACATGTCGGCCAGAGCTTCCACCGGCTTCCACTGTGGATAAGGCAGATGAGTTGAGTGAGGTGCAGAGGAAACTGCCTCAGGGGCAGAATCCGACCTGGGGCCTCCTGGGAAGCCCCATCCTGTTGCGAGCCTGCCTCCCCTCTCTCAGAAACGCCAGACCACCAGGCCTGCGTCCCTGCAGATTTTTTGGCCCTCTCCCATGTCAGTTCTGCAAATTCTGATAAAGAGTGTGGGACCTACGGCCCAGGACATGTGCTGGGCATATCTAGACAGATTTTCCGGAGTGGTAAAGAGCAGCCCAGAGCAGGCGGATTGCCCATTTCCGCTGCGGAGGCCAAAGCGCTTGGAAGGTCTTCTGCTCTAAGCGGGTCCCGGAGAAGACCCTCTTGTTGGGCTTTCCTCTTCTCCCCTTGAGTAACTGTCTCTGGATAACAGTCTTCCTTGAACCCCAACAGGGACCTGTTTGAGGAGGAGATGAGAGGTGAGCAGGGGTCTTTGGTGCAAAGGAGCTCAGTCCTCTGCCCCAGACCCCCACCCTGCCCTCCCACCTTCCTCAAGACATTCTCCAGGTCTCGCTGGGACTTTTCACTCCCTCCTCTCCTACCAGCGACCGCGGTTTCCTCTGGATTCAGGCCTCAACCTTCTGAGCTGCCGGCTGGTGCCATCTGGCCAGATCCTTGCGCCCAGCCTCCCAGCCAACAGCGCACCCTCACCTCCGGGCAGGGCCCAGGAGGCGGCAGCAGGACTTTGAGGCTGAAGTTTCCTTTTCCCCCTTGGAGGCCAGCCTGACCATCACTCAGTAGACAATTTGATTGTTTTGTTTTATTTGGTTGTGTTTTTTGTTTGTTTGTTTTGTGTTGTTTCTCCTTGGCCACAGGGGTGGGAGGAAGTATAAAGAAGTGTAAACAGGAAAGCCAGCCGGCCTGGAGTTCCGAGGCCCCATATTTCATTGGCTTCCTTTCCATAACTGCAGCCGGGACACTTAACCCTTCCCTGGCTGTGAGAAGGTATTCACTCGGGGCTGGTGAGGCAGGGTGTGGGGAGGAGAGACAAGTTGGAAGCTCCTTTCTGGCCCCGATCCCTTTATCCCTGGGGTCTGGGTGCCGGGGTGGAAGGCCGAGGATTCAGAGCAAGGGAGAAGACAGGCAGACGGCACTGTGCATTCGCCCACACTCAGTCCCTGCGGGGACGGAGAGGAGAAGGCTCATGCACTTCACAGCCTGGGGCCAACCTGGGCCAACCAGGGAGGACAGGGCTGGCAAGAACCCCTCCCTTTGGATAGGGGAGAGCCCACTGGCCATTCTCTTCATTTTGGGAGATTCTAGGAGTAATCAGATTTCAGGCTGGGCTCTGCCCACAGCGGGATTTATCGATTACTGCAGCACTGTTACACATCCATATTAATTAACCCAGACACCGCCTAGAAACCAAGCAGGGGGAGGGGAGAAATAGGGGCTCCTTAAGGAGTAGGGACAAATCTCTCTGAGCGTCCCTGGGGCCCAGATTGGAGAGTCATTCCCCACAAGAATCCTATGGCCTTCCCCAGCTCAGTTCCTGTACTTCTCAGCAGGGATAAGTGAGAGGTACTCTCTACAGTCCACCTCACACCAAATCTCCTGGGGGAGGAGGGGGGAGGGGAGGAGAGGGAAGGAATTAAATACCTACCCCCAGGACCGAAGGACTTTTCCTAGTCAGAATTAGGGTGCCCCAGCCCTCGAATGGACGGATTTTTTGATACTTGTTCCCTGCTTGACCTTTATAGAAGGGTTAGTGCTCCTCCCCACCTTTTTTTCAACTTCCCCAAGGTAGAAGCTTTTTCTGGTCTGGAAGCTTGTTTTGTTTTAGTGTTTGGTGGTGGTGGTGGTGGTGGTGATGGCCGATCCCTTCCTCCTGCCCCTCCCTCCAAAAAGTGATTAAAATCTGTTAAAGGATTTAATTAAGAGAGTTAAATGAAAATGAAGGAGGCGCAAATGAGTTGGGGAAGAAAACCCACACCAAAGCTATTCTCAACGATTAAATCGCCATTTTAACAATATAATGGAGTTTGCATCCTGAAAGGGGAAATCAACGCTCATATCTCATCAATAATTCATAGAGTTCGGGATCACGCAGAGGTCAGCAGACAGGGCCAGAGCGCCGGCCTATGTGGGGCTGCCAGCCGCTGCCGCATACATTATTCGCCGGGTGCCAACCGCTACCTCCACCGCTCTGCCCGGGCCGGGCATGCCGGGCAGGTTTAGGCGGATTTTGCGTTCTTTCATTTTGGAGAATTTACTGCGACCAGATTTCGGGCTCCAGGAGGAGAGGGGATTTAGGAGACTGAAAGGATTGAACATCAGGCAGTTGGGGATCTGTCCAACTCCCAATATGACCACCTTCCCAAATTGTAATCTCTCTTCCCCTTATCTCTCCTCCCTTTCTCTGTTTTAGGCGTCCCCTTCCCGTTCTCTTCTCTCCTTAACTTTCCTCTTCGAAAGGAAAATGCACTCTCTGCAGCATCTTCTAGCTTTTCCTGCCCGGAAACGCTCGCTTCCAGGCTGCCAGCCGGCTGCGCTCTGGCCTTGCTCTCTGAGTGGATTGGGGCTGACACCCCCCCCCCCACAAGGCTGTGGCCTTGGCTGCCGCCTGGAGCTCGAGCTCGGAGACCCCCACCTTGGTGACAGGGATCCCCGAACCTCAGAACCCTGTGGGCTAGAGATGGCTGCATCGGGGCAGAAACGGTGCCCAGCCAAGGGGTGATCCAGGTCAGGCGGAAAGGAGGGAATTCCGCCCGGAAAGCAGCATCTAGGGGAGAAGTGGAGGGAGAGTCCCAGCAAGTGGGAACCTGTCATCTAGGGGAGTTGGAGGCAGCAGGGAGGGTAAGCCCTATCTGGCAGCTTTCCTGCAGGCTTGTTCCATTTTTATCTTTCTCTTTGGATGTTTCTCTAACTCGCTCCCTTTCTTTCTGTTTTCCGACTCTCCAAGGCCCCTAGGGAAAGAGGAATGAAACCCTTCCTTGGGAGAGATGAGGAGCCTGGGGCGAAATATTTGCGCGCAGGGGGGACCCAAAGAGCCCAGGTTGCCCGCGCGGCCGCTGCGCGGGCCGAGAGGCACAGGCTGTAACGTCCCCGAGCTGCCAGTAGAGTCCGCCTTAGACCAAGTTCACAGCCAGGCTGGGGCCGCGGAGGCGCCAGCGAGCGGCGGCCGCGCAAGGTGACCCGGAGCCCGCTGGGCCTCGCCCGGCCCGGACACTGAGCTCTCCCTTTCTCTCCAGCCCTGTGGGGACTGTCGCCTCCTCCGCTCGCAAGGAACTCTTGCTCCAGAAATACCCTTCCTTCGGCCAGACCATTCGCCCGCTCCCCAAACGTCTCCTTGCCAGCAGTCGCCCCCCCCCCCCAGGGGACAGGAGTGGGGAGAAGGCGGTCACCAAAAGCTCTTCCAGGCACCCCAACAGGCGGCCGGTGAAAATGCGGGAAGGGGGGTCGATGCGGGAAGGGGGCTGGAGACTCCCCCCCCCCCGACGTTTATTTAATAATCAAACGACTCCTCTTCCCCAGGTCTAAGGCCCCTGGTGTGTGTGGTGGGGGGAGGGCGGACAGGGGGAGGGGCCGGGGAGGGGGTGTGCGCGGGGGTTCCTGCAGCCAGCGCAGCAGAATGAGACCCTGGGCGGCGAGGCCAGCGTTATTGCCGGAGGGGTCGGAAAGTTGGAGGGTCAAAAGTTTACGGCTTGCGTGAGCAGGCGGCGGTGGCGTCTAGCGGCGGGGGCGGGGTGGGAGAGGGGCGGAGGCCGTGTGTGGAGAGAGAAGAAAGCGAGCCAGGGATGCTGGAGGTAAGGAAGGCTTGCGGCTGTGCGGCGGGGGGAGTGGCAGCGCAGCGCTGGGGAGGGAGGACAGGCAGATGTTTGGGGGAGGAGAAACGGAGGGAGGATGAAACAGTCCTCAAAACAAACAAACAACAACAAGACCCCCGCACCAGGCGCTGCTGGAGTGGGGAGCTGTGCAAAAGAGAGCGCTCGGGGAGATGGCGAATCCTCGGCGCAATTTTCTCTCCCAAAGATAACCTTTGAGTCACCATATAAAATTTAATTATAACCTACTTAGAAGCACACATTTTAAAAATCCAATTACCCATGCGTCCTTGCAGGAGGTTTGGTGGGGCCAAGAAGGGCTTCCAAGGTGAAGGCCTGAGTCCCCACAGGATCAGTCCTACCCAGCTTACCCTAAAGGGGCCAAACAGCTGGCTCCCCAAAACCCCCCTCTCTCTCTCTCCTGGCAGGCCTGTTCTTCAGGCAGGGTTCGACCCCCAGGCTGGGTGCAAACAGCTGAAATCCATGACCATGGGCCAAGACCGGAAGATTTCTAACCTCCCATTCCTCTTCCAAATTGCTTGATTTTCAGAACCTGGATACTGAAAGCAGTTTAGCTTGTTAATGCTCTCACTCTCCCAAACCTCCACTTGTATGTTCAGCCAGCTCCTCTATTCCTATTTGGAGGAGGGAGGGGAAATGAGAAGGAAAAATACTGAATGGTCTCACAGAGAGCTTTATAAGTGGAGTTGAAACAGGCGACCTGAAATGAACCTTGAATTGATGCATTAAGCTTATCTCCTAAGTAAAAAGCTTAGAGACCTTGTAATTATAACACCAGGGCATATGTCTATTTTGGGTCTTTAAATGACTGTTTGTTGCTTTATGAGATGTCATCATATTTTCTTCTAAGCATCCAATATAGGGGGTGCACTGTGGGTGTTTGTCCTGCCAGAATAGAGATAACCTAAGAGTTTTCATAAAGATGCCTTTTGAAATATGGCCAGAGAGAGAATGGTTGAATGTCAAATTTCAAATAGATTTGACCCCCAGTGTTTTTTTTTTTTTTTTTTTTTTTTTTTTACTAAGCCAGCTGGGTATGGGTCCCTGTTTCTACTCAGCCTTCAGGCAAGTTTCTCTACGGAGTCAAGCCAGGAAGGAATTCCTGGGGTCTAGAGGAGGTATAGGTAAAAGCCTGAACTGGAGGATCTGTCTCCTGTTCCCCCTTAGTCTCCTTCTCCTGCACCCCAGGACATAATGTTAGCAAATTTATGGTCCTGTGGGATAGACTGAAGCAGCCCAAAGTCCTGGGCCAGAGGGGGCCTCAGGATGGGGAAGGAGAATCCCCTGCCACCCCAGGCCAAAGGAGGTACCTTGGGACTCTCTCCCCCACCTCCCTGTACTAGGGGGACACCAGTTCACTCCTCCTAGGCTTGAACTGGATGGAAGGGGAGTCACCTGATCTGCCTTTATGGGTCCCCCGGAGGCTGCAGAGAGGGGAGAGGTGTTGTTGGCAGTCCACCAGGTTCTGATCCTACAGGGACAAACCAAAGACAATCTCTGAATATTTTTGACGCCTCTTTGATTTGCCCCTGAACCTTCTTGTGGTGGGGATAGGAGTAGGCAAAGGAGTTACTGTGTAGATAAGTGGTTTTAAACAAAAATTGCAGGCTGGGAGGATATTGTTTTGTTTTTAAGGAAGAATCAGAGTCTCTGAAAGCCAAGTCCTCAGCTTGGACCGGTGCATTTCTCTCTGTCTTCCCCAAATTTACTGGCCTATGGACCAAATCTCACTGCACCCCCCCAGGTGGAGGGGGTCATTCCTGAGCCTCTGGGGCCTCCAAAGTTTGGGTAGAAATGGGGGCTATTTCTGACATTGGGGGATAGAATAAAGTAGATGGAGTATGCAGTAAGGTTGAGACACAGGACCGCCAAATTCAGCCATTTATCGGGGAGACTGTAAGGAAGGGGGCTCTCTGGCCTGCTCTCTGGGACACAGACCCCCAAGGCCACATTTCCACTTCTCTGGGTGCCATCCTCCTTCACAGGCCACACAGGCAACCCCCACAGGATCCTACCCTCTTCCTCTTTGCTGGGATCCAGAGCTGACAAAAACAGAGGAATGGCAGAATATTAAAGCGGAGGCTGGGCAGGCTTGAGTCCTCTCCAAATGGGACCTTTGTGAGATGGGGGTTACGCTGCAGTGAAGGGAAAGTTCTGGCAGAAAGTGAGCCGGAGAGGATGAACTGAACCAAAATTCTGCTCTGTCATTTTTCGCCCAAGTAATGACCTGCACAAAATTCAGGATGACCTAGCGAACTGCGCGGCTGTATTATGGTAACTGGCTGTTCATGGGGGAGGCCTGGAGAGGGGTGAACCGCAGGTCACGGCGTCTAAAAATTATTAAAATGTTCGAGAGCCTGGTGACGCGCCTAGCTGTTTAACAAAGACTGCCAAAGTATGAGATTAATACGAAAACTTGCGCTTCAAAAACACACCAAAAAAAAAAAAAAGTCTTGTTCCGGCCTCCAAGGGGGCCTAGAGCTCTTCTGCCGGCGGCCGCGGTTCGGTTTTCCGGACACACCAGAGTGGACAAGAGCGAACTCGGCCGTTGGCGCGCCGATCGCGGGCGGGTCGGTGGCCCGGAGGTTGGGGAGCCGCCCCGTGAGTACCCTGCCCGCTCCCGCGCTGGGCCTTCCACTCCCGCGGCTGCCAGGGCGATGAGCGGACCCGCTGGGGCTTGCCTCCTTGGCCCTTTGGTTTCCTGCCCTCGCTCTGCCTGTCCCTCCCACCCTGCCGACAAAAGGTAGATGATTTCTCGCTGGCTGGGCACGATCGGGACGGCGGAGGGGCGCCGAGCAGCGAAAGGTCACGCTAGCAACCTGTGGTTGCGGGAGAAGGCGGCCGCCGGCCGCTGGAGGTCAGGGGAGGTGGCTCCAACGCGCGCGGAGCTCTGTCCGTTTCCTATTTTTATTATTATGCGCATTGATGTTAGGCTTCTTCTGGGAATGGAGGACAGAGGCAGACTCCCGTTCTGGTGAAACCCATCATGGGAATGGCTGACAAACCTTATCTTCCACCCATCGCGGCTGGACTGGGCTGGGGTGGGGGCGGGACATTCGTGGGGTGGGTGGCATGGGCAGGTGGCGGCTCCCAGCGCGCAGAGGAGAACATTTCTGTGCTGTATACCGGGGATCAGCCATACACAGCCCCTCGGTGGTCCTGCCTCCCATCCCTCTCTCCTGGGGTGTTCTGGGCACCTGGGCCACATCCCTAGAGAAGTGTAGAGCAGCAGAGATGCCCGTGAGCAGCTCAGCGGCCCTCCCATAATTTTGAAAAGCCCTGAGTTGGACGTGTTTCAGAGAGCTAGAGAGTTGAGGAGGAGGTATGGGTGGGGGAAGGGCCCGAACAGTTGGAGTGGGTTGTGCAGCTCCCAAGTGGCCTTTGACAAGACTTGGAAAGGTCCTTGCCTGATGCCGGGGGCCTGGTGGAGGTCCTACCTAGACTTCAGTGTCCCTGGGTGCCCAGATGGGGGTCTGAGATTACGATGGCTACAGTAGAATTGTGTGTGTGGTTTTTCAAATATATGTGAGTCCCGCCTGGCTGGGAGGGTGCTGGCGGTAGAGAGCAGGCCTGGAGGCCCACAGGAGCACTCTAGATTTGGGATAGAAAAGAGGGTCTCTGGACCTAGTTGCAGGCAAATGGGAGCGCTCCTCTGAGCCACCTGCAAGGGTCCCAGGACTGGGATGGGCAGAGACTTCTGGAGTGTGGGGGCCTAGAGGGTCTTTTGTGTGTGTGTGTGTGTGTGTGTGTGTGTGTGTGTGTGTGTTACTGCAGTATTTGTGAACGAAATTGATATTATTCTGACTTATTCACTAGGGATACAAAAATTGTTCAGACCTAGGGAGATGGGTAGGGAGCCTGGGCGGGGAGGAAGTTGCTTCTGTGCACGCTTGGCCTTACAATGGGAAGGCTGTCAGCTTTCGCAGTCGAGGATTCAGTTCCCTCCAGCCCAGCCCCCTGTCTCCCAGTTTAGTACATGTACTGGATGCTGGAAACCCCAGATCCCCCAGGTCTCCCAGATCCCCTTTTGGGTCCCACTGTCAGCAACCCTAGCAGGTGGCAGAGTGAGCAAGTTGAGAGAGAGAGAGAGAGAGAGAGAGAGAGAAAGAGACTGCCTGCCTGGGGCTAGGGAGGTGGGAAACAGGGGTCCTCCTCACACTTCAGGGATTATCCTCCATTTCTGGCCCCAGGAGGTCTTGGGAGGTTGGGAGGGACCGGAATATCATCTGGCTGCATTTTTATGGTTCTTCATTGCCCTTCATTCGGAAATGAAACGCCTTTGATCTTTTTCTCAGGTTGTAAACGGAATTGCCCGTCATTAAATATCCAGGGCCCCATCTGCTTGGTCTCCCAGCATTTTCTTTACAGCTGTTTCTCCCTCATTTTACCATTGAAATTTTCCAAAAGGACTTTATGACACCCGCTTCACACCCAGCCGCCTTCCCCCCCTCCCTTTGCTAAGAGGCGCCTTGAAAAATATATAGATATTCGTTTGATCGCAAACTAAAGGCTGCAAGGGTCACTGGAGGAGCCCATTGGGGTTTTGTTTTTCTTTTTTAAAAAAAAGTCCTGGGGGGATGGGAGGGGCGGGAGGGCACCCAGAAGGGCCCGATTCTGACTTGCCGCAGCCTCAGGATGACCCTTCCTCCTTTTGTGTTCAGCTAATGTTTACATCTCATAATTCATGCCCCACCGCCGAGCGTTGCGCAGCGCTGCGAGGTTTGCGCGTCCCTTTGCCAGACTCGCCGCTCCTAGTTCTCCCTAAAAGAAGAGGAAGAGAACTGGAAACCTTGTAGTCCCAAGGATGGATCCGCAGTATCTTTTCCTGTTCCCAGAACTCAAAATCAGAACAGAACGAAATAAATTCAAAGCGTTCAAACCACACCCCAAACGAAGAACACCCGGAAAGTAGGAGAACTGGAAAATTTCTGGGCCAAGAAGATCTCTCTGTCTTCTGTATATACCCTGTAGATCCGAATTTGTGTAAGAAATTTTGTGGTCACAAATTCGTATCTAGGGGAATATGTAGTTGACATAAACACTCCGCTCAATTTTCTCCCCCCTGAAGAATTTTTTTTTTTTTTCCTAAATGAGGACCATGCGGTGACTGGCCATGCGAAGACTCCTTCCATCTCTCTTCTTCCTTCTTTTCCTCCGGAAACTGGTTAGAGAAATCATCTACCTGAAATCTGCCCATGTCCTTCCCTGGGAGCCTTGGTCCCTTTTCACTTCTCTCGATAGGTTCTTGCTGGTGGTGTTGTAAATGTTATCCTCTCCCTCCAGCCCACCTAGTCTGCCTTCTGGGTTCAGGGAGGTTTGACTGAAAATCTGGGGAAAATGACTGCTGTCCTCAGCGTGCGAAGGCAAAGCAAATGCGCTTTTCAAACGGATGTTGATGTCGCCTTTCTGTTTGGGTTCAGGACAAGATGCCCTGGAAATACCTGATTACCAAGGGGCGTTATTGTGTGTGTGTGTGTGTGTGTGTGTGTGTGTGTGTGTGACCTCCAGGGCACCTACCCCAGCATCACAGGGATGTGCGATCTGTGTGCACTGAGGAGGCTGTGGATTAGTGGCAATTACCACGCCGTCACCCCCGCGGTTAGTATTGCTCCGATGGTTCTGGAATTAGCAGATTGCTATTCAATGCGCTCTCAAAAGTTGCAGGGTTTTTTTTTATCCACTGCTCCCGTTCAGTGTGGGAAACCAAGTTGTTTCTCCCGTGTCGGGGAAGGAGCGGAGTGGGCAGGAGAGGGGAACAGACAGACGGACTGACAAAGCCAAACTAATAGCGCAGCTAAATGCGATTTGGAAGGCGAGGTCTCCCCGAATTAGTGCATGAATTTTCTATCGATCCGCCCGCGGTTCCATTCATCTCTGACAAGCCCCTCCGTGCACCCGCCCGCTGGCTCCCCACGCCTCCTCTCTCCTTCCCTCCCCCTCCCCGTGCGGCTGCCGGAGAAGAGCTCCACGCTCAGTGCCTCTCGCCCCCGAGTGGGCTCCCCTCTCCGGGCAAAGACCCCCGTCCTCCTCTCACGTCACTCCCCACGCCGACGCAGGGCGCACGGGCTCCCTTCCCGCGGGAGGAAGGGAAGGGGCCCACGGAGGCAGAGAATGCGGGCGGAGGTGAGGCAGGACAGGAGGGGCTACACGGGGAGCCCCAACTTCCGAGGGTGTCTAGGGATTGCGCTCTGCCCAGGGCCCCACCAGGCCCTCGGGTGGCAGCCCGCTCGCTCTCTCCCTGGGTCTCGGGGACGGGCAGGCCGCCCCGCAGGAGCCCTATGCAAATCCCGGCGTTGGCTGGGTGTCTGTGGGTGGGTGGGGAGGGGGCAGAAGAAGGGGAAATAAACCCCTTTGGCTGGAGTAGGGTCCGGGTGAGCAGATTTCCTTATCCGGGGATCGCAGGCGGGGCGGCCATTGGCTCCCAGGATCACGTGGGGCCCTAACTTTGTTCACTTGACAGTAAGTAGGAGGGCTTTCGGAAACAGGAAAACGAGTCAGGGGTCGGAATAAATTTTAGTATATTTTGTGGGCAATTCCCAGAAATTAATGGCTATGAGTTCTTTTTTGATCAACTCAAACTATGTCGACCCCAAGTTCCCTCCGTGCGAGGAGTACTCCCAGGGCGATTACCTCCCCAGCGACCACGCGCCGGGGTACTACGCCGGCGGCCAGAGGCGAGAGAGCGGCTTCCAGCCGGAGGCGGGCTTCGGGCGGCGCGCGGCGTGCACCGTGCAGCGCTACGCGGCCTGCCGGGACCCCGGGCCCCCGCCGCCGCCCCCGCCGCCCCCGCCGCCGCCCGGGCTGTCCCCTCGGGCTCCGGCGCCGCCACCCTCCGGGGCCCTCCTCCCGGAGCCCGGCCAGCGCTGCGAGGCGGTCAGCAGCAGCCCCCCGCCGCCTCCCTGCGCGCAGAACCCCCTGCACCCCAGCCCGTCCCACTCCGCGTGCAAAGAGCCCGTCGTCTACCCCTGGATGCGCAAAGTTCACGTGAGCACGGGTGAGTGCGTGGGCGCCCCTTCCCCCTCCCACCCCCGGCGCTTTACACCAAAGGGACCTCGGAGGCATGGGGGGGGGGTGGCGGGGGGGAGCCGGGGGAAGCCAATTGTCCCCGCTATAAACTCGCCACGGCCGAGATTTACGGTCGCCTGTTTTCAGAGCCACATAATTACATCCCCCATAAATTTTTATGGCCTGGTGGGCCCCGCGCCTTTGAAGTCGGCTCCCCATTCTCTGTGGCCATTCTCACCAGCGACTTTCTCGCCGGGGACGCGTCGTCTCAGTGAAGTTGGAAGTCGGGGAGGGGGCGGGAGGTGGGAGAGGAGGAGGAGGAGGAAATCTGTATTTAAGCGGAGCGTTGAGTCAACTCCCACTACTGATTTTTTCCCCTTGCTTCCCCCTGGCCTGGCTCCTGGGCGCCAGAAGTGGGCAAAAGTTTTTGGTTGGGGGGAGGCACTGCTTGCAATCCGAGCAGAGAGGGTGGGAACTGACAGCAGAAAGGTTGAGGGAAGCCCCCTCCCCTTTCACCCCTCATTCTCCCACCCCGGGCCTCGGGCCAAGGCGGGAGAGGAACGAGGAAAACCTGGTGAAGATTTCCTCACTCTGAGCCCCCCCACCCACCACCAGACTCCCCCAAACAACACGGAGATAAGCCTCCAAAACTCCGAGGTCTCCTTTTCTTCCAGCGGCCCCCGCTTGCTTCCCGGCCCCCCCACCCCGCCCCCCGGAGTCAGAAGAGGCGGCGGGAGAGGGAGGGAGGGAGGGCGGGCGATACTGTGTTCTCTGGAAGAAAGTGCTCTCCCTCCTCCCTTTGGGGGCCATAAAACTTTCTCTTTCTCCTTCTCTCCGTGTGTGTCCAGTAAACCCCAATTACGCCGGCGGGGAGCCCAAGCGCTCTCGCACCGCCTACACCCGCCAGCAGGTGCTGGAGCTGGAGAAGGAGTTCCACTTCAACCGCTACCTGACGCGGCGCCGGCGCGTGGAGATCGCCCACGCGCTCTGCCTGTCCGAGCGCCAGATCAAGATCTGGTTCCAGAACCGGCGCATGAAGTGGAAAAAAGACCACAAGTTGCCCAACACCAAGATCCGCTCGGGCGGCGCCGCAGGCGCGGCCGGAGGGCCCCCAGGCCGGCCCAACGGAGGTCCCCCCGCGCTCTAGTGGCCTCTGCGCGCGGGGAGCCGCGGACTGGGGCGGGGGCGGGGGGCGAGCGCCGGGAAGGCGGGGGAGAGAGGCGGGAGGCGACCCTGGGGCCTGGGCCTGGAGAAGCCTTCCTGCCCCCCCCCAACCCCCCTCTATCTATTTT
This sequence comes from Myotis nattereri, assembly GCF_964212035.1. Classification (NCBI taxonomy): domain Eukaryota; kingdom Metazoa; phylum Chordata; class Mammalia; order Chiroptera; family Vespertilionidae; genus Myotis; species Myotis nattereri. The sequence continues at coordinate 46,323,081 of NC_138091.1, forward strand.
CACGAATAAACGCAGAGAAGGGGTCGGGGAAGCTTTATTTATAGAAACCACAATGGGGAGCCGGTGGAGGCCCCCCCCAGAAGCAAAGCTCAAGTCTCTTGCTTTCTTAAAAAAAATTAAGAGGAGAAGAAGAAAGAAGAAAGAAAAGACAGAAAGAGAAATAGGAGGAGGCTGCACGCCTCGTTTTCAGCTGTGGCGAAGATGGATCCACGTTTCATCTTTAATCACGCCAGGCCCGGGCCCATCTGTCTTGTTTACTCTGCCGCGGAGAGGACGGGCCTCGGCGGCCACCATTACCTCGACACTCGGCTAACAAATGAGGCCGCCCGCCTCCCGGCCTCTGCTGCTGCCGCTGCCGGAACACGGCCCCGGATTTTCTTTCTTTGTCCCCCAGGCCTGACACCCAGCGAAAGCGCCCTCTGATTGCCAGAGAGCGCGGTGTCTTGGCCACGGTAACACACACACACACATAACACCTCCTCCCGGTGGCCCATCCAGGCCCCTTCGCGGGGGACACTGACTGCACCCCGTTCCACAGCGGGGGGCTGGGAAGGGGAGGCAGCAGAAAGGGGGCAAGTGGAGGCTTGGGCGGCCTTGGCCACCGCAGGGAAATTGAGTCCAAGGAGAAAGAAAGAAAAGAAAGAGACACGCAGACCGCAGACCCGGGAGGGCCTGCCTTGGGCAGGTCAAGCTGTCCCTGCAGGGTGAGGGCGTGGGAGTTCTGGGCACACCCCCCTGGCCCATCTCCACTTGTGCAGAGGTGACCTGCCCTCCTAGGCTGAAACTGAATGTGAAACTAGGAAATAAAATGTTGCGCCCTTCCCGGGTCTGGGAGATGATGTGCCAGAGACCTCTCCCATAGTTGATCATTGTTGCATTGATTATTATTATTAATTAATTATTATTATTATTTTATGTCATGTGTGTCCTTTCTCCTCTTCTCTTCCTGACATTCCAAACTAGGCCCCCTTCCTAGTTCCGGGGCTGCCTGAGTCTAGAACCCTTCGTTGGCGTGAAAATGTGTGTCCTGTACCGAGTGACAATAGAAATAAATGTTTGGTTTCTTGTGACCAGCCCAGCGTGTTTTTGTTTAAGCCTTGATCTAAAGATACGGACAAATGCCCCCTAGCCTCCATCGGAAGCACCTCAGTCCATTTGGATTCACATTGTATGTGGCTGAGGGTTTTTTTCCCCCCAAAAAAGGGTCCGATGGGAATTTCTATCTTCAAGGACTCCAAACTGTGGTAGCTGGTTTGTTTTCTTTTGGGGGTGGGTGTGTTCTTTAAATTGTCCCCCCTCCAGTGCAAAAAATGGATGGAAAGGACTAGGAGGGCTGACTCCAGTCCCTAACGTGGAGGTGGGGGGAATGTTTCATTGTAGGACACAAGAGGCTTAAGTATGGCAAAGCCTCTCATATCATGATTTATTTGTCATAAGCAAATAAAATGCGGTTAAGCTGTCTCCTTCTAGACAGACGGCTCTTTGCTTATTAAAGTTCCGGGAGAGGATTCCGCGAGGCCGGCCCCTTTTCTCCTGCATAAGAAGGTATCGTTTTCCTCGGAGGTGTTTAAGGCTTTAATGAGTCTAATTTTTTGCACAGATGTTTCTGGGTGTTTGCAGGTTTTCAGAGTATTTTTATATTACAAAGGAGCTAGCCGGTGCCATAGCTCAAACTCTGACAAGCAAATAGATAATCAAGAAGACAAATGGCCTCTTTTGTGAAGCCCTGCTCCTGTATTAATTTTCATTTTCTTTCTCATAGAAAGTATCGAAAGTACGACTGGGGACCAAATCGCTTTCTGTCTCGGAGGTCCCAGTCACCCCTAGAATGGAGTGGGGGAAGGGAATGCAGGTGACCCTCAGAAGTTCTGTTAAGCGTGGGCCGCTTTTGTGCAGTACCCACGAGAAGTTTGAAGGTCTGGGGGCTCCAGCCTGAGCTCTCTGGTCCTGTGGTGGCCCCGGGTATAGACCCTGCCTCCAGAGAGCCCAGGGCTGGGGAGAGCATATGAATGAAAAGTGGTTGGTTGTTTTAGTCCCCTCTCCCTTTAGAAAATAAAAATAGCCAATTCCACCCACACATTTTATTGTTATTTCTTTATTGTATTCCCCTGATTTGCAGCACCCGGGAATTTGAAGCTGGGTAGGGCCAAGGGACCGTGGGGGCTGGTATCCCTAGCACTGAGAAAGGGTTGAACGGCCGGTTTAAATGCTGCGGAGAGATTCGTAAAAAATCGCCCAGACCTGGAGGATGAGAGCAGCCAGCTTTGTTTGATCCATTTTGGTGTGATGTTTAGCTGCCAGGAGATGCGACTGCCCTTAGCAGAGGGAGAAAATAGTTCTTAAAAAGCATATGCCCCCCCAGGAATGCCTCTATAGAACCAAATCAAAGCTACTCCTTGGAAGGTATGAATAGAATAAAAAAAAGATTTCTATGGAGCTTAAAGTTCACAGCCATTCTGTGTAGACAAGAGCTAAGAAAAATGTGAGAATTATACAGAAAACCATTAATCACTTCTTTTCTTTAAATACGTATCCTCTCTCCTTTGTTATTATTCAACAGCAAATCTCCGCAGACCGGCTGTTGGGGGGAAAAAGTGTTAGCCGCCTCTCCCAGATCTGCGAGGGGGAAAAATTTTGGAACCGTAAAGTTGAAAACTTTTTTCTCTCAGTTTGGAAGAAGCCCTTCGCCATGCATGGGATTCGAGGAGTTCGGGGCGAGAGGAGGCGAGAGGCGCAAAGGTAACAAAGCCCCCGCCTGGGCTGGCATTTTTTTTAAAAAATCGTTTTATGAGCTTTTTTTTCTTCTGCTTTTTTTTTTTTTAAACAAGGGAAAGAAGAAACCCCTATCGTGGTGGGGTTTTTATGGTGACTCTGGTCAGGTTTGGGGCCTTTTATGATGACTGATGCTTGGGTCAGATGGGAGAGAGGCCTGACACCTGGAGAATGTTTGAACTGCTGGGGCCTGAGTGTGAGGGTCCCCGAAGAGCCCCAGAGAAGGTTGTGTGTGAGGCAGCTCAGGGTGCTGTCCTGGTTTGGGAGGATGCAGGTGGGCCTGTGGCACCCAAGCATCTGTGCGTGTGTATGTGTGTAGCGATGCGCACATGTGGCCGGTCGTTCTGTGACTGTTTGTCTACACTGAGGGCTGTGTCCCACGTAGCTGTTTACAGTGAGATGTCACGCTGCCCCTGGAAAAACGGAATGCATTTCTTGGAGGGAATGCCCCAGGCTTGGAGCAGCGTATAGGTGGATGTCTTCCTTTTCCCCTTTTTGTGGCAAGCTTGGGATTCCAGGCAAATATTTCCAATTCCGTTCACAGGCAAGGTTCCTGCCGCGGGAATCTTCCTCTTTAGCTCTGTCCCCCTCCCTTTTTCCTGGAGGCTCCGTGTTCGGTTTGGTTTCCTTTTGCTCTCTTAGTTTGGGGGCTGTGTCCCTCGCCGCCCCCCCGCCCCCCAACCTGGGGCCCTGCTTCTGAGGGTGAGCGAGCCAGCGGGCTCTACCTCCGACCTGAATGTGCTGGCCCTTTTTCCCTGGGGCTCACTGCGAGTTTGGAGGCAGGAGGTTGGCAGGAGAGAGAGTTCATGGAAAGGCCACGTTTTCTAGGCGATTAGCTCAGTATTAGAACCACAAAATGACCTCGGAAGCCCCTTGACCTCTCTGAGACTGGACATTGTGCTGGCTCCTGCGTCCTGCCCAGGAGGGAAAGTCACACCTCCGCTGGGAGCCAGCGGCCCCTGGCTGCTGTGTGCCCATGTCCACCCCCTCTCGCCCCCAACCCCTTCTTTGCTATTTTGGAATTTCTGGATTGTTTTCCTGTTACTGCGTATTGGGGAGAAAAGGAATAAAGTGTTTGCTTGGGTACAGCCAGGGGAGGGAGGGGGCTGGTCTGTCTCCCTACAGGGCTCCCATCTCTGTCCCCATGTCCAGCTCACCCCTTCTGTCCTGTTTTGCTTGGAGGGAGCTGGGGGGGGGGACAGACAAAGGGAAGTGGCAGGAGAGGCCCACAGGCTTCAGGGGCTAGGGGGGCAGCCTCTGGGTCCCAAGGAGAGAGAGGGCTCGCCACTTGAACAGTTCCTTGGGGATTACTGTGTTTCAAAGTCTGATATCCAAATCCACAACCCCTCAACCCATTTTTTTTTCTGAAGTTCCTTTGTTTGGGAAGCTACTCCTAGAATCACTTTCACCCCCTTCCCCTGATCCCCAATTTCACCTCAGCTACTCCCAGAGCCGGTGGAATACCTCTCCACCAAAGGGGCAAGGGAGCTGGGAGAAGGGCCAGCGCAGACCCTTCCGACCATCTCCAGGGAGAGCTCTGCCATGTTAGCCAAAGTTTCCAGCAACTTTTAATTTTCAGAGATGGGTGGAGGGTTTCTAAGAGCCTTTCCAAATCTGTATGCCGCTTGCTGTATCTTAAAAGTCCACATGAGCAGCCATCCTCTCCGGAGGAGATGGGGTTGGGGGGGACACTCCAGCTGGGAAGAGGAAATGCTCCTTTGAGGTTAAGACTAGGAGAGACTGAACCTTGCTGGGATGTGCTTGGCGTTGGTTTGTGTGCTGTAAATGGTCTATTGGCATTTAGGGACTTGGTCTTAGGTGAGAAATAACTGGAGTTGGTTGGTATCCTCTTTGTCCCTCGATGGCAAATAATAACAAATGCAGGGGGTGGAGGCCTTCGGAAGGAAAGGGAGTGAGCAGAAAGGGGAGCTGGGCTGCTCCTGGGCTGGAAAAAGCTGGGGCTTCAGGGAGATGCACCTATGATAAGGGCAGACAACCAATTGTGGGAGCTCTATAGGCCCAGGGACTTTACAAGCTTCTCTCTGGCAATGTGAGGATTAGGGGTTCGCCAGTGGGAAGGAGGAGGAAAACAATGGGAAGGGAGGGTTAGGGTTCACTCAAGGATTTCATCCTACAGGTGGGAACGTGGAGATCTCACTTTCCCCCATTCCCAGGCCCCAACCCGAGTGCTGCTTAGGGCTCCCCAGCCCTTTGGGCTCACCGTCTACACTTCTGGCGGCTGCCTCTAGTCCTCCTCATCTTTGACCTCTCTTCCCTCCAGGTCCCTGGTCCTCCCCATCTTTCTCTCACTTCCACCGCCTGGACAAACTGGGGGCAGCCCCAGGCCCCGTGGTGGGTCTCCCTGGGAAGCGGCCAGGGAATGGGGTCTGGTTAGAAAGCGAAGTGGGGAAGTTTCCCAGCGCGAGTTGAGCGCTGACGGATTTGTGATCAGCCATAAAACCGGCGCGTTCAGATTCGTAAATCAATCTCGCCTTTCTCCCAGTATAAACGTTCGCTTTATCGGCAGCAAGAAAGCGCTCGGCGCTCGGCTCGCTCTCGGCGCTTGTTTATTTGAACACGGACATTCCCAGGATCCGAAGAGTGTGGGCATTTTAACAGAACCTGCCCCGCATGCCTTCCTGTCAGTTTGCTGTTCTTGTCCTGAAAAAGAATGCCCCCGTCTCAGAGACCGCCGCCCTCCTCTGCCCCAGCACATTATACCTTCTCTCTTGCTTGCTCATATTTTCCTTTTAGACTTTAGGGGAGAGCTTTCTTGGGGGGACCCCTTTAATGGATTTGTGGTCAGGACCTTGCAGAGAGTTGCATGGGCTCGGGACCCACGCCCCAAGCAGGCTGAATTCAATACCAGTCTGTGTTTTGTATCGAGACAATCAAAGCCGACCACCCCCCTACAGAGTCTGAGCCTGGCCCGGGCCTGCCGGCGCCCCACCAGTGCACCGGGAGCAAGATTCTGGGGAGGCCAGGCCGGCCCGGTGCCTTCTGCAGGGGCCTCGATGCTGCCACAGCTGGACCCCACCGACACCCACTCGGGGTGCATGTTGCTTTGGGGGGTTATTAAACCATCTGGGCTCTCGGCCTTCTCCCCATTGAGTTGCTTTTGGTTCAGAACCCTCCAAACAAATCACAAGGGGAAGCCCCCAGCCGCCCTCCCCGAAAGCGCATTTGTTCTTCCCCTGTCCGGCCTGCCCTCGGCGGCCGCCGGTGGCCTGGCTGCCCCCAGAGCTGCTGGAGATAAGGCTGGGAATGTGCAGCGAGGGGCTTCTTCAGGAATGTCTTTTCCACCCCCCTTTGCGCCCTCACCTCAGCCCATAGCCAAGGACTCTGACTGTGGTTGTCGCTGGTCTGCTCATTCTGGGGTTGAGCTGTGTGGGAAGGTTTGGGGATGTTTTATTTTATTTATCTCTGAGGTGAAGGTTTCTCTCTCTAGGCCCAGGGAATGGCTCTCTCCTATCATCCTGGGTGTTGAACCCTTTAATATGCAACCCCGCCCCCCCAGTCTTTTTCCTATTGACCAGACTCCATTGTCTGTGGATTGGAAGCTCAGGGTACTAACACCTGGGAAATAGGGACGGGGGCTGCCAGGCCGACTCTGACTTCAAAGCCTCTTTCTTCCTTTCCCCTCCCCACCCCCCTTCAGTTAGAATCTCCAGCTGTCCTCCGTGGCGTTGGGGGTAAGGGGGCTGAGACAGGGTGGGACAGAGGTAGAGAGAGGCGGACAGTCCACTTCTTTTGTTAGAAACTTTAGTCCGGCCTTTGTCTCTGGACGTGCTCTCAATCAGTCGGTAGGATTCGGTTCCCTATAATAGGAACACCACAAACGAAAAAAGTCCCCGCTTGCGGTTCTTCTCAACTTTGGAAGTCCCAGCGTCGCCCGTCCACCCAGTCCCTTTTCTGCCTCTTCCGAAGGTACCACCAGAGATCAAAAAGAGAATGAAAGCCACAAGCCCCCTTCTTTATACATATATAATGTGGACTTCAGAAGTGTATCTTTCGGAGATGGTCCCTTTAGAAATTTTGTTGATTATTTAGGAAGAGGGGGGGTGGGTCCCACTAAAATCAGTTTCCTAAGAGTGAGGGAGAGAAGGGAGTTGGGGGGAATCTTAACCTTAAAGAGTGCAGGGAGAAGAATTGGAAGCTGAGAAATCCAGGGGCTTGGAGAAGGGCTCTCGCCCACCCCACCCCCACCCCAGACGCCCCTGCAGACTATTTCTGCACCTCCACGAACTAAGCAGAAGCAGGAGGAGAAGAGAGAGAGGAGAGGTGGGCTGTAGGTAAGTGTGTTGGGGTGGAGATGGTTAGGGAGCTGTAGCTACAGCAGGCATAGATGTAAATCTGGAAGAGAGGAGAACTGGATACTATTCCATTGGTGGGTTGGGGGGGACCTATTTTGCAGGAAAATTTCTCCTCCTGAAGGGGAAGGTCATAGTGGTCCTTTGAGCCTGAAATCGAAAGACCCCCTTCCCCCCCCTGGTCACGTGATTCATTAAATAATTAATGCCGAGGTTGCAGAATAGATATGTATTCGTCAGGAAAATCGCAGGCTTGGTCTCCCTGTTTCTGACGTGCAATTCAACTGTCCTTTGAAAAACAAGCCTGTACCCTGAGAAAAAAGAGGGGGGGGGAGAGAGAGAGAGAAAGAGAGAGAGAGAGAGAGAAAGAGAGGGAGGCAGCAATAAAACAGCCCCGCAGCCGGAGCCACACCACGGGCTGGGGTATTGTAAGTAGAAGGGATTTCTCACTACCTACCGTGTCTTATATGTCCATGTAAATTTATTGTTTGTTATTAATGTTATTGTCGTAAACTGTGACAAATAGCCATCTTCATTTCCTGCCATTTCTCTTCACACGGTGCTCTGTGTGTTTATATCCATTGAGGCATTGCATAGAGATTTTAGGAATATTCCTCTCCCCTCTCTCTCTCCCTCTCCTTCAACCCTTTTCTTGATTTATAGCAATATGGGTGTCAGCTTCTCGGGGCCGGCATGCCAGCCATTGTGTGTGTGTGTGTGTGTGTGTGCTTGCGTCTGCGTGTGTTTGTGAGCGAGTTGTGTTGTTTATGGCCATGTCTTCGATAAATCATTTCTCACGGAAAATGATGTGGAAGCTGGGCTATTTCTGCGGCCGGGAGAGAGTCGCTCTCGGAGGCACTTCCTCCCTCTCTGCTCTGCTCCCAGGAGTTGGTTATTTCAGATGATTTACAGTAATATATCAGCAGTTAATATGAAAGCTCTATAGCTGGAGGTCTTAAATTACAGCATCCGTGATTATCAATTAAGGCGAGATTTGTATAAATTTGGTAAACCAGAAATGCCTCATTGGCATATAAACCCAGTCAAAGACCATGACCTAATATAAAAATTCTATTTGTGAGCCCGATAGAGCCAACATTCCTGCAGCAGCAGACAGAGCTTCATTTTCCAGCAGTTCCCCACCAGAGGTTGGCTGCTCCAATTCCAGCCACTGGGAAAGAACCCAACTCTGAAGGCAGAAGGAGCCTGGGGGGAAGAGAGGTGGAGGCAGAGGAAGGAATGACTGGCGTTGAAGGCAAAGATTCTTGTTGTCGATGGGGACCAAATCCAAGTCCCCGTGCAATTGGGGGGGGGGGGGGTGGCTGGAGCGATTCAGCTATAGCATTAAAGCTTAACCTATAGGTCTGATGTGTATGGCAGGGCATTTAGGGTGGAGAATGAGCTGCCCAAATTGGGCAAAACAATGGAGGCAGAGGGTGAAGGGCATGGAGGAAAGCTGAAAGCCCTGGCTCCCCACCCTCCTGGCTAACAAAACAAGGAAATGAATTCACACCCCAGTAGCCTTCCTTCGACCTCCTGAAACAAAGAAAGTTTCCTCAGCAGCCAGGGACTGTGTGTGTGTGTGTGTGGGGGGGGGGGGGGGCGGTGGCTAAAGCAGGGAGAAGTTCTCCAAGTTTTTCTAGAGAAGAAATGTACCAGGAATCAGGTGGTCCCAGAAGTTGAAGCGTGTTCCTCTCCCTAAGCCCCGTTTCAAAGAGGAAGCAAACAGGGTAGAGATTGGGAGGGGGAGAACTGGTAGCTTTGCCCTAGGGTTTCATATGGGGGGGTCTCAGTCCCCCCCCCACATCAGGGAAGAGTCTGCTGGCCAAGAGAAAACTAGTGGTGTCTTCTGGAGACATGCTATGCTGTACCCCAAAGTGGTGATAGAGGAGGGGCAGAGGGTACAGCCTTTGCCAAGTCTGGCCAAGGCTACTGGCTTTTTCTTCCCTGGCTGGAGCTGGGCCAACTGACTTTATAGCTACTATTATCTGTGATCTTTAACTCTGCCTGCTCGTGTAAACCTTTGAGTAGGGAAATTAGAGCGACTCTGCACCCAGGTGTTAATTATTTATGGCATAAGCCTCTCGAGTGGCCGCTTAGGCCCCAGTGGAGCATCTAGGAGCTCGCTCCCACGCTCTACTCCAAGTGGGCGCTGAGCCCCCCTGTCCTTGTTAACAGGCAGATTTGTGGGAGGGTGGTGGGTGAAGCCTCCCAATTTGGGAGTCTGGGTTGACAAGGGTTTAGGGAGAAAGAGAAGGAGAGGAACAGACCCTAGGCTAGCATGGGGGGGGGGGCATTACCTGGCCTGGATAAAAGGAAGGTGGAGTCTGGATTCAAGGGCTGGAGGGTGGAAGGGTTGGGGGGCAGCAGCAAAGAGATCTGAGGGGTAGGGGGCTCCAAGCCTTTCAGGCCCTCCATCCTTCAGTGTTGGAGAATTCCCAGTGTGGGAGGTGACAAGGTGGGTGTAAATGTGAGTTCACCCCGGAAACTGGTGCTCCAGAATGTAGGTCAAAGTCTTGGAAGCCCCGAGAGAGCGAGGCAGGATTACCTCTTCCTTGGAGAGGAAGAGGGACATAAAGGAGAAGGGAGAGAGTAGAGTTGTGTTTATTAGCTCCTGAATTTAGTCTGTTTTGGAGGCTGGGGAACAAAAGGGTGGAGGCTGAAGGATCTGCTCTTTGGGACAGGCCATAGCTACTGGGAAGAGGTGGGGGCCAGTGCCACAGGCTCCTACCCCTGTGTTGCCAACTCCACCCCCTATCTTGCCCCCTCTGCTGCCTTTGCTTGTGCTTATGACATGGAGGTCTGCCCCCCCTTTTCCTCTCCATTCTTTCAGCCCCCTTCAGGTCTTTGTCTCTTCTGGCCCCGGGGATACCCCCTCCCTTTCCCTTTCCCCAACTCTCACGCAGACGCTGCCCCAGGAGACAAAAGCAGGGAGACCATCCCTTTCCACCAGTATCTTTTAGTCCCTGGCCCCTGGTTAAATCTCCATCTGTGAGTCCTGATGCCCTCCATCCAGGCTCATAGGCCTACCCCCCAAATCACCAAGTTTGAAAAGAGTTTGTTGGTTTTTTTAAAAAAAGATACATTTGGTTCATTTAACCATGAAGCACTCTGCCTCTTGCCAGGTCTATGCACACACACTCTCCGTTTGCTTTTGTGCTTGCTGTTGGGGGGGGGGGTCTAATGCATTTGATGGAGGGGGGTTTTAGGAAAGCTGCTGATTCTGTTTTCTCCCCAGACTCTGCTGGTGTCCACTTTCTCTGTATAATTATCATGTTTTCCCCGTGCCTTTGAGAAGCTGGGCTGCCACTGCTTTCATGACCAGAGGAGTTGGATAAAAGATGAGGAGAGAGGATGAAGGAAACAGAGAGGGCCCCGGAGAGAGAAAGGGCAGGAGGATCCCTTCCTGAGGTGGGAAGTCAAGGCAGACGGCAAGGAGAGGATGGCAGGGAGAGGGGAGACAAAGGCCAGTCTGAGAGGCAGGAGGCTGTCCTGGAAGAAGAACCCCACAACTTGGATGGAGAGAGAGAGAGAGAGAGAGAGAGAGACTCCTCTGAGCTAAGTGAGAAGAAGGGAAGTGAAAAGGAAACCACTTCCCTTGCCCCCTTCTCTGTAGAAGAGAATGTCTCCATACAAAAGGGTAGGTTTTCCCTGTAGATGAGAGGGCCCGGAGGCCACGGGCCCCACACTGCCCCAGGGAGAGGCCGCCCAGCCCAGAAGTGGTTTCTGGAGATGCTTCCACGTCCTTCCCATGGCTCAGTTCAAATTTACTTAAGAGACACAGAGAGGCAGAGCATGAGAAGGCAAAGGGGCTGTGAGAGAGGGACAGAGGCGACAGAGCCGGTTAGAAAATGGGGGTGGCGGGCAGAGAGAGACAGGGAGGGCGCCCCAGTGAGCCCAAAGCCCTTACACCCCTGGCGGGGCAGGCACACAGGGGAGAGGGCTGTGGGACTGGAAGCTTTTCTAGACGCCCTGCTTTCTTCACAGACAGCTGCCCAAGCTGAGACCGTCCCAGGAGCAACTGCCTCTAGAGGAGGCCCTCTGGGTGCTACCTCAGGTGGGAGGCAGCTGGGCGGCCACTGAAGTTTCAGGAAATGGCCAAGATGTCCTGGGCACTTCCAGGTCCTCTTCTACCACCATCAGGAGTCACCTAATGGTTGGACTGGCCCCCCAAACAGAATCCCCCAGGAGGAACTCTCTCGCTCCTGGACCCTGGGATCTTCTTGGCCTTCTCTTTCCCCTCATGGGTACTGTCTGGGTCTGGGTCTCTTCCTTTCCTCTTTAGGGAAGGGGAGAGGTTGATCTTCCAGCCGCCTCTGAACTTTCCCTTTCACCTCCCATCTACATCCCTTCGCAGGCATCTCAGCCTGAACGAACGGATGCTACCTTCACTGACCTCTTCCCTAGCCGCCCCCCACCCCCATCTTTCAGGAAAGAAAAGGGAAAAGGGAAAGAAAGTTCCTACTCGCCTAAGCAGCCTTGAAAGGCTCCGGGGAAACTGGGAAATGCAAGCCTTTTGGCCTCTCCAGTCCCTCTTTCCCCCCCTCGCCGCTGCTCAGTTCCCTCCATGGAGCACCCCCAGCGCCGTCCAGTCCTGCCCAGAGCTCTCTCCCTTCCCCTCCCTTCTCCGCCGGCCGGACATATGGAACCCATTTCGCTGGTGACATTGAAGAGCCGCCCGTGCGCCCGCCTTCCCTTCCGCCATGGCGCCCCCGGCGCTCCCGCGCCTCGCCGTGCCCCCCGTCAGTCGCGGCTCCCCTTCCCGGCCACTGGGCCGCCTCTCAGAGCCCCGAGCCCAGCGCCGTGCCCGGCCGGCCCGGCGGAGGGGGACCCCCGGCTCCTCCGGAGAGGGGCGCCTCGAGGGCAGCCCCGCGCGCCCCGCCGCCGCCCGCGGCCTCGAAGGCCGAACAAAGCCGGGGGCGGGGGCGGGGTGCGGGCCGCGCTTCCGGGCCTCTCCCCGCGGCCGCCCGCCCGTCCCAGGGCCGCCCGGGGTGGAATGACCGGGATGCGGCCGGCCGAGCCCCGGCGGGGGCCGAGGGACCCGAGCCCGGCCGGTGGCTCCCGCGCGCGCCCCGCGCCCCGCGGCCTGGCGCGGCCTGCGCCCTAGCGGGAGCGCACAGGTAAGTGTGGGTGCGGAGCCCGGGCGGGCGGGGCGGGGAGCGGCGTGGCTGAGACCCGGCCCGGCCTCTCTCCTGGGTCCGCACAGAGGCCGGATCCAAACCGTGGGAGACAAAGATGAAGGCAACTTCAGAGGCGGTGGGGGCGGAGGGGGTCGAGGCACCCCGCGTGCCGGGCCGAGCGGAGGAGCGTGGGTGCGCCTGTGGTGTGTGGACAGGAACGGGGTTCGGGTGGGGGAGCGCCCCCTCGCAGGCAGGGTGTTAGAGGCGGTGGAGGGCTTTCCAGGGCGGCGAGGGGCATCCGCTGGGGAGGGGCCAGCGCGCCCGGCCGGCTCCGGCCGCACAGCCCAGCTGCCCCCGCGGCCCAGCCTGTTAGCACCTTGCGGGCTATTTGAAGCGGAGACTACAAGGGGCTGCGCTGAGGCCGGGTGTTACACTGAGAAGGTAGGAGAGGGGGTGATTTATGGCTGCAGCGAAGCCGTGTTTACTCCCTGCCTGCCTTGGAAACCAAAAACCAAACAGAGCGGAGGCCGGAGCAGCCCCTCTCCTCTCCTCGGGGCGGGAGGCAATGCCAGGTGGATGCTCCGGGATTTATTTTCTCAGATGTGGGGAGATGGTGGGAACTCCCTTTGAGGCACAGAGTGTGGTGGGTCTGTGTGAGGTGTAAGGAGTTCGTGGGTATGTCAGTTCTGGGGCTGGGGTTTGTTGGGCGCAGCATGGCTTTGTGAGGGGGCACCCAGGGAGCTGGGGGGAGGCCGGTGTTCTCTGGTCCTGATCCTCTGGGACGGGGCAGCTCTGGACACGCTGTGCTGCTCGGTTCCCTGGCCATGGGGCACTGCTTGGCTCCGCCTGGGCGTTCTTTCCTCCCACGGCCACATGCAGCAGGGTCCACTTGGCCTGGCCCCTGGCCCCTCTGTCATCTGCCCACGCGCCACCTGATATTCACTTTGAACCTTTGACTTTGCTGTGGGAGACGAAGGCTCTAGTGAGCATAGCTGTGTGAGAAGGGGAGGGAGCGGGGAGGGAGGGAGGGAGGAGGAAAAGGCCTGGGGTAGTAGGGGAGATCAGTGGTTGGAAGCTGGGCCTTGCAGGCTTGGGTTCCACCATTACTGCTCAAATTCCCCTGAAGTTGCTGCTTGGGGGAGGGGGGGCAAGGGAGCACAAAGGGGAACAGAGCAGGATGGTGGGGGTGGGGAGAAATATATTTTTGACCCCCAGATCGTTATTTCCGCAGGCCAACTGGTGGCTCTTGCATTTCTGTCCAGACGCCCCAGCTTTGCCTGGAAATTGTTTTGCATTAAATTTTCTCAGCCGCAGAATTATCTTTCCTCGCCTCCAGCTAAACTTGCATTTTTCCACCAGACACTTGGGTCCTGCACCAATGAAATCTGAGAGGAAGCGGCTGGGCCCTAAGTGGCCGTAATTTAATTGATTTTATCATAAATCATCAACTTGATGAAGAACCCGAGGTTTCAGTGAAGTAAATTGATATTAATGGGAGTTTCTTGAAATGCAAACTCGCTGTATTGCTGGATTGTTGGGGCATCTTGAGCTGGGGAGGTGGATTACTCCTATCCCAAGAGCGGGGAGCCTGGGACCTGGAGCCCAGCACAGCCTAGGGGGTAGGGAAAGCAAGCTGCAGAGGGCAGGCAGCTGCAGGCGGCCTGATTTCCAGGGGGAGGGGGAGCAGGTAGGGAACAGAACTTCGTGAGGAGGGAGCAGTGTCTGACTCCGTGAATCCTGCTGGCCATCTTGAGAATGCTGGTCTCCCATTGGGGGGAGGCAGTTGGGAAGCTGGGCTGGTAGGTGTGTGGGCAGAGTTGGGGGTCGGGTGAGAAGGCCAGGCTGGTACAATGGGTACATTGAGTTTGGGTTAAAAATTGCCAGGTCGAAGCCTTCCTCCTCTAATTATACAAATTAATTATTTACTGCTAAGGCTCCTGTGTTCAAAATCAGCACTTTTGAGTTGGTGGCGAAGGTGGAGAACACCCCCCCACATAAACACACACACACAAGCACAAGCGGGAAAGCAGTAAAAGCCAGTGCATGAGCCTCTGTGGGGCAAGAAGGACCAAGGTGGAGTTGGTGTTTAGTAGTAGAGGTGTAAGCTTTTAAATCCCCAAAGGAAATACTCTTCCTTATTGTCCGAACTTAGTGTCACTTTTACATTAGCACACAGGGAAGCACAAGCTCTCAGTCCAAAAAGGACCTCAGGCCCACCCCCTCCCCTCCCCTCCACACATATGCTCTGGCTTTACAGAAGGGGATACTGAGGCCCAAGGAGCTCTCTGCCTCAGCTCATACAGCCAATCTGGAACACCTAGAATTTAAGCCTCCTGACTTCCAAGCCTGTCCCCAGGATGACTTAAGACAAGTCATTTCCCTGGTCTCAGTTTCTGGATGTAACAATGACAGGAGTGGACAGGATGATCCCTGCGTTTTCCCAGTTCTGCCCCGGATGTAACTGTCTAGTGCTTGGGAACATCTCCCTTGCATACAGAAGTTACTGCATGCTTATTTGCAATATACAGGGGGTTCGTACCCACCCAGAGCAGTGGGTGGTGACTCAGACTGGCTCTAGGAAATCTACTGGCATCTGGACCATTCCTCCTCCTGAAGATTAGAGGAGAAGCTCAGGCCTCTGAGAGCAACGGAAATAGAAGGCAGTGGAGAGGGGCTTGCTAGCTGGATTGGGCTGGAATTGGCATTTGGGCGCTAAGGAAGCAGGACTCAACCTCACAGAGCAAGGCACTCTTCCCCTAGGTGCCCAGCTGAGGCTGAAGTTAGTTGTTCAGAATGCAGTTCTGAAAGTCCCTTCTACCCCAGCCAGGGACAGAACTATGGTTTTAGAACTTAGATTCTATGATGGCAGGCTACCCCCCCCCTCCAGCTTCACCCTGACCCCTAGGTCTCTGGACCCTCTTTTTCTAGGAGAGGGCACTGTACCACTATACCAGCTCTTCTGCCAGGGCAGCCAGGATAGGCCTGCAAGGCGGATGACCCCACCACCACCACCACCACCACCAATTCTTGCTCTCATTTTCCATCTCTTTCCCCAAACTGGGAGAAAATAAAATTCAAGAGGGGTGGGAGTTTCTCAGAAGTTTAATGGTTATGAAAAGAGAGATTTCTTGTAGGAGCAGAGATATGAGGAGGGAGAGGGGAGTGGGGAGCTCCCCAGATTGCCTTGGGAAGTGTGAGCAGGGATATGAGTTGTGCAGGAGGAAGTGGGAAGAGATGGGAAACAACCTCATCTTAGTTCTGGAAATCAGAGTCTCAGGCCAGATTATATATATGTATATGTATGTATATATATATATATATATATATATATATATATATATATAGAGAGAGAGAGAGAGAGAGAGAGAGAGAGAGAGAGAGAGAGAGAGAAAATGAGAATGAGCGCTGGCAGGTCCAGACTCTGGCCCTATCCCATTCGACTTTGGAGTTTTATATTTGGAGGCAATTCGGAAGGCCTTCAGCTGATTGGTCATTAATCCGGTGAGTTATTGTCTGTTAAACAGAGGTCACTGGGAGAGAGACATCCAATCTGTCAGGAGAGACCTGCGCAGTCACTCTCAGCGGCTGGGCCCCTGTTCCTCCCCGGCCTGCTTCTCCCTCCCTTCCCCAGCACCCCCACCCCTGCCCAGCTGTCCTAGACTCGACCCTCTCCCTGGTGCCTTCTCTACTTTGCCCACCTTTGTCTCGACATCCGCGGGTGTGGGTTAGCTGGGCCAGGACCATGTTTCTAGATGAGGCGGGACCCCTGATTCAGAATTGACTCATGTGCCAGCAAGGCGCCCGCCTGCCGGTAACTCCCAACTTGGCCCGAGGCAGCCCCATCCACTGCTCCTCAGCACGTTCAGGCGGCCTCCACGCTCACCGGAAGAGTCTTTGCAAATTCTCTTGGTTGCCCTGTCTTCTCCTGCCTCCCTTTTCACCCTGTCGCTTGGGGTTGGGGGGAGAGTACAGCTTGGATTTTTCTTCCACCCTACTGGCCTTTTTATTCTTTCGATCCCCGTTTCCGCTGAGCCAGGTCTACACCGGTCTCTGCTGAGGCGCCAAATCTGCATGCGGCTGCCGCTTTGTTCCCTCCTGCTCCCGGCATCTTGGGGTGGGGTGGGTAGGGGGGAAGGCAGGTTTGAGGATCCAGATACCAGGAGCGGTCTCCAGTAGCAATTACCATTTTACAACCCCAGCTTGAAAATTTTTATGAATGTTTAGATGGAGATTTGGGTGTGGGTGTGAACTTTACAAGACTCTGCCGCTGCTGCAACAAAGTTGGGCGATGAAGCTAGAAGAGTGTGGGTCTGGGAACCAGACAGGACCAGAAAGAAACAGATCCCTAGATGCTTTGTTGGGCTTGCAGCTCCCAGCGCGTCCACGATCAGCCTGCGGTCGGAATTTGGGGCAGAATTCTTGGTCACCCCAAGGCTGATCATCAGAAATCGATTTTAACGGGGCCAGCCAATTTGTGCTTTGTGAGAGGAGAATTTTCGTTTGCTCTTTGATTTTCTGTGTATGTGTGTATGGGGAGGGCGGTGGGGGGGACTGATGTGATCCCCCAAAGGCCTGGAGGGCTGGACCGCCAGGGATTTCTCAAGGGGGTTTAAAGTGCTCCGTGTCCCCTGGTACTGGGCACCGATTAGGAGTGGGGGAGGGGGGTGCCAGTGCCAGAGAGAGCACTCTAGCTTTTTGGAAACTGAAGCAGAGAGAAAAGAATGTCTCTGAAGGGGTCACTTTCTCTAATTTTTACCTTTATTGTTAATTTTTGCCTTTATTAGATTACACTAATGTCTCTGTGTCTTGATCTTTCCATTTTTTTCAATTTCTCTCTTTCTCAACACACACACACACACACACACACACACACACACACACACACAGTAAGTTAAGTTTCCCTGCCTTGAGTCCAGGAAGAAATTGTTTCCTCTCCTCTCTGCCTCTCTGTAGTCTAACCCTGAATCAGGACTCCCTTGGCATCGCTGCAGCCCTCTCCCCTCCTCTTCTCCAGACCCCAAAGTCTCCCCTCAGACCCCTCTGGTGTCTCCCACCCCAAGGTCCTTGCCCACACGCCTCACTATCCTGCCTTTGTCCCTTGAAGTTTGAAAGGTCCCCATCCTGCATCAACACCTCAAACGAAATGGGAGCCCTCAGGGCTGCTGGTTCTACCGTCCACACCCCACACCCTCCCTGTCCCAATCTGGGGCAACCGGCCAGCCAGAAATCTCCAAGAAAGGAAGAAAAAGGCAAGAAAGAAACCAAAATGGGATCTAATTGCCTCCCAAACATTTCAAATGGGCTCTGCTTTCCAGAACTAAGAAGTCCCACTCCATCTCCTACCGCATTTGGGGGTGCATGTCTTCTGAACTTTTTCTCCAGGTTCGTTTTCTTGCTCTCCAGTTCTTTTTGCTTCCACCCCACTACACCCCATTTCTTTGCGTACCCAGAAGGCACCGCAGTGAGTGGAGGCTCCAGGAGGGGAATAGTCCACTGCTGTCTCTGGAAAGCGCCTCCACCCCCAGCTCAGCTCCAGGCCCCATCAGCCTGCAGCCCGGGCTTGCAGGCCGGCAGCTGGCGGGGTGCCCTCCAGGCTCTCTTTTTATTCCCTGATGCAAAGCTTTGGAGCCACAAACAACCAGGTTTTCTCTTCTCTCAATTTTTATGACGATCTTCTCTAGCAACAGCTAGGACTGATGGAGGGTCTGAGATACATTCTTGGCTTCTTAAATTTTGGGGAGTGAGAGAAAAGACCCAAAAGTGCTGGTTCCCTTAAGCCTCTGGCAGCCTCCCTGGGCTGAGTCCCTGACCCACCAGACCCGAAGCTACATAGAGTCCCACTCTGTAGGTCTCTCACCGGGGACTAGAGATCTCAGGACAGATTTCTTGCAGCCACATCCTCATGCAGCCATAATCACTCTCTTCGAGGGTCATGGCTTGAGCCCCAGCATTGGGTCTGGCTTGGGCATTTTCTTTTCTTGATACTCTTGATGAACACAGAAAAAATGGCTCCCACCCTCTATCTTCATCTGTCCTTTCTCTCAGCCACCATCTCTCTAGGAGGCCATAGGATCCTTGGGAATATCACAGTGAAAGCTCTACATGCGGTTCTTGTTGCTAGAGGGTAGGGAGGCCATGGGTACCCCATCCCCTAATTCAGCAGGGCCCCAGGAAACCTACTGCTTCAACCCAGAAAGCCTGACTTACGGGGCCTGGAAGAAGTGGGGGGGGGGCAGAGGAGCCCAGGAACCACTTCCTATGGGAATAGAATAGTTTCTCAGCCCAAAGCAAGAGCCTGTGAGTGAGGAACAAGGATAGGATCTGAGGGAAGCTTTGCCAGACACAACCACCCTCTCCTCGAAGGAAGACAATAGAATAGCTGGAAACAATTTCTCACCTTTGTTCTCCCAGTCCCATCTCTCCTTGGTGCATCCAGATGGGAGAAGGCAAAAGCCAAATATTCTAACCAGGAGCTCACGGGGCAGTGGCTGGTGCTATCCACAAAAAGTTAAGAGAACAAGTTTTCCAAGCTGCCTTTGTAGGAAAAAAAGAGACCGTTTGCCTCCTATTTTATCCCCTAAACCCAGAGTCAGCAGTTAGCAGAGTTGCAAACACTCCTGCTTTTGGGAATGCCCTGGTGCTCTTTTTGTCTTTTCCCTCCACCAACGGGACTCGCCCCCACCCCCGACCCAAATCTGCAGACACCTACATTCCTGGCTCCTGTCTTCCTCCTACAGGCCTCCCCGCCCTTCTCAAACACACCCTAAGAAAAGTTTAGCTTCTATCATCTTCCTTCCTTCTGCCAAGAATCATCATCTTGCAGAGCTGAGAGAACAAGTTTGTTCTGAATAATAATAATAATAATAATAATAATAATGACGACAACAACCACCACAACAACTATCCCCTGTGTCTCCTGCCGGTTCCCTTAAAATTAAGCCATTTTGCTAGTTCTTCTCATCTTCTTAGAAGTTCAAATATCCTTATCACCTCTGAGCCCCTTCTGCCCACCCAGAGGTGAGAATCCTAACAGAAACTTCTCTGGGAGGTTCTTACAGGCTCTGGCCAGCCGGTCTGGAGCTGAAGCGAAACACAGGGTCCTCCTTTTGTCACCATCTCATCAGCCCCCCCTTCGCCCTGCAAGATGGTCTGGGTTTTTTAAATAATCACCGCTTGTTGTCTGTTCTCAAAAAAAAAAAAAAAGGGGAGGGGGGCTGTTTAAAAAAAAATCTGGCCTTCCCTCCCTAGCAGTTGGAAACTGGGTCTGGAAACTTGTGGGGAGAGAGGAAGAAGAGAGTGGGTGTGGGGAGATTCAGATGGAGGGAGCCAGAGCCAGAGGGCGGAAGACCCAGCCACCAGTCCCAGAGGAGTGAAACTACTTAAAAAAAAAAAAAAAGTCCTAGTGTTCCACTGCACATGGATACAGAGGGGCGCCAGGCACCCCACCCCCGGGGAGCACAGCGCCTTTGACAGGCCTCCCAGCAGCTCCTTCGCAATTAGCATAATGGCTTACCACTGGGGTGGTGAGAGCTGGGAACTCCAACTGGCTTGCCTTGCCTTGGCTCCCCCTGCCTCCCCTGCCAAAATCTCCATTTAAAAATGTACCTGTTCCTACAAAATGAAAAGACCAAAAAAAACCAAAAAAATCCTCAACCTCTACCTCCTTTCCTTACTCACCCTTTTTTGGGGGTGGGGGTGGGGGTGGGGTGTAAACATCCCCTCTCCCCCAATACCACCATCACCTTCCCTCCTTATCAGGCATCGAAGCCCGCTAAAGGGGGAGAGGTGGGGGGTGCGTGTGAGCGTGTGTGTGTGTGTGTGTGTGTGTGTGTCTGTGTGGTTTTTTTCCCTGTGCAAAAGCAGAGGCCATTGTTACGGAGAGTAGGGCGTACCAGTCTTATAGGGCAACCACACTGTGGCGGCTTGGCCGTGGCGGAGCCCGGAGCTGGATCCTCGGCGAGCCCAGCAGCCCAAGCACCTTTCGGGCCCCTGCTCTTCCCCGCTCCCCCACCCCCTCCCTCCCGCGCACCCCCCGCTCCGAAGCCGAGTGAATCGAAGCGGACGCCGCGCGGCACCTCCGGCCGCTCTGCCCCTCGGGCTCCCCAGCCGGGGTGGCTGTCGGGGAGGGGGGGCGACGCCGCTTTAAACAGTGGTCTTTTTTTCCCTTTGCCTTCAAGGAGGGGAGATTTCTCGCCTGCCGCTCGCGCTGGGGCTCGATGTGAATATATATTATGTCTGCCTGTTCTCCCCTCGTCGGTGGCTAAGGTAAGCTGGACTAAAATAGGCTATCAGTTTGTGAATGGCGGAGAGTATGTCTCAATGATTTATGGCCCATATGACTCCAATCTCGGTTCAAGAAGAGTTCACAAGCTTTAAGCTTCCTTCCACGCAGCGACTGACTCTCTCTCTCTCTCTCTCTCTCTCTCCCTCCCTCCCTTCCTCCCTCCCTCTCTCTCTCTCCTTCTCTCCCTCCCTCTCTCCCTCTCTCTTCCTGCTTCTTTCCTTTTCTCTTCTTTTCTTTTAGCAATCAGGTCCTGGGCAGAATTTTTTTTCTCCTGCTGATAAGAAGAGCCTAACCGTTCTCTTCCTTCCCTGTTTTATTTTTCTTCCTTCCATTAATTTTATTTTTTATTTTTTTAAGTCCTGGAAGGTGGCCTATCCCCTCTCCCGGGGCTTCCCCCGCGATTGTGACTCTCCCGGCTCTTCCAGGGGTGCGCCTGGCCAGGTGGGGTTCCGGGGGTGGCTCACTCCAGCGAGACCCTGGGGGGAAGCCAGGAGCCACCGGCTCCCTCCCGAGAAGCCATATGGAGCCTGGATTTTTCCAACATGGAGGCAAGGGAAATAGACATGTGTGGCTGGGTAGAGCTGCTCCCCACCCCCACGGCTCCCGGGTCCCCAGATCTCGGATCCCCGAGGCACCGTTCCCGCTCCGCACCCACCGTCCCGCCAGCCAGGCCTCGGCGCCCCGCAGCCCGGCCCCGCGGAGTCCGGGCGGAGTTGCCCACGCGCCTTTAATCCGGTTACCTCCCGCGCCCAAACTTGCTGCCTCCGGAGGGCTCGGCTCTCAGCCCGGGGCGCTTGGAACCTGCCACCGCCACCCGCGTCGGCGTCCCGGACGCTTTCTCGTCGCCTCCGTGGGCCGCGTAGCTCGTCGCCAGCCACCGCGGCAGCAGCGGCCCAGACAGCCCGGCGGCGGCGGCGGTGCAGGCGGCAGTAGCCGGGGGCCAAGCCCCTCCGCAAACCTCCCGGCTCTTTCTCCCCGGCGGCGGCGGAGGCTCCATTCTCGCCTACCGCGCTCCTGGCTCCTCCGCTCCCCACACTCTCCCGGCCGCGGTCCTGTAAGGGTTTGCGGGTTTGTTGCAGGGGCAGCGGCAGAAATTTCGGCCTCAGGCGTCTAGTCAAATTATTGTTTTATTATCATCCTCCTCCTCCTCATCATCATTACTGCTGTAACAATCATTTAGACTAAATAAAGCCAGGGCCCAGCCAGCCAACCCCCTCCAAGGTTTTTATTTTATTCTTCTATCTATTAATAACAAACTCAACGGATGCCTGTTAATTAATTCCCCCTTCAGCCAGGGCTGCTCCGAAGCTAATTTTGGTTAAATCATCAGAGACTAATGGTAATAATAATAAAGGCGCTGGGTCAGCCTGGTCAATTGAACTCCAGTTTTCCTGAAAGGACCTGCTGCTTTGCAGACCCATGTGTATTTTCCAGGAACAAATTCTTCCCAGGAACCAATCGGACCTCAGGGCCACCCCGGCTTTCTTTGGGGTATAAATCTGTGCGATTAAGAAGGGGATTTATGTGTGGGAGGGACTTCCTTCACCTACACGCCTTTTCTTTTATTTTCCTATTTTTAGTTTTCTTTGGAGTTTGCCAGCTGGGCTGAATGAGATTTAAGTATTTCAAACTCACATGTCAGAAGAGAGGGTCATTCTGGAGGTTTTATGAAAAAGTGTGATGGTGAGGCCTTGGGGAAGACATATGAGGGGGGAGGGATGAAGTCAGAAGTTTCAGAAGAAATGTACAAAACCCTATGACAGCTCGAACCTTTATTTTTCCGGCACACTTTAAAAAGGCTGCATGAAAAAAAACAATGATTTTATTTTAAAAAAATTTTGCCCCAGAGAACTTTAGTAAACAGGGGTACCCTGTTTCCAGCCCAGAGAATAATATTGTTCAAATTGCTTTGTTGACTTTCTTTTTTTCCTAGGGAATTTTTTTTTTCTCTTTTAGAAAGTCTTTTCCCATCTCTTGGTAGAAAAGTCCAGCAGTTATCCAGTTTCTTTCTTCTTTTCTTCTGTTGAAGGAATCAAAGGAAACAAACTGTCAAGAAAAGGGTGGGAAAAATTAAGTCCTGTGGGAAAAAAATGAAGGAGGGAGGAGATCTGGGCCAAATGGTCACAGCACCAAGCAGCCGGGCCAGGGAACTGAAACAATCCTGCTCCTTTTGGGGGCCCCATGGGGGCGGCTGGTCCCGTCCCAGACTTGGCTGGGCCAAGACTTAGCCTGGAGGTGGAGATACCTGGAGCAGGGACATGCAGGGACTCCCGGAAAGGCCCAGTTCCTCTGGTTCGGGAGGTGAAAGGTCTTCAGGAAGTTTCTAGGTCAGGCCGTTGTTATTGTCTTTGTGAGGTGAGAGGATCCCTGACATAAGAAGGCTCTCTGCTCAGCGTGCTTCTTCCTTCTGTCTCTTTCGGAGTTCTGTCTTTCCTGCAGATGAGACTCTGTGGGTGAGAGAGACCTGATAGACACGGAGGGAGCAGAGGCAGGAGGCCTCAGCTCAGAGAAGGGTATTGCTGATGCTTTTAGAGTCTCCCCGTCTCCCTCTTCTTGAGCCACCCTCTCCAGAGCTGGGGCGGAGGAGATAGGGGGAGGAAGGAGGAGAGGTTAGAGGCTAGTGTGCTGGCACAGGAGAGAAAGCCATGACTTTTGCAGTAAGCAGGAAGATTCTAGACCTAGCCAGACCCCAAAGGAATACTGTCCTTATTTTTAAGTGGAAATGAAAACCGGTGGGCTTTTACTTTGCAATTAAAGCGTTGAAATTTAAGGAAAATCCATTGCCGGCCAGGAAGCGGCCTCAGCATCTGCTGTGAAGATGCCGGGGTTGGGGAGAGGAAAAATCCCTATTGATGTCAGTTCCCTTTTCAGTTCCTAAGATGGATTCGAGCCCCAGTCCTCTTCTCCGCCTTGTGTCTCTTCTCTCACCCCGCAGGTCAGCGGCTCCGAACAGACCCCGGGAGGAGGGGGGCAGAAAGGGGAGGGGGGGTCCGGCGCCTCACGTGACCCCCAGGGGTGCCAATGTCCGGTCGTGAGGGTATCAGGCCCTTGCAAGTTGCCACCCACTGCCCGGGTTTCGCCCAGCGATGCAGAAAGCCACCTACTACGACAACGCCTCGGCTGCACTCTTCGGAGGCTACTCCTCGTACCCTGGCAGTAATGGCTTCGGCTACGATGGTGCCCCCCCACCCCCCTTCCAGGCCGCCACGCACCTGGAGGGTGACTACCAGCGCTCGGCGTGCTCGCTGCAATCCCTGGGCAACGCCGCCCCGCATGCTAAGAGCAAGGAGCTCAACGGCAGCTGCATGAGGCCGGGCCTGGCCCCCGAGCCCCTGCCCGCCCCGCCCGGCTCACCCCCGCCCAGCGCCGCACCTACCAGTACCGCTAGCAACAGCAGCAGTGGGGGCGGGGCCGGCAAAAGCGGCCCCCCCAAATGCGGTCCCGGCTCCAACTCCACCCTCACCAAACAGATATTCCCCTGGATGAAAGAGTCGAGGCAAACGTCCAAGCTGAAAAACAGCTCCCCCGGCACAGGTACCAGCTCTCTGCCTTCCTCAGCGTGCGCTTTTGTCCGGGCCAGGAATGTCGCTGTTATTCTAGCACCCAGCCCCGAGGCGCCCAGGCGGCGGCCTGGGGGACAGTATCAGGTGGAGGTGGCAGCGGCGCAGCTCCCCGACCTCCCACCACCTGATGACCCCTGACCCCACTCACACCCTCTCCCTCCGGCCACCCTGCACCCGAGCTCCAGAAGGCCGGGCGCGGGGCCAGGAGACGCAGAGCCGTCAACGATTGATTATTATTAAGTATGATTACTGTGGGTATTAATCACAATCTCTCGGGCGGCCCGGGGTCCCGGCCTCCAGGCACGGCAGCCTCTTCGCGCCACACTCCCGTGTCCTGCCCACGGATGTCCTGGTGCCTCAAGGGTCCTGTCCTCGGCCACCCCCATCCTGGTCACAGACAGGGGCAGGAGAGGGGGGAGTGACTCCCCAGACCTGGAGTTGAGGACGGGGGAGAGAGCGTGCGAGAGAAAACCCAGCCCTAAATAAATGGCCATGTGGCTCTGTCTGCGTGACATGATCAGATTTTCATAAGCTGGGGCAGGAGAGGAGAACAGGTCTCTTAATAAATGCCAGTATTATAGAGTGTCCGCTAATGCGACGGGCGTTGGGGGGTGGGGGGGAGGTAGCAAGGAGGAGGCGGGGACGGGAAGGGGAGGCGGCGGGGGATCCGAGTGCAGGCCTGGATTTATTAAGAAACGATGCATTCAATTTCGGCGTGTTCAGTAATTATCTTTTATTTCATTTTCTCCCTTCCCACCCCTCCCCCTCGGATCCAGCGGAGGGCTGCGGCGGCGGCGGCGGCGGAGGCGGCGCAGGCGGAGGCGCAGGCGGTAGCGGCGGCGGCGGCGGGGGCGGCGGCGGCGGCGGGGGCGGGGACAAGAGCCCCCCGGGATCGGCGGCGTCCAAGCGGGCGCGGACGGCATACACGAGCGCG
The DNA here is from genome assembly GCF_964212035.1 of Myotis nattereri. Classification (NCBI taxonomy): domain Eukaryota; kingdom Metazoa; phylum Chordata; class Mammalia; order Chiroptera; family Vespertilionidae; genus Myotis; species Myotis nattereri. The sequence continues at coordinate 46,348,064 of NC_138091.1, forward strand.
CAGCTGGTGGAGCTGGAGAAGGAGTTCCACTTCAACCGCTACCTGTGCCGGCCGCGCCGCGTGGAGATGGCCAACCTGCTGAACCTCAGCGAGCGGCAGATCAAGATCTGGTTCCAGAACCGGCGCATGAAGTACAAGAAGGACCAGAAGGCCAAGGGCCTGGCCTCGTCGTCGGGGGGCCCGTCCCCCGCCGGCAGCCCCCCGCAGCCCATGCAGTCCACGGCCGGCTTCATGAACGCCTTACACTCCATGACCCCCAGCTACGAGAGCCCGTCCCCGCCCACCTTCGGCAAAGCCCACCCGAATGCCTACGCGCTGTCCTCCAACTACCAGCCCTCTCTCAAAGGCTGCGGCGCCCCGCAGAAATACCCGCCCACGCCGGCGCCCGATTACGAGCCCCACGTTCTCCAAGCCAACGGGGGCGCCTACGGGACGCCCACCATGCAGGGTAGCCCGGTGTACGTGGGCGGGGGCGGCTACGTGGATCCGCTGCCGCCCCCTGCCGGCCCCTCCCTCTACGGCCTCAACCACCTTTCCCACCACCCCTCGGGGAACCTGGACTACAACGGGGCGCCCCCTATGGCCCCCAGCCAGCACCACGGACCCTGCGACCCCCACCCCACCTACACAGACCTCTCCTCTCACCATGCGCCTCCTCCTCAGGGTAGAATCCAAGAAGCGCCCAAGTTAACACACCTGTGATAGGAGAGGTGGGGGGGGGGGGGCGGAGGGATGAGGTCAAGGGGTGGGGGAGAGCCTGGAGTGGTAGCCTGGAGGTCTGAAGGAAGAGGCAGGGACTTGGCAACCAGGCTTCCTGGGAAGGACAAGCCTGGAGTTCCTTCCCTTCTTGGCCTGAGAGGTTGCTTTTTAAAAATCTTCCAGCCCTTGTTCCATCTGTTTGCCTACCCACTGAAAAGGAATCCACAGCAGATTGGAGATGCAACCCCTCCGACCCCCCCTCAACCCTAGGCCTCTGGCAGTATGCAGTTGGTATTCCAGGCTTGGGCGTGGGCTAGAGGGAGGAGACAGGGCAACAAGGTAGAGAAGCACATTTTAAAAACACAGACAAGATGGCTAGGCCATCACCAACCAACTTACCTTCAGTCTCTGTGGGTAATTCCCCCAAATCTTGATTTTTTTCCCCCCTTGCAATTCTCCTTTAAAAAGAATTAGAAAACATTTCAAAACCAGGGGCACCAAGCACGAACCCCTCCCACCTCCCTGAAGTCTCAGATGTCCTCCCATCTCTTTGAGGTCAATTGGGCACTCCCTTCTAGCACCATATTTTTCTGCTCTAGGACATTAATATCTACACCCCGACCCCATCAGTTACAGTTTCCAGAGGGCTCAGGGATGGTGAGAGATCTTGAAAGTCAGAGCTGTCTATATTATAAATATATATATTTTTTTCTTTTATGGAAAAGCTGGGAGGTGATTGTCAGGACTGAGGGTTTGCCCATTCTACTGCCTCCCACCCATCTCAGCTCCAGGTCCATCCCCCTCTTTCCACAAAAAGCAATCGGAGACACGAGGTTCTTCTACACTTTTTCTTCAGTTGCTCTCTTGACTTAACGTGAAAACAGGGTATATTTTAACAAACTGTCTGTCCCAGGCAGGGGCTGCAGCCGGGCCTGTGTGCCTTGCTCAAGCCCCTGACAGGACACTTTCGTTGCACTTAGAGTTTACATTTTAATGGATATAAAAACAACTGTGAGAGATGCCTGCAGGAGTCCAGCATCACTCAAAAAGTGTGTGTTCTAGTGAACATTTTCATATATATTTATTGGTCATAGCCTGTTAAAATATTTTCTTTTTTTTGTATTATTTATCCCCTTACATTATGTATTTATACGAGGGAAAAAGGAAAAAAAAACTGTACTTTTTTTTTTTTTTAGTATTTACTTGTTATAAAGGACGTGTTTCCTGTCATGTAAAACCAGCTATTTTAGTTATTATTGTACTCTAGAAAAGAGCTGTAGATTTATGTTAAACTCGTACTTATGAGCAATTGTAATTAGTTCTAAAAGGCATGAACTCAGCTCCTAATTGTCACTGTATAGTCCTGAATTTGTAGAATTAGAGTTAATTCCCTCTTGGAACTTTCTTTGTTCTTCCGTAGTCACTTTTTTTCCTTACTTAAAAGGGTTGTCTGTCAAACAATTCTTGAATAAACTTTCTGTTATCAATTTTATCTTGTCCTGGTGGTCCAATTTAGATAGCAGAGGGAGGCTGCTGACTGCCAAATTTCCCCCAAGGGAATGAGGACGCTGGAGACCCCACCTTGGCCCTTTCTCGCACTGCTCAGGCGCCGACCTGCCCTGGCTGTATCTCACGTTTATATAGCTTTTCTCATAGGAGCCTGGGACATCCTGCCAGCTCCTTGAGCTAAGGTTTAAGAAACAAGTTGGGAGGAAGGAGGACTCTTGGGTGCTCGCTCTAGGTCCTTCTGTTTGGCTTCTTTGCCTCTCCATTTTTCTCATTCATTGACCTTCTGTCCTTTTGCTCCTTGGGCTACAACTTCCTTGCCCAGCCCCTGCCCCTACGCCCCCCGCCCCCCAATAACAACAACAACAAAAATCGGCAGATTACTGCTCCTTCCACGCAACCCAAACTTCACAGTTCTCTTCCGGAGCGACAAAGAAGCCGTCACGTGACCCGAAGCCCAACCACCATTGGGTCTAGAACGAAAACAAAGGAAAATGATTAATCTAAAAAAAAACAAAAAAAAATCAACCTGAGGCCTGGACTTCTAAGGTCAAACCTTAAAACTAAAGTGAAATTAAATTACTAAATAAAACTGGGGGCGGAGGGAGAGGAGGCCCCTTTGATCTCCCCGGCCAGGCAGCCAGGGGCCGGGGAGAGGCGGAGGGTGGGAGAAGCTGTTGGCGCGAAGCGTAAATAAAATAGTCCCCGGGCTGATGGGCGGCTCTGTTTTCCACGGTCCCTGGGAAAACTTCATTTCTTAGTCGTGGTTCCATAAAAGTTTTATCACATGGGAGCGAGGATAGAGAGGCTCTGTCAAAGATGAAATGTCACCGCTGCGTCGCTGGAGTCGATAAGAGCGAGGAGACGGGGCGGCTGAAATATGGAGCTAATTCGTTGAAAGGGAAGCGGTGGCGGCTTGCTGAAGAGTTGCATAATTCTAATTGTAAGCGATGCGCAGGCATTGCTTAATTAGGAGCATATATTTGGTGGAAGTGATGGGGGGAGGGTGTGTCGGTGAGAATCTTCGCAGGCCCTCAGCCTTAAAGAGAGGGCTGATTTTCATTTTTATGTTGCATCCTGGCAGTCCAAGGTTAGTAATTACAGTCTTTATGCAACAATAAATAACAATAAAAAAAAAAAAAGCAACCTGACTTCTACACCCCATCCCCGCCCCCCACCCCCCCCCCCACCCCCAGTAGGATTTTTAACTGGACTCGGCTCATCCAAGCGGCAAGCAATTTAGCATTGGGTCAGGCTATAATTTAAAGGCATAAGAGCGTGCAAAGTTTGATTGGGATCAAATAACGCTCAAGGGTTTTTCTTTCTCTCTCTCTTCCCCTCTTCCCTGAATAACATTTTCTGAATGATGTAACTAGATGAGGCGCCATGTTTGGCTCTGGGGGTGCAGTGGATTGATCGTTTAGCAGGAGAGAGGTAGGCCAAGAGAGAGAATTTAGCTCGAGCTTGAAAACCAGAGCTCTGGCTTAAAGCGGGTTGGCAAACAAGAAAAACAAGGGCGGACTTAGCTTGGTGTCCCCCACCCCCTTTTTTTTCTGCGAGATTCCACGCTAGCTCAGCAGCCAAAGTCATGGCGAAAATATCTGTGTGTAAGATTCACAGCACGACAGGGGGCGGGAAGCCGTGTCTCCGGGAAGGAGGGCTCTCTTGGCCCCTTGTAACACCCAAGTTTTCTGCTCTTCTCTAATCTGGCAGTAAAACCTGTCAGCAGGGTTAGGGAGAGCCGTATTTCCTGCAGGGGCAGGCTTGGCCGGCTGGTGCCGTGGACCATGCAGCCAGCTCCAGAGCCCGTGCAAAAACTTTCAGGGCTTCTCAAGGGGGTGGCTGAGAGAGAGCCCGCTCTCAGGCCTCGCTGCACAACTTGCAGACAACCACTACCCCGATTCTTCTGTGCCTCCCCCGCCCCCCAGCCCCGTCCCCATCCACACCTCCAAATGGTAAATTGTGCTTTCTTTGGAGCTGAGCTGGACATAACCGTCTCTGGCCAGTTTGTCCAGTTCATAGCAGTTCTCTTTTGAGCCTTTCAGAGCTTGCCAGATCGGCCACCCCCTGTCCCCGCAGCCCCCACCTCCAACTGGCTCTCCTCCAGCCCCAACCTTCCGATGCAGACAGCTCGGTCCTTCTTAAATACTCACCACAACCCACGCGGATGAATACTCACCACCACCCACGCGGCTGTTTGCATCGACAGAAAGTTTCTAGTTCCAGCTCCCGGCTGAGTGGCCATGTCTCTGCTAACCAGCCTTCTCCTCCAGGCTGGGCAGCTGGGAGCCAGGAGGGGGAGGGGAGGCCAGAGCCGTGGGAGTTCTCCAGACAAACTTTCCACCCAACTCAGCGCCCTACCCTCTGTCCCCATTCCCCATCTGTTTCCCCAGCTCCCAGAATCACCTTTCTCTTGTGCTAACACCACCCACCCCCAGGCCTTTTAAAGGGATGGGGAATTTCGGCTGTTCCCTCTGCTTTCCCAAAGAGCCAAATTCTTTGATGCCATCCGAGGGAGCTGTCAGGGGGCTAAGATTGATCGCCTCATCTCCTATCCGTCCCTCTGACCCACTTATTTAAAAATCTTCCCCCAGATCGACTTTTCATTTTCTGCTTTGAGATCTGGTTTACCACCAATTGTGTGGAACCCTCAGTCTTGTGCCTCCTCCCTGCAGTAAATTACAGCACTCCCTGAAGTTCAGACTATCTGGATCCCTTTAAAATAAATAACAAACAAACAAACAAAAAACAAAAATTCCCTCTGGGGCCAGGAAAGGAGTATCATCTCAGTGGTCATTATTTCCACCCCCTCCATGTTCAGGGAATTCTTTCTTGACAGTGATTTTTTTTTTTTTTTAACTAGCATAACGATAAAAATGGGAGGGGGCATCTCTTTGTTCTAGGGGAGAAAATCCACCCCCCCACCCCCAACTTTGAGAATGCTCTAAGTGAAATGAATGGGTGGCCACCTTGGTTCTTGTTCATGTTCCTGAGTATAGATACAGATACAGGCTTGAGGCTTGGGTGGTGCTATGCATTTTAGACCCTCACCCTTGAGGGGGCAGGTCATAGAGGAGTGCAGATGCCTCCAGGTGAGCCAGGCAGGTGGATGGACATAGGGGCAGGGGCAATGCTGCAAACACTGGGCAGAAGGGGAACTGAGAGCACACAGCTATGGAGGCCAGAGGCCCAAAAGGCCTCTCACCATCTATCTCACTCCTCTGTGTCAGCCTGGGAGTGCCTGTCGATTTTCCAAGATTTATCTGTTGCTTTTGGAGGGTGGGATGGGGATAGTGGTGCTGATGATTGTAAATCTCTTCTCTTCCTTATTGCACCTTAACACTGACTTTTCCCAAAGGCTGGTGGGGAAGCCTCTTTTTACTACCTCTTCCTGCCACACTGAGATCCTCACTCAACCTTCTTTTTTGGGGGGTGGGGGAAGATGCTGCTGGCCATGGTACAGAAAGCAATTAACTGTATTAAAATATTTCAAAAAGAGGAAAATCTCTCCCTTAGATACTCTTGTTTTCCAGGCTTCTGGAGGATCTTAATTCTCTGAAGGAGATGAGGGAAAGGTCCTCTAGCGTTTTTTGTTTTTGTTTTTGTTTTTGTTTTTGAAGAAAGGGAGGCATTGGGGAGAGGGAGTGAAGGACTGGGGGGGCTCATGGTGTCCAGGTCGGGGGTCCTCTAGAGTTTTTGAATCAATTAAAGCAAATAATGCTCTCTGTTTTCCACCAGGCCCAGACCAGCGATTGGCCGAGTCTGGTCCCGTGACCACGAATTCCCTGCAATTTCGCCAGAGTCCTGGGTTTAATAGAGAGAGTCCCCATACGCTTGTATTTATCAGCAATATACAATTATAAAGGCCCCAAATTTAAAAAAAGAGGGAGAGACAGCAAAATCCCTCCCTCCCAAAATCGCTCCATCACATAAACCTGGGGGGGGCAGGAGGGGGGGTCCCTTCCGATCCTCCCTCCTGACGCCCCCCCCAGCAGGCCCCCTCCCCCACCATTGAAAGCCATGAATTTTGAATTTGAGAGGGAGATTGGGTTTATAAACAGCCAGCCATCGCTCGCCGAGTGTCTGACTTCCTTCCCCGCTGTCTTGGAGACATTTCAAACTTCATCAATCAAGGAGTCGACATTAATTCCTCCTCCTCCTCCTTTCGAGCTAACCTTCCCCAGCCTCCAGCTCGGCGCCTCCACCCTTCAGAGACCCGGGAGCCAAAAGCGAGCCGAAGATGGGCCCGCTCTGCCGCCGCCGCCGCCGCCGCTCCCCGCCGCCCCCCTGGCCCCCGAGTTCCCCTGGATGAAAGAGAAGAAATCTGCCAAGAAACCCAGCCCATCGGCCACGTCCCCTCCGGCCGCCTCCTCGGTCTCAGCCTCCGGGGTCGGCTCGCCCACAGGTCAGTAAAAGCGGTAGGGGTGGGGTGAAGGGCAGCTAGAAGACGGGGAGAAAGAGCGATGGGGGAGGAAGAAAAGGTGGCAAGCCTGTTGGGGTTCCTAGCCCCGTTGGTTTCAGTGACAAGGAAGCAGAATAGATCGCTGGGGTTCAGGCCTGGCCGCTGCCAGATTCCATCTCCCTCCCACCCCCACCCCCAGCAGATTTTGGAAGCTGGTTGGGGAAGAGCTTTTTCTCTGCTGGGAGAAGAGAATTCGATTGCCCTTTATCTGTGAGGAGGGATGCATGTGTGGTGTTGGGGCTGAATTTGAGGACAGGAAAAGATTCGGTCCCATTCCCCCAGCTCTTACACGGGAGGGGGAATCTAGGATCCAGGGAGGAAAGGAGGTGAGGAACCATCTTTCTTTATACACCCCCCCCTCCCTGCGTGGAGCCCGAATTAAGGGGTCCACTCGCAGGACCTGGAGAGGCTCTGAGGTCCTGGGGGCAGAGGGGAGCCGGTTCTAACCCCTGCATGGCCCGTGGGCGGCTCTCTGAATGCTTTGCCCTGACCTGGGCCGGCTGTGCAGGGAGAGGGACGGGAAAGAAGGGAAAAGCCATGAGAGCGAGCGGCTGCGGTGGGCGGGAAGGAAGGGGCACGGCGGCTCCTGTTTTTGGCGGATGGAAGAGTCTTTTATTTCAGCTGAACTGAGGTTGGGAGGAGGATGCGGCCCGCTCTGATGCTCCGTCTGCTTTCCCAGCAGATGGCCCGGGGCTGGCGGAGGCGGCCGGCGGCGGGGCGCGCAGGCTGCGCACGGCTTACACCAACACGCAGCTGCTGGAGCTGGAGAAGGAATTCCACTTCAACAAGTACCTGTGCCGGCCGCGCCGCGTCGAGATCGCGGCCTTACTGGACCTCACCGAGAGGCAGGTCAAAGTCTGGTTCCAGAACCGGCGCATGAAGCACAAGCGGCAGACGCAGCACCGAGAGCCGCCCGACGGGGAGCCAGCCTGCCCGGGCTCCCTAGAGGACCCCGGCGAGCCCGCCCCGGAGCCTGCGGCCAGCCCCGGCCGCCTCTCCGCCCCGCGGGCGGCGCGGGAAGCCTGCTCTCACCCGTCCGAGGTCGCGCCAGGCCCGCCGGGCGCTCCGTGCGCCCCGCCGTTGGCCTCTCGCCCGGACGGATCGGGGACGCCGAGCCCCGGCGGCGCCGTGCGCGGGGCCCGCGGGCTGGAACCCGAGCTGTTGCCCGAGGACGCCTTCCCTGAGCGGCAGGATTCGCCTTTCCTGCCCGACCTCAACTTCTTCGCGGCCGACTCCTGCCTCCAGCTGTCCGGAGGCCTCTCCCCGAGCCTGCAGGGCTCGCTCGACAGCCCCGTGCCCTTTTCCGAGGAAGACCTGGACTTCTTCACCAGCAGCCTCTGTGCCATCGACCTGCAGTTCCCCTAACCGTCTCCTCCCGGCCGCTCTGCCCCCACCCCCAGGGCCTCCCAGGACCCCCCAGCCCCCAAGCGGTTTAGACTTCTTTATGTATTTTGCTAAAATTCAGGTATTATTGAATTAGCGTTTAATCCACGTCCTTTCTTCTCTCTCTAAAATATTGGATACGCGGGCGTCTTTTGGAAACCACAGAAAAATTCCGTTCGGTAGACTCCTTCCAACGAAATCTCAGGAATCATTACACTGTAAGGGGCGGGGCGGGGCTTTTCTTTAAAAAGAGCTAGAGGAGCCTATTTTCCACTTTTTTTTTTAAGTTTTAGGACGTAGATTATTTATTAAAACTCTTTAATAATAGGAAAAGGGGAAAGTATTTATTGTACATTATTTTCATAGATTAAATAAATGCCTTTATTATACGAACACGAGTGCTTGTGTTGGGACGCAGCCCCTTCCCCCGAAGCCCTTAGGCCGGCCTGACGCCCTCGGTTCTCCCCGGGCTTGGTCTGGTCCCGGGCTGGCTGAGTCCGCGTGGTACAAAAATGGCCCCACTTGGCCGCCCACCGCGTCTCCTCCCGCAGCTCCGAGACCGCAGGGAGGTTTGCTGGAGGCCGGGTCACCTCGCCACCGCCCCACCGAAGGCCTCTGGCCCCGCGCGGGTGTCCCGGGCCTCGGCTTGGAAAGGTGGGCGGTGCAGGGAGAGGTGTGCGGCCCACGGGAGAGGGTGCCAGGAGCGGAGGCCGCGGGCACGCGCGTGGGAGCCCGGGCCGAGGCCGCAGAGACGCGATGGGGTTGGGAGGGGGCCCGGGGCTCCGAGCTGCCGCACCCCAAACGGGTGGAGGGCTTCTCCCGGCGCGCAGGGCGCCTGGGGGCTCGGCCTGGAGGAGTGGAGTGGGCGCCGGGCTTTTCTCGGGAAGCCGGGCCCCGTGTCCCGGGCCCCGGGAGGATAAAGGGCCTCCACGTGGGCAGGAAGGAGCCGCGGGAGCAGCGCAGCGGGGCCGGCACCGATGCTCTCCGTCCCCGCAGTCGCTCTGGGGCTGGGAGAGCGTCCGAGGGGCGGCGGGCCGACCAGCCAGGGAGCCCGGGCAGCGTCGGCAGGCGCCTGGCCTGCAGGGAGGGAAGGACGAGCGAGGAGTGCGGGAGGGAGACGGGGAAGCAAGGGTGATGCTCAAAATGGCGCTGAGGCCGGGCGGCGGGGAGGCGAGGGAAGAGCCGCCATGACGGCCGCTTCGGGACGCGCGGGGTCCCGCCCGGGGGACCGGCCCTGCACCCCCTTTCTCCTTTCTGGGTCGTTCGGACGCCAGTGCAGAAAGGGAGCCAGGGAGTCTCCTCCCAGTTTTTGTTTTATTTTATTTTTTTAAATTGAGCCCAATGGATGCCGAGGGCGCGAGATGGACGGAGAGTCCGCGTGGGGATGAGAAGGGGAGGGGAGGGGGCGCGCCGGGTCTGCAGGCCCGGGTGCGCCTGGGCGACTCGGGCTTTTGATCCTTCGCTCTGGGATTGTAGCCTGCCCAGAGCTTTCTCCAAATGCAGACCTACCTGTCTGTGCCAACAACTTCATTTGCCATCTCAACACTATCTCCTACCCCCCACCTCCCAGGCCTGGCTACCTGCAAACCCCGTAAGCGGGAAGCCAGGATCGATCTTCCCCATCTGCCTTCTGCTTTCTTCCGGGGAACGTGGAGATTTAAAGGGCCCTGGAAAGCAATCCATCCTCCTTAGGTTTATTTAATATTTCTCGGGCCCAGAAATAGACACCGCAGGGCTACCTCCTAGCAGACGCTGCCAGTCTCCAAAATCAGTTTATTTCTTGGGCCTCCCAGATGTTCCCCTGGACCAACAGGCCGAGGACTTGGAGTCCCGGGCACCAACAGGCAACAACTGTCAGGAAAAGCCAGAAGCCAGATAGGTCATGACATATAGGACCAGACAGGCCTCTGAATATTTTTTTTTTAACTGGACCCTCGGTGTGGGAAGTACACACATCTTATTCAGCTGAAATTTCATCCCTTAAACTGTCTTCATATAGAATTCACCTCCCGCATTAAATAATCTTATGTCATGTTAAATTGCACTTATTTCTTTCATAAATAAATTAATATAGAACAATTAGATGTGTTATTATAATATCATGGATCTTATTAGTTTATTTTTCCTCATAAAATATATAGGTATGAAATAAATTCAATATATTAAAGTAATAATACACAGCTTATTGGCTTGTGTGTTTATTTTCTTCATAAATGAGGCTACAATATATTAAAACCACACTATACATTTTATTGGGCTATGTGTTTATTTCCCTACAAAATATGCCCATAGGCAGTGTTTAACATGTTAAAAATCACAGCACATAGCCATTTCCACACTAGCAAAATGAAACAGGCATTTCAGCTGGGGCTTTGATTTCTATGTACCGCCAAACTGGATAATTTGGCCTAATTAAAAATGCTCTTTCAGCTATAACAGGTTGTTACCAAGATCAAGAACACCAGAAGGATCTTGCTAATTGCCCACCTTCCAGCTTTCTTTGGTCAAAAAGAGAGCACCTTTCATCAATGCCAAAAGAGCAGGATCTGCTCTGCTGGAGAGAATTCACCTCTTGGGATCAGGGCTTGGTGTGCGATACTCAGGGCCCCTGGGGCTCTGGTTCTGTAAGAGCCTTGCTGCCTTGTGGCCCAGCAGCATCAGCACTACCTGTGAGCTGGTTCGAAATGCAGAAACTTCCGTCCCACTCCGAAGAGAATCAAAACCTCGATTTAGCAGATCCCCAGGTAGTTTATACGCACATAAAAGTTTGAGAAGTGCAGCTAGAGCAGTGGTTCTCAACCTTGGCTGCACATGAGAATCACCTGGGAATCTTTTTAAAATCCTGATTTCTGGGCCTCATCCTCCGGAAATTCTGTTTCTTTGTTATGGGGTGGGGCCACAACATTTGTAACAAAGAAACAGAATTTCCGGAGGATGAGGCCCAGAAATCAGGATTTAAAAAAGATTCCCAGCCAAAACCGGTTTGGCTCAGTGGATAGAGCGTCGGCCTGCGGACTGGAGGGTCCCAGGTTCGATTCCGGTCAGGGGCATGTGCCTGGGTTGCGGGCATATCTCCAGTGGGAGATGTGCGGGAGGCAGCTGATCGATGTTTCTCTCTCATCGATGTTTCTAGCTCTCTATCTCTCTCCCTTCCTCTCTGTAAAAAATCAATAAAATATATTTAAAAAAAAATAAAAAAAATAAAAAGATTCCCAGGTGATTCTCATGTGCAGCCAAGGTTGAGAACCATTGAGCTAGAGCATAGCGCTACCTTGCTCCCTGCCTTCCTCCGATGCTTAAGAATTTTTGACCCACTTTACCTGGCTATGGCCTTCCAAGCCTCCCCAACCCAAATCTCAGCTCCTGCCTGAGGCTGCAGCAGACCTGATTCCTGCCTGCCAGAGCCAGTGTGGAGCCAGGAGGGTCCAGCCAAAGGCTCAACCTACCAGCCTCTTCTAGGTACTTAGTGAGCCCTGGGGGTGAAAAGCAGTCAGTCCAAGGAAATTGGGAGTTTCAGCATTTCCCTTGGTTGATTATTGGGGAGCAGTTGGAACTGTTTTTACAGGCAACACACAGATATTCCTCCCTCTCTCTCTCTCTCTCTCTCTCTCTCTCTCTCTCTCTCTCTCTCTCTCTCTCTCTCTTCTTGTGTTCACAAAACTCACCATTTCTGATGCCACCACAGCAGAACAAAGAGGCAATGCATTTTCAGAAGGAAATGACTCCTGCTTTCAATCTCCCCACCCACTTTAAAATTCAAAGGAATGCCTGGCAGTTTGGGATTCATGAAGAATTGGGACTCAAGATACCTGTGTTCCAAATTAGCTCTTTTTTCCTTGTCTCATCTCTGGGGTCACCCTCTTTAGTCTGAGTTTCCTGGTTGGCGATGGAGGTGGAAGGAGAAGAGGGCTTCCCAGGAAAGGCAGCAGGCTCCCCGGTGGTGGCAGGTTAAAGGACAGTGGCTGTGCCAAGTGGCTGTCCTCACTTCTCTCATCCTGTTTAGGCCTGGACCCAGTGTGAGTGGTCTTGTAGCACAAACTGGACATAAATTGACTGTGATTGGAATGGGAATATTTCAGTGCCATCCCAAAAGCTGCTTGTCAGTCTGCCCTGCTTTTGATGAGTCATTCTTTGAAGAAGAATGGCTCATTAATATTATAGTGAAAGCAAAGGGCCATTAGATTGAGGAATTATATGCAATCACGATAACCCTGAGTCATTTAAAAAAATGTAACTTATGCCCGGACAAGTCCCTTCTCCTTTCTAGACCTCAGTTTCTCTATCTGTAAAATAAATGGAAGAACTAAATGCCGCTAATGTCCGGCACATTATGTGCCAAAAGTATATTCGTTAGTCTTCACAAACGATGCATTAAATATTTATTGTAGCTGGTGCTGTGTGCTTTTAAATGGAGGTGCTGACAATCGCCCACCTCCCAAGTATCCGGTAGAGCCATTTTAGCAAATTTTAATTTGTATCTTTACACCAAAATTGTGCCCATAGTCATTATTTAAATGTGTAAGGAGAGAAATCTTTTCAACAAGCATGTAATTGCATGCAGTGCTGGGTGCCAGATGCCAGGTAGTCAATACGTATGAATATTAAGAAGGGTCCTAGCCATGTTTTCCGCTGGCTTTCATCCGCTGCCACCTTCCTCAACATTTGGTTATGTTTACCCTTGTTTGAAAAAGAGTAGGATGTTTTATACAAAAAGAGGCAGGCACCACACTTCTCCTCTGACATGGTGCACTCCACTTTAAAAGTCCCCCTCAGATTTTATCTGCTTGCCAGAGCACCAGAGCATTGGTACAAATGCTGGATCTCCCTAAAGAGCCCTGCCGAATTGTCCTGCCCACCTTCCCCCCAAGTCTCTGCGAGCACTCCGTGGCCCCCCTTCCCCCCCCCCGGTGCATCTTCTTGAAATGTGCTCGAGTCAAATACATTTCTTCAGTTTGCAGAAAGTAGGGCCCCATGTCCTCATCCTCTTTACCTGCTGTGGTTGGTATGGCCTCCATCCTCCAAAGACCCCTCCAGCTCAGCTCTGCTCTTCTGCCCCCCCCCCCCGCCCCCCACCATCCTCTCTCCAGGCTCAATGGTGAGGCAGATCTTCAGTGCCTGAAGGACAGCTAACCAACTGCTTCCTCCTCTAAGGCAGAGTCAACAGGGAAAGAATCCTGCTGACACCTTCTCTGACCACCACAGAAAAAACAGTCTGGACAGTCATCCAGTTACACATTCAGCTGCATCAGAACTTGGGGAGGTTTCCAAAGTGGATATTTTGGCCACAACTACCACACTTGGATGAACCCAAACCAGTAGGAAGTTATGTCAGTTCTTCTTCCTGTCACTCTAATTCAGTGATGGCGAACCTTCTGAGCTCGGCGTGTCAGCATTTTGAAAAACCCTAACTTAACTCTGGTGCCGTGTCACATATAGAAATTGTTTGATATTTGCAACCATAGTAAAACAAAGACTTATATTTTTGATATTTATTTTATATATTTAAATGCCATTTAACAAAGAAAAATCAACCAAAAAAATGAGTTCTCGTGTCACCTCTGACACATGTGTCATAGGTTCGCCATCACTGCTCTAATCTTTCCTTTTAGAAAGATCCCAACTCTCTGACTTACGTTTCGATCCAGATGAAAGTTTATATTCTGCTGGTCTATCTAGATTCTAGAAGTGAGGCCTAACCTCCCAGGAAGGACTGCTTCTAAGTGAATCCCTCAGGGAAGAGAGACAACGTCCTCCCTAGAAAACTTTTTCCAAATATTTGTAAGATCAGGAAGTTCTTGTTAATATCCAACTTCAAACCTTCAGCTGCAATTTTAATGCTTTGGGTTCTTTATAGATTATATAATATTGGGTTTCAATGATCAGAAAAGTCTTCAGCTTAGAAAAAAAATCCCTTTTCTAAACAAAGCCAACGGTCACAATTCTCAGTGAAATTTGCATATGATAAAGTACATATTGTATAATATATGATGATATGTTACATGAAAATATAGCACATATGCTATTTTCCTATCACATATTTCCATATTTTAATATGCTAGTTTTATTAAAAAGCAGAAGACTGACTCATACTATTTCAGAATGTGCATGTAATGTTAATATCATACCTGTATAGTGTTCTCTATGGCTTATATTTTCTTGTTTACTTTAATATTACTAACAATGCAGTGAAATAAGTAGTATTAAACACATTCTTCTTCTCTGAGGCTGAGACTCAGAAACCGGAAAACTTGTCCAGGGTCATAATGCTAAGAACTGGTCAAGCAAGAATTTGAACGCAAGTATTCTGGCCCCCAAACTAGTAGTGTTTGAATTACAATATGCACCACCTATAGGCTCTGGTTCTTGACCAGATTTGTGACAATTTAATTAGCTTGCATTAAAAGAAATACCACTGAATTTAAATCCATCCTGTCCACAAACAGGAGAAATAATTATAGAGAAAAAGTTAGAACCCTGAATATCTTTTTTTTTTTTTAATATATTGTATTGATTTTTTACAGAGAGAAAGGGAGAGAGATAGAGAGCTAGAAACATCAATGAGAGAGAAACATCGATCAGCTGCCTCCTGCACACCTCCCACTGGGGATATGCCCGCAACCCAGGCACATGCCCTTGACCGGAATCGAACCTGGGACCCTTCAGTCCGCAGGCCGACGCTCTATCCACTGAGCCAAACCGGTTTCGGCCTGAATATCTTTTTAATTCTTAAGTTCCAAGCTTTGATCTTGGGCTTGGCCTTCAAGATCTGAGCACTGAGGAGAGCAGGCAGAGAGGCACGTAAATACCTAAGAAAAGAGCTGTTCAAACTGCTCCCGCCAATCCCCCGCTAAACCACTACCTCCACAGAAAGGCCAGAATCAAGTGTAAACTTCTAACACATCCTCCTTCTGATTAGAATTGTTCCCGTGTCTGCACACTCAGTGTGATAAGGACTGGCACCTCTCAAACATAATTTCAGTTCTAAGCATTCCTATGTTCTCCTTGCTCTCCTATATGTCTTATCTAAGTAGATTATAGAAATGAGGAAATCAACTTTATTTCACTTGGGTGTTGGGACCATCATACCTTCTCTGGTGAAGCTCATTTGGTCAACCAGGAACTCCTAGAGCCCATAGGTTACTCCAGATGTGGATTACTTGTCCTTGTTTGTTTTGTTTTGCACTCAGCTGTGGGATGAGTAGGGAATCCAGGCTCCGCAGACTTTCTCCTCAGGTCAGGTGGCGAATCTTCTTTCTAGGAGGAAGGGACTGGGAACCTAGGGAGCCAAGCTGTTTTTTTCTCCCAGTTCTGTCTGCTGGGGCTGGGAGAGCCAGCAGGAATTTTGGGAAAAGTTTAAATCTTTCTGCTACACAAGAGAGGGAAGCAAGACTCAGGGATGAAGTGGAGATTATGGTGGCTTTGGAGGGCTGAGGGTAAAGCAATCACTGACAGTATAACTTGAGGCACTTTTGCCCCACCCTCTTCTCTTTTTGTCATTAATAACGGGCTGCTGGTGGCTTCAGCTGTTCCTCCGGAGACTGCATTTCCCTAGCTCCCACACAGATTTCTGCTGTTTTATTAAACTGATTTGGAATTGACTTCTTCCTTAAGACCTCAGGTTGCTCCCATAATTAAGAGGGCAAGGGATGAGGTGAGTAGGTTCTCTCTGGTTGAGGGAAAGGTGGAAAGAGAAGACTCAGGTCTCTCCGAGGCAGGGCAGCCAGGCCTAGCTCGGGGTGAGGCCTAGATCAAATATAGGCCTAGCTCAGATTTGGGGTTAAAAGAGAAACCCTAGTTCCCCATACCCTTCTTCTCCAAAGGCCACTGTGGAGAACATCTTAAAGTCAGAGGAAAAAGCTGGGAACCTCTACAAACCCAAAAAGTTACTGGGAAATAGAAAGAAATATGCTTGCCCTTACCTCAACACCCTCTTCTCTTCAATCTCTCTGCAGGCCACCCCTGCCTCCCATCTCAGTTCTCCTTTCCTTTGTCTGCCCTCATCCCTTTGGCAGTGAACATTATCTCACCCTCCCCTATTGTATCTCCTTAAAGAAGTAACCAGCTGTCCCCCCTCCCCCAACTTGTCCTGGTCCTAGGCAGGGGTCCGAAGTAACATGTGAGGAGGGAAAGGGGCAGGGTCCTGTGAAATGCTCTGAGGTCTTTCTTGGTTGGGGGCTAAGCAAGGCTCACAGTTAGTAAGAGAAGAGAAAGGCGGTGTGTGATTCTGGGGATAAAAATAGAAAAGCAGGAGAGGCAACTGTAGAGGAAAGGCAAAATGAGGGGGAATGGGAACCAGAAAAATGGAGACTGAGAGATAACTTTGGGGTTTGTTGCAGAGTGAGGAGTACTCACCCTGCCCTTTCTGTGGGTGGGGAAACCTGAGTAGTTTGAGGTTTCTCTCTGGACCCGTCCCACCTGCTTCTCTTCCTTTCCTGAGCTCAATTGTTTACAAAGATCCCTCCCTGAACTCTTGCCCTCCTGGACTTGCCCTAGCCCCGGCCTCAGGCCTCCAGCCAGGCAGACACCCTGACAGGTTACAAATGAGCGTGGGTGTTGGATTGCACCAAGCTCTTGTCCTCAGAGTCTGGAGGAGGAGAATCAAGGGGCGCTACCTAAGAGCTTCTCTTCCAGTCCCAGCCCAGTCTGAAGAGAGTGAAGGGGGCACTTCCTGTTCTCCTCTCCTCCCCCATCCCTGACCCAACAGACACACAAGAGCAGAAAGGGGGGAGAGTCCACTCCTGAGCCTCAGGACCTCCACACTGAATCTCCCATTCTCTGAGCAAACGCCCTTGATCTAGTCTAGAAAATTCATTGAAAATTTGAGTAATCTTTAAGATGTAATTGGTATTGAGCTTATGGATTTGAGGCTTGGGATTCTTTTGGGCGGCGGGGAGAAGATATGGAGGGTGGTGAGGGAGACAAGGGTAGGAGGGAACTAAATAATTCAGGATCCACACTAGTTTTAAATGCTTCCGAAAAAAGAATAAAATTTCCCTCCTCTTCACCTGTAAACATCACCGAGCTCGGAGCTCATTATGGCTCTCTGGAGAGAGACGGGGAGTTATCTGAGTTTGAGTGAGCGAGCCAGCTACAGCTATGGATGGCTAGAGAGAGGATAAATACATCTCGGGAGATGAGTTGATGGATAGGTAGGGAACAAATATAAATATGGAGAGAGATGGACGAACAGAGAGATGGATTGAGACAGAGGGAATATAAAGAGAGGCTGAGGGAGAAAAATGGATGCGTGAATGAGGAGAGAGCATTTATGTGGAGAGATGGAGAGAGAAATGGGGGCATTTCTCATCCTCCTTCCACATTTCTGCCCTTTTTTCCCCCCTGAAATGCCAGTTTCCCACCCTTCATATAATGAATTCAAACTCTAGATTCTAGATCCTGCCTCACACCCTTGGGTATTTTTGCACCCTCTTCTTTCACAGTCTCACAGTCATCCATTTGGCCCAAGATAACATGCCTCCCCCGGCTGTCCTAGCCCATCACCCCTAGACAAACTGGGAGTGGGAGCTGTGGGCAACTAAGGAGGCTGGATTCCCTACCTCCCCATCTACAGCCTTGGGGGGAAGGCTCCTTTGGGGTGTGGGAAGGGTGAGGGGCAGCTGGGTTGAATTTGCCCAAATCTAATAACCCAGGAGCCTATTGAAGGTCTTGGGGGTTGGGAGGGGAGGACAGTCTTCAATATTCCTCTAACTTTACCCCCTCTCCCTCTGGTCCCTTCTTTCCAAAAGTCTTTGAAGAAAGATGTTTTTGACGCTTCCACGTCGCTCTCAGATGGATGGGCTGCGGGTGATTGAAGTGTCTTTGTCATGCTAATGATTGGGGGGTGATGGATGGGCGCTGGGGCTGCCAAACTCTGGCCCACTGCGCCCATTGGCCTGGGAGAGATCACATGCGCCCCTCCACCCCCCACTCTCTACCCGCTTCCTGGGGGAGCGCTGGCCCAGGAGAGCTGGCCCAGGCCATGGATGCAAGCTTCAGCGCTGTGACATACTGCCGAAAGGTTGTAGGGCAAGAGGGTGTCTCCCCAAAACGGGCCGACCCTCCTGCGGCCTCCACGCATGGACTATAATAGGATGAACTCCTTCTTAGAGTACCCACTCTGTAACCGGGGACCCAGCGCCTACAGCGCCCACCACAGCGCCCCTACTTCCTTCCCCCCCAGCTCGGCTCCCGATGTTGACAGCTACGCAAGCGAGACCCGCTATGGTGGGGGGCTGCCCAGCCCCGAGCTTCAGCAGAACTCAGGCTATCCCGTCCAGCAGCCGCCTTCGGCACTGGGGGTGCCCTTCCCTAGCTCCGCGACCTCGGGGTACCCCCCGGCAACTTGCAGCCCCAGCTATGGGCCTTCTCAGTACTACCCTCTGGGCCAACCAGAAGGAGATGGAGGCTATTTCCATCCTTCGAGCTATGGGGCCCAGTTAGGGGGCTTGTCCGACGGCTATGGAACCGGTGGAGCTGGCCCTGGGCCGTACCCTCCGCCACAGCCCCCTTACGGGACCGAGCAGAGAGGGAGCTTTGCACCGGCCTATGCTGATCTCCTCTCCGAGGACAAGGAATCGCCCAGCACGTCAGAACCCAGCGCCCCCACTGCCCGGACGTTCGACTGGATGAAGGTTAAGAGGAACCCACCCAAGACAGGTAGGGCTCAGGCGTGGCCACCCTCTCTCGGGGCCCCAAAGCCGCTCTGCTGCTCCTGCACTGGGGCGTCCTGAGCCCAGGCTGGGTTCCTTGCTCTGAGACGCTCTGGTAGAGGCAGGTAAGAGCACTCCGCCTGTCTCAGGACGGGTGGGGACCCCACTGAGTGAGTGCTGGTCTACCCTTCAGAGTAAGTTTCCACCCTCCCCCCCAACTTCCTGATCTGTGTGCCTAGCACAGCCCAGGTCCTGGCGCGCCGAACGGGCTGGGGGGTGGGAATGGAAGGGTGGGGCAGGTTGCTCCAGATCCGGAGAACACCTTGAGGGTGGGGTGTGCCTGGTGATCCACGAGAACTTTGAGCAGAAATGGGACAGAATGGTGAAGGGGGTGCAGAGTGGCCCAGGGGTGGGGTGGGGGCGAGGAGAAGGGGGAGCTCACTGACGTGCCGTCTCCGCCCCGCCCCCAGCAAAGGTGTCGGAGCTGGGCCCGGGCGCTGCCGGCGGCCTCCGCACCAACTTCACGACGCGGCAGCTGACGGAGCTGGAGAAGGAGTTCCATTTCAACAAGTACCTGAGCCGGGCCCGGAGGGTGGAGATCGCCGCCACCCTGGAGCTCAACGAGACGCAGGTCAAGATTTGGTTCCAGAACCGGCGCATGAAGCAGAAGAAGCGAGAGCGGGAGGGAGGCCGGCTGCCCCCAGCCCCTCCGGGCTGCTCCAAGGAGGCCACGGGGGACGCCTCCGACCAGTCCACGTGCACCTCCCCGGAGGCCTCGCCCAGCTCCGTCACCTCCTGAGCCAGCCTCCCACCCGTCGGGGCTCCCCAGCGCCGCCACCCAGCCCTCGCCTCCGCCTCCGCTCCCCCTAACCCGGGCCTGGGCTAAATGACTGCGGGGAGATTGTCACCACGGGCGGGCGGCCGGCTGGGGGGCGCCAGTTTGGAGCTGCCTTAGGGGGCAGCAGGGAAACACTTTCCTCCGGTCTGGGTGGGATGCTGACGGCTGGGGACCCTCTGGGACCAGAGGCGTGAGAGACCTGTAACCTGCCAGATGTGGAGGGAAGGGCTGCCTGTCGCCTTTGATCTGGGGATCAGCCCGGGTGGGGTGGGAGCAAGCGGAACCTCCCGAATTCTGCTTCCCTCGTAACTTCGTAACTTCGGTTGGCTCAGTTCAGTGCCTTTGAGCTGCGAGGACTGTCCTCATGCACTCACCCCTGCCCCAACTCCCCCTTCTAGGCCTGGGTCGGAGAGAAGGCCTAGGAGTTTCTTGTGTGGGGCGTGTTTGGGTGCGGGCCTATCACCAGTGCTTACTCTCTCCAATCACCACAGACCTTACAATAGCACCAGCTGCCTTGTGACAGACCAAAAAGCAACCCCCCCCATCTAACCCTATTACCCACCCCCCCACATTTGTATTGCACTAATGCAGCCTCTAGAGGTTGTTTCCTGAGACCTGACTCCTCCTCCCAGCGATCTCATCTCTAAGCCACCAAAGTGTTTCGGAACTTGGTTCTGCTGAGACTTTTGGAATGTTGTGCGAGGCCTGCCCCCCGCAAGTCTCCACCAGGAAGGCGCAGGCGCGCCCCCACTAGTTCCTCCCCTATTTATTGCCTTCTGGAAACCCAGGACCCTCATCCCCATCTCCACCTCGGCCCCCCACTCTCTGGGGGAGAACAGGGAGGCAGGCCCAGGTGCCGTGACAGCTCCTAGCAGCTGCAAGCATTTCTCTGAACCTTGGAGACCGTGGGGGCACCACCCGAGTTTCTGGAAACCTGAGCCCCAAGCAAGCTGGGTTCTCTCTGTACCTCCAACTACCTCATTGCAATAAAGTCTGTGTTTTCCCTTCTTCCCGACTGCTTCTGCTCCTCCACCTCAGGGTAGAGAAGGCTTTCTGCTCCAAGAATCCTGGGGAGCGGGGAAGACAGAGTTAGTTGGCCAAGCCTGGCTGGGCTGGAAAGAACTGGGTGGGTCTAAAGCAGAACCAGAACCAGGTCTCCAGGTCTGACAGATGTCAGTCCCCGGGTCATTGGAAGAAGCAAGACAGAGATGGAGGGAAAGGGCATGGGGAGGAAATCGTTGGGAGAAAGTCCTGAGAGGAAGGCAGGAAAGGAGAGCTCTTAGGAGAAAACAGAAAAGGGTATAAAAAGAGTAGGATGAGTGGGGGAAGGCAAAGGCAACTCCCCCCTCCCCCACCCTCACCCCTCAGACAAGGCCTGGCATACAGAGAGAGAGTCAGAGGATGGGTCGCCCCCAACCCAGCTCTCTTCCACCCAGCCAGGACATCCGTCCAGACTTTGGAAGCCAGAGAGCCTAGGACACTCAGCCACAGCTGGCCCACCTCCAAAGTGCCAACCTCCCAGCTCAGTGCCATCCTCCCAGGGTTGAAGGTGAACTCCCCGGGTTTTTGGTGCTGGGCCACAGGAAGAAGGCGGCCTCAAAAAGGGCGAGTGGGTGTGGGAGAAGGGGAAGGTGGCCCCAAGGGGGCAAGTTGGAGGACCAGGGGCCTGGGGGTGGGGGAGGAGGCCGAGGTAGGTCCGGATCTGGAGCTGACCTTTTTACCTCCAAGCGCCTTTGGGCTTTCCAAACAAGCCAACAGAGCACCCGCGGGGACAGCTATTGTCTCCAGGGCCGTCCCACCAACAAACCCTTGGTCTGCTGCGGGGAGGGGTGTGGGGGGTGGGGAGGCCAGGGCTCAGGAAGCTCCTTGATGGTCAACAAACCTCCATCGCTCACTGGCCCCTCGGTGCCATTGAGATGACCCGGGCCTGCAGGCTCTGGGCGCCAGAGACCCGCTTTATTGATTCCGGTTACCCAGGGAGCCCACATGCCCCCGAGCCAGGACAGCTGGTGGGGGCAGCAGTGGAGCCGGGGAGAGGGGGGGCACTTATCCACCCCATCCATTTAATTTTTGACGATTCAAAGGAAGGGAGGCAGCGAAGAGAACTAACAGCTAAGAGGACCAAGAGCATGTATACGAAACGCCCAGCATTTGCTTCCTAATGAAATTGGTGCCATTATAGGAGAGGCAATGTTAGCAAGAATGGCACAGCCCAGCTGCAGAGGAAGAGAGCGTGGAGCAAGAGGAAGTCTAGCTTTCCCAGAGGCCCCTGCCTGGCCCTCCGTCTTCAAAAAAATCTATTAACTGCTTTTCTGTATTTAATTGAAATTGCCATCAAGATTGACTTCCCCAAAGGGTCACCTTGACAGAGGGGACAGAGCAAGTGTCTGTGGAAACAAAACTCCCCTTGCTTGGAGCCGGCCAGTGTAAGCCAGTAGAGCCTTCTGGTTGGGGTAATTGTGGATCCTACAACTTTGGATCAGTAGGCAGGAAAGCAGGGAGGAGCAGTGGTTAGAGCAGGGCCACAAGGATGGTGGATCTGGGCCTCAGGCTGGTCCTGGGGGAGGGTGACATGATGGAAGGGACAGGAGGAAAGGGAAGGCTGCCCATTTGATTTTGGGCCACAGCGCAAGGAACCACCAGATTCCCCCAGGGAAGGGTGAGGGGGCAAATCAATTCTCTGTTAACAGAGGCACAGACTCAAAATAATCCACAATAAATATGAGCCTCCTCCCTCCTTAGGTGCAAAGCTACTGACCCCATCCCACTTGGCTCTCTCCTAAAATCCCACTTTGAAGTTAAGGCCCCAGGTTGGTTTACACAGGAGGCACTTATTTGGAGAAAGAAAAGATGACTGTGTCTTTCCCCAGCATACAGGACAAAGGAGAAAATGGTCAACCAAATAAACAAAAACACATTTTGCTGCAGCTGAATTAAGTTGATGGTCTTTGTTAAACTTTCCAGTCAGAGACGCCTCCATGCCTTTCAGGCTGGTGGGTGTTTCTCAGGCCTTGAAGGGGTGAAGGGAATCATATTCACCAGGGCATCTCAAAGTGCATTTCTGCAAAAACTGAAAGCCCTCCCTCCACTCTTACACCTTCCTTTTCTAGGTTTCAAAAAACATCTCCTGGTTTGAAAGTAAAAATCGTGAGAGATTTTTTCCCCCCTTGATTCTTCAGAAACCTTGACAAGGTTTCTGAGGAGCATCTCCTGGCCCCTCCCCGGCGGTCTGAGTGGGGGCACAGTCAAGCCTCCACTCCACCCAGCCCTCTGCACCATCTGTTTCTCAGCCCCAAGTGTGAACTTTTCCTCTTTCATTTGCCTTTTCCTTTAGCGTTTGTTCTCCCAATGCGAGGTCCTTTGATCTTCTGGACAAGAGACAAGAAAAAGAGAATTAAAAACCCCTGAAGTTCTCCTTACTTTTAATGTGGGTTTCTTTGTTATGAACATTCTCTGCACCAATACCACTGGGCTGCTGGAAGGGATTTGGTGGGATGGGGAGTGGAAGAGGGTGCAGATGGGAAGGCTGGGGACACCTCTGGGTGACAGCGGAGGAGTTGGGGAGATGTCCCGGATACCTGGTTTCAGATCCTTCCAGCGCTGCCTCTCAAGCCTTGAGCAGGCTGCCTAATTCCCTGCACCCAGTTTTACTATCTACAAAATGAAGGTCATAATAGTACATATTTCATAAAGTTGATGCTGGGATTAAATAACTTAATATGTGCAAAATGCTTGGAGCAGTCCCTAATAAATACATGTGAGCTATAATAAGAATAATAGTAATTATTATTATTACTCAAAGGGACTCGTCCTCTCTCTTTCCTATAGTCCTTTACCTATTCCAGAGCACCTCTTGATCCTTTGAGATGTGCACGCACTCTCACATCTTGTTTGACCCCAAGTTAGGTGTATGGAGCTAGAGACAGGTTATAAGTAAGGCCAAGGACAGGTAAAAGGGATTCCTTCTTAGCAGCTGAGAACACCTCAGCTGGGTTGAGACCCCTTCCTTTCCTTCAGGTCTCAGCCTACTCACCCGCCCGAGGAAGAGGAGGGTTATCCTGAGCCTCCCACACTCTTTCCCTCCCTTCTCCATTGAGAGGATGGATAGGAAGTCTTGAAGGCAGACACTTTGAGGTCCTGATTTAGAGTGGTGGGGGACAAGGGTTCTGAAGTATAACTTCGTTATCAGTGTGCCCCCCTCTTATTAGCTGGGTGAGCTTACGCCAGTTATTCAACTTCCCTGTGCTTCCATTTCTTCGGATGTAAAATGGAAGACATTGAAGAATAAATGAGATGTATCAGAAACACTTAGGATGCTGTCTGGCAGTGTTCGGTAGACATTTTCTGTTTTATATATTCCCATAAGACATTTTCCTACTCCTTTTTCATCCTGAGTTGTTTTTGGCATGATGGAAGCAGCTATCCCTCAGCCTGGGTCCTCTTGCACTGCACCCACAGACCCACCTGGTATCATAACCATGAAACTTGCTGCTAGGGAATAAATTATGAACGAAAAGGTTCCAGGTAGTCCCACAGAATACTGGTTTACAGTAAGTAGTGTATCATAATGAGACACGCTCTTGGCAGGACAGCCTCCTTGC